>NC_084467.1:30407500-31657500 GCF_027409185.1 Cynocephalus volans | reverse complement strand
TAGCACCTGCAGTTCAATAAACATTTGATGAATAAGTGAGAAAATAGATAAATAGTGAGGAAACCCTTAAAATCATCAAGCCATTCTCCCGATTTTAAAAACATGCACTGAGGATTTCGAGCTTGATGAGTTGCACACCATAAGAATGCAGAATGGATAGCAAATGAAGGAACAGCAGATTTGGTTCGCATCCATTTCTCTGTATGTGTTCAATTAATGGAGTAACTGGCAGCCTTCTCTACACTATTTATAGTATTATTTACTATCCCTCCTTATTTTCTGACCCAGAATGTAGAGTTCAATTAGTATAAATTAAACATGAATATTATACAAATCCATTATGTGTCTATTTTATAGATTGAAAGAAAAAGCTCATGGGCATATGACTCTGAGACACCCAAAAAATTCCTTTTAGAAAATCCATGTAAAGATTATTCAGAAGCAGAAAATATAACAAAGGAAAAGATTTTTGGGGGAACTTCTAATTCTTTCTGTGAGATTTATAGATTCTCAAAAATGCTACCCTTGAAGAAAGGCCTCGAGTCTAGCCAAAGAGAAAAGACTACACTGTTCTTCCAACACTCTCATAATTGGAGGATAGGCAGGAAATCCTGAGCTGGGAAGTTATACAGAGAAACCCATTTCAGTCCTACCACAAACATGGACATTCTGACCTCAACAAGCATTAAAAGACAGAGAGAGAGAAGGAAAGAAAACATAAAAGGCTTCTACTTACCAGAGTTGCAGGGCACGCCTCGGGCAGATAAGAGATAGAGCCTTATGGAGCAGCTGAGCCGTATCACACACACAGTGTAAGCTTGGTGTTAGCGTCCAGCATGCGACTGTTTGTTTTTTTGCAAAAAAGAACCCCAAACAGGTCGTCCTCTTTTCCCTTTGTGCATTTGTGCTTAAACTCCAAAGGGTTAGTGAAACTTGTAAGCAAGGATGTCAGTTAATAAGAACAATACTTCACATGAAACACACACAGTACAGGGGACACATCATGCTCAATGTAGTGGTGCTCAGCAGCTTGTCTTTCTTTCTTTCTTTGTTTTTACCCCCACTTTTTTAACCTTTCAAAATGAGAACTGGATGTTCTCAGCAAGCAAATGTTAAAATTTTTCACATACTCCCTTATATGGTGAAGCAACAAGCCATTAGAAGTGGGCTACCTTACACAGAGAATTATACACCAGCACATTTTTTAAAAAAGTCATCAAATTATGGCTGGTTCTGTCTTGTGGTCTTTACAGCTTTAGCTCCTGCTGCACGAATTTCATCTCCAAGGACCACAGTCAAGGCATATTTGTCTGAGTATCATTTTCAGCATCACCTAGACCAAATTTGATTATTACATGAGCTTAAATTTTGGCCTGCCCCACATAAGTTGGCCATTGCTTCACAACACAGGGAATAAGCAGGCAAACACACATATATATCCCAGAGACACATGACTATAATATGGTAAGTGTACACACACGCACAAGTATCCAGGAAGAACTTAGGACAACCAGCAGGAACTACAACAACTTTCATATGGCCCAGGAAATGAACATGGAGTGGGAACTGGTAAAAATGCCACACGATGGGATGGCTATGGGTGAGGGGAACCAGCGTCTCAGTCAGTGAAACTAATCCACGGTTTTCTCTGGAACTGAACATTTCTCATTGTTCACTTTAGGAAGGGAAGTGTTTCACAGTTTTTTCTTCCCAATATCCAGAACTCTTTGCTATCAATTTTTGAGTGACAATGCCACAAAGGAGTAATCTTATTACCGTGTGATCAGATATAATACAGAATTTGTGTTCTCCTTGACTGCTGTCTGCCACAAAATGGAAGAAGACGAAAGTGGTGAACCAGTTCTAAAGGGTAAGCTGTGACTTCTAGTGTTTTTGACTGACCAATACATCGTGGAACCCCAGTAAAGAAACACAAGACAAATGGCTGCTAAGGTGAGGTTAAAATTAAGTCACATTGGTCATGGAAAGCTAGTGATCGTGACACTCAATCACCAAAGCTGCTTTCATACCATTCAAAAGGTACCCTCCCAACATTTGGAGATAAAAACTAAAAGTACCTTTTGTTCTGTCTGCTGAGCCAACTGGCTGTGTAGCTGCTGAAGCTGGTTGGCTGAACCATCACAAAGGTCATGGTAAGCATTATTCAGGGCATTCAACTGCTCAGATATCTGCTCCTTCTCTTTCTCTGAGAGCCTGAAAGATGAAGCATTAAAGCTCTCTTAAAAAAAAACATTTCCCGAATTCCATTGCTTCAAAATCACTACTACTTCATCTTGGACAGATTATCTGGTCAGTTTTCCATGTTCATTGAATATGCATCTCACTCAGTTTTCCTGTCTGTCTCAATCAAGTCATGATTCTTGGTGATGTCAATACTATCTCACCTGATGCTTGTAGTCCTGCAACCTCCTCAATCCAAATGTCCACCTCTCCACTTCAGCCTCACACTCACACATGGAACATTTGGACATGCCATCATCTGAAATTATTCTACTTCTGAAACCTTAGACTTCAAGAATCCACTATGTGATTATAACCCTACCTTCTAATTTTATCTTTCTTTACTCCTTCTACACATATTTTCTATTAAAAATGAAATATTTTAACAGAAGAATATAACAAACACTCATTTTCCTGTTACCCACCTATCCAGCTTTACCAAATTTTACTATTTTACCATATTTGCTTCAGATCCTTTTCTAAGAAATAAGACATTATAGATATAATTAAAGCCCACTGTATATTTGTCACCAAGTCCATTCCTTTTCCTTTCTCCCCAGAGGTAATCACCTCTTGAGTCTGGTGAATGCTGAAACTTTTTTCATCCCGCATTATATTTCTGAAAATGAACAATATTGATTCATGTTACAACTATCCATCAGCTCACTGAAATTTCCCAAGCCTTCCTTGATTCCTCCATTTTCTCTTAATCTAGCAGTCCTTTCTAGTATCTTCAGTTTCTTCTTTTTCCTTATTATTATCCTTACATTCTCTATGCATTAATCTGATAAAGCCCCAGCCCCAGATCAATTGAACCATTGGACTTCTCTGTTCCCACACACAAGCTGCTAAGTATATCCAATGAAGGAAAAAAATCCCACAATCACGAAAACAGATCCTACTGGTTGGTTTCCAACCTCAACTGGGCCTCAGTACTTCCTGACAATCCTCTGGGAAGTTCCCTGCCAAGCCTCTCTTAGCCCCTCTTCCTTTCCCCTCAGCTCCACTCTAACTTTCAGCAAACCTCTCTGTCTAATTCAAAGAGAAAATACAGACCACTGGACAATAATTCTCTCACTTTCAGGCTTCTCTCCTGACAAATTTACCTTTCTCCACACCCTTGGTAACCTCCTTTCCCACATGCCTCAGAAGAAAGGTTGTCTCAACTCCTGTTTAAGATCATACTTATTTATTCATCAATGAATTTCATCCTCTGGCACATCTTCTGGGACCCTTCTCCTATTAGCTCATCCCTTTCGTCCTTGAGACTCAGTCCATAAGCACAGTTAAGCCCTTCCCATTTTTTAATAAAACAAAACTTTCTTTATTGTGTATTCCATTTTATTTACTGTGTTATCTCTTTTATCTCCTATTGCCAAGCTTCTTGGAAGAGTAATCTAATTTCACTGTCACCAACTTGCTCACTTTTCTTCTGTTCCTCATCATACTAAATCTGACATCATCCCCCAGCATTTCACCAGGGTCACCAAAAACTTCCAACTGGCCAAATTCAATAGATATTTCTTGACCTTTTGTGACTTCTGACCACTCCCTCCCACTCCCTCCTTTTTTGGAACTCTGTTCTCTCCTGGGTTCTGAGGTGTTACTCATAGTTTTCCTTTTCCTTCTCTGAGGCTTCCTTTTATAGAATGAGAAGCCCTGAAAAGACTTTTTAAGTTAATTCACTCTTATGGTATCTACTATGCTGATAAGTCAATCTCTGTCACTTTAGACTCTGTCATTATTTCTTTCTTTTCTTTTTTTTTTTTTTTAAAGATGACTGGTAAGGGGACCCTTGACTTGGTGTTGTCAGCACCACGCTCTCCCAAGTGAGCTAACTGGCCATCCCTACATAGGGATCCAAACCCTTGGCCTTGGTGTTATCAGCACCACACTCTCCCAAAGGAGCCACAGGCCAGCCCCTTAGACTCTGTCATTAATTCTAAACTTACATATGCAGCTGCCCATTAGATACCTTTTGTGGAACTATATAAGGCATAAATTAATGTAGCAAATACTTCCTAATATATACTAGGTATTTCCACTCTGATATCCTATAGGTTTCCACACTCATATATCTAAAAGTAAAGCCACCCACTTCTCACTCAACCCACTCCTTTTCCTATGTTCCCTATCTTGGTTAGTGGCATCATACCCAGTGGCCTAAGCCAGAAGCCCGGGAGTAACATCTGATGATTTTCATGTGTTACCACACCCAAGGATTCATTATCCTTAATATCTCTTGAATCTTGTCTCCTGCTCACTGTCCTTCATTTCTTGCCCACTTTATCAGAATAGCCTTTTGACTGGCCTCACAGCTTAGATTCTTGCCCCATGTCAATCCATTTTCTACAAGACTGTTCTAGCAACACTAAACAAAATCATCATGTTTAAAATTCCTCCCCATAGCTGACAAGGTAAAATGCAAACTCCTCAGTAGGAACTACAAGGCTCTTCATAATCTGGCTCTTGCTGCCCTGAATTCTCATAACCCTAAGTTTTAGCCACATAAAGTAGGTCCCCCAAATGTGCCATAAATTCTCGTTTAATACTCACTTATGACCATGCTTGGCCAAGAAAATCTGTGAAGTTTTAATGGCTTCAGAGATTTGTTCTCTTTTGGTTGTCAGCTCTTCTGCCAGAACCTATGTAGTAGAAATAAAGAGAAAAGCTTCAAAACCCAAGGACTAAAGAACAGTCAAAAATTATTTCAAATAACTTTCTAAAAATGCCAGGAAAAATCTCAGCCTAGGTCAGATTACTATTACCAATGTGTTACAGCTGATTACAAGGGCAGAGTACAAACAAGATGACTTCTTAAGTTTCTTTAAATCTTGGAAGTTAACATTTACTCAGGTAATGACTTCTGGAATGGCCCATATGTGACTTGCATAATTCTACCTAATGCATTATTGCACATTATTTTACCCAGGTAGGGAGAGATATGGATCTTCTACTCACCTGCTGTTCCAAAATAGCTTTTTCAATGTCTGTTGATTCTTTGGCCAGGGATGAGGTAGCTTTTCCTTGTGTATTCCTTGCTATGGTAGACACCCAGCCCAAAAGTCTTTTAACCTTCTCCACATGTTCCTGTTTTTCCTCTTCTACCACTTTCTGGAATAGGAAATAGAAAATCAATATCCTGGCAATGTCTTATTAGACTGGCATGACTTTGGATTTCCTAAAACAGACACAAAAGTCTCCTAAATCAGCAGTTAGTGAAAATAACCCCAAGTTAAATATAATTTAGCCAACCTAAGGCACTGCTCACAAGTGTTTAACTATGTAATTCGTACAGGTAAATTCATTATATCTAGCTAGGTTAGCACCTTTCTAAAAAAGCACTGTTTTATATCTGATAGGTATTTATGATTATTTAATGATCTAAAAAAAGCCCTTCACATACAGCATCTTATTCATTTTCATAATTCTTAGGTTTACAGGTGAAGAGACTGAAGCCTACAGAGATCACACAGGCAGATACTGACATAAAGCAAGGCTTGCTAATTTACATAGCAAAAATGGTTTGATTAATGTTTTTAAAAGCTTTTCTAAGAGTGGTTGAACATGTGGAAAATTATTTTTCAAAGACAGAAGATTTTTATAATTAAGAACCGATGATAGGGGAAAAAAAAGATTACATGCTCATTACAACAAATTCAAACAAACCTGAAATACATCATATGTGTACTCAATCTTATTTTCCCAGAAATCTGGTATATATACAGTACTCATGAACTTGTTTCTATGCCATATAGTGTCTTTGCAGTACAGTTTTATTTTTACTGAAATCATAATTATTCATAGTATTCTAACTTCCCTTTTCTCCAAAAAATATATTATGAATATCTATCCACACCAATTCACTTAAATCTATTTCATTATTTTGACAGCTTTATAGCATTCCACTGTATGGAATTTGGAAGTTTCCAGTAGCCCCCTTTAACAAACTATACTTTATTGAGGATCCTTGTTCACATCCCTTTCTTTATGTACTTATATTTCTATAATAAAGATACTTGAAGATGGCAGTGCTGGATATAATACAGTCAATCATCATTCACAGATTCTGTATTTGCGAATTTATCTACTCAACAAAATTTATTTTTAACTCCAAAATCAATACTTGTGGTGCTTTCATGGTCATTTCCAACGATGTGTAGTGCAGCAAAAAATTTTAGTTGCCCAACGCACATTACTAGCTGAGATAGAACAAGGTGACACTCTACCTTCTCATGTCAGCTTTCATATTGTAAACTAATATCTTCAGTCTATTTAGTGCCATGCTTTTCATATTTTTGTGTTTTTCTTGGTGATTTCACTATTTAAAATGACCCCAACGTAGTACTAAAGTGCTGTCTAGTGTTCCTAAGCACAAGAAGGCTGTGATGTGCCTTATAAAGAAAATACAGTGGCTAGCCTGTTAGCTCAGTTGGTTAGAATGCAGCCTTATAACACCAGCGTCATGGGTTCAGATCCCCAAATCAGCCAGCCACCAAAACACAAAACAAAACAAAAAAAGAACTGAGTTCTAAGGCTAGCTGGTTAGCTCAGCCCACTTGGTTAGAGCGCAGTACTGCTAACACCAAGATCACGGGTTTGTATCCCCCTACTGACCAGCCACCAAAAAACAAAACCAAACAAACATAGAAACATAAAAACATAAAAATAGATGTGTTAAATAAAGTTTGTTCAAATGTGAGTTATAATGCTGCTGGACATGAGTTCAACGTTAGTGAATCAATAATATATATTACATAAAGTGCTTAAAAAAAAATACACAAAACAAGAGTATGTATTAATTTGTTGACAAAAGTGTGACCAGAGGCTTTCAGGAACCCAACCCTGTATTTCCCCAAGAAGCATTGGTTTAGTATTTACTAATGCAACAACTTTATAGAATACAACTACTGCAAATAATGAGAACTGGCTGTGTACACACTTTAAATTCTTACAGATGAGGGGCAAAATTTTTAATTGTACTTTCAAAATGAATTAGGATCCAACTGTCCTCACCTCCTCCTCCTCCAGCCGCCGAAGTGCATCACTGATATATTTCACGTGCTGAGTTGTTAAGGTCACCAATGCGGTGTAGCGAGTCCTTAAGTCCATGAACTATGGTTCAAAAGAACAATTTAGGTAAATTATCTGCCAGAAGAGTAAATTTAAATAGTTGAAAATAAGGGGACATTTTCATGAAATCACAGGCTCAACAGAAAGGTAACCTCTAAATCAAACTGCAAAGCACAGACAAATGAATCTTTCCTTTAAGGAAGACAGTGGCATATTTCCTTTCCCCGCCCTTTCACCTCTTGTGTGATTGCATCTGAAGAGGAAAGAATGCGACGGCGCTTGCCAGGGGATTTCTGCTGTGATTCCACAAAGGCCTTGTATGTCATCAGCTGCAATTCATAGTCCTGGGAGAGGAAAAAATTTCACTATATTTACTTAGGGCTTAATAGCTCACTCACACATCATGCAATGAGACTACAGCACTTCATTGCTAGAAGGCGTTTTGTTGTTCATTCAGACTAGAGGTTAGAAAACTTTTCCTGTAAGGGCCAGAGAGAAAGCATCAGGCCATATTATCTCTGTCACAACTCAACTCTGCCACTGTAAGTGAAAGCAGCCATAGACAATATGTAAAATGAAAGAGTGTGGCTGTTACAATAAAACTTCACCTGTGGACATTGAAAATTGAAGTACATATAATTTTCATGTGCCATGAATTATTATTCTTCTCTTGATTTTTTTCAACCATTTCTTATCAGCCATACAAAAATAGGTGTGTGCGATGGATTTAGCCTGGGGGTCATAGTTTGCTGAGTCCTAGTTTTGCAATTTGATGTTTGCTGACCAACCTTTTCATCTCATGCATGGAGGAAGTGAAGCCCAGAGAGCGGAAGTGAAGTTCCCTACTTAGTTCAGGGGGTGAGTAGTAGATAAGATTAGAATCTGTCTCCCACTCCCTAAACCAATCCTCTTCTCATTTCACCATGCTATTCTGCTGCTTCCTCTGGTGAATTTAGAATTTAAACTCCATTCTTTCTGACACCAAGTCTCCTGTTATCACCTAAAGAAATACACTCATTCGAAAAATATTTGTTGAACATCTACAATGTACCCGCCATTGTTTGAGTGCTATACATGTAAGTCAGAAAAAACATTGTTCCTATGGAACTTACCTTCTAGTGGGAAGTCACATAATAAACAAATATATGATCATCTCAAGTTGTTTTTCTTTAAAGACGTTGTCAGAGAAATAGACAAGTGCCAGATGATGCATGTCCTTATATACCACATAAGGATTTAGAACTCTACTATGACTATCACATGAAGCCATTGGACAGTTTTAAGTAAGGAGTGACATGATCCAATTTATCACATTTCATCTTTCCCAACATGTACATTTTTTCCCAATTTCCGTATCTCTAAAATTGGAATATAACTTACAACCAATGGCATGTCACATAACTGGCAGTTTGTTTGTTTTTTAAGCATAAAATTATGGTGTAGCTTGTCATCAATGGTATCTCAGATTCAGTTACACGTTGTATGTCTAAAAAGGTGAGTCTGACAACTGTGTGAGAGGTACTACAGTAGTCTAAGGAAGATTCCTCACTTAGATGTAAACTAGGGACATAGAGGAGAAATAACGAAAGTCAGATTCAGGAGATATTTGAAGATAGAACCAACAGAGAACTTGTTCACAGACTGAACATAAAGTTCAAGGCAAAGAGAAGAATTAAGGATGACTCTAAGGATTTTGCCTCAGCAATTAGGAAAAATGGTGACACTATTTCCTGAAATAGATAAAACAGGTGACAAACATACTTGAAAAGAAAACCCAAACTCTCTGTTTTTGTCATGGTATGTTTAAGAGGTTTCTGTTCATCAAAATGGAGACTCCTCCAGTCACAGTCTGGTACTTCTCTGAGCATCCGTAATCATGGGGCCATAGGAAGTATGCACTTGCATGAACTTCATGAAGGACGGGGCCAGTCTCTAGCAGAAGAGCTCTGCTTAATTTGTCCAGAAACAGAACCTACAGTCACAATGCAGCTTTTCCTAAGCTGGAGGTCAATTACGTTCCTTTTAGGATGTGGTAATGTTACCTTTACAATAGTAGAGTATTGCTGGGAAAGTTTTTGACACTGGTCCAGTTTTGCCTGATTTCTCTCAATTTCTGCAAACAGATCCTAGGAACCAAAATATCATAATGTTATCACTGTTGTTATCATCATAGAAATAGCTGAACATTTACTATGTTCTAAGGTGGTAGTTTTCAAACCTTAGTTGTATCAGAATCACTAGAAGACTGATTAAAATACAGATTACTGGGCCCTACCCCCCAGAGTTTCAGATTCAGTAGGTCTAGGATTGAGACCAAGAACTTGCATTTATAACATGTTCCCAGGTGATGCTTATACTGCTGGTCTGCAGTGCACACTTTGAGGACCACTGTTCTAAGTATTTTATGTGTATCACTTCATTTAACCCTAACAACAATAACCTCATAAGGGTAGGTTAAATAATGAACTATGTCCATTTTATTAACGAGAAAGTAAAAGACTGAAAGGTTAAATAAATTGTTCAAGGTTTTATAGCTAGTAGGTGAGTGAGCGAGGATTGGAATCCAGGCAATGTAACTCTAGACCTCATACTCTTAAACATAATGCCAGAAAACAAAACCACCAACAAAAAATGCTTTAAATGAAATAATTTTTTTCCACTCCCTGCTTTCCCTGACCCCATATTCTAATCCTAGTAAAATTAAATTTAGTATCCAGAAACAAAATAAAGATCATTTTAAACTGTCCATCTAGTGGTTTCAATATACAAGGATAATTCAAAAATTTGTGCAAAGACAGAATTAAAAGATAATATAAATCTTTCCATGAACTTTTTGAAGTACCCTTGTATAGTTACAGAAATTCAGGAGGGAAGGGACCTGACAGGTCCTCCAACCTAAATGTAAAACCAGTATCCTGAGATCAACTGTTTGAACCCCTGTAAGAAGAGGGGGCTTGGAATGTCTTGCCATTTGGTGGAAGCTTTAATTGCTTGAACATCATCTTCTTTTATGATGAGCTAATGTTTTCCCTCTGTGACTTCCACCATGCTACTGCCGTACCCACCGTCTGCTGGTTGAGCTGCTCGGACAGCACTCTGCTCTCCTCTGCCTGGCCTGGCTTCATCATTTCCTGCTGGGCAGTGGTCTCCTCAATCCACTTGATGAGAGTTCCATGGCAGGCTCGGTAATCTCCCAGAACTTCCTGGATACTTTCTAGCTCAGATTGGCTGGAGGAACAAAGGGAAACTGCTATCAGATACCTTGGTATAAATACAATAAAGTAAATGAGGCAATTCTCTCCTTAGCCCATGCTTCCAGTTGGTCTTGACCACAGAGAATACATCTTTATTTATGGGGAAGAGCAATACAAGGCTGAGTGAGACCTACACCTGTACCCAGTGTCTTATGGAGTAAAAAGTGAGTAGAAAGCAACTGCATGCTGCTAGCCCTAGAAACTGCCTTTTGGACTGGAATCCCATGATAATCCTTGTCAAACTTTTTACTTAGGTTGCCAAGGGTTACCAAGGTTGCCAATAAGATAGTACTGGCTGTACAATTCTATACCCTGACAACAGAGTACCACAGCTATGATTTATGAATCACTATAACTTCCTGCGGCAGGAAGTGGGGGGCGGGGGAGAGAGTGAAACATAGTTATTTACTGTTACTTCCAGTAACAGTTCTATCACTACTGTTAGTTTAACCAGCCTTGGGACAGTAATTCAATTAGAGAGAATCAATCCAAACTTATATGAGTTGTTAAATCCCTTTCCTGGAATAGTTCTCTACCCAGCTTCGTTAGCCTCCAAAAAGTACAGTTTTCTTTCTTTCCTATTCATATCTGTTATCAGAAGCACAACCTCCAGTAAAAAAAGATAAAACCCACTGAATTAGCAAAAAACATGGAAGCAAGAAATTCTACAAAGTCCCACTATGAAAAATGGTTCAAATGTGGATTCAAAGCTAGTGAAACCCACGTTCTGTCTCTGAGAAAAGATCCCTAGGTTACCTTTCAAATCTATATTCTCAGAAGGCATTGTCATCAATGGCTTAATTAGGTAAGACTTGGGCCACAGGAGAGTTACTGCTGACAGGACCATCTCTGCTGATCCAAAAGCAAGCCTCAGAGGCCAGGGGGTACAGCTAAGGGGTAAAGCACTTGACTGCAAAAGCAAGCCTCAGGTCTGCACTGGGGTTAGTGGTCCCAAATTTCTGTCACTTATGTTGTCCAGAATTTACATGGTTTTTAAATTCCTACCCCTCCCTATCAATTCCTACCTTTAAACATAAATAGACAAATATAACTATTTTTGCCTAAGAACTAGTCCCTGAACTCTAATAGGAGAAAAAGGTGGGGCTGCCACTCACCGGGTCTCAAGCTGGGCAATGACCCGGTGCCAGCGCTCCTGCAGCTGGGAGCCTTTTTCCTGATAGCGCTCCAAATCTAGGTTTCGCTCTGGCGTCAGACAACTCAGTTGCTCTGCCACTATCTTAGCTTTGGCAATTTCCTCATCCAGGACTGAAAACACTGCATTCTTGTCCTTTACATCATTAAGCCAGTGCTACAAAAACATAAGTGCAGAAATAGGTTAAATCTTTTCCATACTAAAAAGGATTCAGACTAAAGAAGAAAACAGGGACGTTCTCCAGGTGACTCCACAGTATTTCTGTGATTCAGAAACTAGTCTCTAGAGGGTCTGTGCCAGAAATGCCTCCACAGGTCATGGTCTCTGCTTTCCTGATGCACACAGGGACGTGAAGGGCAGGCAGTACTTTATAGAGAATATACAAACAACTTGTGTTTGAAACCTGGCTTCACCACTTTTAAGCTATGAGACCAAGATAAGTCATTTAGCCAGCCTGAGTCTCAGTTTTTTCATCTGCAGATAGAGATAAAAATCCCTTCCCTATCCACCTCACAGAGTGGCTTGTGAAAATCAAATAAGATAACAGCTGTAGATTTACAAACTTACAGCACAACAACTGCTTGTATCTAATTAAGCCACAATTTCACTGGGAGAAAAAAGGGGAAAAATAAATAGATATTTCTTTCTCTTCCCTTCTTTGACTATATATTCAAATATATTAAATATAATATTCTGTTTGGTTCAAATGCAAACCTAAACCAGTGTCACGCCATCCAAAATTGCATTTATCAAGGGGCCGGCCCGTGGCTCACTTGGGAGAGTGTGGTGCTGATAACACCAAGGCCATGGGTTCAGATCCCTATATAGGGAGGGCCGGTTAGCTCAATGGGTGAGCATGGTGCTGACAACACCAAGTCAAGGGTTAAGATCCCCTTATCAGTCACCTTTTTTTTTTTTTTTTTTTTTGTCCTTTTCGTGACCGGCACTCAGCCAGTGAGTGCACTGGCCAGTCCTATATAGGATCCGAACCCGCGGCGGGAGCGTCACAGCGCTCCCAGCGCCGCACTCTACCAAGTGTGCCACGGGCTCGGCCCTATCAGTCACCTTTTAAAAAAAACCCAAAAAACCAAAAAACCCACAAAATTGCATTTATCTGCTAACCCAAAGCCATGGATATGTTAAGTTAACCTCCTAAGGAACTCTGAGCAACCTACCTTTAATGTAGACTGATGGGACTCCAGAGCTGAGAGATCTCCTGGTACTGCTTCTTCTTGACTCAACTTGATTTCATAACCTTTAACCAAGAGTTCAGCATCCTGTATGCTGCGCACTATAACATCAATTGTCTTTAATCTGTGGAGACAAAATCACCTTCCTTCATTAATACACAAATTTTAAGAGCTGGGTCACACACCTAAAGGACTACAGAGAGGTTCACAAAACATAACTGCCAGAAGCAATTTCACCATTATTAGATGATAACATGGTTTTGTAAAAACAAGAAAGCATGGTATATATGCTGCCAATTTAAGCCAATTCAAAATAAAGTTCTAAGTGGCCCTGAGACATGCATATACATGGTAGACTCGTGGAGAAACCCACTAGACTGTCTGAGGAGCCTAAGATCTATTACCATTCAAGGTCATGGGTGGAGATGGATGAATAGGGGGAAGACTTTCAAAGACTAATTTCTAGTTTAACTGAATACTTTTCTTTTTATTCTTTAGCCTCTCTCCCTTTTTCTTAATGCCTTTAAGTATTGTCTTCAGAGGAATCTAATCGAACAGAAATTAGGTACAAAATAGTACTAACACTGATAACCACCCCACACATATCACTGGCATCGCAGTCCAAATGAACCCACTCCATGTTACTGAACTATAAAGCTAAGACCTCTCGTCATGGGTAGATGCTCTTAAAGACCTGCAATCTCTCTGGATTATTCATGAAACACTCCAGGCCCTTTCCTTTCTTATCCCAATGGAAAAACATTTCTCTTTCGACCCCAAACCTCAGCTCACTCACTTATTCAGATAGACAGTGGAGAGACCATAGACATGGTCCATCCTCGCCACCAGCAGATTCAGTTCTGAGCGAAGAGTTGGGACACTTGAACCAGATGGACAGTGATGGAGAAAACTGTTGCATTTCATAGAAACAGCATCCAAGTCTGACCTCAGTTGCTCTAAATCCTCCTGGGTGTGCTGTCAGGAACAAGACACACAATAAAGATGGAGACGGAATTGAACAAAGAAGTTTAAAAAAATTTCCTTATTTGTGATAGCAAAATATTGGAAGCCATCTAAATACCCATACATGTGAGAGTGGTTGAATAAACTATAAAACAGCCATACAATGGAGAATTACGCAGATGTAAAAAAGAATGAGAAAGATCTCTGGGAACTAATAGAGTGGCTTCCAGGATATATTTTTAAGCAGAAAAAGCAAAGTCAAAAGACTATCTATAATATGTTACATTTTATATACACAAGGAGGGAAAATTAGAAAATATTCATGTATATGTTTAATTATGCAAAGACATAGACAAGGAAGGATAGCCAGAAACTAGTGAGATGTTAGGAACGGAATTGAAAGGATCAAGGAAGGGCATGAGGTAAAAGTACTGGGTAGGAGAGTACACTTCTGAACGTACCTTTGTCTTCAGGAAACATGTTAACGTTTTACATTCTTACAAAGAAATAAACAAGGAAAGATGGGGTTGGGGAGCCTCTAAAATGGTACATGAACAGAAATAAATGAGCCTAACTATATTTCAGATAAATAACATAATCTCACTGAAGGGAGAAAAGGAGCAAATTACATAAGTAATTTCTCTCTCTTTTTTTTTTTGGCAGCTAGCTGGTACCTGGAACCAAACCCATGACCTCTGAGTTACAAGGCTGCGCTCTAACCAACTCAGCTAACTGGTCAACCCAATAGTTTCTGAACACAGCATTTAGACTATAGATACACCTTCAGATTAAAGACAAAAAGAACTATAAATAGATGTCGCATTCCAGTTTAATAGGCTTTTCTATGGCAGTAGTATGAATCAGCAATTCTGAAACTATTTTCTGTAAATGCTAGGATTGAGCAATAAGTAAATATATTGTGGATAATATGAAGCAGGTTTTTTTCAATCTTGAGGAAGGGAGTTACAAATAGTGAAAGAAGTTAACAATAAGCCCTATGCTGTTGGTTGGGACAGGATGGAGATAGATACAAATGAATCTATGGTTATATGTGTATGTGTATGACACATATAACCAAATATATTGATCTATGTGACGTGTATACGCTTATATATATGTATATATGCAACACGTGTTTGTATATGTATATGCATATATGTGTTTGTAAGTATACGTTTCCTAGCTCTGTCTGCTGAGTGGACCTATAAGCAATGACACCCAAACAACAATAAGCACACTCAGCACCCAGATCTTGGTTTTTAAATGACATTCTCCACCCAAAAGACCAGAACTCCTTGGAAAAATAGCTGATTCTAGACTTGGGTCTAACAAAGGCAAGATGAATCTGGAACACCTTGTTTTGTCAAAAAAGAAAGCAATCAAAGAATGATAGGGACATGTTAAAAAGATATAGCAGCCAATTTGAATGGCCTCCCATTGCCTAAATTTGGGAAATTTTAAGCATCAAAATAAGGTAAACAATGATAGCAACAAATTACACACCACTGAATAAAATAAGAATCCAGAGTACATACTGACATAAATCAGTAACAGAAGAAGAAAGGAAGGGAGGGAGTGAGGGAAGGAGGGAGGAAGGGTAGTTCTTCCTTTTTGGTAGAATGGAAATTTTAACAGTGTAGAAGGAATGGCAGAATTAGAAAATCAGCTTTTGGCAACTGCAATACGGTAACAACAGGTTCAGTCAAGAATCAACAATGGATGCTAAAACTAATTAGTGGAAGTTTGACAAAAAACAGGATATTTACATAGTCTCAAAGAATCTCCTTATAAGATACCTAGTAATTCAAAGGGGAAAACAGTAACAATGATCAAAGTTAACTTCACTAGTAATGGGACCAATCAACATCACATGCCTCCTGATATGACACACCAATGTATCAAGGGCACAATATTATTTTTGTGATATTACTGCCAAAAATGTATAACCTAAATCTAATCACGAGGAAGCCTCAGAAAAACCCAAATAGAGAGACAAAATATTCTATGTTTATTCTATAAAATAAATGGCCTGCATTCTTAAGGTCATTAAAGATGATGAAAATCTAAGAAATAGTTTCAAGTTAAAGAAATCTAAACAGACACAGCAACTAAATGCAATGTGTGACCCTGGGTTGAAACCTGAACCAAAAATATTCTTTTTTTTTTTTTTATTCTTTGTTGGGGGTGGTGTGGATGGGTGGACCCTTGGGAACAAATGGCACATTAGATTAACTGATGAAATTTTAATGAGGTCTGAGCTTAGAAAACAGATTTATATCAATGTTAATTTCCTGATTTTAATCATTGTTCCATGGTTATGTAAGAGAGTATCCTTGTTTTTTGGAAATACATACTGAAGAATTTAGGGGGAAAGAAGCATCATATCTGGAACTTACTCTCAAGATAAAAAAAGAATATTATTATGTATACATAGAAGAAAATGATAAAGCAAATGTAGAAAAATATTAACATTTGGGGAATCTAGGTGAAGGGTATGTGAGAATGAAAGTTTTCTGTATATTTGAGATTATTTGAAAGTAAAGTTTAAAAAGGGGGGAGGTCTTTTAGAAAAGCTGAATATTGGCTTTTATTTCTTAGCACATTCTACTTTTCGGGAACAAATACATTTTGGATAACCCTACAGAGAACTAAAAAGCTTTCATATGAGAATTACATGCTCATATGATATGCTTCATATAGGCATATTAGATCCCTCTTGGCCAATGAAAATTATACTGCCTTTCGTCCTCCTCTTCAAGCTTAGGAGAAACTGAGAAAGTTGAGAAAATCACCCTTCCTCATTAGCCATTCCTTCCCATCCCCTTTAAGTTCCCAGATCAAATCTAATATACTTCATAGAGCTCTCTCATACCATGCCAAGTAGAAATGTTCAAGGAACACTCTAAATTCCTACAGCAATGTTTGCTTGGAAATCTAGAAATATGCTAGTTAGTATCTTATGACATCTCTGATACTAAAGTCTCTAATTGTGACTTCAACCTGTTATTCTTCTATACTATATTCTATAAGCCAAAAACAAGGACCTTGGCTTACTTTTCTTTGCATGCCTCAGTACACTTAACAAAACAATTAATACTTGTTGCTTTTACTTCAGTAACACTATCCTACATTTTTATAGCATTTTACTTTTCCAAGCTCACTATGTGTACTATATCACTAAACTTTCTAAACAACTCTGTGACTCATGTATTAGTATCTCCATTTTACAAGAAAAGAGACTAAGGATGAGAGTTAACTTGCTCAAAGTCATAGAGTATATATCAGAGCTCATATTAGATTCTGAGTCTTTCCTTATATCTATTGACTCATATGGCTGAAGGCAGCCATGCCAAAGAAAGTAAAACAGGCATATAAGGGATAGAAGAGAAAGCATCATCACTACTAAGCAGTCTTAAAATACATAGCCCAAATGCAGTGCTTAGAACAATTCACCAGTCTCTTTGCTTCTCAACTTTATAGAAACTGATCAACACTCAGCAATAAACTTGGAGCCGAAATCATGCTTCTCCACTGGGAAAAGACATTTATATAGATGTAGGGAAAAATTCCTGAGTAAGAGTGTCATGAGTCTATAGCCTTGTTTCTAAGGATCCATACTCTTTTGCCATCTAATTCATTCTGAAAGAATTTATTCTGCAACCAGTACCAACCTTGCTTTTGGGGCTTACCTTTTGCTCTGCAATCCTTAATGCATTATCTTGCCGGGCATCTCTGTCAGTCCTAGAGCTGGCTGAGGACTGAATTCGTTTGACCAGCCTCTGTTCACACTCCTCCAGACGTAGCCGGATATTCTTCAGCTCTGAAATGTACATCTTAGCCACAGTCTCCTCTTTGTCCTCTGTGAATTCACAAGCACAGAGGACCATTAAGCCCCACATTACAGATCAGCAAACCTGAGGACAACAGAGCCACCCTCAGCCGGAGGGGCAGGCACCCCTGGCTCCTGCAGCCCTGATATTCCACTGATGAAAGCAAGGCCTTATTTGGGGAACCTTCTGCCTGATCCTAAACTTCACATATTATATTCTAATCTTTAAGGATCCGAACATGTTACATCCACAAGAAAAGAAGATAGGTTCATTAGCAATAACAACTGAAATATCAACAGGCCTTTCCTTCCATGATCTGATTCTGCAAATTCACTTCTACAAGTTTTTCTCTATCTCAAGTTTTCAGCAACTCAAATGGAAAAAGGTAAATGATGTTACTTTGCAGTTTATATCAAAGGTCTAGCCCTTCAAGGCTCTCATTCTACTCTTCTCTCTCCCTCCTCCCAGTGCACACACCATTCTCCATGGACTTCATCAAGTGCTGGAAGTGGGCTTTACAAGCTTCCACCTCCTCTTCTAAACGCAAGCGATCAGCCACTGAAAAGAGCACAGAGTCACGACTATCTTGCAGAAAGTCTTCATAGTGGGCCTGGAGGTTCTTCATAACCTGATGGCACTCCCCTGGTGATGAGGATCGAAGCTAGAGAAAAAGCCAGAAGAAATTTCAATAGAATGAGAACATAACACTTTCTCCTACCTCCTTTTTATTAAAGTCTAACACGTACACAAAACAGTACAGAAACCATAACTGTAAACTTGTTGCCTTTCACAATTGAACTCATCCAGTCATGAGCATTCAGATCAAGAAACAGAACATTACTAGCACCCCAGAAGCATGCCTTGTGTCCCACTGAATGTAATTCTTAATAATTGTTTTTCACTAGTATTTAACAGAACTACATACTGGTGCAGAGATGTTTGTCCTGCAGAATGAGAAGCAGCCTGCAACCTTCTCCCTTTGCCAAGAAGACCAAAGATGTTACTTATTTTCATCAGGAATTTTCTTATCCATTCAAAGCTGGGTCCCTAACCCTGAAATAGTATCCCTGACTCCCCACTTTACTGCATTTGGGTGGAGAGGTCTCACAGTAATGAAAAAAAAAAAACTCCTTCCAAAAAAAAGCTTGTCAATAGGATGTGGACCTGAGTGAAGTTTTCACAATTACCTTCTCTAGGTTCCAGGTCTTTACAAGGTCAAGTTCTTTTCGCAGATAGTTCCAGGAGATAAGGCTTTTGGTGTTAACATGTAACTGGTGCCAAAGGGCCATCACCTTCTGATAAGATTGTTCCACCCTAGAAACAATGCAGAATCCGGGTATAGCTCTTTTAAGACTTGAGCTCCACCTTATAGACCTTCTAGGGAAAAATGTGATTGTAGAGGCAGAACTGAGCTTATATGTTGAGCAGAGAAAGGCAACAAGTCAAATACAAACGCAGAAATCTTTAGAACTAAATTGAGATCTTCAATTTGGATTTGCTACAGTACTATGTATACCATGTTAGCACATACTTAGCAATCTCATAAATGTTACCCGAATGTAATATGATTGTGAGAAGCTAGAGAGAAAAAATAACCAGAGAGAGCAACAATAAAGAAAAGTATAGGGCCGACCCCGTGGCGCACTCGGGAGAGTGTGGCGCTGGGAGCGCAGCAGTGCTCCCGCCGCGGGTTTGGATCCTATATAAGGATGGCCGGTGCGCTCACTGGCTGAGCCCGGTACGCTGGTCACAAAAAGACAAAAAAAAAAAAAAAAAAAAAGAAAAGTATAGATAAAATAACCCCATTTTGAAATGCTTAAAAAGTGATTTGCTGTGTTCTATATATGAGGGTACTTCAAAAAGTTCACGGAAAAATAGAATTGAAAGACAGTACGAATCTTTCCATGAACATTTTCTTTTTTATTTTTTGGCAGCTGGCCTTACTGGCCAAGCTCCAAACCCTTGACCTTGGTGTTATCAGCACCATGCTCTAAGCAAGTGAGCCAACTGGCCAGCCCTCCAGCAACTTTTTGAAGTACCTTTGTATTTATAAAAATGCTAAAGTGTTTAAAAGTTAATAGCAACTTAAGCTCATGTGGTATATAAAAGGAATGAAGGAAGAAAGGGCTTGAAAAGATTTTTCCTTAAGCATCCCATGCCTAATTCACTGTCAACTTCTAGAAGATTTACAAATACAAAGATACATAGACACGCTCACAAACCAAGTTACCTTGAATTTCTTCAGGTTGAGAAGAAAATGTGAGATATAAAGAAGAGAATGGAAAACTAGAAGCCAGAACATCATTTAAATAAGAGACATTAAACCCTTTAGTTTATTTTTCCTCTCTCCAAAAATCCCACTAAAATTTCAGTAAAGTTGAAATAAAAAGTTCAAGAAATCTCGAAAGAATAAAAATACAAAGAAATAAAAAAATAGAAAATAAGATTACATTAGGGAATCAATTTAGGAGGTCCAACATTTGACAAACTGAAGTTCTTGAAAGCAAGAACAGAAAAAAACATAGAGAATGAAATAATTAAAGTAATAGCCCAAGAAAAATTTCTCCAGATCTGAAAAATAAGTTTCTAGTTTGTGTTCATTAGCGCAATGAATGCAAAATGACTCATCCAAAGGTACAGCATCCTTTCAAAGTTTAGAGACAGAAACAAGAGTTTAAAAGCTTCCAGAGAAATAAAGATTTCATTCAAAAGGTAAAAGTATCAATCTGTTTTATATTATGACAGTGGTGGAGGATACACAATTCTATGCATTTGTCAAAACCAATAGTACTGCTCACTACACAAAAGGTGAATTTTCCTGTTATGTAAACGTGAAACCCTAGAAGACAGAAAATAATAGAGCAATGCCTTCAAGGTTCAGTGAAAATAATTGCTAAAAGAATTACATATCTGGCCAATTAATTATTAAGGGACAAGAAAGACATTTTGAGATATGAGAGGTCTCAAGAAATTTATATCCCGTGCAGCTTTTTCAGCAGGCTACTAGAGAGTGTACTCCACCAAACCAGGGAATAAACCAATAAATAAGACTTGGAATCTACGAATCAGTGGGTCCAACACAGAACAGAGGTGAAGTGAATCCCCAGGGAGAAGACAAAGTGAAGTGCCAGAGAGGCAGTACTGAGTTAAGCCTACAGAACAGCTCTAGACTAGAAAAGGAAGACAGCATGGTCCAGAAGAGATGGTTTCAAGAGAAAATAGAAATGAAAATAACTTATGGTATTTGGCCATCTTGAGAAGCCTTTTACAGTAAAGTAGGAGATTTGGGGGATAAATTCATAATATGCAAATCAACAACTAAGCAAACTAAAAAACAAAATAATTATCTACTTTAAGGAAACAAAAGGTTATAAAAGAAAGTAAATAAAACAACTTATTTGTACATATATTCACTCACCTACCATTCATTCTTTAATTCAGCAACCATTTATGAAGTACCTACTACGTGCCAGGAATGGTTCTAGGTGCTTAAGATACAGAGGTAAACAAAACAGATAAATATCTCTAATAGAAAGAGAGAGAGGCAATAAACAAATCTGTTAGGCAGTATGAAGTGTTCTGAAGAAAAATAAGGATGAGTAAAGGAAGTAGAGAGTGACGGGCAATGAGTGGGGATGGTGGTGCATGAGGGGATCAGATGAACTGAATGAAGTGAGGGAGTGAAACGTAAATATCTGAAGCAAGCAGGAAGTTCAAAGGCCTCGAGGCAAGAATATGCTTGCTGTGTTTGAGAAACAGGAAAAAGACAAGAATGGACTGGAGCTGAGTACAAGCAAGGAGAGTGGCAGAGGATGAGTTCAGAGAGGTAGGGCATGACTGTCTCACAATAATCCCTGAGAGTACTATGTGGCTCAGCTGTAAACAATTTAATGTGATGATAAAACAAAAAATATCAATTTAAACAAAAATTGTGATATAACTACATTTGAAAGACAAGGAAATGAGAATTGCATGTGTGTGTGTGTGTGTGTGTAGAAATCTAAATATTAATTTCCTAGAGTAAGAAGTAAATAGGTAATTTCCAAAGTTGAAAAAAAAATCAGGAAATAGTAGAAAAAAATAATGTTATTTAGAAATTTAGAGTTAAAACCCAAAAATATCTACTAGAAGAATTAAAAATAGTTGACTTTGGGAAGCAGAACTCTGAGGTGGGGAAGGTGATGGCTAGTTTTTATTATAATAAGCTTTGTGGTATAATCCAGCTCTCTAAAATATATACACATATTACTTTAATAAAATATAAATTACAGAAAATTAGTTGTCACTACAAAAATTGATCTTCTGAGAGTAAACTGTTTATAACTAAGAATTCTATAAAAGAGAAATATCACTGAACATACTACAATTGTACAGAAGTATTTATAGAAGATCTACTATATGGCGGGTGGTGCAAGACGTGATATCCCTAAGGAGAGGTCTTTCCAAGAAGAAACTTTACAACTTTGTCACTCTGTTTGAGTAGATCACAAATGCAGGTTCATCCCTCCATCAGTTCGCCCAGGCCAAACAACAGAGGTGGCAGCACTGAGTGTCACTTGAGCAAAGTTACCTGCTGGCTGTCTCAATGGCATCCTTATTAGGTGGGGGGATGAGGAAGCAGACTGATGGCACCATTGCCTCATTCCCTGTGGGGCTGATCACTTTCCATTTGGTCCGCTGAGAATTATCTTCCAGTACACACTCATCATTCTTGCAAATAGTGATCTGAATAGACAAATGCACAAGTTATTGCTAATGGATAAACCAAAAACTCATTATTACCTGGTGCCTGATCCCAAGGCTATGAAATCCTTAAGAAGAATTCTGGGTCTGGCCAGTTAGCTCAGTTGGTTAGAGAGCAGTGTTGTAACACCAAGGTCAAGGGTTCAGATCCCCCTACCAGCCAGCCACCAAAAAAAAAAAGAGAAAGAAAGAAGAAAAACTCTGCTTGTGTGAGGGCTCTTGATTTTGACAAAAGATAACGGGTATAAATTCACAACACAGGAAAAGTTGTGATGCCTAATAAATCAAGGAAACAAGTGTTTATTATGTGCATGTTACATGTCAAGTAACTCAGTATATGAGAGTTATAAGGAGACTGTAAGACCCTCAAGAGCAATCTCTCAGCACCAAAAACAATAAGGGTAAAAATTAATGGGACATGAATAATCTCAACACTGCTTTTGTGGTATTTCCTCTTCCTCCCTTCCTATCATCCCACCTAAACCCCTGAAAATATTTAAGGAGTCTGGAATCATCAATTATTTCTCTTGAGAGAGAAGTAACTAAGCATTATCATCCCTATTTTATAGACAGAAATACTGAGACACAGAAAATTACAGTCCATCCTTTTATTCACTCATTCTTTCATATAACAAATACTTATTGAGTGCCTACTATGTGCCTAGAAGTGTGCCACTAGAGATAAAAATTGTACAACGGCAAGCAGATATTCTACATAGTCTATATTCCACATATTCTGATGGTGTGTATAATTACAATACTGTATGACAAATGCAATTTACCAGGCAATGATGGAAAGGACATGACCCAGTCTTGGCTAGAGAGGTAAAGAAAGATTATTCAGGATCTTAAAGCCACATTAAGGAATTTAGATTTCTCTTGAGAAAGAGGAATTTTTATAGGACTTAAGCAGAGGAGTGTCATTTTTCTAAACACACTCGTGGTAGGATAAAGAATGCATTGAATAGGGAGGCTGATATAATAATCCAAGTGAACGAAACTTACGATCTAATTTAGGGTAGTAGCAGCAGAGATGGAAAAAAGTATGTTTATGGGTTATTTACAAGTTACTATTGACCTGGTGGTCCTTAATAGTTGTGGGTGGATAAGAGGGGAAGGAGAGCCAAGAATACCTCCCAGGTGCTACAAAAAAGTATCATTTCATCAATATTTTGGCAACTGGGTAGATGATGATGCCAATCACTAAGGCAGGGAGCAGGTAACGATTGTAGAGTTAAGCTTTTTTTTGTTAGTTGAAATGATAGGAGCAATTTGAGCATGTTGAAATTCTAATTTTAAAATACACTATCATTTGAAAGATCATCTTTCCTTATTATCATAACTCTAACTGGAGGCTTCTCTTTTCCCTTCCTTCCCTCTGGAGCCCAGAGGTACCCATTCCACCTCCTCACCTCAATCTGCCGATAGTCACAGATGGCCTTAACTGAAATGGTGCTCTTTAGCCCATGGTCTGGACTTCGTGGTCTTAGCTGAACAATGGTTTTTGATCTCCCAACAAGACTGGCAACGGAACTTTTGGACTGTATAAGCTGCTCCTTTTCATCCTATGAAATGAGAAAAAGAACAAAAAGACATTAATTAATGTTGCTACTCAGGTGACTAAGTCAACAAAGAAAACTGAGTGCTCCACTCCCTCAGAGAATGTCATTTCTCAGTTAAGTAGGGATCCTTGATGGAGCCATGTTAGATAAAGATTTAGACAAGGATAAAGAAACAAGGAAGAATGTTTCTGTCTTCTACCAAGTGCTTTTGTACTCAAAATTTGCAGCTTTCTCCTATGCCCTTTTCAATAAACCATAAAGCCACATGCAAAAAAACAAAACAAAAACGAACTTCTAGCTTCCAAATACAGCTATATAGCTAACAAAGGATTTTCCCAAATAAGGTTTAGAGACCATGGAAGTTAAAAACAATAATAATAATAATAATAATAGCCATATTATTATTATTTAATTTCTCACTGGTAGAAACTCAGTTCTTCCCTTTCTGCTTAGGAGAAACGACGGTTAAATTATTTGAAATTTTTAAAATAATTATATCTCCCAAGCTCTACTCCAAATATTTCACTTGTTTAAATTGAGTCAAGCTTTCTAGAGTGATCTTAGCCCTTCAACCAACAATCTATAAACCAATGCTGTTGGTGAAGGCATCATAACAAATTATTTAGGGTTTACTTTTTAGTGTCTTGCTGTGCTGTGTTCACATAAATTTAATGGGTTTGAAAGAAATATCATGCAAAAATTGAAACTCACAAATCTCTGCAAACCCAATTATCTTAAAAACTAATGAACTTCTTGTCAGCAAAACTGGTAGCAATTTACTAGCAATTCCATTGGAGAGTAAAAGATAACCTTTATCTATTAACCAGGATGTTTCAAGCCCATTTTGAGATATAAATGTCCCCAGAAGAGGGCTTTCTTAGGATGGATATAGATGCGATGAGAATTAAGAGTTAATAATGTTAAGAAATGCCATTAAAGAGTTAAGAATATGCAAGTAAAGAAAAAGTAATGCTTAAACAAGCTACCTGTGCCTGTCCCCGGGAGCATGATTGGAAGAAATACAACTTTAACTTATTAGTTAAGAAAGAGGAATTGAATATATCAGGGAGACAGCCACACTTCCATACTTGAGAGCTGGTCTACCCAATTCAGGTTCCTTGCAATAAAGATGTCAGTTTCTGTCTAACCCACAGCCAACCATCTCAAGCTCCAGAGACAAAGTGCTCAGCGTGGTATAAGTTCTGAAAAGAACCAGAAGCCAGGACAGATGCTCCCGAACCTGACGGAAAAGCTGAGGAGCAGACCCAGGTGACTCCATGCCCCGATGACGCCGCCAACCCGATGCCCCTGACCTGGAGAGGAGGGAACAGAGCAGCGACCCTCGAGAAGAGAAGATAGAACAACAATTGCAGAGAAGTTACCCTACAGGAAGGTACTCTGTGGGAGGGAGGAGATAATAGCCAAGGATTATATTCCTCCTTCATACTTGTAGTACTGCCAAGAGAGACATTTTAGAGACAACATCTAAAAAGTCAGGTTCTTATCCTTCATTTCAAATTAATTAAATTAATGGTGTAAGCCCATTCATAGGTTACATACATGAAAGTGTTAAAAACAACTACTAATGTTCACAAATGCCCAAATCTAACCCAACAAAGAAATGAACTGTTTTGGGTTATTCTGGTTTTCTTTTTTAGAGTTTTCTATTGAAATGTGAGAATCCCCTAGCTTCTCACAAAGGAAAAGTAATTTCCCTATTGCATACACATTGCTATCTTAATTTGAGATGCAGCTTGAGCCCTGTCTTGCCAACTCTGTGTAATAGACATTCAATGAATGTAATAATTCTGCTGATGATTTTATTACCAGCACACCTGAAGAAATAATTCATGGGAGAAAATAAGTATAAAATTGATTTAGACTAAATACTGAATACAAAAACATTTTTAAAAAGTTAATATTGCTACATATACAAACTGAACAAATATTGTATTATATCTAAATAAGATTTTGATGTTGGCCTTAAAATCAATTTTCTAATACTTCATCATTACCAAAAGAAAATTACCAAGGAGGAAAAAGTTGGCTCAGGCCTATATCATTTTTTTTTTAATTCTCTTTTTCATTAAAAGATAAAAAAGAATTTGATATCAGCTAATCCCCTTCAATACTATTTTTCATGCTTTACACCTCATCCTTGGCTCCAACTATTACATTAAAATAGGAACAATGCAAAGAAAGTATGATGAGCACTAAGTGGCTCAGGGGGAGATGATTAGGCCTTTACTTCAACAACATACCCAAAGAAATCTTATTAACAACTTCCTTAAAGAAAGAAAAGGAAAAAGGAAAGGGACAGAACAAAAGTGATTAAACTCTATTTGAATGTGAGCCAAATTTTATTATAACAATGATCTATTTCCCTGGAGCTTTCAAGGATATAAACAGCAGCAGCTGATAGGGTTTGCCCTGTTTCTCGGAAGTAATCATCCCTATGGATGCACCACTCACCATGGAGTCCTGGAGCAGGTCCTCCAGGCGGGATAAGCTGGTATTGTGGTCACATGAATATTTTCGCTTGATGGAGTCTTGGAGGTTCCTCAAGAATGACTCCAGGTCTCGTGCATCATTGAAGAACTGTAGGAATATAAGGGAGGGATGCCTTATACTGCATTCATCAGAACACCAAGATATTAACTAAAAAGGAACAATCTTACTGTGCAGAGCTGAGCAAAGCTGATTACACTCCCCTGGATTAGTGAAAGTTCACTACAAAGGCTACAGATGTATAAACTGGAGGGCTTAAAAAGCCATGCCAGTAAAATATTAGTGATGATTACCGCAAAATCTACTAAACCCTATAGAAAAGTTAGCCTGTTTCACCCCTCAGAAATCACTCTCTTTCCTCTTGACTTCTAGACAGTGACAACACTTAGCTGTGAGGCACATTTCATGAAAAGCCTAGAGGTCAAGTGATCAAATGTTTCAATTCACTGATATGATTACAAAATGATCAGAGAGATTATTTAATTTAGGACAAAAACAGAGAAAAAAGCTTATTTCCTCCTCCCACCCTCACCTGAAAACAAGCAGTGTACTCTTTCATGTTCTGATAGATTGGAAAAAAATCAAGATCCTAATATTTTATAGCTCTTCTCTTCAAGAGGTAGAGACTATTTCTCCTCCCCTTGAAGCCGGGCATGGCCATGTAACTTGTTTGACCAGTGGCACATTAATAAATATGACAGAGCAGGAAAAAGTGCTTGAGCTCTGGGGCTCTCTCTTGTGGCTTGTGGAACACAGCCGCTTTGTGAGAAAGGCTGTTGGATGGATACTAGAGACACATGGGCTTATACCCTATCACTTCATCCCACTGTCAGACATGTGAGTGATGCCATAAGGGACTAAGTAACCCCTAGCCTGTCTGCCAGCTGCCTGCAGCCATGCATAAGGCAGGCAATCTTAGAACCACTGAGTTGAGCCCAGCCCAAACTGCGAACCTGCAGAATCATGAGCTCACTAAACAACTGTTGCTTTAAGCAACTAAGTTTTGAGGTGGTGGTTGATACAATAAAAGCTAACTGATAAGAGTGTTTTTAACCTCACCTTCACCATACATACGCACACACACACAAACATAAAATCCACCATACCTGAAAATAAGCCGTATTCTCCTTTACATGTTGCTCAACACACAAGCACAGCTGCTTCATCCATTGCAACTGGGACTGGACGGCAGCACTGTAAGCCTGCAACAACAAAGTACACAGACAGAAGGGCATGAGTTTAACACACCCAACATACATGAGTGATGCTTTCTTCCAGGTACAACTCCACTAATGATAGAGAAGCCAGCAGAAGAGACACAAAAGTATTTGTTGGCATCCGATCAATGCTTCCCATGATAAAGAGGCTTGCTTGTTACCCAACATGGTTTTGTAGAAAGAGGTTATTCAGAAAAGGCCTCTTGCACACCTCATTGCAATTAAATGATCTGGCCAGCAAAACCCAGGCACAAATAAATCCCTTCTGGATGCCCCCATTGTTTCTCTTCTCTAGATGAAGGCATCACACCAACAAGAGGCAGGATCTATCTGGACAGTTATTTGAAGAAATATGGCACAAGTTACTTTTCCCCATAAAGTCAGGAGTCAATGTCTCTTCTATTGTTGCTCTTAGTATTCTCCTTGGCCTATCAAAACTGTCTGCAGGCTTTTGAGGACAATAGGAACAGTTTGCGATGAAAAGGGAGAATATCCAAGACAAACAATCCCTGATATTTCCTCCTGTCTGTCAGCAGAACAAAGCCTCTAAATACTTCTGTAACAATCACTGTGCATTTGACCTTCCACATCCTCAAGTCACATACCTCCACTGTCTGCTTGGCTGGGTGGTTCTCAAGTGACAGCAGTTCTGCTGTATCTTGAAGAGACCGAAACACATCTTGTTTCTCTTCCAGTTCCACTGTCAACTCCTAAAAATTGAATTCGATTTTATGGAATAAGTGCTATCAAGGAAGAAGGTAGAAACAAAGAAAAGGCTGTGTTCCCTGTCCCACTTTAAAGGAGCCTACAACACAGGATTGGTGCCAAAATGAGTATAAACATTACATGCCAGAGGATTTCAGAGGAGGGCAAAAATGCTGGGATTATTGGAAAATGATTCACAAAGGACATGGGACCTGAATTAGACCTGAGTACAGTAGAGGAACACAGAATGAGCACTGGTGGCAGAGAAAGGAAAGAACTTGGCTAGAGTGGACAGTTCACGTCAGTACCCATACCAGTACGTGACACCACGCTAGATCACTATCACTGATTGGGTGGCTTTGCTTAGACTCTTCCCTCCCTCCTCTGACTCTAAATTCTGTTAATACTACAGAATCCAATTTAAATGCCAGCTCTTCTGTGAAGCTGGGTACTGGTCCTTACTATCAGACTTATCCATTCTCCTTGATGCTTTCACAGCACTTTCTTTATATCTTTATCACAGCCTAATTCCAGTTCTCATACAGACTTTATTGTATTATAGTTTCCATTCTTTCTTCTTTACTTCAGAAGAATCATGTCATTCTCCTATCAGGAGAAGTTTGTAGTTTTTAAGACCCCTAAATTAATGAAATTAAAGTATCTAAAGTGAGCGTTAATAAAAAAGCTCCCAATTTGCATAGAGTTACAAAATCCTTAATAATCTGCAGAGTGTGGAAATACTAAAAGTATCAAAAATAACCCTATTTACTTGTCTACATCTTTCACTGAAAATAATAAAAAGCATTGTCCCTTTATCTAATGTTGAGTTTCCTTACCATTTTACAAATGAAGAGATTGAGATAAAAAAAATTATTAAATGAATTAAAGAGAATGCAGAAATTTGTGGGACACCAAGAGTACACCCCAGTTAAACAATACTAAGCCCTATACTAAGTGCTTTGCCTAGATTAGCTTATTAAGTCTTACTCTATCTTTTATACAACCCTTTGGTACTATTATCCCATTTTAAATGACTTGGCCAAGGTCATAGAGCTAGTTAGCAGAGAAACAAGAATTTAAATTTAGGGGCTGGCTAGTTAGCTCAGCTGGATAGAGTATGGTGTTATAACATGAAGGTCAACGGTTCAGATCCCTATATCGGTCAGCCACCAAGAAAAAAAAAAAAAGAATTTGAACATAGGTCTTACTCGAAAGTCTATAATCTCAACCACAAAGTTATATTGCTTCCAAAATGACTGAACTTGCTGATTGCTGCTCTATTCACCCAAGACACTGCCTTCCTGAATGTATTCTAAATAAACTAATTCTAGGGCTCTACTGCCCCTTTCTCCATATACACTTCTCACAAAAACAGATGTGAACAGGGTTCCTATTTCTCTCTAGCAGAATGCAATTCCAGAAACCCAAGCTCTCAGCAGACAAGCCCCTCTGTCTCCTTCTGCTGCTATTAAATAAATATGACAGGCCTGCTGTGTTAGACTCACAGAGAAGTAATTTCTCTTGGCTGAGATATTGGGGTTATTGTCACTCCAGTCATATGCTAGTTCCTCCTCCTCTTTCTCATTCAACCAGATCAACTCAGCTGTAGCTCTGGAAACAAATTTATGCAGGCTCTGAAGGTGCCTCATCCGGAAGCTAGAAGTTTCCTAAACAAAGCAAGGATTACAAGGTTACACTGTCAGCCTTTGCATGTAGAAGATAGCACATTTGACATCATAGGAAAGAATAACTGAGGAAATGGATTTAGCCTTGCTTTTATTCTCTGGGTTCTTCTCCATGGATTCAAGTTTTGTACAAGACTCCCAGAGCTACTGTTAATCCTAGGCAGAAGACAGATCTCATAAGGCCTTTGTGGGGCTCCCTGGATAAAGAACGATCCCAGGCCTGTGTTACTCTGAACAATCTTGATAGTAACGAAAAACTACAGATAGGAGGGGAGTCCCCTCTCTACTAATCTCAAACTTTTAGTTTCGGTGTCTCAAAGCACATATAGCCACTGCTTTAGTGAGGCACAATACCTAGGATAGGTTCTACTTATTTAAAACTTTGCAGAGCAATGGTTTCTGACCCATTAAGAAAATTTAGAGGGACTAGCCAGTTAGCTCAGTTGGTCAGAGCACAGCCTTGTAACACCAAGGTCATGGATTCGGATCCCTGAACTGGCTAGCCACTAAAAAAAAAAAAAAGAAAAAGAAAATTTAGAAAATGTTATAATACAGGGCCAGCCCGTGGCTCACTCAGGAGAGTGTGGTGCTGATAACACCAAGGCCACGGGTTCGGATCCTGTATAGGGATGGCCAGTTGGCTCACTGGCTGAGTGTGGTGCTGACAACACCAAGCTAAGGGTTAAGATCCCCTTACCGGTCATCTTTAAAAAAAAAAAAGGAAAAGAAAATGTTATAATATATATGAACAACTGCACAATAAGTGCCATAACCTAATAAACAGAAAACCAAAACAGCGCCAAACCATGAGCTTTCTGAATTAGGGAAGAGAGCTGTTTGGAGGGAATCAGATTCTCCATGAGCAGAACATGGAGTCAGTCAAAACTCACCTTCAATTTACAATACTGTGTCTCCAGCTTTCCAAGAGTTTCAACATAGCTGGTATGAAAATTTTGGGACATCTTTCCCTAATAAGAAGAGAATGAAATAAAAATACATTACAGAAAGAGTAAGTAAACTATATATGTTATGGTTTCAACTATGTAAATATTATGTCTGCACATAGATGAGAATTGGTTGCTCTAAGAAAACAGAAGCTTAGGCAACAAATCTCTAGGTCAGTTTTTATAGCTTGGAGCAGCACTCAGTGGGCAACAGTTCAGCAAGATGACTATGACTCGCAGACCTCACTGTCCTGGGTTTTGATCAATTCTGGGAGGCTCCTGAGCAAAACCTATGCCCAGTGAATCCCAAACTACTCAATTGCTTTTTTCAAGGGTAGAATTGAAATTAAAAAAGGCAAGATAGAATAATGAGTGAGGGAGAAGAGACTGAGTGAATAGTTTCTCCATACCAGCTCTCTATTGCAGATGCGCAAGAGAAAAGAGCATGAATTTTGGAGACAGTGGACCTGAGTTTGGACACTGCATCTGCTACTTACTAATTCTGACCTGAGCATCCAATATTACTTTTCTTGTTAGTAAAAAGGGGTTAATAAAAATACCTTTCTTACAAGGTTATTTCAAAGATTAACAAAGACACTTCATATGAAAAGGGAATTTGTTGTAAAGAGCTACTTATCATTATCATTCTTCTACAGAGCCCCCCTCTCCTTAGAGACAACTGCGTTGTATACACTGTCCCATTTCCTTCTCCACCCCCGTCCCTCTCATAATGTGGATTCTGAACGCCACGCACCTCATACAACCTGGCCTCCTTGACACTGGAGCCCAGTTCTTCTACACTGGTGTGGATGTGCTGCTGTGTTTCCAGCTGCAACTCCACACTAGGCAGGTCATTGCCCCACTCTGCTCGCTCCAGTTTCATCTGAAAAATAAAAAATATGTATGTAATAATTTACTGTGGAGTTGGCAGAAAAAGAAAATGGTCAGAATCAATGTTTGCTAAGGGGGGTAGGTGTAGAGGATTAGGCAAAAGGACTTTTAAACCATCTCCATCATTCCATAGCCTTTTACAGGAATATATGTCCTAATCACCCCCAAGGTGCTGGAGAGCAAACTCCACCAACTATAGTAACAGAGGCAGCCCTTTGCTGCTGCATTACTATAAATTCCTGAATTTACCCCTCAGAAAGGAGTCTTCACAGGTTGAAAATGCTTAACTTAATAGTTTAGGTATTTCCCTTTACAGAGTCTCTTCATTTCACAACGAGAACAGATATAAGAAAGAAATACAAGAAAATACTTAGCTTCATTCATAGTATCAATTATTGGCCAATGGAAGATAATTTTAAAACAGTTAGCTTGTCTTTGGATATTTTTATTTATTGGTACAGGGGGAATTCATCATCTGGGGATGGGAAGAATTTAATATAAAACAAAAGGGTTAGAAGAGTAAGGACAATATCAAATTTGAACAATTTATACTAGAATATATGTAAATTGTGCCCGTTGGAATTGTGGAACATAGTGGCCTTGCTTAAACTTAAGAATTAAGACCAACAACAAAAAATAAAGAATAAACTCCTCTGCCAATGAGGCAATTTCAGATTTATAGACACTGAAATTTTTCCCACAAACTCCACTTACAGCCCAGTTAGCTAAAGGGAACAGAGTCCCAAAGGACTTCAGATTAAAAAAGCAGTTGCTCTTCAGTGTGAAATTATGAGGATTTGAGCTGACTCTATCCATTTAAGATTTAAGGAGAAGGGGCTTTTGGTCCCAGGCAGCATCGATAATTGAGGGAAATCTGTACAAGGGATACAGAACAACCTGGTTGTTAGACAAGTTGCTGTATCCATTAAACATCAGTGCACTGCATAAGCATTTTTGACAAACACCCACCTGCATCTCTTCTACCCAAGACAGTAGTTCATACACAAATCGGAGATTGCCTTCATCTTCAGAGGAGGAGATAGACACAAGTTCAGTCCGAGTCATGGGCTTTCGGAACCAGGAGGTAGAAGAAGAATGGGTTGTCTTGGTCAAGGGTTCTGCTTTCAGGTGAGTAGTGGTTAAAGTAGAGGGTGGAACCAATTCAAGTGAAGTGAAATGGCCCTTCCGGTACAGGTTTGTACACTCTAGACGCAAGGTGACCAGCTCATCCTGCAGACGCGTGACCCTGGAAGAAGAGAAAAGAGGAAAGGACTTAAATCTATGATATGTTTTTTCTCTTTCTTTTTTTGGCGGCTAGTGGTACAGAGATCAAACCTTCATGTCAACTTTTTTTGGGGGATGGGGTGGGGTAGATAACATACTTTTAAAAATAAAATCTTCCCTATCCATTTGACAAGAAAGTGGTAAAAATAAAAATGAGATCATATCAGGAAAAGTGATTTGAAAAAGAAAAAGCGTTATGTGAATGCAAGGTGATATTAACATCTTCACCTAATTCAGAATCGCCTTCAAGGCAAATGTCAAACTACAGTGTTAATTGGAGGGAAGCAACCCAATGCCTATTTATATAACTCCTGGATGGTATAACAGAATAAACAACGAATCAGGGGTCAAAAGATATGGATCCTAGTCTTGGCTCTGTACAACCTAGCCATGTGGCTAAGCCATGGGACTTTAGCCAGTCCTCATCTCCTCTGTGGTATCAGTTTCCTCTTCTATAAAATGAGTGCACTGGATCACCACATTCTAAACCAGCTGTGTTATCACAGTCCTGCAGGTCACTCTGAAAATTGTGGGGATGTTATAAGATGCCACAATGACTGGGGGAATCCTACAGGTCCTTAATGAAAGAAGCCAGCAATAATAGAAAACTGTCTTCCACCACAAGAATTTTCCTGCCCCAAATACTTGTACTATACCCCCCTGAGACACTGACTTCTAAGGTCCAAGTTATAAGATTCAAGGCCTGACTCTTGATCTACTGTTGATCCATGAGCCTCAACAGTAAGGAAGCTCTCTGTATGAATCCCATGTTCCTCACCTAAAAGCCAGCTCTTCTAACTGGTAGTAATTTTCGTCGCGTAGGATCTGCAGATCCACCTGCAGCTGCCTGATGAGACCTTCACACTCCTGAATGTACATGATGACATCTGACTCGCATTGTACTGGTTGTCCTGATTCCAGGTGAGCAGCATCCTGAGACAGAAAGGGAGAATAAGAACAGGAAACTTCCACTGCTCCCACCCACTAGGAAGATGGAGCCAAGGGGCCCACTGGAGTTCAAAGAAAGAGGAAGTGACACAGTTGGATTCCTCAACTGTTAACTCTGACCATTAGAACAGAGGGTGAGAAATGGAAAACATGTGACATAAGATGTGGGACCAGACAGAGACTTACAGCCTGCAGTGTATTCTTAGCTAGTGTCAATTTTTCTTCACAGTTCAAAGCACCATTCTGGATTTTGTTTGCAATCTGTAGCAGCAATTCCAGCCTAAAATAAGGTAAAAACCATAGTCAAGTGCAAAGTAGTCCAGTAAGTAACCTCAGATCACCCTCAGGCTCTGGACCCACCTCTCCACAGCTGGTCGAAGTGATTTCTCTCGCTCTAGCATCTCAATAATGAGCTTTCCCCACTCTTCTTCCACATCGTTAGGGTGATAACCTTGAGGCAGTTTAATTCGGCCAAATTCAATCCACACCTGCAAGAGATATTCTTTCAGTCCAAAAATATAGCCATGCCCTCAGGCAAAGTTTTCATTTATTCTTTGTATATCACTTCTTGCTGTTTTAACCAGCCAGTTAGAAGTTTCTCCCATTGTCTAATGTGGGAAAACAATCAAATATTTACAATGCCTCACTCTGAAGTGAGGAAAAAAGAAAAATCACCTCTAAAATGTAGGGACTACCTGTTTTGAATCCTTCCATTCCTTTTATACTTTGTATAGATCCTCCTGTCCTCTCAATAGTCCCCATTGTGGCATGGTTAAATGCCCATCTCTACAGCTTCAAATTCTCTAGGAATCAAAATGTGAAAGGAAGTCTCTTTTCTTTCTACCACAGGGAAAGATTTAGCTTTCCTCCAAGAAGCAGGAAAACTCATCCACAAAACTCAAGATATCTGAATAAATAGATGTTATTTTTTAATAAGTCTCTTTTAAAATACAGATGGTTGATATTGCCCCTTAACCACAAATTTTCAAGACCAGCCTGAGACTGATACTTAGTATATTTGTCACCCTGAAGATATTGCTATTAATTCAGGTTGGGGAGAGAATATACTCTGGGAATACGGCCAATCAAGAAGCAACAACAGGGCTGGCCAGTTGCTCAGTTGGTAGAGCACAGTGTTATAACACCAAGGTCAAGGGTTTCAATCTCCATACTGGCCAGCTGCCAAAAAAAAAAGGGGGGGGGGGAGCAACAACAGTGCAAACCAGAAAACCCCAAGTCTCAACAAAGGATTAGCTTCCTTACCTCTAATAATTTATATAATTCCTCAATTCTTCCTTTTTCTCTCTCCTTGGCCAGAATTTCTGTTTCTTTGAAGTGTATATATTGGTTATAAAGTGCCTACAAAATTAATATTTGGTGAATAAATGAATGGATACCAGCAACCAGGCCCAATTTTTCATGTCACCTCACCCAGAAGCCAGCAGCAACAAGCTCTGAGATTTACCTCCTAAAAAGAATTTATAAAAATATTTTAAGTCCGTGACTTTACCTTTAGTTCAACAGGGTTCTGGGGAAAAGATTTATCTGACATCAGTATTGTATGCTGTTTGATCCAGGGAATGAGGGAGTCCACTCGGCTTTGGTATTCTTGCCACCTGGAGTCTACTTCCTATTGCCAAAAGGTAAACATCACACACTTGCTTAGCAATATCCCAAACAAGCACAGAAGAAAGTAGCTCAGGCCACCCCAAACCATACCAAATCCTTTTCCTCTAATGGCCTAGACAGCTGCTCAGTTTAATGCTCACAGTCCCAGTTTTGAAGCTCCTCAAGGGCTCTCAGGATGGGATTCAATTTCCTGACATCTAGAAAGGCCACAAACCAAGCTACTAAAAATATTCAGAAAAGATCCATAATATACCAAATCAAGATGTTAGTGGCTGAGAAAACACTGCCTGATCTTGAATTATAGCTGGTGATGAAATGAACATTCTTCGCTGGCATTTAGCATTCTTTGCTAGATGCCACAAAATTAGCAATATGTAGACTCATTCCCAGGGACGAATGACAATGTCCATGTATGATAAAGATAATGTGGATTCATTTTGCTCTGTATAAAAGTGCTCTGTATACAATGAGTGCTTAAGAAACATTGTCTAAACAATGCATTCCACCCAAACAAATCAAAGACAGAAGGTATTTCAGGAAAATGTTTTTTTGTTTTTTTTTACCGTAGCACCGATCCCTTCACCACCCTCAGGGACTTTAGGGAAAGCATCATAAATTGAAGACACATAAGTGATTACAGACTTTTCATCTGGAGATGGCACATCCACATCTGAGAGAGAATGAACAAGAAATTTCTCAGAACAAAGGAACCTTCCAGGAGAAGGAACAGTGAATGTATGTTGAACACTCAAGTTCAATGAATGCTTACCTTCTGCATCCAGCAATCGGGTGACTCCCAGTCTTTCTGCCACTTCGAAAGCCTGTTCCAGATTCTCTCGGTTACTTTGGATTTGCACCCTCTCCATATCTACCAGATCAGGTCTGTAAAAGTCCACCAAGGCACATGAAAGGCCATCATCTACACATCACACGAAAACTTCTTACAAGTTCCCAGAACTGAAAAACACTGAGTGAGTTAGAGAGAATGCAGGAGGTTTACAAGGGTACTAACTCCATTTTTAATTACATACCAGGAGTGCAGTGCTCCCAAATTCTAAATTTACACAACAGTGGGTTCGTGGGAAAGGTATTATAAACAAGTACCAAAAATTGGGGCATGTTTACGGCCACGAAGAACTCAATAATTCTGATTTTTAAAATTCAAAATAATAAGAACTCAGTAGTTTTGTCATTCAAAATTCCTGTCTTCCTCACTTGCCTCACTCCAGCCACCCGCTGTTCCTCATCCAGTCCAAGCAAGCCCTGACCCAGGCCCTCTGCACTTGCTATTTCCTCCAACTGGAACACTCTGACCCCAGAGGCCTGCATGGCTCACTCCCTCTTGGCTCTGTTCCAATGTCCTCATCAAATAGGCCATCTCTCAACACCCTGTTCAAAATACCACAACCTCCTGTCACTCTCTATCCCTCCATTGCACTTACCACCGTATGACAGCGTATATTTGTTTATTGCCTTTCTTGCCACTGATAGGTAAGCTCCATGAGAGCAAGAACTTTTGCTATTTTATTCACTGCTATATGTGCCCAGTGCCTAGAATAGTAGGAGTTCAATAAATATTCCTTTTTCAAGTGAATCAGAGCCTTGATTCTTGGTTGAGGGGGAACACAGCATTATAACTAATTACAAACAAGAGATGAGAAGAAGTCCTGCAGGAGTACTGACATTCTACTGTATTTACCTGTATCGGTGAATAAGTGCATTGAACATCTTCCCATCACTCCAGCAGGAGGAAAAGTTGGTGCACTTGATTCCTGTGTAACCAGCTGTTACCTTCTGGGTCCACAGGAGTAGCTTCTCCTTGGCTGACATATCTCCTGATTCCCCACTAATGTAGATGTCAGAGATCTGCCAAAAAATAGGACATGGAGAAATTTAGTATAAATAAGATGAAGACTTTTAACCTTCTCTTCCCAGTACACTATGGCTCTTAGAGGAAGAGGGAGATCTAAGGCTGGCAGCTCTTTAGATGACAACTTCAATGTTTATCCACTCTTTGGTAATCAAAGAAATGTAAATTAAAACCATGAGAAGTTATTTTCCATCTATCAAGGTAGGAAAGGTTTGCTTGTTTTTAATGATACTATTCAGGATTGGAGAGAATATCTAAAATTGGGTATTCTCACACGCTGCCATAGTGAGACTACAAATGGCATAACTTCTCTGGATATCAGTTGTGAATCAAAAGTCTTAAAACATACATACAACTTGATAGGAAATCATCAGAGATATGTACAAAATATTTTATACAAGAATGTTTATCAAAACATCATAAACATGATATAGCAAACAGTTATAAAGAGCTTAAACTCTAATAAGGGATTCATTGGTTACAGATTATAGCACATAAGCAGAATAGGATTCTTTCTAGTACTTAAAAAGGTACTTAGAAAAGGGCTGGCCCATGGCTCACTTGGGAGAGCGTGGTACTGACAACACCAAGCTAAGGGTTAAGATCCCCTTACCAGTCATCTTTTTAAAAAAAAAGTTACTTAGAGAAATTTAATGACATAGAAAAATGGTCACCAAAAAGAAAAAGAATACAAACAAAATAATATATATAGTAATCCTGCTTTTGTATAAAAGATATACAAAATATATATTCAACTATGTAGTCATATATACATATACATATGCATACATGTGCATATATGTATGTGATACAGATGCAGATACCATATGTGTGTGAGTGTAAATACTGGAGAGAAATGTACCAAACTAGTAATCACAGTTTATCTGTGAGTGATTGCATTACAGGTGATTTTTATATTTTCTAAATTTTCTACATCATGTACATTTTTATACAAGAAAAAAAGCTATTTTAAGAAATCTCCAAAATATAGCACAAGACCTACTTTAAGAGAGATGGTGGTGCAGGGAGAGGAAAAAATGCATACTTCAGTTCCACACAGACCTGGATTTAAATCCCAGCTTGACCAACTGCAAACTCAATTATCACATCTGTAAAGTGGAATTAAACCTACCACCTTTTTAGGGTTGCTGTGATAATCAACTAGATTATATACATTAAAGCCCCTAGCCCAAACTCAGGGTTATGCTCAACAAATAGAGTTCTCTTCCCTCTTCCTTGTATGGATGACAGTCTTCCTTCAATTCTTACTTGTCTATAGCTCCTACAGCACTGACAGTTTGTATCATCATTTAATTAAATGTTATTTTGCATTACTGTTATTTCATATATTTAATCTTATCTCCCCAAGACTGTAGGTTTCCTAAGGGGCTGGCACCATATCTTTAATCAGAGCTATCTAAAAATGAATAGCACCCCCTATGAGGGAGAGCTCCTTGCCATTAGATATCTTCAAGCAGAAGCTGGGACGCTGTGGAAAAAATGACCTCCCACTCTGAGACTCAGTGATCCTTTCATATATTGCCCATTGCAGCAAGAGTGCTGGTCATATGGTGGCAACTTAACAAATTTTAATTAATAATCACTTGGTTTATAAATGAAATAATAAAAATAAGTGAATAAAAGTATTTGGGGGTAAAGCCTTCCTAGAATCCTGAGACAGGTTACCTCTTGGACAGCACACTTAGAGAATTCAAAGCAGTGTGTAAAGTCAACTAAGTTTAGGCTAATGTTAACAATGGTTGTGTACCCTGTAGTGGGACTATGAATAATTTTCTTTCTGCTTTTTTTTTATACCTTACTTTTATAATAAAAACTATAAACTGATCTTTATTAACAAGAAAAAGCACAAGCCTTTAAATCAAACAGATTTGTGTTTGAAAAGAGGCATTTACTGGGAACTTAACCTCAGGCAAATCACTTAAGCCTCTTGCACCCCATTTTCTCCCTATTTAACACAGGACAGTAACTTTCTCATAGGATCATTATAAGGATTAAAAAAGGTGATGTAGGTAGTGCCTAGGGAACACATGTGGGGTACTTCAGGGAAAAAATAGAATTAAAAGACAACAGGAATCTTCCCATGAGCTTTTTGAAGTACCCCCATATTTCCTTCCCATAATAATAAAACAGCATGTCCAACTCAATTTTTGGTTTGGGTGTTTGGGACAGGGAAGGCACTAGCATTCAACAGAACATGCTGGTTCTTAGTTGTCTCTCTCAGGTGTAGTATCCCTGGTGGTCAGCACAAGGGGGCAATCAAGCGTCCAAATACTAAATTTATAAATTCAACTCATAAGAGATGATGAGATTAAATATTAGCAGAAGATACTTTCAAATCAGAAAAACAGGACTGAGAACTTTAATACTTTATTAAGAATAAAAGAAAGCTGCAGACTACTAAATGTTACTAAGATGTATGAAGAAATATTGTGAGGATGGGGAGCTTGTGTGGAGTCTAGAAAAGGGGAGCCAGGAAGTGCTGCCTCCACACCTGCGACGGTGTCCTAACCAAGAGATTCAAGGGGAGAGGATTCTTGTATCTTTGACAGGTTCATTTCTACAGGAGAAATCAAGCCATCCCACTTTGATGATACCAGCTAATAAGATCATCCCACAAAACTATCCTCCACTCACTGCCTCTCTGCTCTGACTCCATGTTCACCAGACATCCTTCAGATTATTTCCTTCCCGAACAGATATTCTAAAGTAACAAAATGCATTAAGTGGTCAATTCAAATACTCAATCACTTGGCAGTGAAAATTCTTTTTGTAAATTAATTAATTCACATCAGTCAATCTCTTGCAAGTGCAGTCAGTGTTTATTAATTCCCTAAAACTCAATCAACTCCAAGTACACTGGTGGGGGGAAGAGCTGTGAAGCTGCAAAGCTGAGGACCCCCAAATGAATCATGTTGTCCAAGCCCTCATCCCATGAGCCTAGTGTAAACAGCAATCCCTAGTACCAATTCTATCCCAGTTCCCTGTAACAACATTTCTAGCTACCTATTTCAATGCCTTAACACCCAACATTGATGTATCCCAGTACCTTCAGTGTAGCTGCTTCACATACATATTAAGGCGAAATGTCCTGAGAACAGGGAATAGATTTATGTAGGTAAAAGGGGATAGAACTTGAATAAGCAAAATGAAATCTGAGTATTTGGGTTCTTTACCCAAAAGCAAAATCCCAGTTAGTTAATTGATATTGTATGTCCAGTACAACCACAGTCAATCTCTCTAATGACATCTCTTATCTGCCAATCACAGTATTTCTGCACTGTACATAGCACTGAAACTACTTCAATGAAAAGTTTTACTTAAGATTTTCAACATGGCTGTAATGAGACAGGGAAATGTTTGGATCCCTCAGGGAAAGGAAAAATACACTGTTTGTATTAAGGCCCTTCCTAAACTGTAAACTGGATGAGAAAACAGGGATTACAGTTCATAACCATCTCAGTAATTAAACTTGGCTTTTGTCCATCTCTTCTTGTAATACTAGCATGTGATGTGTTTGCACAATGCTGTCCTTTGGGCTGTGCAGAAGCTTTTACCTTAATCTCCCAAATGCAGAAATCTAGCTTCAGTTTCAGGGAGCTTTCTACCCTCGTCTGGGTTTTAGGAAGGAAGCCATGTGGCGAAGGAGGACAGCCTCAATATCATGCCAGACACTACGCACGTCTACATGAATTTTCTTCCAACCCACACTTCCCAATTTCTTCTCTGAAGCATTTCCAGAAACTTAATATTTTCCTAATAACTCAATAAGTATTTGCCGAACAATATCTAAACATTATGCCACATACCACCGAGAAGAACAAAAACACACACACCATTTATTCATTCTGTTATCATTTTCAAGCAACCACTATGTTCTATGAGCTTTGTTTAAGTTCTTGATATCTCAAAATAAAAACACAGCCTCAGGACTGAAGCTCAAACAATTTAGCCAGGCACATAATTTACTATAGAGAGAGATCAGTGTTGTGACAGAGGGAACAAGTAACCCAAACTAGCAATGCCAATGGATTTCCAGAGATGACAATATTTGTGCTGAGTTTCATTAAGGAGAAGTTAGCCAGGTGAAAAAGGGGAAAACAAAAAAAGTGGTTGCCATGCACAAACTTAGTTAAGATATGCCAAATCTGACTAAAATAAGGCTACCTTAAATATTTTCCCAAATGACAACAGATAGGTGGAAGTAAAAGAGGAATGAGGAAGGGAGCTCTGTGGTCCTCTTGAATGTATAAACTTCTAGAAATTTATTTACACATACATACATATTTAAAATTAAGCAGTATATCTAACACATTAACTTAGTATTAATCTTTGACATTAATGTCTTTTTCATCAATAAGCTATTTTTTGAGCGAATTTTCTTAAAAAATCATCTACTTTTCTTTTCAAGATCTTCAAGATACAACACTTTTCCAATTCCATACCATCTCCGGAAATTTCATTCCAAACCACAAGAATACAGTTGCATAACTGGATTTGGTTTTTTTTTTTTTACTTCATTGGTTCTATTGGTTTTTATTTATGATCTACATAATGTGACCACTTGCTCTGTATGTGTGTGAATGTGTGTGTGTGCATGCATTTACACAAGTTTCATAAGTGATGCAAGTGATTTTTTTTAAAAGCTTTTAATATTAAGGCTTGTATACAACTACATTCAACACTTCAGATTAGGAGGTTATATTCCCAAGAACAACTAAGACTTTCTCAGATTTTTGGTATCTCTTTTTTGTTTAGCCAACTATGTCAGGTAGTCTCTACAAAAACTGATATCTATAGAACTAGCAGATGGGGACACAGATTCATTCACCCTTTTTCATGAACTGACTATAACCTCACTGGAAGACCAATAACAAGAAAGAATTTATAAGAAGCCAAATGCAAAAAGAATGCTTCTTTTCTGAAGGCTACTTTCTAGAGGAAAAAAAGCTTACCTTATATTTATAGTCATATGTGGTAGTTCATATAAAAGAGTTACATATAACTTCATGCCAAAAAAAGCAATAATTATAGTAATATCCAATATAGAATCTCAGCAGAATAGAAAACTACTGTAGGCTGGAGTGATAAAAAGATTTTTTGAAGAAGTATGATTTAAACTCATCCTTGAAGGATGTTATAGAACAGACAAAGAGAAAGAAAAAAAGAATTGCATAGAAAGTGGATATAAATGAAGATTGAAAGTTGAGATGAGCTGAAACAGGAATAGTAGATGGTTAGGGGGCTGACCTGTTAAGACTGGAGATTTAAAACTGGGAACTAATAGGAACAAAGATCAGACAGATTATGGAGGAATTGGAATACCAGGCTGAGGGATTTAGATTTTGTAATTTTACATAAATCTCAGGGAATTAACACTAGATGTTCTGAGAAGTAGATGCTTGATTCTCATGTCCTGAAGTTTCTACCTGACCTAATCCAACTATACAGAAGGCATCAGACCTTGAAAACTTTCATTCAAGAAGCAGGTGAGGACACACTGCAGTGGTTCATTACAAATAACCAGCTGGGGGATCTAATGGCAGCCAAGTTTGCAGGGAGTATATAGAGAGAAGGTGTTTATTACCAACATAAGAGTTAGGTAAAGGTCAAGGGGTGCTTCTTTCAGTATTCAAATTCAGAGTTTTGGAGGTCTCACTAGGGAATACAACTAGAATGGGAATCGTAGAATATGGGCATTTTTCAATTTTACTAAATAATGTCAAACTATTCTCCAAATAACAGTACCAATTTATACTCCCACCTACAGGCTATAAAGAGGTTTTCCCATCACTCTACACCCCTGCCTAACTTGGTATTTTCAGACTTTTTATTTTCTGCCAATCTGATGGGTATAAAACGGTATCTTTTTGTTATTTTGATTTGCATATTCTCGATTACTAGTGAGAAAGAGTCTTTATGTGTATGAAGAGTAAAAAGGATTTGGATTTCCTTTTTTGTGTGAATTACTTATTCCTGGGCTTTCCCGTTTTTCTACAAGAGTGTTTGTCTTTTTCTTGTTTGTTTGTAGGAATTCTTTAAATAATAATATTAATAACTAATATTTATCATGCTTTACTTATACTGACTCACATAATTCTCACAACAACCCTACAAAGTATACACTATTCTTATCCTCAATTTACAAATGATGAAATTGAGGCACGGAGAAGTTAAGTACACTGCCCCAAGGCATACTGCTAGTAAGTGGTAGAGCTGGGATTCAAACCCAGCTAATCTAGCTCCACACTCTTAACCACTTCACCTCGTTTCAGATATTCTGGATAGTAACCCCTTTTCAATCTATGCATTATACAATAATTCTACCATTTTTAATACACTTATTTTACAAGTATTTTATTTTTATATGACAATATTTTTCTTAACTTCCCATTTGAAATGGAAATTTTCAAATATGTACAAAAGGAGACAGAACAGTATGAGCCCCTATGTACCCATCACCCAGTTTCAGCCATAGTCAACTCACAGCTAATCCTGTTTCATCTACACTCCACCCACTTCACCCCTCCCCTATTATTATGAGCAATAACCACATATATTTCCTCTATAAACTTCTCAGTATGAATCTCTAAAAGATAAGGGCTCTTTTTTTAACATAACCACAACATTATTGTCACACTTAAAAAATGATTCTTTAGTAATATTTTTAAGTAAAATTTTTTGAAAAAGAAATAAAATCCTTTCTTAAAGTTCTAACTGTCACTTTAACTCCTACATTCCTCCAACAGTATCATCTGGTTAATTTTGCTTTCTTTTTATAATACAAAGTCAATATTACTTTCAACTTTCCAAATGTAATTAAAGAGGAGAAATGGGCAAGGGATAGTTGTAAACTGAAAAGGCTGAGCCCAGAAAATAATACACCAGCTGATCTCTTTCTCATCATTTCTAGCCCCCAATGTTATCTGACTGTTCACCTGAAATTGTAGGGACACTAAGGTTTTGTGGCAAGTCAAATTCTTTTTTTTTCCCCCCTGGTTTTGGCTGCTGGCTGGTAAGGGAATCCAAACCCTTGACCTTGGTGTTATCAGCAACACACTCTAACCAAGTGAGTTAACCATCCAGTCCCTTAAGAGTCAAATTCTTCATTCAAGGAGATCCACTAACAGTTTGGATAGGAGCCAAGGTGGGGAGGAAGAAGGGATTTTTAACTATTTTCCTTGCTCAAGTAGTCAGGTATTATGAATACTGATGGCAGCTGGGAGTAGGGAGTCCTGAGAGAAGGAATGGGCCAGAGAAGGCTTCTGTCTGACATCAAAATACAATCACTATTAGCCTGATCTCATCTAGTTCCAAATCCTTGTCTATTTATCATTCTGAAAACCATTTTTGTCAGCTGGCCCGTCATCCTGCTTCTGTGTTAACTATTTCCTGACAAGGGAACTACCAACTTGTTGGGAAAACACGAGAAAATGATCAGGGCCCCTCAGATGTTCAGAATCTTGCTGAGCATTTAATGTAAATATGCACATGCGCCCAGGTGTTCCTTGATTATTGTCTAACGTAATTGCACATGTGCACCCAGGTGTCCTGGGTTATGGACTTAAGTATAAAGGATGAGTGGCTCTGATCCACAGCACCCCCACCCCCGGGATGCGGGGGGGGGGGGGGGTTCGGGGAGGCCGGTACTGCTGCTGGAGGCTGTTGCTGCCAGTGTCCCTGGGACCCTCTGCGAGGCTGCCGCAACCGCTGGACCTCTGCTGCCGTTGCTGAGGACTGAGCTTGTGTCATCTGCCAATGGCTCCCGGGATCTTTCCCAATTATCTAGCGTGGACCTGCATGTGAGGGGTCTGGTGACCCAGCCTGGCATGTGAGGTGACCAAGTCTGTACAATGGGTTTGAAGGGTCTGAGCCCTAGCTCTAACAATGTAAATGGAAACTTAGTATAACTAAAATAATGAAACATTTTGGCTTCAGTTATGATTTGACTTACACGACAACTGGTGTAGTCGTGTAGCTTTACACGACTACACCAGGTAAAGAAGAAAGCAGACCATTTATCTTCTATTATCTAAACCCCAGGAATCAGTTCCCATTTCTCTCTATCCTGAAAAGCAGCAAAGCCCATCTTGAAGTTTATTTCTAGCCACAGCCTGGTCCCACTCCTGTCAACAGGCCATGGACTAATCAACAGTAGAGAGAATGCGGCCTGAGTTATGCCAAGGACAGGCACCACTCTGGAACTTGAATTATTTTCTGAGGAGGGTTACTACCCTGGCATATTAAAAACAAAAGCACCAAAAAAGCAAACAAAAAATGAACTTTCTTGAACTGCCAGCTGCCTCCTGTTTAGAAGGGAGCTGGGGTGTAACCATCAGCAGATGCTCTTCTGACACATCCTCCCAGCGCTCCCACTCAGCAGAGGGAGCTCATACTCTACCTAGCCACATGCTCTCGCCTGGAGTGTCAGTGTCAGAGCTCGCTGCCCTCTGTGTCCCTGGCTTGGCTGCTGCCATCATCAAGGCCTGTGAACAGCCTGCTAAGTGAGGACAGCAGTTCTCTAAAGACAGTGCCTTCAGAGACTAATGAGAGGTTTCAGGCCCCTTGGCCTTAAGGACTTTCATTCTGAAGGGATTTCACACTTATCTTGAGAAGTTTCCTCTGATCTGCCCATGTAGGATGGTAGCCCCTACGTCACACAACAGACACAGAGCCTCAGAAATGTGACAGGTGTCTGAGCTGAGACTCACTCAGTTTTTCAGTGCTGGCTGTATCTGCCCTGAAAGGGATGAATGTAGAGGTTGGCTGCCCAGAAAATGTCACTTACCAATTTGACTCATATACGGAAGAGCGAAAGGATCACACAGATGCAGATACTGTCAGACTGTAGATCATGGCCAAAAGGTTTTTCCCACCAATCTTTTCTCTAAGACTCCTCACAGACTCATGTGGAAACTTCCCTTCCCAGTGTGGAAATCCAGCCCACCCAAAAGTGCCATTGCTCCCCAGAGACAATAAGACTTGGTTTCAAGTTTCAAGGAGCAGTCTGAAACAGATTCTGCTTGCCAAACCCCAGCAGTCACTAACTCACAGTACCCAACATGGTAAGTTTGAGAAGCACCAATATCCTCACTGCTCGCCACACTCCACTTTAATATGTTTGAGGGCCAGGATTCCAAACAGAAGTCTGATTACCCCTTGAACATGCCCACCTACCTCCTCCAGACCTGATGATGGGGTGTGGCTTGCCTCCAAAGAAAGGGTGCCATCCTCTTCTGAGAAGGATGTGGAGCTCTTTTCAGGTCCTGTATCTTTAGGCTGGATCCTATATAAGTGCAGCCCATTGCTGCCATAGCCAGAAGAGGAGGGCAAAATGCTCACAGTTATGCCACTGATGGATAAATCACTCTGAGAAGTGGGCAGTCTGGAACCCTGGGGGGGTATTCGACCCACGTGGGCAGGCTCTGTGCCTCTATGGCCTCTCAAATGGTCCTGGAGTGATGAAGGAACAGAACATTCTGCAATCCAGGAGCCTGCCTGAGGGGCACTTGAAATACTCTTGGTTCCTCCTCCCACACTCCAGCCCTCTGAAAGTTGGTCTTGATTTCCTGTGTCAGTGGGGTGGTCTGTCCTAGGTAGAGTGCTGTGCTGAGTGCCTCCTTTCTCCACTGCAGTCTCTCCTTGCAAAGGCAGTAGCACAGCCCTGCTGCTGCAGGATGCTGTCCTTAGAAATTCCACCAGTTGGCTCACTGACTTCTCACAGTTCCTTTCTGCTGGGTTATCAAGCAGGTGAGCAATGACAGTCATCCCCTCTTCCAGGGAATCCCAGACCTCTCCAGCAACTGATGACTCATTCTCTAACAAAAGGTGAGCAGTCTGGATCTCCCCTTGGAATCTCTCCTTCACCTGCACAAGCACCCCCTGATCGCCCACCTCTGAGTTGGGGGCTGAGTCCTCAGGCAGCAAAATATCTGGTGGGGGATGCTCTACTCCTCCTGCTCCATCCTCCTTTTGGAGACTCACTGTTAACTTCATTAGGGTTTCAGTCTCTTCAACGACTCCAGTTCCTTCCACCGGTTCTTCCTCGTGAGATGCCTCTGGAGTAGGGATTTTCTTCCCCCTCCACTTCCTTTTGAACCGAACCCTTTTCTTAGGAGATATGGGAGCCTTCTCAGGAATAGCTATTGACTCTTTCGGCTCCTTAACACAGCCCAGTGAATTTCCCATTTCCTTCCTTTCCTAATCTCAGCAAAAACGCAGCTAAGCCAGTCCTGGTATCCCACAGAAATCCCAACCTTGGCTTCATCAGATTTGATGCACACTTGAAAATATGCACTATGCCGGCAATCCCTCCAATTCTTTCTCCCTCCCTCCCCGCCTCTGTCTCTTCCAGCCGCTGCTGATTCAGACAGCCATCTTACAGGCTCAGAGCTGCAACAAGACAAATTCAAAGCATCTCACTGCAGTTCAGAAATCACTTGACCTAAAAGCAGACAGAAACCGGATTGGCTACAGCTTCCTCTCTCCAAATATGAGGTAATTAGAGCACTGCCCTCAGTAACACAAACAGAAAGCAAAAAGGAGCTAGAAACCAAGGGTGGGAAGAAATTAGGGAGGGTACGGAGGAGGGGAGAAAATGTAAGAGTAAATGGAAAAGGGAGGGGAAAAGAAGAAAAGCCATGGGAGAAGGTAACGTGGAGGAAGGAGGAGGAGAACAATATCAAAGAGCGATAAAACACACTGGCTTGGCTAGTACCAACCAGCCATGGAAGGAAAGGGCCCAGAAGAACCAGGCTGAGGAAGCTGTAATTATGGCTCCCAAACTACAAAATGAAATAGCCTGTAACTGCTGCACCAAGATGTCCAAAAGAAAATACCAAACAAGATACACAGATTCTCAATTTTTTCAGGTTATAATACAATAAAAATTATTTTAATCAAATTACAACCCAAAGAGAGACCAGAGCCTACTCCTCACAGTTAAGAAATGAAACACAGTCTTTAAAAATCTAGCCTTCTGCAGCATTTATTTCCCTCCTTTTCCAAAGAAAAGAAAAAGTGGGGGAGGAGAAGGGAGGGAGTGGGGGAGGAGGGAGGGAGGAACGGAGGGAGGGAAGAAAGGAGAGAGGGAGGGAGGGAGGGGTTCTGCTGGCCAATGACACACAGAGGAAAAATCCGGAAATCAGTTTTGAGTATAGTATATGCAAGCTAGATAAAAAAGGATACCACTTCCAAATACAACAGAGAAGCAGCGTCTCTCCTGAATAATATTTGACAAAAATGTTCAACAGTAATTATTGATGCTGCTGCTGCTGCTAATAGCTAACTTTTTTTCACACATGTTAGGTGCCAAGCACTGTGCAAAGCTACTTACATGGATTATCTCATTTAATTCTCACAGTAACCATATGAGGTCAAACTATTATTTTACATCTTACAGGCAAAGAAACTGAGGCTTAGGAAGGTTGATTAATTTTCCCAAGGTTACACAGCTAGGAAGTGGCAAAGCCAGAACATGAAGTTCTGTTTAACTCTAAGACTTTTAATTGCAACCCCATGCTATACTACCTTTTAACTACTGCAGAGAGAGAAATGTGTACTGCACAGTTTAGATCCTCCACTGTTCTGAATTGGCAACTAGACTCTGCATGGACCAACAGCTCAAACAAAGAGCTAACACTTGCTGCCATTTGTGAATAAGAGAAGAAGCTGCTAAAATGAGGCCCAGGTGGTTTTTAGTCAAACTGCAGCAGGAAGTGTGAATTACAGATTTTAAAAGTTGGATTCAAAAATCACCCTGTGATGTCAATAGGATTCCCCCACCCCAAATTTTTTATTATGGTGTCTGACAGATGAGAAAACACTACAACCCAAAGGGCTCTGAATGGAGTGGAAAAGAAGATATTTGTGTTTCTTCCCTTTTGGTGCTCTTTATTCTATACCAAAAAGATCCAAACTATGCAGCAGAGAGAAGCCTGCCTGACTCTACGTAAACCCTAAAAAGTTGTAGCAGCACAGCCCTGCCCACCTTTCCTGGAGACCTAAAAACCGCCCTCCACGAAAGGAAAGCAATAAGGAACCCTAAAGCAGCAAGCAGCCCCTACTAAGACCCTACTGATGCCCAATCCACCTCACAACTGCAGTTAAGTGTTTTTCCCCCAAGCCTTTTCCTTAAGGCTAACTATAAAGCTGCAGCACCATCTTAAGGCCATCACAAGCCACAGCAAGAAACAGCAAGAGGAGCTAGCACAGGAGAGAAACTATAGCAAATCATTTATTTAATCAGCAGAAAATCCTGACACTACAACATGTACTTGTCTAGGCAGGTCCCAGGCCTTCCCTCTTCCAACAGAAAAAACTGGAACTATGGAAATTTTCAGCTGCACACCCTAAGGCCTGAGCTTGAATTTTATTAATGAAATACAAGCAAACCAAACTCCTGAAATTAATCAACTCAAAGACAAGAGAAACAGCTTCTTAATATGACTACTACTGCTGTAGGGTTTCTCTAAGAAGCCTGACAGAACCTCGCATATTTACTTCTGTGAGCCTATTCTTTTATAAACTTCTACATATGTCAGACAAATCAGGCCTTCATTTCCTTCTTCTCCAGAAGAAAACTGGTTTATGGTTTAGGAAAGGAGTAGAGATTTCAGTAAGGTAGACCTAGGTTCAAATTCTCCATTCTTTTAACTTACTAAGTAACTTAACTAATTTACTAGGAGATTCAGTTTCCTTACCTGTAAAATGTGGAGTAAAAACCACCAACTTAATGGGGTTGTAGACAGGGTTAATGAGATAATGTCTATAAAGCACTTGGCTCATCGTCTGATCTACAGTAAATCCCTATTCTTCCCACTGATTACTGGAGCTAAGAGTTATGAGACACCCCCCGCTGCCCCTCAAGGGAATCCTAATATACTCTTTTTTCTTGGCTAAGCTCTAAAGAAAGTAGTCATGTTTCAAGGTCCAAAGTTTGGGTGCTTGTTTTCCCTTCCTAGGGGCTGTTTCCGCTATTGTACGAAGTAAGTTAACTCTGTCCACAAGAACTTCCCCCTGGGCCTTTTTCTCATCTAGCCTGGGCTCCTAACACATGGCCTGCAGCCTCTGGAAAAGCAGACTTTTAGGGCCTATCAATTCTTCATGCTTTCTTCTTTGTCTTTTTCTAGTTAACTATTTACTGCCCATAGGTCTCCCATAGAGACAACCAGAGTGGAAGACTCGAGAGTAAAAGAGCTCATTCACTCATTCATTCCACAAACATGAATGGGGCCTCACTTATATGCCAAGCAGTAAGTACCATAAAGTGCATGAAAATGTAAACCTCAAGCATAGCCAGCTCATACTACACTTTACATAACTCCCTGAATTTTTTCACTTCAGAATGCTAGATGTACACTAGTATTTAACAAACATTTGAGAGTTGGAATACTAATTTTGCCAGATTCTGCCTATCAAGAAGTTATAATATCTTTTAGAAAAACTGTAAATCCTAATCATATACCTTAAAATGGGCTTGAACAAAACCAAGTGAAAAAGAATCCTATTATTATTATCTGGATGTGTGACCCAAAGAAGTTGGTTGGTCTCTATGTTTCAGTTTCTTTATCTGAACGATGGGCACAAGAAAATAGACATCACACCTATTCATCTGCGTCTACACACCTTGCAGCTTTGAGATCAAATTCATGAAATAATCCATCCACTTAACAAATATTTACTGAACCCCTATTCTATGCCTGGCAAAGAAGACAACAATAGAGACAAAATCCCTGCTGTTTTTAAGCTTACATCCTAGTGCAAGGATCCAGACAGCAAATAAACAAGTAAACATGTACTATGTCAAATGGCATTAAGTATTATCCAACACAATACTTTAAGTCATACAATACTTTTGGGAGTAATTTGGCAAAATATCGGCAAGCTGAAGAAAAGTATACAGCAACTGTAGTCCAGGTGTCTGTCCAAAAAACCTTCTTTCCTATATGCATGAAGATATGGATGTTTACCACAGCAACGAATGCTTGATTCATACAATAAAATAATATGCAAATAATGGGTATGTTGCACAACTGCAGGGGACACCACTCACATTATATTTTATGTAAATTAGTTAAAATGAACAAATCAGGTCTCCCTTTAGCAACAAGAATAAACCTCAAAAATGAAGATTAGAATAGACTTCTGGTCACGATGACAGAATAGAAAGTCCCCAGTGTCACCCTCTCCCACAATCAACAAATTTACAACTACTAAAAAGCGATGACTGCCAAGGTGGGGCTGCTAGAGCTCAGGGGAAGAGGAGGAGAGACCTATGGAGTACATGAAGGAAGGAGAAGCCACAATGAGAAAGAAAGGACCACGGACCACTCCGACCATTTTGAGCCCCAACCGCGTCAGGGCTGGCCCTGGTGAGCATATGGAGCAAGAGCTGGCAAAAGCCACAGCTATGCCCTTCGTATGAAGTTGTGTAGAGGCTGCAAGGGAGAAGAGGGCCTTGGGGGCCCCCAGGCCAGCAAGACCACTAACAGGATTCCCCCTGAACCCACATAGCAAGGGACCACAGACAACTGTAAAAAGAATACAGTGAGGGCCGGCCCCGTGGCGCACACGGGAGAGTGCAGCGCTTGGGAGCGCAGCGGCGCTCCCGCTGCGGGTTCGGATCCTATATAGGAATGGCCGGTGCGCTCACTGGCTGAGCGCGGTTCAGGCGACACCAAGCCAAGGGTTGCGATCCCCTTACCGGTCACAAAAAGACAAAAAAAAAAAAAAGAAGAAGAAGACAGTGAGTCATCACAAGGGACCAGCACATGGCCCACCCCATGGGAAGTGTTTGGACTGCAGGTGGTGGGGAAGATGCCACTGGGGAACACTGGGGCACAGCATAGACAGCTGATCTGCCCTCCAATCAGCACAGGCCCACTCAGTGGAGAATAGCCAGGAGCACAGATCTGCAGGAGGTGCATTTTGCCGAAAAGACTCAGGCACAGACCAGAGTTTACACTCAGCCTGGGTGTACTGGACCCCACAAGACCCAGAAGTGATTACAAGGTCAACAATTAAAACCTGAGCTGCACAAAAAGCCTTCCCCACAGAATCAGCAGCAAAGCAGCAATTTAGCTCAACCACAGGGCTCAAGTGCTGGTTCCCACAGGAAGCTCCCCCATTTTAGAAGTAACTGGAAGACAACAAATTAGTTCCAATGCAGAGTTTAAGTAGTGGGAATAGCTAATAATTCAACACAGAACTTAAACAACAAAAAACCCACAGATCAGAGACAAAGTTCTGATATTAACCAGTAAAGGTCTACCACCACCAAAGAACACCTATAAAACTTAGAACCAAAAGTACTCCAGGCTCCGAAGCTGCGTTGGAAGGAGGGCCAAGGGCCTCAGCCATGCCCCCCAACATCTGCATCCAGCCCAGCCATGACTAAGCCACTGCTGGAAGCCCCCTGGGTTCCCCTGCTGGAATAAGGGGGGGTGCCACGGGCCTTGACCACGTCCCATCTTCCTCTTCCTCCCAACCTATCCTTCTCCCCTTCTGTCTCCCCATCCCCACAGCTGTTCCACAACATCTTAAAATGTAAAAAAAAAAAAAAAAAAAAATTAGTTAAAAAATAATAACAAAGTTTAATTTTAAAAAAACAGGATATAGGGGCTGGCCCATGGCTCACTCCGGAGAGTGCGGTGCTGATAACACCGAGGCCGCGGGTTCAGATCCTATATAGGGATGGCCGGTTAGTTCACTGGCTGAGCGTGGTGCTGACAACACCAAGTCAAAGGTTAGGATCCCCTTACTGGTCATCTTTAAAAAAAAAAAAAAAATACTACCATTTAATAAAAAAGAACTCTACCATTTAGTCCCTGTTCAGCACACATTTATGTGTTAAAGCACTTTGGAAATCATAAAACTCTCTGCAAAAGTTGTCCACACTACCAGTCATGTCAATAGTAGCAAATTTTAAAAATGGGACCAGCCTCTCCTTCAACTTAATACTCCCTTAAGATGACCATCACCTATACAAGGGTTCTTCAAAGTTTATGGGAAAATAGAATTAAAAGATAATATGAATTTTTCCATGAACTTTTGAAGACCCCTCATATCTACATCTACATCATTATACTACTTCATTGGTACCAATAACAGACATTGAATATACTATTTTGCTGATCCCCTAAGATTTGACAATTATACTCTGCATTTCTATTTGGCTTTATATAGCATGTGTTCTTGGGGATAGAGAACAGCTAATAGATGCTAAATAATAAAAGACTAGAAAATCACAATGATGATTAACAAGAGACATCATACCTTATCTAAAGCAAAACAAGGAAGATGCAGGCACTACATAATCCTATATCAGCCAATCAAAAGTTTTGCAAGCAGGGAATCTTTTCCCACAGTCCCAAACACTGAGCTAATACAGACAAACACCAAGCCTTCAAGAACAGCAAAGGAAAGGAATTAGTAGTTAGCTGCAACTGGGAAAATACTTTGGTGGCAGAGCTGCCATCTACAAGAAGACAAATAAGCATTCAGCTATGCTGAAAAAGCAAACAAAAATAAGCAGCCAGCCAATATGTATGCAGAAAGCAGACTAGGCCAAAGCAGTTTATACTTTTCTGTAAAACTGGTAACGGAGCAGGGAATAGTGGGCTAGGTCAAAAGCCCTGAAAGTTATAATGTCCATTAATAACTATAACAAGTTGCTACTAATAATTGCTGCCAATTGTTGAGTACATACTGTGTCCATCACTCTGTCCCATACCTCTCTGATTCTTTGAACCTCAAACAAATTATTTTATGGCATGTCTCTTCTTACTACCCTGAAATATACAGTCCAAATGGATAGTCTATATCTAGTTCAATTTTGTACCTTCCACAGACTCTACCTAAGTCCTTGCCTATAGCTGGTCCTCAGTAAATATTTATGGAATTCAGCTAAAGAATACATTTTCCTGCAAATTAAAACCACAGGGAGATACCCATTTCATACCCCCCGTGATGGCTATAATCTAAAAGACAGATGACGATAAATGCTGGCAAGGTCAGATGGTTAGAGTACAGCCTTGTAACACTAAGGCCACAACACACACACACACACACACACACATACACAAAAGAACCCTCACACATTGCTGGTAAGAATATAAAATGGAACAGCCACTTTAGAAGACAGTTTGGCGGTTTCTTAAAAAACTAAACATAAAGTTACCATATAATCCTGCCATTCCACTCTTAGGTATGTACACAAGAGAAATAAAAACATACATCCATACAAAGACTGGTATGCAAATATTTATACCAACATTATTTATAACAGCAAAAAATAAATACATAAAAACCCAAATGTCCATCAACTGCTGAATAGATAAAATATATGGTATGTCAATACAACAGAACGCTATTCAGCAATTAAAAGGAATGAGGTACTGATACATGCTACTACATGGATGAAACTCAAAAATATTATGCTAAGTGAGAGAAGCCAGATACTAAATACCACATATTGTATGATTCCAATTATATAAAATATCCAAAATAGGTGAAGGTACAGAGATAGAAAATCGATTAGAGGTTGCCTGAGACTGGTGAGGAGAATGGGGAATAACTGTGAATGGACAAGAGGAATCTTATGGGGATGATGAAAATATGGATTTCAAAACTGGATTATGATGATGGTTGTACAACTCATAAAAATCATTGAATTATACAATGAAAATTTAAAATAAATAAAAAATAATGCATTTCCTAAAATAAACAAACAACAGAATGACAACCGAAGAGGTGTTTTAAAAGAGTTAGCTAACTATAGAGAAAGGGAAGAAATGGGCTGGAGGAGGCAGAGATGGAAGATAGTCTTCTTTGAATACTCCTGGTATTCACTTTGTAAAATTTCCCTTTGGAATGATGTAAGTAATCTACATCATGTAAAATAAAATTAAAAGGGAAAAAAACAATCCCTAAAAATTGAAAGCAAATACAAACGAACTTAATTATGTACTGAACTGGTGATTTAACACAGAGAGAAATTATTTCAAATGACTTTAAAATACAATGATTTGTACATCCTTAGGAGATATATATGAAGGACAAAAAGAACTGCACATAAATCATACGGTTTGAAGTAATCATGTTGTTAATAATAACATTAATATTGTTATTTTGGGGCTGGCCCGTGGCTCACTTGGGAAAGTATGGTGCTGGTAACACCAAGGCCACGGGTTCAGATCCCTATATAGGGATGGCCGGTTAGCTCAATGACTGAGCTTGGTGCTGACAACACCAAGTCAAGCGTTAAGATCCCCTTACTGGTCATCTTTAAAAAAAAAAAAATGCTATTTTGATTCATAGGTGTCATATATAATATACACGATTTTACAGGTGTGTGTGTGTGTGTGTGTGTGTGTGTGCGTGCGCGCGCGCGCACGCGCGTGTATGGAAAAGGGAATAAATAATTATGTAAGGGAAAACAAAGGATATAAATACAAAGTAAAAGAGATTAAATAAAACCTTGCAATCCTAAATTTGAATTAGAAATATCATCATAAGTTGTGATTTTGTTAAAAGAGAAAAACATTAAGTATCACTTAGCTCTGTCCACAGAAAAAGCCTAGAGACAATGAGCAACTCAGTGGCACTGAGACTGTGGTCAATAAGTAAAGAATTGGTTCCTCAGAGAAACTGCTAATTTCAGGCCTGGAACAGAAAATATACAAAAAGAATCTGGAACATCTCATCACACAAGAAATAAAGGAAATGATCAAAGACTACTGGGCTTATGCAAAAGGACTAAGCGCCAACTTGAAAAGGCTTTTATTACCCAAAGATGGAGTTATTTGAGTATTAGGAAGAATGAGAACTGTGTTTGATCAGAACACATTAAGTCTGTTAAAAATCCATGAGTCATAGTGATACGAAAAAAAAAAAAAAGTCAATGAAGAAACTTTCAGTGGTCATCTTTGGAGAATCTTAGGGAACCAACTAATTATTCTGAAAACTGGTAAGTAGAGGGGAAGACAGATCATATATCCTGCCTTTCCTGTAGAAACTCTCTCTCAGAGTAGTTCATGAGGTATAAAGTTCTTCTTTATAAAGGTATTCCAACTAAATAATGAAGGAATAATTGAATTAAAATATCATCATTTTGTAACCTCTAATGAAATAATGAAACAAGTAATGATTATCAGTAGCTGCTAAAACTATTAGGTGAAAAAAACGTAGAATGGATGAATCAGTCTGATGACATCTGAACCCACTAATCAATCACAAAAGGAGAGGCAATAGTCATTATGTGCCTCTTGACATGCAGCAATAAAAATACACAACACCACCATCCTTGCCCCCCCCTCAAAAGAACATGAATACGATTGAGCCTCAGGTCTATATCTAAACCATCAGTTTATGGGTGATACAATATAGGGATGGAGGACATTGTTAGAAGACATCCCAGAGATGTCATCAGCATCTTTATAAACCTTATAGGACAAAAGACCTTATTTCTTCAACAAATTGTGAGGTCAGGAGAGAATACAGGGAAGAAATTAATGCAATGTGTGGAGCCTGTTTGGATTCTGATTGAAACAAACCAATTATTTTTTTACATGAGGTAATTAAGGAAATATGAACACTGATCAAACATTTGATCATTTTAAGAAATTATTAATTTTTAAGGTGTGTTATTATTGTGGTTTGCTTAAACAAAGAGTTCTTATCTTTCAGAGACACACAATGAAATATTTATTGATGAAATTACATGAAGTCTGGGATTTCCTTCCAAATAACCTACTGGATTTTGAGGAGTAGGTCAGAATATAGATAAAATAATATTGGCATGAGTTAATAATTGCTGAGCTAGTACATGGTAGTTCTTCATACTATCTTCTCTACTTTATAAATGTTTGAAATTTTTCATAACAAATTTTTAAAGAGAAAAACCATGTTCCTGATGGAGCTGTTCTGGAAACGAACCATTCCATTAGCCCCATCTCCTCTGTCCCAGCAAAGTTTTGATTAACCAATTCAGTTTTAATTCCTTGGCTGCTAAGTTTCCCTTTTTAAAGCAATTCAGTTGTAGTCAGGGTAAACAGAGACACAATGAAAAGATTCTTCTTACTTCATGCCTAACACTGGGCACTCAACAGTGAGGGCAGGTGTGTGGCCAAAAATCAAACACAAAAGTTTCCTCTAAAAAACTCCTCTGTTCATTAGGCTTCAAAAGGAGTAACTCAGGTCCTCCATGAAAGCTCAACAAAGTTTTTGTTTCACCCTGCCAGGGCACACTTGCCAAGTTCATGTTCCTGGTTATCCCTATACCCAAACCTTGCCGGAAGACACCCTGTGGTTCCACAGAAATACATGTTACCTCCACACAGTCCTAACCGTACTCATGCTGCAGATTACCAGCACTGGCTCCAAATCAGAGCCCCAAGAAACAAGTCTATGCTGTCAGAATTTTCTCAAGGTCTTAGGAATTCTGCAACTGATGTTCTGCCTTGAACCAGCAGGTGGCGCTAATCCCCCATTAGGACGTTACATTGGCCTCGCCTCTGGTGGAGTCAGTACCTTGATACTATCTACATTAGCCTTTTCCCACCTGCTGAAGGAGTGCTCCCTCTAATCCATCAGCCTAGTGTGCAGCAATTGGGTATTGGAAGAGCTGAGAAATAGCTTTGGTTGGGCTAAAAGTGATTTAAAAGAAGAGTCCTTTTACAAAAATAGGTCTACACTTTTAAAATAGCAATCCAGACTTTAAAAGGATTTGTTGTCTTATGAAAGCCATGTGACCACGTGAACACTCTTCAAGATGCCACTGCTGGGCCGGCCTGTGGCTCACTCGGGAGAGTGTGGTGCTGAGAACACCAAGGCCACGGGTTCGGATCCCATATAGGGATGGCCGGTTTGCTCACTGGGTGAGCGTGGTGCTGACAACACTAAGTCAAGGGTTAAGATCCCCTTACCGGTCATCTTTTAAAAAAAAAAAAAAAAAAAAAGAGATGCCACTGCTATTGGGTGTAATGGCTGCTGCAAAGTTGCGATTACCGACACATATACAAACGCAGCTACTAAGGTGCTACAATTAACCAGGCTTGTTTAAAGACGATTAAAGATGAAGAAAGTCTACATCACAGCAGGATTATAAATGTTCACTCGACCATTCTAAAGCATCAAAACCAACATCTTTCCCCACCCATCATACTCTGAGTGCCTAAAGAGCCCAGTTTTGACTCAGCTGAGCAAATGGACTTCTAATAACCAGATGCCAATGACAGGGCCAAACCACAAACAGATGAAAAATCCCCCATTTCATCATGCAACTAATTAGGAAGTTCTTGGTTTAGGATACAACAGCTTGTCTCCAGGCCAATCTTAATCTTCCTTTCTAATTCCCACCCACTCCTATTCACTGCCAAATACAGAGAAGAAAGGCTCAATGCTGCCTGTGGAAGGCAGTAGAATTTTCTAGGCCATGTCCAAAAGAAGCAACAGGTAGGAACCCCAAACTTCACAGACCATACCTGGAAGTGCAAAATAATGGTCCAGATGAGGCCCAGGGTCAGCTTGGGGTTTCCATCTGTGATGTCATCATTGCGAATATTCACTAGCTTCACCTGAAAAAGAAACAAAAGCCAGTCTTAGAGTTCTGGGGCTTTTTGTTTTGATTTGATTTTTATAGATTTTCATTATTGATATACACTTAAATTGATTTTATATAGATTTTCATTATTGATATAGACTTAAGTTGATTTTTTATTTTTTTGGTGTACAGTTCTATGACTTTAATACATGTATAGATTCATGTAACTACCACCACAAAACAATTTCATCACCCCAAAAAGGTCCCTTGCGCTACTCCTTTGTAGTCAAACCCTGCACCTACCCCTAACTCCTGACAACCACTGATCTATTCCTGATCCCTAGTTTTGCTTTTTCCAGAATGTCATATAAATGGAATCCTACAGAACATAACTTTTTGACACCGGCTTTTTTTTCACTCAGCACAATGCCCTTGACATCCCCCCACCCAAGTTCTTGCATATATCAATAGTGTGTTCCCTTTTGTTGCTGAGTAGTATTCCATTGTATTAATATATTACTCTGTGTTTATCCATTCATCCACTGAAGGACATGTGGGTTGTTTCCAGTTTTTGGCAATTATGAATAAAGCTCCCATATTCGTGCACAGGTTTCTGTGTGAGCATGTTTTTATTTCTCTAGGGTAAATTCCTAGGAGTGGGATTGCTGGGTCGTATGGCATATGTTTATCATAAGACATTGTCAAACTATTTCCAGAGTGGCTGTACCATTTTACATTCCCATCAGTAAAGCAGCCTTGCAAGCACATAGTATTGTGAGTTGCTTTTTTATCAAGTCATCAGAGCCCTGACTTTTTTTTCTTTTCTTCCCTGAGGTTAAGAGAGAGAGGATCTGCTCCCACCTCCATTTTCCTTCCTTTGTCACAGACAGTCATACCTGCCATGCCTCCCATAGCATCTGCTTTACTCATAACATCTCATTTCAACATGATATGCACAGGCACACAAGCCCTTCCCTCCTCTAGGGTGACCAACTATCCCAGCATGCTAGAAACTGAGGGGTTTCCTGGGACACGGGACTTTCAGTGCTAAAACTGGCAGTGTCCTGGGCAAACCATCCTACGTCCACCTCAACTCCCACTAGCTTCTTCTGGCATACCCTCACGGAGATCTTGTTCAATTGTGACAACTGTCCTTGAGCTGTCCTCTCTTGTCTCTTCCACTGAATTGAAACCTGTATCTCTCTAAAGAACCCTAGTGACCTTCTCAAATGAAAGCTTCACTTCTCCCTTACACTAACGTTCACTTGGGCAAGTCCTTTCCTTTTTCTATATCTCAGTCTCTGCTATAAATTGGGGGTGAGGTGGAGGTGGGAGAACCTGCCCTTCCAGTTTGAGAACTCAGTTTTTCTAATCACTAACAACCCACAATTGGAGGGTCGGCAGTACCAGCGGAGTCCATATTTCTCAGTCCCACCTCTGTCAGCTTTCCCCTTTATTGTGAAGTCTACCTTCCCTGGCCAAACCAGCTTCCAGTCTCTACTAACCCTTTCCTCAATGACTTTAGCACTTAATTACTATTATTTTTCTTATTTCATCTTTTACCATCTTTCTTGGCAATTTTAGCACTCAGGTAAATGACGCAAATATCATCCTACCTGAACAATTTGCCTGCCTTATCAATTCTGATGACTTTCGTTTTACTCTCCTTTTGCCACCTGGACAGCTACAACTCACACCTCACCATTACCAAGAATTGCACTAGAGACTCCCTTGCCCTTCTCTGAGTCCACTGTTCTTACTTGCCCACGTTGCTACTCTATCATAATAACCAAATTTACTCTTTGTCCAGATTTAGACTTCTAGCTAATCAATTCTCAATTTACCTTTCACATTAAGGCCCCCTCAAGTTTCCTAATTCCATACACAGACATTCCAATGCTGCTTTCTCCAGTATCTTAACACTTCAGCAGCCTCCACTTCTCCTACCACTTTTCATTTATTAATTTATTTCAACATATATTTATTAGGTGCCAATTATGGACTATTCATTATGACAGATGCTGAAGGTAAAATGTCAAGTGAGATCATGTTCCCTATCCTCACAGAGCCTACAGTGCATTGGAGCAAACAGAGAAATAACAAAAAAGTAATGTTACATTAAGTAAATTGCAATGGAAGCACACAGAATTTCCCAAGTTAATAAGAATTGCTGATAGGGACAAAAATGAACTGACTCCAAAAATATGCATACTATTTAATGTCATGTTGACCCTTGCTGTTGCTTGGCAACCCTAGATAAACAAAATCTTTTCCATACAGCTCACTCTAAGCAGATGAACTCTCTGACTCCCTCTCATCCATCTTCCTCTCTATCACAAACCATCTCTGTATCTTCCCACCTCTTTCTGTCTTCCCAAATCTCAGAGGAAAAGGCATTTTTCTTTTCTTTATCAAAGATAACCACACCAGTTGTGCTCTGGCTCTCATCCCTCAATCCCTGGACTTGGTCCCGTCAATGAAGAAGAAAAGAGAGGAAAGAAATTGTGTGGAAAACAGCATGGGGAACAGAAGGACCACTAAACTGCATGTCAGGAGACCTGAGTCAAAGTCCCAGCTTTGTTCTAACTTGTGTGATTTGGGGCAGGTCATTTCACCTGTCTGGATCTCAGTTTCTTTATCTATAATATGAAGAAACTGGACTAGCAGATCTCTAAGGTATCTTCTATGACTTTTAATACTCCTACTCATGTTCATTTTCAGTCTTACTCTCTTCATTGGCTTCTCCTATGTCTACAAATATGTTGTCTTCCTTCCTTATCTAGGGAGGGAATTTCTTTCTTCCTTCCTATATATCAGGCCGCAATATTCTAAATACTTCTCTGCTCTATTAAAACTGTTCTCTTAAGTCACCAATGCTTACCAGCTAAGACCTTTTTCTCAGATCTACTGTGGCATTCAACAATCCAGAACATTCCCTCATCTCCTTTTCACGATGATGTAGAATTCTGGTTTTCCCTCTTCCTGGATGCTACTTTTTTCCATTTTCTGTGCTGGCTTATTTTTTTATCTTCGTTTTGACCCCCACCTAAAGTGGGCCCACAAGTTTCCATCTTTAGTGTCCTGTTCTCTATAAACACTCTCCCTCTCAAGGAGGCCACAAGTTTTATGTAATGACTACTGAATGATTTGCCCAACAATTGCTCACTAGCAAGTTAAAACTCAGAACTGGGTCAGTCGGATTTAGCATTAACTGAGGGCTTATTAGGTGAATGGAGAATATCCCTAAATAGGGCACCAATGCCAACACTTCCTGGTAGAATGGGGAAAGCATGGGATAGCTTTACCTGTCGCTGCTTTAGGAAGTCCAGAGCAATCTGCACATTCTGTAGCCTATGAAAACGCATCCTGCCCTTCTCCCGGGGCTGCAAATAAAAAAAAAAGACATGTTAATTTTAGCTATGCCAATTTACCCACACAGACCCCTTCCTCTTTCATTTCAAGGACTAAAAAAACATATAAGAATTCCTCACAGTTGAAGCCAAGTGTGGGAGCATTAAATAAAGCACCCCTTTAGAGATGGGCCTATGTGTGTTTCACCAAGCCCTCTGAGGCCCCCCAAATGCCTCGTGTACCACTACGTACCCCACAAATACACAATACTGTCTGACCACTAATGTTGAATCAGCACCGCAGGTTCTCTACAGGTTCTTCGGCAGCCATATGTGGCAGAACTTGATTCTGGATTTGAGGTTAATGGGAGTAAAGACTTTGTCTCTATAGCTCCTAAAACCACAGTTGAATGCTATTGTAGGGAAAGGGTGGAAAGTCCTAATTATATATTGCACAGTAACAGGTGGAGCCAACCTTATTACAGACCTGGCAAAAGGAGCTAGAGGTAGCTGATTTCTAACTATAGGGACTGAGGGTTGCATATGTTCAATGAACAAGATAAAAAATCCAAAATGGAAGGCAAAAATAAGGAAGTAACCAATTTCTCAGGAAGATGGTTATCACTGTAGGAAAGCCATCCTTTACCCGAGCATGAAAGACCCAGAGCAAACAAAACCTTGATGGCATAGTGCTGTTCAACATAAAACTCCAAAGAACATTTTCTGCCAGTCACTCAATCCTGAATGCCATATAACCCAGAGGAGAGACGCCCATTGCCATCAGGTGCCTCTGATACCCTGTCCAAGCTCAACTATTACCTATTGGAAAGTAAATGAAATCTGTTTGCCTAGTGAATACTTGCAGGAATGGCTGTCTACCTTGAACTTTTTCTCGTGCTTTTATTGTACTGAAATTGGAACTGAAACATCACTCGAACTAGATTATACCCAGTTCATTTGTAAATGGCAAATCAGTAGTAATTAAAGGCTGATAAAATATAAGGCAGCCTTGTTATGAATGCCTGTACAGAGACACTGCCCCAGATTGAAATGGGCAAAAAGTAGCCCCACACATGGTAAAATAAGGATGGAAGCACCTCCCCAACACTCCTAAGCAACACTCCCAACATAGAATGTCCTATAGAGATGTTGAGACCTCCCTGGGCAACAGGATAACTTTTAAGTCAAAGGTTTAGGGAAAAACCTTTTTAGCAAGAACCTGTTCTCAGTCATTCCAGCTAAACTAATTGTGAATATGGCTTAGAGGATGACACAGCCTGTGAAACCGAAGATTATAAGGCAATGGGAAGGGAGATCAATGAGGTGAAAATATGACAGGGAGTGGGGATACTGCCTAATCCCTGTTTCTGGAGGAAGATTATATGCTATAATTTAAGGCCTGCAAGCAGAAAATGCTACTCTGGTATACCGTAATCTTTACTCTTACGTGACCCCACCACCACCAAAAATAAATACCCTAAGAACATGCAAGTTAAATTTCTGTCCTCTAGAGCAACTAGAGATATTATTGACCAAGATGAGATTATCTCCATGCAGTGAGTTTGCAAACAACAGGCTGTTTTGAAAACAAATGACATGGTGTGTGGTGAGGACCTAAAGGCCAGAGAGGTGGAGAGAGAACACCAGTTAGTCTGGACTGTGGAGCTGTGAGCAATTAATTGTCATGCTGTCAACTAAACTTTCCACAATTCTGCAATCTGGACTCAGACAATACAGCAAGGCCACCAGAAAGTGATGGGTCTCCAGGTCACAAAGGGACTTGACACCTCCAAACACCATTATTGTTTTTGTGCCAACCATTCTCAGATAAGTAAAACAATTCCCACTCCAGGACTGTCTAACAATGGCAAGAGGCACAATTAGTTTTAACCACTTTCTTTGGGACCAAAATTCCCAGGTGGAAAGAGAAGGCAATTGGTAACTGAGCTACTTGGAGACCTAGAGAACCTCAGACTCTCTGATGGCCCTGCAGTGCCAGCAGTGCCAGCTGGGATGCTGACATCCCCAGGAGGACCTACTACATCATCATCATCTTCCTCCTCCTGCTCCTCGCTGTTTGTATGGCGCCAGGAGGGCATGCTCACCAGACGGAGGGTCTTCAGCCCTGCTGGCTCCTTTGGCCACCAACCAAGGCAAAGATGAAACAGAGGAACAGGAAATTCACAACACAAAGATGAAAAGGAAATGAATGCAACATTTTTTTTAAAAAGGTGAAAATAAATATGAAAATACCCTCCCATCTCCAAAAATGGTACAAAACCAAATCAAGACCAGAGCAGATGGTTGCATTGAATACTTCTTTGCTGAAACACATCTTCAATTCTCCAGAGACCCACCCTCTCCGCTTTTGTCAATTAACTAAGGGAGAAAAAGATGATGAAAACGACCATGAACGAGAGATATCTGGATGGTTTTTGGTGAAAAGATGATATCCTATGAACAAATTCATAAACACCTGTAGGTATTCAAGGGTTAGGAAAAGAAATTAGATTGGAGTAATTTTAATCTGTTTTGTAAACAATGCCCCCCAAAAGGATCACTTTTCAACATAAAATCACCACACATGTTCATCAAATATACCAGCCACATTGCCCAAAATATAACTTTGTGAATGCTGAAGAATAAAGTCCAATACAATAAAAGTGAAATTCTGATTATTTATTAGATTTATAAATGAGAGCCAGAGAAGAACTAGAAATCACATGTGCTGGCTATGCTAATAAAAACTTCTGTCAGTTTTAGGCCATTAAAAAATATATAATTAATTCTATTTCAAAGCAAAAAAAGATATGAAACCAAAACTTAAGACCCAGGGGAAACCAAGCCACAATCCTAGAAGGAGCTGAAATATCACTTAAGCAGTAAAATCTAATGTGCCAAATTCTGTTCTTTAAACACAACAATGAGTAAGAATTCACCAAAGGCAGTGAGTGGGCTGGTTTTCACAGACTACTTGAGCTGTGCACCTCTTTAGTTCTGTCTTTCCCCACAGATACTTCCAGTATTCAAACCTGGACTTTTCTAAATGAAAATAACGTTGTCTATGGCACTACAGACAGAACATGAACCATGCAGGATCACCTGCTCCCATAGGCTCAAATACATGAAACAGAGTACCCACAGTGGGTTTTTTTGATTCCTCAAAGCAAGTGTAAGAAATATCATCTGACAAGCCAAGAGGCTCGGACAGGATTTGCCCTCAGATATATTGTTTCCTATAAGCAATGTCTAATACATTTTGGGAGGAGGCAGTCATATTTAATTTTTCAAGAAGCACAAATGTATTGCATCCAAGGCTATGCTCAGGCATGAATTTCAGCACCTCTCCAAATCTGTGATACTCAATGAGTCACAGAAGGGAGAAAGTGAGATGAACTGGAAGAAAAATAACTTCAAACACCTGGGCTTTTTTTTTTTTGGCAGCTGGCTGGTAGGGGGATCCAAACCCACATTCTTGGTGTTATAAGGCTGTGCTCTAAACAACTGAGCAAACTGGCCAGCCCCACCTGGGCTTTTAAATGCACACTGCAGGTCTCTAGCTGAATACAGAAAATTTAAAAATTCACAATAGATGGAAAAATGGGAGAAGTCCATATAGACTAGAAATAAAACTCTAGGAAGAAAAATACACCTTATTAAAAAACCTTTAAACATACATCTCCTGTTCCTGAAATACTAGTATCTACAAATAGATAAAGAATGAGTCAGGAGAAAACATGCAGATATGAAAGGAATATAACTGATTCCTGATTTCATCAAGAAATGAGAATATGTAATATTGAAATTATATCATTTGTAAACTCTGAGTTAGAAATAAATTCCATCAGTAATCCCTTCTAATTCTTCCTCCCAACTGATACAGCAAGTAGTGATGATTGCTGCTCCCCTAGCACTCAAGAAGATGGACTGATAAGCCATTAATTAATAAGAGCCACACTTATGAAGTCACTCATGAGGAGAAGAGAGCGCTCACCAGCTTGATGCCCGAGAGGACCTCCAGCAGAGAAATCAGGTTATGGCCATCCCGCAGATCTTCATAAAGATCATTGATGTGCTTGCGGACCTGTGAATGAGAATAAAACAGACTGATTTTTATTTGATCTTCAATTATTATTCTATTACATAGAATCTCTGGTTCCAAGTAAACACAAATTAAATAACTTAAAACTGGAAGCAATAATAAAATAATAAAATTCAGGAATTTTCTAGCTGGAGTAAAATACATATGAAATGGTAACATTTACCAGAGTGTTTTTTAAACTAAAGCCAGATCTATTATACACTCTAACCAACAATGAACAATATTCTACAAAGTTTGGACAAGGAGATGAGGAGTCTTAATTATCATAAAACATCTCAGGAATTACTATGGGCCAAATGTAATAGGATGAGTAATGACAGACAGATGAGTACAGACAGTCAGAAAAGCCTTCCAGAGTGCAACAAAGGAAACTGAATGCTAGGTACCCAATGCTTCATAGGGTGTACACCCAAGTTAACCCCTCTCTTACCAAATATTTCTAATAGTGAATATGAGAATTACTCTCCTTGTGGGAAAATTAATTCTAATTTTATAACTGAAACTATGGGAAAACATCTTATTTTGGAAAAAAGGGTGGTTAATGTCAAACGCTGTGCTAAATGCTTTACATATTATCTCATCTATCCCTCACATCTATGAGGTGAGTATTATTACTCCTATTTTACACATGAAGAAACAAGACACAAAGAGGGTAACTTGCCCAAGGTCATCAAGTAGAAAAACTGGCCTCAGTTTGGTCTTTCCAATTTTGGAGTCTTTGACATTAACTATTATACTTTATAATCAACTATAATCTCATTTTGTTTATTTAATCCAAAGAACTGCCTTGTGAAGTGTATTTATTATCCTCATTCCACAGAAGAAACTGAGGAAACTGAGGCTCTAAGAAGTTAAGGTCACACAGCTATAAATTAAGAGGCAGTAGGTCTTCTGATTCATTTCTAGTCTAGTGACAACTTCATGGAGCAATACAATGCAGAATAAGAAGGCAAGTGGAAATTACAAGAAAGAAGGTTGATTTTTTAACATAAATAATTTTATATACAACAATAGAAAGGACTACTTTCAGAAGAAGTGGATTTCTAGTTACTAGAATTTTTCAAGCAGTGGCTGAGATTCGGGGATTTTTACATTTGAGTGCAAAACTAAAGTTCTCTCCACTTATAATATTCAAAGTAGCATTCAAAGAAGACTGAGAACTGGAAAAGATGAAGGCTGGAAACATCTGGGAAGACTTCCTGGAAGAGATGGGACTTGGAGGATTAGCAAATGTTCTGACAGAAAGAAGATGGAAAAAACACAGAAAACTAGGTACAGAGGTGGAAATAACGCAAGGTATGTGTGTTTGTATGTGTGTGTGTAAAGGAATAAGAAGGTGACGGGTAGATTACCCAAACAGAGAAAAGCATTCATATATTGAAAGGATATTTCTTCAATTTTTTGTACTATTCACAATGTACTGGCTTGAGACATGACACACTTTTAAATTTGATCTGCAATATTAACATCTCCATCACTTTCTTAAGTCCAGACAATTAAAACAAGACATTTAGCTCAGATTTGTAGCATTTGCTGATTTCCATGGTGTAAATACTCCCACCACAACCAATTTTAAGCTATTAATGTAACATCTCAAATGCAATGCTGGGAAGAAATGGACAGGAGTAACTCACCGTTATTTAGTATTTCCACCATAGAGGTACAGTAGATAAAATTAACCTCAAAAGCACGGACAATAATAACATGTGGTAAAAAAAAATTATGAAGTGAAGAGCTTTGAGTATTTATTACTTTTATTTTAAATATAATTTATCTAGTCATAACTTTACATAATTTTAACTTTTAATAATGGCTGTGTTGGCAACCAGCTCACGAAATTGCTAAGAATTTAACATTTGGTTGTCATGAGTCCACATACACTGGTTCCAGCACACCAGTGGGTCCAAGACTTCAAGACTTCTCCCTCAAATGGGTCTGTGATATTATCAAAGTATATATTTGGTCTTTTCCCCCATCTCCTGACACACAACTCCTAGAATCCTTAGAACCTCCACAGTAATGAGTCTTTTCGTATGCTAATGATGGCTGGCAGGCCCTAGGGGTCAGCTTCAGGATGGGGGTTGATCACAGGAAAGACCAAGATGGAACTTTCAGTCCCACCCACCACCCTTGGAGAGGGGAGAGGGACTGAAAGTCAAGTTGATCACCAATGGCCAATGATTTAATCAATCATTCCTATGTAATGAAGACTTCATAAAAACCCAAGAGGCCTGGGTTCAGAGAGCTCTTCCATAGCTGAACACGTGTAAGTTCCTGAAGGGAAGGCATGGAAGCTCTGTGCCCTTTCCCCTAAACCTCGCCCTATGCATCTCTCAGTCTGTATCCTTTGTAATATATTTTATAATCAACTGGTAAACATAAGTATGTGTTTCCCTGAGTTTTGTGAGCAGCTCAAGCAAACTAATTGAACCCAAGGAGGAAGTTGTAGAAACCTCAATTAATAGCTGGTTGGTCGGAAGTTTCAAAGGGCTAGGTTTGAGACTGGCATCTGAAGGGGGGTGGAGGGGCAATCTTGTGTGACTAAGCCCCACTGGGGGATCTGACATTATCTCCAAGTAAACAGGGTCGTTATTGAATTAGAGGACACCCAGATGGTGTCCACTGTGGAACTCATTCCTTGTTTCCTGGTGGGGAGAAATACCCACAACATGTGGTCTTCGCAGAAGTTGGTCTCCTGTGTTGCTTGTTGTGTTGTGACAGTAGAGGAGGAACAGTGTGTGTTTTTCCCACTGACTCAGGTTTCAAGCTTGTGGTGTAGAACCAGAGTGCACCACAACCAACAGAAATAAGCAGGTCATGAGAATTAGGAGTGGATTTGATAGTTCAAAGTTAAATATGTTGAATTTAAAATGACAGCAAAGGAGCTACAAATGGAAATGTTCTTGAAGCAGCTGGAAATACCATAATTCAATTTGGGTCAGCTGAGAACTTAAGTTTAGAAGTCATATGCATAGAGGTGCTGGCTAAAGACATGGGAAATGCTGGGCTTTCTGGGTTAGGGGCAAAAAAGAAAAGCAGAGTCCTAAGGATTGAGCCTTAGGAAATAGCCAAAATTAGAGGCAGGAGATGGAAAAGCAATCAAAAAGGGGGCGGGGAAGAAAGAAAACAAAACAGGAGCAGTGAAAGAGCTTGGCAAAAAAAAAAAAAAACCCAAGAAAGTGTAATCAAGAGGAGAATAATCGCCAGTATCAAATATTACAGCAGAGGTCAAGGAGGAGAGGACAGAGAAATAGTTTTTTAATTTTCCTACAAATAACTAGCAGTGCTTTTTTGTGAGAATAATTTTCAAGAGAGTAGTAGGTTTAAAAAAATGTCAGCCTTATTACAACAAAGTCATGGGTTCAGATCCCTGTACCAGCTAGCCACCAAAACAAAAACAAAAACAAAAAATTTCTGACATTTCCCACAGACATGAATAAGCAAAGAGGTATGAAAGTCCACACAGTGTCTAGGAAGTGGTGAATTGTCTCACGTCCCATAGCAGGGGCTGGCACAGGAAAGAGCACCTGGAATCATCAGTGCTACCTGTGCTCAAATAGAGAGCCTCAGACCAAGAAAAGTTGGCAATGTTGGTAAAAACTTGGAGTTTTAAAACTTTTTTTTTCTGGTGTATTTAGAAGTTTTAACTAAAATTACAGGAAGGCCAGTGGCTTCTAAACTTATTCCATCTGCTAGATTAAATATTGACCTTTTGATTCCACTTACTAACCTCTGAAGTCAATAGGAACTGACTAAAGAAAGCATTTCTCCGCCTCCTGAGGAGCTCATGCTCTTGGTTTAGTTCTATCACATCCTCTCATCCTTTTTCAAAGTTTCTTTGGGGGAATATACTTTATCAGTTACCAGGACCTAGAGACATGACATAGATAATTTAAATAAGTCCTCATTTAAAACTCTAGATTTTTCTTTTTGATGGTTTTGGTATAATAAGTAGAATTCTTGGGCTGGCTTGCGTTCTAAATTAGGTTTTTTAGGGCCGGCCCGTGGCTCACTCGGGAGAGTGTGGTGCTGATAACACCAAGGCCCCGGGTTCAGATCCCATACAGGGATGGGCAGTTAGCTCACTGGGTGAGCGTGGTGCTGCCAACACCAAGTCAAGGGTTAAGATCCCCTTACCGGTCATCTTTTAAAAAAAATAAAAATAAATAAGTAAGTAAATAAATAAATAAGTAAATAAATTAGGTTTTTTGTATACCTCAGATGCTTACATCTTTAACAGATGTCTTTTAATATTGGATCAATAGTGTTCTCAATTAATAAAGAGGAATTGATTTGCTTATTCCATAATAAACTGTTTCCCAAAGGGATATTTGAAAATCCAAGAGATCCTATGTCAACTAAATCTAGAACTTGGGATACTAGGTTGGTTTTTATCTTACACTGGTCTACCTGACAATGGCAGCATTAATCTGGGCCCACTTGAGGAACAAAGCAAAGGATGACTGAGTTATAAAAAAAAAAATCTCAATCCCTAATTCTCAGCTCAAAGTTAAAAGAATTCCAACTCAGAGGAAAGATTCTGGTTGGCAGTGAATCTCTATTTCTGAAATATCCCAAGATGAGAAAATGTTGTTGGAACCAAAAGGCTAGCGGCCTAAGAAGAGACGAAAAAATAGCCAACGATTTAAGTAAAGATCTGGCTGGCCTCCAATTTTTAACAATGCTATGATGTGTTCTTCCAGTTGCTCCCGCCCTGGGCCTCCTGTCATCACACAGCACTGAGGCAGAGGTCCAACAGGCAGCATCGGCTACAAATGAGCAGCAGGCAGCCAGAGCATTTGAATTCAACTATGAAGTTTAGGGGACAAGCCTCAGGCAGAATCAGTTCTGTTCTTCCAATTGCTAGAGAAGAGGTACAAAAGCAGAATAAGTTGGGGGCATGTTCAGTTGAAAGAACAAGTAATTGTGACCAGAAGACTCATGATTGATCATTAGCTCCATCCCTCACAAGCTGTGTGATCTTGAGAAAGTTACTTCACCCTTCTGACTCTCATTTTCTTCAGCCTTTAAAATTGAGAAGATAAACTACCTTTACCTCTTCAGGGTTATTGTAAGTATTAAGTCAGATAAGAATGTGCTTCATAAGCTATCAAGCACTATCAATATTATTGGTATTACTCAAAGTAACAAATAGTTATTAGATACTTCTCACATTCCTTGTGCGGCAATTGACAGAGAAAGTAGCATAATACAGTCCCAGCCCTCAGTGAGCACTCTTAACAGAGGAGACAGATGTGTGAACACACAGGCAGCTCTTTAAAATGGTATGGAACAGAGATGGGGCTGCAATTGATTTAGTCTGAGGAATGGAGGTCAGAATCTCAGAGAGGTGATAATGGAGCTGGATCTTGAAGGGCAAGCAGAGGAGGCTGGGACATGCATTCTAGGGAGAGAAAAACAAATAAGCCAAGAGGTGTTTAGGAAACAGTGAGTTGTCTCATGTGGCCACAGCAGAGTCTGCTCAGGAGAGAGTGCCTGGAAAGGACACTAAATAGGTAGGTTGGAACCAGGTTGTGAAAGACCCTCCACCATGAAAGAGTAAGGTGTCATCCAACTAGAGGCAACTGGTAGCTACTGAAGGAATTTACAGAGGGAATAGCTGTTTTTTTCCTCCCTGCCTTCTTTGTCCTGACATTATAAAAAGACAAAATATCTGCCTTCAAGTTACAATTCAGCAGAAAGATAGAGAATGTACATAAATGCTGTGGATGCTATAAGAGAAGTACAGAAGGAGTACCGTGAGGGGGGCAAAGAAAAGTGTAGTCAATTCCACACAGAAGAGTCAGGAAAATATTTACTGAGGAGGGGTTAAGTTGGTGTTATCAGGCAGAACAGGTATTCCAAGCAGAGGGAGCAGCATGAATAAAGATATAGAGTCATAAAATAGCATGGCACATAGTTCAGCAAGAGCTTAAAGTATGGGGGGAATTTAGCACTATGAGCCTGAAAAGGTATGCAAAAGCCAGGGCCACTAGTGCACATGTCAAGAGCACAGGTCCCAGACTTTAAATTGCCTGAATTGTAAATTTCAGTTCTGCCTCTTTCTAGCAGTGTAACCTTAAACAAACTGCTGACCCTCTCTAAACCTCATTTTCCTCATTGATAAAAGGGGGATATTAATAGAACCTACAGCATAAGATCATTGAAGAATGAGATAATTAAATGAGACAATCCATGCACATGACTTAGTACAGAATGTCTGATTTATAGGAAGCCCTCAATAAACTATTACTACTATTATCATTATCACTGTTATTATAGAAAACTTTGTTAGGAAACTATTCTACTGGTCAAGGCAAGAGATGAGGCAGCCCTGGACAACAGCAGAGGTGATGGAGAAGAGAAGACAAATGCAAGCAATGGTTCTGAGCTGCAAGTGACTGACCGGACTTGGTAACAAGGGAGAGATTAAGAGCGGTAATGAATCGAACATGATTCTAGTTTCCTAAATTGGACAACTAGCTACATGAGTGAAAATATTTAGCAATTTGGGATGTGTTAAACATAGGATATGCCTGGGTAACATCCAGATGAATGTGTCAAGTGCAATGTGAGAAACAGAGGTCTTTGGCTCAGAGAAGAATGCACAAAAAGGCTCTGTGATTGCCTCCTTATCCAGACCCTATAATCTGAAAATCACCTTCACCTGTATTCCCCACTAAACAAATGGCCCTAAGGAGCCATGTTTGATTTATGTAACCATCTCCCTGGCCAGTTTACTGAACTACTGACCCATGGAGAAAAATGAAACTCCAGCTAATCAGAGTTTCTGTGTTTGTGCCTTTAGAATCTTGTGGCCTCAGGTGTTTACATCACCACTTGAGTGACAGCCACCATGGCTCAAACATAAGCAATGGGAGAAATGTAGAGAAATGAAAGTAAGAGACACACAGAGAGAAGTAAAAATGAAAGAACCCAAGGCCTCATAAAAAGAGACAGTAGTGCCTTGAGAGAATTATATTAAGTGAAACAAGTCAGGCACAGTAAGAGAAATACCACATGTTCTCACTTATTGGTGGGAGCTAAAAATTAATATATAAATTCGCACACACACACACACACACACACACACACAAACGGGGGGGGGGGAAGAAGATATAACAACCACAATTATTTGAAGTTGATACGACAAGCAAACAGAAAGGACATTGTTGGGGGGGGGGAGAAGGGAGGGAGGTTTTGGTGATGGGGAGCAATAATCAGCCACAATGTATATCGACAAAATAAAATTAAAAAAAAATAATAATAAAAAATAAAAAATAATAAAATAAAATAAAATAAATAAAAATAAAATAAAATAAAAAGAGACAGCAGTGGTCTGATAACTGTTTAACTTTGACAAAGTCCAGCTGCATTTAGACATCAGATCCTATGAGATTGTCTTATATCCATTTCTACCTGTGCTTTAGTATTCCATGCAACGAAACAAGTCCTGTGACTAAAAGAGATGAGATTGCCAGAGAAGAATACAGAGAACAGAAAGAAAATGGCCAAAGTTAGGACCCTAGGGAACATCAACATGGGAAGTGTCAGACAGAGGACGAAAAGCTAGTGAAAGAGGCAGAAAAAAGGCATTCACAGAGGGAAGAGGTAATTCAGGAAAAAGCAGTATCCTAGAAGTCAATGTAGGAGAGGATTTCAAGGAGTAGACAACAGTATCAAATGCTACAGAGAGATCAAATAACCAGAAGATAAAACTAGGCCACTGGATATGGCAGTTAAGGGATCACTGGTGACCTTTCCCAGAACAGTAGTAATTACTATAACTCAAAAACTTTGTTTTCAGGCCAGCCCATGGCTCACTTCGGAGAGTGTGGTGCTGATAACACCAAGGCCACGGGTTTGGATCCCTTTATAGGAATGGCTGGTTAGCTCACTTGGGAGAACGTGGTACTGACAACACCAAGTCAAGGGTTAAGATCCCCTTACCAGTCATCTTTTTTTTTTAAAAAAAAAAAAAAAGACAGACAAAAAAACTTTGTTTTCAGATCTTGACTGCAACAGTAGTCATACTGTTTATCATTAAGTTCCTCTACCTTGGTTTCTCTCTTATTTAAAAATAATAATAATAAAATCTTCCCCCAACTCTAGCCATTCTGGAAGTGTTCTGTATCTTGAACTGCATGGTGGTGAAATTCATGTGAAAATTCATCAAACTGAACATTTAAGATTTGTGCACATTAAGAGAAAGAAAGAACAAAATCCCCTCCATCCCATCTTTACAAAGTCATGAGATTAAAGAAAATAAATACATTAAACCAAATTAAAATTAAGAAAGGGGCTTATAAAATAATATGTAAAGCTAGGAAAAAAGTGTTTTTTGAAACCCAAGAATCACCCCATGGTATCCTCAACCTCAGCCTTCTGAGGTAATGCCTGTAACACTGTCCTTGACACAAAAATGATCAGTAAGAATTTCCACACTGTTATGACTATATTAAAGAAAAAAGAAAAAAAGAAAAGAAAGTCATGTGTATCTTCCTAGACTTGAGCACGTGGCAAGCAATCTGAACTATCCGAGTGGAGAGAATGACAGATCCAGATGAAGAGCAGCAAGAGGTGTTGAGAGCAGCATCTATGGAGTCCTACCTTCATCAAGTGCTTGTTGACCCACTTGGTGAACGTTTTCTTCTGAACCCGGTCCCGTTCATCTGTAAAGGAAACACAGAGGAGGCACTGGCTTAGTGCTACCCAGGCAACAGGTTCCCATACCTCTATTTTGCCCATGACCCAGTTTCTCTAGGACCACTTAAAAAGGTTGACTTTACCCACAGAACCGCAGCACAATGACTTCATGTTAGGAAGGTCTGGCCTATCTCAACTTCCTCATCAGTCCTGACCATGCTGTCCCTTCACAGATTAGATAAAAACACATGTCTCAAAAATCATGTCATGGCAAAGTCTCCCTAGCATGATAATTTGAGCACAGCAGGGAACAGAGTGATTCTTTGCTTCCCTCACAACAAACTCCAAAAAGCCAAAGCTGTGAATACCAACAGAAGGGGTGGGGTGGCCTTGGCATTTGGGACACTCATACTGCACACGCAGGTTAAAACTCACTCTTCATACACCAATCTGCCTGAGCAATGCTCTACTCCCTCCCTCTCCTACCCCAGTACTTCCTTCATTCCAATTTCCTCACCAGCCACTACCAATCAGCCAAACTCTCAAAGCTGCCCAGTTTACCCCCAATCCGCATCTCTTCCCTCTCTTTCTTCTCCTAAGTCTTACAGAGGTAGACTCCCCTTCTTTCTAAATTTTTTTCACCTCTTTAACAGAAACATGACTGTCAACCTGACAATGCCTGTTCCACAGAGACTCTATCCTGAAGACTCACTTTTTCCAATTCCTGCCAATTCCCCAGAGCCATTTCCAGACCACTGAGCCAGACCACTGAGCCACTTCCAGACCCTGCTCCTTTTTTGTTTATTTGAAGCCAACACCATCCCATATACTATCTTGTTCAAATCATCCTCACTGTCATTGAGCATTCCCTGCTGCCCACTTCCTTCCACATGACAAATCTACCTTACCCTTCCCTGATGACTTGGATCACATTTATTATCTCCACCTTTATGTCAACATATATGCTGACAACGCATCTGAGCCTTTTTGGCTCCACTGACCTTCATCCCCAATTCGCATCCGGTCACCACACTGCCACATCCTGAACCTCATTCCTTCTTCAAACATACCTATTTAGCAGTCACCTATAAAGGTTATTCTCGTACCCTCTAGTCATTCTCAACCTTCAATCACTTCATTCTTATTTACCCTATTCATTAAGAACATCTAAGACTATCTCAGTCTATGGTTCAGGCAACATCATTAAGCAATTCAAAGCTACCTTCACCTCCCTAACTTTCTACCTACTATGTTTGCCATGACAATCTCCAAACCTAAATTAACACGATTACTTCCATGTCTTTTCCAAGTCAGAGAACATTTTGGAAGTAATCTGCGGAAGTATATAAATTTGTTTCACTGGTAATTCACACAAACTTCAGCTAGCTTCTCTCTCCCTACTGCCCAGTTATTCTCCTCTTACTGATCCCCTAGTAAAAGTCACATAGTACCATCCCAAACAATGTCATCGCTCTCTTTCCATCCCTGGTGAATGCACTTCTCTACTTACTTTTCTGAGTTTGTAGCCATTCAATAAGCACTCCCTCATCTTTGTCCCTGATCTTATCTTCACATCCTTCTTTTCAGCCTTGAATCCTTTCCCGCTTTGCAAGAAACAATTCTCTTCCTACTATAGTCCACACCGCTGAGGAACGGACCTTACATGTTCTCTAGTCTAATTCCCTGCTGATATGTGAATCTCTTCAACAACAAAGAATCATATGATCAGGGTTGAAAGTTATATCCAAATGTCATATACATCTACAATATTCTTGTGATGCTCAGAACTTAAGAAAATAAAGAATTCACTACTTCATAAGGCAATATAACAATAGTTCTATTAAATGTCATAATCTACTTCCTTATAAATTCTACCTACAGGCTCTCATTTGGGACTGTTAAAATTATTTAAATCTAATCTATCTTTCACTTAATAGAATTTTGCAAGTATTTGAAGCCAGGATTCTTACTAGACTTGGACAATGTCATTCTAACATATTTTGATCTTTTTAGATGCTGATTCAGTTATCCAACATATCCATCATCCTCTCAAGCCCATCTCATCTGGAGACTGAGTCAGAATCAGGTTGCAATTGCAGTCTCATCGAAATCACTGACACTATGCTCATACTATTTATTTCTCCTTCATGGCATGCTACTTCTTTTCCTCTCTACCTCTCCAAATCCTGTTTATTCTTTAATACCCAGCTCATTCATTCAGTCATTTATTTTTTTTGAATACATCTTTATTAAAAACCTAGCTGCTAGGTTCTTTTGACTCTGGCAGTAGAAATATCAAAGTCACAGTCCCTACCTTTAAAAGAGATGGTAGTATAGTAAAGTTAAGCACATACTACTCAAGAACATAAGAAAAGTTGTTAAGGCTACCAGGGTAGGGAAGGGAAACATGGGAGGTTATTGAAAGTTTCCAAGAGTAGTGACTCTAACTAACCTTAAAAGATGAATAGAAGTTAGTCAGAAAGAGAAGGGAAGGGACAAAGTGACTCTAACTAACCTTAAAAGATGAGTAGAAGTTAGCCAGAAAGAGAAGAGAAGAGACAAAGTTGCTACATGAAGTGAAGTTACATCTAATGCAAATTCATGGACACAAGAAAGAGCTTATTTTCAGAGAATTGCACAGAATTAAGGATGGTTGAAAGACAGGATATTTATTAGGTAGTGGCAAGACTTAAAACTGGATAGGATGGCATAGGCCAAATCATGACCTTTCACTGACAAAGTAAGGAGCTCAAACTTTATCCTATAAAAGATTTTAAATAGGAGAATGATGTGATCAGATTTGTAATTGAGAAAAATTATTCTGGTGGCCTTTCCTGACAACTCCAATTCTCAACAGTCTCTTTGTCCTCCAAATTTTTATGGTGCTTACTGTGCTAATCACTCAATCACCACTTATATAATTACATAGAGTTCTGAATTTTTAATACTCTATTCTTACATCACCAGTGAGATCTCTAATTCTTTGAAGAGACCATGCTTTACTTTTTTGCATCGCCCAGAACTTCTAACAGCTAAAGCTCTACATAATAAGACCTAAAAAAACAAAACAAAACCTTTCCTAATTGGACAATGTATACTTAGAAGACTGCTAAAGAAACACACAAAATGAAATCAGAACCAAGTGACCTACAAGAATTCAGTTCAATACGTAAAAACCCCAACACCCCAAAACTTATTAGTATCACCTGTGTGCTGGGATGTGTAGCCATGATGGAAAAATTAGAACTAACTAAATGATCTGCCCAGTACATTTTCACCAATTCCAGATCGGCTCTGCTTCACTATATTAATTACCCACATAACCAAGAAAAGTCTAATTCGAATGTTACAAAATTCTCACTCTGAAGACACAAGTTTTCTTTCGTGTTTTTCTTCTTACAATTTTTTTAATTATAAAAGTTATACATGTTTGCTCTAACTGGTCAAACAATACACAGAAGAAAAATGAAAATAGTGAACAGATTTTCTTTTAAACTAATCACTAGTTTTAAGAAGAGGTATAATTCATTTGATTTCTTTTTAGTCCGCTGCCTCATTTTTTTCAGACTTGAAGATGTGAGTAGCACAAATGAGTAGCACAATTTTATTATCCATAAATTATTCTGTTTATCTACCAAGCCCTTCCATGAGGATAATATACTACAGAAACTTGACGGCTGCATATCAACCATGCTTCCAAAAGCTAAAAAACTTTCAATACAGAAGGAAGAGTTCCAAGTGCTTATTCTGAATACAACTAGTAAATGCAAGATGATTACAAGCCCTTCCCCAAGACTAGCTAGACTGCTTAGTGCTAAGCCATGAGCTTCTCAGAAAAGAGTTTTATAGAATTCCTTTGCCCCTAAGAGCTGAAGGATCCTTGTTTAGGATTCTATGTTGGTTGATAGGATCAATTACAGGAAAGTTCTTCCTTGCTAAAAACATCAGAATAAGAGGATACTGCAGTGCTTAGAGTTTAATATATCAATATTTTAGTAGGGAAATTCATTAGGGAAGCCAAGAAGCAACTTTAACATTATATATACCTTCAGAATGCTCCAAACAGCTCAGACTTTCAAACTAATAAGTTTTAGGTTTGGCTCCCTACACATAGATCCCTAATTTAATTCCAGGCCCAGCAAAGATAGAACTCTCAGAAAGTACCCTTATATGAGAGGAAAACAGTCATTTAAAAAAAAAAGAAGAAGAAGAAGAAAGGTGATACTTATTTTGATGTTTCTTATAATCTCAGCCTCCACCGAAGAATATGAACCGACAAGGGAGAACTCAACTGCCCACTGGCAAATTCTTAGATTTCACACTTGAGGCACAAATGGCTTATAAATCATTAGGGTTACTGAATTAGATGGCTTTAATTACAAGGATTTAATACTTGTTTCCAACTTTATTAAGACCATCAGTACAGGTCTCTCTGCACTGAACTACAATACCTACCCAAATTTTCTTTATTTTAGTTTCTCACTGACAGAGATGTCCTTCCCCTACAACTTCCTTAGGTCAGTATTTCCACCTAAAATCTAGATCTCCCTCTTCCCCTTCTCCTTGGAAACCTAAATCCAACAATTATCCCCTAGCCTATATATCTTTAACTTCTCTTGGCTCACTGAACGAGTATGATGACAATGCTCAGACTCCACTTCCTCATCTCCCATTTGCCTCATGTGAACTGGCTTCCAGCCCCCAAAATTCACTGCATCTGCTCTCCCCACAGTCAATTAATTGCCAACCCAATGGATAGGTTTGAGTTCTATTGCATTTAAATTCTCTGTAGCAGAAGACATTGCTAATCATTCTTTCACTTTTTAAATGCACTCTCCCTCTTGAATGTGAGAGTCCATTCTACCCTAGTTATCCTCTTTCGTTGGTTGTTCCTTCTCTTCTGTTCACCCCTTAAATGTTCACTCATCCTGAGCCCCCTTTTCTTTTTATTCTGTATTACAGATTCTTAAGATATCCACAGACCCAACAGTCCATTGATGGGTTTGGACAGGGGGTGATCATGAACCACCTAAAATTGCATGCAAAATTTTTGGTGTCATGTGGAAAGAAGAAAAATCCATAGGTTTTTTTAAAAAGTTAAGAGCTGTTCTCTACATTTTCCCAGAATGACTTAATCTACTCCCATGGTTTTATCAACAGGTTTCCCTGCTCTGATCCATCCTTCTCAATGCAGCCAGTCATCTTTCTGGCAAGACTGATCTTGCTACTGTCCACTTTCAAATACTTCAGTGAGTCCTTATTCTTCTAATGATATTAATAGTTTGCATCTATTGAGCAACTACTTAAGTGCTAAGCACTTAAACACAGTCTTTCTAATGTTCAACCACCCTATAAAGTAGGTTTTTTTTTTATCAGAAAGATAAAGTCCAGAGAGGTTAAGCAACTTGCCCAATGTCATAAGGTTAGTATTGAAGTCAGATCTGACCCCAACTCTACCCAATTCAAAAGCCTGATCTGATGCTTCCATTCAGAATAACATTCAAACTTTTTAGCTTGAGACCTATGGTCCATTATGATATAATGCCTGCCTGCCACTCATCCCTCTTCATTCTTCCATAAAAACTCTAACTTCCAGTTTTGTTAAAAAATTCCCCCCAAATGGGGCATATGTTTTCTCACACTTGCATGCCTTTGTACATACCATTCCCTCTGTGTGGAATGTAGCTCTGATTCTCTGACTACTCATTCTTCAGCATTCAACTCAACTATCATCTCCTCCAGGAGATTTTCCCATCCCTTACACACAGTAGTTTAGGCAATTACTGCAGGGTATCAATGTTTACTTGTTTATCTATCCTCTTCTACTAGGAGCAATTTGAGAATTGGCTTGGTGTAGAATAAAAGCTTCATTTGAGGTACAAAGTTCTATGTTCTGATCCAACAGAGCTCACTCACACAGTCCAAATTCATTAAGAATTATTCAAAAAGCAAATAAGAGTCTATGCTTCCTTTCCTGAGGGCCACAGAAAAATCAGGAGTGCTTCAAGAAGCTCAGAGGCACCACCAACCACCTGGAAATCTAAAAAAGATACACCCAAGCCGACAGAGAAGGGAAGTAGAGAGTTGGAATAAGCCTGTTCCATGACTTCATAAAGCTTACAACCTAGTGGCAGACACCAACGAGTAATTAACAATAACACCAAGCAAATAACACACCAAATACAAGCTTCACAAAATGACACTAAAGCACAGAGTTGATTAATTCTGACAGAGCTAGGAGAGCAGTTAGTGAAAGGTGTGGTATTTGAACTATAATTGATCTTAGCCAAAAGGCCAAGAAGCAATTAGTATTTGAACTAAACTTTGGATGACAAGTAGGATTTTGGCAGCTCAAAAAGGAATTAAGAAATTGTAAACAAGAAAAACCGAAGCAGTGATTCGGAAACATATACTCGTGAGTACACAGGATGTGTTTTAAGGAATGGTATGGCTATCCATAGCATACATTTAGCAATGTAACGAGAAAGGAGGCCAGCAAGGTCAGCTGGGGCAAATCATGGTGGACCCAGAAAGGTGGAGTGACGAGTATGTACTTAATTAAGTAGGCAAAGAGATGTCATTGGAATTTTCTGAACCAGAGTGTGGTTTGTGAAGATTTGTCTGGACTGAAGGGTAGGCTGCACCAGAGAGACCCTAAGAGGTAGAAGAACCAATTATCAGTCTACTATGCCAGACCAAGAAAGAAATGTGAGAGCCTGAACTAGGGCAGAGAAAGCAGAAATGTAAAGAAGAGGGTGAGCAGATCAGCATAACTGAGAGGCAGAAACAACAGCCCCTAACTCCGAGGGTAAGGAAATGGAGAGTTAAAGATAATTCTAATGTTTCTAGCACAGCAACTAAGAGGAGAGTGGTACTTTGAGATAATTAAAATAGAAGCAGGCACAGATTTGTGGAGGATAGGTTGAGTACAGTACAATATAAATAATGGGGTGTTGGCAGGATCTTCTTGCAGAGTTCGAATCTTAGATCTAAAGTTCAGAAAAGCAGTCAGAATTGAAGATACAAATTTGGAGTTAACAATTGATAGCTGAAGCTGTGGCAACTAGAGCAGATACCCTGTTTCAACAAATCTTCTGAATCACCACTTTGCCCCCATTACTCTTCTATTCAAAATCCTTTAGTGACTCCCAAAGGATCAGAAGATCAAGTCCAGCTCTTTAGTTTTCATATTCAAAACCCTCTACAACCTTAAATTCAATTCCAGTTTCTATTCCCTAAGTATTTTTACTTTTATTTTTTTTTAATTTAAAAGATGACCAGTAAGGGGATCTTAACCCTTGAGTTGGTGTTGTCAGCATCACGCTCTCTCTCTCAAGTGAGATAACCAGCCATCCCTATATAGGGACCCAAATCCTAGGCCTTGGTGTTAGCAGCACCACACTCTCCCAAGTGAGCCACGGCTGGCCCTATCTATTCACTAAGTTTTAGGTGGTTGGAGAAGACAAAGATGAGTCCTGGCTTCTGACCTGAAGGAATTTACAATCTATATACTCTACCAACTTTATCTCCAGACTTTCCCCTGCAAGACTCAACTACAACCATTTTGATTTCCCTATTGTTTCCAAACATACCTTTCATGTGCCAGCCATTGTTCACCCTTTCCCCCCCTGGAATATCTACCCTCCTCTTCCTGGCTTATCTTAGATCTTCCTTTCAAGGTCAAGCTGAAGTCCCACTTCTCCCTTTAGACCTTTCTGACCATGCCAGCCACCTTTGGATACCTGTGGCATTTAAAAGTTTATTCAACTTATTTGGTATTGAGCATATAAAACCTACTGTTAGATATTTCTGTACTAATGTCTTATTTCTCTATTTGAACTGAGCTCTTTTAAGTCAAGATCCATGTTTTAAATTTCCTTAAATATCTAACATTTAGGACATTAGGTACTCAAAAATATTCATTCATTTAATAAATACATACTGAGAGCCCACTATGTACCAAGGTTATATCTACAAAGACACATTAAGATGGTACTTTCAAAGTCAGACTAAGAAGTGATCTCACGGGGCCAGCCCATGGCTCACTTGGGAAATTGTGGTGCTGATCACATCAAGGCCACGGGTTCAGATCCCTATAAAGGGACGGCCAGTTAGCTCACTTGGGAGAGCGTAGTGCTGACAATGCCAAGTCAAGGGTTAAGATCCCTTTACCAGTCATCTTTTAAAAAAAAAAGTGATCTCAAATGATAATTATAAGACTGCTTTCCAGAAAAGAGGAGGGATTCCCACTCGGATGTCCCTTCTACAGCTATAGCTTTCCTAAGTCCTTGCCACACCTGGATCCAGGAGACTGTACACGTTCTCCACGTAAGCTCAAAGGAAACAGGCTAAATTGGAGATCAAGCAATAAAATGTGTTTACCAATAATGTATAATGGCACCAGCATTATAAATGATTCCTGTCCTCAGAAGGCCACACAAACCTTCTTTGGGAGACAAGACCAACCTCAATATTTATTGCATTTACTATATGTAGATGCTGTGCGAAGCCTGTCTCACGTAGTATTTGACTTATGACTGAGAATTAATCCTCACAACTCTATCAAGTATGCATTAATTCTCATTTTATAGTTCAGCAAACTAACACTTAGTAATTTTCTCAAAGTCACAAAGTAAGTAGTAGAATTGAGATTCAAATCCAAGTCCATCAGACTCTAAATCATGAACTTTTAACCAGTACACTGTACTGCCTCCATGAAATTATTACACGGCAACACAATATGGTCCTATATAATAATCAAGGGAAAAGGAGGTGCAAACTATAACTATGATAGGAATTCATTAAAGGCATCTATCACCAAGGGCTGGTACAGATTGAGAAAGTCGCAATGAGGATTGAGACTTGGAATTTTAGGGAAGTGACAACTCTAGAAACTTCAAGGCAAAATTAAAATTTTATCTTATTTCTTAGGAAAACCTGATCCTTATTAATGATAATTTTTTGGCCTACTGAGAATCAGAGAATACAGGGCTGAAGTTGGATTTAAAAAATAAGCCAGTAGTAAGCACGGTGGCAAAAGGGCCACCAAGATGGAGGAAAAGACATGTAAAGAGAACAGAAAAGGGAGAGAGCTCAATAGTTTCTTGGTATTTATTGAAGTATCTATTTCATAGATACAAAGAGATACAGAGTTTTAAAAATCCCTGAGATGAAATCCCTAAGAGATTGAAGAATTCAGATTAGGTCACACAGGAACATACCAAGTCTTGAACTTCCTGGTCTCTAACCTATCGTTCTTTATATGACATTCATCTCCCCTCTTTGAGCCTGAGTGTCATCTATAAAATGAGGAATTTGGACTAGGCCAATGGTTCCCAAATACCAGTCTGTGAACCAACCATATCAAAATTACCTGGGGAGCTTTTTAAAAAGCACAAATTCAAGCAAACGGACTAAGAGCATCTTTGCTAGAAAGACCAACTGCAGCGTATCTGGCTTTCCTTCCCAGAATGGATCCACAGGTCCTGTTGCTAGCAGAGTTAGGCCAGGCTCATGATAGGGAGGGTTACCCTCTCTAGCCACCCAGGTACTTCAATCAAAGAAACAAAGGTTATCCAAATAAGTCTTAGCTCCAGCAAACAGGGCATGTATTTGTGTGCCTGAACTTGTATAGGGAGAACTGACGGAGATTAGCACTGAATTTTCATATTACATACTTTTCACATTATATTACTACTACAACTACCAGCTAGCATTTATGAACTTCTCCCATTATGTGTGAGACCCTAGGTTAAGTGCTTTAATATCAGGAACTCCTCATAATGACTCCACAGGTTAGGGTCTATTTTAATACCCTTTAGCAAATGAAGAAACCAAGGCATAGAAAAGTTAAGTAACTTTCTCGGTACTTATAGCTTTTAAGTGCTAGAGCAGGAACCCCACATAGACAGTTGATATCAAAGCCCATTTTCTTAACCATTAGGCTATAGTGCCTCTAGGGGATTAAAGAGGTAGAGTGAGCTGGCAGCATATTGTTTTTGCCCTGAACCTTTCAATAAAGATTCTGTACTTCTCTGTTGATTATAGAAAAGGGGCCTTTGGTTATAAGCTTATCTTCAATCACTTTCAGATGCAGATAAATCTTTCTTCTAGGTCCCAGGGTAGAAATCTCAATGATACAAGAAAGATAAAAAGCTAGACTGCATGGCAATTACTAACTAAAACTGCCCCTCCTTGTGCCCTAAACATTATTATAGTAGCAAGTCTGTTTCTCAAAAAGCACTTAAATATTTGGCCGCACTGACCTAGCAGTCAGGAGACAAGATCAGAATGCTACTGCTGTTACTCCCCTTCCCTGAGATTTCTTCTAAGGTTTCCTTTTGATCAAACAACCCGCTATTTTTAGCAAAAATCTGCCTATTTGGGTCACAATTTTGTTCTACAGAGACTCAAAGTATAAAATCAAAAGATATTAGTAGATTACCAATCCTGTGGCTCCCAAACTTAGACTTCGCAGACCAGTTAATGTTCCAAAATAAATCAGAAAGCCTAACAGCAGTTGTCAACTTTTTATTTTGCTAAGTAAGGATATATAAAATTACTATCTAATAGCAATTCTTTCATAAAATAAAGGATTTTTTTTTTTTAAATGACCGGTAAGGTGATCTGAACCCTTGACTTGGTGTTGTCAGCACCATGCTCACCCAGTGAGCTAACCAGCCATCCCTATATGGGATCTGAACCCGCGGCCTTGGTGTTATCAGCACCACACTCTCCCAAGTGAGCCACCGGCCGGCCCAAAATAAAGGATATTTTAACATTAAAAAGTAGGAAGGACAATTTCAAAATAAAGGAAAGTTCTTTAAACAGTTTAGGTTTATGAAAGACACACTACATTTTCCTTATCTTTTTCATTTTACCAAGAATTGATGAATAGATGTCTCAGTTCAGCACCAGTCTGTACATCCTACAGTTTGAAAACCAAGGAAACCTATGGCCAGAAAGGTTAGATCACATGTTCAAGGTCACAGAACATTTTTTAAGTGATCATTATTTAGTGATCTCTTATCAAGAGAGAGCTCAAGTCACAGCTAAACAGGACTCTTCTCCTACCCTCTAACACTCTTCAGGTTCCTGAACCCAGACCATCTTTGAGCCTTCTCTCTGTCAAAGGTGGCAGAAGAAAGTGTAAGAGAATTAGCAATAAGCTCCAAAGAAGAAAACAGGCCATGACTCCTCCCTTCCACCCCTCCCCCCAGTCTGCTCAGAGGTAGACTCCGTAACCAACCAACTTCTGCTAAAAATACACCCTGGACTTTCTTAAAGGTGGTTTCCTGATACACGCAGAAGCATGAGCATGAATTCAGTCTCTTTAAAGTCCCACACCCAAAGCTTGGGCTCTTAAGTGCCAGCCACTACCAGCCTCAGAAGTTCCCCAGGAAGTAAGGCACCCCCATCTATTTCACTGCACTTTTAACAAGCCCAAAGATTGTAACAACTACAAGGCTTCAAAGCCCAAGCATTCCTATGAGTCAATGAGAACAAGGGCTATTTGGGATCCTCAGGCCCAGACAAAGAAAAAAAAAAAAAAAAAAACTTCACATACTAACCCATACAGCACATGCGGCAAACCAGGTGGGCGTTGAACTTGTGCTCATCTTGGTAACTGGGCCACATAGCGCCCCTGTGTCTGCTGACCCCACCTGAAAGGTGGTGGTCACAAAGGACCTCCAACTAGAGGCCTGTGCACACCCTGCAGCTCTCAAAAAAGGCTGTGAGGTGAACAGAGACAGACAGCCAAAGGGCTGTGCTATGAACAGAAAGAGAACAGAGAAGTAGCTCCACCCACCACTTCCTACCGACCTTCTTCTTCCCTTGAGGTCAGAGAGGAAGCTCCTCCCTAGGGTACTTCCAAAAACTGGGTCCATGTCTTCAGGCAAACAGCATGCTATTCAAAGGTGGCACCAACCTGGTGTTTCCAGACCAACAGAGTATGGAGAGGTGGGAGATTAATATGCAAAAGTCCAGTCAAGGTATTAAGTGAGTAAGCCTGAGCAGAAGCTGATCTCTGAGTTATCCTCTTTTTACAAAGCAGAACCTTATAACCTGAGGAATCTTAGATGGTTGCAGGAGAGCTGGTGAGCTGAAATGGCTCACTGCCAAGTCAGGAACAGGGCATCCATTGCCCAACAACTTGCTCCTCGGGCTTTCCTCTTCTCAGGCAGAAGTACATATAATGTGTTAACAAACTGAGCAAGTCTCATAACAGAAAAGACTACAATGGAGCAAGTCCAAAAGATTCCCAACTTCCAAAGGGAGATTCATTTCCCCACACTTACAGCTGCCCAAAGGGAAGAGTCACAGTATCTCCTCAATGATTCCACCTACTTTACAGAGTAGCCCAGCCCCAGCCAGCCTCGCAGGAAGGTTAGCATAGCAGATTTTATCAACTTCAAAAATACCACTTGCTGTTGCTCCATTCTTTCTTCTCATCCAGCCAGGAATGGCATCCCAAAATCCCCTTCCTCTTCCCAGATGCTCCCACTTTGTCCTGACAGTCAGTGTACTTAACTTGGCTGTGCCAAAAATCCCTTTATCCATCAGTGGAAGGCTGCTTGCTTGTTTGTCCAACTTGTTTTCTGAGTCTTGGCTAATTGTACCAGACACTGGAATGTTGAAGAAATACAATGAAGTGCTTTTTCATTCAGATGGCCCGGCCCATCTATTGCTTCTGCACAATTCTGACCCAACCAGGGGATAGAAAAGCTGAGTCTCTGTGGATGTCAGGACAAACACTCCAATCCTGCCCCACACCACTTAAAAAGGCCCCGCTGCAGATAAGGGCCTAATCACTGGCCCTCTGCTCTAGCTCCCTAAATAGAATGACTTCTTCAGGCTAATGCTACTTCCAATCCTGTTTCTGAAGGCAGGGAGAGAGGAGGGGCAGCACCCAGGAAAGCAAGTTTCCAGAGATCAGACCAAAAGACTACACATGAAAAAAAGTAAACACAAGCTTGCCTAGCAGGCCACTCAGTTTAAACAAGCCCTGTGACCTGCCTCAGTTGCCTGACAACTTCCTTCACTTCCACATAGGCATCCCTCCCACCTACAAACTGCTATTAATCCTGTTATTGCTTACTAATAACAGGACTTGCAGCTGACTTTATCCCTCCTTGACTAAGCTCTCAGTCACCCTGATAACCTGTGACAATTGTACTCAGTTTGTCCCTCTTATGAGACTCTCCTTAGTCAGCCTTGGAGAGGAAGGATCCTCCTAGAATTTACCTTGTCCTAGGAAAAGGAATGCATCAGAAATAGGGAAAGGAGATGAAAAATGAACATTTCCTGATTCATATTTAGTTACTTCTTCCTTTATCATATTTAGATTCCCTGCATGCAAGAATTTTCTTTTGTCCTCATGCACATTTAGAAGGTACTTCTACTGTAACTGTTAGTTCACGGGCAATGTGCTAACAACTTTAAATATTTCATTTAATCCCAACAACAATTCTCTATCAAAGATATTACCATTTCCATTTTAGAGATAAAAATACTAAAACTTAAAAAAGTTAAATGACTTGACCAACATTACATATCCATCTGTCTAGTTCCAAAGCTGTGCTTCCTGTTATACACTGCTGTCTCTGAGAGGGATCTAAACCAGAATAACTAAAGTGGGATAAGGGATCTGTATATACAAGGAGGTGGAATAGTCTCAGGAAAGTTCAGAAATAAGAACACTTAACTGTGGCTGACTGGAATTTTAAGATACAACCAAAATGAACATGTGGGGCAACTTCTAGAAATACCAAATAATTTCACAGTCTCCAAAAATCAAAATAATCATTATTGGGTAAAGTTTGAGGAAGGTGAACTAAAACCTGCCATCTCCTCACTCCCCAGGCATCCAAGCAGAATCTATTTCCCCTAAAGACACTGTAGACTGTAGGAAAGTAGGGAAGACTCTCGGAGACAAGGTCAGTCTAGCTACCAGGAGACAGGCATTCCTTTCAGGTTCTCAAGAGGTCCTGAGCCTCAAAAGGGAAGCTGCTGCTAAAGGCAGAGAAGACTTTGATTAGGACAGTCAGCTCTTAATTACCCAGAGGAGACGGGCTGGTATAGTCTTTATGCAGACCACCCCCTTACTTTTTTACCTAACTTTTTGTCATTTCATATTAAAGGTAGGAAAAGGTGAATCTGGCTGCTACTCCAGATCTTGAAAAAGTTGAATGGAGGAAAGAGGTTCAAGCCAATATTTCCACATATAGTTAGAAGTGATCTGAGAACTTACAGCTAACTGGCTTTCTTACAGTAGCACAGAAAATTGAAACTATACATTTAAATTCTTTCCTAAAATGCCCAAATCACCCACTATTAAGAATAAAAAATCAGGGGCCGGCCCATGGCTCACTCAGGAGAGTGTGGTGCTGATAACACCAAGGCCACGGGTTCGGATCCCACATAGGGATGGCCGGTTAGCTCACTGGGTGAGTGTGGTGCTGACAAAATCAAGTCAAGAGTTAAGATCCCCTTACCAGTCATCTTTAAAAAAAAAAAAAAAAAAAAAAAAAAAAAAAAAAAAGAATATAAAATCAGACGCAGAAGTCTTTCCTTCTAATATGTAAGACAATGATTCATAATGTATTGCTAACTTTTTATATATACTCACATTGGTTTCTAACACATTTCTTAATTCCCAACTATAAAGACAAGCATTTATTTATATTTTGTCCCAGCAGCCTACAGAAAGGTAGTATGTCTTCAATGATATCTTTTGTGAAAAAATCATAATAATGATAGCAATTATACTGTCCTTACCAAGTGTAGATGTGTTCTAAGAACTAATTCAAAACAACCACGCAGCATCATTAGTCCCATTTTACAGATGAGGAAACAGAGGCCCAGATCTCACTCAACCAGTAGGGGCAGAGCTAGGATAAAAACACACAAAGTCCAACTCCAGATTCTCAATCATAATTCCATACTACTTCCAAGTATGGACCAGATGATCACACTGCCAGAATCACATAAAATTAGAGACCTTAGTCTTTTTTCTTCCCATACAGACTAGAAATTTGAAGTACAGAGGCATTAAGTGACCTATCCAACATCACATTGTAGTAAGCAAAAGAGCCAGGACTTAAGAGCCCAGGTCATCTAATTCCAAGTTCAGTAGTCTTTCTACTACACTGCACAAATCTAGAAAAAAGAATAGCAAAGGAAAGAAAAAGATAAAGACTCCACCTTGACTAAACATCTAATGCTTTAGTTATCTGAGCAAAAATACATTAGATATATGACCATTTATTCAAATATTTATTGAGTCCCCATTGTATGCTTAACGAATTTATGGATAACACAAATGTCACACACAGCTAATGTCATAAGTGAAAGAATTAAAGTTCAAAGAAATCTCAGAAAGTTAGAAGACTACACCAAATCTCACAGGACAAAATTTAACTCAGATACCTGTAAGTGTTAAGCTGAAGCTCAAGAAAACCAAAGGCATAGCAATGACTGAAGGGGAGACAACAACAATTCATATATGAAGTTTGGCCATTTTATAATTAATCTTAAGTTTAATATGACCCAATAATGTGATGGAGGTACTTTGGGTTTTTTTTTGTTTTCTGTTTTTTGGTTTTTGTTTTTGTTTTTTCTTTTCTTGTGGAGCTGTCTTTTTTCTTTAAAAAAAAAAAAAACGTGATGCAATCACAGGTTGTACTTCATATGGTCCAGATCCAGGGATTATGGCTGGTTCTCCTTCGTGGAATGTTAGAAACGGAAAGAACCTTAAGAGATCAGATCATCCAACTCTTTCATTTTACAGATAAAGAAAACAAGACCCTAGAGAGGAAAAATGTGTCCTTTCACAAACACACAAAGAATTCAAATGTTCTTCTCAAGTAACCACAAAGCCATTTACCTGTTAACACCATCACAATGTGAGATATTAATAAACTAAAACATAGGACAACTCTATATCATTCAATTAACCTATACTGATTATCCACCTTAGGCCACAAATCAAACTAAGCCAAACTCCCTAAATACACAAGGAATAGGGCATGGTTTCTGCTACAGCTTATAGCTAATGCTATCTTAACTTATTCCAGTAATATTTACTGACACCTATTTTGTCTCAGACACTTGAGATACTGAGATGAATGAGTCCCTCTTCTAAGTCATGGGGGGAGAGAGACAAGCTAAAACTAAGTAAGATGACAACAGATTTGAATGAGTAGTCTAACAGAGTGCTACTGGAGCACAGAAGAGAAAGGCTTTCTAGAGAGGCAGTAACTACTTACCTTGAAGGATAAGCATCAAGTTGTCTAGTTGAAAAGAGAGTACAGGCATTTTAGGTAGTTTTTAAATGACGCTGGAGTACTGGGCGCTTGTAAGGACAAGACAGGAAACGAAACAAGTAAAATAGGCAGGAGGCAGATCACAAAAATACTTTCTTTCTTTTTATTTTTTTTAAATGTCATGCTAAAGAGTTTAAACTTTCTTTTAAAAGCAGAGGGGAGGGCTGGCCAGCTGGCTCAGTTGATTAGAGCGTTATGTTGTAACACCAAGGTCAAGGGTTCAGATCCCCATACCAGTCAGCCACCAAAAAAAGAAGAAAGAAAGAAAGAAAAAGAAAAAATTAAAAAATTAAAGCAGAGGGGGTGCCGCTCAGAGGGGGAGTTAGCTCAGTTCGTAGAGCACAGCCTTATAACACCATGGTCACAGGTTTAGACCCCCGTACTGGCCGGCCACCAAAAACAAAACAAAAAAACAAAAATAAAAACAGAGGGGAAGCATAGATGAATTTTAAATAGGAGAGTGACACAGACATGTCTGTATTTCAGAAAGATTACTCTGATTAGTCTGGCTACAGTTAAAAGACAGATGTGAAAAGGGGAAGAGGATGGGGGAAACATTATTTCAACAGTACTAGGGAGGAAAAATGAAGTTTCAAATAAGACAGTAGGAAGTTTTCAGAATAATGAGAAAATATATGTGAATGCAAGTGTGAGCGGGCTATATTGAAGACTACTTAAAATTCTAAGCACTGACTGGGTGTTAAGCCTTGTCTTACAGGTATTACATGGCTTTAGTACAAACTGTGTCTTCCTGTATTTTGTTTATGTCTGCTGAAGAGATGGTGACTTAGGAATGTTGTTGTAAAAGCCACATACTTTATATGAACAGATCTCATCAACCACTATTCTTCCTCATGTGTCTGCTGTACTTGCTTCACCTCCCTATACACATACACACACATGCGTGCGTGCGCATGCGGCCACCACGTTTTCAAAGCAAAAACAATACATTTAACTGTCCAAAGGGAATACTATAATGATAAGGGGTTAGGAAATCATATACGGTAATGGAAAGGGAGGTGTCTAGCCTAGAGAAGATAGCTTTCAACTATAAGCTAGCCTGACACCTAGAAGGGGGTGTAGACTCGATCTCTGACAAGCAGATTTTAGACTAAGAGGTATAAGTTACAGAGAGGATTCCAGCTTAAAAAAGAACTCCCCAGTTAGCAACACACTGAACAGTCCATAGGTGGTATGTTCTACTCAGAGACCTTCAAGCAAATGGAAAATGACTTCTGACAAGGGTAGGACTAAATAGGAGGTTAGACTGGTTAATGTGCAAGGTCTATTCCAACTCTAAGAGCAAAATAGAGTATGTTATCAACTCTAAGAGTGGAAGAAATAAAAAAGCAAACATAGTAAGCCTTTACTAGAACATAGTATCAGGACCGCAGCACTTAAGAGGAACCTCAAGAGACTCTCAAATCCGATGATTTTCAACTCTAACATAACACTTTTCAAACAAATATGGAACTCAACATATAGAACATATAAAAGCAGTGTTTAATAGTATAAACCAATTTTATATGTTAAAATTTATGTTACTTCTATTAAAGCCAAATGCATAAGCAGTCAGGTAATTTTTATTAAAAATGGGAAAATAATTACAACTGTATCAACCTCAGCATCTGGCTTATTTCTATTTTGTGTTTTATTGCAGAAAATAAATTTTTAAAAACTGGTTCATAGAGATAAATAGAAACAAACAGCAACAGCTTAACAGTATGCCTGACAATCTCAGGATATTATTCAAATAAACTGATGCAATAGCCTGAGAGAATAGCAGAAATATTTGTTTCAAAATAGAATACCTTCAATATCCAACTGTGTACATTCTTTATAATATGTAAATATGAATAGAAAAGTGAGACAAGAAGAACAAAAACTTTTAGTACAAACTAAACCAGTATTACAATATTATCACATAGCAATGTATTACCCACTTGATATTATGGACCAAACACCTGAGCTCATACAACTGAGTACTGCCTGGAATTTATTAGGCATAGGATCTATGTTCTGGAGTGTGTTCTGCAGTAGTGTACACACTTCCAATGTAAAAAACAAACAAACAAACAAACAAACAAAAACAGATTAGAAGAGACAATGTTCACATTTTTAATCAAGTGTACATTTATGAGCATTACAAATATATACACAGATATGGTGGAGAAAGTTTGTTCTGATGATGTCCAATTGGCAGATAGTAATTAGGTGTACATCATTTTGTTTTTGAACATTTTTACATAGATGAAATTCATCTTAAAATTGAAATTATAAAAAAAAAAATGGCTAGAATTTCTTAAGTATTCCTATAGAAGATTTGGTAGCCACAATCTCCAATTGAAAAACCACTGGTCTAATTTTACAGATAAACTGAACACAGCAAATTTCCAATATAGCTATCAGGTAATTAAAAATAAAAAACTTTTACAATGCATTTTTCACTTTATTTCAATATATTTTATGGTTGTTTATGAAATTAATATTTCTAAAACATAGAAAAAGCACTTAAAAGATAAGGCATGTCTCTGAAGTTCTATAGAAAATCATATACTGAAGATAAACTTGTAAGATATTAATCAATTAGTGGTTTAGAAATTACTATACACAAAAACTGGGGGGGGAAGAAGATATAACAACCACAATTATTTGAAGTTGATACGACAAGCAAACAGAAAAGACATTGTTGGGGGGGAGGAGGGGAGGGAGAAGGGAGGGAGGTTTTGGTGATGGGGAGCAATAATCAGCCACAATGTATATCGACAAAATAAAATTAAAAAAATAAATAAATGAATGAATGAAATAAAATAATTAATTAATTTAAAAAAAAAAAAAAGCAGACAACTCTAAAAAAAAAAAAAAGAAAAAAAAAAAGAAATTACTATAATCGGGGCCGGCCCGTGGCTCACTCGGGAGAGTGCAGTGCGGATAACACCAAGGCCACAGGTTCGGATCCTATATAGGGATGGCCTGTTAGCTCACTGGGTGAGCGTGGTGCTGACAACACCAAGCCAAGGGTTAAGATCCCCCTTACCAGTCATCTTTAAAAAAAAAAAAGAAAGAAAGAAAAATTACTATAATGCAAAAGGAAATAATAGCCTCTGCCTAAATGATATTTATTTTCTCATTACATATGAAATAGTAAATAGGACCAAATAATTCAAGCCTGCTGGCCCCTTTCTTTCTAAACTCAAATACAGGAAGCCACTTTGAGGTACCATTTTAAACATACCACCATACAATCAAACATATTTCTAAATGTCTGTCTCTGTTTTTGCTGATACAGACACACACTGGGAGCTGAATATTTAGTCAAAAGCTTTTCTGGGATTTATTGACAAGGACACTGGGGAATGACTGAATCTAATTCTAATTCTGTCAAGCATTCATGAACTTTTAATAGAAAGCTAAGTAATAACTCATCAGTTCTCCACCTTAACCTGTAAGAAACACAGTAACAACTGTCTACATACTTTGGCTTGAAGAGTGAACTGATCACAATGACAATACTGAACGCAATGAGACTCAAGGGTGTATTCCAGGAAAAATTAGACCTTATTAATCGGCAACTATGGAAACTTAGGAATCAGCTAAACTTGGGGCTGATGCCTGCACTGGGGGGTGTTTACAAGTCAATAGGATATAACATAACAGCAATATAGGAAGAAAGAGGGTGTTAGTACCATTTAAATATATATATATATATATATATATATTATTTTATTATTTTATTATTTTATTTTTTAAAATTATCAGAGCCCAATTACCTAGGGAAGATAACAGTTAACTTCCTTGCACTGAACAGGGTGACTTGGATACACATAACTAAACTGTGCAGCTGCCTGAGGGGAAAGGAACAATATCAATCATATCAAGGGCAACAGAGGCACCCTAGTGTTCCAGGATGCACCACAGCAAGGACATCACTCAACCCTTTCCTCTGACTGATCCTTCCCCCTCTGCCTTTTCTCCCCAAATACACCAAATCCAGAACCTTCCCCAATCTCACAAGTTTTCTTTTCCCAAATCTATACCTTGAGGAGGGTGATAGACTTACTGCACATTTCTGGTTAAAAACAAGGATCTCAAAAACCACTTTGAGACTGAGAAAGTAAAGAAAGGAAGGGCTTGACTGTCTGAGGAAGAACACAAGTCAGTGTAGTGGCCACCTCCCTCCAGCTTCAAGCCCAGACATCACCTCATCTAACCAGCACCCTCCAGCCAGACAGCCTAATAGAACAGGAAGGAGTCAGGGTCCCAGAGTAGCCCCAGGGCAGCCCAGTTTCCTCAGTATGTCCACATACAACTGAAGTCTGACAGCCAACTCGCTGAAGGAGGTACTAGCCCTTTAAGGAAAGCAACTGGGAAGACCTCGTCATTTACCCCACCCTCAAAAGCCCCACACTAAATTTAAAGAATAGCAGGCACAAGAGAGTTACCTGCTCTGCCTCTGACACGTTTCTTCCAGTACAGAACACTGGCAATTCCAAGAATGTGAGCCAAAATAAAGATGGTTGGTGGCAAATAAGATGAATCTAAGAGGGGCATTTCCAGGCCGGTCCTTTCTCCTCCTTTGAGTTAGCCACAAGCCACAGCCCAGCGCAGGCTTCTGGATGCCTTTCTTCTGAGGTTACTGCTATCCTGTACTATCAGCACAGAGGCAGAGACCGGAGCTTAGTGTTGTCAGAAACTTCCTGGCGGCTTCTCCTCCATCTCGCCTCTGACTGTTTTCCAGCAGGCAATAGTAGACTGGGACTAGAACTGTACAGTGTATCTCAGACAAAGCCCAGGAAACAACTGGCCAGTGGGGGAGGGGGAAGGGAAGGAGGAACAAGGAGAGTGAAAAGGAGCGCCTAAGCCAGTGTCAAGCTGACTCAAACCTCTATCTTTGGCATCCTCCGTTCAGCTTAAACAAACAAACCTCAGACCCTTCTACAAGAAGGGAGTGAGGGTGTCAGAGGACATCACATTTTTAACTTTCCATTCCCAGCCCGGTTGGGACGCTAGACTTCAGGATGTAGCCAGAAGAAAAGTCACAGAAGCACTAGGGAACCTCTTGCAAGGAGGAAGCAAAGTACATAAGGATGTAAAAGCAGCACAAGTACCCTGGTCAGTAGTTGGAGGGCCACCCTTCCACACCCACAACCCAGGAGGAGATGCAAGGGACCGGAACATCACTACAGAGAAGAGGCATACAGAACAAGCTCCCATGAAACAAACCTGACATCTAGGCACCATGAAGGTAAGCAAAGAAAGAAAACTGCTCTACAAGTGTATTGGGGGGGGGGTTACTTTTAGTTTTTGGGGGGTTTTAAAAATTATTTTTGTCTTTTGGGGGGCGTACTTTTAGAGGGTTGAAAATTCCACCTGATTTCCACAAGCTACCCAAGGGGGCATCAGGAAACTCAATGACAGCACAAAACAATGCCTTCCACAAAATCAAGGCCTGCTTACAAATGATAATTTGATGTAGACATTGTAGCAGCAACTGAAAACTTTACCACTACACACCCACTAGAATGACTAGAATTAAAAAGATTGATAATGCCAAGTCTTGGCAAAGGTGTGAAGCAAATGAAACTCTCATACACTGCTGGTGGGGGTGTAAATTCACACAACCACTCCAGAAAACAGTTTGGCAAATTCTTATAAAGTGAAGCATATACACACCAGAGGACCCGGCAACCTCACTCTCAGGTACTCACCTAAGAAAAATGAAAACATATGCCTACACGAAGACCTATATATGCCTGCAGCATTATCCAAAATAAACAAAAACCAGAAATAACCCAAATGCTCAGCAACTGGTGAACTTATAAACAAATTGTAGTGCATCCATACAATGGAATATTACTCTGCAATAAAAAGGAACAAACCACTGATACATGGCAATGGCACGGATGAATCTCAAAAGCATTATGCAAGCACAAACGGCTACATACTGTATAATTCCATTTATATAACATTCTAGAAAAGCAAAACGATAGAGACAGAAATCACAAGGTGCTGGGGGTAAGGAAGGAGGTTCAATTACAAAGGTACACAAGGGAACTATAGGAGTGAAGGAAATGTTCTATATGTTGATTTTGGTGGTGGTTCAGTGACTATATACATTTGTCCAAAGTCACTGAACTGTACACCCAAAAGGGTAAATTTTACTGTGTATAAATTATACTTCAACAAACCTAACAAACATAAAACACATTTAAAGGCTGGGAAGAAGTTTACATAACCTAAATTGAATATGCAAAGATCTCCCAGCACCACTACCCTTCTCCTTGTCTACTTCTCCCTGAAGAGATATTTTACAAAGTACAGTGTGCACACACAAGGTAACGCTGAAGACCCAATAGCCAGAAGTATATCTAATGTCCTACATGGTGCCCAGCACCCTTCACTCTGGAAAGGTAAGGGTTATATAGCCTTGTCTTTCTACCAAATGCTCTTCACTTATTTCTAGGGTACCTATTGCACTATGGTATATATAAAGATGCTGTATTTTTACAAGCTTTAAAAAATGCAAATTGTTTTAGATATCTATAAAGTTACCTTTTTCTAATAAAAGGGAAAGGTTTTAGATTCGAATAATCTACTATCCAGAAAGATAATAAAAGGCCCTTGATATGGGAACTAATACAATAGGAACTTTTAATCCGGCATCAAGATCATCTGCTAATTTATATTTCATTCATCAAATATTGACTTCATACTACGTGCCAGGCCCTGTTCGAGGTATTTTGGACATAGTAGTGAACAAAACAAAGACCTTGCTCTCACAAGGCTTATGTACTAGTAAGAGAAGACAGAAAATAAACACAAACAAATAAATATGTAGCTCGTCATATAAATGCTGTGGAGAATACTAAAGGAGATTAAGAGGAAAAGGGAGTGCCAGTGGGGGAAAGTTTACAATTTTATACATAGGATGGTCAAGGGAAAGCTCTCTAATAAGATGATATTTGAGCAGAGCCCTAAAGAATATAAGCAAAAAAGTCATATGGCTATCTGGAGAAAGCATGAGGCAAAGAACAGCAAGTGCACATTCCCTGAGGCAGAAGTAGGTTTGGTGTGTTCCGGGAACATCAAAGAAGCTAGAATGGCTGAAGCTGAAAGAAGGGAAGAGTATCAGGAGATGAGGCCAGAGGGGGTCAGATCGCCTACGATTGGCTGTACAGACCATTTCTAAAGCCTTTGGCTTTTATTTAAGTGTAACAGAAGCCTTTGGAGGGTTTTGTGTGGGAGAATGACATGATTTAACTCAGGTTTTAAAAGAATCACTCGTTATGTTCAGAACAGACTATTGAGAGACAAAAGTGGGAGCAAGGAGACCAGCTATAAGGCAATTACAATAATCTAAGTGAAAATTAGTGGCTGAGAAACGATGATGGCTGGGACCAGGGTGTGAAGGTAGAGATGGTGGGCTGTGGTCAGATTCTGAAATAAAGAGTCATCAGGATTTGCTGTAGACTGGATGTAGAATGAGGAAGGAAAGAATAAAGAACAACTCCATGGTTTTTGGCCTGAGAAACAGAAAGGACAGAACTGCCATTTCCTGAGATGAGAAATACTACCAGAGAAGCAGAGTGTTTTGAGTTTGATGATGTTGTGGCTGTTAAATTTTTGTGGGAAGAGGGGTATGAATTTCCCTTTGAATATATTAGGTTTGAAATGCCTACTAGATATCCAAGTGTAACACTGAATATATGAATCTAAAGTTCAGGGAGAGACCCAGACTGGAGTTTTAAAGCCAGAAGACGGGATGACATCACTTAGGGAGTAAACATAGAGAGAAGAGAGATCAAGTTCAAGGACTAAGCCCTGGAAAACCTCCAACAACAGATAGGGAAGAGAAAGAATCACCAAAACAGAGACTAAAAAAAGAGAAGCCAGTGGATTAGGAGGAGAACAAAAAGAGCGAGCAATCTGTGTCAGAAGCCAGGTGAAAAAGTGTTCTAAGAAGTAGTAATTAACCATGTCAAAGGTATTAATGTGTTAAGATGAGGGCTGAGAACTGACCATTGAATTTAGCAATGAAGAGGTCACTGGTGCCTTTAACAAGTGCAGTTTTGATGGCATGGTGGACGAAAAGCCAGACCAGAATGATTCAAGAGCGAATGGGCGGAGAGGAATCAGTGACAAGTAAAAACAACTCTTTCAAGGAATTTTGCTGTAGAAGGGAGCAAAGAGAGGGATGTAGGGTAAAAAAAGAATTACTCTTGACATGTGAAATGTAACAGTGTTTGATAAAGGGAATAAGCACTAGAGAGGAAAAATTGATGATACAGTCCAGTTAAGACTAGTTCAGAGAACTCCCTCTCTTGTGAAACAAGTACTTCATTCATTCATTCTTTTAAAAACTACAAAGCATTATGCTATACCCCATGGACACAAAGATGATTACAACATGTCTGTTACTGTGGAGAAGCGGAGAAGCACTTGAGCTGTGATGGTCAAAGAAAATGGACTTTCTTGGAAAGAAACTAACATTTATTAAGCAGCTAATATAAAGTACTTTCACATCTGTTACTTCATTTAATCCCTATAATATTCTTGGGAGGTATATATTATTATCCCCATTTTATAAATCAAGAACTTGAGGCTGCGAAAATTCAAGTTATTTTGCCAAGGTCACAAAGTAAGAAAGAGAATGAATTGACATCTGAACTTTTATTTGCCTAATTTCAAATCAGCATATTTTATCACACTGCCTCCCTTTGCCAAAAAGTTCTGGCAAAATAAGTACACTAACTTCAGGTTAAGCAATGTGAGTTATTTATATGTCTGGAATACTTTCTTTTTGCAAGACTTAGCGAATGAATAGCTACACCTGGCTCTAAGGAAATTATCTCAACTTCAACACAATATATTACACTGCTAATGTTTTCTACATCACCATTTCACAACTGTCTTTTTGCAGTCTTACAAATACCTTCACCATATTTTCATTTCCCAAAGTGAACGCCATTTCTCTGCCCTATTCTGCTACCAGAAGCCATCATAAAACTGTCTTAATTACAAAATCATATAACATGTTTATGGTATTCAAAAATACCTGCGAAATTTGAAAAAAAATCCAAAGCCCTCAAATCAAGATAAATTTTTTTTTTAAAAGATGACCAGTAAGAGGATCTCAACCCTTGACTTGGTGGTGTTAGCACCATGCTCATCCAGTGAGCTAACCGGCCATCCCTATATGGGATCCGAACCCGTGGCCTTGGTATTATCAGCAACACTCTCTCTGGAGTGAGCCACAGGCCGGCCCTCAAGATACATTCTAAATCTACTTTTATTATTAGAGAAGACAATGAAAGATATACAAGTAATTTACTCTTCATGACATTTTCATGAGATGGCATGCTATACCTTGGATGCATCACTTTTTTACATATGACAGGTAAGAAGGTAAAGGCTTGTTTGCAGCCTTTGCATGTGTGTGCATGTATGTATGTATGTACATATGTTTGTATATATGTATGTATATAGAAAGAGAGAAGAGGAGGGGAACTGCTTTTGTGAAAATAAAATAAATTCCTTACTTAACAAAACTAAGCTAGATTTGTTTGCTGCCATTTACAGGAAGTGGTTAGAGGATGGCAGAGGGAGTGGCTAGTTTTCTTTTTAGAGATCATTTACTATCCAAAGAAGGGGCCATTGAAAATCACATTTAGAAGACCCCAGGATATCCCTTGCTGACAGCCAATGGGTAGGGCCCCAAATCATCAAGCCTTGTAGAAGCAAGACTCAGGACTTAAGATTTTAGACTTGCCTCTTTTTGAGATTACTTCACTCACAGGAATTTAGGATGGTCTCCCACAACCATTACCCACTATAAATCTCAACACAAGGCAACACCCTGGAAATCACTTCAGTGTTTGCGACTGAGATTAAAGCAAGCCTGTGAGAAGGTATGTTATATGTTTTATTTAGAATGCCATGGAGTTTCACTTGATCTCAAAATAACTGATATCCACAAGCATCATAATTTCAGCAGATACAGACTAAAAAAATTAAGACCCATTACAATTAAAAGACCCAAAGTTTAGAAAAATAATTCTTATAAAGAAAGCTTAAAAAATTACAACAAATATACCTGAGATTATAAATTTGGTAGAGGGAATAGCATGTTACTTATAGGACTGTAAACCTTGGGTTTCTGGGAATGGCAGGATCCAGGCATCAAAACCTGGCCCTGAACTCTTGTCATCTGTCTCCTCCATGAGTACATTATGAGTCTAACCACAGATAGGCAGAGAATGTGGGCTTCATGGAAGTTAATTAGGAGACATCCACGACTCTGCCTCTATGACTTAGCAATATGCTAAAGGCCCAGAATGTCTACAATGAATATTCTACACTGTATACCCAAGTGTCACTGAATATAATAGAGTAAGGAAAATCTCCACATTTTTTGTTCGGTAAATCAAGATGCCATGAGCATTATAGAAGCATGGTAATTACAAGCCCAGTCTGCCCAGGTTCAAGTCCAGACTACTATGTGTATCATACTTAACACCTTTGAGCAAGTTACTTAACTTCACGGAACCTCAGTTTCTTCATCTGTAAAATGATGGTGATAATAGCACCTGTTTCATAGAGTTGTAGTAAAGATTAAATGAGTTAATTCCTTTAAAGTGCTCAAAATGTGCTCAATAATTACTGGCTATTATTATTATTTGGAGGAGGAGCAAACAAACCACATCTGACCACAAAGACTTCTGAGTATTGCTCAGACTGTACAAAATCTAGACAAACTGATAACTTACCTATCACCTAAACTATCTAATTTACCTAATCCCAATCTTCAACCTGCCAATCCTGCCCTCATTCACTGTGAGATTAACCTCCCTGGAGCATACATAATAACTAGTACACCTTAAATGCTCAATAAATGTTTATTCATAATTTCATTCTAAAACTTTCAATTTCCGCCATCAGCAAATTAAGTCCAAAACACTCTGGCTTCAAAATATTTCCTTCATTTACCCTGGAATGTTTTTCTTTCCCATCTCCACATGTCAAAATCCCATTCCTATTGACCAGCTTAAAGCTAATACTTCCAAAGAATTTTCCCTGGGTCCCTCCCTCCATCCCAGCTAGATGAACTTCTCTCCTCGAGTTTTTCTTATACTTTATCTGTTTCTCTCTTGTGACATTTAGCACTTTCTACTTTATAATACAGTTGAGTATATATTTTTACTCCCTCACTAGATTGTTTTTTTGAAGTTATATGAATGTCTGCTCCCCTTTATAAATCTTAGTCACTATTTGTAGAATGGGTGAATAAATTAATTAATGAACAAGAGGGTCTAAAGAGCATTGTAAGAGCAAGGAATATAAGAGGGGAGCACACTAGAAAAAACAAAACTGGGTCCAGTAAACCATGAATATTCACCAAATGTAAACATTTCTTCTGGGAATGCATCTCTTTTGACCACATAAACATATACCAAAGAGAAAATATCTGAAAAATCATTCATTTTATGGCAGCAATAAACTCGAAACACTCCTCTAGATAAGCCCAGTAAATAACATACATTAAACAAAGAAGCTGAACCACCTTTAACAGTGAACTTCCAAATCTGTCTGGGAGTTTAAAGGGGAAAAGTGACTCCAAGAATACAAGTGTAAGTTTTTATTTTTCTTGGAGCTGGGAAGAAGCCAATTCAGAAATTCCACTTCTGGAAATCTCTCCAGATATGGATTCTGCCCAACATCCAAAATATGAGTGGCCTTGTCAGTGATTGAGGCTCTTTACCTTGAGAAAGAAGAAAAGGAAAGTAAAGCAAAAGAGTAAGAGTAGAAAATCAAGTGGGAGATGCTCTGGAATAGCACTTGAAAAACTCACTCTTAAACCTAAGTGCCCCCCTCTCTCTCTGCCCAGGACTCTAAATTTAACATAATTTGTTAGCCAAACCTAGATTCAAATTCTGACTTTACTATCTCTAGCTGTGTCTTTGAACCAATTGTTTAATCTCTTTAATCCTGAGTTTCCTCATTCATAAAATGGAAATAATAAAATCACCTCTTCACAGTGACACAGTGGGGATTAAGTGAGAAAATGCTTAGAATATTTGGCACATAGTAAGCATTAACTATTTAAAAAGCATTAAGCATTAACTCATTAATGTTAATTGTTGTTAGAGTCATTACCACACAAGAGCATTTACACCCTAGCAGAGCATCAAGTCATCTTCAGTGGCCAGTGCAAGGAGATAAATCAAGGTAAAGTATTTAATAGCTCTAAGCCACCAATTCAATGAATAAACCAAATTAGGTTTCAGTGACATTACTTCAAGAAAGGGAAAGTACAAGAATATCTAGTCAACCTCAATAGCCATAGTTCCATTTTAAGTAATCCCTTTCTCTGGAATTCTGACCATTTTCCTCAACTAAATAATAAGATCTAGCTATTAAACTTTTTCCAGGAAACTCTGGTAGTAAACATCTTACAAAAATGGAGGAAAGAAGATACAAGAAAAAGAAGCCCTATCTATGGAGATTGCTCCTGAATCTTGCCAAGGATTGTTATTTTTGTCCAGATATTATTTCTCATTCCAACTGAATGCACAGTAAAGGAGAGTAAGCATCTTACTCCTATCCAGCCTAAAAGCACTTTTAAAACACTTTGCCAAATAAAAACAAAAAAATGGTCTCAATCGGAAATGTCTTTAGTGTGGTCTGGCTCAAAAACAGATGGTCAACTTTAGTTTTCCTGAGATACCTTGAACATGAGAAGGCAGAATGGGCATGAGATTCTTATATAGCATGCAAGCTGACAAAGGGTCAGGAGCTCAATAATGACGTAACCGGGCAGGCTTGTAAATGCCAATAGGTGGCTACATTCAAGGCTCAGAAGAAGAGCCCAGGCTAAGACTTAGAACAAGAGCCCATGCCAATATGAGAGAGGCAGGCAAACTATTTATCCATGGAAACCAGGCTTTACACACAAACAAAAGGCTAATTTTAGATCTCTGTGAGACAGTTTTCCAGACCCTGGCAGTAACCCTAAATGGAAAAGAGGAAGAACTTGCTACCTGAAGACAAAGGCAGACCTGACAGCTTCTTTACACCTGCAGACCCTTGGAGCCTGGTCAGAACCCTAGTCCACAACACAAGAATCATTTTAGTCTTTCTCAGAAGAACCTACCACCAATATCTGCTTATTTTCTAATAAAACCTTCTGCTCTCACAACCCCTTACCAGGAGTCCAAGGACCAAAGTCAAATGAAACATGACTAACAGGATCTCCCCTAGAAGTACCACTTCATAATTATGTGACCCTAGGGGACGCCACTAAATATTTCTGAATTTCAGTTTCCTAATATGTACAATGCATATAAAAATTCTTAGGGTGGTTACTAAGATTCAGTAAGGAATATATGTAAAGTACCTAGGCACACATCAGATGCTTAAAGTTTTCTTTCATCTCCTTTCATTTTTTTAAAAAATTGTTCCTCAAATTGTACTCATAAAACCAATTCTATCTCAACTTTGCTTTCTTCACCTAGCATTTGCAATAATCTGTTCTTCAAATACTCAGTGGATCCACAAAGTTCTTACTGGAAGTTCACATCTTTTGTTCCTGTTCTAATATAAAAAATAGACAGTACTCAATGTACAAAGATGCCACAATAAAGACAAGGAATCTGAGTGGTCTGCCATAGGATTAGTAAATTTCTCTCATTTACAGCCTAAACCCCCAGTGACCCCTACTGGACAAAGGCAGATACAGAAGACTGAGTTTTACAGCTAAGACAAAAAAATGCTGTGTTGCTTTTAATTCTGGTGAAATTCTCACACATAGAACTTTCAATATATAAGCTCAATCTTGTTTCAAAACCTATATACACCCCTAACATAACAATGCTATATACACCCCTAACATAACAATGCTATGTCCAATCAGCTCATTCCTTTCATGGGAAAGATTATCACCATAAAGTTGGTTGACTGCCCCAACTGGATCCCCAGTATTTATGGCTTTGTGATGAGTCTTTATAGAGAAAAGAGCAGACAGAGGAGCAGGCACTGGCACACAGCCCCTAACCCCCAGCACCCTGCAATTTTTCCATTCTCCGAGCTGACTCACTCTCAGCACAGACCAGACTACCCCCGTGCAGTCAGGGCCACTGTGTGTGCACGGTGAGTAATGCTTCCCCAATGCATCCTTCCAGCTGCCTCTGACTTAAGTCATAAAAGGAAATCTGGGTAACAGTTTTAAGTTTTAAGGAGAACACATGCTCCATCCTGAAAACAGGGATAGTTCCTCCCAGCCCTCTGCAGGGACTCAGAGTTATAGTAAATTCCCTCTAAAGGCAGCCAGGTGGCAATACAGAAACAGATAAAGGCAGAAATGCCAATGAGTACAATAAATCCTTACTCTCTAAAATCTGGGGACCACATCTTCTCCTTCGGATAAAACCAAAAGTGATGAATATGTGGCAGAGCCCAACCCAGCCTAGAAGTCGGTTGTGGTTCATTCCACATTAGACTGCTTGTTTGGCAACAGCTCTGCCCAGTGGGTACTGCAAACCAGCCCCATTATCACACCATCTGCCATCACTCAGCCTCACATTGTGAGGCAAAGCCCTGATGAAAAGCCAAATCTCAGAGGAAGGGGGCAGCCTCTTACATACCTGCCCACTCACCCTCAAGTGCCGAAAGTAGGCGGTGAGGGAAAGGATAGCATCTGGCTTTTTTGATTAGTGACTGGCACAATTGATATTCAACAACTCCTAAATAGACAATAGCTGTAGTTCAACTTTCTCCCAATAGACATTCCTGGAGTATCTAATCCCTCAGACATGAATCAATGGAACTAGCACAAACATTCTGAAAATAGCTGCCAAGAGCTAGAGAACTGAAGGAAGATCTTTGACAACGACAATTTACTTCAAAGATACTTTGAGCAATAATCCCTGATGAACTGTCAAACAGAAAAACTTTAATTAACTAGAACCCAACCGGGTCTGTACTATACTGTTATGTAAAAAAAAAAATCACCCCCAATACATCATACCACTGATTTTTTAAAATTTTCTTGAAATCAGGGCACTTTCATTGAAGCCTACATTTTTTCCTACCTATAATCCTTGTGTCTCTGATATTCATATATGGCTTGAAAGAAATTATCCGCTCAGCATTTGACAAAACCCAGAATATTTAAAATCCTGATTTATCAAAAAAAGAAAGAAAAAAGTGAACAAAAATTAACTATGGCACACTTAATTACTAAAACTAAAAAGATATTTACAAAAATTTTCAATGAGAATAAAACAAAACGTGCCCTCTGGTTAACCCTGAATTAACCAGACTATCAAATTAAGCATACACATATCAGAACTTACCGATGATTTAGCAGTTAGAGAATGAAGTTACAGCTACAGTTCTATTCCTAGCTTATTATTTTATTTTAGGATCATTTACCCACACTGGATCTGTGTACTCATTCATAAAATAAGTTAACATTCTAGATCTCTAAATTCTTTCCCAGCTCTAAAATTCTGTGGTTCTGTGAAATACTCAGTTGCCTAGGTACTATCTTAATTGTTACTGATGAACAAAAATTACAAAGCCAGTCTTTTTTTTTTTTTTTTTTAAGATGACCGGTAAGGGGATCTTAACCCCTGACCCGGTGTTGTCAGCACCATGCTCTCATAAGTGAGCTAACTGGCCATCATTATGTAGGGATCCGAACACGTGGCCTTGTTGTTATCAGCACCACACTCTCCCAAATGAGCCACAGGCCAGCCCTACAAAGCCAGTCTTATACTGTCCTTTAAGAGCTTACAATCCAATTAGGGAAATGATATGTATACAAATAATTTTAACACAAGGCAGTATATGCTGTGTCATGAGGGTAGCAAGACTATAAAAACTCAGTAAAAAAGAACTTTTTCTTTTTTAATTTTTTTTTGGTGGCTGGCCAGTATGTGGATCCGAACTCTTGATCTTGGTGTTACAATACCAAATTCTAACCGACCAGCTAACCAGCCAGCTAAAAAGGAACTTTAGAGATTCAGTCAACAGAATGGTCATTTTCAACTGGAGAAATTTTTAAAAAGGCTTTCTTGGATAAGGCATATATATAAGCTGGGCCTGGAAGAACGTGTAGGATTTCATCAGTCTAAAATAAGAATAGACATTCCAGAAGAGATGGCATGAGGAAGAGAATGAAAAAATAATAATAATACAAATAACACTAGAATACAAGATTGGGTATTTGGTTGGGAGATGGGGGGATAAATTGGGAAGATTAACTTCTGCCTACTTTAGGTTACTGGTGGCAGACTCAACACACACATTTATCTCCTTTCCTTTCTGAAACCTCAGAAAAGTGACAGTAATGGAATAAAAATAGCACAAACCCACAGAAAATAAGAATAAGAAAAGAAATATCAACTAAAGTTTGATAAACTGGAGAGTGGATGAACAAATGATCACTAACAAATTTCAGCTTTCTCCTTCTGCTGAATACCTGTGAGAAATTTTATAGCTGGGAAAGAATTTAGAGATCTAGAATGTTAACTCATAAGAAACAAGGTAAACTGTGCCACAGAACCCCAGAAATGGTCACGAGTTGGAAGCACTAGCTACCTCTGAAGGCTTGGGGGAAGGGAGGGAATGCTGCAGGGTGAGGCTGAAAACAAGAGTAGTTGAAAGTCTTCAGGCCCACCTGAGGTATGCAGCCTCAGTGAAAACAGGGGTTTTAAGTGAAATTCGACATGATGACAATAAACCCTTTTCCCCTTGCCCTGCTTGGCAACCCCAGAGTTTTGGATGCCAGGCTTCAAAGGCTCCAGACAGATTAGCCAATTCCTCTCTGGAGAAACCAACCTCCCCTATCTGGTTATTCATTAAGAGCACACCAGTCAACAATTCTCACTGATCGGCTTGTTAGGGACTAACTCTTAAACATGAAGATCACCAAGAAACACCAAACATTTTGAGAGAGGAAAGACAAACACCAAAGTGAACAAACAGAAAGAGCTTGGAAGAAACAGAGACAAGGTAGGAATCAGAAAACACTTAAAAAGAAAGAAAGAGAGACTCTAGTTAATATCCTCAGAGAGCCTTAAAAGACAATATTGCCACAAAACAAGAATAAATACTATAGAAAGGAACAAAGAAAAAAATGCTTAGAAATGAAAAATATGATAGCAAAAATAAATCATTCTGAAGAATTAGAACAAAAAGAAAGTGGGGGGAAAAACGGAATCAATCAAAGAAGTCCAGTATTCAACTAACAGAAGAACTGGAGATACAAAACAGAGAAAATGATAGGGAGGAAATTATCAAAGAACTATTAAATGAAAGATGTGTTTTCAAATTTAAGAAGCCCACTGAGAACTTAACAAATTAAAAAAGACCCTCACTGATGCACATCATCATAACATTTCAGAGATAAATGAAAAAATTTTTTTAAATAATAAAAATTAAAATGAGAATAAAAATAAAATCCTAAAAGCTATTGAAAAGAAAAACAAGGGGCTGGCCCATGACTCACTCGGGAGAGTGTGGTGCTGATAACACCAAGGCCATGGGTTAAGATCCCCTTACCAGTCATCTATTTAAAAAAAAGAAAAGAAAAGAAAAATAAGTCATAAACAAAAGTCAAGAACCAGAGTGGAAATGGCATTGTACTTCTCAAGAGCAACACAGGAAACAAGAAGGAAGAATCCCATCAAAATTCTGATGGAAAATGATTTGCAACCTAGCACTCTATACGCAAACTCTTAAATGAAAAGTAGAATAAAGACATTTTCAGATAAGCAAATATCTCGAAAATACTCATATTTACCTTCTGTGCACCCTTTCTCAGGAAGCCACTCTAAGACATACTCCAACAAAAAAAATGGAGTAAAACATGAAATATGACAACATAAGATCTGGGAAACATGAAATACAACAAGGAAGAGAGGTGAAGGAATTTCCCAGCATGATGGTGGAGGGAAGTCCCAGGATGACAGCTTTACTAAAAGCACTGAGAGCAACTTATCCAAAGTTGGAAAAGAGAGGGCCAACCTGTGGCTCACTTGGGAGAGCGTGGTGCTGACAACACCAAGTCAAGGGTTAAGATCCCCTTGCTGGTCATCTTTAAAAAAAAATAAAATAAAATTGTTAAAGAGAAAGCTCCTGCAGGATGTCTCCTAAGAAAATATTGAACTGAAAGATTATTTTGGCATATCTCAACATACTAAGAGAGAAGTCTTAGAGTCCAGTAGGACAGCTTGGAAGTATATACATAGAACAGTTAATAAATGATAAAATAAGGAATTATTAATTCCAGGAAAAATAAAAGGTGGTCAAGAAAGGAAATGTAGGGCTGAGCCCGTGGCTCACTCGGGAGAGTGTGGCGCTGGGAGCGCCAAGGTCGCAGGTTCGGATCCCATATAGGGATGGCCGGTTTGCTCACTGGGTGAGCGTGGTGCTGACAACACCAAGTCAAGGGTTAAGATCCCCTTACCGGTCATCTTTTAAAAATAAAAAATAAAAATAAAAAAATAAAAAAATAAAAAAAAAGAAAGGAAATGTAATAATAGTATACTACTTGGCTCAGCATGAAGCAATATTTACACAATCATAATAATCTAAACAGTGAATACCATGTAATGATAATAATGCACAACAATGGGAAGGGGAGGAGAAAAGGTGTAGGGGAAGGTTAAGGGTATAGGGAAGAAAGAACTAAACCTTAACTTTCTATAGTAGAAAATCAACAGATAATGTCCAAAACTGAAAAATCAAGAAATCACTATTAAAAGGGTATTTTTAAATGTAGTAAAAAATACTAAAAGAAACAGCTAAATGACTTTGAAGCAATTCTCACAGGTAGGAGGGATAGGACAGGAGATTATTTTTGTTATAAGTCTTATAGTAATATTTGACCTTTTAAAGTAAGAATATGTACCATTCTGATTTTAAAAGATTTATAGAAAGTTGGGCTGGTTAGCTCAGTTGGTTAGAGCATGGTGCTGATAACACCAAGGTCCAGGGTTTGATTACCATATGGGACAGCTGCCCACGCCCCCCAAAAAGTTGGGCTAAATTATGGAAGGTCTTAAATGACAAGATGAGCTTGGTTTATCCTATAGGTGATAATGAGCCCCTAATGGAGTCATTTTCCTCCCCCGCCAAAAAAAAAAAACAAAACCAGAGATGTTTAGAATCCCAGCTCCTACATAGATCCCCTTAACATTCTGGTTAATTGGGGTTTCAGAATAATTCTTCCTTACCACTGCCCTACCTCTGATGAAAGGCCTTTAGCTCATAGCCAAAGGGAGAGAGAATCTATATATATTTATTATGTGGCAGGTACAAGAACATGTTCAGGTCAAGACCGCTTCTGCTCAGACTCATCAGACTCAATGAGTCAGGTGATTTCTGAAACAGCATCATCACAGGTTGCTCTCAGGGGGCTCCCAAATCAAACCCACCCTAAGGAATATTTCTCCTAGGGTCCTTTGGCATTTCAGGTTAAAAGTCTCTTCTAATGATTTATTTCGTGGAGAGATACAGGGAGAAGCACTGCTAACAGGGAGGAATACTACAAACTAAGGCTCAGCAAAGTCCAGCACCCTTCCCTAAGAAATAAGTTATCTGACTCAGTCCCTCCTGACTCACTTCCTTCTTACCCTGTTCCAAAGATCATTCTTCGTCCCACAATGTACCTAGTAGTATTGTCTAAAAACAGAACCCATGATCAGCCAGAAGGATACAACTGAAGACAGCATCAAGAAATAAAGCTTTCTTCTCTCCCTTTCAAACTGCAGTTTAACTTTTCCATCTTGCTTATGACATATCTTAAACAGAGGTACTATCTTCTGCTTTTGGGCGGTGTCCCATGCAGCCTAAAAGTCTTCATCTCTATGCCACCTTCAGATGAACAATACATAAAGCACAAAAGCAGCAACTGATACTTTTAAGCCATCTCTCCCAAGACCTTCCTTGAGAGGCCTGAAACCTGAGGCAGAGTACTAGCAAAAAATATCTATCTTTGTGTAAACTGCTGATTTAGCCTCCAACCTCACAATTACAGACTCTGGTAGGTGCTAAGGCATAGTGATGACCAGGAGTAATCTTTCAAAATCTTAATATAAATGGGAGCCTGAATACCTAATACCTAGCCAACTTTAGTGCTTTTACATACTAAAACTTATCTATCCTTCCTCCTGACTGCAGCTTTCCCCCCTTATCAGCTGCATCCACACACACCACTGGAGGTCCCTCTACTTAAAGAGGAAAACAAAAAAAAACAAAAAAACTGGGATTACAGCAAAGATCCAGTTCTTGCCAAAACACTGAAGGGAACCAGAGTACTTCTGGAAATGACTTTACTCATTGAGATCTGACCTTTCGAAGTCTTGGCAGGTTCCTATATTTAAATATGTCAGGGGACATACCACACCTCTAAACCACCCATCATGAGTATATAAGGTTCAATTCCAAGACCTAGACCCTGTTAGCCGTGGAAATGATGCAGAGTGCAGGAATCCACACACTCCACACTGCATGTAAAAAAAGTCCAGGACTGGCACATGATGCTGTGAACCATCTCACCCAGATATAAACAGTACACCCAAGACATGCGCAGACTCGATCACATGCTCTGAGGGCACACAAACAGCACCGCTTACACCAGGGATCATAAGAAAGGAACTAAAAAACAGGTGACATTTTCTACGATCTATCCCAGTCAATCATTCTTACTGCCCAGGCAACCACACCATTCAATATCTCCTTCCAGCACAATTCAATCAAGATTCCTGTCTCCACCTGCTCCTCTGACATCACCATGCAATTATATTTCTTTGAAATTCCTTTGAGGAGAAATGAGTCACCCCTTCCTGCCAACACAGGCCTGTGCCTCTTCTAGGCATGTCATTCTTTTTTGGCAATCCTCTGCGGGCAGGGTGCCACCCAGGGTCTCCTCCATCTACTATCTCCACCCTTACTGAGAAAGAATGCCTCAGAGTAAGATCATAGCCTGGCAGGAAAATGGGGAAGTGATAAAAGAAGTGAGGTTTTGGTGGAGCTGGGAATGGGGATGGGAACCAGAACATAAACTGGCTATTCCAGTGGAACACACAATTGAAAAGATGAGGTAAGAACTAGGGTAGGGCACTTACAGTCACACTTAAAACTTGAGAAGACTTCAACATCAAAGCATTCACCTTAAAAGGTTTGGTTCATGAGTTATTCTCCTGCAAGAAATTACGGCGAACCTGTGTCTCTCACCTTGAGGCTTTGGGGCAACAGAAACCTGCCCAGTGCTTAAGACAGTGATACTCCAACTTCAAGATTCACAGTGGCAGGGATAAGGGATCAAGTACAAACTGACAAAATGCTATTCACACATATAAATCACCCTAACATTTTTAATAACAGCTTCACTGAGATTTAGTTAACATACTGTAGAACTCACCCTACCAAAGTATACAATATAGTGGATTTTAGTATATTCATGGAGTTGTGCAACCATCACCATTATCTAATTTTAGAATGTTTCATCACCCCCAAAAGAAACTTTATACCCATTAGCAGTTACTTCCTATTCTCCCTCCTCTCAGCCCCAAGCAACCATTAATCTACTTACTGTCTCTATGGATTTGCCTATTCTGTATGAATGGAATCATGCAATAGGCAGCCTTTTGTATCTGGCTTCTTCCACTTAGCCTAATGTTCTCATGGTTGATCCATGTCAGCATTGATCAGTACTTCATTCCTTTTTACTGACAAATAATATTCTATTGTATGGATATACCACATTTTGTTTATCCACTCATCAGTTGATGGATATTTGGGCTGTTTCCACTTTCCAGCTACTATGAATAATGCTGCTATGAGCATCTGTTTACAAATTTCTGTGAATATATGTTTTCAATTCTCTTGGATATACACTTAGGAGTGGAATTGCTGGGTCATGTGGCAAATCTATGTTTAACTTTTTGAGGAACCGCCAAACTGTTTTCTAAAGTAGCTGCACCATTTTATGTTCCCACCAGCAATATATGAGGGTTCCAATTTTCCACATCCTCATTGTCTTTTTTATTATAGCTACTCTAGTAGCTTCATACTCTAGCAGGTATGAAGTGGTATTTCACTGTGGTTTTGATTTGCATTTCCCTAATGATATCAAGAATCTTCGTTTGCTTATCAGACATTTGTATATCTTCTTTGGAGAGAGAGCTGTTCAAATCTGCCCATTTTTTGATTGGGTTATTTTTCTTTTTACTATTGAGTTCTTTATATATTTTAGTTGTAAGTCCCTTATTACATATATGATTTGCAAATATTTTCTCCCATTCTATGGAGTATCTTTTCATACAGATAGCACTCTTTGAAGCACAAAAATTTTAAATTTTGATCAATTCCAATTTATCTATTTTTTTCTTTTGTTGTTAATGTTTATGCTTTCAGTGTCATATCCAAGAAACCACACTGCCTAATCCAAGGTCACAAAAATTTACTCCTAAGTTTTCTTCTAATAGTTTTGTAATTTTAACTCTTAACATGCAGTGATCCACTGTGTAAGGTAGGGGTCCAAATTCATTATTTTGTATACAGATATTCAGTTGCCCAGTATAATTTTCAAGACAATTCTTTCTACAGTGAATTGTCTTGGCACCTTTATCAAAAATTAATTGACCATAAAATGTAAGGATTCATTTCTGGAGTCTCAATTGTATTCATTGATCTATATATATCTATATCTATGCTTATGCCATTACCACACTGTCTTAATTACAATAGCTTTGTAGTAAGTTTTCAAATTGGGAAGTGTGAGTCTTCTATTTTGTTGTTCTTTTTCAAGATTGTTTTGCTTATTCTGGGTCCGTTGCATTTCCATACGAATTTCAGAATCAGCTTGTCAATTTCTGCCAAAAAAAAAAAGCCAGTTGGGATTTTGACAGGCATTGCAGTGAATCTGTAGATCAATTTGGGGAGTATTGCCATCTTAACAATATTAAGTCTTCCAATGCATGAACATATAAAATAAAAAAAATCTGAGACACTGTTTATTGATACTACAAGACTAACACACTCAAATTTCCCTATGATCTGCCAAATACTCAGCACTCTAGAGACCCTTGATTCTGAAGACCTCCCCCAATGAAGTAATATGCTAAAAGATACTGATTATAAAGCCATAGAGTGTCTTTTGTATTTCAAAGTAACACTTTTTAACAAGTTTCCAAAACAGCTGAGCACCCTAAGACCTAGACACTTAGCCAAGCGTACCTAGGGATGAGAGGAACAGCAAAGGCCCTGAGATCTGCCAGGTCCCACGTTAGTAGAGGAAGAAGGATAGAATAACCATAATCCATTTCTCTATCACAAATGCCTTAAATATGACAAAATAAAAAGTGTTCAGAAGCTATATCTTCTTTTATATAAATAGGCCATGAATCATCCTAAGAGTAATAAATCTTTGCGTTAGTATCAGAGTAGGGTACTCGAAATTTTACATCAAATAGGTTTGTATGAAGCAATCTGATTGGAAATGAAGAAGCAATCATGCTAAGTCTTAATGCTGCATATAACACTTTTTTACTTACATTTGTTTATTTAGAGCAGTTTTGGGGAAGATGCTGAAGATTATGCAGGGCTAAAATCCCTCCGAGCTCCTTGGGTCTGCTACTACACTTATTAGACTGTATAGGGCAAAGAATAGCATAACTTTATACTATAATGCATAAGCTATACAATTAACATTATGAAAGTAGGCAGAAAGCTTACTAAAGGTAGTCTAAACCTTACCATCACTTTTTTTTTTTTAAATACAGCTGGCCGGTATAGGGATCAAACCCCGGACCTTGGTGTTATCAGCACCACATTATAAGCACTTATCATCAACTCTAACCTCTTCAATCACACACAAAAGCTCCCATTTTCAAACAATTAAATTCCCACTGTGTGTGCTAAGCAATGTTCTTTACATACATAACTCTAATCCTTTCTAATCCCTACTCTTTCCTGTAGGAATTACCATCCCCATTTTACAGAAGAGGAAACTGAGATTTACAGAGATTAAATAACTTGTCCAAGATCACACAGCTAATATGTAGCAGAGCTGGGATTTAAATGTGGGCCTCTTTAAATCCCTATCTGGTACTTTTTCCAACAGCCCAGTGGCTTTCCTATAACCCAAATCTCCTATCTATGGTTCATCCCAAGACCTTTTAAAAACAGAAGATACAGCTGAGTCCCACCCCAACTCTGTTCTATGTGGGTCTGATTTTCCCAGACCAATTAGAACAACATGTGAGTAAGAGGAGATGGGCATGGAGTGTGAGCAAAGACAATGGACATCAGCAAAGAAGTGTGTGTGGGGGAATTCACCTTGCAGCTAAAAATGAAATTGAATAAGGGCAGGCAGCCCTGGCCAACAAAGATAAGATGACTTCAGTCAAAACTGCAAACTCTTTGTCCTGATAATTTCTATTTCTACCCTGTAAACAGAAGTTAAAATATCACTCAATTACTGTTTAATCATTCTCCACAAGTTCACTGAGGTTTAACTCTTTATATTGTCTCCAGCATGCTTCTAGAAAACCCTGGAAAGGAACTAAAGAGACCATCAAGAGATGGCTAAAGCCAGAAAGCAGAAGGAAACTTTCAATAAACGTAAGTCTCCAAAACCAGTTTATTAATTAGATGGAACTTTTATATTAATGTCACTGGCCACCTGTTCCTTCAGCTTTCCAATCTGACACCTAATTCATACCATGGCCATGCCTCATGAAGTGATTTCAAGAGTGATGCCAGATCAGAATTTCACTCCTGAGGGTCAGGACTTTAAGACTGCTGGAATGTGCCTAGTAAAGACATGGGGGTGACTGAGCAGCTGAAAGTCGCGGCAGGGGAATTCTGTAAGGACAACTGCTTTCCTTCAAACCAGTTATGAATTTAAAAATAAATCTCAGTGACCCTCATGCCTTAAGAATCATTTTGGAAAGTATGTTGCTGAATCCAGCAACTATTTGCCCCACTGGGGTGAACCACAGAGATGGAAAAAGAGAAAAATGCTCTTACTACCTCTCTCAAGGAATATGATAGGAGAAAAACATAAGAGAAATCCCAAATTTGCTTCCCCAAGAGCAAAGGCTTATAGACCATCATGTATTTCTATATTTCATTTTCAGATTTCAGCAAAGGTGTTAACACAGGTGCATCATCTATGAGATACTAAGATTATGTTCAGTATGAAAAGTATATCTAAAAGGAAAAATTACAATGTAATCATAAAGTAGTACATTGGGGCCAGCCTCCCTATCTTACTGAGAACAGGATACAGCCTTGAGGCTTCATGCTCCTCTCCCAGAATTTGTAAATGGGAGACAGTGGGAAATCACTGTTTCCCTGACAGCCTAGATCCTGCGGAAATCCCCTTCTCAGTGATCCCATTTCTCAACTTCATTGAAATAACTGCCACCCAAATTCTCGGAAATTGCCATTTTACTTACTCTGTGGGGAGCTTTATTGCCATGGCAGTGCAGCTTTTCTTTGGAACCAAACAGCTACAGGATTTCAGCATTATTTTCACACAAATGATTCCTAAGACTTGAGGGTCACTGAGAACAGCCTATGAGCACTTCAGAAGGCAATGGCTCTCCCACATTCACTACAACTGCTGGTAGAGATAGCAAAGCAAACAGTGCACAGAGCAAAGCTGAGATGTTTCCACAAAGTCACCTCTTGAAGCTGACTCCCTGAAAGATGGTTACATTACCAACGCCAATCAGAAACTGGGCCTGGGGATTGTAGTCCTACCTTCCTCAATGAACACAAACACCACTACCACCACTATCATCCCCTCTTCCATTACCAATAAAAATGTTATGAATGATATGCAGAGTGACTCCTGGCCTCCCTCTGATGTTTCCTTTTTGCACAGCAAAATGATGACAGCCAGGGACTGAGGCAATTATTTGTATATTAGCCATCAATCTGGAAAACTCTTGCTATAGAAACACTAGTTGGTTGGCCAGAGAACCCTGTTAGGTGGTCGAACAACCTGAGGCTGTTGAAGTTTTCGTTTTGTAGGGGAATTTTAACTGCTGATTTTTATTGTTGTTGTTTGTTTTACTGGTTTTTCTGGGGCAAAGAAGAAACATGTGGTTGAAATAACCCATTTTCCTTCCTTAGGACTGAGAAAGTAAGGACTATAGCTTTGACCTTGCTTACAATGTGACCTTTCTTACACAAACAAAAGCCGTACAACACTTAAACAACAGGCTAGGGCAGGGTTGCAAAGACCAGAACAACTGCATGCCCTTCCTAATCAGAAGCTTGTACCTGCCTCCCTGTCTGAAAACACTGCATACACTTCCCCCGGGCCTGAAGAATCACTTGATTCACATGCAGCAAGGGCTGTCCAGTTTAATGCTTAAACTGGAAGAACACTGAGAAAAGAAGGGAGGAAAGGGTATAAAGAACTCCATTTTTTCCCCTCAGCTTCCCTTTTCACTAAGTACAACCAGCCCTTGAGTTCCTAGAGAAACCCCACCTGGCCCTATTCAAGGACCAAACTAGCATTCAGTTTGGTCCCAATGAACAGCAACTCTATCGCCTCCAGTTCTGTGACCAAATCAGGACAAGAGAGATCATAGCCTCACTGAATTATTTCTCCAAATACATATAGTATACCTTGTTTTCTCAAATTGAACCAGGGGACTGTGAAGCCCTTGAAAACAGGAAATATGTTTGTATTCTCAATACCTAGCCCTGTGCCTTCCTTGCAGAGTGGAATTCAACAAATGTTTGTTGACCTTAACTACCCTTCTGTGTTCAGTTGATTCCCTACACAAACCCTCACCATCCTAGAACTATGGTCACCAATCTCCCTTTTCTCAAACCTCTAGGCCAGTGACACCAATTCCCAACATAGCTTCCCAGGAAGTCCCAACATAGCTCTAGGTCTCTAGACTAACTCAGGAAATGCCACATAATTCTCATATACGTCTTTGAAACAGAACTAATTTTAACCCTCTTAAAGTTCATATTATCTAGCATATTTCTTAAGAAATCGAACTGTAATAAAATTAAACAAAAGAAATTACAATTCCCCAAAGGCTGGGGGCTGGGTGGGGGGAGGCAGTCGGGGAGACAATGACAGGATTTTACAAAGGATTGGTCCTATCCAAGCCTTCAAAGGCAAGCAATGTGATTTGAAAGAAAGGCATTCAAATACAAGTCAGAAACATGGATCATGGCTTGTCAATAACTAGCTGTGTGCCTTGGGGCAAGTGCCTTTGGCATCTCCAGGCGGGCTCAGTTTCTCATCTATCTTTTTTATGACACTATGAATTTGGAGATGACTCAAGAACAGACTAAACATCTAGAGTAGAACCAGTGATGTTTAGTAGGTACAACAAGAATTCGTTTCTAACTGACCTAGCATAAACAGAAATTTTCTACAGAAAAATGACCTAAATGGAGAAGAAAAAGAAGGAAAGAAAGAGCCTTATATGCAAGGGTAAGAATCACAAGTTAGTAGAGGACCTGAGAGGAGGAAAGTGGAAGCTATGACTACAGAATTTAAATGAAGAGAACTATTAGAGGTCTTCCCCTCCCACTCCCCCTTTAAAAAACCTGAACAATGAAAATAAGAAATGGAACAAGCAAACACACAACTAAGTATTCTGGGTAAGAGAAGAACTACTGATGCCAGTATGGATCTGGCCATCACATCTTAGGCACGAGTGGTGCCAATTTGCTCTCTCTGTACCCCATGAATATTAAGTCGGTAGGTAGGTAGGTAGGAAGGAAGGAAGGAAGGAAGGAAGGAAGGAAGGAACGAACGAACGAACGAACGAACGAACGAACGAAAGACATGTATCTACTAAACATTTTAACATATATTGGTTGACAGCTATCACATATAACTTTTGTAAATTGCATACTTATGGGAAAAAGAGAAGAATTGCTGAGAAGGGAAGAAGAGAAAGAAAAACAGAAAGCAGAAAAGGATACAGAAGAATCATAACACTTGCATTCAATTATACAAACTTGACCAGAGAAAAATAATTTAAACAGTGCAGAGGTTTACTCATAATTCCAGTCAATGAGGTTTTAAACCAAGGTGAGGTTATGTACCAGGGTGAACAGATGAAAGGACTTGAACCTGAGACTTCAACGAGTCTCAGCTCCCACTTGCCTCTCACACTGTGAGCACCCTGAACACTGAATACGATTCTAGTGTTCGAGAATTTTTTTTTTCATATAAAATGTCCCCTAATTACAGGCCAACTATTTTATATCATGGTTCACTCTGTCCTGACATATACACAAAACCATGCTTCTATACTTTGATTTCTGGGTCAATTAAGATATTTTTCAAGGATAATCTTGATTATTTGGGATTTTCCTTTATGTGCAGACTATAACTTAACCTACTGCAGGAGGTTAGATGAAACTTCATCCTGCAGGAGAGAAAGGGGTGTTGGGGTTGGGGAATGGTAAGGTAGCCAAGGATGTCCTTCCTAAATGCTAAAGACAATACAGAAAAGGGAAAGAAAGAGATAAAAACCTAAATTTCTGTACCACTTCCTTTACTACTCCCAGCAATTGGGGAAATGAGGTGGCAGCTTATAAAACAGCATAGAAGCTTGGGGCCAGTCATTCTGTACATCTCTTACTTATGGCCAAGGAAATGCAGTGACCAGGCACTTTCTCAGAGCCTACATTGATAACACTCCCCAGACCTGGTAGCAGTCACTGGGACTAGATCCAGCCCTAAGGATGTTCCCTTTTCCTACTGAGATGGCTTCTGCTTCTGTTACTACTGCATATTTGGAGGACCAAAGGTTCATCCTCCATAGCTTGGTTCAGGCTTTCCTGGGGCAACATCACTGCCCTCAGATGAAGACTTAGAAAGTAGATGACCTTCTGTAGTCATGACCCACCCCGACTGCTTTCACCAGAGAGTAAGTTCTTCATAATGAAATGGATTCCCTTGCTGATATTCAAACTAAGAAGACACTGAGCCTCTAAGGTGTGCCCACATAGAGAATAAACCTTTCTCTTTGCCTCTGACTGATATAAAGATCACGCCTAATGGGACTATCTGCCTCCTTTCCACTCTAAAAAAACAAAAAGGCCTGACTTTGCTAATCCTAGAAAGCCACATCTGCAATTAGTAATCAGGAAAATAAAGCTACATTCAGCATTTGCCATAGACTGTAGAAGTAATATTTACTGACATGAGCACTTACTATGTGCCAAGCAATGGTCTAAGTACTTTCCACATTTTAATTCATTCAATTCTCATTCTAACCTTTGAAAATGAGATTATGCTCCCCATTTCATAGCTGTGAAACTGGTCTGAAGAGAAAGGTTAAGTAACTTGCTCAAAGTCACACTAAGTTGACAGAGTGGGATTCAAGGTCAGGTCAGTACTGAAGATCCTTCAGGTACTACTGTTTTGGATGAATTTCATAAAAGACGGGAAGGAAGAAAGGCTAGTAGAAGTAATTACCAGAAATTGGACAGATTTTCTGTTTGTTGTTCATCTCTGCACAAATGGGTAGCAAAGCATGATTAAGTCTCTCCAAGGTCTATTTACTATCTTTCCTTCCCCCAAACCCCTCAAACACAGCAAGCACCTTCAGTGGCTCTGAAGTCTTCCCACAGCAGCTTATGGAAAAGAAAAAAAAAAAAAAAATGAGAAGAAAGCCTTAATCAAAAGCTCTTTTCTTCTGGCAAACAAAAGTCCTTGGTATTTCCACAGACAGACTAGTTATTCTTAACCCTAACCAAAGATTCTTTGGCAGAGAAAGAAATATGAAAATGTTAGGCTTGTGGAAATGGCCTGTGCTTTGGGCTTTTGTGTCCCACTCGGCGAAGCCAGCCCACTGAAAAACAAACACAGCAGCCTCTCAGTAACTCTAGTCCTTCAGTTAATTCCAGGGTCTAGAGAAAGAGACAGAGAGACCTACCCTCCCTGAGAGGGAGCTAGCTGTTCAACAGTTTTTCAAGTACACTAGGAAAAATACATCTGAAAATACAGAGACAGAACAGATCAAATTCTGACAGTGAAAGAAAAGCAGTAAGTGTAGGTGGAAGAGGGCAGAGATCAGGCCTAACTCCTAGTGCTCTCACCGGCTTTTCTGTTTCCCACCCTAAATCAACAATTCAGAATTTTAGGGCTGGCTGGCTAGCTCATTTGGTTAGAGTGCTGGCTTGTAACACCAAGGGCAAGAGTTCGGATACCTGTACCCACCAGCTGCCAAAAAAAAACTAGAGTTTAGCAATTTCCTAAGTAAATAGATAAAATCTTTAAATTATTTCTAGTGCTTTTTTCCACTCAACATTGGGTTTTAGAGGAATAGCGTGGCCCTGAATGGCCCTAAACGGTCTATATTTTCCCATCAGGGTAGAGAGAAATTACGACTTTGTTAAATGGGTCAGTAAAAAAAAAAGGGAGTGGGGGATGGGGGGGAAGTAGTGTGAGCAATCTGCCAGAAGACAAAAAACCCCAACAGCACTAATCCCAGATATATCTGGGCTAAACTCAGAATCTGTGAAACTCTAACACTACCCCCCCCTCCTTGCATAAACACAGTAACATTACTATAATAAAGTCCCTGGAGCCTTTAAACCAATCAACAAGCACCCTCCCCTTGCTGCCTTACCCAGGATATTGTGAACAAAACTATGAGGCCACTGGTCCAATGGTACATCTCCTAGCAGCCAGGACACTATCAGAGTGGTGAACGTAAGCAGTCATGCATGAAGTCTAGCCTTAAAATCCCCCAGAGTGAGCAGCCCAAACTAACATGTGATTATTATCTATAGTTATAACAAACCTTAAGGTGTTAAACCATGAGGTAACAAGGCCCCATGTGGCTCAGGCCTCTGTATCCTCTCTGATCCTTCCTCCCTGGAAGTAGGTCCTAGGTTTGCTCCCAGGCAGTATCTGAGGCCCATGGAGTAAAAGGCACTGTTCAGTCAAGCTTAACTCACCAGCAAGATTTGAATGTCTCGCATACAGTAGGCTCTTAAATATTTGTTGAATAAATAAATGGATTAAACATTTCACCTTCAACTGATATAATTAATTATCTCCAACACCCAAGGGAAGAGAGAGAGAGTCAGGAAAGAATTCTAGACCGTAGGAAAAGAAAAAAACAACTTTTCCCTGCCATTCCCTGGTGATCAAACTCTTAATGTTGTAAAGAATAATGTTCCCCTCTATATAAAATTCATTACTTGACTGTTCTCCCACAGAGTTGGATAACAGACCACAGTATCCTAAATCAAGGACAATGGTTATTCTGCAGCTGGTGTGCAACATAGAGAGTCCTCTGAAAGATGGCAGAGCATTCCGGGAAATGTCCATTGTACCATTTTTTTTTTTTTTTTTTTTTTTTAATAACAGCCACTTGAAACAACCCAAATATTCAACAATAAGGGGAATGGCTAAATGAAGCCATTATCAACAAGATAACTTAAAATTATAATGGCTATAAGGAAATGCTAAAAAACAAAGAAACAAACAAACAAAAAAACTCTCATACTGTTACATGAAAAAGACATGTAAACACATATGTATATGCTAAGTGAAAAAAGCCAAACACAAGAGGCCACATGATTCATTTATATAAAATATCCAGAATAGGCAAATCTAGAATAGGCAAGTCAGAAAGCAGATTAGTGGTTGCCAGGGGCTAGGGGAGGTAGTGACTGTTTAATGGGTATGGGATTTCCATTTGGGATCATGAAAAAGTTCTGGAACTTGGTAGTCATGATGGTTGCACAATATCGTGAATGTACTTAATGTCAATGAGTTGTACACTTAAAATCGTTACAATGGTAAATTTTATGTCATGGGTTTTTCATCACAATTAGAAAAATTGGGCCGACCCCGTGGCGCACTCGGGAGAGTGAAGCGCTGGGAGCACAGCAGTGCTCCCGCCCCGGGTTCGGATCCTATATAAGGATGGCCGGTGCGCTCACTGGCTGAGCACGGTACGCCAGTCACAAAAAGACCAAAAAAAAAAAGAAAGAAAAATTGGATCAGGAAAAAAATACCTACATACAAACACACACACATGCATGGATTACAATTATATAAAAGTAAATATGGACCAGAAAGGAACAAAGACCAGTTCCAACATCTGTTAAATTGAAATGGGACTTCATTGACGCTGGAGAATAAATAAAAATCAGGAAACAAAAATAAAAATGCCAGAAGCACACAACCAACCCTACAGGCACAATCACAAGCCTGCAAACAAGTGCCTACTGAGTGGGGAACAAGTTACATAGCTCACCAGGTGCCAGAACAGCAGGTGTGTGTGCTATGGGATGAGGGGAGAGGTCTCAGGCCCTCCTCAGTCCAGTCCCCTAATCCCCCTTTAAAATACTCCCTAGGGCAGAGAACCATCTGTTTCAACAAAGCCTATAGCCCTAGAAACATATTAACTCCTTCACTAGTGACCTCCTACAAATGGGTTTCATCTAATATTAAGCGCTTTCCATTTTTAAAATGCCTTTAAAATAAATAAATAAAATAAAATGCCTTTAAATGAGAGAATAAATGCTTTACAAGGGAATAGATTTTGTCTTATTCAATGGTATATCCCTAATACCTGAAATAAATTGATGGCAATGAATACTCAATAAATTACTTGCTGAATGAATCCATTAAATGCCTTTTTCCTATAATAGTTGTTTCATGTGTGCCTTATTGTCTAAAGTCTTTCTCTTCTTGTCATTTTCTTCACATAAAGTCCTGCCTGGCTTCCTCAAATTCAGTTGACCAACAAACATTTGTCTAGTGCTTATGTGCTGAATAACCAGTTTCATTACTGTGTTGTTATTTATTGCTAGATCCTAGTGCCTGGCAAATATGATAGGTGCTCGTATATATTTGTCCAGTAAAGAATAATTCATTTTGGTCACCATACTTTATAAGTGCTCAGTCATGAGCATTTAAACTTGACTAAGCATGAGGTAGGCACTGTAAGAGTTATAGAAATATAACGTCTATGAAATAGTCCTCTCAAAAAGCTTACAATTTCCAGGCCGAGCCCGTGGCGCACTCGGGAGAGTGCAGCGCTAGGAGCGCGCGACGCTCTGCTGCGGGTTCGGATCCTATATGGGAATGGTCGGTGCACTCACTGGCTGAGTGCCGGTCACGAAAAAGACAAAAAAAAATAAATAAAAAATAAAAATAAATTAAAAAAAAAAAAAAAAAGCTTACATTTCCATAAGGGGACAAAACTAGTGAGGAAAGTGATACATCATCTTGGAGTAGGATAATCAGATAAGTCATCATAAGACAAAAGACCTGAAGTGAAGCTTGAAGGAATGGATAGGTATCAGTTAAACATAAAAAAACGGGCATTCCAGGTAAAGAGAAGTGCACAAGAAAAAGCAAGAGGAGAGAATGAATGAGGCACAATGAGGAGGTGGATTTGTCTGGAGCTGAAGGTGTCTTCTAGGAAATCATGTGAGATAAGCCTGGAAAAGTAGAAGGTGTCACACATAAAAGGTCTTCTTAAAAAATTTACATTTTCAGTAATAGGAAATACCAGGAAAGTAGCTGCTAGGGTTAATTGGAAGGGAGAGACAGGACACAGGAAACAAAATATGAGGCAGTTGCTGTAATTCAGGCGTGAGGTGATGAGTGACTGGCCTAGAGTCATGGCAAAGGGAATGGAGAGGAAAGGGCAAATTTAAGAGAAATTCTGAAGAAACAAAAGAACTTGATGACAGATTGAAAATGGGGGTTGATGAGGAGAGAAAAATCAAAGATGTCTCCAGGGTTCTGATCTCGGAGACTAAAGAATGTGAGCATAACTGTAAAAAATGGAGACTAGGGGAGGGAAGTCAAATCTAAGATTGGTTTTAAAAATACTGAGTTTGAGGTGATGTGCAAGTATGGATGTCATATGGTAGTTGAAAAAAAAAGACTAAAATATTGAGATTTTTTTAATACACACAATGGAATATCATTCAGCCTTAAAAAAGAAGGGGACCTTGTCACACACAAGAACAAGGATTAACCTGGAGGACATCATGCTAAATGAAATAAGCCAATCACAGAAAGACAAATACTGCATGATCCCACTTATATGAAGTATTTAAAAGCAGTCCAACTCATAGAAGCAGAAAGTAGAATGGTGATTGTCAGGGACTGGAGGGAAGCAGAAATGGGGAGCTGCTGTTTAATGGGCATAGAGCTTCAGTTAAGCAAGATAAAAAATTTCTAAAGATCTTCTGTACAACATGCACATAGTCAACAATACCGGACACTTAAATTTTTAAGTGAGTAGATTTCATATTATGTATTTTTAACACAACAAAACACACACACACACACACAAAACAGAGGTTTTAAGTAGTAGAAGACAAATGTGGGAGTTTGCAATTTAAAAGAAAAGCTGAAGCCAGAAGAACAAGCGAGAGAAAGGAAAGGTCAGGACCAGCATAATAATGAGAAAACTGAGGCTCAGAGAAAGTGAATAACTTGCCCTGAGTCAGCTGAAAGATGCAGAAACTTGGATTTGAACCCACCTGCCTTGCCTGGATCCAAAGCCCACGTTTCCATTTTGTCACACTACATTACCCCATAGGAAACTGCCACAGAAGAAAAAGACCCAACAAAGGCAGACAGACAGCAATTGGATAGGTAAAGGAAAACCAGGAAGTACCCTTGTCGAAGCTAAAGAAAGATGATATTTTAAACAGGCAGGGATGTAACCAAGAGTGCTCCCGCCGACACTCCAACACAGAATCAAATCAACACTCCAAATCTATCTATAAAGAGTTATGTAAAAAGATGGAGCCCTGGGCCAGATACGGCAGTCCAAAGAAACAGAAGCTCTACCCCAGAGCTAAACAGGCTTCTTCTCTCCTTATCACTGGTAGTTGGGTTGCTGGTCTCCAGCTGCTCCACAGGCCTAATGCTGAAGTGCATCACCTGACCAATCCCAGGAAATACCAACCCAAACACAAAGCATTGTATAAAATAAGGGCTGGGTTCAACTTGAGCTGTGGTGGTAAAGTGGATCTCCACTTCCAGCTATAGTTCAACGTAAGACCTGTTTGTTTCTAAAAACCAAACTCTCTTTCAGAAGGACTTCCTATGCCTGTTCTTTACTTCTCTTGCCTCTTTGCATCCTAAACAAACTTAAATCAGGTACATACTTGTTTGGCTGCAGCCCAATTTCCCTATAAATGATTTTTTACACTACATATACTTACTTGTTTAGCTGCAGCCCCACTTCCCTATAAATGATTTTTTACACTGCTGTCAAAGTTATACTCCTGCTTGGCCCCCCAAAAAACACCCTAATTGTTTATGTCCTTACTCTGCCTTAAAAATATCTATTGCCCTCTACTGTCTCCCTACTATACAGTATATAGGACCGGCAATTCCTCAAGAACAGGCACCGTCATTAATCTTTATATTCCTGGTACAGGGTCTGGCATTCAGAAGGTTCTCAATGAAAGGAAGGAAGGAGAAAACAGGAAGCATGGAACCTTATCAGGGAGTGAGGCAGTCAGCTAATAGCAAATTGTAAAAAGTGATCTTTCAAATCAAAGAATTTCAAAATGCATCAAGCCACAAAGTCTAAAATGTTCTTGCCATTCCACAATGAGCAAATGATGCTATTTAACAACTGCTATTCATTCAGAGGGACCATCCTCGCAGTTGCTAGGATGAGTAACACACACAATTAGGATTACTAGCCTGCGGTTTCTCCAGGAGAGTAGCCAATAGAAACAGCAGCAGAATAGCACAGACAAAGGCCTTAGGCCTTTCAATACAAATGCCTACTTCAAAAAACACACGAGATTAAGAATGGGGAAAAAAATGATAATTTATACTTTGCTAGCCAATTATAAGTATATAATTTATACTTAGTTAGGCTCTCTCTTTGAGAAAGAGGGATAGTGTAACAATCGTCTCCAGTAACAAAAAAAAAAAAAAAACACAGAACTACCCCCTGCACATTCCATACCAGCAGCTGCAGAAACCAATCACGAAGTGAACTTGTGCGGATGCCTCTCTCTAGCCCAGTGACATGCAGTAAGCCTAAAACTGTATATAATTAAGGAGAGAATAAACTTTAACAGTACAAAACTGTCAACCATTCAAACAAGTACAGGGTCTACTAGGTGCCTAGTGCTGTAAAAGGTGTTAACAGGCCTCGCCCCGAAAGCATGTAGACTCCCATAATTCCCTGCAATGGAGAGAATTGCCCCATTGTGACAGCTTTGCTTAAGGGCTCTGGGAATGGGAGGGGCAGACAATTCTCATTGCGAAGGATGCAAACCTGTCGGTGACTCAAGCCATTTTCCACTGTCCTGGCTGCTGTGAAGACTTTCTTATTGATCTCCTGCACAACAAGTCCCACAAATGTGCTTCTCTCAGTCCTCAACCTAATCTCCAAACACCCCCACTCCATCATCAGCTAGAAAAATCTCACATTGTCTGCTCTAGGATCTCGACTCCAAGTCAGAAACAAGAATGTACTCTCATCACATCTATAATTCTACTCTAAGGCTATTAGTTCCAAGTAACAGAAGCCAATTTGTACTTGACTATAAACATTGATTAAAAACACAGCACCAGTTCCATTTCTTTCAGAGGCAGACACCTACCATAAGAAAGAATATTAACACAATACAGTTTGTCAACCTCATATATCAGGTTAAGCTGGCCTAACTTCATAGCTAGGCGGTAGCTAAAAAAACAGCAGGAAAATAAAAAGCATCTCAACCTGGTACCAATTTTGGGTTTCAATGTGATTTTTATACAGCATAGATTAGGTCATTCTTGGTACTATAGTTTCCCATTCGACATTAATGGCTTTCTCCCCAGTGCAAGAGAAAAAGGTACTAGAGTTGAAAGTATCAATGAAGCCATGTAAATGCCTGGAGCTGCTGGGAGAAAAGCTTCTGAGTAAAACAGTACAGTGATAAGATGATGACATGTGGGAGCTGCTGACTAAGTGAGAGAGACACTTGGCACCTGTCCCACCATGAAATTAACTGGATAATAAAACATCTGAGCCAGCTGGCCAGTCAGCCTGAAGACAGCGTTATCCTTAGAGTGCAAGGGGCTGAGAGCTATAAAAGGGGTGTTCAGCATTAGAGGTACCCTCTTCTTACCCTCAACAGCTTTTCAAAGTGAAAGAAAGTTAAAAACCAACATTCAGAGCTTTGAATGCATGCATTAAACCCAGTAATTCCACTTCTAGAAATCTAAAAAAAAAACAGACATACACAGAAAAATGTATTTACAAGGATGTTCATTATCCGATTACAGCAGTGAAAAATTAGAACGGTACAAGCCCCACAATTAGAGAATGTTAAGTAAATGATCCTTCCATTTGATGGAATTCCATACAGCTGTTAAAAATCATGGTATAGATAAATAAAGGCATAAAGAAGGCCCATGAAATAATAAAAAGCAAGATACAGAACTACATAACAATAACAAATATATAAAAACATATAAAAATACATAAAAACATAATATTTTATATATATGGATAGAAGAAAACTAGATGGAAATACAATAAAGTATGAGCATAGTAATCTATGGTTTGTAAGATTTTGATAATTTTCCCCCCCTGTAAGGACAATAGGGTGCATCAATTTAAGGTCAGGGAAAATATCTAAATTTTTTCTGGGGTTCTTTATTATAAGCATTAAAGAGGGGAAAAAGCCCCCCCTACCCACTCACCCAAAGACTACTCTGAGGGGTACATGTTAGGGTGTGAGGGCTTGTCTTGCTCGCCCAGGGGACAGGCTTCTTGGCTGGCAGACTAAGTGGATATCCAAAGTAAAGCTATAAGATAATGAGAAAGATGATATGACAAACATACCAGAACTAACAGAACCAAAAAGGGGTGTGTTCCTTCTCAGTAGTTACCTTTTTCACTTATTCAACAATATCACCACTGTTCAAAATATAATATACCTGCAACCCCTCATTTGGAACTACCTACAGACTAGCAGTACCGTCTTTCTAAAGTTTTCAATGGCAGTATATTTTCATTCTTTGAGACTGGATTTCATTTTGTCTTGGGTAATATAATTTTTTAACCAAAAATTAGGTATGACTATAAAACTGTGGAGTTTCTTAAGAGGGTCATAATGTGGCACTGAAGAGGAAAAACACTCAAAAATTGTAGTTAAGTAAATGTACACAGCATAGGCTCCACTCCCAGAATATTTTTTAACCTCCTATGGTGATTATTGTTTTTTTTTTTGGGGGGGGGGGAGTTTGGGTGGTTTTTTTTTTTTTTTTTTTTTTTTTTTTTTTTTGCAGCTGGCTGTTATGGGAATCTGAATCCTTGACCTTGGTGTTGCAAGGCTGTGCTCTAACCAGCCAGGCATGGTGACTACTGAAGGACATTTGAGTACATGAGTTTAGTCCGATTCAATTCCTCAAATGTTTCTTTTTTTTAAAGATGACCGGTAAGGGGATCTTAACCCTTGACTTGGTGTTGTCAGCACCACGCTCACCCAGTGAGCTAACCGGCCATCCCTATATGGGATCCGAACCCGTGGCCTTGGTGCTATCAGCACCACACTCTCCCGAGTGAGCCACGGGCCGGCCCTCAAATGTTTCTTTTATGCTTAATTTGTGCCAGGTACTACGCTAAGTGAAGGAGATACAAGGATAAAAGAGACACAGTTGCCACCCAGAGCAACAGTATAGTTCACATCTATTGGGCTCCTACTTTGTATCAGATGTCACTTTCACTATCTCATTTAATCCTCACAACATTTTTTGAGGCAAATTCTGTTATCATCTCCATCCTTACAAGCGAGAAAACCAAAGCTTACAAGTTACAGAAAACTTGCCCAGTAAGGAAAGGCTAGCAAGAAAATCAAATGCTTAATGATAAAATAACTATACTGTAATGTGATATGCTCTAAAATAAATATGTTGAAAGTGTTAAGGCAACACAAATGAAGGAAGGAGAATAATTCTGCCTGGGAATGCAAAGACAAACAAAACAATTGAAAAAGTGAGGTGTGAGCTAGGCACTGAAGATGAGTAGAAGTCTGGTGCACAGAGAAAAGGATAATGGGATTCGAGGCAGAGGGAACAGGACAATATATGCAAAGGAGGAGAAGGGTGAAAGTATATGGGTATGTTGGGGTATATTTCTTTTTAAAAATAAGTCAGTATTTCACAGTCCTAACACAAATTTTTCTTAGCAAAGGCTAGAGAACCACTTCTCATCACTGTACCACACATATGTCTCTGTTTCCCTAATCAATCCCCAATTAGCAATCCTGGCACAGACCTGGGCTCTGCCAAAGAGAAGGACTTGGGCCAACAGTTCAACCTGTCATACCCACAAGACAGGTTCATCTGGGCAGCAATCACCCCACTAGCTACAGTGTTTGGCAGTCTTGAGAAATGTAAGTTAAAGCCCTCCAGAAGCAGCAGCAGCAGCAATGGACTATATTGCACCCCAATCCTGGCATCAAAACACCACAGATTCACAGGAAACTGAGGACCAGAACTTCCAAAAAATTCTACAATGTCTCTATTCTCCCACTGTACTCCCCTCAACTGTTATCCACTCGATGGAGGAATGGCTACAAGCTGAACCATGTCAAGAAAAGCAAAAGGTATAGAACCAAAATAACATGGCTGAGAGCCGCAGTGTCTGGAGTGAGAAGAGTGGAATAGGAACTGCTGCTGTGGTCTTTTCTCTTCTCTGATTTTAGCCCCATACCAGACACTCCCCATAATAGGTACATCTAGTCTATTACTCATTCCTAGCACAAACAGGATAAAGGAAGGAAGGGGGAAAAAAACAAAACACCTTATAAGTGGGCTGAGAAAACAAATGATTGCCAGACTGGTTTCAATACAACCTCTTCCAAATGCAGAAATAACCTTTCCTAGGGAGGGTACAATTTCAAACCTCTACACCCCTAAGAGGATCAAGCCAAGAGCTGCCTATTCCATTAGCCCCACTGAGAAAGAAAGTCAGGAGACTTAGAGGAAATTGGGGACCAAAACAACTCTTACTTAGGGAGTAAAAAAAGACTCCTTCCCCCATGCATGTTTTATGGAAGAAAAAGAAGAACTCCCTCTGACCCCCCAGTCATACCTGCACTTTGTTCCTAAAGCACACACAGCAGAGAATAAGAGTTATGAGTGGTGTGCTCTGAGAACCTTAGGCACCTAGTTGGGTCACTGCTAAACCTGATTCACATAGGCCATGGTCATCCTAGTGTGGTTAACTGCTCATATAAACCCCTGATGCAAAGGAGACCCAAAAAGAAAAGTTTTGTTCTCCAATTCTACAGACAAGTAAATTTCCTAGTTTCTATCCACTGCCTGTCGGTTTTCAGAAAGATTTGGCAGCTTTTATCAGAAGAATGACACTATGGAGAGGAAGTAAAACTACACTATGGAGTTCAGTGACCAAGGATAGGCCTGGGGTTCCTATTCTGTGCCTCTTCTTCTACTGAAGGAATATGCAGGTTAATTAAGACTGGTAATCCTGCTACTAGTTTTGTAAAAAAAGGAGGGAAAATGCTCCTGCTGTTAGGTAGGCATCATGTCCGAGAATACAGAAGGATCTGTACAGAAAATAGGGCAAGGAAATGGAGCTCTTGCACAAGACAAGGTACATCCTAGCACTTTTCTTCACCTAGTCCCCAACAAGGCACAAGAACTGGAAGAGTTGCTGAGAAGCACCAGTGGTTTCCACCCTCTTCTTCCCATCTCATCCCCATGAGGCTGGAAGAAGAATCCAGACCCTTTCTGTCCTATCAAAACTTCCTGACAGGAAAGTTAGAGCAACAGTTAATGTCACTCATTCTTGCTAAGACCTGTCTGTTGCAGGATAAACTTTCAAAGCGCTGAACCTAAAAGGGATTGGCTCCATCTGCCAGAAGATCGGCAGGGTGGGGGAAGGTTTGTATGGGGTGGGAAGAGAGAAAAAGGTAGAGAAGATAGAGATCAACAGAAGAATACTTTATAGTCATATATTCCTTTATAGCATACAAAGCTCTTCATATATACGAGGAGTCTTCAGAAAGTTTTCTTTCCATGAACTTTCTGAAGTACTCTCATGTTTCTTTCTCTCTCTCTTTCTTTTTTTCCTCATATATTTCTTAGAAACAGGGTTCTTCAACAGAGAGTGAAAGTAAAATAACTATATACCCTGGCAGGAAGGAAATCCATATCTCCTGCCACCCCCTGTCTGCCACTCCCCTCATCCCTGAAAAACCCATTTTACACCGTTCCTCCCTCTATCTCCTTGCAGTGTCTCCACACACCATGGTTGCTCTGGGTCCAGAATCTGATGGGTCCAGTAACCATGACTGCTGATGAAAGAGGGACAGTTTAAGCACCTTCCTCTGCAGATGGAAATAAAACCACTTATTAATTAGAAGAGGGGAAATAAAAGATTTCATTCATTTTCCTCCTTAATAGCCAAAAAGAGTGCTGCATCATCACATCTGAGTGCATTCTTCTCATCTATGGTCAGTGAAGAGTCTGCCAATGATACAAAGAAAACACTATTGCTTTTAAATATTATTTTAATCAAAAGCTCTCTTTCAAAGTCACTGATTTACCCTTTACAAAAGCATCTATGGCCCATCAACTTGCATTCTTCCCTCTATCCCTCCTCCCCACTACCTGTTCTCTCCAGATGGGATTCTAACTCACTATAGACACAGGCAACTGGAAAACCCGGCCCAAGAAATTTAGCTGCACCTAAGTGAAGCTGCAGGGCCTGATGGCAAGAGCCCTCCACCCACACTGCCTGGCTGCCTCAAAGACACAGCCCTGAGCCCTGCTGAGCACAAGAGAGCAGGGGACAATTCTTAGTTGCCCGTTCAAGCAAGAGAACAGGCTGCTGCTAAAGTACCTGAGGGGATTCTCTCCTACTCACTTATAATTGCATTTATAAACTCTATTGCTTCTGTGTAATTGCGTAAACACATAAAAAAAATATGGACAGCTCAGAGTAGGAGGGCTTTCTAAGCACCTAAACGGTTGATGGAAAATAAAGACCCCATATAACACACACCACAATAAGTGTTCACACAATAAGAAAGGATAAAGGGCAGGAAGCTTTGTAATAATACCTCTAAGGTTATTGAGTCCCTCCAGGAACTTCTGGTACTTGTAAGCATTCATGCCCAGGCCCAGCTGTGTTGGTTCAGTAGCTGGAAGTAGGCACCATGGCGCAATGACAGCTGAGAAGTGAGAGCCTGCAAACCGGCTGATATCTACTCCCGCTTCTGCTAGCCCCCAAGAACTGGACTTTGACCACATTTGCAAGTGACGTCACCAGAGAAGCCTCGTTACATTACAGCCCTTTGTGCACCCTCATTTGTTACAGTGAGCGGAAATACCTCCCCAGGAGAGGCCAGCCCCTCCTTTGTGTAAATAAGCCACAAGACCACAACAGCCCCTGCCTCTCATCCACCACCTCATCTGCCACCTCCTCTCTGGACCCCAGCCCAGGCTCCACTGGGATTATTACTCCTCTCACTTCAACTCTAGGGAGAGATGTTTAAATGCTTTTCAGGACACCAGTTGGAGCTTAACATTTGACAATGAAATTTTTAAAGGGCTACACTCACCACAGAACGTCACCACAACAGGAGCTCTTGGGCAAATATCACATGGCAATGGGAAGGTTTTACAAAATAAACAACTAATTCTGCACTCTCCTTACAGGAGATATGTTTATAGACTGAAATACAGCCACACAACAGAAGAGATGTTGCACATCAACACAGCCCACAGCATGGAGAGCAAAGAAGCAGAAATCATCAAGCCTGTTCTTAAATGCTAAAAACACAACAATTCAGGGAGGCAGAACCTTTTCCGCAGATAAATGCAGCCCAGACATTACCTGCATATCCCCCACTCCAGGGCACTGTTTCACTTAGCTGACTTGTTTTTAGGTTGCTTTAATGTGTCAGTAGCTCCTGCAAATTTCCTTCTATTCTGTTAGCCTCAAAAAGATGACCACCTCAATAGTCACAGACTCTTAGGATAAGCTACACATACTATGACTGGGGGTTAGGGGGAACCCTGAAATTTCTATAGCATCTTTGTTGTCAGGAACTCAAAGTGACTCATCTGCACTATTATACTCATATTTGAAAATGTTTTTATTAAAATAACTATCTTTTCATCTACAGATAAGAAAATAGAAGTTAAGTAATCTACACAAGTCACACATCAGGCCAATGAGATAGCATGGAAAGAATCTGTGTTTCCCAAATCTGAGCTAGTACTCTTGCTCATCTTACCAAAAAAGGCTTGGCATCCAAGAAACCCAGGAGCAAGCAACTGAGTCAACCCTGCTGAACAACCTCTCATAAGAGACCACTTCACCCCAACCCCACCGATGTCTAAAATTTTTCAGACAAACTGGCTTACAGATTGCCATTCAGTGACCTAGGATAGAATTCATAGTGCACCAAATATAATGTTCTGCAAAACTCCCAATCATACAGGTTGGATGCAGGTAGAGAAACTGTGTAAGTAGCATTGTAAAAAGAAAGAGAAAAGGGAGTATGCCCACTTGAAAAATAATAAAAATAACCAACCCAAGCTTCTGTGCCTTCCAATACTACTACTAATCAGTCACTGTGCAGATCTGAGTATTAGGAATCATGAGGAAACACAAATACATGGTTCCTTTTCTCAAAAAGCAACTCAGTGGGCAAGATAAATAGGTTAAAAAGAAGTTTAATGCTTAAAGAGCATAAGTTAGACAGTAGGGTACAGTAAAAAAGACAAATATAGATTTTACAGTGCACTACTGTTAGAATCACAGTATCTTTAAGGTCACCTAGTCCAAGAAACCAGCTGTATTTAAGGCTGTAGACTGAGAAAGGCAAACATTAAATAATAGTTCAGATCATATGTGTCTGTTTTCCAGGAGTTATTTATTCCATTTACTTCTCCAGGAAGGGTATAGATAATAGAGTGGAAAAAACTTTGGTTATAGAATCAATACCTGGACTCCAGAGTTCATCTCAAGATTCAATTTTGCCACCAACTAGCTATGTGAGCAGGAACCCAAATTCTTAGGTCACAAACCACAGTGAGAATTTCATGAAAACTACAGATACTCTTCCCTAGAAACAGGCTCATATTTATCTATGTACAAACTTTTGTTTACAAATGGACAGGTGTCAATGAACCTCAGGTAAAGAACCCCAGAATTGATCTCTAAGACTTCTTCTGTATCATGACCCAAAAGCAATCAACACAGTGTAATCTGAATGTAAGTACTGAAAAGAACATGTTGTAAAGGAATTATCAATCAGCCAGAGAAGAGCTGGGTCCTTCTGCTCTAATGCCACTGTAAAAGTCTATTCGAGACTCCTCCTGCCTAAAGAAGGAAAGCAGACTAGACAACAGTAGTCTAACTGTAGGAACAACTGACTTTTAAAATAGCCACTTGAACTAAGTGCAGTTAAAAGACAACATATGCTAGTCTGTAATTTCCTGTGTGTTTTATCATTCAAATTGTTTAGTAACATTTTCAGATAAAAATTAAACAAAAACAAGGATGTTTGGAATTACGGAATGAGTGATGGTTCCAACTTGAGGCTCTTGGTAAAGGAGTGTGGTGGTGGAACGGTCTGGACTCCAGTTGCCTTCTTGGAGACCTTTCCCCAGAATCAGAGTATTTCAAAGCACCACAGTCCAATACCTCTGTATGCTCTTCTTGGGTATTCATCTTTTATCTTCCAATAGGTCCCACAAAAGTGAATAGTGAGATGTAACCTCAGTTGGTAAGAGAGACTTTGCCCTAAATTCTAGACACAGACAGACAAATATGAAAGGCTTAGGATCTGGCATTCTACTAGGTGCTCTCTGGCCAGCTGCTGACAAAGGGGCTGGAGGGGGGCAGTGGACAGGGGAAAGCCCTGCTGTCTCCAACAGCCATTACAAAGGCACAGACACCTAAGCACTGAGTGGAACTTGATGCAGTGCAGCCAGATCAGGAAGTCCAGACTACAGTGCACAAGGTGTGGTCCTGAGGGCTTCTGACTCTACAGTGACAGGATCATTGTTAAAAATTCCTTGGGACAGAGCCCAGGTGACACAAAGGCCTGAGTCAGGTTTAGAAAAGAGGCTCCTGATATAGGAGGGCAAGTCCTCCAACAGAGAATCACAACTGAGGAGAAAGATCTAGGCTGATGAGGAGACAGCAAGTCCCATGTTGTACTTCCTACAGTTTCCCAAACCCCTCTAGAAATCAACACCTTCCACCACCTTTGAAGCAATCCTTCTCCTAAAAACAAAGGTCCTCCTCCCACAAAACACCTGCATATCAGGGTCAGTGAACTAAACCTGGACAGCCAGATTAAAGAATTCATTCAATTATTCGTTCCACATACTGTATATGTGTTGCATGCTTACCAGGTACCAGGCACTGACCTAGGTTCTGGGAACACAGAACTCAGAGTCTAAAGAGAGAGAACAGGAGGAAAAGGAAATGGCAGTGTCTCCTCAGATTCAGAGAAGATGAAAGTCATGGGGTCATCAAACAGTGCACAGGTGACTTCCCACTGCTCACTCTCCAGATGAACCCTAAAGAGGTTTAGGAATCCAAAATGAAACTTCCCTCATATAAATACATCAATTTTCTTTGAGGCATAACTGAAACCCTGACAGCCAGTTGCCACTATTACCCCACAGCAGCTGCTAACTCAAGAAGACAGCACAAATGTATCCAGTGACTTAAGAAGCCAGTAATAAAAGCAGGTGCCAGGTTCAGGGTCCTATTCAGGGAGCAACAAAGATCACTTTCTTCATTGTCTCCCCCTGGCAGCAGTGTCTGGTGGACAGAAGGGTTGAATTACACCTTGTTCCTCTGGTCTGCTGGAGAGAAAATGAGTTTGTCATCTGACGAAAGGGTTGTCCCCAGGGCCAAAGCTGCCTCTGCAGAAGTAAAAGAAGACAAAAGAAGTCAGGCCTCAAGCTTAGAAGGAGAGGACTGAAATGGCACAACCAAGGGAGGCTGTAAAGGAAACTAAGTACAGGTCTGGCAAAAAGGGTCCAAGGAGCTCTATCCAGCTGTGCCCACCCCAGGCCTGGGCAGATACATGGTATGGATTAGACCTATGCTACAGTACCCAACAGTGAGCTTTAAAAGGACCCGTGTTTTAGGCCATAGACCCTCAAATCAGCTCACTCTCCTAAATATTTTTTTTTTTTCTGGCTGTGTGGTCCACCTGAGACTAAGGTTTCTCTCTCACTTTATAAAACCACATAATAACCTAGAAGCCTCACTGCCAGGCATTCTGAGGACCTAAGAAAAAGATCAGACAAGAGGCACCTACCACTGGAACAAGGTTATAGACCTCCAGCAGAGAGATGGGAGGGAAGGAAATTTACTTCAACAAAAGCATACTGAAATAGCCACAAGCATCCAGGTGTAACAAGGGTCAAGAGCTTCCCACCTCCTCCAAGAACAGTTTCTCTCATGATCTCCATCAGGACCCAGAGGATACAGCAGCACCTCCAAGTCAGCTGAAAGTAGGCGACTGCTTAGGAGAATTACAACTGGTTATTCTGACAAACCTGGGTGGAAGAAAAGTGCTTGCTGGTTCAATTCACCTGGGCTCCTCCACCAACAAATCAAACAATTTTCCACAAACACGGGCCACCAACTTCTGGTAGCATTCTTTTGTTGCTTTTGAGCAGAGGAAGGAGGCAAAATAAACATTTTTGAGAAATCAGATTCCAGACACTAAAAATAGAATAATGGAATTTTCCTTTTAAAAAAAAAAAAAGCTGCCTTTTGCTAACAATGAGGTTATATTTAAAAGGAACGTCCAAGATAGAAAGTATGGTGGTGACTCCAGGATGGCAGAGTATGAGTTCTGAGAAACTTACTATTCTTGAGTCTAAGATAAAATTCTGTGGGAGAACATCACAATGTTAAGGAAGTGCTAAAAGTACCTGACAGGCAGAATCTCAATGAGGGTGTCAACATCTGTTTAATAAGTAGTGGGTGCATATGTACCTGCTACAGAATTCTGTTTTTGTCTATATGCTTGAAATATTCATAATAAAAAATTTAAAAAATTAAAGCAATGAATCAAACTATCCATCAAATTTACAAATATGCATACCCTTTAAGGCAGCAATTCCATACCCAAGAATTTTTTCTGTAGATATACATATGCTAAATGACAAGTGTACAACAAGGTTTTTCATTGTAGTACTTTGTAACAGCAAAAGACTGGTAACACCCTAACTGCCCATCAACAGGGAACTGGCTAATAAATGACAATGCAGCCATACAATGGAATAAAAAGCAGGAGAAAAAAGGTCTTTATGTGTTGATATGAATTAATCTTCAAGACATAATAAGTACAAGAAAGGAAGTTACAGAATGCAGTGTATGTTATCTTCTCATTTATGTTTTTCTGAAAGGAGGGAAGAAGAATATATGGAATTTAGGTTCCATAAAGGCAGCAACTATTTTTTTATGTCTGTTTTATTCAGTTTATCCCCAGAGCCTAGCATATTACCTGGCACATGGTAGGTGCCCAATATATATTTGCTAAATTAATTTCTTGCATGAATAAATGCACATATCATCTCTGGAAAGAGAGACAAGAAACATAATATTTATTGCCTTCAGGGAGGTGAAAAGGGTGGCTGTAGTGAGCAAATCTTTGGAATATTCACTTCCATGAACATACTAAGTAATCAAAAAATAGAAGTTTAAAAGACAAGAATCCTGACCCCAGCACTGCCAATAACCACATACCCTTCTCACTCAATCATTCGTACATTCAATAAGCAGTTTTTTATTGCCTACACTGTGCCAAATTTGTAGAGCACTGAGGATGCTTTTCATCGACTGGGAGATTATTACTGATGTATGTAGAGTTGCTGAAAATAAAAATTTAAGAGCTCACAGTCTCTTTCCTCAAGCAGGCATAATCTAGTGAGTAACCCAACACATAATATAATGCAAATGATGCTAACAAAGGTGTACAGAAGCAAAGTGAAAAGCAGTCAAAAGGAGGGAAGCAAGACAGAAGGGAGAGGGACCAGTTAGGACATTATTACAGTTATATTTTGAGAAATAAAGAGATGCAAACTAAAAAAAAATAGTGTTGAGATCAGAAGAACAGAAGGGATATGAGAATAAAGTAGAATTATACAATACTTGATCACTGTTTTGAGTTAGGATGGGGCCGAGAGGATGGACAAAGAGAAGGGAAACTCTCAAATATCCCACTTTTGTGACTTGGTAGAAGGTAGTGCCTTAAATAAAGTAAGGAATAGGAGAAAGAAAAGCAGGTTTGAAGGGATGAAGATGAAGGGCTCAGTTTGGAACATGCTGCGTGAAAGACATCTACAGGATATCCAAAAGAAATCCTCCAGTCCTCAGAGAGAAATGTCTGGAGCCCAGGAAAGAAATCTGGCCCAGAGTCACCACAGCAATTGAAGCTATGAGTATGAATAAGATCACTCAGGAAAACCATGTAGAGGGCCAAAGACAAAATCCTAGAAAGTATCTTTATTTAAAGGTCAGTAAAGGAAGACAAATCCGTAAATGAGAAAAAAATCAGGAGAAGATGAGGTCCCAAAAGGTTAGGGAAGGAGAAACTCCCAAGGAGGATGGAGTGTTTCATACTGCCAACTACCACAACAAGGTCAAGTAAGATCGGAGCTGAAAAATTACCATTGGATTTGGCAATTCGGAGGCGATTAGTGACCTTGACAACAGCAATTTCAGAAGAGTGGAGGGGGTTAGAACTAAAGGGTAGGTATATACCATTTTAAGAATTTTGCAGGAAACAGAAAACACAGCCGTGAAAGGGGATTCCCACTTAACACCTCTTGTTTTCCACTTCCCCTACAATAATATATCTGAGGACTTAAGAAAAATAAACAGAAAAAAGCACATAAAATAATGTTAACACTTTGCAGCCTGGTTAGCTCAGTTGGTTAGAGCACAGCCTTATAACACCAAGATCATGGGTTCAAATCCCCATATAGGCCAGCCACCAAAAACAAAACAATAATGTTAACACTTCATTAGGTATTAGGTGTAGAATGACGATAATCCAATGTATTATTACTACTACCTTAAAGCAGGTTCCATTTACTCCACAAATCACCAAATACTTTTGAATACATGTGCTAAATACAGAGCTGGCGATATGGGAGATAGTTTATGATACAGTCCCCAACTTCTAGGAGCTTCCAATCTTGTAGAAGAAAAAAAAGCATACATACAAATAGGATGTTAAAGTACAATATAAATGATACAGGGGGAAAAATGGCTATTAGCATTTAGGAAAGTAGAAACAAACTTCCAGTGGGGTGATCAGAGGTTTCCTAGAGGGCTTTGAGGCAGGTTGTGAACAATGGGTAAGATTCTATATGGCAGACAGAGTGAGTGAAGGCCCTATAGGAAGACAGTCTTGTCTGACTTAGATGTTAGTAAGTAGTTGGAGAGGAGGCTAGAAAGGCAGTTATGGAGTGCTTTAAATATCAGGCTGAGATGACTGACCCTGACTCTCTTCTGACTGCAGCTCTGCAGTGCCAACTGCCTGCTGGACATTTCCACCTGAGTATGTCACAGCAACTAGAACTCAAATTATTAAAAGTGAATTCATATCTTTCCTCCCCAAATCAATGCCTCCTTTTAATTTCCCACTTTGAGTCTTGTCAACCCACTATTAATCCCATCACTTCTTCCAAATGCCTCTCATTGTCATCCTTTCCTTTATTCAATAGTCACCCTCTTCTTTCTAATTCTCATTACTTCTCACAACTAATATCCAACAGAAGCCTAGCTCTTTCAGATTTTCCAAACATCCTTTATCTGGAAATAGCAGGAACTTTACATACAACCCAACAATTTAACTAATTGTTATGACACCAAAGAAACAAAGATGAAGAAGGTACAGACTGCCCTCATGGTCTAGGGGAGCCAGGCAATTAAACAGATAACTATAAAATTAGTACTATTACAAAGGGATGAACAAAGTACCATGAGAACTCAAGTGAGAAGGTAAGTTCAATTTTTCCTGGTTGGGGTAGAAGGAAAGAAGCAGGAACACCATAAAAAGCTAGTTAGTTTTGAGCTGGGATGAAAGATTATAGTATGAACAGGAGTTTGTGAGGCAGATAAAGTAAAAAGAACATTCAAGGCATAGGAAACAGCATAAACAAGGGATGAAACTGAAAATTAGCTTTTAAGAAAAGATGTGGCATGACTGCTAGCAGATGCTAAAGAAGAGGATCTAAAATACAGCAGTGGGTCCAGGCAGGAAAGAATGGGTGCTGAGAGATTTTTGAGTCCAATCAGATGTGGAAAATGAAGGAAGACAGACAAACAAACCAACCTGAATTTCCTAGCTTGGGCAAGTAAGTGAAGGGTGATATTGGTATCTGAGGCACGGTATATAGGAAGAGAAGCAGGTTTGGGCAACAGAAAGAAGGGGGATGATGATAAGCTCAGTTTTGGATGTGTTACATTAGAATTTCTGCAGACTTTGAGGTGGAAAAGGTAGTTATTTGGAAATACAAGTTTAGACCTCAAGGAAAAGCTCATATTTAGAGATTTTTGATTTGAGAGTCATCACTGTACACACAGATTAAGTTGATAAATAAAATCACCAGATTTTAAACTCATTCAGGGAGAGCACGGAGTAAGGAAAATAAAAGAGGTCCAAATAGTGTCAAATTCTGTAACAAGGTCAAAAGAATTGAAAAGAGGTTAATGAATTCTACAAAAGGGTCATAACAAGTGAGAGCAATTTCAGTGGGGAGGGTGGACACAAAGCCTGGCTACAGTGGGTCAAGTTGACTAAAGGAATATAAGAAAGGCTATTAAAGAAGTTTAGCGGTTTAAAAAAAAAAAGTCAATTAGTCTGAAGAAGAGGCAGCTTAACGAAATTTTTTTCTTAGGATGGAGAAAACCTGAACATAAAGACTCACTAGGGAGAGAGAGACTAACAATACACAATATATTTTCATATGCCCAGAGACCTGCCCCTGAAATAGGAGGGATGGGGTAAGGATGGGTAAAGATTACAGATGAATTGAGGTAAAGGTATGGAAAGAAAGTAAATGGCTAAATGACTTGTTTTACAAGGAGGGGTGGAGAAGCGAGTTTGAGGAGAGTGGTGAAAGTCTGGAATGGCTACTGTAGAGAGAAGGAATGGGTGTCAACCAGAAGAGAATAAAAAGATTTCAGGGCAGGGTTGAGAGCCAAGCTGTGCTGGAGCTCATAATCTGTAAAGGAGTCAGATTGCACCTTGCACCTCTGTAAAGTACTCGGTCAGCACCTTGTTATATAGTGACACTCAGTAGCTCAGTGGAGAAAATGAACATGGGCCCAGCACTGCGGATAGAGAAGGAAGGTGCAGAAGAAAGAAAAAGACCTGAGAATGGCAAGAAAAGTGTTGTCATATAGGCTAGCTAGGTCAGGAAGGCACTGACCCCATAAAAGGCTAATAGACTGGGAAACAGCAGAGACCAGGTTTCATGGGCAAGGAGGAATAGAAGAAGTGTAAGAAAGGAGGTTGTGACCAGACTCTGGGGTTTCTAGGAGGAATGGAGCAATTTCAGGTCACCTAAAATACCCTTCCCCCAAAAGATTTAGCCATCTATGAGACCAAAATTGACACCATGCTGACTTTCAGGCCATGTTCTGATATATAAACTAGTTTTTCTAATGGGGCTGACGCTTCAAAAGTTGTTAGAAGGGAATTCCAATGAGAATGGAAGGATGCAGTTCTTCTGTTAAGCTTCTTCCTTCCTTAACCTTAAGATCTGATCTGGATCTCTGGGTGCACTATCAATAACTTTTCTTTTTATTGACTGGGAGATTATGGGAGTTCTCATGTATGTAGATTTGCTGAAAGTAGAAGTTTAAGAAACTTCTTAATTACTAGTTTGGCAATTCCCTCAGGGTCATGGAGCCAGCCGATGGAGGACAAGAGTCACTGTCCTTCTCAGGACCCTGGTTCCTTCCCCTAGCGGTAAGGTAACAGAAAAGATAACTCAAACATAATAATTATATTCAACAGGGAAGCAGAAGTTGGAGTCTGCTAATAAGGTAAGTGACATCCAGGACCAGGGTGAGAACACAGGTTCACTTCCCTTCACTGCAATTTGAAAGACTGAATCTTACCCTTGAGCCCTTGCCTCACAAGGACAGGAAAACCTAAACAAGCTACTTACTCATTCCCTAAAGATCTGGGCTCCCATCCAGTCTATTATCCCAGCCTGGTACAAAAAGGAACAGATTTGAATCCTCTCAGAGATGCTACAAATGAACCCAAACATTGCCACCAGAAGGGATTGCTGACTTGTATCGCTGATTCATTCTGAAAGCCCTAACTTCTTTCCAAACCTTCTCCTATCACCCAAAAGACAAAGGGTACAATGATTATGAAAGGTTCTTATATTAAAATACATCAGCGGAAAGAATAAGAATTCAAGAGTTTTGGCCAGCCACCAAAAAAAATTTTTGATTAAAAAAAAAAAAATTCAAGGGTTGGTTGGCTGTCTGGATAAGGATCTGGAATTTGGCCCCACATCACCCTGGCCTGCCATTTGGACTGAGATAGGCCCTGCTGTGTAAGATGGAAAAAGTAATAACTTCAAATGTTTGTTTAATGCAACTCTGGTTCACCTTCACTTGGGTCACCGCCTTCCTCTGCTCACAAACACTTAATTGTCCCTGAAAAGTAGGTCAGTGCCTTGTGGAACAAGCTGGAGAGACAGCTAAGACCCAACCCATCACTCCAACAGGCCTGGAGAGGCCCAAGTCGTGTCTAGGAAACCAAGACCAGTCAACAGTACATTATGCCAAGAGCACTCCAGGTGTTCCAGGCGGCAACCTGGCTACTGCCATTCCTAGGTGGTGACTCAGCAGGCTGGGAGAGCAGAAGACACCCAGGATGCAGGGCTGAGGCTCATGAGAGTCCTGGGAATACTTGTTCCACTCTGATGGCTAATGAGGTGTCCCTAATCATCCCTGAATGCTAAACTCTTCCCCACTGTACATACGGTCCCTTCTGTAGGATACCAAACATTGCTCAACCATAAATGGAGCTGCTTGAACTTCTCCCCACTCCTTCCCCCAAACAGTTTCTTTAGGACACCCTAAAATAGACACTGCTCCTTACCCATGAGCTAGAGGTACATTCTTAGCCCTGTAAACTATTTCCGCATGCCCAATGAAAAAGGGGTTAAATTTTTTGGACAGGATACACCTTGTTTTCGGGCCCAAATACTCCATCTATCCAGAATCTTAAGGTGGGAGAGACTCCCCCCTCAAACCTCATCCAATACTAAATATAGGATATTGCTTCAAAATCAAAAAGAAGGGGCCCAGGGAAATGAGGCAACAGAGGGCTAGCAGTTTGGGAAATAGCTACCAGAGGGTCAGCTGTCCAGCTGGCTCTGGAATCTGAAGACTTCCAAACCTAACAACTGCCTTTCTCAGCAAGAATCAGAAGTATGTGAGGCAGCTGTGGAGAATAAAAGCCACAGAGCCCAGCTTCAGAAGCCAGTAGCAAATCACTTCCTTAGCCATTGTTCCCTACAAAAAAGCGAACACTACCGGGAACTTCACCTTTAGACCAGATATCAGCTTTAAGAAAGAGGAACGGGAAAAGTAGTCAGTTATTTCTTTGGCAAATAGAAAGCCCAGGCACCTCTCTCTCCCTCTCTCCCAATCTCTCTGCATCTCCCTCTGTCTCCTTCCCTTCCTCCCTCAAGTTCTCTGGTGGTAAAACCAAAACAACTGACAATCCCAACCTTTCTAAACTCTGACTATGTAACTTCCTATTATCTTCTAGTCTCATATACCTCTCCTCCTCCTGCTCCTCCAGTGCCTCCTGTTGGGAAAATAAAGGAAAATGGTCAGAGCCCCTCAAATGTTCAGAAGCTTGCTGAGCATTTGATGTAAATATGCACGTGCACCCAGGTGTTCCTTGGCTGTTGTCTAATGTAATTGCACATGTGCACCCAGGTGTCCTGGGTTATGACTTAAGTATAAATGACGAGTGGCTCTGATACATGCCGTCCCCCACCCCCGGGATGTCACTACTGCTGCTGGAGGCTGTTGCTGCAAACTGTTGCTCCCAGGACCCCTGGGACCCTTCGGGAGGCCACCGCTGCTGCTGCTGGAAGCTGCTGCTGCTGTGTACTAAGCTCGTGTTGTCTGCCAATGGCCTCCAGGATCTTTCCCAATTACCTAGAGGTTGTGGACTTGCGTGTTAGGGGTTTGTGACCCGGTCCATACAATGGGTTTGAAAGGTCTGAACCCTAGCCCTGACAATACAAAATGGAAACTTAGTATAACTAAAATAAGAAACATTTTGGCTTTAGTTAGGATTTGCCTTACTCAATAACTGGTATAGTCATGTAGCTTTACACCTCCCCTGCACCCCAACATACACACATTTTACCTCTCCAAATCTAAGGTACTTTAGAGTCAGAACCATATAAACTAATACCTAACTTCATACTTTTTAAAAATTTATTGGATTTAAGTCTAATAACTAGACTGTAAAATGTGCAAAGGAAAAAACATATCACCATTATTGTAACTAAGACTGCATGCTTACTGTGAGCCAAGCATCATTTTAAGCACACTGCACGTTCAATTATTTCATTCAATCTCCATAAGAATCCTATGATGGAGGTGCTATCAATAAAACATTTTACAGATGAGAACTGAAGCACAGGAAGTTCAAGAACTTGCCCAAGTTCAATTAATAAATGGCAGAACTGAAATTCAAACCCCTGCAGCTTGAGTCCATGCTTTTAACGCCTATACCCTACACCAGTGGTCCCCAGATCAGCAGCACCAGCATCTCCTGAGAACTCGGAAACACAATTTCTCAAGCTGCACTCCAGACTTATTGAGTCAGAACTGGGGGTGGGATGCAGCAATCTGCGTTTTAACAAAGCCTCCAGGTGATTCTGATGCAGGCTCAAGTGTGAGAACCACAGCTCTAAAGTGTGTGTATTCAACAAGCTGTGCTGCTTCTGCTTTTCTTTATTTGAGCCACACCCAAGACAGAGAGGCGTCCAGGAGGAACTTAACAGTGTAAAAATATTCTGAACAACTTATTATGGCATAATGTTTAAGACTGCATGTGGATTCTAGAGCCAGACTGTCAGTGTGAAACTCAGCTCCGCTGCTTACCAGCTGCATAATAGATAGGTTATGAGGATTAAATGAATTAATATTGTATAATGCATTTATAACAGTGCCCGGCTCTTAGTATGTGCTATAATAAGCTCTTATTAACTATGGTCTTTGATCCATTTTACAATTAAATTCAGCAAATATGTACTGGGCATCTATGTGCCAGTCATTGTGCTAGGCATATGCATTTGACAATATCTCCTGACTCATTGTCAGCCTTTGAACAAATGTTTATTGATGCCTTATTATATGCAATACTCTGTGCTATAGGATGAGGGGCACAAAGAACAAAGCATTAACTCTTCCTTTAAGGGCAGCACAAAATAGTGGACCAGGTATGACATTTACACAAGTAACTAAAACACGTATTAGCAAGTGATAAGAATCATAAGACAGCATTTCTTTGATGAAAAGAACATGGGGTGTGAGGTCATAAGATTTAGATTCAGTTGGGGCTGTGAGTGACCTCAGGCAAGTCGCTTAACCTCCATGAGCCTCAGTTTCCTCAGAAACAGGAGTGATAAACTGTGTATGAGGTTCCAAAGAGCTAATATATGTGAAAGCATTTTGTAAAAGGCTGTGTGAATGTTGTCAGTTGTTATTACTATTACTTTTAAGTGAATTTCTTTCAATAATATTATGCAAGTTCAGGAAAATGATATGATTTGTATCTGAGGTGATCAGGAAAGGCACTATTTAAAAAGTGACATTTGAGATGGATGTGGAAGGACAAATAAGATGTAGAAATGAAAGGAAAATCCAGGTGCAGGAAAAAGCATAAGCAAAGGCATAGAAGCAGGAAAGCCAGGGCATGTATAGGAAAAGCACTATTTCATTTTAGCTGGAATGTAAAGAATAATGGGAGGTAACATTAAAAACGTAGGTAAGGGCTGGCTGGTTACTCAGTTGACTAGAGCATAGTGTTATAACACCAAGATCAAGGGTTCGGATCCCCTTACCGACCAGCTGCCAAAAAAAAAAAAAAGGTAAGTAAAAAGTAAACAAGAGGGAAAAAATCATTTCCTTTTTTCTCCCATAGGTATCTCTGATAATTCAAGCAGGAGCAAATGAAGAAACAGTTAGTTAAAATTAGTGTTAGGATTTATCTGTAAATCTGAAGTATTCAGCACACCATGTACTCCATTTTCATGGGGTGATGAAGAGCCAGCTGTATCATATGTATGGAACATGGAATACCTATAATTATGTAGTTTGTACTGAGGCCAATTTGAAAATGATACTGTTATTCCTTCCTCATCAAAGCTTCTCATTGGGAATTCAAGAAAGAAACAGCTCACAAAGATTCTTTTGGCCTTTAGAATCTTTCAACATCATTATTCAAATAAGAGAAAGCTGTGTTCATCTAACACCAGCTGCAAAATGAAGTGGAAAGGGTTCAAGCCCCTCAGCCATTTTTCAAGTGTTTGTTGGGACCTCTTTTCAAATACAGCATGAGGTACACTCATTTTTGTTTTGGTTTTTTGTTTGTTTTGTTTTTCACTCACTGCTTTTGTACAAGAAAGTATTTCTACAAGATCCTGAGTGACAGTACATAATCTGGAGTAGTACAAATTTGTTGATACAGTAATTAAAACTTCCGAGTCATGGCACCAAAAAATAAATAAATAAATAAATTTTCCAATAGATTGTTTTAGACAAGGTTTTTAAATTTTATATATTGATGTAGTTGAATGAAATGCTGTACTTTTAATCTAGCAATTCTTATTTGCCAAAGAGCATCTGAAAGTAAAGTAAATTTAACAAATTTTGAAGGAAGTCCATTTCTGTTCTACAAAGAGTAAATTTAACTTGTTTATCATGTCAAATATTTTATATTTAAACTCCAACTGTCAGTTTTGCAAAAAGTTGCATAAGGAAAAAACATGAACTCCCCAAGGAACAAGTAAAAGTTCAAATTTCAAACTGAACATTCTTATGCTAGTCTTTACTCCACTGTCATACAAGTGCCCCCTACTGTCGTTCATATTTAATCTATGTTTCTCTTAAAATATTCTTTTTTCAGCCGGTAATTGATCACAATCAGTCACAGATTTCTTTGTTCCTTTTCCAGTCCCACTGATTCACTTGACTTGCCTAAATAAATAAATAAGTAAATTTTAAAAATAGATTTTTTAAACTCATTTTTATTTATTCATGTTTTGGGGCAGCTGGCTGGTAGAGGCATCCGAACCCTTAAACTTGGTGTTATAACACCACACTCAAACCAACTGAGCTAACCAGCAAGCCCTCTTAAGATTCATGTTTAGATCCTCTCCTGTAGTGCCCTTCACAAAGCATAAACATAATTCTTCACTCGTACGTACATATTCAATCCGACTAGTACTAAATATGGTCTTTATCAATTTAATATAGAATTAACTCACTCATATTGTGTTGACATAATAAAATCATCCTGAATACTTTTTGAAACATAACTGGTATCTAAGCATTGGAGGTACAGAAGCAAGGGAATATGAGAGTAGGATAATTTGGGTGGGGGAGTGCACTAAGGAGATGTACCCCTGTATGTATGACACAACTGGGCAAAAAACCACAATGGCACTGCAGTCCCCTCAAGCATAGAGAGGGGATTGGGGACAAATCAGTACAAATCACCCCTTCCCCCTATAAACAAACAGGTGAGTCCACAGATAGAGATTAGGAGTTTGGAGGGGCTGCCTCTTCTTCCTACCCTCCACCACCTATGAACAGCATAAGCACAGGACGCAGAAGCCTGGGCTCTTGGACTTTTCCAGGTCTAACGTAGGCCTGGTGACTGGCAGAAAAGGAAGTCATAGCTGGATAGTACTCTGTCTTCAGAATTTTGGTAGACATTGCAAGAGCCTGTGTAAGCTATCAAAACCCTTCTGCTAAGGTTCTTAATACTTTGTGCTCCTTGGACATTTCTGCCATCATCCTGGTACCCTCTCTGTTATCAATGTATACATTCTGGTGATTGGGCTGGGCTGGGGGAACCCAGAAGAGAACATGTAGCTTCTATTTGTGTCAACTGGCAATAGTGGGATGTTAGTGTATGTCTCTATATACATATGTATATTTGTGTGCACATATATGTGTGCACACATATGTACATACATCCTACAAATTCTACTCTGGCAAGCCAGGTTGTCACACAGTTGGCCATTCATTGTGCTCATCACTCCACAGCTATACAGTAATTCCCTCTCGGCCCCTGACCTATGCAAAACAAACCAAGAATCTAGATATGACACCACAGGAAGAGTCTCATTCACAATAGGAGCAAAGGAAAGAAGGAGGAAAGTAAGGCTGGCAAACTACAGGCACTGCAGAGCCATCTATTCTTGGGAAAAATTAGGATAGGAAGCAATCATTTTTTTTCCCCTAGAGTTCTGCCAGACCTGGACCCTCTATGGGGTTCAGTGGGTCCATCATTCATCAGACTCCTATCAAAACAGGTCCTGCAACCAAAACCTACAGAGAAGTCAACACACAAACAATAGTATTGTTCCACTTCATCCTCTTCCCCCGACTTTGAAGATGGTTAACCTTAGAGAATCAATCCAACAATATTGCCATTAAAAATAATCATATTATTAGCAATCTAAGTGTCTATCAACAGATGAATGGATAAATAAAATGTGGTACATACATATAATGGGATACTATTTAACCTTAAAAAGGAAGGTAAGGGGGCCGAGCCCGTGGCGCACTTGGTAGAGTGCTGCGCTGGGAGCGCAGCAACGCTCCCACCCCGGGTTCGGATCCTATATAAGAAGGACTGGTGCACTCACTGGCTGAGTGCTGGTCACGAAAAAACGACAAAAAAAAAAAAAAAAAAGGGCCGGCCCGTGGCTCACTCGGGGGAGTGCGGTGCTAATAACACCAAGGCCCCGGGTTCGGATCCCATATAGGGATGGCCAGTTCGCTCACTGGGTGAGCGTGGTGCTGACCACACCAAATCAAGGGTTAAGATCCCCTTACTGGTCATCTTTTTATTAAAAAAAAAAAAAAAAAAAAAAAAAAGGAAGGTAAGGGGAAGGAGAGGGGAGAGAAGAGGGTGGTCAATGGACACAAAATTGATAGGAAGAATAAGATCTAGTGTTCTATAGGAATACAAGGAGACTACAGCCAACAACATATAACTTCATAGTTAGTCAAGAGGATGCTGAATGTTCCCAACACAAAGACACGAGGTGATGGATATGCTAAACACCCTGATATGATCACTGCACACCATGTAAAAGTACTCAAATATCAGATGATGAAAAAGGTTTGGAAATAAAGAGAGGTAGTGATTACACAGCACTGTGAATGTAATTAATTGTATGTTTAAAAATGCTTAAGATGGAAATTCTTATGTATGTTTTACCACCAAAAATAAATTAATTAAATAAAGTACTGGGGGGAAAATAGACCACATCAAGGATATTGCTAATTTTGTCAGGTTTGTTAATGGCCTTGTGGTTATGTGTTTTCTTGTTGTTGTTCTTGTTTTTTAAAAAAAGGATTAATCTGTTAGAGATAAATACTTAAGTTTTTACATATAAAAAAAAAGAAAGGAAGGAAATTCTGATATATGCCATAGCATAATGTCTTCAAGTTTCATCCACGTTAAGTGAAACAAGTCAATCACGAAAGGGCAAATATTGTATGACTGCACTTATATGAAGTACCTATAGTAGTCAAATTCTGAAGAGGGATGGAAGGAGAGGAGGTCATTATTTAATGGGCATGAAATTTCAGTTCTGGATGATGAAAAAGTTCTGGAGATGGTTGGTGGTGATGGTTCCACAACAATGTGAACGTACTTGATGCCACTGAATTGTACACTTACAAATGGCTAAAATGGTAAATACTATGTTATGTATAAATCATATTGTTGTTATGACTCCTGATAATAAAAACAAACTACAATTACATACCTATTATGAGCCGAGCAATGTGCTTTACATATGTTAGCTCATTTAACCTATCCAAAAAGCTTGCAAGATGGTTATTATCACCAACATTTTGCAGGTGGGGAATTAGTTAAAATACCAATTGAGAGGTTAAGTGGCTGCCCCAAAATCACACAGCTAGTAAGTACCAAAGCCAGGATTCCTTTCCATTGTAAGACGCTGCTTTCCACTCTAGAGGGGAAATTTATCTGATATTATAAAATAGCCACAAAACAGAAAACCCCTGGAACAAGGAGAAAAGGTACATGGTCAGCAACAGAGGTAAAACATACTTTGGCACATGCTCCCTAATTCTACTTATAAGGTTGTTCTTCCTCTGATGGTATCTAAGAATTTTAAACACATCAGTTATCAATCCTTGTAAAACCCTAGCAAACAAGGAAATGTTATTTGTAATACCTGTAAAACCCAAAAATGAAATTTCTCACAACCTACCAAGCAACTCCCTATTTTGTAAGAATTTTTAAGGACTTCTGCAAGGTCAAGGAAAATAATTTAAGAGTTAGTTTAAAAAGAAAAGAAATCTAAGAAAATCTAAGAGTTAGTGTGTTACAAAATTATACCCCAGGTCCCAAACACTATAAGCAAAGTTCCAGTAGAAGGAAAGGGGATCACAGTGTCTGTCTCCCCACTGTTCTTTTCTAGTTCTCTGATCTCCAGATGGATCAGGAACAGGCCAGACTAGAAGGGTAGCTCTTGGTGAGAAAAACAGAAGTGGCTCTGCATGTCCACAGGTGGCGCTGCTTGTTAACAACCAGCTCCTACCACCACACCCACTTTCAGAGAGGAAGCCTCAGGGTCTGCTGGTGAGGACAGGAAATCTGGACAGCCAGATTCCAGTCCCAGCCTGTATCACTAGGTCAGGGCTTGGGGAGGGAGGGGGGGTAGTGGGGGGGTGCATTCTGCCACGTTCTATTCCAAGGGTGGTGTCACCTGCCATCAGGGACTAATGGTTGCTACCCAGGAGATAAAAGATACAGAAAAAGGGCTGGGCAGAGGATGTAGCAAGAGTGCAATCCACAGCATGTACATTCCCATGAGGGACTGAGGTTTTCTGGCCTCTACCACAGGTCAAGTAAGCACAGGCCAGGAAAGGGATTGAAAACAATCCTCTCAAGTCCTGTGTCTCTCCCAGGGAGACAAGGAAGCTCAGGTTCCTCAAATGAAAGCCACTCTGCTGAAAACAAAAGCAGCCTCCTTCCTTCCCACCCCCACACTCCAAATAATTTATAGTCACCAAGTGTCTCCTAGTTCTCAGGAAATATGCTATCAAACAGGAAATGAAAAAATATCCATTCCTTCCAGAAGGAAGGAGGAGGAATCATATCCCTATAGAGACAGGAAATCAGCAGATCAGGATCCAAGCTGTGCTCAGGGAAATGACTGCTCCATTCTCAGTGCAGGAGGTTGTGAAAGTCTAGCTCCTCTCAGGCTTCAGTCACCCCTTAGGTAAGAATTTCCAAGCTGGGCCATCTTGTTATGGAGTGTTGTATATTTACCAGTTAAATGGGGAAAATGAAGGCACCCCATGCTCTAATGCCAATAAAAAGTACATCTCTACAAACTTCCTACTTTTTGCTGGAGGATAGAAGGAAAAATACGCAAAGCAACCACGAGGGACATTTGCCAACAGCTACAGGTGACCCCAATATCTAAAGTCTGCATCCACCCAATCTGAGGTTGTGGCTGGGTATGGGACACAAGTCAGAGAAGAGGCTGAAACTTTCCTATTTGCCAACTGCAATTATCATAATAGCTTTATATTTCTACAGTGCCTGAATATCTCAGTGATTTCTTTCCCCACCCCCAATCTAATTCTGAGCCCCTTCCTTTGCTGAGGGGTATCTCTCCATTTGAGAGGGACAGGCAGGGTATTTCTTCAGTCCCTGCTAAAAAAGTCACAGTGACTAGAAGCCTTGTCCAAGGTCATTAGCTAGTCAGAGAAAACTAACACTCAACTTCTAAATGCTCTCCCACAAAGGAACTGCAAAACAACTGTTTCTCAAAAAAATACTCAGGCAACAAAAATTCTGTGTGTTCTATCCACAAAAATTTCTTTATCTCTCCTATCAGTCTGCACTTTGTACTAATGTCTCCCAATTCAATATGCTACGCATGTATCTGTAGTCTATGCATTTAAAGCCTCCCTCCACTATTCAACTCAACATACTTTGAGCTGGACACTGTGCTAAACATCAGGGATACATAGGAGAATGAGATGATATCCCAGCTCTCTAGGTCCTCAGAGTCTGAAGGAGGACAGAAAGGCAAATACTGTTATTCAGAGGGATTGGTGACAACAAAAAGGAAAAGTGGGCTTAGAATTCTTCAGTTCTCAGCCACAGTATCTAGGGAAACTTGATTTACCGAATGGAACCTTTCTCTCCAGGAACCTCTGAAAATATTTTTACTTTCCTCAGTCCCAACTTGACATCTCCAAATTATGTTGCCCAAATCCAAGGCCATAAATTGGTATGACATGTAAGAACAAGAACAGCAAGCACCACAATGGAAGAGAACTCTTGAGTCAGCTCTGGTAGGAAGTTCTGTAGAACCACACCCAGAAAACTTGACCTGAACAATGAGATGAGTGTACTAACTTTTCCCCTCTGTCCGTCCCTCCCAGGGCCAGAGAATGGGACATGTAGGAGGATTCATCTGAAGGAAGAGAAAGGAGTAGATACCAAAACCCACACCATTCCCGTGAAACAAAACTCCTCCCACCAAGACAATCTCAGTAATGTCACAATGTTCTACAAAAGGTCATTCAGTACTGTTATTCCCTCCAGGTTTGTCTGCAGCTAAATCATCCCACAAAAAGTAAAGGAGGCATCTAGCCTAAAACAATGTACTTTTAAAGGGGTGTTTTTAAAACCAAAAACCCAATGATTAGAAATGTATTAGGGTGTTAGCTATATCTATACTCTGTTCAAAGCACCATTAATCCTCATCTTCTGATAACGAGACATCCCTTCATGAAAAAAAAAAAGTCCAAGAGTGATCTATTCCCCTTCAGGGGCAGGTACCAACCCCCCAACACAAGATTTTCTCTGGGTCCACATTACTCAGAGCAAAAGAATGGAATGAGGCCTGTCAACAAAAAAAATAGACCGTGATATTAGGAGGCCCCAAGACCCCTAAATCAAGCAATCAAAACATTCTACCCCTAAGCACAGAAGAATTAAAACCTTCACACTCCATTTCCTTTTCTCTACCTTCCTACCATTTGGGGGTACAGAGGAGAGGGGGATAGAAAGATAGGACAGTTTAGATTCAAGGTCTGCATAGCTAACAGAGTGGTCCACTATCTGTCTGGGTTTCAGACATGAAAATAATGACCGATCCAGTGTGTGTGGTGGGAGCATGTCAGTGAAGGAGGAAAGTAAGATGGGGCAAAAAGAAAGTAATAGTAGAAACAAGAGGTTTTATACTACTCCAGTAGCAACCCCTGCTGGCAAATGCAAGAAGGTCCTGGCTAACCCCAAGGTCTAGGGCTGGTAAGACCAATGAGAGAAAGGAATATCCCCATCTCTTGTTCTACTCTAACTATCCCGCATCTCTCTCCCTGATTTTCTAATTACAACATAAGCCTTTTCTCCAGACTCACTCTAATGAGAAAGTTAAGTAGCTGGGTGGTACAGTTTTATCACAAGGAAAATAAATGGCAATTAATAGCTGGTTTGCACCACAGAAGCCGGTTTGTCTACACAGCCTGCTAGTTCCAAGAAGCTTCTCTCTGCAGTACACCATCCTTTTATTTATGTTTTTAATAAAGCCAAATCTCTATGTCTCACAACGTAGCATCCTCCCATCATCCAACCCCTTTTCAGCCCTCCTCCTACACTTACTCTTTTCCCCAATGTGTAGTCTGAATCCCATCCAGTAGAGGAGGAAACACAACCTGTTGCACAAGTATTTCATCTGCTGACACTCCTTTCAGACACACACCCCAGCTTGACAAGCAGCCAAGATGATGTCAACCAGTTGAGTGTTCCTTCAGGCTTCTGGCTCTGAGCACCTGATCTTTAAAAAGGTGTAAAGTACTAACAAAATCCAATTGCATCAGCACTCAGTGAATACCTGCTAAATGTAGGGCACTGTGCTAGGCAAAATAGGGAATAGGAAAAAGAATAAATCATAATCCATGAGCCCCAGCAGCACAATCTAACTGGGCAAATCCATGAGAAGTTAAATAACAAATAATAAAATACAAGTAATGATACACAGCATTGCATGGTCAACTAGCTAATAAGTGGTAGAAGTTAATGCTATAAATTCAGAAGCAGAATGAGTTATCACAGGTTTGTTTTGTTTGCAAAGGATTAATGGAAAAGGGAGAACGTGAGCTGAGCTCCAAAGACAGGTAAGATTTTACTAGAAGCTGGGGGAAGGCCTTACAGAAAAGGGTGCTCTAAGGCACAAATCCTAAGTACCAAATGGAGACTCAAAATTTACTCATACATATGGCAACAAAAATAAATAATAGGTAAGGTTTATGAGACAAAAGGAGATACAACCAACATAAAGGAGTAAAGGAGAGATAAATGGGGCAGTTCCAAAGTAAGCCCAGCAAAGAAACAAAGCTGGAAGAATACAAACTGAAGTTTGAACAATGGTTACCTTGACCTGTGGGACTAGGTAGAGAAAAGCCTAGAAAAAAATTTAATTTTTTCTTTGTAAATTTATTACAATAAACGTGCATAGTTTTATAATAATAATAATAATAATAAAGAGAGTTAGATAAACATAGAAGGCCTGTCTTTTTTCTTCTTAAGTTCAAGGATATTTTTTTTAATAGTAACTCACAGTATCCCACACCTAATTAGGGTCCCTTGACAAGATTTAAAACACTAGGTAAAAAGTGCAAACTGAAGTCACACTCCTTTTCCCACTCACAAATAATAAGAGCTCAAAATGCAAATAAAAGTCAATTCCCTGACCCTTTCAGTGGGCAGGATTCCAAAACTAGCAGTTTTTAAAGAAAAGAAGGAGACTCAGGCTAGACAGTTCTATTCAAGGAAGTAAAAAAAAAAAAGTATAATATCGTGGTTAGTATTTGCAGTTCTAAAGTTCAACAGAACTAGACTTGCATGCCTGCTCCACCATTTACTAGGTGTGACCTTGGGCAAAGTTATTTCACTGGCTGAGCCTTACTTTTCTCCTCTATAAAATGATGATAATAATATCTACTTCATAGGGTTGTTATGAGAATTAAATAGGGTAATATATATAAAGTGCTTAACATAGTACATCCCTGGCACTTAATAAAAACTCAACTAATGGGAGCAGGAGTTATTATTATTATTACTATTATTAATCCATTCAGACCAGAAAAGGAAAGCATCTCCCACCAAAGCTACAAACCAAATCCATCTCAGCTTTCCTAGATGCTGCCAAAACCAAAGTACAGAATTAGCATGACAAAGGGTAAACCAGGGTTTTACCCGTGTCCTTACCAAGAGAATAGAATCTGAGTAATAAATCTTAAAAGGTCAGCAAAAGCTAATTTCACATATGCTCCTCTTTCCAGGTTAGAAAGTGGCTAAACCATCTGTTACAGGTTGAACTGTATCCCCCAAAAGATGCTGAAATCCTAATCCCAAGTAACTGTGAATGTGACTTTTCTGGAAATGGGGTCTTTACAAATGATCAAGTTAAGATGAGGTCATGAGGGTGAGTCCTAACCTGATTTGACTGGTGTTCTTATTTTAAAAAAAGGATATGTGGCCACAGACAAACACATACAGATGATGTGAAATCACTCAGAGAATGCCATCTATAAGCCAAGGAACACTTGAGACTACCAGAAGCTGGAACAGACATGGAACAGATCCTCCCTTACATCTCTCTGAAGGAACCAATCCTGCTGACAACTTTTTTTTTTTTTTTTAATTTTTTTTTTTTTTCTTTTTTTTTTCGTTATTAAAGAATTTTTTTTTTTTTTTTTCTTGTCGTTTTTTTTTTTTTCGTGACCGGCACTCAGCCAGTGAGCGCACTGGTCATTTCTATATAGGATCCGAACCCGCGGCGGGAGCGTCGCCGCGCTCCCAGCGCAGCACTCTACCGAGTGCGCCACGGGCTCGGCCCCTGCTGACAACTTGATTTCGGACTTCTAGCCTCCAGAATTGTAATACAATAAATTTCTGTTGTTTAAGCCACCCAGTTTGTAGTACTTTGTTATGGCAGCCCCAAGAAATAAATACACTGTCTTTTCTTTAAAAACTGGCATTTATCGTATTATAACATGCATTTTAAAAATAAATTTTAATCTAAAATCAAAAGATGGGTAATTTAAAAGTAGACAGGACCTGGTTATATGTACACTTCCTTCCCTACCAATTCTCATGTCCTCATCTATCAACAAGAATACTATTATGGAAAAAGACATTAGGACCAAGAGAAATCATAAACTCTTTTGAATCTGGTATATCTGCTTCTCTAACCAACCCCTAGATGAATGAAAGGAAGGAAACAGAACTCATGTATATTGAGCATTCACCAAGTGCCTCACATATGCTAGGAACTAATACCCATTATCTTATTCAAATCTCACAACATCCCTAGAAGGTATGAACTATTTTCCCTACTACTAATAAGGAAATCAACATTTAGAAAGGTTAAGTAACTTGCCCAAGGTCATAGAGCCAAGACGTAGCTGAGCCAAAATTTAAACCCCTTGTTCTTAACTACGCCAACCTGCTTGAACACATACCTTTGAACCACTTCTCTACGTAGGATTTTCTTCCAAACTTTTGATTGAAATCACTATGTGTTGAATGAATCACTAAAGAGACCTTCTAAATCTTGTCTAATCCCTCCATTTTTACAATAAGGAAACAGGCCCAAAGAAGAAAAGTGACTTGACCAAGGTTACAAATAAGTTAGTGGCAGAATCAAGTATCTAACAAAAGTTTCCTGATTTCCATTACACCACCTAAGTTTGAGAGCAATAGCAATCCATGAAAATAGAGAGCACAAAAAAAAAAAAAAGGAAAGAAAAAAAGAAAATAGAGAGCACAGACAGAATCAGACTGCTTGAGTTTAAAACTTGGCTCTGCCATTTGCTGGCTCTGTCATCTCAGGCAAATCATTTAACCTCTCTGTTCTGTTGCTTCACCTGAAAATGGAGATAATAACACTTATTTCACATGGTTGCTTTAAGGACTGAATGAATTAATGAAAGTACTTAAAATAGTGCCTAGCATGTTAATAAGTGCTATATGTACTAACTGCTGCTGCTACAACTACCATTAAATAATGTTAAGCAAAACACCAAAGAGAATACACACACTGACCACAGCTTTATAAAATGGTGACAAATGCACTCATTGAGAGATGAGAGAAGAGAGGAAGAGGAAGAAAGGCTTCTTATTCCTTTAAATTTGCCTTATTTAATTATTAGTAATAACATTTACAGGGTATTTACTCTGTGCCAGGCTCACTGTTTGGTATGTTAGAGACATTACAAAGTTTCATTAAATCTAAAACACATCAATTGCAAAATGGCACTAATATTTCATTTACTCTCCCCAACAGCCTTATGAGGTAGGGAGTTCCTCTGTTTTGCAGAGGAGAAACCAAGTCATAGACTGATTAAATAATTTATCCAAGGTCACATGGCTAGTAAATGGCCAAACCAGGTTTCAATCCCAGGTCTGTCAGACTCCAAAGCCCCTTGCATTTAACCACTTACACTTAACCATAAACTGGGTGCTTCTCAAACTTTAATGTACACAACATCCCTGGGGAATCTTGCTAAAATGAAGACTGATTCAACAGGTCTGGAGTGGAGCCTAAGATTCTCCCTTTTTTTTTTTTTTTTGGTGGCTGGGTGGTACAGGGATCCCAACCCTTGACCTTGGTGTTACAATACCATGCTCTAACCAACTAAGCTAACCAGCCAGCCCAGCCCTGATTGTGCGTTTCTAACAAGCTCCTGCATGCTGCAGATGCTGTCGGTCCTTGGACCACCACCAAGTGCCAAACTATTCTGCTTCCTATTACAACTCCTCCTCCTCCCCCTGGATCTCAACCTCCATCCCTGATCTCAGCAATCAGCAAATGAAAGGTCCTTAACTCCCAAAAGAGAGAGGAACCTCTTAATTAATCCTTTGTTTCTGTGCCACTTTTACTATTCCCTCCTCTCCCCTCCCTGGCTCCCTCAGCTCAGTCCCCACCCTCCTCTCTATGGAAGGCTACACAAAACTACCTGAGAGGAAGATAACAGAGAATTCAAAATGAATAGCTGTGAGACATAAGGAGACTTCTCTAACAAGAAAAAAACAGTTAACCTTGAATAATTTGGGGTGACAAGGTGCCAACTCAAAGTCCACATCACCACTGAGACTCTGAATGGTAAGTGAATGCTTCTGGAGTAAATTGGAAACTAAGGGTTATTTACTCCCATCATTTCTCCAAAGATAATGGGTGTGACTTCTCCCCACCCCCAATCTCAGCTCAGGTCTCGGAGCAACACAGGTAATTATGATCTGCCTACTTACAACTGAAACAACTAGTTTCAATTGGGTTCAGTCCTCTCCCACTCTACCCGTCCTACATTTTAGACATCGTTTTTGTTTGTGCTTTTGGTGATTAAGAGTACTACCAAACACACTCAAAAGTGATTGCACTGCACAAGTATGTGACACAATCACCTTTCTATAGTTGTTCTGGATCCCTAGTTAAAAAGGAAGACTGAAATTTGAATTATATATGATATAATCGAGTGGATGCAACGCAGGATTATTTTTGACACAAGAGCCCTACAGATTCTTCTCTCTGCTCCATGGTAAACAATTTCTGCAACTCTACTTGAGTGGTTCAAATCAGGCCATTTTCTTTTTTCTTTTTTTTTTTAAAGATGACCAGTAAGGGGATCTTAACCCTTAACTTGGTGTTGTCAACACCACGCTCCCCCAAGTGAGCTAACTGGCCATCCCCACACAGGGATCCAAACCCGTGGCCCTGGTGCCATCAGCACCATACCCTCCCAAGTAAACCACAGGCCAGCCCAAATCAGGCCATTTCGAGAGTAGTCTGATTTGCAAATCTTAAAACAACTCAGAGCACAAATCCAAAAACTATATTGTGCCTTAAGGTAAGAGGGCCTATTCTCAAGTGGAGTTAATCAGGCCTGGGTTCAAAATCCAGTTCAGTCACTTACCAGCTGTGTGACCCTGAGGGAAGTTATTTAAGCTCTTTAAGCCTCAGTTTCCTCATCTGTAAAATCTACCAATGTCTTTGGACTGTCATAGGATATCATTTTGATGATTAAATGAGATAAAGTACCTGACATTTAGTAAGGGCTCAGGAAATATCAGCTTTCTCCCTTTTCCTTCCCCTACCCCTGCTCATAGGAATGGATATACAGTTAAGTCCATAATACAGATTAGTACCAAGTCACATAAACTGTGATTAAGAACAGTTTCATAAAACAAAACAAAAAAGGGCCAGCCCGTGGCTCACTTGGGAGAGTGTGGTGCTGACACCAAGGCCACAGGTTCAGATCCCTATATAGGGATGGACGGTTAGCTCACTTGGGAGAGCGTGGTGCTGACAACACCAAGTCAAGGGTTAAGATCCCTTTACTGGTCATCTTTTAAAACTAAAAATTAAAAAAATAAAAAAATAAAAAATACCACTTACCTGGTGAGGAGATCTGGCTGAATTTAGCACTAATTATATGACCTGGAGAAAACTACTTAGGAGCAAGAATGAGCTGAACTGATCATTTCTAGTTCATTCATTCAATAAATATTTATTGAATAATACTATATACCAGACACTCTTCTAGGTGCTAGGAATACAAGAGTTAATACACAAATAAAACTCTCCACTCTTAAGGAGTTTGCATTCCAGTAAAGAGGAAGATTCAGACAATATAAACAATAAATAAAATATGTTAAATGATAACAGGGAGTTCCAGGAGTAAGATGAGGTAGAACTGTAATATTCCACAGAGGAAAGTGAGTTTGAGAAATGGAGGTTAGGGGCTTATGTAGTTCTAAAATCCTATGAGAAGGAAAGTAAAAGATAATATAAGGGGACTTCATTATACTCTTCTGCATATTACAATTCTCCATCTGACAGCATACTTTGGTATTAAACTCTGAAAAGGACAGATTATATATTTGGTATATACAAAGTACTCAGCACACAAGCATCTCATACTGAATCCTAGATAGATGAAAAGCTAGCTATATATTCAGATTAGAGAGTCAGAGATCTAAAAGGAACCCTAGAATACCATCTGGTTCAGTTTCCGTCTTTAGTGAATGAAGAATTAAACCATCCACGAGAAGGGCTGGTCGGCTCACTTAGGAGAGTGTGGTGATGGTAACACCAAGGCCAAGGGTTCAGATAAAAACTAATAATAATAATAATATAATAATAATAATAATAATAATAATAATAATAATAATAAAAACCATCCACGAGAGTTCACTATTTTCTTCTTGAAATACTTAAGGAGAAAAATGACATACCATCCTAACAACTTAATGTTATTAACCTTAGGCTCACTGGAATTTCTCCTATCATCTAATACTATATTCTCTTTTTAAAGACACAATTTCATGTAGTAAACGAACATTTACAGCAAATCCTTGTGCACAGCATTCATTCATCAAACATTTCTCTAGTACCTATATGTGCTAGGCACTGTGCTAAGGCTAGGGAACAGAGAGCTTAAAGTGTGGAGAGAAGATAACCATATAAACAACCAAATAGCCATACTGTGTGATATGCATATCAGAAGAAAATAAAACCTACAGAGGTAAAAGGGAGGAAAGAGATTAACCACATGGGAAGACAGGGTCAAGAAAAGCTTCCTAACAGTAACACTGCCTGAATTATGTTTAATAAGGTAAACTGGAATTTGCTGGCTGGTAAGGTTAACAGGTGAAACAGAAATTCTAGGCAGAGGGGAAAGCATGGGCAAAGAAAACCATAGAGACCTTCTCCAGCCTGGCATGGTAAGCAAGTTGAACATAGCTTCATCCTGACAGAGAAAAATGCAAGGAAAAAGAGGTTACAGTAGCAGGCAGGGATTAGACCATCACAGATTTTTTGCTGCATGCTTGGGCTTTATTGTATAGGCAATGGGTTTTTATCTGGTAGGAATATGAAAGAGAGACTATTGGGGAAGAAAGAATGAAGACAGACCAATTAAGAGCAATCACAGCAGTCCAACTAAGAGATAATAAGGCTTGGTTCGTGTATTAGCAATAGAGCTGAAGGGATGACAGATGGAAAGAAGTGTAGGAAATGGAATCAACAGGATTTGGTGAAAGATTGGCTACCTGGGCAGAATGAGGGAGAGGAAGAAGACATGAACGAAGCCCAGGTTTCTGGCTTGGACCCCTGAATGGATGGGGGAAAGGCATTCACTGAGATGGGGAATGCAGGAGAAGCAGGTCTGGGAGCAGAGAAGGGGACAATGATGCCCATTTTGGACATATTGAGTTTGCAATGTCTGTGGGACAACCATATGGAAAAACCCATCGTGAAAGGTGCTAAAAGTTGCCAGAAATATTAAGGAATCTAATCACAACCACCATATGCAAAGTGGTTTAATCAATGAAGTACACCATATGCATCTCATTTGACACAATCTAGACCTGTAAAGAGCTCACAATTAGGCTGGGACGTTCAGACAAATATACACTAAAAGTTAAGTAACAAAAAACATAAGAAATGCTATAAGGCAATACTGGCTTATGATGAATTGAAGGAAAAACACTTGTTATATTTAAAGGCCATAAATCAAATCACCACTTAGCTTTGCAACCTCTGGAACTTTTATTTAATTAACTTTCCATATCATCACAAGCCTATTTGGTGAAGGTATTATATACATCCTTACAAGTCAGAAAATAAGATGTAATCAAGAAAAGGAGGAAGAAGAGCAAAAAAAGAATGCTGGGTTTTGGCTCTGCTCTTTAGATTACATATATAGGCAAAGGCAAAGGGAGGCAGCTAATGACAGCAACAACTATTATCCTCTGCCTTATTTAGCCCCCTTAGTACTGCCCCCACACCTATCTTCTCTTATTAACATAGCACCTGTGCTACAGCTACACCAGATACTGTCTCCTATCCCTTCATAATGGCATATTCATGCCAGGGCCTGGGCCATTCCCTTAACTGCTTCACCCCTTCCAAGAAACCTCACATAGGATAATCAGAGAAAGGAGGCCTAAGAGATGGTAATCTAATGCTCCCTCTATCTCTCTCTCCCACAGGGAAGGTGGAGGAAAATTCCAGCTCCTGACAGTTCCCCATTCTTCCTAACAAAGGCAGTATTACATGAGTACTGTTACTATACTTATTAACAATAACAATATAAACAATGAGCCAGTCCTCTGAGAGAGATGGGGATCTCAAAGCACCCCAACTAAACTAGTCTGGTCCCTGTCTTCCATTTGGGAAACTAGCCAACAAAGGCTGGGACAGGTCCTACATTCTTGCCCCCTAGAGGTGGCTCAGGCCAGCTTCTTTTCAATTCAACACTGATCGCATGCTCAGTCTGGGGCTAGCCTTAGCTACTGCTCAGCTTGTGGTGTTTGTGAGCACATAAGTGTTTGCAGTAGGTTTGGGTGTGTCCTCATGCTACAAAGATAATTATAACAGAGGAGCCAAGCCTTCCAGGTGCCTTTCCTGCTAGAAACTGGAGCCTATCACTTCAGCCACAGGTCACCAGAAAGTGAAGGGCCCCAAGAGGATCCTGTCCCAGCTATATGGAAAGGTAACATGGTGAAAAGGTTCTGCATGACTATAAAGAATGTTAGAGAGAGACTACCTGGAACAAAGAACCATGGATGGCAGCTCCCTGCCATCCTAGTTGGAACAGAAGTTGATCTTGTCAGTACCCTTTCCCCCGTGACTAAGTCTCTTTTTAGGAAATTTTCTACTGTGAAAATGATGCCTAAATAACCATCCATTATTTGTTAAACTGCTTACACATTCTTTATTGTCTTTTGTCATTTGTAATGTCTATTGTATACTATAAATCCCTAGAGGGCAGACAGAGATTTATGAACTCTATTCAGTGTTACATACATTCAAAGAGGCTCTTAATAGAGGCATTTTTACTGATGGTGATGACAACGATAGTAGAAGGAGTCTATATAAGCAAAGTGGCATCCCCTAGAGTAGACCATCCACTGCAATATGTGAAACCAGAGGCAAGGAACACAAATATATACACACTTCTTCCAGTACGTCAAGAGAAACTATACCAGATAAGCCAAATCAGGGACTGAAAGATCAAAGATTCTCCAAATTAGTGGAGACATACTTTCCACTCCCTAGAGTGACTCATATCAAGTTTATCTGATATAGAGTCCAAATTTACAAAACAAGAAGCAGCAAACAAGCCACACTGTGGGGAACATGCCAATTAACAACCAAAGGATGCGAAATGTGCCAAAAGGGGTAAGACCTAGTCAATTCTGAACTTGGCCTAATACATTAGGAAATACCCTCTATACTAGACTAAAGGTGAAAAAACCAAGCAGATAGAGGACAAAGGGTAACTAACACTCTTTTTAGATATAAAGGTCAGATAAACTCTGAAGGACATTACCACGGTATGAAAAGTGGTGATTATATTGAATCTGTTAAGGTAAGGCATGGAGAGCTCTGAGTCATGAGAACAAATCCATCACGTTTGCTGCCTGCCTGCCAAAATAAACAAGGAGGAGACTGCATCTTCCATAATAGCCCCTCTGTCTAGTCTTGCAAAGAACCCAAGTCTTCACAAGCCTAGTCCAAACAGTTGGGTATACTAATCACATAATCTTCATGGAAAGCAAAGCTCACAAATGTTTCTAAGCTCAACTACCCTAGGGAGAGTAGTGAAGGTAGCCTGTGGGATTTATGCAGAGGGTAGACCTCGAGTTCACTCTCAAGACAAAGAATCCTGCACTTTCCATGTCAGATAGTGCCAGGGTTGGCTAGTTAGCTCACTCGGGGGACCATGGTACTGATAACACCAAGGTCACAGGTTCAGATCCCCATAACAGCCAACTGCCAAAAAAAAAAAAAAACCCAAGATGCCACTGTCCACAAAAGTCAAATTATCAAATACATAAGAATTAACTTCTGCCTAGCACTTTACTAAATGAAATAAAGAAATGCAAAAGTTATATATATGGTTCCTTCCCTGAAGGAGAATACAACTTTTCAGGGGGAACAAAATACTAGCCAGCCAGAGAATAATACAATTGGTAATCAAGCAGATGCTACATTTTTTTTTTTAAGACAAACTACAATGAATGACCTCTTATTCTGTCAAACCTATGCTGGAGGGCTGGCCAGTTTAGCTCAGTTGGTTGGAGTGTGGTGTTATAACACCAATGTCAAGGGTTTGGACCCCTGTGCCAGCCAGCCACCAAAAAACAAAACAAAAATTTATGCTGGAAAACTCTGATCCTGGATCAATGCACCTGTGTGCCCTACTATCTACACCCAGGTTTTTGCATGCTTCTGGGGCTAGAGAAAAAGAAAACACACACACACACAAAGCCCCTTCTTTCCTTCCTCGTGTCTCTCAGCAGACAACTTCACCCCTTACTTCACAGAGAGAATAAGAGCATCAGGGGAAATTCCCTCAAGTTCCTATACTACTAACCAACCAACTTAACCACCTGCATTCTTGCCTTATTCCTTCCAATCTTTCTCATAAGACACGTCTTTTGACCTGGACCCCCATGCTCAATCAATTATTCTCTCCCTTCTTTGAATTTTGTTAAATCTCTCCTTCTCTACTGGCTCTTTCCAAGCAGCACTTAAACAAAATTCCTCCCACCGTACATCCACCTCTATATAAGGTCTTCTTCCTCTCAGTCAAAGCCCAGGTTTCGAAGCTCACTGACTCCACTTCTGCACTTCCCATTCACTTCCCACAGCTCCACTGAAAATGCTCCAGTAAAAGTGATCTTTCTACTGGACACCTATAGCCCTTGGCTTGCTTGACCTCTGCATAATCTGACACTGTGTGACACACCCTCCACACCCTCCTTCTTGGAACTTACTTCTCTCCTGCTCCTCCTACCTCTCTGGCTACTCCCTTTCTATAGACAATCTCCTTCAGGGGATCCTCTTTCTCTGCTCCTGAAACCACCCTTCCCTTGGAGCTCCCCGGAGTTTTTGTCTCAAACCTCTTCTCACTGTACACATACTCTCTAAGCAATTTCTTTTCCACTCCTGTGACTTTGATTCGATGAGCTGATGACTGCCTCATCTATGGTTCTCCCGAGCTCCACATGCATACAACCAGCTACCTACTGGACATCTCTGCCCAGAATCCCTTAGAAACCCTGACCTCAACACACCCTAAGCTGAACTCAGTATCTTCTCCTGAACCATCACTGCCACTACTTCACTGCAAATAACCTTCCTCCTTTTATGCTCCCTATTTTAGTTAACTACACCACTCACCCACAGATTCCCAAGCCAGAAACCTGTAAGTCATCCTAGGTTCCTCCCTCTCCGCCTCATACACCACATTCAATTAGTCATCAAAACACGTACATTTTGGGCCGGCCCGTGGCTCACTCGGGAGAGTGTGGTGCTGATAACACCAAGGCCATGGGTTCGGATCCCATATAGGGATGGCCGGTTGCTCACTGGCTGAGCGTGGTGCTGACAACACCAAGTCAAGGGTTAAGATCCCCTTACCGGTCATCTTTTAAATAAAAAAAAAAAAAAAAAAAAAAAACCACGTACATTTTACCCCTTACATTTCTTTTTCTTTTTCTTTTTTTTTTAAAAGATGACCGGTAAGGGGATCTTAACCCTTGACTTGGTGTTGTCAGCACCATGCTCACCCAGTGAGCAACCAGCCATCCCTATATCGGATCCGAACCCTTGGCCTTGGTGTTATCAGCACCACACTCTCCCGAGTGAGCCACGGGGCCGGCCCATACCCCTTACATTTCTTGATGTGCCAACATTGCTACTTTACTACCTTCACAACCTGAGTTTAATCCCTAGTCACTCCCTGCCTAAATTATTGTGATAGCCTCCTAACTCATCTGTCACTACTCTTGCCCCACTCTAATCCTTCACACTGCTGCCAGAAGAGAAGTACTGCTAAAATGTAAATCTAATCATAGCCTCCCTTGCCTAAAATCCTTCAATGGCTCCCAAAAAGCCTTAGGATAAAGTCCAAACTCCGTGAAGCATGACATACAACGCCAGTCAACATTTCAGTACCGCCCTCTTTTCCTACCTCATCTCCTTTCTCCTTCCCTCATGTCCACATCCTTCACTCTAACCTTACTAATACCCCATATTCCCTCCCCTCAAGCTCTCTCATCCCCTTACTTCTTGTTCATGCTGGAAATGAACAAATGAATTCATGCCCCAAAATGCCCTTTACCTGAACTTTTTCCCAAAGAGTCCAGAATCCTTTAGGTAACAGCTCAGGTTTCATTTCCTCTTGGATGCCTTCCCTGACCCTACCACACTCTAGATGTATTGGGTACTCCTCTTCACTACTATAGCACCAGCATTTATCTATATTATAGCACTCCCTACAATAGATGGTAATTGTTGGCTTACTAATGTTTCCCCCATTAAACTGTAAGATCTTAGAGATACAAGGACAATATCTTTGTTTCCTCAGCACTTCACCTACTCTCTGGTTAATAAATGTTTATTAATTAAATGAATAAATGTATCCTCCAAATAAACCCCCTAACACCCTGGCAGATTAGCAAATCGAGATATAACTGAAGATTTCAGAGGGGACTTAAGGGGATTTCTTTCTTTTTCTTTTTTTTGGTGGGCTGGCTGGTATGGGGAGCTGAAGCCTTGACCTTGGTGATACAAGGCTGTGCTGTAACCAGCTGAGCAACCAGCCAGCCCCTTAAGGGGATTTCTTACGTAATTCTTGCCCAGTATTTTTCCTGGAACCAAACAATGAAGGCTGTCCAGAGAATAGATAGAACAAATGTCCTGGGGCACCCAACATTCCTAATTTAAATAAGTAAAGGATAAGAAACATAACCTTGAGTCATGGGTTCAAATGCATAGACCTATTTAACAAGTTCAGAAGGAGTAAAATCTTTAAAAAAGATTTTTGAGGGCCAGTCCATGGCTCACTTGGCAGAGTGTGGTGCTGACAGCACCAAGTCAAGGGCTAAAATCCCCCTACCCATCATCTTTAAAAAAAAAAAGATTTTTGTACAAGAAGAAAGAGGACTTTGTTCTGGAAAAGCCCTGGGATAAGAAGTAAGTCTTTTTCAAGGCAACGTCTTCTAGAAAAGAGTTAGCAATATTAGTATCTAAATTTAAGTCCCTGTACCTGCCTAAAACCTCTCTCAAATATACCTACCCTCTTCTCTTTAACAGTCGTCCCTTAATCTAACCTCATTTCTCAGCTACAACAGTGGCCTCCTAGAGAGTGGGTCTCCACTCTTACCCATTATTTACATAATTTCTACATTCATCCTGCCCATTGTATAAAGCTCAGTTTCTTCTGACTGACATTCAGGTCCTTCCTCTCCCTACTCATAACCTTAATATCACTCTTTCAGTGCATCTAAGTGGCCCATGCTTCTCCCCAATACCACTTTTTCCAACACAGTATCTGCCTATAATTACTAAAAGAATTAGTGCACACAGTGAGCTTAGCTTATTCATTGTTGTTGATTGACTAAAAAGCACTCCTACCCTCCCAAAAAAATCACTTCCTATATGTCTCAATGTAACACGCTCCTGGGGGGTGAAAACTTTCTGAATTCCAAAAGACACTTCAAGCAAGCTCATTGTTTTCATCAACACAAAAGAATTGTTTATCTTTGTGAACAAAAACTACTATAGAAATTTGCATACCAGCCAAAAACAAACAAACAGATAAAGAAAAAACCAGTAAAGAAATTTGCTATAGGGCTGGCCAGTTAGCTCACTCAGAGTGAGATGCTGAGAACATGATTAACACCAAGGTCAAGGGTCCGGATTCCCATACCAGCTGCCGCCAATAAAAAAGAGACAGGGCCGGCCCATGGCTCACTTGGGAGAGTGTGGTGCTGATAACACCAAGGCCACAGGTTTGGATCCCTATATAGGGATGGCCGGTTAGCTCACTTGGGAGAGCGTGGTACTGACAACACCAAGTTAAGGGTTAAGATCCCCTTACCAGTCATCTTTTACAAAAAAAAAAGAGACAGAGAGAGAGAAATTTGTTATGGTAAGAGGGAATCCAGTCATACAGCTGGCAAAGCCCTTGCCCAAAAGAAAGATGCTGACTGACCAACTAATTAACTTGTTTTAGGCAACTACCCAAATCATCCCTGATAATTGGAACATCCCTGATGGTTGACACATGGTCATACAGAAGAAAGCAATTTTGAACAAAGAAACAAAAATAAAAGCTTGTGTCCAATGAGAGCAGACTTACACTGTAATGCACTTTTAGGTAGCCACAGCAAGTGGAGGGTATCAGATTCCAGGCTGGCCAAAAAGGGCCTATCCTTGAGAGCTCCATTCTCTCCCAGGCAGAGCACAGCTATGTGTTGGTCAGCCTGCCTTTCCAGTCCCTAACCCTACATAAACACACACACACACCCCTAGGGAAAGCATATTATCTAAAGCTCTATGTACTTTCCTGTATTTTTTATATTTCTCTACATTTAACACATATTACTTTTATAACATGAAAAGAAAATTATTTAAAAATATAACTTGAAAGCACTGATATAATCCCCTTCTCTTGAGAGAAATTCCCTGCCAATCAACCAAACAGAGTCATCCCTCAGTATCCACAGGGAATTGGTTCGCCAGACCCCCCAGTGGATACCAAAATCTGTGGATGCTCAAGTTCCTTATATAAAATGATGAAGTAACCTGAAAGCTGTACTTTGCTGGCCTCTGGACTAGACAGTTATTACCATAAAATAACCATTTCCTAAAAATGAACTGTTTGGTTCCATTGTGTTTCTGAGTAAGCTATGTGAGATCATTTTAGCTTCATTTCTATTGTTGGCCATTCATTACGTGAATAAAAGACTTGCTAAGTGATAAGAAATAAATTATGAAGCATTTGCATATGACCTACACAAATCCTCCTATATACTCTAAATCACCTCTAGATTACTTGTAATACCTTATACAATGTAAATGCTATGTAAATAGTTGGTATGCTATATTATTTTTTATCGTTGCATTGTTATTTTTTTACTTTTTTTTTTTCTCAAGTATTTTCTCTATTGGCAGTTGGTTGATCTGTGGATGTGGTACCTGTGGATATGGAAGGGCCAGCTGTACATAAGAAGCATAAAAAGTCCCTACACTGTAAGAGCATAAAACCTCATTAAGGAAACAATTCTAACACACGAGACAATATAAGAATACTACAAAACAGTATATAGTTAAGAAACTAATTGTGAGGTAGACATTATGAGAGATCAAAGAAGGAAAACATCAATGTCTGATAGAGTAACCAAAGAAAGCTGCATAGAAGGTTTCATGCCTAGCTTTAATTTACAAAATTTTAAAAAGGTAAAATTTGAATAATCAGAAGGGGAGAGGGCATTTTAGGAAAAGAGGACATAAACAAAGGCAGAGATACAAGTATGAGAACCTAGAGGGAACGACTGTTGAGACCAGCCCAGATGGAGCAGAGAGATGTGTTAGGCAGTCAACAGTTGACATAGTTGTGTGCAGAGCAAGTTGATTATGAAAGGCCCTGAAAGCTGGAGACAAAGAATCAGAGATTCACTGTAATTTATTCCAGAAAATGAAAAGCTCTGGAAGGAAAAATCATATTTTATTAGAAGTAACAAAAAACATTGGAATAAACATTCTTAGATATTATAAGCCAAACCAATAGGCCTGAAAGTGCTCCTCCAGGCTAGGAAATTAGTAAATGTACCCAGGAGAAGCTAGACACAAAGGCTTCAAATCCAATCAAAACCATGAGCGCAAAAGCAGGAACTTTAGTACACCATACAACCTAGTCACAACATGGCTGAACGTATAATTATCAGAAGCTGAAAAGGAGGAAAGCCTGGGTGTTTTCAAGACCATGAGAAAATACTACAGGCTCATTTTACAACACATAACTGTTCATTTGTGACTTTTGATCTTGGGACATTTCTGTTCCCAGATGTGCACTCTGGTCTCTAAAACCTGGAATTGGCAATGACAAATACCAGGATAACAGGCCTCAGCTGATGCATTTCCCTGGCTTGTATTACGTCACTTGCCAAGCAAGCCCAAGGCAGTAGCTCCCATAACAACTGTTAGCACATGCACACATTTTATTATTTCAACAGCACAAATATGGCCAAACCTTGTGATTTCCCAACAGTCAGACTTGACTCACTTTCTGAATTAAGTGTCCATGTCCAGAAGTAGCAATTATTCTATTGTTCTGTCTAGAAGCTATTCACTCCAACTCTAGGACTTTGTTCTACAAAGGAACTTAAAAACTGAGTCTATTTTTAAATAAGAGATTCCTTTAAAGGGTCACTTCGGTAACAATCCCAAATCTTTAGCCCATGTTTTCCAACCACTATTTTAAAATTTCATCGCTTTGCACTACATACTTTTGCATAAAAATTTCAAAGCAACTATATTCTTTAAACCTTCTCCCACAATAAGGGGAAATGAAATTCTCCACAATTCAGAGATCTGGAAATGCAGGCCACTTAAGATGTGTGACTGTACTTCAGAGGCTAAAAACTAATAACAGTAATGATACTAATAATGATATAATCAAAGCATTTTCACAACTGTCCCACTTAACCCAAGTCACTGTTCTGATTTTAAAACTTCCTTCTGTTGGGCCGGCCCCGTGGCTCACTTGGGAGAGTGCGGTGCTGATAGTGCCAAGGCCATGGATTCGGATCCTATATAGGGATGGCTGGTGCACTCACTGGCTGAGCGTGGTGCAGACCACACCATGCTGAGGGTTGCAATCCCCTTACCGGTCAAAAAAATAAATAAATAAATAAATAAATAAAACTTCCTTCTGTGATACAGTGTGAAATCTTCATCCAGACTCTGGAACCTGGCTCTTGGACAAAACTTTAAGTCTGTATGCCTAAATTTCCCCCATATTTTATCATCCTTACAGGATATTATAAACCCCAAATAAGATAATGAATATGAAACTGCTTTGTAAAATATAAAGTATTATGTACATGAAAGTTTTTCTAAACATGAATAGCCTAATACATGCCAACAGTCCATTTACATTCTCATGAATCCCAAGAAGCTAGAATTCTCATCCCAACTTTAACAGATGACAAACCCAAAGATCAGCAAGGTTAAGCAACCCTTCCAAGGTCACACAGCAGGAGTTAAGTGGCAGAACTAAGACTGGAGCCCAAGACTAAAAAAATCCAAAGCCTAGTCTCCTTCTACCCTATCAGGTTGCCTTGTGTGTTTTTTATATTAAGTAATATACAGACCCTTCATTCCTAACTCTTCATGCAGTAAGTTTTGTAACTTCTGTGATATAGTAAAGGAAAATCAGTACTAACTAGCTTCATATAATCCATGGCACCTCGTGAGAATGCTGAAGCTTATAAGTACTAGTCAGTATTACTAATGTTCAAATGTAAATGTTCTTTTATTCCTAGTCCAGCCTGGCACGTAAAGACTCTTTAGTCTTTGAGACTTTGAGAAAACAGAAAGTCTAATTCCTCCTGAACCTATGTATGTATGACCGTTTCTGCTTAACCAACATGAACCCAGATTGTGTTTGTTTTTAAACCTCCTCTCTAAAACCTAAAACTATGCCCATATGTGGCTTGCTTCTTCAGTAAAGTTTGTCTCTATCCTAGGAGAGGATTCGGATCCTGGTTCTCTTCCCTCTCTGACTGTTCCTTCTTAGTTTTCTTTGGTGTCCATAATGACCTCAATTCGGATAGGAAAAGTTTAAGGCTGGCCTGTATCATCACCTGGATGAAATATTCCTCAAAACAATTTACCTCTCCTTTCTTTGTTTCCCTATTTACCAAGCAATCATCTAATGACTAACTTGGCTTCTTAACCACTTTCGAACAAGGAAGAGGGTGTAAGTATTCCAATTACTGGACAGGCATTCCCTTATCATGAATTAATGAAATCGGCATACTAGTTGTTGACTTTTTTTTAAAAAACTTTCAGTGACTCCCCTACTGCCCATGGAATAAAGCCATAAAAGAATCTTGCAAGCTGGACCCTGGGTTCTTTACAGCTCCCACCAAAACTCTACACCTTTAGTCACACCCAACTACTTGCATTCCTTAAACCCCTTCATTCACTAGCACACCTTCATGCCTTTGCATTTCCCTCTGTCCTCTCTCCCCTCCATCTGGCTAAATCCTACCCACCCCTAAAAGCCCTCTCTCAAGTTTCATCTCCTTTGTCAAATCTCCCAATGAAACTCAAGTGGAGATACTCATCCCTCCTCTTGCATCTACAATACTTTATGCATACTTCTGTTCTAGCACTTATCACAGTATCATGATTACCTGTCTGTATATACCTTTCCCTTGCTAGATGTGAATAACCAAGGGTAGGAACCAGAACTCATTCATAATTTTGGCATCTCCAGTGCCTAACACTGTGTCACCTCCAATAGAGATTTAATAATTGGGGCTGGCCGGTTATTCAGTTGGTTAGAACGCAGCCTTGTAACGCCAACGTCAAGGGTTTGGTTCCCCATACTGGCCAGCTACCAAAAACAAAACAGAAAACAAAGAAGATTTAATAATTGCTGTTGGATGATTGGAGGAATGAAGGAAGGATATACCCTGTTCTCTTGGTTGCTGTCAATTGTGAAATGTTAGGATCCAGAGCTATTATCTGATGCCTCCTATTTACTGGTCAGCTATCTGAAACAGCCTTTGGAATATTTAGGAAATGAGGAAGTACATTTATGTCCATGCTGAATCATCTAATCCTGCCAAGACCATGCTCACTACCAACACACAGGGAAATGGTTGCCAAGCACAGTTCTGGAAAATCCATGCTTAACAATCATTCCTAATAAAACTGCAATACATACAGCTCTGCTCCGTTCATACTGCAAATGCATTTTCTCACCTTCGCCCCTTCCAGGGGCATTTTATGCAGCTGAAAACTCTAACCCTCCTCTACATACAAAAATCCTGCTTTACAATGCTGTACAATGAGGTGGCCATAAATTAATAGCAGTGGAGAGAGCAAGAAAGATCCAAGTAATTTGGTGGCCAACCAGTGAAGTTCTAGAACCCCATCACCATCAATATCTATTTCCCCATCTCTCTCCAAAACTAATTCCTGGCAGTATCCTCACAAACTATCTCCCCTGGTCTCTCTATTGATTCCAGTTCATTCCTCTGCCTAGGTAAAACAGTTCTATTAAAGCAGTAAGAAGATATCTAAGTCTGGGAAGTACAGGAATTCCATACAGCAAAGTAACAAAGGCCTGGATGATAAGCCACTCTGTCTTCCTAGTGAGAATGGTGGGGTGGGGAGGGAGTAGAAAAACTCTTTTGCATCCATCACAAAAAAGACTGCACAACTAATTGCCTCATACAGACTTTGGCTTTACTTTTGGTTTTAATTTACTTAATTTTTGACTCATTCCTCCCCTCAAGAAAGAGATCTGTGACTGTAAAGGATCAAATTCCTACACACCTGATCAAAGTCCTTCACAAGAAAGCCAAATTGAGTGAGACAGCCAAAAGAACTGAACACAAGAGGTCTCCCCTGGAACAAGCCCTACTTCCCTCTTCTTTCCCAGTTTATTCGCTAGGAGCCCAATTCCTTTCAGCTGCTGGCCACCAGCAATATGATCCAGTGAAGTACTGAGATTTCTTCACCTATTTTTGTTTTAATTCTGCTGGCTTAAAGCTGTCACAGCCTGAGACAGTCTCAAAGAGTGCAGTGTTGCTCAAAAGCTTGCAAAGGAAACTTAATGGAACCATTCACTGAGCAGCATTTTTTCAATGAAGTTCAGCAGCACAATCTAACTTCTTTGTGCTCTGAAATGAACCACATTTTTTAAAAGAAAGACCACAGGAGGTTGACAGAAAACTTGCTGCAGGCAGGAAAAGCTGGACAGCTTACAAGAGCTGATGCAGAAGGGAACAAGTAGAAGCTCTAGCAGGTCCATTTTAGAATTTCATCTCTCTATTTTCTTTTTCTTCCTGCTGCATTCCCAAGCAGAGCTCCAATTCCTCAAGAAGAAAAAGGAGCGCTTTACAGCCTCTTTATTAGTTTCCCTTCACTGGGTAGGTGTCGTAAACAAGTATGCTGGACGTGGTCACAAGGCTGAAGTTTCCTCTCCTTCAGATGAAAAGAAAAAGGCCTAATCACAAGAGCCCAAGCTAAATAAAATAGGAGAAAGTGTTGCCTATGTCGTTTCTGAGAAAACCTCCACATCTGTGGAGAGCACAACTGCCGCCTAGCAAAAGCCCACAACTGGATGTTAAAGATCAAAGCAGGGGCCTCCCAAGGCCACGCATCCCTGGTTTCCACTTAAGGGCCCCTACAGCAGTCAGGGAAATGCAGTCCACAGCTCCTCTGGTCTGTCAAAACTTTCTCCTCTCCGTATACACCCAAGGTTCAGATTAGGCATTAACTTGCAGGACATCTTAGCCAGGAGCGCCTCCAGGGGCTGAAATCCGAGCTCTCAGACACATCTTTATTTTTGAGGAAAAAAAAAAAAAAATAGAAATAGACCCCTGCCTCAATCAGGCCCAGACCCGGAGCGGTGTGGGTGGGGGAGGCCTTTCTACCAAAAACTGCACACTCACTGACACCGCTGTCCACCCGACCTCAAGCCACCAGGGTGGTTCGCAGGTCGGCTTCCACGCGACTCCTCTGGAACTCAGGAGGACAAAAGGGGGCGAGGGGCCCTCCGCGGGCACGCAGAGGTCCGAGCCCCTCGGAGAGGAAGAGCGCCCAGAGAGCAGAACGGGTGGATTTCTTTCGCACCCAGCTCCTCCTGTTCCCCAGCAACTCCCCACAGCAGTCGGTCCCCCGAGCCAGCTCCTTGTCTCGCCTCCTTCCAGCCGGGGCCAGGTAATAGGGCAAATAATGTAACCAGGATCTGAAAGCGCCGACTGCCGTAGGAGAAGGTTCCGAAGGCTTATCTCAACACTAAATACACGGGCCCCGAGACACAGCAGCGTGGGGCCAAGCCCCGGCGGGGTGGGCGCGACCCCGCCCGACCGCCCCACCTGCAGCGGGCCGAGCCCGCGGGCTCCGAAGGCCACGGTGCGGCGGCCCGCGGGCCTCGGACGCCGGCCAGTCCCCGGCCCTACCTTTGTAGCGCTCCAGCACATCCTCGTACGCCTGCACGAACTCCTTCTCCTGGCTGCGGTTGGCCGGCTGCTGACCCGGCACGTAGCCGGCCATGGCCGCCCGCGCCGCGCTCACCCGGGGCCTCGGGGGGCGCCGCTTCCAGGCCCGCGCGCTGAGGCGGCGGCGGCCCCAGCCTCGGCCCTTTGTGCGGCTCGGGGGCGGCGGCCTCGCTCTCGGCTCTCCGCTCTCTGCTCTCCGCCCGCCTCGCCCGGCCGGGCAGTCGCACTCGGCTCCTCAGCCCGCTCGCACCCGGCCCGCTCGCGCTCCGCCGGTCCCGGCTCGCTTTTCCGCCTCCCCACCCCTCCGCTCCGCTCCTCCCTCAGCCCGCCCCGGCGCGGCGGCGGCGGGCCGCGGGCGGCGTCTCCTCCTGTCAGGAGCGCCAAACCCGGCCGGTTCCCCGCCCCCTCTCCCCGCCGCCTCCGCGACCCGACGCGTCGTCGGCCCCCGGGCTAGGGCCGGCTGGGCCCGGGCTGCCCACACAGGTCCCCCGGTGGTTGCCGACCACCGCCCGGCCCGGACGGGGGCCCCGAGCCGAAGGGAACCAGAGGCCGGCCCACGCGGGAGTGCGGCTGGCTAGGAGGCCCCCGAAGCGGCAGGGAGACCCCCGCGCCGACTCCACGGGGGGACGGGCAGCCCCCTCAGCGCTGACCTCCAGCCGAGCCGGGACAAAGGAGGGAGCCCCCTGGCTGGAGAGAAACCGAGCTGGGCCTGTGCGGCTGCTGCAGAAGGACCTAGAGAAACCGAAGGTAGAGAGCACAAGACCAAGGTGCCTCAGATCCCACGGCTAGACGTGGCCAGAACGAGGACAAGGAAGGGCAAGACCCAGACAGGGTTGCAGGGTGAGGCCGAAGTGAGCACTGAGACCACAAAGAATACCGGGAACAAAGGGTTTTCCAGAAACCAAAGAAACTGAACTAGAAGTGAGGGAGGCAGACCCAGCACCATGAAGTAAACCAGGCCAAGGAGCCAGAGCCTGAGAAATGACAACTGAGGGAGGAACGAAAACAGGATACTGACAGCACTGTGGAGTGAATAAGGGGAGAGACAGGAGGACATAAGTCTATAGGGGATAGACCCAACAGGATTATTAAACTGTGACAGTCATCTGACCAGAGAGACATAAATCAAAAGGGTAAAATGTTGGGAACCTGAGACTGAACTAGGACTGTTATGGAACAAAGAAAGGATTCTGGAGCATAACTGGTCAGGGAAGAAAAAGGAAAGCCAATTATTTTCTATTATCAGGGGAAAGGAAAGGGTGAAAAAAAGGAAACTGGTAAATACAGGTAGGGATTTATTTGGGACCGTTTTGAGGAGGGAGTTCCCAGCATCACCTGGTTCTCCATTTAGTTGTCTATCATTCAATCCCCAAATTCCTGGAGTGCACTGGGGCCAAGAACAGTGAATGAGGAACTCAGGTAAATGTAGGTGGCAGTTTTTGCCCACACTATCCCCATTCAGCAGCCATTATCTTCCCTCTTTTGATTTTTCAGGAGGTGGAGAGGTGGTTGTGGGTAAGAAGTTAGGCTGACTGATCTCACAATAAGGACACATTAGCAAGTAAAAAAAGAACTTATGTGACACTGAGCACCCAAAATTGGGGCTTCAGCTTCCCTTTCAGTTCCCATTCTCAAGATTTTGAAGGAGGAGCTTCTTACACCCAGGGGCAGGGACAGTACCTTTGTACTTTGTGAGTAGTGCCAAGTATTTGATACTTTTCACTAATAGGTGCATGCTGGTTGTTTCCACATCACATCATGATCAGAAATCAGGTGAGCAAATCATTATAATCATATCTTTTTCCATCAAGTTTTGCTGGCCTGCCCAAGTTCTTGGCATGGAGCTCATACAGGAAAGGGTCTGAAAGAGGACAGGGAGGCTCTTTGGACAAATGCTCATTTTCTTCCAGTTTAATCCTGTGTGCTTAAAAAAAAGCTAGTTCACAGTTTGGAGTCAGCTGCTAAGGAGGGGAATAAGTTTGAGGTATATTTTTATTTTAAAATAAAAGGGATTTAGCAGAAAATGCAGGACGGTGTTGGTGATTGATGGCATAAGCACATTTTTCGTAAACAGCAGAGAATATAGAAATGCTAACTCTGGTTTCTTGACTGTATCAGTGCTGAGTCATCTGCGTTTCCTATATTATTTTACACCGGTAGGACTAAGAGAGCCCAGACACAAATACACATACACACACCTCCACCCTCGCCCCCATACAGACATCTGCCTCCTCATTTTTTTCCCTCTTTTTTTAAATGTGTTTTTTTTCTTTTTTTCACCTGAGAGGATCACATGGAATGCCTCCTCATTTTCATTACAGTAAATGGAAAAGTCTCTCCATTCCCTCCTAGGCGCTGCTGCTACACACGCCACTTTGTGAGCAGCTTCCTCAAGAATTGTGACCGATGCTCACCAAAGGTGAGGAAAGAACAGGAGCAAGAAGGACAAGAGTCTACTCATGGAATCAGGCTTCACCAAAGGACTGGGGGCGGGGGGCGGCAGGGGAGGGCAAGGGGTTGAGATTCCTATTAAGAAACACAGTAATCAAGGAAGTTCTGATTTGGATTGTGGCTAGAGGGGCTTCTACCAGACCCAAGTTGCTTTCTTGACAAGATTTGCATTTAAATGCTCCCATGAGATTTTGGAGAAATGCATTCTTCTAATGAATGGAAAGGGGGAAGTCCACATGTTTGGCTGATGTTCCTGTTTTATACAGAGAAAATTTTACAAGGCTAGAGGAACAAAGCAGCTGCCAGGGGATGGGAAGAAGGGGAGGTTTTTTGGTTTTTTTCAAGCAACAGTCTAAATTTATAGCCAGACCACACAATCGGGAAAGCTCTGGGCCTTTCTCCTTTTGGTCTATGATTTTCCTTTGCTCCTGCTGTTGCATTTCTAAGGATGCTATGGGGTGGTGGGGGGGAGGGGGGGAGGGAACAGAAGCAGGAGGAGGCAGGTTGTACTCTGAAGGGCATCTAGTGGGAGAGAAGGGTAATACAAGGAAATAAATCCTTGTTTTTTCCTTGGTGTCCTTCCCCCACTTAAGCCTGATCAAGTCCCCTCTCTCTAAAGCTCTGCCACGTTCAACTTCTTTCAGCTGCTCAAATATGCTCTTCTCACCTCAGGGCCTTCCTACCTGCTTTTCTCCTCTTTCTTCACTCCCTTTCTTTGGCCTGGCTCCCTACTTCTCATGCCTCTGCCAAAACAAGTGTAGGGAAGCCTTCCTTGACTCCCCAGATTAATAGGTCCTCCTGCACCCAGTAGTCCCCTATGGTAATACCCATCACACTTGACGTTATGGGTTCGGTATCTTCCATCCTTACTAAATCATTAGCTCCCTGAGGGCTGGGGCTGTTGTCCATCTTGTTCACCACCGGATCCTTAACATCTAGCAAATGACCTGGCACATACAGGGCACTCATTAAATGTTTGCTTAAAAATTTGATTAGGGCCAGCCCGTGGCTCACTTTGGAGAGCGTGGTGCTGACAACCCCAAGTCAAGGGTTAAGATCCCCTTACCAGTCATCTTTAAAAAAAAAAAAAAAAATTTAGGGCCAACCCATGGCTCACTCAGGAGAGTGCGGTGCTGATGACACCAAGGCCATGGGTTCGGATCCTACATAGGGATGGCTGGTTCGCTCACTGGCTGAGCGTGGTGCTGACAACACCAAGCCAAGGGTTAAGATCCTCTTACTGGTCATCTTTTAAAAAAATAAAAATAATAATAAAAAAATTAAAAAATAAAAAATTTGATTAAATGCATGAATGAGTAAACCAGATGATCCTAAAAGACTCAGCTGTCTGTGGCTACTGACTAGCTAGAAGGCAAGAGTATTTAAGAAAGTATGTTTGTCTCTCACAGCATCCCTTATCTAAGCCTGGCATCCAAAGTCTTCCATATTTAGCTGTCCGCCTTCCTTTTCAGGCTGATCTCCCATGACACCCTTGTGTGTAGCATTTCCCCCCATAACAAAACTCTTTTGCCTGGAGTGTCCACCCCCCAACTTCACCTGCTGAAATCCTACCTCAAAAGTTCATCCCAAGGGCCAGCCCATGGCTCACTCGGAAGAGTGCGGTGCTGATAACACCAAGGCCATGGATTTGGATCCTATATAGGGATGGCCGGTTAGCTCAATGGGAGAGCGTGGTGCTGACAACACCAAGTCAAGGGTTAAGATCCCCTTACCGGTCATCTTTTAAAAAAAAAAAAAAAAAAAAAAAAAGTTCATCCCAAAAGATATGAACTTGGGCCAGCCCGTGGCTCACTCGGGAGAGTGCGGTGCTGATAACACCAAGGCCCCGGGTTCGGATCCCATATATGGATGGCCGGTTCACTCACTGGCTGAGCGTGGTGCTGACAACACCAAGTCAAGGGTTAAGATCCCCTTACCGGTCATCTTTAAAAAAAAAAAAAAAAGATATGAACTCAACCCAGGTAGAAGAGGCTCTTCTCAAAATTCCCACCATACTTTCTGTCCCCTATTTCTGAGGCACCAATCACATTGCTGTCTCCTTAACCTCCTATTTCATAAGTTCTTTGAGGGCAGAGATATCCATTTCATCTTCCTTCATTATAGGGCCTAACACAATACTTTGCACCTAACAGATGTTCAATAAATATTTGCTGAAGGAATGGATGCTTCACTGAACACATATGGGGTGAGGGCCAGATCTGTGACTCAAGACAATTGAGAATCCAATTCAGTTACCACTCATTGGTAAAGGGCTGAGGGCACTTCACATGCAGAGAGGAGAGAGGGAAGCACAAACTTTTTTTTTTCCTTCTGCTAGTGCCCTTCCGCCAACTTCTAGAAGGTTTACTCCCAGCACTACTTCTTCAGTTTGGCTAATGTTGCATTATTTTGCATGTGTTAATTGATACTTTATAAATAAATTTCTTGCTAGTTGAGTGTGTGTGTGCATATTCTGTCTCCAGTGCCTTTTACATTCCCCAGTGGTAACTGATGCCAGACACTGAAGGGTTTGCCCCAAGCCTTATCCTTTGGCCAGCTCTTGGAAGAAAATCACCTATTAGTCGTCTCTGGGGTCCTGCCTTCAGGCCCAGCTCCATCAGCCTCTCAGGCACAGGCTTTGGCCAATCCCATGGAAAGCTCCCTTTCTGCCCAGCCCCAGGAAACCCTTTCTAAGCTTTTCCTAAAGTTCCCAAATCTGCTCTGGGGTAGGAAGCCTTTGCCCGCTGTCATGCTGCCCTCTTCTGTTCAGAAAGTGCAACATCTAATTTAAGAGGTCTGGATGGTGCCAGCCACCCAGGAAGACAAGATCCCTGCCACCCAGCAGCCTGTCGCCATAGCAACCCTCAAAATGGTTACTCAGCCATCTGGGTTACCATAGCAACTGGCCAAGTCTCTCCACCTCAGCCTCTCCCTAAGCCTTCCCTGGCTTGTCAGAGCCAATGCCAAAAAACCTCCAATCCTTACTGAGAGAACTGAGCAGAGGTTGGACTCCTGACAGGCAGCTGTCCCAAAGGGGCGTGGATGCCTCACCCGCCCAGGGCTTCCCAAGGCACAGTGGAGATAATGGGTGTTAAGGCACTCTGTGAACCTTTAAGTGCTGCACAGATGTTAGCTATTATTAAACTACTGTTCCTTGTAATGGGGGAGGCAGTGGGCTGCCCTAGGCAATGCTAGTGCCATTCCCACAGCTTGGCCCCTTACTGGCTGGGAGACCTTGATTGAGCAAGTTACCAAACTCTCCGGGTTTCCATTTCCTCTACTGTAGCACATTTGCCTTCTAAAGTTGTTTAGAGGATTAGGTCAAATACAGCAGGTAAGAGGCTAAGCACAAAGCCTGGCATTCGGAACATAACAATAGTAGTTAGAAAAGGTATTGGCCCTGATGCTGCAATCTCCCAGCCTCTTTGTGAATAAAACTGTTTTATTTCCCCTCTTGAAAGGAGCAGGCTAACGTGAACCTCGCTTGACCATACCCAATCTCCCTTCTTGCCCTGGGTCAGAGGGCTCATCCTATGTGGGGCCTCTGAAGTTCCTACCAATAGAGCTGCGGGCAATCTGCACTCTTTGAGGAATTGGAAGGTGAGGCTTATTTTTACCAATGAAACTTCCCTCCACTTAAAATAAACATCTCCCCATCCAAAAACACCTCAAGATAGAAACCTCTAAAGGGGCAGTGACAGGCAGCCTGGAAAGTGAGCACAAATCCCTGTGGCCTGGAGAGACCCTGAAAAGTAGAGACCAGCATCGTGTGGAAGAGTTCACCAGCATCAGAGCAGGCCTGGGGCACAAGCCCCTCTCACAAGAACAGAATTCTTTTCCTCCATGATTTTAAAGACTTCAATCCTATTACATCTTAGCTTCAGTCCTTCATAACTGAATCCTCAAAATCTATTTTTGGGTGACTTTCCTCAATTACACTGGCAGGGTCCTGATTCAAACCCACAGTCTGCAGGCTTGAGGTGTTTTAGGCAAAACAGACAGACACCATCCTCAGAAATCAAGTTTCCAGACACCAATCCAGGTATGCTCTAGCCTCGCTCTGCATGTTCTGGGAGTAGAGCCTGAACCTGAAGCTGGAAAGACCAGAAGATCAGCCAAGCAACACTAGGAGAGAACACTGACCATAGGGCCCTGGCGTTAGGGAGTCAGAATCCCTTATGAAACCTCTGGGCAATGGGTCAAGTAGCACTGGTTTCAGTCTTCAGATAGACTCTTAAGCAGATAAACTGGTATGTTTACTACTAGAGGAAAGGCGGTGTAATATAATGGTTATAAAGTGTGGGAGAAAGTACATAATTACTGGAACTTCCTTTTACATAACTGGGGAGGCAGAAGCAGGGTGCAGGAATGAAATAAGATTGGTCATGAATTGATCATTCTTGTTTCTGGGTGATGGGGGTTCATTATACTATTCCCACTACTTCTGTATACATTTGAAATGTTCTGAAAAGTGAAGTGGCTTTGAAGTTAGGCTGGCCCGAAGCACAGTACTGAACAACTCCAAAGGGCATATCACCCATGTTGGGTTCCAGGGGCGCCGTGCACATTGAGTAATGCTGAGTCCCAGCTCCCCTGTCTGCTTACTACTATACAACCTCAGACAAGTTTCTTAACTTTTCTATTGAGAACAGCAACTACTTCCCAGGGTTCTGTGAGGAGCAAATTATGTATGTAAGATGCCTGGCACACACCTAGGACTCGACACAGTAGCTTTTCCAGCTATTATTTACTAGGGGATCCCAGCCAGCATCAGCTCTCAAGAACTCCTGAACTGAGTCCAGGGTTCACTCCTCAACCACCCTCTGGATTCTTTAATTTCTAACTCCCACCAGCTGTTCTCTCTTTATTTTCCTTCTTTCCTACTGAAGCCAAAGAAAGGAGAGCAAGAATAGAAACAAACAATAGATATGTGCTCTCTCTCTTCACGTGATCCTGGCAAATTCCTATTTTTTTCTTTCCAAGTCCCAGGTCAAATGTTATCACTACTCTAAGCCAGGGAGGGGCAGGAGTAAGATGAGGCCCTTCCCTTCACAACTTCCTCAAAACTCTCTTTGGGGTTGCAGTACAGTGCAGCTCATGCTGCATTTTAACTGCCTTCTGAAGCCCAGTCTGAGCCTAGAACAGTTGCCCTAGTAATATTTGTTAAATGAGCAAGTGTGTGATCAATGAACAGGATGAATCAATGAAGAAGTGCACAAATGAATGAATGATATTAATGAGAAGAGCTCATACCAGTATATATGTATCAAGGGCTGACTGCATAGCAAGAACTGGGCCGAACATCTTACTTCCATTATCTATCTCATTTAATCCACCCTGCAAGACTCTGAGGTAGCTCTCCTGCTCCCTTATTTTAACCATGAGAAGCTGAGGCTCAGCGAGGTTAGTAACTTCACAGGGTCACCCAACTGGCAAGTGAGTGTTGCACCTTTGACTCCAACTGACTCCCAAAGCCATTCCCTTGCATGAATGAATGGAAGACTGAATAAATGAGGAAATGAGCCAATGAGGGAGTGAGAAGGGAGGGGCACGCTGAGAGACAAACCACTGAGGCGCCACGCAGTATCCTCCCCTTGACCACAGGCAAAAGCCTGGTATCTTCTGGGGTAGGGGTGGGGCACAGCTCAGGACAGAAGCTTGAGCCTATAATCACTCATCAAGGTACTGGAGCTTCAGAACTTCTCTGTAGCAGCATCCTAAGTCCAGGCAGAGATTCCAGCCAGGAGCACCCATTCTGCTTCTACAGGAGAGCCAAGGCAGAGCCAGGAAGCTGGCTGGCCTCTAACTGACAGGTGGCAACAAGCAGTCTCAGGGTCGCATCATGGCAGGTCCTAGCCACAGCAACCAGGAGAAGAGATGCCAGCCAAGCTCAGTGTAGCACTTTGGTGATAATGGATTAATACTCACACCCAGGTGTGTTCACAGACCTTTTCTCAGGGGGAGGACTGCTGAAATAAAAGACAAGTGCAGCCCTAGATCCTGCTGCAATGTCAGCTACTCTGGTGGCATCTAATCTCTGAGCCCATGGGACTGAGAAATGACAGGCTTCCATAGTCCCCAGAGTAACCAACCAGTCCTTCCTCTGCTTTCCAAACCTCAGTCCTAGACTCCTTCTAGAACCTAGGCATAAGCAAGACTGCCATTCCATACCTCCTCTGTGTCGCCTGGGAAGTCACTAGAAAAGCGTGATGGGAAGCTGATGGCATAAAGACAGCATTGCACCTTATAATGCAGTAACCACCTTCCCTCACCAGCTGGGGTCCCACAGGGACTGTGGGCCTCAGAGAAAGGACAGATTGGCTGTCTTTTCTGCTGCCTGTACAGAATTCTGCCCACGTGGTCATTTTCCATCCCTGCAGCTAATGTGACCCAGATTTGCTTTCAAAGAGCTGGAGCTTAGCTGGTGCTTTGTAGCTACAATTCATTCTGCCCCACTTTCAGGGGACTCTGTTCCTCTCTCCTGCTACTGAAACCAGCGCCAGGACAGGGCCAGGGACTCTGAGGACACTGCCAGGAAGAAGTAGAGAAGCTGGGAAGGAGGAGGAGCCTTCCCAGGTACAAAGCCTCAGGGCAAGGAAGGCTGCCAGTTCAGGAGTAAGGGGTCCCAATGGAATTGCTTTTAGGGCTCCATTTCTCACCCCTGCATTCCCTTCTTCCCAACCATGGCTCTGCCAGAATGAGCCACTTCAATCTGCTCTCTGACAAAGCTCTAGAGTGAACAAAAGAAAGGGATAGAACTAAGAGGCTCTGGGCCACTTCCTTGCTGTCCTCCTGGAGTTTCCACTGCCTCTTCTGGTTGCCAGGGAAATTACAAGGAATGACACTGCTAAGTGAAGTAACAGGCATGGGAACCTGTGTTTGTCCAGCACATTTTCATTCAAACATCATTTGAATCATTTGCCCATCATTAATGGGCAGGCCAGTAAGCTCAGTTGGTTAGCGTGCAGCCTTGTAACACCAAGATTCACAGGTTCAGTTCCCCATACCAGCCAGCCCCCACTCAAAAATAAATAAATAAATAAATAACAGATAAGGAAACTGAGGCTCCAAGAAATGAAGTTATTTACCAATGTCTTCTGTCTCCAGATCCAGTTTGTCTCCACAGTGCCTGGCACATAGCTGAGGCTCAACTCATTTTTTTTTTTTTTTTTTTTTTATTGAATGAATGAATGAACAAGAATAGAGGTGAGGATGTCTCCTCAGAGCTGGCGTCCTGGAGGAGAGACACATGAGCACAGAGGAGAAGCAGTCTCCCTCCTCTGACCAGGTACCATCTCTCAAGGCTGTCTACCTCAGGGCAGAAAGAATAATAAGATGGGACTCCTAACTACAGCAAGCTCCAGATCTGGTGGGAGAAATGAACATGGAAACAATGAACTTCAATATAAGGCCAAGCAAAACAAGGGATAGATAGAGATACAATTGCTGTCTGACCGAAGAGATCAGGGAAGGCTTCCTGGAGAAGGCCACAATGGAGGTGTTGAGAATGATTATTTCAGCAGCACCTGCTGAGGGTAAGGAGATCTTAACCCTTGGCTTGGTGTTGTCAGCACCACGCTCAGCCAGTGAGCGAACCAGCCATCCCTATATAGGATCCGAACCCATGGCCTTGGAGTTATCAGCACCGCACTCTCCCGAGTGAGCCACGGGCCGGCCCCCATAGATGCTTTCTACTGGCTAACTAGGAGGCCAGTCCTTAGCCCTGAGTCCCTATGCTCCTCTCTTTCACAATACACACAGAGATGTAATTATTTTCTCCCTTCTGTCCTCTCAATTAGACTGAGTTACACGAAGAAGGGACCACATCTTCAGCCAACTTTGAGTATCAATGACAAGGACAGGGAGAGTCCTTAACATGTGATGTTAGGGCCGGCCCGTGGCTCACTCGGGAGAGTGTGGTGCTGATAACACCAAGGCCCCGGGTTCGGATCCCATATAGGGATGGCCGGTTTGCTCACTGGCTGAGCGTGGTGCTGACAACACCAAGTCAAGGGTTAAGATCCCCTTACCGGTCATCTTTTTAAAAAAAAAAAAAAAAAAAAAAAAACATGTGATGTTAGATGGATGAATACCTGAATGGTGGGTGGATGATGAATCCCTCCTGCACCCAACCCTGCCCTAGCCCAAAACATGATCCCTTCATCAAAACACTTCACTACCATCTGCAAGAAATTTGTCCTAATAATATACAAAACTACCATGACAAATGTGAATGGCGCCCCCTAGAGCTGTGCACTATACAACTGTGTGATGCCCTGTCCTGCACCCTGTTTTTCATCCACTTCCCACAAGGCCCAAAGGATACAGCCTTTTTCCTCTCCCATTTTCTACCTTTCGGGGTCACACTCCTTGCTAGAGTAACCTCTCCACCTCCCCACTTCCTTGTTGCCCCCAACCAATGAGTAAGGATATTACTACTGCTCTTCACTAAAGACAGAGAGTCAGAGGGGAAGAGGCAAAGTTTCCTAGATCTTTGTCACTGCCCTCTCCTTGTTCTATAGGCCAGGACCTTAAGGCCTCTCCCAGAAGTGACCAAAGGTCTCTCAGGTGAGTCTAGAGACCAAGTCAACTATTTAGATTGTCACCTGCAGAAGATTCAGACTGGTCTGGTTTTGCCAGGCATTGCCTAAGGGAATGGAAATAGCAATGTACTTGGGAGTAAGATCTGTGTCTCCCACGCCTATGTGACTACAGGCAAGTGCCTTAAACCCTCTGGCCTCAGATGCTAACACATGTCCTGTCTAACACACGGAGTTATTATGAAATCTCTGTGCAAACCGTAAGGCTGATAAACAAAAACAAGGCACTCTCATTAGTGACAATTGTTATGTTTCAGTGTGGCTGGGCTTAGGAAGTTGAGAACAGTGCTGGAAAAGAAGAGGGAGAAAAAAATGGAGGGAAAGGATGAGGACGGGGAGATGAAAGGAAGAATCAGGTAACAGCATGCATGGAGCCCCTAGAACCTGTTTTGACTTTGTAGACTGTGATCAGCAGTTTTCTCAGCCCTGACATGCCTCTTTACTCGGAAATGTTTTACCAGTAGGGTTCCCCCCTCAGGCCTCTCAAGCAAGGGCGAGGCCTTGAGACCAGGTCAAGACACTGAATGGGGCCAAGGAAAAGGGAGGTCTCTATATTTGGTGAGACTGATTCAGACACCCCCACTTGGCTTCATAACCTAGACCCAGTGGAGGAGAAAATTGCACAGGCCACAGCTGGCTTCCAGTGTAAGACTGACTTCATTTCCATCCAGAATCAAAGTTCTGCTTCAGAGCATCTAGGGTCTCCCAGACATGCCCCTCCTACACCTCATGCAAAGAAGTCCCCACAGAGGTACAGCTGCCTTTTCTATTATGCTGGTGGAGCCCCCACAACATTCTAAAATCACATGAAGATTTCAGCCAGACCCCAAAGTAGCAGTCCCGCCTCGTCTCTGCTGCCTTTCTTCTCTCCTGCTAAAGAAACACGCCCAACTGCCGCACACAAGTTATTTTTAACCATGGCAATCTCCCCATTTTCAGCCTCACTGGCCCAGCCCTCTCCTCAAGACAGTCATTCGGCAGTGTCAGGATGCAAAGATCAGCATCAATGCCAGAAACATAACACAACACTGCCATCCCTCTGCTCAACTGATCCAGCAGTGTCCTTAGGGGCTTTGCCTGCAGATTAAGCCCCCTCAAGTCCACTCCACTTCCATTCCAGACTCAGAATCTTAAACAGCAGGGAAATCATACCGTGGGCCTCCTGAGAAGACTAGAAGGGGAAACCATCACAAAGCAATCTATGAGTATGCATGAGTGATGGAGGATGGGCACAGAGGGGACAAGGGAGGGAGGATGAGACATCCATTCTGCCTCAGGAGAATGAGGGGTTTGTCAGTCCAGAGGCCCCTGAGTCATGGCCCTTCAAGGTTGGGGAGAAGTAACGCCCTTCCTGCATCCTAAGGACAGCTCTGAAAACTATTGCTGGCTGATGCTGCAGGCCCAAAGGTCTTCAGAAAGACTTCCTTCAAGGGATCCCTATTGGACAGGGGTTCAAACTCTCTAGCCTGCCTTCCAGGCCTCATTACTGTCTCCTCCTTGGAGCTCAATCCCACTAAAGTCTTCCTGATTACTTGAGCCCACATAACCCTCTCCCTGTCTAACTTTCCATTACAGCCTGTTGCCTGTTCCTGGATCACAATCTGTCACATATTATCCTCTAAACACTCTTTGCATTCATTCAGTCATTCAATACTAGTTGATCTTTAGGATGCACAGGCCTTGTGCAAGTCACTGGGGGTCAAAACACAAGACACAGTCCCAAATTGCCACAGCCCTGAGGGAGTGATGGGCACCCTATGGGTTAACTGCTACACTGTACAAGGGCACATGGAGAAGAGAAAAGTATGAATATGAGAACGGAGGAGGGCACTTTAGGTACCACAGCGGGCATTAGGGACTGAGGAGGTGGCACGTAAGAGAGGAGGAGGGGTTACCACCATCTTGCAGAGAAGAAAATTAAAGCATAGAGGTTTGATTCTCCAAGATGCACACCTCTGGAGAGCAAGTTACAGTAAAAGTGGCAGGGTGCTTGAGGTGGCAGCAGGTAAAGCTGAAGAAGTAGGTTGGGGCCTGACTTTGACAGGTCTTTATGCTGAAACCTTTATTCCACAGGCAATGAGGAGGAAAAAGTGACTTATAAGTAGCTGAGTAATAGGATCAGGTTTGCATTTTAGAATACAACACTCTGTTGGTCATGTCGAGGAAGGGGGGCAAGACTGAGAGAAAGAGAACTATTAGATGGTCATCGGAAGGTCCAGAAGAGAGATGATAAAGTGGAGGGGCAGGTGCCTTATTTGAGAGACACAAAGGAGGCAGCAGGACAGGACTTGGTGGTGGACTGAAAGCAGGTGATGTCACTGAACTAGCTGCAGGCTCTGTCTGTCTATCTTTCTATCTGCACTCTAGCACCAATACCTGCTGAGAGGCAGAGAACACTCCAGGGAGGCAGTTGTGGATGGCTTCGGTGGAAGCATCTCCTTTACTGAGCCAAAAACAGTGCTAAGGGCTTTACCTGCCTTATCTCTTCTAACCCTCAAGGCAGCCCTGCTCAAGGGGCATCTTAAGACAAGACAAGTGAGGCTCAGACAGAAAAAGAGACTTGCCCAGAGTCACACAGCTGGTCAGTGGCAGGACCGCAATCCAGCACCTTGCCTCTCTGAATCCAAAACCTACACCCGTAACCACTGCACTGCACAGCTACTTGGCAAAAGAGAAATGGACATACACAGTTCCACAGGAGGCGGCCCTCAGACCTCACACCATATTAGGGTGAGTGCTACACTTCTGGAAAGTGATATGAGTAAAACTGCCCTCTCCCAGGACTTCATTATAAGAAAGTAACTCAACAGAAGTCAAAAGTTATTATTCTTAAACATGTTCACTGCAGCATTGTCTACTGTGGTGAAAAAGTGAAAAAAGAGTAGGAGTTAGAAAATCATGAACTATTATTATACAACCTTTGAAAATGGTACCTATGAAGTCTAAGATGTAATATGAAAAATCTTTCTCATATAAGAGTAACTGAAAAAAGTCAGATCCAGAATGGTACATAAGCCATAAAGGCTTATGGCTTCATATAATATATTATAATCGAATGGGGACAAAGATAGGGAAGAAGGTACAAAAATGAACACAGGTCTCATGTTACCGTAGAGGCGGTAGATTTTCCTTTCGTGTTTTTCTTAAATATTATTTCATCATCTTTCCAATAGGAATAATAACAGATTCCAGCTGGCTTGTAAGAGATCCCCGAGTACTCTTTTGCTCCCCACCCAGCCAATGCACACTGGCCTCCCCACACCCACAGCATCCAGCTCGCTGGGGGACCTCTCTTACCAGCGACTCTGACCACAGCACGCTCTGCAGGGTCCAGCACCGAATCCTGGCTTTTCCGCTTTTTCTGCTCATGCAGTGGCAGGTTCCAGGGCAAGGTGTCCCCTGGGGGACAGGGAGACAGGCTCCCTGACCGCTCACTCCTGTAAGACCGCTCACTCCGACATGACCGCTCACTCCGACATGACCGCTCACTGAGCGTCTCTTCATCTGAGGAAGACATGGCCCAGGTGGGGGCTGCAGCAGGAGGGCCTGGGAGCCCAGGGAGAAGTGATCTGGAGGAGAGAGAGGTGAATGTGAACAGACCAAAAGGGTCACATAAGAAACACAGGGACTTGGGTAGCAGAGATTTTAGTCCTGTGCCACTGACTTGACCTCTTTGCCTATCTGAACCTCAGTTTCTTCATCTGAAAAATGGGATGATGACACATATTAGAACTAATTCACCGGGCGTGGGGTAAATCATATGAAGTAATACACATGAAGATGTCTATAAATCTTAAAACATTACGTAGGCTGGCCAGTTAGCTCAGTTGGTTAGAGCACAGCGTTGTAATACCAAGGTCCCAGGTTCAGATCCCTGAACTGGCCAGCTGCCAAAAAAAAAAAGAAAACTATGTAAAAGTTAATTGGTTAATTCCTATTACTAGGAATCACTATTATTGTTATTTGGAGGATTAAGCTCCTCATGGGTCCCCCAGGTAGAAAGATGTGGGTTCAAATTCTACTTCACCATTTACTAGGTGTGTGATTCCGGAGAAGCCATTTAATCTCTCTTTTTTTTTTTTTTTTTTTTTTGGCATCTGGTCAGTACAGGAATCTGAACTCTTGACCTTGCTGTTGTAACACTGTGCTCTAACCAAAAGAGCTAACCAGCCAGCCCCGTTTAATCTCTTTGAGCCTCAGCATCCTCATCTATAAAATGGGGATGATGGTAGTACCTAACCTTACAGGGGTGTTTGCAAGGATTAACAAGATCCTGCATGTAAAGCACTTAGTGCCTGGCACCCAGTAAGTACTCAATAAACAACATCTATGACTACATTTCTGTTCTTCTTATCTCCCAGGAATGCTATAAGGATAAAATTGGGCACCAGATGGGAAGTATTTTCAAAAAGCTAAAGCATGATCTCAATGGCAGGCCTGACACAGAGCATGAGCTAGAATAGGCAGAAATTCCCTGATTTCTCCCACTCTGTCTCCAGCAGATATATTGGGAAAAGTACTAAACTTGAAGACAGACAGACCTGGGTATAAATTCTGATTTGGCCACTTACAATTGGTGTGATCTGGGGCAAGTCACTTCACCTCTCTGAGACTCAGTTTCTTCATCTGCAAAATGGTAATATTCCACATGAGAGGATATTTTAAGAACATAGTGAAAAACAAATCTAAAACTGGCTGGTGTCATGCATGGCACACAGCAGGCACTAGATAAAATGTTCGTTTGCATATTCCAAGGGCTGTTGCGAGAATAAGTGGCACAGCATGGGGGGGGGGGTGGTATACAAAGTCAGTTTTTCTGGTCAGTTTAGCTAGTGAAGAGAGCTGAGTGGGAACACAATCACTCTAGGGCCAGCTGGGCTCCACCAGTCAGATTGGGTAGGCTTCCCTCAGCCAGGCCAAGTTCACTTCCCAGGACCATCTGCTACACACAGCCCACCACCCCAAGGGCTCCATTAGAGCCCGCATGGTGCATGCCTTTAGCAACCAGCCTTCCCACAGGCCCCAAATCCAGACCAGGTAACCAGCTCTCACTTTGGCCCTAGGGTCCAGGGAGGGGAGCAGCTGTAGATTTTCTCTTATGGGGAATACCTGCACGCAAGGCTGTGTGGAGACAGAAAGATGGCCTAAATGATTAGAAACCCTGGGTCTCTGCACTCCTCCTGGCTTCTGGGAATCTCAGCCTGGAGGCCACAAGAGGCAGAGACAGCTTCCTGGGTCATTGGCAGATCCCCACCATAGGCACAGAATTCAAAGAGACAACAAAAGAAACACTGAACGGTGCTGGAGGCCTCAGGCAGCCTTGGGCAGACAGAACAGCCCTGCCACGGTACCCCCTGCACGAGCAGCATATGGGCCCTCATCCCACGGAACATCAAGAAGGGATCCAGTCACAGAAGGTAGAAAGGAAAGGTCTTGGCACAGCTTTGCCCCTTATACTGGCATTTACCCTCCTCCCCCCATTATCTTCTGGTGCCCACCTCCCAGCTCTTATAGCCAGGGCAGGTGCAGAAGTGACAGTCCCAGTCTCTGGGAAACTCAGGCCATACTTCCATCCCTACCTTCCCGGGACAGGAAACGCCCCTCCTCCCAGACCACCTGCTTCATCCCAGAACCGCCCATTCCTCTCCTAGACGCCCGTTTTACTACAAAGGCCCGCTCATCCAAGGCCTCCTCCAGGAGAAACCGTCCCTCCTCGGCTCGACCCCAGTCTCCGGGCCCTCAGCAACACCTGTTTGACCTGAGCCTCCCGCCCCACCCCGCGGTCACCCGGGTCACTCCATCAATCCTGGATTCACAGGAGCGCGCGCCCATGTTCCCAACCCACCCCGAAGGCCGCAGCGCAGGCCGGGTCGGCGACGGGCAGCTCACCTGGCGCTCGCGGGGGGCGGCCCTCCCCACCTCGCCCACCCCCTTCCCCACGGTGCGGGGAGGGGTGCGCTTGCAAGCCGGTGGCGGCGCGGGTGGTCCGCGTGCCCGCCGCGCGTGGCTGACAAAGAGCGGGGACGCGCGACCGAAGACCGAGAGGGCGCTGGGGCCAGTGGCCAAGCCCTGGGGCCGGGAAGCAACCTTCCCCCCCAGCACTCCCGACCCTGCAGCTCCCGCAGGTCCCTCGCCCGGCCCCGGGAGGGCTCGGTGCCCCATTTTCCCAGGAATCACGCCTCCCTTTGGCCCTGGCAGCGCCCGCCGAGAGGAAACCCCAGCTCTGCGCGCTCGCCGCTCCCGGGAGCCGGCCGCGGGGGTTGCAGGTGCGAGGCCGGGGCGGCCGCTACGCCCGCGCCTGTCAACCCGACTTCCCGCTGCCGCCAGCTGCCCCGGGCTGGGCGCGGCCGCCCCGCGCGATCGATCACCGCGCCCCAGCCGCGGCCGCGCATCCCGTGCAGGCAGGCAGGGAGCCTGGCTGCAGCCCCGCGCCCTGCGCCTTACCCTGGGAGCCGGAGGAGGACGACGGGTCGGCGGCAGCAACACAGGCGGCGGCGGCCGGGCGCGCCCGGGCTGGAGCACAGTCGAGGGGAGCGCGGCGGAGCCGAGGGGAGCGGCTCCCACAATGGCCGAGCTCGCGGCGCCGAGCCCCCCGCCCCCCGCGCCCTAGCGGCAGCGGCTGAAGCGGAGCCGGCGCAGCCGCCCAACCCGCTCCCCACCCCCAGCGCCGACGCCGCCCCCCGCCCCCCGATGCGCGCTCCGCCGCCGTGCACCCCACCCCCGGCGCTTCCGAGCTCCCCACGCGCCCCGCCTGTCCTCCGCCCTGCGCCCCTTCCGCACTGACCACGCGTCCTCTTTCTGCCCCCGGGCCTTCTTTCTCGGTCCCTCCCCCAGCATCTCCTCCCCGGTAGCAGCCAGTGTCCCCCGGGCCCACCCAGACCCCCACATTCCCCGCCCTCTGCTCGAGCGACCTCTCCGCCCTGGCCCTGCGGCCGCTCGCTGACCCTGGCCGGCTCGTCCGGCCCGCCCCTTTGGAGCTCCTCACCGTGCGTCCCCGACTCGCTCTCCAGGCTGCTGGGCTGTCTCTCAGCCCGGGCCCCGGTTTTCCAACATCCCTTTCCCCTGCCCGCCCCACTTTTGCCCGCTTCCCCTAAACCCACATTCTGTTCCTGCCCTTGGGGCTCCTGCTCCGGCTGCCGGAGAACGCCCTGCGGGTTCACCTACCCGCTGGGCTTCAGAAGATGAATGTAGGAGGGACCCGAAAGAGGCCCCATCTTCCCTTCCTAGGAAAGGGCAGAGGGGAACCGGCACCGAGAGGGAACTCAGACTCTTGTTTAGACAGCCTTAGAAGAAGCTTCATGCACTGGCAAAGCACTTATTGAGCTCCTTCTGCATGCACAGCCTAGGGATAAAGAAAAGAAGAGCACGAGTGCCTTTGGTCCTCTTGTAGTACAGATAGTGAATGTGTCCAGAGAGGGAGGGAATTCGTCTAAAGTCATTCCACTAGTAACCAGCATAGCAACAGCTACTATATGGGCGTGTCTGCTGGTAACTGTGCAAGGTGCTTTACCTGGATCATGCCACATCTAATCCTTGCAACTCTGTTTTTTCATTCATTCAATAATTATGTACTGAACATCTGCACTATGCCAGGTCGTTTGCTGAGTACTGAAGGCACGATGATGAGCAAGAAGCATCTGATCCCTGCCCATTGACTCCACTGGGTTTCCATCCAGCAAAAAAGATAGACAGGTGTGAATCATAATACATCCCTTGAGGCAGCATTTTGATCATTATAATCGTCAATTTATAAATGTAGAACTGAGATTAGGTGATTTACTCAAAGTCATCTAGGGAGAAAGTGAACAGTCTCAGGACTGGAACCCTTAGATTCCCCATCCTATGTTCTTTTTTCACAGTAATGGTTGACAAAAATGTGTGTTAGAGCAATTTACAGAGGCCTTGACCGTCAAGCTAAGAAATTTGGCCTAAATTTTATGGTTATGAGCTGCCAAGGAAGGCGTCAGAGAAGAGTGAAAGTAATCCAAAAGCAGGTACAAGATGGGTATGGATGATTGTGCTGGGAGACTACTGCAATAGTCCCCCCAAAAGGTAATAACGCTCTGAACTGGGGCACAGACCTGCTAGGTTTCTGTGTTTACATGCACTCTCCCACATTAAATAAGGGAAAGGAACCACCACTCACTAAATTCCTACCAAGTGCTAGGCAATGCCCTGGGTGTTTGTTTTTGGTAGTTGGCTGGTGCAAGGATCCCAACCTCTGACCTTAGTTATAAGGCTGCGCTCTAATCAAGTAAGCTAATGGTGCCCTGGATGTTTTGTGTATATTATCTCATTAAATCCTCCCCCAAACCCAGTGCATTAGGCACCTTTATTATCCCCATTTTACAAATAAGGAAACAGAGACTTTGAGAGGTTAAATGACTTCCTGAAGCCCACAAAGCAAACTAATATTGAAGCTGGGGTTCAAGGCCAGGCCTGTCTGTCTCCAAAAACCATGCTATTACCACTGCTTTCCACTATCTGAAGCCAAGACAAAGAATCCAGGTCCTTTGACTCAGCCAAGTGTTCTTTTCCTTAGACTAGAGGTACCTCTGAGACTTCTGCAGAAAGGTCAGGGGTCCACGACTGTAACCTAAATTGTACCTGGACCAGGAGTGCAGGTCCCTATGTGGGATATCTTCTCCACAGAAATATGTAGAGGCCTCAGCCCAGAATAGTTCTGCAGCCTGATTCTAAAGTTCTTACAGGACAATGAATACTATTCGGCCTTTAAAAAGAAGAAAATCCTGTCATTTGTGATGAAGTGGATGAACCTGAAAGACACTATGTTAGGTGAAATTAGCCAGGCACAGAAAGACAAATACCACATGATCTCACTTATATGTAGAATCTAAAAAAGTTGAACTCAGAAGCAGAGAGTAGACTGGTGGTTACCAGGGACTAAGTGGGGGGTGGGGGTTGGGGAGATGGATACAAAATTCAGTCAGGAGGAATAAGTCCAAGAAATCTATTGTACAACATGGTGACTATAGTTAATAACATTGTATTGTATTCTCAAAAATCCCTGAGAGTAGCTTTTAAGTCTTCTCACCACAAAAAATAAGTATGTGAGGTCATGCATATGTTAATCATCTTGATTTAGCTATTCCACAATGTATTTCAAAACATCAGGTTGTATGTGATAAATATATACAATTTTTATTTGTTAATCAAATGTAAATAAATAAAATTTAAAAATAAAAATAAAAGAATTCCTGTGGGGTAGTCTAGGAGGCACTAGGGCATGAAGTTGAAGAATTATTTTCAACTTAGAAATGAGTGCCAAGACCCTTCCCTGCTGAGAGGGGAACATGGCACCTGGGGGAAGCCAAGCTGAAAGCATAGGAAGAGGGTAGGGAGACCGGGTGTGACACTTAGTCTGCACGGGGCCAGGCTCTGTGGGCAGGGTCTTGGGAGGCAGGGCCAGCTGGGAGGGCTCATGGGGAGGCTGCTACATCACCTAGGAAGCCTGAAGGCTCAGTTTGTCTGACTAGAGAGCATCCGAAGCTTTTCTTTATCTCTGACCTCAATGTCCTTCCCAAATCTGACCACCACTTCTGTCCTGAATTATTCACGCTGTGAGCTGTAAGAAGGTGAAGCTTCCAGAAGCTTCTGGACTTAGGACATTCAGCTGTGTCTCTAGCTCCAACAATGCTACGCTGGGACTGAGCTGCTGGTGAGATTTGCCAAGGTTTTTGCAGCCCGCAGCCAGCCAGTAACCTTGGGCTACTGGGTTTCGAGTCATTTCAGCAATCTTTTATTGAGGGATATTATGTGCTGGGGAGAGTTCTGGATTCTATTGGAAACAGAAGTGAATCCAAGCAGGTCCTTGTCCTTGAGGATTCACAGGACGGCAAGGCACTTAAAAATTATTTTCTTCCGCAACATCCTCCAGGTCTGGGAAGTGCTCCCCTCCACCGCATCCCGTTTCACCAACTAAAGGCCACTGCTAATCCCTCCGGAAGTAAGTGGCCTTGGAACTTCACACCCCAAACACCTGAGCAGGGTACTCTTTGGGTCTTGGTGGGGTGCAGATCAATTCCTTACCAACACGACTATTTGGAGTCTTGAACTAGTTAGTCCCCCAGACTGCTGCTTGGAGCATAGCTTTCCAGTCACACCAGGAGGATGACATCCACTCAGCAAACACTAATTAAGCATTGACTCAGTGCCAGGCATGGAGCTTTGGGCTGGCAACTCAAAAATAAACCAGACAAACCCTCTCCTCAAGCCGCTCACAGTCTAGATGGGGAGATGGGCAAGTAAAAGGGCAGTTACTCTTCAGTGTGATTTGTGTTGAGACGGGAGAAGTACAGGTATCCTGAGAAGGAGCAAACAAGAGACACTCCCAAGGAGCTGGGGCTCTGTGTAGGTAATGCTGTCCAAGCAGAGGAGATAGCACAGAATCTCCAAACTGGGAAGGACCTTGAAGATATCCAAGTTCTACCTAGAACATTCTTCCTCCCATTCATACACTGGTGACATCCAGAGTTGAATCCCATCTGTATCTCAGCTCACATCTCTCTCCTCCCAGCTCCAGACCCATACTCAGTTTCCTCCTTGACATCCCATCCTCACATCTCAAACTCAAAATGTCCCACATAGACTCTTGATATCAGCCCCTACCACCCACAAAACTCTTCCTCTCCGGGCTTCGCCATCACAGAAAATGGCTCCACCACCTATCCAGTTACTCAACTCCAAGATCTCGAAGTTATTCTTGATTTTTCTTTCTCTCATGCCCCTCAACCCCATCAGCAAGGTCTGGCAGACTATCTTCTCCGTAACATATCCTGAATTCATTTACTTCTTCTATCTTTCTATCACCACCTTTACCCAACCCCTGTCATCTCTCATCTGGACAACCACACTAACTTTCTGAATAATCTCCTATTTCCATTCTTGTGTATCCCCCTCCCCCAATTTCAATCTGTACAGCAGCCAAAGGTGAATCTTTTATAACATAAATCATGTCACTTCACACAGTTCCAATTTGCACGTAAGACTAAAATATAAATTCCTTACAATGGTCCAGAATGCTCTGTATGAACTGGCCCTTGCTTACCCCTTAGGCTTAATCTCAGGACCCCTCATTCACTGGACTCAAGCAAATCAAACCTCTCTTGTCCTGTACTAAGTGAATTTCCTTCCCACTTTAGGGCTTTGCATAGCTGTTCTGGCTGCTTGGAATTTCCTTCCCTAAAATCTTTGCATGATTGGTGCCTTTTTCATCATCCAGGATTCATCTTAAAAGTCATATTCTCAGGGCCAGCCTGTGGCTCACTCGGGAGAGTGTGGTGCTGATAACACCAAGGCCACGGGTTCGGATCCCTATATAGGGATGGCCGGTTGCTCACTTGGGAGAGCATGGTGCTGACAACACTGAGTCAAGGGTTAAGATACCCTCACTAGTCATCTTCTAAAAGAAAAAAGAAAGTCACCTTCTCAAAGAGGCCTTTCTGACCACCTAAACTAGTCCTCTCCTTTAAACCTTGTTTTCCTTTTCTTGTTTTTTTTCTTGGCAGCTGGCTGGCTGGGGAGGGGATCTGAACCCTGACCTTGGCGATATAACACTGTGCTCTACCAACTGAGCTAACTGGCCAGCCCCTGTTTTATTTTCTCCATAACACTTACCACTTCGTCATCATCTTGTTCATTTGTTTACCTGCTTATTTTCTGTCTAATGTAGTTATTAATAAGTGCTAGGAAGAAGAAGAAAGTAGAAAGGAAAATATGAAGGTAGGAGCCGCTACTTCAAATAGTGTAGGATGGATGTGAGGGCGATCTGGCTGCGACATCTGTCACCCCATTGATCGCCAGGGTTGATTCGGCTGATCTGGCTGGCTAGGCGGGTGTCCCCTTCCTCCCTCACCGCTCCATGTGCGTCCCTCCCGAAGCTGCGCGCTCGGTCGAAGAGGACGACCTTCCCCGCTAGAGGAGAGGACCGTTCTTCGGTCAAGGGTATACGAGTAGCTGCGCTCCCCTGCTAGAACCTCCAAACAAGCTCTCAAATAGTGTAGGATGGTCAGGGAAGGCTTCACTGAGCAGGTGATATTTGAGCAGAGAACTGGACACAGGAAGCGAGGCAGCCCTGTGAGCGCGTGCAACGGTGCTTTTCCATAGAAACACAATACGAGCCATGTACATGATCTTAAATTTTCTAACAGCCACATTTTAAAAAGTAAAAAAGTAAAGAGCAATGGTGGCCAGGAGATGGGGAGAGAGAGGGATGAACAGTTTAGAGCACAGAGGATTTTTAGGGCAGTAAAACAATTCTGTATGACACTGTAATGGCGGATACATGTCATTGTACATTTGTCAAGACCCATCGAATGTACCACACTAAGAGTGAATTTTGATATCAGCTGTGGACTTGGGATAATAAGGATCTGTCGGTGTAGGTTCGTCAGCGTAACAACGGTACCACTGTAGTGCGGGATGCTGGCAGTGAGGGAGGTTTTGTGTTCGTGGGGCAGGGGGTATACGGGAACTCTCAGCATATTCAGTCCTCACAGCAACCCTACATGTCCAACATATCCAAAATATTCTCATTTCAAAATATAATCAATGTAATCAATATAAAAACAATTAAGTTCTTTTTTTGTGAACTATGTCCTCAAAAATCTGGTGTGCATTTTACGCTTGTGGCACACCTCCATTTGCAGTAGCCACGTGTGGCTCTAGTAGCTTCGATATTGAACAGGAAGAATGTTTCAGGCAAAGGAAACAGCAAGTACAAAAGCGTCGAGGCAGGAATGGCAAGAATAAGTGTGTGTGTTTGAGGAGAGCCTGTGGGACGGAAAGGAGTGAGGGACCGGTGGGCAGAGGGGGAGAAGATGAGGTGGCTTGGAGAAGGGGTAGGAGCTAGATCTTGGGAGGCCTGTGAAAGCATTGTGACTGGGAAACCACTAAGGGTTTCTGAGCAAGGGACATGTTACATCTCTTTGTGATATGAAATGCAGTGCAGATGTTGGCTTATCATTATACTGTTTCTAATTATAGGGGAGGCAGCATGGGGCTCTAGATCCCTCTTCCACAGCACAGGGAATCCAGCTATCTCTCTCCAATTTTGAATCTGCACACTAGAGTACCAGAGACAAAGAGGGCCTGCACCAGAAAGCACTGCAAGTCTTTTATTGTTATTGGTGATTGCATACGAGCAGGCTCAGTGGACTTTTGGGGGTAGAAACTAGGCTGGAGTGAGTTGAAGGGTAAGAAGGGTAAGAAACGAAGGGAAAGAGAAATGATAGGGCAGTAACTGCAGGATTTGGACTTGGGAGTTGTATTAGTCCATTTCTGTTGCTTATGATGACATATATGAAACTGGGTGATTTATAAAGAAAATGAAATTTATTGCTTACAGTTTCTGAGGCTGGAAAGTCCAAAGTCCAGGAACACAGCTAGCGAAGGTCTTGGTGGTGGTGACAGTGATGGAAGGGTATCACATTGTGAAAATGGCAGAGCAGAGAGAAAGACAGACTCTCCTTTTCTTTTAAAGCCCTCAGAACCACATCCCTGACCACCATTTTTAATCCATTCACTATGCACCGTCCTACAATCCAATCAGCTCTTCAAGGCTCCACCTTTCAATTAACATAATAGGATTTCCCACCCTCTTAACAGTCACAGTGGGGGCTAAATTTCTAATACATAAAACTTGCAGGACACAATTCAAGCTTCAGTGAGTTTGAGGGGGACATTATTCAATCCACTACAGGAGTGTTGTTTGTTTGCTTGGGTGTTTTGCTTTGTTTTTTTTATAAAGATGACTGGTAAGGGGATCTTAACCCTTGACTTGGTGTTGTCAGCACCACGCTCTCCCAAGTGAGCTAACCGGCCATCCCTATATAGGGATCTGAACCTATGACCTTGGTATTATCAGCACCACACTCTCCCAAGTGAGCCACGGGCTGGACCCTGCTTGTTTGTTTTTAAGTAAGGAAAGATTTGATTGTGTTCAAATACTGATCTGAAAGTAGTAGAGAGGAGAGGTTGGAAAGAACGAATTATGGTTGGTGTGAGGTTCCTGAAGAGGCAGCAGTGGCTGGCAGGAGTGTGGAGGAAGTCTGAGTACTGATGCAGGCAGGCCTGGGGACTTGCTGGTGGCCAGGTCTGCTGCCCCTATTCCAGCCCTGCACTGCCCCTGTCCCTTTGCCACCAGCATTCCTGGGATATGAATGCATCCTCTATCCTGCTGCATGCTCTTTTCTTTGCTGGTCACTCTCATGTCCCCTAGACCAGAGATGATCCTGGCAGGGGCCACAGCCCATCATCTACCACTTCTCTATCCACTGTGAGCTCCTGGGCTTTGGCTAGGGACTACTGCTTAGAGCCTGCTGCTCCTTTACACTTTTCTAATCTCTTGTCCCAGTTTCTGGAGGCTGAGTCACTCTCCCTTGCAAGCCCTCTGCATGAGCCTCCTGGTTCTGACATGCAAAACTCAACACATCTACCACGTGTTGAACCCTCACTGTTTAGGCACAGTGCTGTATGCTTTGCAAATATCATAACCCTGCAAGGTACGTGCTGTCATCATCCCATTTTACAGATAGGAAATTAGGGCTCAGAAAAGATGGGTGTCTTGTGCAGGTCCTCCCAGTCAGTAAGTTCTAGAGGAAAGGTTTGCTCCACATCTGTCTGTTCCAAACACTGACCTTGTTCTATCATGTCTTTTAGGTGTCAGGAATAGAGCTGGATGCTTTCCAGATCTTTTCTCATTTGAGCAATGGACTGTGGCTGTAAGCAGAAAGAAAATGGGGCTCAGCCATGGGATTAGTTTCAAAGGAAAACTATAGAATGTAAGCTCTCCACAGGCAAAAATTTTGCCTGTTTGGTCACTGGTATATCCCCAGTTCCCAGAGTAATCTGGCACATAATAGTTCTCAGTAAATACTTGTTGAATAAATGAATGAATGAATGAGTGACTGAGTGAACTCTAGCCTCTATGAGAGTGGTCAAAACCAGACCAGAGAGGAGTAGGACACTGAGAATGGAATCAGGCAAAAGTACAAGACAGACACCAGGTATCTGCAACTAGCTCAGGGTAAGGCTTGGTTGTACGAAAAAGACAAAGGCCCAGGTCTCAGATCAAGGGCTCAAACCCAGGGCTTCTTCTCCAACCCAGTGTGAGGGATCTTGTAAACTAATCCTAAACTAATCAAGACATTGCATTTCTGAACTACAATAATCAATTCAGAGAAAAACACATAAAGAGCTGCTTTATTCTTTACGAATACTATTTTATTGTATAAGTGTGTCATAATTAATTTAACCAGTGCCCTACTGAAAGACAGGTGATTTCCAATCTTTTTCCAAAAGTGCTGCCATGAATAAGCTTATATACATGTTAATTTTCACAGACATGCCATATCTGAAACACAAATTCCTAGAAGTGAAATTCCTAAGCCAATAGGTGTATGCATTTATAATTTTCATAGATATTGCCAAATTGTCCACCACTGAGATTGTATCAATTTATACTCCCTCCTGAAATGTGTGAGAAGATCTGTTTACCACATTCTGGCCAAAACAATATTATCAACATTTTAATCCCTGACAGTCTCATGGATGAAAAATGAAATGCCAGTCCAGTTTTAATTTGCCTTTTATTTTTATTCTTATTTTTTTTTACAGCTGGCCTGTACAGGGATTGAACCCTGAACCTTGGTGTTATCAGCACCACACTCTAACTAACTGAGCTGACCAGTTAATTTTTTGGCAGCTGTCTGGTATGAGGATCTGAATCCAGTTTTAGTTTGTATTGTTCTTATTTATGAGTGAGAGTGCCATCTTTTCATGGGTTTAAGAGTTGGGTTTTTTTATCCTATTACCTAAAAAAAAAATTACCTAAAGTAAGAAGTAAAAATTTGCCTCTCAAAAAGCAAGTACTGTTTAAGTGTTACTGTGAAAAAGTCTGTGTCCAGACTTTTTCCTATGTTCAAATAAACATATTTGTATAGATAATTTTATTTTTACAGAAACATGTTTATATAGATAATTTTATTTTTTCATATTACATATGCAATATACATAAACTCTGAACTTGCATTTTCTTTTAATGTATCATAGAACTTTTTCAAGACCTGTCTCTCATTCTTTATGGCTACTTAGTATGATATTTGTGGTATTCCATAGTCTATTTATTTCCTCTTTGACATTTTGATTATTTCCAGTTTGTTAAATCCAAACATTGCTGCAACAAATCATCTTCCACATGCTTTTCTTCTTTCCAGACTTAGACATCTTTTTGTTTTTTTCTTTGCATGCATTTTTATGTACATGTGCTGCTATTTCTTTAGGCACTATTCCTGGAAGTGGTCTTTGTCTGCCTTAAATGGTAAATTCGTCTGATGCTAACTAGGTTGGTCTGGGATGGGAAAGGCTCCCATTTAAGTGTTTTACCTACTGTCTTCAGCATGCAAAACAGATCCATTTACCAATTTCTTCTTAAATAAGAACTTTCCCTTCACATCATAAATAGCCATGTACGAGTATTCCCTGAACAAATGGCATTATGGTTCATCAGTGCCAGAGGATTCTTGACTAGCTGCTGGGTTAAGTGAACTATATGGACTGAGAGGGTTAGAATGACATGTACAAGTCCCTGTCCTCCAGCTCACAGTCTAATAGAGAAACAGGATTAGAAAGAGAAATAATAACCCACGTGATACAAAGAATAATTGCCTGTGGTCCAGACTTTCTGTTCTGAGGATGTCCTGCAGCATTTACTCTCTAGAATGGTGGGAATATCACATAAGGTTGACCGGTTTTATGTACTTACTCTTTGGGCCACAAAGAGAGGGACTGGCTCCAGATATGTTAGCAAGAGATGATCTAAATTATCCCATTAGACTGGAGGCCAGAGTCTCAGTCTCCTCTCTAACAGTCCTTTGCACACCTTCATTTGATAAACATTTACCTGCTTCTATTCCCTATCAGATGTTGGAGAAGCAATGGAATACTGGCGTTGAAGTGCTCAGTAATATATGTTGATTTATAAAGTATTGGGTAGCAAAAGGTAGACTATTTCAGTGTATGGCCTAGAAAAACTCAGACTGAAAACTGATATATTTCGTTTACTCCATATACTTTTGCTGCTTTTTGTTTTCAACTAAAAAACTCAATGTTATTGAGGTATAATTTACATGAAGTAATATGTATCCATGTTAAGAGTTGGTTAAATGAGTTGGTTTTTTTATTTGTTTTTTGGTGGCTGGCCAGTACACGGTTCCAAACCCTTGACCTTGGTGTTACCAACATGGTGCTCTAAGCAACTGAGCTAACTGGCCAGTCCTGGTTAGATGAGCTTTGAGAGCTGTATTCACCCATGTAACCATGACCACAATCAAAACATAGAACATATCCATCACCCCGAAAATTCCCTCATGCTAATTAACTTAAAAAAAAAAACTTTTTACTTTGAAATAATTACAAATTCACAAGAAGTTGCAAAGATAATACAGAAAGGTCCCATGTACCCTTCACCCAGTTTTCTTCAATGATTACATCTTACGTAATTATAGTACAATATCAAAAGCAGGAAGTTCACCATGGTACAATGTGAATAAATAGTTCTATGTCATTTTATCACATATTTAGATTCCTGTAACCACCATGCAATCAAGATACATCACCACAAAGTTTTCCCTCCTATTACCCCTTTATAGTCACATTGCACCATCCCCAACCCCTGGCAACCACTGATCTGTTTTCCATCTGTATAATTTTGTCTTTTTGAGAATGTTATGTAAGTGGAATTATACTGTGTGTGACCTTTTGAGATGGCTTCTTTCATTCAGCCCTTGAGATCCATCTAAGTTGTTGCTGTATCAAGTTTGTGCCTTTCTATTGCTGAGCAGTATCCCAGGGTGTATTTGTTTCTTAGAGCTGCCATAACAAATTACCACCAACTTGGTGGCTTAAAACAACAGGCATTCATTCTGTTGCGGTTCTGGAGGCCAGAAGTCTGAGATCAGGGCGTCAGCAGTGTCGTACTCCCTTCAAAGGCTGTCGGGGAAAATCTTCCTTGCCTTTTCCAGCTTCTGTTGGCCTCAACCATTCCTTGGCTTGTAGCTGCATAACTGCATCCACTACCTCCACCGTAACATGGGCTTCTCCACTATGTCTGCGTCTTCTCCTCTCCTGTCTCTTATAAGGACACTTGTCACTGGATTTAGGGCCCGCTCACATAATCCAGGATGATCTCATCTGAAGATCCTTAACTTAATCACACCTGCAAAGACCCTATTCCAAATAAGGTCACACTCACAAGTCCAGGAGTTAGGACATGGACACCTCATTTAACCCACTACACATGATATAGATGTACCACTGTTCGTTTAAACATTCACCTATTTGAGGAATATTTTGGTTGTTTCCAGGTTTGGGTTATTACAAACAAGCCAAGATGAACAATACTGTACAGGTTTCGGTGTGGACATAAGTTTTCATTTATCTGAGATAAATGCCAAGGAACACAATGTCTGGATCATAGGATAGGGTATGTTTAGTTTTCTAAGAAAATAAAGTATTTTACAGAGTGGCTGTTCCATTTTTACATTCCCAACAGCAACGTATGACAAATTCAGTTTCTTCACATCCTCACCAGCATTTGGTATTGTCACTATTTTTTATTTTAGCTGTTCTCACAAATGTGTAGTGGTGTCTCATGGTCTTAATTTGCATTTTCCTAGTGGCTAGTGACGTTGAATATTCTTTCATGTGCTTATTTGCCTTCTGTATATCCTCTTTTCAAGACATTTGGCCATTTTCTAGTTAGATTATCTGGGTTGGTTGGTTGCGTGTAGGGGGGGTTGTTTGTTTTTTACTGATGAGTTTTGAGTGTTCTTTATATTTTCCAAAGTCCTTTGTCAGATGTATGATTTGCAAATATTTTCTCCCAGTTTGTAGCTTGTCTTTTCATCCTCTTAACAGGGTTCTTTAGAGAGTAAAAGCTTTCAATTTTGATGAGGTCTAATTTTTTTTCTTTTATGAATCTTGCTTTTTGTGTCACATCTAAGAATTCTACTATGAGCTCTAGGTCCTGAAGATTTTCCTCTATGTTATCTTCTAAATGTTTTATAATTTTTCATTTGACATTTAAACCTGTGTTCCATTTTGAGTTAATTTTTGTATAAGGAATGAGGTTTTGGTTGGTTGCATTTTTTTTTACAGTCACCTTTGTGTTTTTATTTTACTTGATTTTTTCCCAACAGCACTCAAGATTGTTCTTTCTCTAAACAGAAGTTCTCTGTATTAATCAGAGATTTCCAGAGAAAAAGAACAGAGAGAGAGAGAGAGAGAGAGCACGCACACAGAGAAAGAGAGAGATTTATTTTAAGGAATTGGCTCACATAATTGTGGGGACTGGCAAGTCTGAAATTTGCAGGGCAGACTGGCAGGCTGTAGGACTGGGGAAGAGGTGATGTTGCAAGTCCATAGGCAGTCTAGAAGAATTCTTTCTTCTTTGGGGGCCCTCAGTCTTTGCTCATAAGTCCTTCAACTGATTCTTCTTTACTCGAAGTCTACTGATTTAAATGTTAACCTCATCTAAAAAATACCCTCACAGCTTTTGGAGTGAGCAGGACTGAAGCCATGTTGGGATCTAAAACCACCTGGGCTGTGGGAAAATTTAGACACAATTTTCTTTTCTTAGCATGTGTTTCTCTGAGTGCCCCTTCCCCTGCCCCGCCCATGGTTATTTGATATTTTAAACCTTGGTTATGGGGCAAGATGAAATTATTTAGATAAATGTAAAGTTGTTTTCCAGTCATCCTGGAGTTGCAAACTTGCCACAAGACATGTAAGATCTAGACTCTGAGAAACCAAGGAAAACATCCATGAAGCTGTGCTGATTCCACCCTGAAGCAAAGCAAAATGCTGCAGGACCCTAAGACAACATCAAGATTAAGAACAGAAGCCAGATGAAGCCTTGGTGAGAATTTGCACCTGGCCCCTTACATGTCCCCCTCTCTCCTGCTTTTTATTTCCCATGTTCCATTCCCTCAGTCTCCTCTTTAAAAACCCCTCAGTGAATCTGAGTCTTTGCAATGGCTTCAGTCCGGCCATTCTCCTTTGGGTTTACTCAGGAGATGGGTTAGCCTAACCTCCCTCCTCAGGTCACTGGTTTTCCTGAATAAAAGCTGACTTCCATTTTCACCAACATTTGATTTTTGGGTTGTTTGTTTTTGTTTGGGGCAGGCAGCCAGATTTGGGTTCAGTAACAAGATTTTGGCAAGCCAAGCCAGGGTTTTTGTATGGGGCAGGCAGCTGGACGTGGGTTCAGTAACACAACTTATAGACTGGTATTTGACAAAAAACTAGGAACCATGGCCTAGCCAAGTTGGCACATAGAATTAGTCATCACAGTCTCTCTTCTCTTGCTTTCTGAAACACCATACTTGCCTAATTTTCTTATTTTATCAGTTCCCATTCAAACTCTTTGCTAAATCTTCTTCCTTCACTCTAAATTTGTGAAGTCCCATGGCTCCAACATAGACCTGCTATTCTTTATTTTCTTTATCTATATCCTCTTATGTTGTGGAAAGTAAGACAGACTCAAGATTCAAAATAAAACTCTATGTTTACTAAAAACAGTATGCTGGGTAACCCAGGGACTTCTGCTTCTGGGCAGGATGTATAAGGTCAGTGAGGGCCAATTTCTGTAGACTTGTTTTTTGGTTTTTGCCTACGAACATCCAATTGTTCCAGCATCACCTGTTGAAATGGCAATCCTTCCTCAATGAATTGCATGAGGCTATTTCTGGGTCTTCTGTTCTGTTCCATTGATTTATGTGTCTTCCCACACACCAATACTGCATAGTCATAATTACTAAAGCTGTAAGATAATTCTTGAAATTGGGCACTAATTCCTCCCACTTTATTCTTCTTTTTCAAAATTGTTTTAACTATTTTAGTTCCTTTGCCTTTCCCTATACATTTTAGAATAATCTTGTCTTTATCTACAAAAAATCATGCTGGGATTTGAACAGGAATTGAACCAAACTTGTATATCAATTTGGGGAAAACTGACATTCTTACTGTGATGAGTCTTTGAAGCCATGAACACAGTATGTCTCTCCATTTATTTAGATCTTTTTTGATTTCTTTCAACAGCACTTTGTAGTTTTTACCATATGAGTCCTGTACATGTTTTATTAGATTTATATATGCTGTACACTGAATGCCCTCTGAGACTCATTAAGCTTAATCTCCACTGTAGCTGTTGAGGGTGGGAAATCCTATCATGGTAATTGGAAGGTGGAGCCTTGAAGAGGTGATTAGATTGTAAGGACCATGCCCTAGTGAATGTATTAATAATGGTGGTCATGGGCGAGTTTCAGAGGGCTTTAAAAGAAGAGCGCATGAGAGTCTCTCTCTCTCTCTGCCCTGCCATTCTGTCATGTGAGAATCCTCTGTCACTGTCACCACCAACAAGGCCTTCACCAGATGTGTTGCCTGGACTTTGAACTTCCCAGCCTCTGTAACTGTAAGCAATAAATTTTGTTTTCTTACAAATCACCCAGTTCCGGGTATTTTGTTATAAGCAACAGAAATAGACTAATACAACACACCTAAGTATTTGTCATTTTTTTTCCTGTGATTGTAAATGGTACAAGTCACCCAGTTCCAGGTATTTTGTTATAAGCAACAGAAACAGACTAATACAACATACCTAAGTATTTGTCATTTTTTCCCCTGTGATTGTAAATGGTATTATATTTTTAATTTTGGTGTTCATGTGTTCACTGCTAACATATAGAGTATATGATTGATTTTTGTATGTTGACCTTGTATTCTGTGACCTTGCTGAACTCCAGGAACTTTTTTTTTTTTTTTTTTGTAGATTCCTTGAAATTTTTTACAGAGACCATCGTGTCATCCACAAATAAGGACAGTCTTATTTCTTCCCTTCTAATCTGTATGCCTTTTTTTCTTTTCCTGTTCTTATTATACAGACTACAACTTCCAGCATTATCTTGAATAAGATTGGTAAGAGTGGACATTCTTGCCTTGTGCTCAGTCTTACAGGGAAAACACTTAGTTTTTCACTATTAAGTATGATGCTAGCTATAGGTCTTTTGTAGATACTCTTTATCAACTTGAGGAAGTTCCCCTCTATTCTTAGTTTTCTGAGAGTTTTTATCATGAATGGGTATTGCATTTTGTCTAGTGCTTTTGCTGCATCAATTGATTTTTCTTCAGCCAGTTTACAGGGTGGATTACATTGATTGATTTTTGAATATTGAATCAGTCTTGCATCCCTTGAATAATCCCCACCTGGTTATGGTGTATAATTCTTCTTATATATTGTTGAATTCTATCTGTAAATTTTTTAAAGGATTCTTAAAAATCTATATTAATATTGAAGAGTATTGGTCATTGTCTTTTTTTGTATTGTCTGTCTGGATTTGGTATCAGGGTAATATGTGCCTCATAAAATGAGTTAGAAAATATTTACTTTCTTTTATTTTCTGGAAAAAATTTGTAGAATTGGTATTCTACTTTAAAAGTTTGATATAATTCTCCACTGAAACCATCTAGGAATGGAGATTGCTTTTGGTGGAGGTTGTAAATTATAAATTCAATTTTCTTAATACTTATAGGGGTTTTCAAATTATCTACTTTATATTGGATGAGTTGTAGCAGTTTTTACTTTTCAAGGACTTGGTCCATTTCATCCAAGTTGTCAAATATATACTTGTAACATTGTTAACGGTATTCTCTTATTAACCTTTTGATATCTGTAGGGTCTGTAGTGATACCCTCTGTTTTATTCCTGATATTAAGAATTTATGTCTTCTCTCTCTCTCTTTTTTGGTCAGCCTTGCTAAAGGTGTCAATTTCATTGATCTTTCCAAAGAACCAGTTTTTCATTTCACTGGTGAAATGAAACCTTGGATTGCATGTCCCCCCAAAACTTGACCCCCACTGTGACAGTGTTAAGAGGGTGGGAAATCCTATTATGGTAATTGAAAAGTGGGGCCTTGAAGAGGTGATTCAATTGTAGGACCATGCCACAGTGAATGAATTAAAAATGCTGGTTATGGGCATGGTTCTGAGGGCTTTAAAAGGAGAGTGCAGAAGGAGCTATCGCTCTGCTCTGCCATTTTCTGCCATGTTAGACCCCTGGGTCACTGATGCTAACAGCAGATGTGTTCCCTGGACTTTGGACTTCCCAGCCTCTGAAACTGTAAGCAGTAAATTTTGTTTTCTTTATAAATCACCCAGTTCCATGTATTTTGTTATAAGCAACAGAAACAGACTAATACAGTTGGCATTCTCTGTTTTTCTATTTTCAATTACATGTATTTCTGCTCTTTATCATTTTATTCCTTCTGCTTATTTTGTGTTTATTTTGTTCTCTCTTAATTTCTTGAGGGGGGAGCTTATATTATTGATTTGAGATTATCCCTCTTTTCTGATGTAAGCATTTAGTGCTATAAATTTCCCTCTCAGCACTGATTTAGCTGTGCCTCACACATTTTTATATGTTGTATTTTCATTTTCATTAAAGTTAATGACTTTTATTTCCCTTAAAAATTCCTCCTTAATTCATAGATTGTTTAGAACTGTGTTATTTAGTTTCCAAGTGCTTGGAAATTTTCCTGGAGATTGTGTAATTAATTTCCAGTTTGAGTTCATTGTGGTAATACACTCTGTATGCTTTCAATTCTCTTAAATTTGTTGAGGTTTGTTTCATAACCCAGGATACAGTTGATCTTGGTATATGTTCCATGGGTGCTTAAAAAGAATGTGTATTTTGCTGTTGTTGGATGCAGTGTTCTACAAATGTTGATTACATCATGTTGGTTAATGGTGGTGTTGAATTCTGTATCCTTATTGACTTTCTATCTAGTAGTTTTACCAATTGGTGAGAGGAGTGTTGAAGTCCCCTGTTATAATTGTGAATTTGTTTATTTATTTATTTTAATTTTTTTGACTTAATCTGAAATTTATTGTTTCATAGTTTTGGAGGCTAGAAATCCAAGATCAAGCTGTCAGCAGGGTTGGCTCCTTCTGAGGGCTGTGAGGGAGAATCTGTTCTTTTTCTTTTTTCTGATTATGTGAATTTGTTTATTTATCCTTTCAGTTCTATCAATCTTCGTTTCACACATTCTGCAGCTCTGTTTTTTGGTAAATACACATTTAAGTTTCCCATGTATTCTTGATGGATTGATGGACTGACCCTTCTTTCCTTGTGCAATGTCCCTTACTTGCTCTAGTAATTTTATTTGCTCTAAAGTCTACTTTATCTTATAGTATTTTAAGCCATTCCTGCGTCCTGTGATTAATTTTTTCATGCTATATATTTTTAATCCTTTTATTTTCAACTTACCTATATCATTATATTCAAAATGAGTTTACTTTATACATCATATAGTTGGATCATGTTTTTAAAATCCATTCTGCTAATCTCTTTCTTTTAAGTGGTATGTGTAAATAATTTACATTTAATACAATTATTGATATGTTTATTTTTTCTTTTCTGTTTGTTTTCTGTTTCTTATTTCTGTCTCTTTTTTCTGTGTCTTCTGAGTTACATGATCTTTTTTCAGAATTGCATTTTGATTTATCTATAGTGTTTTGAGTGCATCTCCTTACATAGTCTTTTCAGTGGTCGATCTAGGTATCACATTATATGTGCATAACTTAGCACAGTCTACTGGTGTTGATATTTTACCAGTTTAAGTGAAATGTAGAAACCTTACCTCTATGTCCCTTTACCCTCCACATTTATAGTGTAATTGTCTTAACTATTTCCTCTGCATACACTGACAGCCACATTAGACAATGTTATAATTTTTGCTTCAACTGTCAAACAATTTAGAGTACTCAAGAGGAAAAGGAAAGTCTATTGCATTTATCTATATGTTTGTTCTTTCAGTTGTTCTTTTTTCTTACCTGATGTTCCAAAATTCCTTTTGCTGTCATTTCTTTTGTATAGAGAACTGCCTTTAGTAATCCCTATAGGGCAAGTCTGCTGACAACAAATTAACTTAGTTTTTTCCTCATATAAAAATGTCTTGCTTTTCCTGTCATTCCTCAAGGATTGCTTCAGCAGGTGTTTGGTTTTAAGTTGACAGCTCTTTCCTTTCTGCATTTGAAAAGTTTTGTATGACTTCTCCCTGGTCTCCATGTTGTCTGATAAGAAATCTGCCATAATTGGAACTGTTTTCCTCTTATAGGTAATGTGTTATTTCTCTCTGGCTACTTTCAAGATTTTTCTTTGCCTTTAGTGTTCAGATGTTTGACTATGATGTGTTTTGGCATGGATTTATCCTGTTTGCTCAGGTGTGTGAATCTAGATTAATGTCTTTATCAAATTTGGTGAAATTTCATCCATTATTTCTTTGAATATTCTTTTTCTTTTTTTTTTTCTTTTTTTTTTTTTTTAAAAATGACCGGTAAGGGGATCTTAACCCTTGACCTGGTGTTGTCAGCACCACGCTCACCAGTGTGAGCAAACCGGCCATCCCTATATAGGATCCGAACCCGCGGCCTTGGTGTTATCAGCACCGCACTCTCCCAAGTGAGCCACGGGCTGGCCCTTGAATATTCTTTTTCTTTTTCTTCTGTGAGCCCAATGACATGAATATTAGACCTCAGGTTATAGTCCCACATGTTCCTGAGGCTCTATTAATTTTTTTTTCAGTCCATTTTTGTCTGGTGTTCAGAGTGGGTAATTTCTAGTTTTCTGTCTTCAAATTTACTGCCTCTTTCCTCTGTCCTCTCCATTCTGTTGTTGATCCTATTCATTGAATTATTAATTTTAGTTATTGTATATTTTTGTTCTAAAATTTCCATTTGATTCTCCTTTATATATTATATTGATTTGTTGAGCCTTTATATTTCTTTGCTGTGACTTTCTATTTTTTCATTTGTTCCAAGTGTACTTTTATTTGAATACATTGTACATCTTGAAACATTTTTATGATGGCTGCTTCAAAATCCTTTTCAGATAATTCTAATATCTCTGTCATTTTGGTGTTGGTGTCTATAGATTATCTTTTCTTATTCGAGTCAGATTTTTCTGGTTCTTGGTATGACAAGTGATTTTTGATTGAGACCTGGATAGTTTGAATTTTATAAAACTCTGGATCTTATGTATTCCTTGTATTTTAGCAGGCCTCCTCTAACATTGCTTCTGTGGGAGAAGTGGGGATATTCCCTTATTACTACCAGGAGGGTGTGGAAGTCCAGGCTCTCGACTTAGCCTCCATTGACATCTGGTGCTGGAGGGGCTCCTTCTTACCGCTGGGCAGGGGAGGCAGTGCAGATTCCCTATTAGACCTCCACTGATACCACATTGGCTGGAGGGGGTGGTTCCTCCTTACCATTCCTCATGTGTCCTCCACTGACATGTGAGGAGAGATGGCCTTGTTGCTGATTACTGGTGAAGATCCTGAGTGGATAATCAGGCCTCTTCTGACACCACCCTACAGGGTGGGGAAGAAGGTTAAAAGTCTAGGCTTTCTATCTGGTCTTTGCTGGTGGGGAGGAGGGTGGGGCTGGACTAGAAAGGATATTGTCTAAAGGCTGTCTATTTTTCTATGCTGCTCCTTTCCTGGTCCTTTGACTAGAGAAAGCAGGCTTTTCTTGGGGCTTTTATTTGTCTGCTCCCATTGGCAGTTTTGGGTTACATGTTTCTCCAGTACCCATTCTGACATACACAAGGCAAGAAGAAAACTCAGGGAACTCACTGCTGTGTTGTTCCTTGGGTCTCAAGGTCCCTAGCCGACTGCTTTCTTCTATTCAGAGTCTTCTTATGTTTGTTTTATATACAGTGTCCAGGATTTTTAGCTGTACTTAGCAGGAGGACTAGGGAAAAGTATATCCACTCCATCTTTCTAGAAGCAAAAGTTGCTTCACATAGTTTAAAAAATTAAAGCTGGCATAAAAAATCACAGATTTCTCATAAAACTATAGACTTCTGGTTTTTCATGAAGCACTGGAAGAAATCCTGGACCTGCATTTCTGTTTTGTAGCAATTGGCTGGAGCTGGGTGTCCACCAGCCCTGCAGGTGGGTGATACTGTACTGAGTTTACTGAAGGTCCCACCTCTTTATACTAATTTACAAAACACCTGCATCACACATTCTTACAGGACCTCAGAGGCCAAACTTTCTGCCCCTGTATCAGAGCTTTTGTTTCATTTCTAGGAAGTGTTAGTCATGGCAAAGATTGGATGTGACACCAGAAAAGGAGTCATTGGCAGGATCCTTAAAGGATTCTGCTACATCATTACAGAAATGTTTTCTCTCCCAGCACAAAAACTGCTTTAATACGCACTGTTCTAAGCAGTTACAGTTAAAGAAAAAAATTCCTTCTCTTATCTTAGGAAACAGCCAGCTCATTTCTCCTCTTAAGAAACCCCTAATCATGACTCAGAGCTAAGCTCCCAGCCCATTCTGTGAAAGGACTGCAGCGTGAGCCAGTTGGCGTATAGAAATATGTAAGTTAGTGGAAGCCTTAGGATTCTCAGTGGCTGCAAAGTGAAGCCCCAAGAGGAGGTAACTTTGTGTTTTACAACAGCAAGGAATGCTGTGTTGCCAGCTCCAGCCAGATTGGTGATCCTAGCAATGTGGAAATTTCATTAGGTCCCAGGAAAGACTTTAAACGTGGTCCATTTCTCATTATGGAGTCAAACTAGTAGTTCTGATAGCCTGGTCCGTTCTTCTGTGTCGTTTCCTAAACCTATCAGCACCGGGGGGGCAGCAGAATCCCTCTCAAGGCAGGTGTTTTCAAACTTTTGGTTTCACTGACCCCTTTCAGGGACATGAGGCCTCATGAGCCACTTAGTCCCTTTGATCCAGTGCACTCTGGCTTCTTCCTGAGAGGGAAATACCAAGAGGAAGCCACCGATCTTCTGTTGCCTGAATCCTCACCACTCTCTGTCTGCAGCTCATCACCTACAGCCTTCGATGTTCAGAACAGCTGCTATTACTTCTGACCAGAGCGGAGAAATGATGAGCCAACCTCTTTGCTCTGTTTTGATAAAACAAAGCCTAGCAATGGACAGCAGGCAGGAGCCTTGACTTCTCTGAGATGCTCTGGGGGACCAAACATAAAAAAATATGGTTTGTCAACAAGGACCCCAGCTCAACATATCTTGCAGATGCATGTGGTCTGGAACATCTTCGCTCTCCTTGACCACAGTGCCATGTACCTGATCCTCCATGCCATGAGGAAACAGCAGCACTAGTGTCAGACTAGGAAGAAACCCAACTCAAAGAGATCTTTAAAAAAGGCCTGGCCATAGGTAATATATTAATAATAATAGTAAGAGGTGGAGGAGGGGAAGAAGGTGGTGGAGGAGGAGGAAAGAAGCAGCAGCAGCCATAGCTATCATTTATCTAGTACCTATTGTGTACAAAGTCTTTCTGGGTTAAATGTTGTGTGTGTGTGTGTGTGTGTGTGTGTGTGTGTGTGTGTGTGTGTGTGTGTTTTCACTTAATTATCAGGGAAATTCCGTGAATAAGTAGAATGATCTCTATTTTGCAATTGAAGGAACTGCAGCTCAGAGACGGTATGTAACCTGCTGAAGGTCACACAGCTAAAAAGAGAGAGCAGGGATTTGAATCCAGATCTCTTTGCAGCTGTACTGGATGTGTTCCATTGCCCCTCCAGTTCTGCTCTTCACCATTCTTCACCCTACTTTGTGCCTCCGGACACAGATAAGGCAATGTCAATAGGCCTCCCGATCCTCTGCTTCTGGTTGGGTTTCACCAGTGAGGAGCTGGAGTGGGTCGGAGATCAGAGGGAGAGAGGAGCCTGAAGCCTGCGTTTTTACTCCCCTAACTCCCTCCCTTCAGGATTGCTGCAGGATGGCTGCTTCCCTCAGGTCCTCTCTACATAGCTTCCAGTAACTTCTACCTCCCCTAGCCTCTTCAGGCCCCAAGGTACTGCACTCTCCTTTGTGGTTTCTCTATTTTCTATCTGCTGTGGATTGATTGAATTGTGTCCCCCGAAGTCTATATATTAGAAGCTTAATTCCCACCGTAGCCATTGAGGGTGGGAAATCCTATTGTGGTAATTGAAAGGTGGGGCCTTGAAGAGGTGATTAGATTGTAGGACCGTGCCTACTGAATGGATTAATAATGGTGCTCAGGGGCGTGGTTCTGAGGGTTTTAAAAGGAGAGCACATTAGAGTCTCTCTCTCTCTCTGCTCTTCCATTTTCTGCCATGTGAGACCCTTGCATTGCTCTAAAGCCACCACAGAAGAAGACCCTCACCAGATGCGTTCCCTGGACTTTGGACTACCCAGCTTCTGAAACTGTAAGCAATAAATTTCATTTTCTCTCAAATCACCTAGTACCGGGTATTTGGTAATAAGCAACAGAAATGGACTAACACACTACCCATGCCTTGTAGATAGTCCCTTTAGTAAATTATCTTCAAATCATCCTAAACTGAATATGCCATCTGTTTCCTGTTGGTGCCCTCCAAAGACAGCTCAGAATATACCATGCTATAGATTCGATTTTCAGGTTCCATCCCATCATTCATTCAGAACACTGACTGGGACTTATTCTGAAAAACCCTGGGCAACATAATGATTGGTGTCCTTGTCATCAACCACTTCATTGTGGCAGGAGCAGGAGAACAGGGCTCAGTGCAATGGAGCTGCTCCTTCTGCAGCTGTTGCCAGATTCTCTCCACTGTCTGGACTGGCAGGGCACTTCGCTCAGACCTTGCTTTTGGAACTGAACCTGGGCTAGGTACAGGATCCTAGTAGAACCCACGGCTGCAAACCCTATTCTGGGCAAAACTGACCCAGACTGGGTTTGAGGATGCAAGTGATATGTCTACTGAACTTGTAGTCCAAGTAGGATTTTGTAACTCTGAGTTCTCCTCACCCCTTTCATGGCTGGAGAAGTTGCCTATGCAGTGGGAGCCATGGCAGTCCAGGGTTGCTCTAGTCTTCAGACAGAGCTGGCAGGCAAGTGCCTCCAAATAATATGCAGGTTAAAGGTAAGTAACCCTGGGTCATTTCTGCTCAAATCTCTATAGTTTGTAAGTGACAGGTGCCAATTCCAGGAGCTTGAATGATCACTGGAATTGAGCAAGTCCTCTAGGTGCCCAGGCTGGGTAGTGGAGTGAGGGAGAGGACACCACTCTGACTGACTCCAGGCAGTGACTTCAGGGCTGGCCTCCCTTAGGACTGCAGGGACTTCACCTCCATGGGTGCCTCCCTTCCTTCACCTCCTCTGCTTTTTCCCTGCACTATCCTCGGCCAACTCTGTGCCTCCTCCCTACTCCCCCTGCTTCCTCCAAGCCAGCGATTGCTGGGCCAACATATGCTTCTTGAAAAACACAGATCCAGCCTCTCTTGTTCTTTTCATCCATCAGGTGGCTCAGAGGCCACCTGATCAATCTTCCAAAAGCTCTGATCACATCTCCTCTTTGATCCTAAACCTACACAGGCTCCCCAGTGCCGTCAGTAACTCCCACGCTTGCATTCATGGCTCATCTCATCTTTTTGGTCAGGTCTCTCTCTTTGCTCCCCTTTGGCTACTCTGTGTTTGGGCCCCATGGTTCTTGCACTTTTTTTTGGTTGCACCAGAAGGCTGACATATAAACCAGTTCACAGTGAAGGAACTCCGGTTGAAGAGGATGTCAGGGATCTGCTAATAACCCCTTCTCTCCTTCTGTTTGAAAACCACTGCTTGAACCAAATGATTTTGAAAACAATTGCTCTCAAATACCTCCATGTTTTGCTCATGTTGTATCCTCTGCCTGTAATGCCTGGCGTCTCTCCTTTTCCAAATCTTTTCTGTCATTTATGGCTCAACGTGAGTGCCACAGAGCCTCCGGATCATCCTTGTGCTCTACCCCCAACATCCACTCTCAAACCCAACAAGGCTTTCTGCCTTGTCTGGGCTCACGCAAGACTTGTGCTTTCCTCATGGAATTAAGCAAGTACTTTCTACTATGAATTGATTATTTGTATTATATTTCACCTCTCACTGCACTTTGAGCTCCATGAGAGCAGGGACCATGATGCTCTATCCATCATCTTTGACTCCTCCACAAAGCTCAACGGAGAGCCTTGTACTTGGTTTCATGCCTAATGCCATGCCTTGAATAAAAATAATATCAAGTAAATGAAAGTAGGTTGGCCAGTCTTGTCCCATCCTTGTGGATAAGAAACTTCTATCTTGTGGGGTGGAGGTGGAGATGTTGGTCAAAGGATACAAAATTTCAGTTAGACAGGAGGAATAAGTTCAAGAGATCTGTTAATAACATTGTATTGTGTTTTTGAAAATTACTAAGAGAAGATTTTAAGTGTTCTCACCACACAAAAAAGAAAAGGTATGTGAAATAATGCATATGTTAATGAGCTTGATTTAGCCATTCTATGATGTATACATATTTCAAAACAACATGTTGTACACAATAAATACATATAATTATTTGTCAATTAAAAAATAAATTTAAAAAAAGAATAAATGAATGAATATTTTAAACATTAAAAAAAAAAACAACCCAGAACAATTCCTTGAACTTGTTAAGACAAATGAACAGATATGATGTAGATGGGGGGTGGGGGGAAAGTGGAACTGATAAAGGGACATGAAAAACAACTACATTTTATATTTAAAAATTAAAATAAAAAATAAATTAATTAAATTAAATTTTAAAAAGAAAGAAACTTCTATCTCTTCATTTTCAAATTGTACTAGGCAGCCAGCCCAGCAACGACCATCAGCAGCTGCAGGAAGTGCCCTGGGCTCTCCCAAGCCATGGCAGTGGGGGGCATTAGGCCTTGGCCATGACTCCCCTCCCTCCCCACAACCAGCCCAACAACGACCACCAAGCCACTGCAGGAAGCGCCCTGGGCTCTCCTGGGCTGGGGCAATGGGGGGCGAGGGCTTTTGCCACACCCACCTGACATCTGCACCCAGTCTGACAATGACCAAGTCACTGCTGGAAGCCCCCTGGTCTCCCCTGTGGGAATGAGGGGGGTGTCACAGGCCTCCATCCTGCCTCTCCTCCTTCCTCCTTCGTCCATCCCATTTCCTTCCCCTTTCCCATCTCCCCCTCCCTCCCAACTGCTCCGCAACAACATCTTAGAATGTAAAAAAAAAAATTAATAAAATAAAAAAGCAATTAAACAAACAAACAAACAAACAAACAAAAAAACCAAATTGTACTGTGCCCATGAGTTGCTTAAATGGGTTTTATCACCAAATGTGACTGGGCAACACTATATTCTATCCTTTTCTTGGGAATTCACAAAACATATTAGCATAATAAAGACTCTAAGAAGTTTTACAGCTAAAAAATAATATGCTGGTTTACTCAATGTTACTGAAATGTATTTGACCTTTTCCAAATCTCTCAAAGAGCTGGAACCTACTGACATCTCTTAGAAGCTGCTCTACAGCACACACACAGAAAATCCTGTTCTAAATTCCTTTTGAGAGTGGATCCTCATGTTCTCTATCTCATGACCAAGGATACCATTTAGGAAGACCTACTTTTGGTCAAATACCGTACTGATGTTGAGTAAGACTGCAACATCTTTCAGCTCTGAGACCTTTTCTCACCAGGTAAGCACCAAGAAAAAGAACATGCACACAGGGAAGGACAGACTTCATGACCTTTTTGCCTCAGTTTGTTCCCCTCAACTTTTCAGGTTTTCTCTCTATTGCTTCCTAACACACATCCAGCCTTCACTCTGAAAACGGGGCCCTTGGTCTTCCCTGAGCATAGCTTGTGTTTTCCAATGACCACACCTTTGCCTATCTGACTCTGCCTGACCCACCATTCTCACAAGTTTACCAGTGGGAATCCTGTCCCATCTTTCAAGGCACCAATGCAACCTGCATCAGACTAGCTGAAAGTTCATAATCAATGAACTTTAGTGTTGGAAGAAAACAGACATAATCTAGTCCAAAGCCTTCGTTTTATAAAACAGTGAATCAGATAGGCTTAAGTGACTTAGTCAGGTGGTACAGCTTGGTAGAGGGTAACACAGGAGAGAGTTCCTCTTCAAAGTACTTTAAATTTTTTGTCCAGTTACGCTTATCCTATTGTGCTTTAAATTATAGTTAAATTTTAAGTACCTCAAAGGAAGAATTTGTTTACTTCAATTGATAACTCATAATGCTCTCATCAGAGAATACAGGTAGATAGATGTGGATTTATTATCTTTCAAAAGTAGGGGTTTTGGAGTCAAAGAAACCAGGAGCTTTTTTAAAACTATCATAAAGTTTATGAAAAATAAAATGCACACCTTTTAAAGTTTATAGTTCTATGAAATTTGACAAACATAAACACTTGCGTAACCATCACTACCATCAAAATATAGAACATTTCCATTACCAAAAGATTCTCTTGTTCTGGTTCCCAAACAACCCCCTTTCCTTCTCCGTCCCCACAACCACTGATCTGCTTTCTATCTCTATGAGTTCCATTTGTCTTTATTAGAGTTTCATATAAATAGAATCATATAAAGTGTACTCTTTCTGTCTGGCTTTTTTCACTCAGCATAAAGATTTTAAGATTTATCCATGTTTTGCATGTTTCTGTAGTTTATTCATTTTAATAAAAATGAGTAATAATAACTAGGTAATTCAATAATAACTAGCTTTTCATTACATGGATATATCTGTATTTGCTTATATAATTAATGATCATTGGGTTTTCGACTATCTTAACAACTGTCATTAAAATAGCTATTATAAGCTGCTATGAATATTCATGTGCAAGACTTTGTTTAAAAATACATTTTCATTTATCTTGAGAAAATACCTAGGAATGATGTTCCTTAGTTATATGGTAAGTGTATGTGAAACTTTATAAGAAACGGGCAAACAGTTTTCCCAAGTGGCTACACCATTTTATATTCCTATCAGCAATGTAAGAGTTCCAGAAGCTCTACATTCTCACTAACATTTGGTGATGTCAGTTTTTCAAAAATTTTGGGCATTAGTGGGTGTGAGGTGGTATCTCATTATGGTTTTAATTTGTATTTTCCAGTTTACTAATGATATTGAGCAACTTTTTATGTACTTATTGACCATTTGTATAACTTCCTTTATGGAAATATCCAAGTCTTTTGTCATTTTTTAAAAAGTTGTGTTGTTAGTCTTTTAATTGTAGATTTGCAGAAATATGAGGAATATATACATATGTGTGCATACAAACACACACACTCACACATATACACATATACATACATACTCTGTATAAAAAACTTTTGTCAGATATATGTATTTTGAAGGTTTCACCCAATTTGGCTTGCTTATTCATTTTCTTAATGTCTTTTGATGAGTAGCTTTTATTTTGATGAAATCTAACTTATCATTTAAAATTATTATTATTAGGCTGGCCCGTTGCTCACTCGGTAGAGTGCGGTGCTGATAACACCAAGGCCACGGGTTTGGATCCTATATAGGGATGGCCGGTTTGCTCACTGGCTGAGCGTGGTGCTGACAACACCAAGCCAGGGGTTGAGATCCCCTTACCAGTCATCTTTAAAAAAAAAAAAAAAAAAAAATTATTATTATTATCATCATCATCATCATCATTATTTTATTGACTCAGGATCTCTGAGGCCCAGGTTGCTCAGGTCATTGTGGTCTATCATTTTTCTTAATGATAATGATTTCTTTGCTCCTTCTAAGATATTTTTGTATATTCTTTTGCATTTTCTTCTAGAACTGTGCTACTGGTCTTTCTTCAACTTCACTGACTCTTTCCTCTATCATTTTCACTCTGCTACTGAGCCCATCCAGTGAGTTTTTTATTTTGGTCATTATATTTTTCATTTTAATAATATCAGATTGACTCTTTTATAATACTTTCTACTTTTTTTTTTTTTTTTAAAGATAACCGGTAAGGGGATCTTAACCCTTGACTTGGTGTTGTCAGCACCACAGTCACCCAGTGAGCCAACCGGTCATCCCTATATGGGATCCGAACCCGTGGCCTTGGTGTTATCAGCACCACACTCTCCTGAGTGAGCCATGGGCTGGCCCTAGTTTCTACTTTTTGTATTTCTACTTACTGAGATTTTTTATTTTCATTTGTTTCAAGAGAATTTGCAATTGTTCATTGAAGTAGGATGACTGCTTTAAAATCTTTGACAGATAATTCCAACATCTGCATTATATCTGTGTTGGCATCTCTTGATTGTGTTTTCTCATTCAAATTGTGATTTCCCTAGTTCTTGGCATGATGAGTGATTTTCTTTTTTTGGTGGCTAGCCTGAAAGGGGATCTGAATCATTGACCTTGGTGTTATCAGCACCATGCTGTACCAAGTGAACCACCCACCAGCTTATGGTGAGTGATTTTCTATTGAAATCTGGACATTTTGCATATTATTTTATGAGACTCTGGATCCTATTTAAATTTTCTATTTTAGTTGTCAGTCTCCCTGTTTAGTGCACAGGTCATGGCTTAATTGTGTGGGCTGTCATTTCAAAGATGATTTAGTTTTTAGAATGCTTGCACTGCTATTCTGGACTGCTTTGTTTGTGTGCTACCAGAGACAACCTGAAATGAAAACCTGCATGGTGTTCCACACCGTAATTCCATTCTCAATTTTTTTGCAATTTAATTCTATTCAGTTTGATGTGTGGGTCAATTAGGTATCTACCTAGGACTTCATATACAGGTTTAAAGAATCCCTTTCTTCAGTTTCTTCTGAAATCCTCCTTTGGATGCGTGAGGGTCACTTTGTTACTGCTGGGTGGTGGTGGTGATCCTATTTAAATAGGTTCAAAGTCTAGGGAGGCTCACAACATGATAGCTTGCTGCTTCAGAGTGTAATTGAGAAGAATGAGAGTGAGGGAAAGACAGAACCAGCAAGATGGAAGTAACAATCTTTTATAAACCTAATCTCAGAAGTGACATTCTATTATTTTTGCTAAATTCTATTTGTTAGAAGTAAGTCACTAGGTCAGACCTGCACCCAATAGAAGGGGATTATATAAGGGCATAAATATCAGGGGTTGGAGATCACTGGGAGTGATTTTAGAAGCAGCCTACCAGTCTTCTTTAATTTCTCTCATCATTGTTTTGTAGTTTTCAGACATATATATATTTTTCTAAACAAGAAAAAAAAGTTTTATTGGACAGCAGATGAAATTTAAAGGCAACATATTTTATAACATTTGGTGTAGGTACCAATGTCTATTAAAAGACGGAATGAAATTTTAATTTCTATGAAGTCATCAAAAAGGATAAGGCAAGTGAGGCACTGATATTCAGGGACATGCAGGTGCAGGTTTGGCCCATGCAGGAACCTGCAGTGAGTGCCTGTCTTGCTATACCTTGGTCCTGGTCCTGGCCCTATTAGACAAAAGTCTTCATTTGTGGCCTAATATTTGGAATTACCTAATTGAACATTAAAAAAATAAACTGTTATTTTTATGAAACATATTTTTAATCTACTATGTTGTGATCTAGTTTACGTTTAACATAATGCAACCATTGTTAATATTAATTGAATTTAACCATGTAACCACCACCACAATCAAGAAACAGAACATCTCCATCACCCCCAAAAAGTTCTTTGTACTCCTTTGCTATTACCTGCCCCCACTCCCAGTCCTAGGAAATTACTGCTCTGCTTTCTGTCACTACAGTTCAGATTTCACTTTTCACAATTTTATATAAATGGAAACAGCAGTATTTGTTTTTAAGTAACAAAATAAGAAAATTATCTAAGGCAGCACTTCTCTAAAAATGTCACGTAACAGTTATGGGTTATCTTTAGTTGCAATAGATAAAAAAGCTGAATTGGGTATATTTGTCTGTGTTTTTCTTTCTTCTTACACTCGTTCTGAAAGTACTAGTGAGATTTTGTTATGTTATATAAAAATTGTGATTCAATTAATGAAACAAAAATATTGTATAGAACAATTTGAAGCAAACTAGTAGAATTATTATCATTTTTACCCTCTTAATTAACTTGCATTTAACTTCAGTATTCATTTTGATTTTTGTCTTTATCAAGGGTCCCATCATAGATGTAAATTTAACTTTTAAGGTGCTTAAGAATAAAAATAATTTTTTGCTCTATGGTAATCAAAATCAACACCATGGCTAGAAGTATTCAACTGAGTGACCAAATCATAAATATAATCATCTTATATCAAGTTATTGGTGTACATGGCCACTCTACAAAACTCAGTGTTCAGTTTTGGGTTGGCCCGTGGCTCCCTTGGGAGAGCGTGGTGCTGACAACACCAAGTCAAGGGTTAAGATCTCTTGGGCCGGCCCGTGGCTCGCTCACTCGGGAGAATGTGGTGCTGATAACACCAAGGCCCCGGGTTCAGATCCCATATACAGATGGCCGGTTCGCTCACTGGCTGAGCGTGGTGCTCACAACACCAAGTCAAGGGTTAAGATCCCCTTACCGGTCATCTTTAAAAAAAAAAAGGGTTAAGATCTCCTTACCAGTCATCTATTTAAAAAAAAAAAAAATCATATCATTTGAACATTTTTAAAACAAATATTATTAACCTAGTGCTTATGCATCTCCTGTTTTTTTAATGGAGATGTACATAACCTTTGAAAACTTTTTATAAACACATCATCTAAACATACTAGAAATCAGATACCATTGCCATTTTTAATGATAAATCCCCTATGACATGTTCACAAACCTCTGAGGATTGTCAAACCACAGTTTGAGAAGGAAAGATTAATCCATGTTTACAGGTCGCTCTTGGGTCACTAATTAATGTATGCAATCAAAGAAAATTATCTCTTGCCAGTTGCTGTCTTTGCAGTCTCTGCATTATTTCACACCATTTATCAGACCTCTTCCTCCTTTTAATCCTCTCATTTTTTATTTCAAATCAACGTTGTATTATCACTACTAAAACCTATCTGGTTGATTTCTCTTCTTCATAAGCTTCTCTGCCTTCTCGATGGCCACAACAGAGAACCAAACCCTCTGCTTTTCTCCCCACTTCATGCTTTCCTTCATTTGCTTAATCCACTGTGCTAATCCTGGGCCTGTTTCTCCAAGTCTTCATCTTGAAGGCTGCATTTTCCAGGGTCCTCTATCAGCTAGCTTCATTTGGTTAGACCAAATGGAGGCACTGGAGGAGAAAGGAAGCACTGGTTGGAGTCTCTGAGGGAAGGTAGAAGGATAAAGGATGGGGAAAGCCAGTATATTTATTTCCCACTCTCTGTATGCCTTGGGTGTCTTTTCTGATGCCTTGACCAGAACTGGATGGTTCAAGATGGCATCCCTCACAAATCATTTTGGCTGTTGGCTGGGTTCTCCTTTATGTGACCTCTCACCTTCTAGTAGGCAAAGATTGGGCTTCCTCACAGCATGGTGGTCTGAGGGTTTCATGAGAACAAGACTGCAGCTTCTCTACACCATGAGCTTCTGGGTAAAGTTTATAGCAAATTCTTCCTCTTGCTATGCTGTCTCTGTCATGCTGGCTGTTTACTGTTTTGTGCTGCTATGGCAAAATACCTGAGACTGAGTAATTTGTAATGAAAATAAATTTACTGGGTCACAGTTCCAGATACTAATAAGTCCAAGATTGAGGGGCCAGCATCTTACAAGGGCTTTCTTGCTGTGTTGTCCCATGGCAGAAAACAGAAGGGCGATGGGTGAGAGAAAGAGTAGTTTTCAGACAAAGAGAAGAAAAAAGGCTACCTTTCATGTTTACCCACATATGTACCACTTCTTAATTATTAGTTATTAATATGGTTGGGCTTAAGTATACCATTTTGTTACGTGTTTCCTATTTATCTCATCTGTTTTTCTGCCCCTCTTCCTTTTTTTCTGCCTTCTTTTAGGTTAATCCAGTACAGTGAAATGTACAGCTCTTAAGCGTACATTTCATAATACTTGATGATTGTGTACATACATGTAGTCACAACTGCAATCAAGATATAGAACATTTCCACCACCCTAGAAAGTTCCCTCATGTCCTCTCTCATTCAGTCCCCATCCTCTCTTAGGCAATTATTGTTTTGTTTATCACCAGAGGTTAGTTTGCTTGTTATTGAATTTTATATAAATGGAGTCATACAGTAAACACACTTTTTTTTTTTTAACATCAGATGGGTAATGTGTAGAGGTCATAACAAGGTTTAGAGGGGGGCACATCTCACAAAATAGTGTGAAAACCCAATCATCATACTTATGAACCACAAAAGGATCAGTATATATAATCTGTTGTGTATATATACTTATTGCTTATGGTTTCTTTCATGAAACCTGATTTTGAGATTCCCTCTATTGGCTTTTCTGCTGTCCCTCTTTGTACACTTCTTTGACCTCTCTTCAACTTCACTGAGCCTTTCTCTCACTGTCTCCAATTTGTTATTAGTGAATTTTTTATTTTAGATATTGAAGTTCTAGAATGTCATTTAGTTCTTTTTCTGTTTCCATTTCTTGTCCAAGATTCCCCATCTATTCACTCATTATGACTACCTTTTCCTCTAAGTCCTTGAATATATTTTTGATAGATGCTTTTAAGTCCTTGTCAGCTAATTCAACTTCTGCATCATCTTGGTGTCTGTTTCTGTTGACTGCTTTTTTCCTTTATTATGGGTCATATTTCCTATTTATAATATACATGTTTATTGTATACTGAACATTGTGAATGGTAAAGGTTGTAGAGCCTCTGGCTTCTGTTATTATTTACTGAAAAGTGTTGATTTTTGTTCTGGCAGGCAGTTCTCCTTAAACTTGTGGAAACTTGACTTTATCCAGTGTTAAGGTGGGTCTAGGAAAAGACCTTCTAACTTGTATACAGTGTAAGTAGGAGGTCCAGCTTCATTCTTTTGTATGTGGCTATCTGGTTATCTCAACACCATTTGTTGAAAAGACTGTTCTTTCCTCACTGAATGGTCTTGGCACTCCTGTCAAAAATCAATTCACCATAGATATATGGGTTTATTTCTGGACTCTCAATTCTATTCCATTAATCTATATGCCTATCTTTATGCCAATACCACACTGTTTTGATTACTATTGTTTTGCAGTAAGTTCTGAAGTTGGGAAATGGGAGTCCTCCAACTATGCTCTTCATTTTCAAAACTGTTTTGCATATTTTAGGTCCCTATTACTTTCATATGAATTTTAGCTTGTCAGTTTCTATAAAGATGCTAGCTGGAGTTCTGAGAGGGATATATTGAATCTGTAGATCAATTTGAGGAGTACTGCCATATTAACATTTTTTTCTTATGATCCAAGAATATATCTTTCCATTTGTTTTGATTTTAATTTTTGTCACCAATGTTTTCTAGTTTTCACAGTATAAGTTTTAAATTTCTTTTGTTATATTTATTCCTATATTTTATTCTTTTTGAAGCTATTGTGAATGGGTTTTCTTAATTGCATTTTCAGAATATTTTCAAATACTTTGTATGCTGCATTCCCTCTTTCCTCTCCTTTTGAGACTCCAATTCTATGGAGACTTCTTGATATTACTCCATGGGTAACTGATGTTCTGTTCTTTTCTTCTCCCTCCAATTTTTATCTCTCTCTGCTTTAGTTTTGATCATTTTTATTAACCTGTCTTCATGTCCACTGATCCTTTCTTCTGCAGTGTCCAATCTGCTGCTAAGCCTATTCCATGAATTTATTTCAGACATTGTATTTTTCAGTTTTAGAATTTTGTTTATAATAATACATTTATTTATTTATATTTACAATGGTTCTATTGACTATTTCCCCATTGATTATAGGCCACATTTTCCTATTTCTGTTCTTTTTCTTTCTTTCTTTCTTTCTTTCTTTTTTTTTTTTTTTGGTGGCTGGCCAGTATGGGGATCCAAAGCCTTGATCTTGGTGTCCTACTTTTCATGTCTCGTAATTTGATAATATATTCCAGATACTGTGTATAAAAGAACAGCAGAGAAAAAAGTACATACAGTCATGCAGCACTTAATGATAGAGACACATTCTGAGAAATGTGTTACACAATTTCTTCACTGTGCAAACATCACAGAGTGTACTTACAGAAACCTAGATGGTATAGCCTACTAAACACCTAGCCTATTGCTCCAACCACCATGGTACATGTAGTCTGTCATTGACCAAAATGTCATTATATGGCACATTATTGTACTTATTTTATTTCCCTAAAAGTAGAAGCTCCTTCCTTTAACAATCAGAGGGACTGATCATTCAGGTTTGTCTTAGAGTAGGGCTTAGTTGGGGTGCCCAACTTTAATTAGATTGATTTTACCTGTGATTATCCCAACTCCGAACCTCTCCAAATGCTGGCATTTTTTAAATCTTGTCAGAATTTGAGCTGGGAAGGGGTTGGTTGCCCTTCCAGATATTTTTGGTTCATCTTTAGAATCAACTCTGACAGGGTTCCAGAATACAATTACCCCAAGAATGTGCAGAACTACACTATTTATGTTTACCAGCTCCTCTTCCACAGCTATCTTCTCAGCAAAATTGGGGGGAGGCAGCAGGGCTGAGGGCAGAATGGTCGAGCCAGGCAATTTGTTTGTTCTTCCAGATTCCAAGCTGCCCTACCATTCCATACTGTCAACTTAGACTCAGCTGATTTCTCCTTGGCCTTACAATACCTCCCCATTTATGGCAGGCAGCACACCCTAAGAGCCCACTTCCTGAACTGGAAGCTGACCTGCTCTCTGTTCCCCATATTAATTCTCTCTGGAACTCAGTTCATCAAGGCTTCCTTGCATATACCACTTCTAGTAAGCCCCGTGGAAAAATGTGATTGTTTTGTCCAGGTTTCTCTTGTAATCACAATAGCATAGCTCAAGGCCTTCTATGTAATCTGAAGTAGAAGTCCAGACCTAGATTCAATTCCTGGCTATAGTACTTACAGCTGTTTGATCCATGTAAGTTATTTTACTCTTTCTATGCCTCAGTTTCTCAAAGTGTAAAGTGAGGCAACTTTGATGTATTTGCTATTCAATGGGCCCTCTTTTCACAGTCAGTGACTGAAAATCCATTCAGAATTAGCTTAGGCAAAAAAAGTAATTTATCGGCTCACACAACTTTAAAATCCAAGGATAGGAGCTGCCAGACTAGCTCAGTTGGTTAGAGCACAGTGCTGATAACACCAAGGCTCAGGGTTTGATACCTTTGCCAATCAAAAAACAAAAAACAAAAACAAGTAAAATCCAAGGATAGGGCTAGTTTTAGGAAGGATTTGATGCAGAAGTTCACATTCCCAGAAGGCAGTCTTTCTACATCCCTCAAGGTGGCTGTTATTGAGTATCTTTGTTTCTCTTCTTGTGGTAAAGTGGGTGCTTAATAAATATTTATAAGTCAAATTAATTTTTTAAAAATGTCTGAAACATCTACAGAACTTAAACTTCCTCAGCATTAAATCCAGAGGAATCATTCTCCCTCTCTTCCAAGTCATGAACCTGATTAGGAACATTCTTGAAAATATAGTAAGGGAAGAAAGAAAATGCAGGAACTGTATAATTTGCTACCATTTGTTCATAAAAGACAAAGAAAATGTGTGTGTGTAGGCAGAGAATCTCTCTAGGATACTCAGAACACCGGTAGCCTCTGGGGCAGGGAACTGGATGGCTGGGAGAGATTTTTCATTATATCCTTTGTATATTTTAAATTTTGAACCACATAAATAATCTATTTAAAAAGTTAAATGAGGGCTACCTGGTTAGTTCCCTTGGCCAAAGCATGGCACTGGTAACACCAAGGTCAAGGGTTTGGGTCCCCTTACTGGCCAGCTACCAACAACAACAAAAAAAGTTAAATGAAAATTTTTAAACATAGCCACCAAAGCACTCTGCTTTCCCTTGTGTACTGAGTTGTGGCAGTCAGGGTTAAAAAGCACAAGCCAAACAAGTGATCTGTTCCCATCTTCCAGAGCACAGGGAAGAAGTCAGCAAGGGCAACAGGCAACGCTGTCTCAAGGGAGCAAGTAACGTGCTCTCTGAGTTTTTATTTTATTTATTTTTATTGGTACAGAGTATTTTATCATATGCAGACAATTTAAAATCATGAACAAAAGCAAAACAAGGAACAGCATGCTCAGATGTCATACTCATTCAGCGTGACGATCTCTCCATCCCAGGGAGCTGGGGCTGGGGAGATGGGTGGAGTGAGATGGGGCAAGTGGGCACTTTGGTGGGCTCCTGTCAGTTCTTCTCCCTCTCCTGGTCCCACCATCAGAATCGTTCATTGCCACCACCACCTAGAAATACCACCAGCATTACATACCATCTGGCAGTAGCTGGCTTTTTGTAGACATTCCCACATTACCGTTGGCAGTCTTTTTCTAGAGAGCCCACAGATATCCTTATATTCCAATCTAGACATTAAAGAGTAAATTGAATAGGTGAAATATTTATAAGCTGCATACTAATAATAGCAATGAAGATTTATCAAGCAGTTATATGACAGATGGCATTCAAAGTACCTATTTAAGGTAAGTAACTGCATTTAGCAGTTAATCCTTCTAAAATGTAACATTTGCTGACAACCTATGAGACAAATATTCTTTATTTTACAGAAGAGGAAACAGAACAGAGAGGTTAAGTCATGGTAGACACAGTTGGAGGTGCTGTCTTTGCTCACATTCAACATCAGTTTGGATTCAGAGCCTTATCTCTCTGTGGATGCACTTCCCTTTCTAGACTCAAGTGTCCATTGGGAGACCCCTCTCTTTGCTCCTTGTCTCCTCACTATGTGGATGGCCAGAGGCCCCTCCCCTCTGTCAAAGATCTGTGTGGTAGGTAAGAGTGACTATTTTTGCATTACAGCTATTTTACTGCACCCTGAAGCAGCCCTTAATGTCTCATAAATTTACATTTTATTTATATTCTGTTTATTCCCCAAGGACTTTGAGGTAGTTAATAGAGATACCCACAGTACTTCAAGCTAAAAAATAAGTGAAAAAATCATTAGAGAAAGCGTATGTGTCTACAATCGAAAGGAAAAGGTGCTGCTCACTGCAGTGGTCCCTCCCAGGGCAACCTGTGCAGCCTGAATTTTAGCTCTTCCAATGCACCTGGTCTCACTTGCAGGTGAATCCAAGCCACACGAGCAGCACGTCCCTATCACTTCCTCTCCCAGGGGCCTCTGAGGTGGCAGCGCGCAAATGGCCTTTCTTCTCCTGGGCCCACTGTGTAGGAATATTACAGTAGATGGGTATTTTGTGGGGGAAGGAAACCCAAAATTTGTCCATATAAAGTTCACAGTTAATCGAAGAGTTAAAATACAAATATGTCCAAGAGTATTTGTAAGAATGAGCAGGAGTTTAAGGAATAGGGTAGCAAGAATCCTGGGAGTGGGAATAGGCAGAACAAAAAGCTGTTTAGCTCTGACCCCTGCAGTCCTTGTTCTACATCCCAGACCCACAGTGGAGCCCCTGAATATTGCCAACGGGGAGGCAGAACACCCCTGACTTCCAGGACCCCTCACCAGTTCATGTGAAGGCCACTCAGCCCTTGAGCTGATTCTACCCATTCTTAGGTCCCTCTCCAACACCCCACATCACCACAGAGTCTTGCCTACCAGCAGCCTCCTTTGCCTCGGCTATTGTAAAACATGCAGCATTGCATCTCCTTTTTAGGTATGTGTGTACCGTGTCTGCTTCCTCCCTGGGACTCTTGCTATACACACTGAACTGTGTCTGTCTACGGTGTACATGTGTGTTTGTTTACTCCCTCAACAAGCACTTAATGAGCACCTATTATGGGGAGGTTATGCTAAACCCTGAGGGTATGAAAGGAAATAAAACATAATCCTGCTCTCTTGGAGCTTACAGCCTAGAGGTAGAGACTGACTTGGAAACAGACTTTGTACTTGTGGTAGGTACTAAGCCCTGGGTACTGGACAACCTCTCAGATTTTTTCTATTTGTTTGTTTTCGTGGCTGGCCATTATGGGGATCCGAACCTTGGTGTTATAACACCGTACTCTGACTGTGCTAACTGACCAGCCTGTTCTCAAGAGTTTTTAATCATCACTTTTAAAGGGAGCTGGCCACTTAGCTCAGTTGTTTACAGTGTGGTGTTATAACATGAAGGTCAAGGGTTCAGATCCCCGTATCAGCTAGCCACCAAAAAAAAATTTTTTTTAAAGGACCTCACAGCTTTCTGCTCCTCCTGTCCACCAACCTCAGTTCTATTCTGAACCAACTTAGCTGGTCAAAAAGATACAGGTCTAACTCTGCTTGTTCTTATTCAAACTGCTTAAAGAACAGAGGTGTTGGAGCTGGCTCCTGGAAGAAGCCATAGGTGAGCCAGTAGGTCTATTTTCTCACTTTCACCAACTCACATTTCTGTACTACTTTATCAAAAAAGCAATCAAGGCACAAAGCTCACCAAAAATACAAAGACAAGAGACAGGGCTGCTTGAGCCAGAGCTGTTTATGGATATCTGACGTAACTGAAGGTTTTTGATATCCTGTAAAGGTACTACTGCTTTCCAATAAACACAATTAAGTGTTCTTTCACTCATATTTTACCTTTAAATAAATAAATCTAATGGGATTTGGCTTCTCTTCATTCCACAACTCAGAGCTCAGGAACAAAAAATATCTGTATGAAAGAACATATACCTACTTTAAGCCTTGTTTTATATTGTGCTTTCTTCTCTGGCATTTCTAATTAGGCTCTCTGATTTTACAAAAATATGTATGCACTGAATGCTGTTTTGGACTTTAAAAAACTCAGAAAAGTTTGTGTGTATAGAGCACAATAAAACAACCTAACACAGGGCCACAGTGTAGGATCTTGCTGGAAGGGCTGCAGCTTGCTTCTCCATTGTGACTGATTAGAGATTAGTATTGGGTTTAGGGAAAACACTATTTGGCTAAAGACTTGCCCTATAATATGAGGAATAAGCAGGGCCCTGATCAAATGCCAAATCCCATCCTTCCAATTTTCAGACTAGAACACAATGTACCTTCTAATTTGAGGACAACCTTATATCCGAGCCCTATAGCAGACATTTAAGACTCAAAATGCTGCAGGACTAACAATGAACAATCTGAAAGAAAAATTAAGAAAACAATTCCATATATAACAGCATCAAAAAGATTAAAATACTTAGGAATTAACTTAAGCAAGGAGATAAAAAAGACTTGTATAATGAAAAGTACAAAACATTTCTGAAAGAGATTAAAGGAAATATAAATAAATGGAAAGATATCCCATGTTCATGGAGAGGAAGACTTAATATTGTTAAGATGTTAATAGTCCCCAAAGTGATCTACAGACAATGCAATCCCTAATAAAATCCCAATGACTAGTAACTATGTGAGGTAATGTATGTTAAAGCTAGATTTAGTTGTTCCACAATGTACATATACTTCAAAACATCATGTTGTACACAGTAAATACATACAACTTTATCTGTCAATATTAGAAATAAAAGGAAAAAAAAGGGAAAGGAAGCGAAAAATAATCCCAATGCCTTTTTTTTTTTTTTTGCAGAAATAGAAAAGCCCATCCCAAAATTCATATGGTATCTCAAAGGGACCCTGAAGAGCCAAAACATTCCTGATAAAGAATAAAGCTGGAGGACTCACACTTCTTGTTTTCAAAATTTACTATAAAGCTACAGTAATCAAAATGGTGTTACAGTGGCATAAAGACTGACATATAGAACAATGGAATAGAATAGAGTTGAGAAATTAATCCTTGTGTATATGGTCAAATGATTTTCAACAAGGGTGCCAAGATCATTCAATAGCAAAAGGACAGTTTCTTCAACAACCAGTACTGGGAAAACTGGGTATCGACGTGCCAAAGAACGAGGTTGGACTCTCACCTAATACCATATATAAAAATTAACTCAAAATGGATCCATGATCTAAATGTAAGACCTAACTCTTAGAAGAAAACATAGGGCAAAAGCATCACAACATTGGATTTGGCAATGATTTCACGGATATGACACAAAAGGCCGACAACAACAAAAAAACAAATTGGACTTCATGAAAATTAAAATATCTTGGGAATCAAGGCTGGCCAGTTAGCTCAGTTGGTTAGAGCACAGTGTTGATAACACTAAGGTCGAGGGTTAAGATCTCTGTACAGGCCAGCCACCAAAAATATAAATAAAATAAAACATCTTGGGAATCGAAAGACACCATAAACAAAGAGGCAACCCGTGGTATAGGAGAAAATAATTCCAAATTATATATCTGATAAAGGATTAATATCCAGAATATATAAAAAATTCCTGAAGGTCAACAACAAAAAAACAAAACCCAATTCAAAAATGGACAAAAAACTTGAATTTCTCCAAGAAAATGTACAAATGTCAAATAAGCACATAAAGATTTCCAACATCACTAATCACTAGGAAAATCCAAATTGAAACGAGATACCACCTCATACCCATTAGGATGGCTACTCTCAGAAAAACAGAAAACTGCAAGTATTGACGAGGATGTTGAGAAAATGGAATTGTGAACTGTTGGTATGTAAAATGGCACAGCTGCTGTGAAAAACAGTATGCAGAGGTCTTCAAAAACTCATGGAAAGATTTGTATTATCTTTTAATTCTATTTTTCCATGAACTTTTTTTTTTCCTTCTTGGTGGCTGGCTGGTACACAGATCCAAAACCTTGACTATTTTCCCATGAACTTTGATGGTATGATGGTTCTCCAAAAAATGAAAAATAGAACTACCATATGCTTTAGCAATTCCACTTCTAAGTATATACTCAAAAGAACTGAAAGCAGGATCTTGAAGAGGTATCTGTACACACATGTTCATAGAGGATTAACAATAGCTAAAATGTGGAAGCAACTCAAGAGTCCACTGATGGATGGACAAACAAAATACGGTATACAACTACTATGGAATATCATTCAGCCTTAAAAAGGAAGCAAATTCTAACCTATGCTACAAGATGGGTGAAACTTGAGGACATTATGCTAAGTGAAATAAGCCAGTCACAAAAAGACAAATACTGTATGATTTCACTTATATAAGGTACTAGAGGCGTCAAAATCATTGAGTAGAATGTAGCGGCTGGCCGGCTAGCTCAGTTGGTTAGAGCGTGGTGTTGATAACACCAAGCTCCCGGGTTTGATCCCTGTACCGGCCAGCTACCTCCCACCCTCCCGAAAAAAGAGAAAGTAGAATGGGGCTTGCTAGGGGGTGGGGGGCAGGGGAATGGGGTGTTACTGTTTAATGGGTAGACAGTTTCAGTTTTATAAATACAAGACTTCTGGAGACGGATGGTGGCAATGGTTGCACAGCAGTATGAATACAGTTAATATCACTAAACTGCATGCTTACAAACAACGAAGGCAGTAAATTTTGTTTTTTACCACAATAAAAAGAAATGGGAAAAAAATGTTACAGGATACCTGAGGTTTCAATTATATTCTCAACATCTATTACATTAACTTCTAAGGCTCATACTTTCTACATCTGGATTTTTCTTCCAAAAACACATTTCTAAACATGTTAATTAGAAGTACTAATATACCACTGATACAAGATAGCAAATTTTGCTTCTTCAAAACTAAATTACCTGAAAACTTGGCATCTTCTTAGCCTTAAAGTTAGACTTCACAGACCTTATAGTAAACACACAACTACTATCTCCACTGCCTCCCCCTCCCAGCCCAAGTCTGTGTTTTATGGAGAATAAATCAGAATTAAAGCACTAAAGAATACTGCAACTTCTTAAATGAGTTAACATATTTAAAGTACTTCATATATAGTAAGCATTCATAAAATGTTATTCTCTAGATGCTAATTTTTTACGCACAAGTAGAGGCATTTTTTCAAACTTAAAAAATAAGCTGCAATCTCATTATAGAAAAGTATGATCCAAGAGAAAACAAAACCAATTTGATGGAGCAATCTTTTATTTACACACTTCTGACAAAGAGGTTTTCAATAAGTAATCGTTCCAGTGAGAATAGAGAACATAAAAATTAGCCTCCAGCCATCAGCAGCTGCTCTACTCAGGGCCTAGGATCCTCCTTGCCCAAGTGGTGAGGTGGAGGGGTGTACTTTCCTTCCTTTATTAGCTTATCCCGCTGCTTCTGGATGGTATTGATGCGTCTCATCTGTCAAAGGAAAAAAGCATTTAAGCTAGGAGGAGATATGCACTAGAAAGTGAGGACTGGAAAAACAGCTAGATTTTTGTTTCATTTTTAAACTATGGAAGGTTTTTCATCCTAGAGTCCATCTTTAAATAAAGTACATCTTTAAAGAACTGACTTGAAATCATTTCTCAAGATTTTTTTTTTTTTTTTTTTGGCAGCTGGCTGGTACAGGGATTCAAATTCTTGACCTTGGTGTTATAACACTGCACTCTAACCAAATGAGCAAACTGGCCAGCCCTCCAAGCTTTTTAACAAATAAATTTCTGGTATACATAATACCTCCTTAAAAACTAATAACTAAAATGTTTTTAATATACTATATATAGGAATGCAGATATTTACAAAAACCTTTAAGTGGCATATTTGTACATACTAAAACCTTTAAAAATATTAATAATTAACATAATCTCACAGCTTATATATTCCTGACCTCTCTACGTGAAAGTGGCACTGCTGCTGGTGACTGTTCAGCGGGTACAAATGAAGGAGAAACAGCCAAAGTGAGGTCTCTTTTTACCATACTGAAGCAAAGGCCTGATGTGTACCCAGCCATTAGTCACTGTTGAGCCATGAGTTCTGTCTTCTCTACTCAGGCCATTGGTTGCTTCCAACAAATCAAAGCCATGCTACATAAGACTGTGTCAAAGCCACACAAGGAACTGGCCCCTAGATCCTGTGACACAGAAAATATCTTACTAATCCTAATCACATTTTTCCTTTGCTCAAAACCCTTCAATGGCTTCCCATCTTACTGAGAGAAAAAGATGAGTCCTCACAATGGCTTACAAGGCCTACCTCTCTAACTTTCTCTCCTGTAACTCTCTCCATTGCAGCTCAAGGACCTCTGCACTTGCTGTTTCTTCTGATCTGAACATTCTTCCCTTGAATCTATGTGCTTCACCTTCTTTAAGTCTCTGCTCCAAGTCTGACTACCTGATTTAAAACAGCACCCACTTAGCTCCCACTCCCCACACTTTCTATCATTCTCCTGTTTATCTTCCCCACCACACCTATCATTGACTGACATACTATATTTTACTTGTTTATTTAATTTCCTGCCCTTCCTCCCACTAGACCAGAAGCTCCATGAAGTCAGGGAATTTTTTGCTATTTTACTTACCGTTATATTTCTAGGGCCTAGAATAGTTCCCAACATATAATAGGTGCTCCCATAAGTATTCTTTAACGAATGACTAACTTTTCCCAAAGGGCATGAAGAGTTCACATATTTAGTTAAATATCTTGTTAACCTTAAAGAACAGTCTGGATATAACTTCAGTAGAAAAAAACCCTAAATACTGGCATAAACATTAACCATTTTAAGAAGACTATATTCTTAGCATTACTCTATTAAAGAGTCTCCCAACAGAAAAGTAGCACAGTTGAGCTATGACAACACCATGTTAAGTCTTTCTCTGAGCTAGAAGCAATAACCACTTAGTGTCGTAGGTAAAAGCACAGGCTCTGGAGCTAGCCTTGCCAGGTTCAAATCCCAGCTCCACCATTACTAACTATATGAGTTTAGGCAATGTCCTTAATTTTTCCGTGCCTCAAATTTTTAATTGCACAGTGGGGAAAATAATAGTAACTTAACTCGCAGGATTATCGTGAGAAATAAATGCATTATTACATGCTAAGAACTTCGAACAATACTTGATTTTAATTCCCTAATTTACTAGCTTCTTCATCTATGGGGAGGTATCTTAGTCATTTAGGGTACCTCTGAAATGGTAACTTACCTACTCATAAATTCATAGGATTAGGAAGTGACCTTAGGGCAACTCTTTAATTTTTCTAGATAAGGAAACCAAGTCCAAGGGGAGGTGATTTGCCCAAAGTCACAAACCTAGTGGTAGCAGAACCAATATCAGAAACTGGCTCTCCTAACTCCCAATCCAATGTTCTTTCCACCTCACTACATTGCCTCTTCTTGGTATAAATTTTTCAAGATTAGGTAAAATCTTAATTGGAGCAATAAAATAACTGGGGACCAAAAGAGAACTTAAGAGATGTTTTGAACTAAATGGCTGGAAGATAGCCAACTATGACCCATAATGGCCAACCATGACCCAACCATTGTCCCTCAGTAATACTAAAATATTACTCACCTAGGCTGGCCAGTTAGCTCAGTTGGTTGGAGCATGGTGCTGATAAGACCAAGGTCCAGGGTTTGATCCCTGTACCAGCCAGACGCCAAAAAAGAAAAAAAAAAAAAAACACTTGGCTGGTTACTTTATTTGGTAATCAGTTGGTTAGAGCGTGGAGCTGGTAACACCGAGGTCCAGCCAGCAAAAATAAATAAATAAATAAATAAAAAGAAAATATTACTCACCCATGATCAATATTCCTGCAGAGATCAGTACAATATTATTACCTGACACTCCCTCATTCCTCACAAATTTGGCTTCATTTTATCCAAATGCCAATAGCAGATGTTGAGGTAAGAAATGTTAAAATTTTGATCCAGACAAGTTTGCTATATAAATTTAACTGAAAATCCAAACTGTCTCCCCAAACTCCAAGAAGTTGGGAGTAAAAAAAACATTTCTATGTGTTATATCTGGAGCACAGGAATAGGCAAAATGATAGCCCACACCCAAACACTTCTTCTATGGGTGAGAACAGGGGTCTATATGTTGTACAATTCATTCAACTCTTGAGGAGGGGGATCCATGCTGCTAACATCATTTTTTTCCCTGCACCTTTGGTCAGGTTCACCTAAAACAACTGCATTAACACCTCAATCATCCTCAGAGTAGAAATGAATCCAGAGATTGTCATATAATGTTCAATGTAATAAATCTGCAGGGTTTAACCTCTTCTCCAATGAGGGTTCAATGAATCTGAAATATTTTCACCCAGAGATTTTTCAAGGACAAATATCTGAAGCTGGTTGATATTCTTTGCTTTACAGCCCACTGAAAAAATGGAAATACACACATATGCAATTTCTAACCTGGTGGCTACAGCAGGGTACAATGCTAAGAACATTTGGGAAAAGATCAGGAAGAATACTGAGGAACAATGGGCCCTCCTCAAATCTGAAGGCATTTAACTTCCTTGTCATAGCACCTAAGTAGAAAAGGTGTTTCACCACAAAAGTTCTGCCAATTAAAAACACTTAAAAGTAGCCCCAAAGAAACAAGGAAGTTCCCACCTTCGTCACTTCCTCACCGTTTTCTGCCGAAGAATACATTCTCTGAAATCATCATATTCTATCTTGCACTCTTTCTTTGCCCGGATGCCACCAATTCCATGTGCACATTCTATCCATTCTTTTTCAAAAGCATGGCACCGAGCAGGAATCTTGTATGGCTGTTCAGCACTTTGGATTGTCAACCCCTGATCTATGTTAATGCCCAGCCTTTTCTGCACATCCAAGAAAGGCATGGCTGTAATGGAAAATTAAAAAAAAAAAAAAAAAAAAAAGCCATAACAGTTCAATCGAATGAGCATTCTAAGAAAAAAATGATAGTTAGTCATGAGAGCCCTCTAGACAGCTGTTTGATACTATTCTCCAAATTTCCTCTCACCAAACATTTTCATTAGATTCTTACAGTTAATGGCAGATGAGCACACACAAAAATTTTTTTTGGCTGCTGGCCAGTACGAGGATCCAAACTCTTGACCTTGGTGTTATAACACCACAGTGCGCTAACTGGCCAGCGCAGATGAGTAATTTTTGTGCTTTCACAAAACTCAAGGGAAAGAAAACCAGAAAAAAAAAAAAGAACAATGCAGAAAAATCTCTATACTGATAAATCAAAAGTCAAAAAGTGTTTATGTTTGACTCAACAATCTCAATTTCTTTGAAAGAGATTTGAAGAAAATAACTGAAAAGAAGAAAAAAGCATAACCACAAAACATTTCTTTACATTTTTCTACCCATTCTTTCCATATCAATTTGGATGACACTTCTGCGAAGTCCTCCTAAATCTGGTATCTCTCTTCTGTGTTCCTACAGCACCCTCAACTTTCACTGCAGTACTTTGCACACCACCGTAACGGACCATTTATTTCTCCCCTATTAGATAAGTGCTTTGAAGGCAGGGACTAAGTACAGGCTCAGTAACTGCCGAAAAAACGAATTTCAAACAATTTAAATGTGCAACAATAAAGAAATGGGTAATTAAACCCTGGTACCCATTTAGTAGAATATGACAGCCATTGGGAAAAAAGGATAATATATGAGACAAATAAATAACACATTACATGAAAAAAAGAGACTACAATAATACCAAAGAAAACCTGCGTAAGAAGACTGGATAAAAGTACACGTACACACACACACACACACACACACACACACACAAATGTCAATATAATTGTGTACGCATAGCAGATTTACTAGTGCATTTAATCTCTAAAGTTTCTTCCCATTCTTTCAGTCATTTACTGGGTAATTACGTTCCAGGCACTGTGATGGAAGGCAAAGCGGTAGCTCCAGTGTAAGCACTCGACACACACACTGGGGAGCGAAAAGCAGCCCCTGGAAGCAACACGAGTGGGTAAGAGCTCGAAGGAAGAAGCGCCAACTCTGCCCAGAAGACGTGAGAATGCCTTTAAGATAGGTTAAGAGCTCTCCGAGTGGAGATCCGTGGGCAAGGGCACACGTTACAGCCGGAGGTGCTGGGTATGTTATGGGGCCTCAGAACGGCTGGAGCGCGAAGTGCATGACTGGAAGAATGAGCTAAGAGGTAGCCGGGGCCGGAATCACGCGGGGCCCTGAAAGCTGGGATAAGGAATGTGGTCTTTAGGTCAAGAACAGAAGGCCAACGCATTAGTCCTGCAGAAAGCTGGAAAGGGCGGAGAGAGGTGCGGTCTCCAGGCTTCAGTGACGTTGGCCGTGTGGGTGAAGGGGCCTGGGAACGCAGAGAACACGCCTAGAGTTGGGGCCTGGGAGAACCGGACACCCAGCAAGCCAACAGGAAATCTGTTGGAGAGCTCGGAAGAAACCCCTTAGGTTAAACTGCCGCATAGACAAAGGCAGCCCCTACCGTCACGGCGTAATGTCCTTGTCTCCTCACTGGCCGCGGCTTCAGGACAACCGGCTTGCTACGCGGATGCCTGCCGCAAAGGATGCCTGCCGCAAAGAATGTCCGCAGCGCGACGTTTACGCCGCGACGCCGGGAGCCGACCTTTGCCCCGCCGCCTCGCCCCGAAAGCCTAGAAACCAAGCCCAGTGATGTGCGCCTGCGCGCTCTTCGGCCTTGACCTCTGGGGACACAAACTGTCGGTAAAGTGACGTTCGCTAGGTGACCGCTTTAAAGAAGGCATGGCCTTTAGTGAGTTCTTGGTGCCTAGCTAGAAGTCTTATGACAGCTTTGATTGGGTGAGCGACGTGACTTAGAACATTGCCCGTACGACCCCGCCCCCGTCCCCCGCACACGCGCGTACACATACAGGTAACGCTTAAGCACGTGGACTGTGAACCCTAAACACGGGTTTAAACTCTGGGTACCCCACATCTGTATGACCCTGGGAAAGTTTCTTAGCCTCGCCGTGCCTCAGTTTCCTCATCTGTTAAGAGAAGATAATAGTAGTACCTACAGCGTAGGGTTGCTGTAGGATTCAATGAGTTATGTATAAAGCACAGAGGCGGTGGCTGGCACATGGAAAGCACTCTAAGGCCACAGTAATTCTTTGATGTCTCAGCCGCTCAAGTTTGTGGATTGAATGCTACCATGCCCCCAGTCCTCTGTTCGAACCCCCAGAGACTCTCTTTGACTACATCAGAGACGCTGAAGTGGTGGTGTGTGTGCTATGATACACTGGGAGTATGGGAAGAAAATTCTAGGATATTTATATTTTTTATCTGATCTTTTTTTGTTTGTTTTTTGGCAGTTGACCCGTGTGGGGTTTTTAAAATCTAATCTTTTAAAATTTCTCTCTTGACTTCTGATCGAGATGGCAGAATAGACTGTACCCAACAGTCACCCTCTCCCACAATCAACCAATTTACAACTATTCAAAAGCAACAAACTGCCAAGCTGGGGCTGCTACAGCTTAGGGGAAGAGGAAGAGAGACCGTCAGAATTCATGAAGGCAGAAGAAGTCACAATGAGATAAAGAAAGGGTCACTCCATCTGTTTCAAGCCCTGGCCATTTCAAGTTTGGCCCTGGTGAGCACATGCAGCAAGAACTGGCAAAAACCGTAGCTGTGCCCTTCGTATGAAGTTGCTTGGAGGCTGCAAGGGAGAAAGGGCCTTGGTGGACTCAAGGCCAGCGAGACCACTAACAGCATTCCTGTGGACCCACATAGATTGGAGGGGCCATAGACAACTGAAAAAAGGAGCCACTCAGAGGCCAGTGAGTTACCACAAGGGACTGTAGAATGGCCCATCCCATGGGAAGTGTTTGGAGTGTGGGCAGTGGGGAGACGGGCCCACTGGGGAAACAGTGGGGCAAAGCATGGAAAGCTGATCTGCCCTCCAGTCAGCACAGGACCACTCAGTCAAGACTGGTCAGGAATATAGATCTGCAGGGGGTGCAGTTTGCTGAAAAGATTCAGGCCCAGTCCAGAGTTTCCACACAACCCAGGTGTGTCGGACCTCACAAGACTCAGAAGTGCTTATAAGATCAACAGTTAAAACCCGAGCTACACAAAAAGCCTTCCCCAGAGAATCAACAGCAAAGCAGCAATTTAGCTCAACCACAGGGCACAAGTGTTTGTTCCCACAGGAAGTTCCTACATTTTAGAAGTAAGCAAAGGACAACAAATTAGTTCCAGTGCAGAGTTTAAGTTGTGGGAATAGTGAACACAGAACTGAAAGAAAAAACAAAAAACACGCAGATAAGACAAAGTTCTGATATTAACCTGTAAGGGCCTAACACCACCAAAGAACACCTATAAAACCTAGAAAGACTGGAAGCCCCTCGGGCTCCCCAGCCAGGGTCGGGGGAGGACTGAGGGCCTTAGCCACACCCGCCTGAACTGCACATCTAGCCAAGCCACCACCAAGCCATAGCAGGAAGCCCCCTGGGCTCTCAGGATGGAATGAGGGGGTACTACGGGCCTTGACCATGCCTCTCCTTCCTTTTTCTTCCTCCCACCCTATCCCCCCTCCTGTCTGCTCTCCCCCTACCCCCAACTGATCCACAGCATCTTAGAATGTAAAAAATAATAATAAATAAATTTTAAAAGAGTAACAGAAGAAAATTTGAAATCGTTAAAAAAATAAATATAATATTAAACAAAAACATTAAAAATCAGATAGTTAAAAAAATAAATGAAATTTCAATCTTTGTTGTGTAAATTTTTGTAAAGTACACAACATTAATGCATTTGTTCATGTAAATAACTTGTAAATAAATACTGTAAATATTTATTTTGGGTTCAGACTGGACATTTTTTTCCCTAAGTGATGTGCTATCAAAAACATTTAGAAGACAAATAAGAAAGAAAAAAAAAACCATTTAGAGATGTACAACCTTCTAACCTTCCATCCTTACTGTCCGAAATCTCCTGCCTAAAATGACCCAGCCAAGAGCTTGTTGTTCCAGTATTTCCAGGAAAAGTACGGCAGTCTGGTCTCTTTGCCTTTTGATTCCTTTCCCCTGGAATGACACCATTTCCACCCCACCCCCATCTTTACATGCCCAGTTCCTGCTCTGATTCAGGACTTTTGTGTAGGTTTTTCCCCAAAAGGGGTTTACTGCCCCCTAGCTCAAGGATCACCTACTCTGGAGAAAATTCCTAAGGTTCCACAACATGCTGGATTTCTTCAAGCATTCCAATTCTCCCCCACCCCCACCCTATCAGATATCTACTCCACCAGAAGTCAGAGTTTCAATTCAACTAGAATTTCCAACCACAATTATTTGAAGTTGATACAACAAGCAAACAGAAAGGACATTGTTGGGGGGGAGGGGGGGAGGGAGAAGGGAGGGAGGTTTTGGTGATGGGGAGCAATAATCAGCTACAATGTATATCGACAAAATAAAATTAAAAAAAAATAATAAAATAAAAATAAAAAATAAAAAAATAAATAAAGGCAAAAAATAAATTGAAAAAAAAAAAAAAAAAAAGAATTTCCTGAGCACCTAATGTGTGTCCAGCAGAATACCGGAGGATTATGGAATTGGTAACTCATGGCCTTTGCCCACAAAGTACTTTTGGCAAGGTATTTATCACCACCCTTTCCAATTCCCTCCCTTTCTTGTTTGTTTGGCGGTATTATCTTCCTAAAGTACAGATTTCATTGTATCACTCCTCAGAAATACTGTTAAATAAAAATTCTAAGAGGCCATTGTTTTGGACTAAGCTCCCACATTAGGCCCCAACAGATAAGATTAAAAATCAGTATGTAGTCACCCAGGCTAATGTGCCAAACCCAAACTAAGTTGTTTTCTGGACTTCAGAGAAATAGAGAGAACAATTTCCCAAGCAGGACAGTTTAAATCTTCAATATGCATAATAATGACATTCTCTTTGCTTTAATCCTTACACTGATGTTAACCAGTCATTTTCCCATTGTTCTCTCAGTTCGTATCTTACACTTTAAAATAATCAATCCACTTTTTGTTTTTTGTTTCTGCTTTTTTTTTTTTAAGCCCTTTTTCTGTCTATAAAGCCAAGCTCTTTTGCTCAGCTCCTTGGAAAACTATTTTATGGAATAAAGTATTGCCTGATTCTAGAATTGCAATAAAGCCAACTGAAATCTTTAAACTAAATTTGCTGTAATTTTGTCCTTTCGACAATACCATGCAGGATTAGTACAAAGATGGGCAACTCAAATGCCTCCAGGGCCAAACACGGCTAACTATAAGGAAACAAGAAAAGCACTTGATAAATGGCAAGTGATACTTGGCCTCAGTTTGAGGGGTGAAAGGAGTGTTGGGGAATATGACAATGGAGATCACATGTTCTAAGAATCAGGGTCCCAAACTGTCAAATCTTTAGATTTTTTTCAAGAGAAGCTAGAAATCTGTTATTGTTCAAATGTGGAACTTCCCAATTCAAGTACAGGGCAGGGGCCAGCCAGTTGGCTCACTCAGTAGTACATGGTGCTGGTAATGCCAAGGTCAAGGTCCCGGGTACTCTGACCATCCAAGTGCCAAAAAACAACAAATAAAATGTGGGCCAACTAATTTTTTAAAAACTTCTGGCCAAACAAAACCCAGATTGGAAATGGCCTTTGAGCTGCTAGATTTTCAACCCATAGATTTGGGGTAAAACAGAGGTGGGCAAAGGAATTTACTTTGAATTCTAATGGCTTTTTGCACCGTCTCTTACTCCCTTCTTATTCACTCTCCTAATGGTGCGGGTTACTTTTCTAAAATTCAAATCTGATCATTCAATGAACACTTCCTGAGTTCTTAACATGCATGGCCTTTTTGGGCTTCTGATAGGAAGACACAATCAGAATGCTACGGCAAGTGATGTTTCTATTATAGAAAGATGAACAAAACAAAAAGGAGTGAGCCATTCATTCTGCCCGGGCAGTGTGTGGAGCTTCAATGTTTGAAGAAAAGGTCAAAATTCTTGGGCTTAGCATTCAAGACCCTTCATGCTCCGGTTTCTTTCTATTTCTAAATCCTCACATCCCACTGCTTACCAACCCCACTCAAACTCATGTCCTCAGCCATCGGAATTGTTCTCACGCTTCTAAGATTTGTAGGAGCAGTTTCTTCCGCCTGGAATGATCCCACCCACTCGCTGCCGCCTTCCCACTGTCTCCCAGGCAAACGCCAAATCTGTCCGGACCCAGTTTATCGCGCCATTTTCTAGTGGAAACTTTCCAATTTCCCAGGCATTTACTAGGTCTCTCTAGAGACACGGCCAGCCCTGTAAACTTGTTACTGATATTAAGTGTTGCAACGCCGGCCCCACCACCGGACCCTGCACACAGCCCCGTATCGCACGGGTGTGTCGGGACGGCGGTGGCAGGCTTCCCTCGACCGCAAAGCTGGGAAAACTACAACTCCCAGAAACCCCACGCCAGAACCGACCGTGTGCCGCGGCGCCCACAGCCGGCGGCCGGGATTCGGGTGCTTCTACGCCAAGGCGGCGTAACCTTCGGCGTCCGGGGCGCGTTGCCACCCTCGCATTCCCTTCTGTCCGTCCGCTCTACCTTTTCATAGCCTCGCTCCGCGGATCCCTGGCTCCTTGGAAGTGCGTTTTTATAACGAAATCAAAGGACTTATGCGTAGGGAGGCAAGCCCGAGCTGTCGAATCCCGGCGGAACACGACGAGGCGTTCGCTACGGCTGTCACGGCGGTCGATTCTTCCTAGCATAGATAGCCCTGTCCCCATCTTTAAAGCAGAACAGAGCAGGGCTCCAAGTTCTAATCAAAAGCCCCCTGTCCCACCCCTCTGAACAAGCCTAATAGCTGCCTGAAGGCGGGGTGTCTGATCTAAAGCCCCCCTGGGTCTCCATTCACGGGACTTATGTCCTTAACCTTTAGGGACCCTGCTCAGTCGTAGCCTGAGAAAAACTTTTAATACTACTCGTACAGAAAGGCCGTCTATAATTTAGTACAATGGGAACTTTACTGGGGTCTCCATCTGGTACCACAACCACATAGATTAGAATAAAAAACTGGGTAGCCCGCAGATCCTAGTACATTTGGGGAAGGCGGTGAATTTGCAAACTCTCCCTCCCAACCCGGTAATTCCGTTGAAAGACACAACAGAGCAGAGAAGCAAAGTAATCTGAAAGTAATGGGTCCCAAGGTCTGGAATATAATGAAAACCAGAGTAGCCATCTAAACTAAAAAAGAATGTGCCATTTGGAGATGGAGGAAATATCAAGTTGAACAATAAGGAATCACTGAAGTGAACTGAAGTGGGGAGGAAGGCTGTGCCCGGCTCATGGTGGTGGGGGTAACTTGATGCTGGTAAACATTCCATCCTTAGAACTAACTCCCCTCATTTTGATATATAGAGCAGCCTCTTGACTTTAATTAGGCTTCCCAAGTGGTATGATTACATAAAGACAACACACTTGTAAGGCCAAAGGGGCAGTCTACTGCACCTGACATATATTCTCATCATAAACTGACACACTGGAGTCTGGTTTTATAGACCAGTATAGCTTTATTAGTGAGTCGGGATTCCTTTTTTTTTTTTTTTTTTTTTTTAAAGATGACCGGTAAGGGGATCTCAACCCTTGGCTTGGTATTGTCAGCACCACGCTCAGCCAGTGAGCGAACCGGCCATCCCTATATAGGATCCGAACCCGTGGCCTTGGTGTTATCAGCACCGCACTCTACCGAGTGAGCCACGGGCCGGCCTGTGAGTCGGCATTCCTGAGTACAGATCAGGGTAACTAAACTACCTGGAGGGAACCTGCCAGGGAAGCTGAATAGCCTTCCCCAGGAAACACCCTGTCCTCATTCTGTCCAGAGGCACAGAGCAATTACCAAAGCAAGTTTTATCAAACTTTTGCCCACTGGACTGTAAGCTTCTCTAGAGAAACAGCCTGCAAAAGGTTTAAAATGATTTGCTCTGGGAGTTAAGGGAAAGGGTTTTAGGTAGTACACTGAAGACGGAGAAATAGTAGCCACATTATTTAGTCATTCATCATTTAAGAGACAAGAATAGAGATAATAAGGTGCTACCAAGAGTTCAGTATAGTAGAAAAGACATGTAGACACACAAATGCATTATACAACTGTATAAGAGCATAATGTGAAGTGTGAAAATGAAGTACTGTATAAATATAACACCTCCTCAGAAAGATCTTCCTTACAATCCAACTTAGAAACCTAGTTACTGCATCATTACCACTTTATTTTCTTCTTTAAATCTTGTTTACTAGTTTGCTTGTCTTGTCTCACAAGCATGTGAGAACCACAACAGCAGGGACCTTGTCTCTGGTTCAGTGATGTATTTCTAGTGCCTAGAACAGAACTTAACAGTAGGTGCTCAATAAACATTTATTGAGTGAATAACTCTGCCTTGAAGAAGGGAGCAGAAAGACAATTGCCACTTGAGTAGGCGTTTGTCAAATGAGAAGGGAATTCCAGGCAGAGGAACAATAGGAACATCCTAAAAAATGATGGGTTGAATCAATGCTGGGGACAGAGTCTGAGAAGAAAAATTTTCAATAGTCCATGCAAGAGTTAACTAATGCCTTTAACAGGTGGATTTAGGAGAATTTATGCCAAACAACAAACCCCCCAAAAAACCACACAGAAAAAATAAACAAACAAAAAAACCCAGCAGCTACGGGAATGGGCTGGATTAGATAAGTGAGGGGGCAAAGACAAGCCAAACCAAAAGAAAAAGGATCTTTTGAAGGAGTGCCTAGGGAACAGGGAACACGAGACCGGAAAGATTTTCTATACTTAGTAAAGCCATAGCTGTGCTTAATCACCCTTCCCAATCAATGTACAGGCCTTATTACCTGACTGGACAAAAAGGCTCTTAATGGTCAACCTGTCTCTAGTTTGGTAACTTCTTTTGCCCTGCAAGTAGTTTTCCCAAAACTCTTCAGATTCCCACAGAATGAGGGCCGAACTCCTATTTGAGGGTCAAAGCTATCTGTTATCTAGCCCCTAATACCTAGCTCCAAACTCTCTTCCCAGGATCCACGAGTTTTCTACTCTAGCTAAACAAGAATGTCTTCCCTGCACACCACCATGATTTCCCACCAGTCGTTGCTTACTTTAAGCCCCACTACTTTTGCCTACCTGAGCCCTACGCATCCTTTGAAACCTTGCTTCAACCCTACCTCCTCCCATGAAACCTTCACTGATCACTGTTGCTACTCAGAACCGCCTCTTCTTTTCCTCAGTCCAATACCTGTACCATTCACATACTTACCAACTTTTACCTTGCTTGCTTATATTCCTTGCTAGAGTCCCTTCTCAGGGATCAAGATTCGACAGACTATTTATGTTAATTCTAAGTCAGGCACTAGGGATATAAGACAGACAGACTAAGGGTACTTACATAAATTGTCAGGCTTAAAAACTCAATTTATTATCTGTCCTCCACAAATAAAGAACACAAAAGACACCAGTAATGATTGCTGAATGCCTGAGAAACACTCAAAGCCAGTATAAATACATGTCTTTCTCTGCTTAACATGTTGGGTACCAAGCCAGGTTAACAGCCTTCACTGATTAATCGAAGCTCCGAGGAGACAAGGTACACACAGAAACTTTCACTTCTGTAAATGGACCATCAGGAAATTTGGATCGACCTACCGCTACAGCCAACTAAAAAGCTATAAAGAAAATGATAAAAAATCATTTTCTTAAAAGCATCAAAAGGCTAACTTGGGTAATTAGGAATAACTGAGCCAAAATCTAAAAGAGAACCCAGAGCTAAACTTAGCACTCAGAACTGCTTTTTCCTTAAAGGCATCTGCCAATCTGCAAGAAGCTCCTACACTCCAGAGCTGAACTTTTAGAAGTATTTAGCAGCCTCGTGGGTTGAGGTGGACAAAAGTCAAAACCCAAGGCCAGCTAAAGGTAGGAACTCTTGCCAAAGACATATTAAACTGAGATTCCAAAGTACACACCTTCAAAATAAAGGTGAAACAAAAGTAAACTAGTCCTCAAGTAGACTTGCCACCTGATTTTGTATCATCTGGATGATTCAGGGAACCTCTAGTCTTCAACCTGAATTAAGATGGTTTGGAAGTATCCCCAGGCACAGGCAACCAGAAATCCTTTCTAGAGGGAGACACTCATCTTTGTCCAGTTTACTCCTGCAAATAATTTTTCAAATATATTGTCCAGCTCGCAGATAAGCTGACACATAAGGAGATGCAACACTTTATGCAACAATCAGCAAAAACAGAACAGATCATAAAGACTTCAGGCACTGAAATTATTAATCAAAGTACCACACCCTCCCTACAATGAAGTGCTATTTACGTCAAACTATGGTTTGGGGTGGGTAGTTGAAGATCTTTCCCTAAATGTGTTCCTTTCTTCCTGGAGGTGTCCAACCTTATCCAAGGTCCAGTTTAACTCTAGTAGCTCTAGAAAACTACAGCACTCTCTGAAGTGGTTTTCAATGAAGAAAATCTCCAGCATGGCAGAGAAGTCTCTTCCTTAAGAATGGTATTTTACAAACTATCTTTAAATTTGTGCTATCTTCTGATAAACATAAAATTCTCACACCTATTTTTATACCTAAAATTTCAAAATTAAACATGCCAGAAATAATTGGTCATTCTGAATCTTTTTTCCCTCCCCAAATAGCATGCACTCTGTTTAAAACCCTGAGAATCACTGCTGTAACCAGTCGTTTATTAGCTTTTTCTCCAAGATACTTCGGCAATCTGTCAATTTTCATTTGTAAGCAAAGAATTTTTTATCACGTCTCAACTTAAGGTATGTATTACCTAGGAATAACAAATGAGGGCAAGTGTCCACCAATACATGATACACCAAGGATTACAAATGAAGTAAATTTGCCTCGTGTGCTCTTTTTTCAAATGTTTATTAATGGTATAGTGTGGAGGCTGGCAAATTTTTCTGTAAAGGGCCAGAGAAAGGAATTTTCACTTGTGTGGCCCATACCGTGCTATTTGTTGAACCTACTCAAATCTGGAGTAGCAGTATGAAAGCAGCCAGACACAAATAAATACATGTATGGGAGTGTTTCAATAAAATTTTATTTACAAAAACAGGCCATAGTTTGCTGACCCCTGCTATAGTGAGTAACATATATAACATGAATATGGGGCTCACTGGTTAGCTCAGTTGGTTAGAGCGCAGCTGTCTAACACCAAGGTCATGGGTTTGGATTCCTAAACCGGCCAGCAGCAAAACAAACACCCCTCCCCCCCCCCAAAAAACCCCCACATATATAGTGAATACAGATTCACTGAAAGGCATCACTAGATTCATTTGTCATTTATCTTTTATTGTTTCCTTAGTTAAACACTTAAAAATACAAATTCTAATAAGAGACCATGATATTTTGATGTTAAGAAGGGGCTATTCATACTGAGAATCATTACTGCACACAGGAAGATTTTGGTCTCCAGATATGAAGACGACCACTATAAAGAAAACTGCAGTGACATTCTAAAGTTCATATTATATGCCCCAAGCTGTGCTAAATACTTTTTTTTACATGGACTATTTTCTTGCACTTGAAAATAAAACCCAATGATGTACATGCTATTAATTCCCATTTACAAATAAGAAAACTATGGCTCAGAGTTCACTAACTTGGCATGGTTCATATGGCAAATTAGTGGTAGAGCAGAGACTAAACTCCAGGGCTACAAATACCCAAAGGCCTTTCTTTTAACTACTGTATTATCCAACCAATTCTCCATTGTGGGCAGAGAAGATTCACCATGTATGCAAGGTTAACCTGAATTCTTGTATTCCCTGATGTTCTTCCCTTGGGGAGCTCTCAGCAATTACCTCTGCCTCAGGAGCTTTGATCTTCCCTCAACTCTTCTGACCTAGGCAAGGATACTTACTGTTTTCATTTCCCTTAAGTTTAAGACTTCACTAAAAGAGAATAGCAACTGGAATTAAAATAGAGAAAAACTTTTTAACCAGCTCACCAAATATAGCTGTTATAAAACCACAGGCCCTGGCCCATCCTTATAGGTGTTTGTAGGCTGACTTCTTTCTTGAGCTGTGATTTCCATGGGACGAAGTCACTTCCTTACAGTGCCCTTAAATCAAAGCCCTAGAAATCAAGGTCTAGAGCAAAATTCCTTCTTTTGCCAGTCTAAGACCTAACTTACAGGTCCCCATTTTCTGTCGTAAGAATTGTCTTTTCTCTGGATTATAAACACTAAACAAACATGTACAGTCTCTTTAGGGGAGATCCCAAAACCCAGACATGTTGGTGAGGTCTTACCTTGTGGGCCCAGAGGGCAATCATATTATAATATAATAGCCCAACAATACTGGGTGCCTTGAAAGAGTAGAGTGAGAATGTGTCATTTTTCTTATTGAAACCTACTCTACTTACCAACCAGAAGCCATTTAGTAGAAATGGGGGCTGACATTTGCAATAGTGAGTGAGCACATCACACTGATCTATAACAAGACTTCAGTGAGGCAGCTTTCCCCATTTCTAGTTTAGGCTTCACAACTTTGGATAGCCCCCACAGCTGCCCTTTCCTTGTTTTGGTGTGACTATCCCACTGCAGGGCCACTCCCATTTCAGCCACTGCTTTGTTCCTCTTCCAGGAACAAGTGACTATCCTGGAAAAAGAAGAGATGAAACAAACTGCCCTTCAAATATGAAGTAAAATCATTATTTAATTATTAAAAGATCACTGCTGGGTTTTTTAAAAAAAAGGTCTCTAAGTCATCAACGTACTGTTGAACTGAGAAAACGGATATAGCAACCTCATGTAAGTTATTTGAATTAATAAACGTTATCCCAGTATTAAGAAGGCAAGGTAAACAAATAGCTTAAGTATTTTATTTGTTTGCAACTAAGCTTGTTAACACTATATAATGAAAATGTACAAAGAATAATGTTGCAGTTTTTGGTTAGATTTAAGTCAAAGACATTCATTAATAAAGAATCTTCCAATGTGAATATTCCAAGAACTTCTCTAAGCCATCTGATCTGAACGACTGTCTCTGAATATTACCTTACTTTGGAAGGTATCAGCATACATTTGAATTAAACTCAGAATTTTTCAAAATAAGCCCTAATTAAAAAAACTATTCTATATTCAAACTAAAACAATTTTAATAGAACTTTCCTTTCCAGAAACAATAATAAAGGAAACAAGGCATTTTGTAAAATGTGGTCCTGAACAAGTCACAGTAAAAAATAAGTGTATACTTAACTTCCACCTCCTCAAAACAGAGGCTACTTTCTGTTCCTCAACCTTGGAGACAAGGTGAAGAACAGCCAATAAGCAACTTCAGGCAGAGGGTTGCCAAAACAAAGCTCAAGCAGTTGAACACGGACACCTCAAAAGAATTTGGGGGAACCTGACCAAAGAATCCAAATTCTGTTTTTAATAACCAATACAAAGGTGAAGTGGCTCCTCCCAGGTAGCAGTGCCGCCAGGGCCTGGCCCAGCCCCATGCTCACCTACATTATGCTCTTGAACAAACCCTGATGCTCCTGCTCCAGGGAAGACATTCTCCCTTTAGAGGTTCAGTGTCCAGGGAGCTCTTTGATTGTGTGAATGAGGTGAGCGACGACTCCATGTGGGTATTTTAAGGCTTGGAGTCAAAGGATTTCTCTAACACAATTAGGCAGAGTCCATGCATCAATGGCCTGTCTCTCCACTTTGTTTTAATTTCTCACCGCATTTGTAGATCTAGGACCGCAGACCATCACTACATCATCATAATCACGTCTAATGTCCATCCTAACTTATGATTCATATTCTGTGCCTGGAAACAGTCCCTGTATTTAATAATAATACCTACACATAAAACAATCCACTGTTACAACTTATATGGTCACAAAACATTAATGATCTTCTGTAGACCAAAAAATGTTTTTAACCATAATTGTCGTGCATCAAATTCACAGCCAGAATCCCCAAGATCAAAAAAATTTGCACAATACAAATAATAACTTAAAATATACATACACACATATACACACACTCTCATACACACTTCTTACAGAACTGTGCTCGGGGAAACTCCATTTGTTGAGTGCCACTGAAGGCATATTTTGCTAAACTGCTGCTCCAGGTTTTTGTTTGGAAAATCTATCACAGTAGGGCACAGCTGTTTATTGGACGAGCAGAAAAGAAAGATATGCTTGTGGCAACCAGAAAGTTTTAAGGTCTTTCAAGTTGTATAAAATGGACCTGCAGAAACGTTTAAGTGTTCTCAGGATGCAAAGTTGGAGCTGAAATGTGATATCAAACCAGTTGCAAAAAGTGTACAGCAGCCATCTCTTGAGGTCAAACCTGGTACCCAGATATGCAAGAAAGCTTCAGGACACATCTGTAAGTTAGGAATAAAAAACAAAAAGGTAAGAATACCAAAAAAATGTATTGTCGTGTTTTATTTATATTACCTAAAAGTAAATGTGATAAACAGCATGGAAACATGAGTTGCCACTTAAAAAGTACTAAACAAGGGATAGCTGTTAGAACATGGTGCTGATAACACCAAGGTCCAGGGTTTGATCCCTGTACCAGTTAGCCACCAAAACAAATGAACACACAAACAAAAAAACTAAGCCTCAAGAACTTAAGAAACCTGAGCCAAGTTTAGTTAGATATACTAATATAGCTATTTATAATTTATGCTTTGAGTAATTGGTAGTTGCGAAATGTTTAGATTTAAGAAATCCTGACCACACACCTGATAAACTAGCTTAAGGAATCAACTTTCATAAAAGAACTTGAACTACCTTTCTGGAGAAAACACAGGTGACAAACTGGTGGTAGAGACAGACTACCTAGGTTTCAATCTTGGCTGAACCAGTAGCTATATGAGCTTGGCCACATTATTTAACCTCTTCTAAGTGCTATCCCTTTCTGTAAAATGGGGCTAATAATAGTTCCATCCTCATAGGTTACGGTGAGGATTATATAAGCTTCAGTGAGGATTTAAAGAGCTTAACACTGTGCTGGGCACATCAGTAATTTTAGCTATTATTTTACTTCACAGGGGCTTTTTTTTCTCAGGAGATAAGATATTTGCTCTTGGAAGATGATATTGAGCCTGAGAAATTCAAAGAAAAACCTGGCAATACTTACAGCTTGTTGGCCTTGTCCCATATCGTCGCATAATCTGATCATGTGTAAATTTCACAAAAGATTCATATTGTTCTGTGAGGGGAAAGAAAGTTCACACTTATCCCCAGAAACTACCCAATTTTTCAAAAATCAAGTGTCAGGATCATATCTGGCTTCTCAGTTTGAATTTTCCACACTCTAAGGCCCTCCTTATAAAGGTCACTGAGATCTATTTCTTCCTCTTAGATCCCAGAGCCAACTCCCTGGCTTCTAGATTTGGTCACTAATCATCTATAATAACATTTTCCTAATAACTCTTCCCTGCTGTAACTCTATCCCCTACTTATGGCCTCCCAAGACAGAGAGGTACGCCTACTACTACAGGCCAAGAAATTTCAGCAAATCCTCTTTGGGACATGAAGTTTTAAAGCTCTTTCCTTACTATAAATTTCAACACACACAATGAGCAAAAAAGATGAGTAGAAGAGGTGGGATGGCCAGAAAGCTAAAAGAAAATTCTATACTATCTAATTGTACACAGTTCGGCATTAAATCATACTTTCTAAAGGAAAACTCAGCAGAAAGGTAGAAGATAGCCTAACATCTGTGAACAGAGAAGTGACTTAGAGCCAGCTGATTTGAACAATATTGGGGAGGGAGAGGGAATAATATACTAGAGCTTTTTCTTATAACTCATATATTAAAGGATCAAAGAAGTTCTACTATGAAGGAACCCATTTAACTGTTTAACCCAACAGTTTGCAATTTAAATTAAAGTAGACCTATTAACATTCTGAGGAACCATGTTGCATAGGTTACCATATTAGGAAATAATACTGTTAACAGGAAGAAACTAAAACTTCTCTGATCCCATCATTCTCCTTCACTAAACAGATACTACTTTCTATTCCTGATTCAGATCCCTTTCTTTCATATAAGGATCTACTTGTTGCCATCACTAGTCACTAGCTTTATTCTAACCTGAGGTAGGCTCTCCTTGCTTTATTTTACCTCCCAAATCAAAGGATGCCAGACTTCCCACATCCACAGACTCCCACCACCAGGAAGTATCAATCTGTTGACAATACTGCACTCTTCCCAAACACCTGCTGGGAGGTTAGTACCATATCCCAAACACCTGTGCACCAGCCAGCACGCCCAAATGGCCTACTCAATGCCTTTGTTCATATAGAAAATTCTTGCAAGAACAGCTTGGTTTATCTTCTTTCAGAAATGCAAATGAGAAGTCCTTCCATATAATGTGTAAATTTCATGTTTACAATCACCAGAAGAGTAACTGCAATATTCACAACTCAATAAATCCTCTTAAATGAAGCCCTATTCTTTTTTTAAGTTACTTAACTGGGAGTTAATTCGTGGCATAGTCACTGCCTTAGCCTACCTGCTAGTTTGGTATTGAGGATTTGCTCATATTCCTCCCGAATTTTATCTTCATAATCTTTTAAGAGACGCTCACATATTATTCCAACTTGTCGGAGGGTGAAGGTGGGCTGGTCCTTCTTCATCCAGGAGGAACCTGGCCAAAAGATAAATCTAGTTTACATAATATATTCTACCTGTAAGGTTCAGAATTAACAACTTTATATAAACAGTCCTCAAGATATATAAAAACTGTTTAGGAAAATTATATTTTTCACTACTTTACATGGAATATTTTCACAAAATTCTCCATTTGCTTTACAAAGCAAAATCAAAGGTAAATTGAGAGGTAGGAGGAACGACATGCATCCAGGTGTGCCAGCTGATCTGCATAAAGAAAAACAGTTCTGACACTAACAATCTCTGCTCATATGCAATGCTCATTTCATAAACAATAAGAATAAAAAGTTTAAAGCTGACATAAAACCTCTAGTCTGGATTAGAGAAAGTGGATCCACAGCATAGGACCTACAAGGCCTTTGGAGATCATTTAGACCTATGTGTAATCAAGGAGTTGCGTCCTAATCATCTGTACAACTAACCACAAAAGATACACATTCTGATTTAATTCTGGGGCAGGGCTTGGGCACCTTTTATTTTAAGATCCACAGATGATTCTGATAAGAATGGGGAATTTGAGGCTTATGAGACCAAGGGACTTGCTCAATATAAAAAAACTTAGCAAAGTCATTAACCTTTAAGGCCATCAAATCAAGATCCTAACAAGTTCAAGCATATTCACAAAGAGTTCCTTTTTGAAGTATGGATGAAGGTATACAATTAGGTACTACACATCTCATCCTCTTTGAATCTAGGTTGAAAAGAGTAAAATGCTCATAAACTACTAAAGTTAGAAATCAAAATATCCCTTGGAATGCTAGAAAACATGGAAATCTAATAGTAGAACCAGAACTTTTGTGGTGGACACTACGGATTCCCTTGTCTAAAAATCTATTTTAGTTTCCTTCTAGTGTCTCCTCTGTTTCTTTTGCAGCAGAGGCTGTGAAATTCAAAACTACATTTTTCAGACTCCTTGGTTGCTAGGATTTCCGATGCACTCATGAAAGATCTAAATTAAGTACTAAGTGGGGGGATAAGCTTGCACCAGGCATCAGTTTGGGTGGTGAGGCAAAAAGAGCAACAGTCTCATTCTGGAGCTGAACAATGGATTCCACAGGTGGCTTCCTGATCATCATTAAAGCAACAGCCCTGGTGGTAGCCCAGTTCTGAGATGTTCCTCAAAGCTCAGACTAGACTCTGTCTCTTCACTCTTACGTTAGTCTGTAAGCCACTTAACACTCTGAAGCAAATCATTTTTTGCTTAAACAAACCAGAGTATATTTTTTTCTCTACAAATGAAACCTAACTAAAACATCCAACCAGTCATTATTTATAACTGTTTTTCTACCCCTAACATATTCTATTATTTCCAAAGTATATAAGGGTACTTCAACAAGAGCATGGGAAAACAATTAAAAGACGATATGAATCCTTCCATAAACGTTTTGAAGTACACTTGTATTACTAAATCTCAAGAGAAGATTAAGGTGAGACTTGCTAGCTCTAACCACTGAAAGGTCTATCACTCATGTATGTGCAAAAGCAATTAGAAGAGATGTCGCTATTCCCGAGCCAGGACCTCTGGATTATAAGGAGACAATTAAAAAAATAAAAATAACTTATTGAGGTGAAATTCATGTTACATAGAATTAACTATTTTAAAGCCAACAATTCAGTGGCATCTACCAGTCACAAAGTTGTGCAACCTCTACCTCTATCTAGTTCCAAAACATTTCCATCACATCAAAAAGTAAAACCCCTCACCCATCAAGCAGTTTCTCCCCATTCTCCTCTCCCCTAGCTCCTGGCAAACACCAACTTGTGTTCTTGTAAGGAGGTAATTTTTAATCAAGGTAACTTTTAACCCTCAGAACTGTTAAAAAGTAGAATCTTTACGTAGAGACAAACTCCTCTACTGTTAAGGAGACGGAGTTCACTGTCAGAGATATTCAAACACTGGTTTGTTGACTATTTGCAGGGATATGGCAGGCAAGACTAGTTCACTATGTGACCACAAAGATTCCCTCCAACTCTGAGATTCTGTTTTTGAGCACATCCTTTCTGACTACCTATCAATGATGTTAGAGCAGCACTGTCTAACAAAACTTTCTGCAGAGATGGAAATGTTCTACAGCTGCATGTCCAATACAACAGCCATATGTGGCTACTGTACACCTGAAATGTGACTACTGCATCTGAAAAACTGAATTTTTAAATTTTAATTTTAATTAACTTAAAATTAAATAGCCACATGTGGCTAATGGCTACAGTAAGTAATACTGTAGTTATAGAGGACATTACTCTTTCTTGCACTGGGTGGATGGAAGCCCAATCAAATCAATCCAAGTTCTTTCCCAATTTCATGACTTTGTGGTTTTTAAAGTATTTATGAGTAGTAATAATATACTGCATCCACTTTACTGATTTTATTACTTTAGAGGACATCAATTCTGGACTGGGAAACTATCATTATAAGTACCATTTACAAAGTCTTAAATGAATTTTGAACACCAAAGCATGCTTACCTGGAGAACTAGGTGCTGTTAGTGCTGAAGAATGAGGCTGACTTTCTGAAGTACAAGCTTCACTTTGATTAAGAACAACTTCTAAATGTCTCCACCTCTGATAACGACTATATTCTTGTTTTATGTTCTGAAAAATTTGCTCTAATAAAAAAGAAACAAACTTAAGCATTCACTTTATTGTCTCATAACTTCAAACTTTCTTCAGAAGTGGGAGTAGACAAGTAAGGTCTTTCTTTTTACTAGACTTTAGATACTCCCTTTAGAGACTCTCCTTTTAGGTCTCAATTTCTTCCCTCCCCCTCATGTTATTAATATTAACAAGAAACTTGTTTATACTGTATAAAACATTCCTCCTATAGTACCAGAAACAATGCACTCTTATTGCCACTATTTCAACAATGCATAGAATAGCGGCTATATGCGTAAGCCACCCAGATAATTCCCTTCAGGTTTTCCTATGGCAGTGAAGACCAGATCTGCTGACAATTAGTACAATTTACAGTAAAAGAAATCTCCCTTTACCTAACAGGGCATTATTTTTTATTTCCTTTAAGTTTTGCAATTTCACAAACTAGAGTATTAAAGGGTGAGTCTCTTACCACCCAATGCTTTCTAACAATGAAGTTCTTGTTCCATATGGGACCCTTAAGATCCTTGGGGAAGAGGACAGCAGAAACCATTATGTTTAGAGCCTGGACACTGATGAGGGGAAGAGCTGACGTTTACTGCTTGGAATGATGGTCAGAATTTAGAAAAGAATTTTCTGACCCTATAAGAGGCAATATTTGGTAAGATTCAGATTACTATTCTGAATCAAGGTAATCACAAACCAAACTTGTTTAACGCTATTAAAGGGAGTCCAGGAAACACAAATTAACTAACCACCTTCAAGTGCACTCTTAGAGACAACAAAGAATCGGGAAGGATGTGGTTTTCAAGTTTTTTCTTTTTGTGGTGTGACACCACCTAATTAGAAAAAAACAAACCAAAAAACAAGAAAACTGCATCATCCCCCCAACTCAAGTTATTCTAGTGTATACTTTCTATAACCATATATTTTTAATGGTGGAAGGTGTTAATAATGCCACTTTTACTAGCTGTGTGACTGTAATCTCGGGAAGTCATTTGGGATCTTTAGTCTAGTTCTTCAATATAAATGTCAAAAGTACCTGATAAGGTAGTGAGAATCAAAATCAAAGATATTAATAATGCCATAACAAGTGACGGTACAGTACAGGAACAAACACGAAATCAAAACCTAAACTCTGGAACAATGTGGGTTAGCAATAATTTCTTTTAAGAGTACTACGAAGTTCATATCTTAGATCCCTAAATTTATGAAATCTTCACATTTTTAAAATATATTATTCCTTAAGCACATACTTGTCAGATTCAATACAAGGATGTAAGGAACTGCAAAGACTTGAAACAAGAAAGGACAAGTATGAAAACAATGCTCATGAGAACAGAAGGTCTTTGATAAACCTCTAACTGCCTCTTATATGGCAAAGTGAACAAATGGGAAGATACAACTATGAGGTACATAGAAGGACTAGTAAATCCAAGAATCTAAACATGGTATCCACAGGAGAAAAACAAGGTAGTAAATATGATTTTCTTCCAAAGGAGGCCACATAAAACAAGAAACATTTTTTAAAAAAGAAAAATGCAAATTTATTTTTTTTAACAGTGGATAGTAATTTTAATTCTTTATTATTTGAACCGTGCTTCCAGATTATATCAGGCTACTCCCACCTCAAAACTCTGCAGTGGTTACAGACCAAAATTCAAGCTGCTACAGATCAAAATTCAAACTCTTGAACATGGCATTCAATGCCTTTTAAGACCTGTCCCCAATTTATTTTCCCAGTTACATCATCCACTACAAGCCAGTTGCATCAAACTATTCTTTCCTTAATTTGCAGGTTTTCTGGCCTAAGCTCTAGCAGTTTCCTTTTACCTGAAATGGGGCTGTGCTTTTCCCCCAAATATTATTGAAGACTCAACTAAAACACTACCTCCATCCAGAGGTTATTCCCAACTCTCAAGTCATGATAAATTAAGTGTTTTGCATCTAGACTCACTCTATGTTTACAAATATCTCCTGTGGTTGGACCCCCTTCCATGCCTGGTACCCATCTAACAGTCAGTAAATTTAATAAAAGGCTTAATTTTATAGGCTCTTTCCACAAAAAGTGCTATATTACACATCTTTTTTTAAAGTGAAGTAAAAACAGTTTTTTGACCATTTCTCACAGAAGTTTACAACCCTTGAGATAACAGTAGGATGTTAGAAAATGAAGTCACTGATTTTAAAATTCATTTTTCCATCAGTCGGCTTTATTCTTTCTACTTGTATAGCAACTAACATTACCTCCCCATTCTTCCTTTCTAATCTGGAAGGCATCTTTCACTTAAGTCAAAGTATTAATACTTTCTGCAGCTATCTTGACGGATCCTCAACTAAAGATAGATAGGGAAAGTATTAATTCCATTTTGCAGAACAGAGACCCAAGAAGATTATATGAAAGATTACATGATTATCCCTGGGTATCTGCAAGAGCTGAAGTAAAAAAAAAATCACTCCAAGTGGACACCTGTGCCCCCTGTTTTGAGAACTCTTACAAAGAACTTTTGCAAACATTATCTCATTCTGTACATAAGGCTATACAGAATTAAGTGTTCAGGGAATTTAAAGCAGAACAGAGTTCCTTATGGGACAGGTTAGTGAGGTAATGGAAGGGAGATTTGAAGAAATGGCCTCATTGGGATCAGCAAATAGAAAGGAAAAACATGATTCAAGCATAGCAAGGTGGGTCTGGGGAAAACAGCAGAGGAATAGTGTGAAGAAAATTTATAAAAGACCAACTAGGTAAGATATGGTTATAGTTGATAAATTGTTTGAATTCCAGGGTAAAGAACAGGTGAACACAAGTAAGGATACAAAGCCTGGAAGAGCTTAGCTGACCGCAGGAATCCTGGTGTGAGAAGACAAGGGCCTGAAATTTGCATTGTGGATAAGCAAAGGAAAGAAGAAATGAATCCTAAAGGCACTAGTAACTGAAAAGGGGTGAGGAAAGAATGATTGTAAGGCGATCCTAAGGTTTTGCTTAAGCGTGAGGAATAGAAAAACACACAAAGAAATGATTTGCCAAAATCTATTTTTGAGACCCCCTCATTTCTGGCAGCCCTTTAAAACTGCTGAATATTAATGCTGATGCACTTTTCCTCTGTACTCTAGGTTTCTTTACTCTATGCACTGTGATTAGGTCTCTTTACTGTCACACTAGCCATTCCCTTTCCTTGGCCAAAGTGGAATGCCTTATTGAAGGACAGTACCTCTGTTACGGATAGCTGAATTCTTGCTTCCAGAATCTCCTGGTATGTTGAAGGATTCTCAAATTCTAGCTAACGACCTACCGATTTCAAGCCATATATGGTACAAGACAATAGCCAAACAATAAAAGAACACGGCCAGTACCTTAGAAATAGTTAGGTTAAAATCAGTTTTCATGGGCCGGCCCGTGGCTCACTCGGGAGAGTGCGGTGCGGATAACACCAAGGCCACGGGTTCGGATCCTATATAGGGATGGCCGGTTTGCTCAGTTGGTAGAGTGTGGTGCTGACAACACCAAGCCAAGGGTTAAGATCCCTTTACCTGTCATCTTTAAAAAAAAAAAAAAAAATCAGTTTTCATGATTCCTGCGGCGGTCTCTGGTCCCTAAAGGCTCCGAGAAAACAGGCCTCCCTATAAGCTACAGTACAGTGCTGAACAGCACACACTCACGCCCCTTCCCAGTAACCCGCCCCCACGCCGGGTTCGTGAGTAGAATCCAATTTTCCATGGCCCACTGGATCTGCAGGGCGGCTCAGTACAGGCCCGGGCAGCGGAGGCAGGAGGGGCTTCGAGGACGGGGAGGGCCCAGAACGGGGGTATTCCCATATTCCTCTTGGTGCCCACCCCTCCAGGATCTCCAGCTCCAGGAAAACCAAGAACCGACACTGTGGCCCCAGTACTCCCCGCGGATATCCCCGGAAGCAACCAGGCCCAGCGGCCCCCCAGTTCCCTTTTCTCAAAGCAAAGAAGGGGTTCGTGGGTGAATTGGCCCGGCATTCATAACCCCCCCCCAAAATGGCTGGGCCTGGCTTCCTGCCAAGCCCGCAGCAGCGTAGGTTACCCGGAGTTGGAAGGCGCCGCTCGCTGCCGGGCGGGGCGGGCTGCTGCAGAGTCGGCTGTAGGGTCTGCATCTGAAGCGACGGCGGTGGCTCGGAGTCCAGGGGCCTGAGGCCCGGAGTGGGGCCGGGCAGAGGGGCGCAGCGCCGCCGCTTCGGGGAGCCGGGGCTCAGCAGCGCCGCCTCGAACTCCATGGGCCGCTTCAGCGTCGCCCCGCACGCCATGCCGCTGAGGGGCCAGGAACCAGGAGCGGACGCGGCTGTAACTGCAGTCCAACCTCCAGCTCCTCAGCGGCGCTCACAAGCCAAGCCGGCTCCAATGGCGCCTCCAGCACCCGGCAGCGGCGCTGGCCCCGCCTCCTGTGACGTCACGGGCGTTCGCCACCGCCCGGCAGAGGGGAGGAAGCCGGAAGAAGGACGCTCTGGGAGGTCCGACAGCGACGGCCCGGCCCGCGGCGCCCCCTGCTGTGGAAATGGAACGGCCTGGGCGGAGAGCGTGGTCACCAAGCAACACTGGGAAGGCCCCCACCCCCGCCTCCCCCCCATCCCGGGCCCCTCCCCCACTCCCTATCGGAGCTGTTGCGCCCGGGTGGCCCCTTAGGTTTTCGCACCTGCGCCGCACGGGCTTGGGGGAGGGGAGCGCTTGGAGGGGTCTGGTGAGGGGCCGCGGGGGTCGGGTGATTCTCGGACCGGTAACCTAGGCGACTCTTGTCCCTCATGATAAAAGACAGGGTGATTCTAAAAGGTCATCAAGGGCATTCCGCCGAGTCCAGGGAAGTCTGCACTTAAACATAATCGGATATCTGAGAGTGAGAAAGTCCATGAATCGCATGAAATTATGCGCAAAATTGGAGGAAGGGGCGAGTTGTGGATGTATTTTTGAGATAGTCGACCCATACCTTAATCAGCTCATCAAAGAGGTCTGTTATTCAAAACAGTTAAAAGCAAACAGAAAACAACCTCCTGGCTTGAACCATCTAGGAATGGTGTCAGAGCGTTAACAACTTCAGTTGACACCTGATTTGCCAGTCTCCCCGTCTAACTTGGCTTCTCAGGTTCTTCCTCAGGTCTAACTGAATTCTTTATAGCAGTGCCAGCTGGCAAGTGCTTTTGATATTGTGAAAAAAATGAATAGGTAACAGGAGAGTTCTGCTTACAGAAACTGTAGGTGCTTGTGTTTTACTGGGGAGCAGTTCCAATGCATTCAACAGATCATCAAAGGGATCTGTAATCCAAAAAGAGATTAAAGCCTTTCTGTAACTACTCACATATATTAAATAATGATCATGCCTCCTGGGATCTGTATTCAAATATCTCTAGGATTTTCCAGAACAGACCAAATTTCTGATACTCTCTTCTTAGCCCAAATACCAGATCAATGTGCCCCAATATTTATTTGAGTTGGATAATATAGGTATACTACATCAGTCCCATTTTTTGTCCCTTTTCTGTTGCTTTTCTCTAGGTCGTCTTTATTTTCTCCAAATTCTCTAAAAATCATAACATAGGTCATGTATTTTTGCATTTATCTTTGTAAAATAGCAGAAATAATTCTAAAATCACTGAGCATAACAAATGTTAAGTTATTTTATCCCATCTTGTGTCCATAAGAACATAAAGGAAGTTTACAATAGGCAAGGGAGCTAGAAAGAGAACATAAGGGCCAGAGGAAAAGGAAATCGCAAATATTCTGGGGATAGCATGACTGCAACTGAATTTGAAATTCGGTTTTGAGATTCTTCGATGCCAGGGCAAAAATGAAAACACATTACATGTTGAATAGATTTTGTCATCTGAAAGGAATTAGTTCATCAAGGAAAATAGACTGTATCACTAAATTCTTTTTTCCTGTATCACTAAATTCTAAAGGTAGTTTCTCATGTGACTTTATTAGGAACCAGTGAATGATGTAATAAAACAATCGAGAAGATTTGAACAAATACAAAAGCAAAATTCATATGGATATTTCTTGTTACATCCAATAAAAGCCAAGGGCATAAAAAGTAACCTAGTGATGGTTATTTTTTAAGGGGTTGTCTACTGTGGTCTACTGTGGTCTACTGTTGTCTACTGTTGTCTACTGTGGTCTTTGTGGTAAATTGCTTTCTTGTAGTAGAAACAGGTCCAAAGTTGTAGCTTAGGTTTGAAAAGTATGTCCCTTGGGTAGTCATTCTAAATAGCACTTCTTTTAGCTAGGGTTTTGCTAGGTGCTTTGATAGTCACTCTTCTCTGTGATCCTTTAAAACTTTGAGCATGCCTTGTAATATTGGTGATTTAAAAGAGGGAGTTTTAATTTGTTTATATATCTGACTGTGCTTCATAACTATACACTCCTTGAAAATAATAACCAGGCCTCATTCATTGGTGTTTCCCCATCCCCAGCAGTGTTTGAATACAGTCGTGGTAGGCATAGGATAAATATTGGTCAAATGAATAAATGACAATTATTTCAAGGTTGTTCTTTTGTCTCTGAAAGCTGATAGTCCACATTGCTGAATGAGGGTGGATTCAGATGATTCAGAAACCAAACAAGTAGGTGGTATATCCTATTATATGTTGCAGATGACTGTGGCCCAACCAGAGAGATGTCCTTGAGGTAGGCAGATGAGCTGCTCTGAGAGGGCCACTCAGTGTGATGTCTCCTTATGAGGTCACCACAGTCCAGGTCTGCTTTGCTTTGCATATCCAAACACTTGGCCAGCCATACACATGCACACATACACACACACATTATTGAATATCTTCTGTGTGCTACACATCATATCTCTCATGCTATCATGGCTGAGGATACTGTGGTATGAAAAGAAGCCTGCTTCCTGCCCTCCTAAGGCTTCCAGTCTGTTAGAGATGACAGATATTAATCAAATAATCACAAAAACAAGTGTGTAATACTGTGACAAGTACTTTGAAAAAAAAGTACAGGATGTGCTGAGAGCATACAACCAGGAGTCTTAACTGGTCTTGGAGAGCAATGAAAACTTCCCTGAAGAAGTGACATTTGAACTAAGAGCTGATGAATCAGTAGAAGTAAACTAAGCAAAGAGAGGATGGAAACATCCCAAGCAGAGGGGACAGCATATAGGAAGGCCTGTGATAGAAGAAAACATAATGTATTTGAGGAATTAAAAGAAGTCTGAAGTGACTATGGTACAGAGCATGAATTTGGAGAGTCAGGGAGAAAAAAACTGTCAAGGAAAGCAGGGAAAGGAGTTCAAATATGATCAGACTTACATTTGAAAAGACTCCTGGCTGCAGTATGGAGAACAGTTTGGAGGAGAGCAGGGGTGGATGAAGGAGATCAATAAAGAAGTTATTCCATCTGTCTAGATGCGTGCCTTGTAGAATTAGTTTTAGGATGTTACAAGGAACCTCTCACCTCCCAGTAAGCACAAACTCTTTCATATCCCCACTTGGGGGTGTTTTATGCTAATCAACTTTGTGAAGGCTCAGCATGAGGTCTGAGGCTCTGCCTATTTACCAGTGCCAGCAGTTTTCTGATCCAGGGGTGTGGCTGAACTAAGGAAGGAGTTAGGAATGAAAGAAGACCATCTTTCAAAATCTTCCAGGATTCTTTGTCCACAGTTTCCAAAGGAGTTGTCCATATTTACTGTTCCCATTTCTGTGCCTCCCACCGACTACTCATCAATCCATGCCTGTCTGACCTGTGCGCCTCCCATTCCACTCAAACAGGTAGGATCACCAATGACCTCCAACCTCTGGACAAAAGTAGACGGATATGAGCAAAGCTTAGGAGATAAAACCAGATCTTGATCAGGTATGGAGGCAAGGGAGATGAGACCCAGGTATGACTGCTAGACTTCTGGCTTTCTCAGAGATATTTTCCGAGAAAGTTTCCATTGGAAAAGAACCAGACTGGGGAGGAAGATAAGAGTTTACTTTTGGACATGTTGAGTTAGAGATTCCTTTAAAGCATCACTTGGGATTCTTGAGTAGGTATTTGTATGTAAATATGTGGATCTGAAATTCAAGAGGGATCTGAAATTCAAGAGAGATCTGGATTGGAGGGAAAAAAAAGTGGGTGTTGAGTCATTGGTTTAGAAATGGTAATTGTAGGGACAATTACCATTGTTGTAGGGACATCTGGGATTTTCTAAGGTAGGAAGTCTTAGCCTTTTCTTATGTGCCATAAACCACTTCTCTGAATGTTTTTAAGTGCATAAAATAAAATATATATGAGTATGATTACAGAGGAACACAGTTACAATGAATATATGTTTATACTATATATTTATATTATATATTTTATATTTATATAATTTCATATATATTTATGTACTTATATATTATATATAATACATTTCCAGATAGTCTATCAATATCAATTGGATATCCATTGGATACTGATAGGCTATGGAAATATGTATGTATACACCTATTGGATATTGATAGACTATAATATAAAGGCTAAAATGTGATTATTGAAATGGAAGAGACATACGGCAAAGGAAATTCTAGTATTAGCCTGAAACAAAGAGTACCAAATTATCTACTCAAAACCTAGAAATTAAAGCGAGGGTGAAGAGAGATAGAATGTGGTAAAAACCTTCACGTGAGTGGAGGGTGTTAAGAGGTTGGAGAATTGGGAAATAAAATTATTCTAAAAGATCTTATTGGGGGAAGGAAAGGAAGAAGTGACGAACACAGAATTTCTATAGGGCAAACAGTTGATTTTTTTTATGTAACAGTAATAAACGTGCATGATAATAAGCAGAAAGAAAGGAAAAGAAGTCATAAATAAAATGGAAAAATATAGTAGAATTCAAAAATTAACAAGAAAAAAGGGGAACAGATGGTAATTTGATCAAACCAGCAAAAACAAGGAAAAGGATAAAGAGGCATCAGCAAAGTAAAATAAATAACCAACACAGTATAAGCTGGCAGAACTACAGTGTTATCAATTGCCACTAAATGTAAATAAATGGAATTATTGTGTTGAAAGACAGAGACTGTCAGATTGAGTTAAAAACAAACCCACCTATGTACTATATATAAGAAACAGATTTAAATACCTGGCATGCAAGGCTGGTTTAACATATGGAAATCAATTACTGTGATACATCACATTAACAGACTGAAAAACAAAAAACACATGATCTTAACGACTGACACAGAAAAAGCATTTGACAAAGTTCAACATCCTTTCTTGATAAAAACTCTTAACAGTTTAGGTAAAGCAGGAAAGTTTCTCAATATAATAAAGGCTATTTATGAACAACCCACAGCTAATATCATAATCAATTGGGAGAAACTGAAAGCTTTTCTTCTAAGGTCTGCGACATGGCAGGATGCCCACTCTTGCTACTTCTATTCAATATAGTACTTCCAGTACTATAAAGAGCAATTAGCCAAGAAAAAGAAATAAATGTATCCAAATTAGAAAGGAAGAAGTAAAATTATCTCTATTTACAGATGATGTAATCCTATATGTGAAATATCCCAAAGACTCCAAAAAACTATTAGATCAAATAAATGAATTCAGTAAAGTTGCAGGATATTAAATCAACACACAAAAATCTCAGGCATTTAAGCACAAAAAAAAAAAAAAAAAAAAGGAAAAGACAAAAAATCTGTGGCACTTAATGTGACAAATAATGACTTAGCCAGAAAAAAAGTCAAGAAAACAACCCCATCTATGACAGAATTTTTTTAAAAAAACCACTTCAGAATAAATTTAACCAAGGGGCCGACCCCGTGGCTCACTTGGGAGAGTGCGGCACTCTGGCCGCGGGTTTGGATCCTATATAGGGATGGCCGGTGTGCTCACTGGCTGAGCGTGGTGCGGACGACACCAAGCCAAGGGTTGCGATCCCCTTACCAGTCACAAAAAAGAAAAAAAAAATAAAAAGAATAAATTTAACCAAGGAAGTGAAAGACCTGTACACTGAAAACTAGAAAACATTTTTTAGAAATTTAATTTTAATTTTTTTATCAAAATGTAATTGATTGCACATATTTGTGGGGTACAGGGTTGAATATCAATACCTGTGTAAAATGTGTGATGATTAAATCAGGATAATTAGCTTACTCATCATTGCAACACATAATTATTTCTTTATGTTGAGGACAATCGATCTCCTCTCTTCTAGCCATTTGATAACATGCAGTAAATTAATGTTAATTATATATGCCTAGCTCTACTGTACATCAATAGAACTTATTTTTCCTAACTAGCTGTTTTGTGTCCATTAACCAATTTCTCACTATCTCCCCTCCCCCTCCCCCTGAAAACTATAAAACATTGATAAAAGAATTTGAAGAGGACACAAATAAAGGAAAGATATTCAATGCTCATGGACTGGAAGAATTAATATTTTTAAACTGTCCATACTACCTAAAGTGATAAATGATTTCAGCACAGTAGCAGGATACAAAATCAACACACAAAAATCAGTAGCATTTCTATTCTCCAATAGTGAACAAGCAGAAAGAGAAATCAAAAAAGCCTGCCCATTTACAATAGCCACCTAAAAAAAAAAAAACTTAGGAATTGAGTTAACCAAGGATGTGAAAAATCTCTATAATGAGAACTACAAACCACTGCTGAGAGAAATTAGAGAAATTGGAGAAACACTTCAGGAAATAGGACTGGACACAGACTTCATGAATACGACCCCAAAAGCACGGGCAACCAAAGGAAAAATAAACAAATGGGATTATATCAAACTAAAGAGCTTCTGCACAGCAAAAGAAACAATTAACAGAGTTAAAAGACAACCAACAGAGTGGGAGAAAATATTTGCAAAATATACATCTGACAAAGGATTAGAATCCAGAATATACAAGGAACTCAAACAACTTTACAGCGAAAAAACAAGCAACCCAATTAAAAAATGGGCAAAAGACCTAAGTAGGCATTTCTCTAAGGAAGATATACAAATGGCCAACAGACATATGAAAAAATGCTCAACATCACTCAGCATCTGGGAAATGCAAATCAAAACCACACTGAGATACCATCTCACCCCAGTTAGGATGGCTAAAATCCAAAAGACTCTGAACGATAAATGCTGGTGAGGTTGCGGAGAAAAAGGAACTCTCATAAATTGTTGGTGGGACTGCAAAATGGTGCAGCCTCTATGGAAAATGGTATGGAGGTTCCTCAAACAATTGCAGATAGATCTGCCATATGACCCCGCTATCCCACTGCTGGGAATATACCCAGAGGAATGGAAATCATCAAGTCGAAGGTATACCTGTTCCCCAATGTTCATCGCAGCACTCTTTACAATAGCCAAGAGTTGGAACCAGCCCAAATGTCCATCATCGGATGAGTGGATACGGAAAATGTGGTATATCTACACAATGGAATACTACTCAGCTATAAAAACGAATGAAATACTGCCATTTGCAACAACATGGATGGACCTTGAGAGAATTATATTAAATGAAACGAGTCAGGCACAGAAAGAGAAATACCACATGTTCTCACTTATTGGTGGGAGCTAAAAATAAATAAATAAATTCACACACACACACAAAAAAACCGGGGGTAGGGGGAAGAGGACATAACAACTATAATTCCTTGAAGTTGATATGACAAGCAAACAGAAAGGACATTGTTGGGTGGGAGGGGGGAGAGGGAGGAGGGAGGGGTGTTTCAGTAATGGGCCACAATAATCAACCACAGTGTATATCAACAAAATAAAATTAAGGAAAAAAAAAATGTTCATACTACCTAAAGCAATATATAGATTCAATGCAATCTCTATCAAAATTCCAATGGCATTCTTCACAGAAATAGAAAAAAAAAGATCCTCAAATTAGCATGGAACTACAAAAGATCCTGAACAGCCAAAGCAATTCTAAGAGAAAGAAAAAAAAAAGTTGGGGGCATAGCACTTTCTGATTTAAAGTTATATTATAAAGCTATCTTAATCAAAACAGTATGGTACTGGCATTAAAACAGACAGACCAGTGGAACACAATAGAGAGCTCAGACATAAATTCAAACATATATGATCAACTAATTTTTGACAAGGTCACCAAAAAGACACAATGGACAAAGGATAGTTTCTTCAATAAACGGTGCGAGGAAAATTAGATTTCCACATGCAGAAGAATGAAATTGGAACTGTATCTTACACCATACAAAAAACTCAACTCAAAACAGACAAAAGACCTAAATGAAAGACCTGAAACCATAAAACTCCTAGAAGACAACATAGAGGAAAAACTCCTTGACCCTGGCCTTGAGAATGATTCCTTGGATATCACACCAAAAGCTCAGGCTATAAAAACAAAAATAAATAAGAGGGACTATATCAAACTAAAAAGCTTCTGCACAGCAAAGGAAAGAATCAACAAAATAAAAAGGCAACCTACAGACTGGGAAAACAATTTTTGCAAACCGTATATCAGATAAGGGATTAATATCCAAGATTTATAAAGAATTCATATAACTCAAGAGCAACAAAATATTTAACCTGATTAAAAGATGTACAAAAGACTTAAATAAATATTTCTTCAAAGATGACATAAAAATGGTCAACATGATATAACCCCCATGAAATACCACGTCACCTGTTAGGATAGCTATTATCAAAAAGACAAGAGATAACAAGTGTTGATGAGGATGTGGAGAAAAGAAAACCCTTGTACACTGCTGGTGAGAATGGAAATCGGTGCACCCATTCTAGAAAACAGTATGGTGGTTTCTAAAGAAATTTAAAATAGAACTACTATGTGACCCAGCAATCCCTCTTCTGGGTATATACCCAAAGGAAATGAAATCACCACCTTGTAAAGATATCTGCACTCCCATGTTCATTACAGCATTATTCAGCCTTATTCACAATAGCCCATAAATGAAACAACCTAAATGTCTATCAATGGACAAATGGATAAAGAAACTGTGGTATATTAACATCAATGGAATGTAGTATTCAGCCTTAAAAAAGGAGGAGATCCTGCCATTTGCCACAACATAGAGGGACCTGGAGGATGTTATGGTAAGCGAAATAAGCCAGCTACAGAAAGAAAAATATTGCATGACCTCACTTATATGTGGAATCTAAAACAAGCAAACAAAAAGGTCAAATATATAGAGATAGAGAATAAAACCATAGTTACCAGGGTCAGGGGAGGAGAGGAAATGGAGAGATGTAGGTCAAAGGATAAAAGTAGTTAATATGTAGGATGAACAATTGGAAAGATCTAACGTACAACATATAGACTACAGTTAATAACAGTGTACTGTATTCAGAATTTTTGTGAAATGAGTAGATTATAGTTGTTCTTGCCACTGGGGTAAAATTAAGTAACTCTATGAGATGATGAATATGTTAATTCGTTCCACTACAGTGACCATTTTACTATATATATGTATTTTGTAACATCATGTTGGATACCCTTAATGTACACAACAAAATTTATTTTACAAAAACTTACTTAATTGTACCGATGCTAATAAAAAAGAAAAAAAAACAGATTTAAAACAATGATAAAGAAAAGTTGAAAGTAAAGGTGTTGTCAAGGCATATGCAGTAAATGAAAATAAAGGGAAAGTAAGAGAGGCAATGTTAGTATTAGGAGGAATCCAAAGTGAAAGCACTAAATGGGATAATATGATGTAATAATAAAAGGCATAATTTAAGAATTTTAATAATCATAATCTAAATAACATGGCAGCTAAATATATAAAGAAAAACTTGGAAAGGCAAGGAGAACTTTATAGAAATAAAATTTGTGATTAAACAAATTTAGTACTGAATAATAGGCAAGAACAGAGAGAAACTGAATAAATGAATAAACAAATTTAATAGTCATTTATGGAAACCAACATATATTGAATAGAGAATATCCTTTTTTTTTTTTCTTCATTGGCACATGAATCATTTACAAAATTAGACCGTATACTTGGGTCACAAAGAAAACATTAAAAAGTTTTTTAAAAAAGCAAGTTCACATGCTCTGATCATAATCCAATAAAATTATAAATGCATAATTAAAAAGTGACAAGAAAACCTGAGTGCCTGGAAATTAATAAACATACTTCTAGATAACAGTGAGATCAAATATTAAGTAAAAACTGAAATTGTAAACTATCTAGAAAGCCATGGAAAACAGAACACTTCAGACTGAAACCCATAAAATACAGCAAAAACTATATTCAGAGGAAATTTCATAGCCTTACTGCTTTTATTATTGAAAAGAAAATATTTTTTAAAATACATAAACTTAAAACTCATCTTAAAAAATTCGAAAAAGAGTAAATAAACTAAAAAAAAGTAGAAAAAAATTGTTAATAAAGCTGGAATTAATAAACAAGCACACAAAAAATGTAAAAAAGGATAAATAAATCTAAAAGCTGAAGTTTTATTTTAAAAAGAATAATAAAACTCCCTAAAAGTTTCACTACAAAAGAGAGAGAGAGGGAAAGAGAGAGAAAATTTAAGACTAGGAATGAGAAAGGAGACAATCATAAATACAGAAGAGATGAAAAAAATTATGAGAACACCACTTGCAACTTGATGGCAACACATTTGAAAAGTCAGCAGAAATGAGTAATTTCCAATTGGACTATAAATTATTCAAAATAACCAAAAAAGAAAAGAAAAACTATAATACAGCAATCTTCATAAAAAGGATTTGAAAGGTGATTAAAGATCTACCATTTAATAAAAAGAACAGAACCTGATAGCTTTCCAACTAACATTTAAAGAACTTAACCTTTGAAGAACACAGTTACACAGTTATTTGATCTACTAGTGCAACCAAAATTTGAAAAGTTCCCCAATTCATTTTATGAAGTTGACATACTTTTAAAACCAAACACCGACAAAGATAGTACAAAAAAGAACTATAGCCCAACTTTACTAATGAATAGAGGCAAAAATTCCAAATAGAATATTAGCAAATGGAATCTAACATGCAAGAATAACACATTGTGACCAAAATGAGTTATTTGAAACACATGAGGATGGTTAGACTATCAGGAAACACATCAATATAACTCATAAATTCCATGAATTAAAAAAGAAAAGTTGTAAGATCATACCAATAGATGCTGAAAAGGCTATAATAAAATTCAATAGCCATTCTTAATAAGAATGTGCAGTTTGCAATAATCCTATGCCAAAATCGAGCTTACTCTATCATGCACAGGCAAATTCAAGTCCTCTAATACACTTGAGAACCACATTCATGAGAAAAAATAATAAAAAGAAAAAAATTTTTAATGTTAAGAAATGAAGAGAAAGAAAGTACTTACACATGAGAAGAACTATTTATCTCTAACCAACAGAGAGTGGCATTCCAAAACTCAAAAAGTATTTTAATTAAAACCAGACAGCAATGACCCTAATCACCATCATTATTAAATATTACTTTGGAGTTACTACATATGGATTAAAACAAGGTAAGACATTGGTATAAACATTGGTAAAAAGAGATACTAATTTTGCTGTATCGACAATAACTAGCTACTAGAATTAATAAGAGAATTTGGTAAGGCATATGGTGCTATGGGTTGAATTGTGTCCTCCAAAGTTTCATGTATTAATCCCCACTGTAATGGTGTTGAGGGAGGAAAATCCTATTATGGTAATTGAAAGGTGGGGTCTTTAAGAAGTGGTTACATTGTGAGGACCATGCCCTAGTGAATAGATTGATCCATTCATGGAGTAATAAGTTGATGGTTAAATGGGTGGTAATGGGCAAGGTCCTGATGGATTTATAAGTAGAGTAAGCAGATTATCTCTCTCTCGTTCAAGCCATTTGCCATGTGACACCCTGTTTTGTTGTGAAGAGTCACCACCCACCATCATGGTCCTCACCAGATACATTCCCTAGACTTTGGACTTCCCAGCCTCTGAAACTATAAGGAATAAATTTTATTTCTTTGTATATTACCTGATTTCAGATATTTTTTAAAATTTTATTTATTTATTATTATTGTTATTTTTTACATTCTAAGAAGTTGTTGTGGAGCAGGGGGGGATGAGGAGAGGGCATAGGGGTTGGGAAGAGGGTAGGAGGAGGAGAAAGGAGAGGAGGAGCGTGGCTGAGGACCATGGCATCCACCCATTCCATCAGGGGAGCCCAGGGGTCTTCCAGCAGTGATTCGGTTGTCACTGGGCTGGATATGGAAATCAGCGAGGCATGGTTGAGGCTCTCAGCACCACCACTGCCCAGGCTCGGGAGCCCAGGGTGCATCCAGCAGCAGCTGGGTGGTCATTACTGGGCTGGATGCAGATGTTGGGGGTGTGTGGCTGAGGCCCTGGGGGATCCTGGGGGCCTTCCAGTCCTTCTAGGTTTTATAAGGGTTCTTTGGTGGTGTTACACCTTTACTGGTTAATATCAGAACTTTGTCTCTGATCTGTGCATTTTTTTGTTTCTTCTTTCAGTTCTGTGTTGGATTATTCGCTATTCCCTCTGCACGGAATTAATCTCTGGATTAATCTCTGCACGGAACCTAACTTGTTGTCCTTTGTTACTTCTAAAATGGGGGAACTTCCTGTCGGAATGAGCATTTGAGCCCTGTAGTTGAGCTAAATTGCTGCTTTGCTACTGATTCTCTGGGGAAGGCTTTTTGAGCAGCTCAAGTTTTAATGGTTGACATTCTAACTTCCGGGTCTTGTGAGGTCCAATACACCTGGGTTGTGTGGAAACTCTGGTCTGGGCCTGAGATTTTTCAGCAAACTGCACCCCCTGCAGATCTATACCCCTGACCATTCTCCACTGAGTGGGCCTGCTCTGATTGGGGGGCGGATCAGCTGTCCATGCTGTGCCCCAGTGCTCCCCCAGTAGGCCCATCTTCCTCACTGCCCACATTTTAAACACTTCCCATGGGGCAGGCTGTGTGCTGGTCCCTTGCTATGACTCACCAGCCTCTGAGTGGCTCCTTTTTTCAGTTGTCTGTTGCCCCTCAATCCTATGTGGGTCCATGGGAACCCTGTCAGTGGTCTTGCTGGCCTGGGGTCCACCAAAGCCCTCCTCACCCCTGCAGTCTCCAAGCAACTTCACGCAAAGGGCACAGCTGTGGCTTTTGCCAGCTCTTGCTCCATGTGCTCACCAAGGCCAGACTTGAAGTGGCCAGGGTTTGAAATGGTCGGAGTGGTCCCTTCTTTCTCTCATCCTGGCATCCCCTGCTTTCCTGCACTCTGTGGGTCTCCCCTCCTCTTCCCCTGAGCTCTAGCAGTCCCAGCTTGGCAGTCATCGCTTTTTAATAGTTGTAAATTGGTTGATTGTGGGAGAGGGTGGTGCTGGGGACTGTCCATTCTTCCATCTTGATTGGAAGTCCAGGTATTTTGTTATAAGTAATAGAGATGGACTAAAACAGATGGATACAAGGTAAACATTAGAAAAAAAAAAGCTTTCTTTCTCTACTATCAGTAAACATCTAGAAATGGAAATGGAAAAAAAATTCATTTTCAGTAATATTATAATGAGAGGAGAAAACAAAACAAAACTAAAATTAAAGGTAGTATCCCAAAAACCAGCAAAGGAAGAATTGCCAAAGGTGATAGCATGGTTTCTGAGCAACACTTCCTTACTTGTGAAATGTGACAAATGTTCTACTTTACAAATTGAGATCATGTAAGCAAAAATCCTTTGTGAGGGCCGACCCCGTGGCGCACTCGGGAGAGTGCGGCGCTGGGAGTGTAGCAGTGCTCCCACCCGCGGGTTCGGATCCTATATAAGGATGGCCGGTGCGCTGCTCACTGGCTGAGTGCAGTGTGGCCGGTCACAAAAAGACAAAAAAAAAAAAAAAAGAAAAAAAAAATCCTTTGTGAACGGTAGATGTGTTATATAAATGAAGTATTTCTCGAGTCACTCCAAAAAATAAATATAAATAAAGAACAAATAATATTATAAAATACCTGGGAATAAGTTGAACAAAGTCACAGGACATATACAAAGAATATGACAAAAATCTTTCTAAACAACATAAAATTAGAGTTAGACAAGTGGAAAGTTATTTGTTCTTGGATGAGAAAATTTAACATCATAAAAATAAAAAATTAAAAAATATATATTTATATTTAATGTTATTCCAATTAGAATTCTGGCAGGCAGTTTTTTGGAAATTATTAAAATGATCTTAAATCATAGGGAAGAATATATACCCTAGAATAACTGAGGAAAGTATGAAAATTAGTACAGTGAACAGGGACTACTTGCTTAACCAGATATCAGAAGATTCATAAAAGTACTGTAATCAAATTAATATAATATTGGCATAGGAATAGAGCAGTGGAAAAGAAGAGTGAACCTAGAACTAGATCCCAGCATACAAGAGAGTTCAGAAAAGATAATTTGACCCCTATCTCATACCATTTCAAAAGACGGCATATAAATGTAAACACAAAATAAAATAATAGAAATCTTAGAATAAAATATAGGAGACTACATGTTCCACTTAGGTATGAGGTAGACCTTTTTAACCAAGGCAGCAAACCCAACTATTATAGAAGAAAAGAAAGAACTACTTAACTATGAAACCTTTTAAATAAGTTTATAAACAAGCAACAAATCTGAGGGAAAAATGCAATAGACAGAACAGAGTTGATGATTATCACAGAAGGAATTCCTGCAAACTGACTGGAAGGGGACTAACAACCCAACAGAAAAATGGGAAAAGGACATGAGGAAATCACAGAAGAGCAAATCTGAATGGACAAGAAGCATATAAGAACAACTCAGACTCACTAATAGGGAAATGCAAATTAAAGTCACAACGAGACATTGCTTTTACTTATGCTGTGAAAGTTAAAAAATTCAAATAACATTTATTGCTACTGGGATTGCTGAAAAAGAAAATTATTATATATTGCTGTATATTGATAAAATCTTTTGGGAAAGCATTCCAGCAACAACTAATCTTTTCATTTACAAATCCTACTTCAGTGTAGGCATTCTATAAAAGAAAAGCACTGAAATGTATCTATGAAGATAAGATGTTTATTGCAGCATTGTTTACAGTGGCTAAACACTGAGATTAAAGAGAATGTTCACCATTCAAACAGTGATTGAATAAATTGTGGTACATTTAATGCAGCTATTAAAAAGAATGGACCAGAGGTATGCAAATTTACAAGGCAGGATTTTTAAGAGGAAACTAAGGTAAGGAGAACGTATGTAATTTGTCAAAGATTGCACAGTAGTAAGGAGTAGGGCCAGGATTCAAAAAGTCTGGGTCCTGAGTATGTGAACTTAGCCACTATACTATGTCACTTTTGAGAGGGAGTGAATAGAAAGTTGATAGAGGAAGACAAATAAAAGGGAGAAAAAGAGGCACACTTAAATGCCATGAATGTCAAAGGATCAGGGAGCAAAGGTGGAATAATGATCTGGTAGCAATTGTTTGGGGTGCTCTCCACTCTTCCTCTCCTTTCTTAGCACCCACAATTGTACCCACTAAGACAGGACAGGACAGCAGAGGCCTCCATTCCTAGCTCTCAACATAGTATGAGAATGATGGCTTTTTGTAGGCCACCAGAGGTCACTCCGTCTTTTTTTGTTGTAGGTTATGCAATCTGTTGAGCACTGGCAACAGTGCCTTGGACCTTCTTGCCATCACTCCCAGCTGTTGCTGTGCTTCCTCTCTGCTGCTGTGGCTCTGACTGCCACTTCTGCTGGCTGCTGCTGGTTCAGCTACTACCATTCCCAGAGATGGGAGATATGGGAGGCCTAACACAGACATGGGGATCAGGCAGATACAGGTCCAAATCCCAGCTCTGCTATGGACTACTTTAAACCTAGGTCAGTCACAACCTCTCTGAGCTTAGGTTTCCTCACCTGTATAATGAAACTTGCATCAGAGTTTGCCAGGATTAATTGAGATAATGTACCTCAAGTGCTCAGCACAACTCATTATTAATCAAGTCAGGATGTTTCCCCCACTGCTGGCTCTCATATTCATTTAGTTTTCCTTTCCTTTTCAGCTCACAGCCTTTCTTCCCATTATTTGCTATGAGACTTCAACAAAGAAAGAAGTTGGGAAAAGAGCCAACTGTTTTGCTTGCATATCCTCTAAAACAATTTTTTAAAAATTGTGTACCCCCTTGCACATGAGTATTTTTAAGCTGACATATACATTTTTTCATTCTAAGATTAAATATTGCAAAGAATAGGATTTTCAGCATATTGCAAACATCGACATTGTAAAATACAACTATTATATAATTCTTTGAATACATTGAGTGGGCTCTAGACACTATAAGTTGTCTAGAATGAGAGCTCTGACCAACGTGGGCACTGTATCAGATAGTGACCAACTTAAATTTACCCCTTTTGAGGCATCTGACTGACTGAAACAATAGTAGAGACACAGAAAGAAAAGGCAGTAAGCAGAAGTCAAGAGGTAGTGGCATCGAAGAGAGAGAAGAAATCAAGAGGAATTTAGAAGAATAGAGAGAAAAGCCATCAGTAGATGTGGTAGAAAGAAGTAGGGCAAGGACAGAGACAGACTACGTCAGGACAATGGAAGAGTGACTTGGGCAGGAAGCAATAGATGCCACCTGTGCATGGGGGTGGGGAGTGACGACTGCAGTTGCTATTCAGATACTAGAGGTGTTTCCGTATCCTGAATGGCAAAGAACCAGGGTTTAGTTCCATAAAGCGTGGTGTACAGCCAAAGATGGTTTTTCTGCCTCTTTTCTATGCATCTTTACGACTGTGAAGCCCCATTTCCTGAGGTAAGCTAGGGATGCCTTTGTTTTCTTCTAGTTTTATAATTTAGTTCTTCCATTTAAGTCTATGATGCATTGTGAGTTAATTTTTGTGCATAGTGTGAGGTAGAGTTTAAACGTCATTCTCTTTTATGTGGCTATCCAGTTGTTCCTGCACCATTTGTTGAAAATTAATCCATTTTTTTTTTTAGTCAGGTGTTCAACAGTTTCAGAGTGCTGGATACAAACAGAAATGCTTCCTGCCACATTTCATGAAGTTTCTACATTTAAAATTTTGCGTTAAACTGGGAAATCAGAACCAGAATTTTCCCTTTCTTGTTGTGGGTGACATGAAGTAATCAATTAACTCTATTTTTCTTACATTTTTCTATCTCATGAAATTGTTCTAATCAAGTCTTCAAGGTCTTACCTTTAGGGGGCACATCATTCAGAACAGTCATAGTTAATTAACTGCCACAAACAGTAGACCCCTAGAATTCCAGTCGAATGCCAAACAGCGTTATTGTTTGCAACAATAGAATCCAAAAGTGTACAATTTAGGCAGAAAGAAATTTATGAGAAGGAGATTATGTAGTTTATAGAAAGGCAGGGAACACAGGAGAAGCAGGCTTGGAAAATGAACAGAAAGCCATTTTTCTGGCCAAAAGAAACTATGACAGCCTTGGTCATACACTACCACAAGAAAAGTATGACCATGACACCAGCACTGGACAGTTGCTGCTTCTAGACTCTTGACACCATTGTTGCAACCCATTAATAATCTGAAATTGAGTCTTTACAAGACTCCAATGTGCCTAGCATGAGCATCTTATTGGCTACGCCTTGGTTTTTGGCCCATGGACTAGATGATGGGGGACAGGGAAGGGGAATTCCCATCTCCCTTCAACTTCTGTAATACAAGTTGGGCTTCTGCATTCCACTAAACCCATAAAAATGGGAACTTCCCTCAAAATAAGAAGGGTGTTCAGATATGAGATGACCAAAAAAACAACAAGGTACATTACAGAAATGAATAATAAATGCAATAACCAACACTTATTGAGGGTTATCTAAATACAAGTTTTAGATGTCTAAACTCACTTAATGCTCACAATAGGTATATTCTATTATTATCCTAAGTGGTAGTCTAAGTAATGCCCCCTAAAGATACTTATGTCCAAAAGGATGTTTTGGTGGGCCGGCCCGTGGCTCACTCGGTAGAGTGCGGTGCTGATAACACCAAGGCCACGGGTTCGGATCCTATATAGGGATGGCCAGTTTGCTCACTGGCTGAGCGTGGTGCTGACAAAAGGATGTTTTAAAAAAAATAGACAAGATATCTACTTCCTAATCCCTTAAACTGTGAATTTTACCTTATATGGCAAAAGGGTGAACACAACCTGTTGTATAAGAAAGAATTTGATTGGCTTTTGTCCTTAGTATGTGAATTACATGTCAATAATCTATTAGAAAAATTTAATAATACATGTAATTGCTATGGAAGATAAATCTAACTTCATCATGAAGGTCGATTTGTGGCCACCAGCAGCAGCTCCAGACTCACATAATCACAATTTTTTAACCAGAAAAAAACCAAGTATCTTTCTCTCGACTCTGCTTTGAAAAACCTCAGAGAAAATGATGATTAACCTGGCCTGGGTTATGCTCCATCTCCGTGGCCCAGGGAGATCACAGGTCTGTGATCAGAAGAGACGGAGAAGTCTGGGAGGACAAAAACAAAGGATTCCATTGCATTAAGGAATAGGCAGAATAAACTGCAGAAACTACCCAGAGAATTTTGGCAGAATACAAGAGGGAATGCAGGAGTTTGAATTTCAGGAGTCTTCCACCAAGGAGCAGCAAGTATATGGTTGCATCAGGCAAGTTTGTTTGCTTTGAGGAGTTTCAATAGAGACACAGATATAAGGGATTAATTAAGGCTGTGGCCTTAGCCTTAACATCTTACAGAGCAGTAAAACAAATTCAGACCCAATACTCTGGCCAATGAAGAAGTTGGAATCATATAAAGAAAGGAATTCAAAGCCATAAAAACTGTACATACATATAAACAAACAGGGATAGATAGATTGATAGGCAAACTGTTTATAGTAATTAGTTTTGAGAAATGGACTTGAGGGAGACTTTTCTTTTCTTTTTCTCTCTTAAAAGATGACCGGTAAGGGGATCTTAACCCTTGTCTTGGTGTTGTCAGCACCACACTCTCCCAAGTGAGCTAACCGGCCATCCCTACATGGGATCTGAACCCGTGGCCTTGGTGTTATCAGCACCGCACTCTCCCGAGTGAGCCACAGGCCAGCCCAAGGGAGACTTCTCTTTTTTCTTTTTTTTTTTGGCAGCCAGCCAGTACAAGGATCAAACCCTGGACCTTGGGATTAACAGCACCATGCTCTTAAACCAACTGAGCTAACCGGCCAGCCCTCATTTTTAATTTTCTGTATACTGGTATTGTTTAAGTAATTTGAAATATATTGTAACTAAAGAAAACAAAGATTTTCTAAAAACAAAGACTTTGTGAAAAGAAATGGGTTTCTCATTATTGTCAAACTATTCTGGTGTTAGGTTCTCTAGGACGCTTCTCTCTCACTGGCTTTTAAAGTAGATTTGTATAAACTGTGTATTTTATGCTCTATACATGTAAAACAAAAGGGGTATATAGACACATATGTATAGATTATTTTCAAAGGATAAACAAGAAACTGGTAGGGGCTGGCCGGTTAGCTTATCCGCTAGAGTGTGGTGCTGATAACACCAAGTGTTTGGATCTTTGTATCTAGCAGCCTCCCCCCTCAAAAAAACCGGATTTTTATTTTTACCATGTGAGTATATTTACTATTAAAATAATTTAAACAATTGCATTCGGGATTAAATAAAGGTGGAATGGATAGTATCCGAAGCAGATAGGGCAGATAGTTTAGTCTATCTGTTCCAATTCCCTCCTGTCACACTTCCCTGGACTGCAGAAGCTGGAAAGCTAAAACTAGACCTCTTTGCAGCTAGGTCTCTGGATGTGTTTTAAGTGCCCCAATCAGATACATGTCTAAGGAGCTTGTATGTAGAACCAAATTAAGGTGGGGGTAAAAAGGAAGCAGCATTTGAGGATTTAGTACATCAGGGCTCTGGAACCAACAGCTCTGGCAGAGGCTCTCTGTTCCCCAGATCATGGTGTTTTAGTCCGTTTTGTGTTGCTATAACAGAAATACCTGAGACTGGGTAATTTATAAAGAAGAGAGGTTTATTTGGCTTACAATTCTGGGACAGCTCCATCTGGCATGGGCCTCAGGCTGTTTCTACTTATGGCGGAAAGTGGCAGCAGCCAGTGAGTAAGTACAAGCAGATCACATGGCAAGAGGAAGCAAGAGAGGAGGTGCCAGGGTCCTTTAAATAATCAGCTCTTGCGGGAACTAATAGAGCGAGAACTCACTCACTGCCCCTCCTTCCCCAGGGAGAGCGTTAATCCATTCATGAGGGATCCACCCCCATGACTCAATCAGTTTCCAACACTGCCACATTGGAGGTCAAATTTCCACATGAGTTTTGGAGGGGACAGCACATCCAAACTCCATCACATGACTCAGATGGTGTTTCTGGAGCCAATAGTTGGAACAATGGCTTCCTGATTTCCTACTTTTCTGATGTGCCTGACTTAAATCAACCCTCATTCAATAACAAGCTGTAAGTATAGATTGTTAAAACTCATGAGCCTTATTTGCAGAGCGCTCTGTGAGGTATACTGGCACAAATCCAAAGTTGACAGCCCTGAGAGGGGTGGTCTTGAAGGTTAAGGGTGTAGTGGACATTTGACATTTATTTTGGGCCCCAGCACTGGAATATCCTTTCCTGAATTTAGAGAATTCCCTCAGGTTATGAACCAGAGATATAGTGCCTACCATCCCCCTACAGAAGCTGAAAGTGCTGGGTACTTCCTTTCCCACTTCCCTTGCAGCTAGAGCATTGGCATGTGGACTGGGCTCTGCCAGTCAGGCACACCTGCCTCAAAGCTTGCTAAAGAAGTTGGTTTCAGGAAGATCACTTCTGGGAAAAGCAGTGGCTGCAGGGGAGTCATTAGTCCAGTATCCAATGCTAGTGGTACCATTGGCACAAGCTGCATGCCCAGAGCTCAGCAGCCAAGGCAGTGGTATCCCTATCACCAGACAAGTTCTGCAATTTAGTTTTGGCTGTTTCTCCTCATGTAGTTCAGAATATTGTTCTTCAGCTCTCTGCTTTATTCTATGAGCTACTTAACATCCTTTCAATAAGTTCCTTTCTGCTTAAAACACCCAAAGTTGTTTTTTGTTGCTTGCAATTAAGAATGCTCATGGGTAGAAATAGAGAAGACAAAGCTCCCACTTGGTCCTGACTTTTTCAACCTACAGCTTCCACTGCTTAAGAAGGATGAGTTTTATTTATCAATTCAAGCTTGAAAAATCCTGGGGAAGGAGTTCGATTGGTCTGACTTTAATCAAGTGCCCTTCCCAGACTAATTAACTGTGGTGTGGCCAGGGGAGTATGTAGTTATATAAAAACATGGTATCTCCCATGGGAATCATATGAATGGTGAGAAAGGGGGAGGTAGCTTCTAAAAGAAGAGAGAAATGCTGGATGTACAATACCACAGATATTTAACACAGTCCACCCCTTGATCACTGTGCAAGTACACATACACACATATAGGTACATATATGCATACATATAGGTACACATACATATCCTTTCTTCCCACACACATAATTCCAAAAATTATCTACCTAATATAATGGAATTATGCTATATAGAACTTCAAGAACATTCACATCCGAAATTACACCTAGTTATTGCATCCAGCTCTGAGTACAGAATCTCTAGGGATGTCCAATCTTCTCAGTTAGCTCCAGGTCTTACTATCTATGATTAAAATGATACACTTAGCTACTAGCAACACACCACATATACAACAGTAGAGGAAAAGCAGAATGACCTTGTTATGGGATGAATTGTGGTCCTCCCCCCAAATTCATATGTTAAAGTCCTAACCACCAGTACCTCAGAATGTGACTGTACTTGAAGAAAGGGTCTTTAAAGAGGTATTTAAGTTAAAGTGAAGTCATTAGCATGCGCCCTAATTCAATATGACTGGTGTTCTTTTAAGAAGAGGAAATTTGGACATAGACATGTACAGAGGGAAAACACAGGAAAAAGATGGCCATCTACAAGCCAAAGAAAGAGACCAGGGAAGAAAATAACCCTGTTGACACCTTGATCTTGGACTTCTAGCCTCCTTTAAGCTACCTAGGCAGTGGCACTTTGTTTTGGTATCTCTATAAAACTGAGAAAGACCTTAACTAAAGCTCTCATTTTAAAAGGGGGGTAAATAAATAATATACAATGTGCAAATATACTTCATACTCTGCTGGTTAGAGAGAGTACAGGGCAGCCAGTGAACTTCATGGGCATCATTCATTAACCCATCTTCTGGCCAGGGTTGCACACTTACAAATTTAGAGGGTATCATCCACATAACAGTCTGTGTGAAAAGGGTCTCCTGCTGCTGTATACTGTACAAACTGTGCAGCCCCATGCAGCAGTCAGTTTCTTCCAGTGGGTGAATTCCTTGGTTAGATTATCTAGTCATCCCAGGTTATCACTGCTAAACGATTTTCCTTGTCCAGTGTCCCTTAGAGCTACTCCTTGAGAGGAGGATTGGAGAGGATTTCTCTTTAGGGAGCTATTCCACCTTACCATTTTTTCTTCTGCTGGAAAGGTATTTGAGGCTGGAGAATGTCTTCGGGGTTGTACAGTCATTGGCCCCTGTTGCTTTTCTTCCTGGCAGTACAATTACCTTAAGCCTAAGTTGGCTGTCTTTTAACTTCATTTTGGGGAGTTATACTACCAACAATTGTTTTGTTTATCTGTTGCTGCATTGCCAATGCTCCTAAAACTTAGTGACTTACAACAACCACTACAGCCATTCATCATCTCACACAATTCTGTAGGAATTGAATGCTCAGCTGGGCAATGCTCCACTTTGTGGTACTGGCTGGAGCTTCAGTAATCCCAGGCTTGAATGGGTGGGAACATCCAAAGATGGCCCCCTCACCTGACTAGCAATTGGTGTTGGCAGTTGGCTGAGAGCTCAGCTGGGGCTGTTGACCGGAGTGCCTCAATAATCCTTCTCATGACCTTTCCATGTGGTTTTGGCTTCTCACAACAGGGCAGCTGGGTTCCAAGAGGGAGTGTTCCAAGTGCACGTAAGCAGATGCTGCAGATCTCTTAAGACTCAGCATCAAAAATTACACGTCAATGCCCCCACATTCTTTTAGTCAAAGCAAGTCACAGAGCCAGCCCAGATTCAGGGCAGGGGAAATAGATTCATCTCTCAAAGGGAACAGTGGCAAAGAATTTGTAGCCATCTTTAATCCACGATAGCAACCGATGCTTCTTATGTAAAATGTTATCTTGAAATCCTAGAAGTCCTAGACCAACACTTTGCTAAAGACAGGCAGGGTCTGGTGTCAGATCACCTGGGTTCAAAGCCAAGCTCTGCCACCCATCAGCTAGAATTACTTAATCTCTCTATGCTTTAGGATTTATAAATTAATATATATGTAAAACACTTGGAACAGTGTTTTGCACAAAATATGTACCATGTGAGTACTTGCTGTTGTTATTAAGGCATAATCTAAATGACTTCTATGTGGAATAAGCATCAAATTAACATGTCTATAGTCTAAGGAAAAAAGTTTCTTTTTGAAGGTGAGATAGACTAAATTTCATGTTCATTCAGGTGAGATAAAAATCTATGGAATTAAGTAGGTGAGTGAGAATCATAGTACATCAGTCAGAACAGTCTGAATATTCTGCAAGAAAATGGTCCTTAGTTCTTAACTTAAAATGCTTAAACAAAGGAAAAAAAATTTCAAGTCCTTCCTGAGAGATAGGAAATTAACAAAAAATTATTGCAATTGTACTTGACTTATACTTTTTTTTTTTTTTTTTAAACACACAAGCCCAGAGCCTTCTGCAGCAAAGGATTACTAGGCTTAATTTACTTGAGGACATTAAGATGCTGATAAATTTTAAGTTCCTGGGTAGGTTCTGTGTTCTATTTTGCATGTAACTTGCATGCAATGACTGTAGTAGAGTTCTTTTTGTTGTTTTGGTTTGTTTATTTTTTAAATAAAATAAAAGCTTCAAGCACAAGCTTAGAATATATAGTCCACATTTGCCCAAATGTAGAATAGACAGAACCCATTTAGTTTATGAACGATTTGTTTACAAAAGATGAGGGTAGAGTTTCCCTTCAAGGTATAATAAAGAGAGAGCTTCAAAAAATTCTTGGACAATAGTAATTTGCCAAGACAATTCAAGAGACCCTCATTAAATCTCAATGTTCTTAAGTTTTCAGTCTCTCTTAGTGAGTTGTTAATACACATTAATTTCTAGGTTATTATGTCAGAGACTGAAGTGAAAGGGAAACACCCGTTTTCAAAATAGTTCAAGATCTCTATGGCAGCCAGCCTCCAAGATGCACCCCCTTGCCCCCCTGCAGAGGTCCTTGCCTGGTGATATTCATGCCCTTGTGTAATCCTCTCTCATATTAAATAAAGGCTGACTTGCGAGATGAATAGAATATTCTGAAGTGAGAGTATGTGACTACTAAGACTAAGTCATAAAAGAATTGCCTCCTTTCTTGGGTTACTCACTTTTGAGGCTACTAAGTAGCCCTGGGAGAGACTCACATGGGGAGGACCTGAGGCCTCCTGCCAACAGCCAACACCAGCTTGCCACTATATGAGTGCACAACCTTGGAAACAGGTAGCCCCAGTCAAGCCTTCAGATGACTGCAGCCCTAGCTGACACCTTGACTGCAACCTCATGACAGACTTAAAGCCAGAACTGCCCAAGCAAATCACTCTTGAGTTCCCAATCACAGACACTGTGAGATGTAATAGTTTCTTGTTTTAAGCCAGTAAATTTTGAGGTAATTTGTTAGACAGCAAGTAGATTATTAATATTATCTCATTTTTAAGAATAATGGGTTGCAAGGAAAGGCTAACAGGGGCTGTCCAGTTAGTCCAGTTGGTTAGAGTGTGGTGCTGTAACACCAAGGTCGAGGGTTTGGATCCCCTCGCCTGCTAGCTGACAAAGAAAAGGCTAACTGTAATATGACCTATAATAATATAACAAAACTGCTTTTTCCAAATTTATTTGATAAGATTTTATTAAACAACAGTACATTTATTTTGTAAGAAATATTTGGCAAGAAATATCCTATTTTGTCCACAAAGCTAATGCTAGAGGACATTGCTAGTTTTGTGGGATGAATAGGCTGACAGGTAATACAGCAAATGTTACAGGGAAGAGGTCAGACAAGTTTGGGAAGTGCTAGGTGAAGCAAAGTTGAACAGACTTGTTTGTTGCAGGACTTCTTAGAGTCTTAGAGCTCTCATGATGCTGACATGTGCTGTGACTCTTCAAGAGAGAGTTAAGATATGCAGCAGTTTCCAAACTTGTTCAACCAAGAAACCTGCTCTCAAAGATCATCTAATGAACTGAGTCACTGCTGGAAGCCCCCTGGTCTCCCCTGAAGGAATGAGGGCGGTGTCACGGGCTTCAACCACGCCCCCCCCACCCTATTTCCTTCCCTGTTCCCATCTCCCCCACAACTGCTCTACAACATCTTAGAATGTAAAAAAAAAAAAATAATAATAATAAATAAACTTTAAAAAAAAAAGATCATCTAATCAGAATAGAATTTGCAGAATATACTTGGGATACTTGACCAAACAGAAATGATCCATGGGGTACAATCTTCCCAATACAGAGCAATGCCCTGGTACCTCATTGTCAATTTTATCCTTCAGAGATGAGCTGCCTTGTATTTAGAACAAATAGATGTGAGAAATTTTATCAAACTGTAAATTAAAGGCAGGCGCAAAAATAAAATCATAAAAACCTTATAAGAAAATAAGACATATTATGAACAATCTAGGAGTGAGGGAGCTCTTCCTAAGAAGAAAAGACAAACATATTTGTATGTAATAATAAAATACTTTTGTATGGCTAAAAAAAAGTATTGTAAACTCATAATAGATGAGAAATTGATTAGAAAGAATATATATTTTCAATTTTGATGGTTACAGATAGAGAATTAATATTTATAATACAGAGACCTCTTTCAAATTGACAAGGAGCACCATGTTGTAACACCAAGGTCAAGGGTTCAGATCCCCACACGAGCCTAACACCAAAAACCAAAACAAAACAAATTGATAAGAAAGCAGAAAATAACCCAATAAAAAATGGACAAAAGACACCAAGAAACAACTCACAGAGGTACAAATCCTAATGGCCTCCTACCATTTGAAGAAATGTTTAAACTCACATGTTAGTCAGAGAACTGTAAATTAAAGTTCAATGAGCTACTATTTTACACCCATCAGACCTACAGATATTAAAGAGATCGATAACACCTATTACTGGAGGGGCTGTGAGGAAAAAGGAACCTCACATATTGTTGATGTAAATGTAAATTGTTTCAGCTCTTTTTGAACAGCAATCTGGCAGTGTCTTTTAAAATTAAAAATATGCAACCAGTGATCCAACTCCAGTGAAATCTATCCTATGCAAATAAAAGCATTTGGATATAAAGACAAATGTATAAGGCTATGTATTTGTTTTCTAGGCCTGCTGCAAGAAAATACCATAGACTGGGTAGCTTAAATGACAAATTTATTCATCACATTTCTGGAGGCTGGAAGCCCAAAATCAAGGAGCAGGCAGTTTTGGTTTCTCCCAAGGCCTTGCTCCTTGGCTTGCCAATGACCACCTTCTCGCTGTGTTCTCACACGGCCTTTTCACTGTGCATGCTCAACCCTGGTGTCTCTTACTCTTCTTATAAGGATACCAGTCCTAGGACCCCATCCTTATGACTTTGTTTAACCTTAATCGACTCTTTAAAGGCCGTATCTCCAAATACATTCATATTGGGGGTTAGGAATTGGACATGTGAATTTGGGGGAATACAATTCAGTAATAACAGGGTATTTACTATAAAATTGTTCATAATGATAAAATACTAAAAATGATATGAATGTTGATCAAGCATAAGAAATCATTTTAACACTCTCTTTGTAGGTGCTCTTGTGCCTCTTCCCATCCCATCTTCTCCCTCTCCCAGAGAATGGCCACCATTCTGATTTTTGTGTAATCCTTCCCTTACTTTTCTTTATTTTTATGAAACAGCATATATAAAAGTATACATATATACGTATATATGCATACACACACACACTTACTTGTATATCCCTGAACAGTATATTGTATAGTTTTGCCTGATTTTGAGTTTTGTGGAATTTTGTGGAATAATACCATATGTATTATTTTATAACTTGCTTCTTTTGCTCAACAGTGTATTTTTGAGATTTTTGATATATATATATATATTGTATAGCTGAAGTTTAGTCAATTTTGCTGTTTAGCATCCTGTGCAAGGAGGGGGATAAGATATAATGCTCTCCAAGTTGAGAAAGTATCTTTGAGGCTGAAGAGGGAAGCAGGTAGGTCCATTTGGGTAATCAGAAATATTTATTGATGACTTACAGACAAGAAAGCTGGAGGCAGTGAAGAATCAGATGTCAGCAGATGAGAACTCTGACTCTCTTAGGTTAGACAATGTTTATATAGCAAAAGACCCTGTTACTAAGAATCACTTTAGGGAAACATCTTAAGAAAAGTAAGGTAATAACATCATTCACCAGCTGTCTTGTGATTCACGAGGCAGGGGTCTTGTGATCCATGAGGTAAAGGGGGTCTTATGATGTCTGTGCTCAGACCACTGATATCACCTGCTGTAATAAATCACTCACTCTCTGAAACCTGTGTTCCCTTTACATTTGCCTGAAGCTTAAGGTGTAACTGTTCAGTAAAGCAAAAGAATGAGGTTAAGCAGGAGTCAATATGGAAAGTGGGACACAAAACAGTGCTGGTTTTGTTCTCCTCTAACACATCCTACTGTATGAATACATCACAATTTATTCACTTTAGGTTGTTGCCAGTTTTTTGCTATTATGAACAGTGTTCCCATATAAATTCTTGAACATGTCCCCCAGTGTACAGGTGCGTGGGTTTCTCTAGGGTGTATATCTAGAGTTAAATTGCTGGGATCTATGCACATGCTCAACTTTAGCAGGTAACGTCAAACTGTTTTCCAAAGCAGTTGTACCGATGTACACTTTCACCAAAGTAGGTGAGAGTTCCTGTTGCTCTATATTCTCCCTGACATGGATATGGTGAGACTTTTTCATTGTTTTCAATATGGTGGATGTAAAATGAATAGTACCTCATTATGGCTTTAGTTTGCATCTTTCTGAGGAATGATGAAGTTGAGCATCTTTTTGTATGTTTGTTAGCCTTTGATGTTTTCTTTGTTATAAAATATCTTTTGCTGGTTTTTCTATTTGACTGTTTGTCTTTTCATTCTCTTTGATGTGTTTTGATGAAAAGATATTAATTTTAATGTGGTTGAATTTATTGATCTTTTCCTTAATAGTATGTGTAGGAGAGATAGGGGGGAAAAAGCTGAAATGTTTTTCCTGTTCTCACACAGTGAACACAACACAGAACACTTCACCTCTGGTCACCAAAATGTTTGGGGATTTCTCCCCACCAATAACCAATTCTCCAGCAGACACCAGCTGGGCATCCTGTAATTCAATTCAATTCTGACACTATCTAACTTGATACAGTATCAGATCCCACTGTTTAGGAACTCAGTCTCACAAGATTGTGCCCACATCAGAAGCCAATTTCTTCAAGCCCCAGATTTTAACCTGTACTTCTGATTGACTGGCTATAAATCAGGGTTCCCATTAGCCCCTCCTTGGGTTCGATTAATTTGCTAGAGTGGCTCACAGAACTCAGGGTAACACTTTACTTGCATTTACTGATTTATTATAAAGTTTACTTATTACAAAGGAGACCAATGCACAGCCAGACAGAAGAGATGAATAGGGTGAGGTATAGGAGAAGGAATATGGAGCTTCTAAGCCTTCCCTGGGTGTGCCACCCTCCAGGAACCTCCACATGTTCAGCTATCTGGAACTTCTCTCAACCCAGTCCTCTTGGTTTTTTATGGAGGCTTCATTACATAGCCATGATTGAGCCAATTATTGGCCATTGGTGATCAACTCAATCTTCAGCCCCTCTCTCATTTCTGGAGGTCAGGTCAGTGTGGGCAGAGGTACTGAAAATTCCAGCTTCTAATCACATGGTCAGTTCCCCTGACAACCAGCTCCCAACCTGTGGCTATCTAGGAGCCCCCATCCACCAGTCATTTCATCAGCGTAGAAAAAGGCACTTATCACTTGAGAGATTCCAAGAGTTTTAGGAGCTGTGTGCTAGGAAACAGAAGTTCAACTACAATATCACAGTATGCATTTGTTTATATCTTTAAAAAATTCTTCTTACCCAACATTCTTAAGACATTTTCCTATATTTTCTTTGAAAGGTTTAGAATTTTTACCTTATTTGTTCAAGTCGTGGGTCTTTTCTTAAAAATTTATTTATTTATTAATATTATTAGTTTTTTGCATTCTAAGATGTTGTAGAGCAGTTGGGGGAAGGGAAAGAGAGAAAGGGGGGGAAAATAGGATGGGAGGAGAAGAATGGAGGGGGGCGTGGTCAAGGCCTGTTGTACCGCCCCCCTCATTCTGGCAGGGGAGACCAGGGGTCCTGGGTCTATTTGGGATTTATTTTTTCTTTATAATAATGGGTGCTATCAACTGACTGTTTGTGGCCCCTTTACCCCCCAAATTTATGTGTTAACAAATCCTGCAGGTGTTATAATACCATGGTCCAGCTGCCAAACAAAGCAAAAACAAAAACAAATCTTAATGCTCAGTGCAATGGTATTAGGAAGAGAAGCTTTTGGTATGTGATTAGGTCATGAGGACTGAGCCCTCATGAATGGGATTAGTGCCCTTATAAGAGTAACACTGGAATGTGGCTGGGCCATCGCTGGCCTCACTATGTCTGCCATTTTCAATTTTCAGAGTCTGTTGACTGTAATCTTGCTGTTTAAATGTACCTGTGCTTATATCCGATCCTTGGTACCCGGCTTCCTGGACAGAAATAAAACTGGACTGTTGGGTATATTTTGGAAGTGCCCCAGAATTGATGAACAGAAGAGTGCTTATATTGCAGTGTGCTGTGTAGTGACGGCCTTCAGCGTGCTCTTCATACAGTAGCTTGGAGAAATGCCAGAATTTAATTGCCATTACATTTGAATTTGAACAAGGACTCATCTGCAGAAAATAATGGAAAGAATGGGTAACCTTTTTATCTGCAAACACTGAATGAGATAAATTTCTAGTTGCTGTTTTCTATTTTTCTATTATGGGACCAATGTTCTATATAAATAATTATGATGTAACCATTTAATTCTCAAAGAGTTTAATAGTCTGTAACAACCTCAGTACTGTCACTATAACATTACATTCTGCAAATGACATTCTGTTGTGTTAGATACCAATTTTTAGTGAGGTGTCTCTAAGGCACATAGTAGAAAACAAAATTGGTAAATTACTCAAGTTCCTTTCACTGTGATTTGGAAATGATAAATCTTTATAGACTGAGAACTTTTTATGGACTAGCTTTTTCATTGAGAAAAAAAAAAACGGTTCAATTTGTGTTGGTAAGGATTGCATTCGTATTTAATAATGCTTGCTTTTCCTCTAGCCACACCATTTTGGTCTTTAACCAGAGAACCCTCTACTCTTAACAAACTCTGTAGCTTATTACACGTGTTTAAAATAGTTAAAACAAGCCTATGCAGTTATTAAGGAGGAAGATAGATGAGATGTGATTTAAAACTGGTACTGGGAAAATGTTCATATTTATTTATTTTCAAAAGATGACCGGTAAGGGGATCTTAACCCTTGACTTGGTGTTGTCAGCACCATGCTCACCCAGTGAGCTAACCAGTCATCCCTATATGGGATCCGAACCCATGGCCTTGGTGTTATCAGCACCGCACTCTCCCAAGTGAGCCACAGGCTGACCCCGAAAATGTTCATATTTAACGTCAGAGGGTTTAGACTAGCCAATTGGCATAGTAACCTCTGAAACCTCTGGTCAAGGATAAATAAATGTCTTAAGCATAAATTTTGTCAAGTAGCTGTTCTTTGAAAAAGAGAACATTCTTAAAATGAAAATAGCAAAATAGAACAATTATAGAATGATAATCCTACATGTGTTTTTTATTCTCTTTAGTGTCAGGTCTTCAAACATGAAACATTTATTTTAATTGCGCTAAAACAAACTTTATTTTTGTTTTGTATTTTAATGCAGCACTTTAAATCTAAAAAGAAAAGGTAACTCTGGAGAACTCCCTAGTCCCTTCCGCCACTTGAGGAGACAGGGAGAAGATGGCCATCTGTGAGCTAGGAAGTGGGCCTTTACCAGATACCAAATCTGCCAGAGCCTTGATCTTGGGTTTCCCAACTTCCAGAAGTGTAAGAAATAAATTTCTGTTGTTTACAAGCCTCGTCTATAATATTTTTGTTATAGCAGCCTGAAGGGACTAAGACAATGGGGTAGGGCTGACTTTATTTATTTTTTTCTTTTTTTGCCACATGATTAGCTATTTGCCATTTATGGAATAGTCCTTCCTTTTCTCCTCTAATCTAATCTGAAATGCCAACTCTACCATATAACAAGTTTCTATATATGCATGGGTTTGCTTCTATATTCTCTATTCTGTTTCATTGGTCTATTTACCTATCCTTGCACCAGAATCACACGATTTTAATCACTATAACTTAATGGGTTAACAGAACTAAAACACTTAGAATAGTGCCTGGCACATGGGAGGCATTACATATGGGTTTGGTATGATTATTATAGTTTTATATTAAGACAACATTTAGTAGGATATATCCCTGTGGCTGGTTCTGCTTCTTTCAGAGCGTCTTGGTTATTCTTGGTCTTTTGCTCTTCCATGTAAATTTGAAAATAAGTTTTGTCAAATTTCATAAAAATCACTGTGGAATCTATAGATAGTTGACATCTTCCAATATTGAGCTTTCCATCCCTCAATATAGTACATTTCTCCATCAATTTAGGTTTTCTTTAATGTCTTTCAATAAAGTTATTTAATTTTTTTCATAAAGGTTTTGCAAAATATTATTAGATTTGGTCCTAGGTACTTTATAGTTTTTGAAAATATTGTCAATGGTACCTTCTTAAACTGTGTATTAGTCAGTTTTCTGTTGCTTATAACAGAATATCTGAAACTGGGTAATTTATAAGAAAGTGAAATTTATTTCTTACAGTTTGGAGGTGGGGAAGTCCAAAGTTGAGGGGCATATCTGGTGAGGGCATTTTTCTTGGTGTGGACTCTATATAGGGTCCCATGGCAATGCGGGGTATCACAAGCAAGGGCTGAGCGAGAGTGTTTTCACATGCTCACTTGCTATCCTTATAAAGCCACCAGCCTACTTCCATTACACCATTAACTCATTAATCCATGAATGGAAACATACTGCTCACAATTCAATCACCTTTTAAAAGCTCCATGCAGTAGACTGACTGTCCCCGCAAACTCAATGAAGCTTGAATGGTGTTCCCCAAGTTTCATGTATTAGAAACTTGGCCTCCACTGTGACTGTTAAGAGGCTGGGAAATCCTATCACGGTAATTGAAAGGTGGATCCTCGAAGAGGTGATTAAATTGTAGGACCGTGCAGTAGTGAATGGATTAATAATGGCAGTCAGGGCCACGTGGTTCTTGGGGACTTAAAAGGAGAGTGAATGAGGAGGTTGATCTCTGCTCTCTTTCTGCTCTGCCATTTCACAGTGTGATACCCGGCATCACTGTCAACCACCACCAAGACCCTCACCAGATATGTTCCCTGGACTTTGGACTTCCTAACCTCTGAAACGTAAGCAATAACTTTTGTTTTCTTATAAAGCACCCAGTTCCAAGTATTTTGTTATAAGCAACAGAAATGGACCAATACACCCCACCTTTCAAATCCTATGGTCTGATTTCTCACCCTCTTACTTTGCTTTTAATTATTTTCTTAATTTCCACTATGGTTTCTTCTTTGACCACGGGTCATTTAGAGGTATGTTATTTAATTTCCAAATATATGTTTTGTTTTGTTTTTATTTATCTTTTTGGTGTTTCACTTAAGTTTTTTGTTATGGTAAAAAAATCTAACATAAAATTTGCCATTTGAAGCATTTTTAAGTGTATAATTCAGTGGCAATAATTGCATTCACAATGCTGTGCAGCCATCATCACTATGTGTTTTCAAAACTTTATCATCCCAAACAGAAACTCTGTAACCATTAATCAATAACTCCCCATTTTCTCCCTTTTCCCAGCCTGGTAACCTCTTATCTACATTCTGTCTCTATTCTATTCTAGATATAACTACATATCTTTTGGTTATTAATCTTTAGCTTAATTATATTGTGGTCAGAAAATGTGAGGTGTATGATACCATTTCTTTGAAATGGGTTGAGCCTTGCTTTATGACCTAATACAAGTGATTTTATAAATATTAATATGTTCTTGAAAAGATTTGGTACAGTAGTCTATTTAAGTCCATTAGATCAAAATTGTTAATTGTGTTATTTAAATTGTTTGAATCCTTATTTGATCTGTTAATGATTGAGAGGAGTAGGTTAAAATATTGTACTATAATAAAATATTTGTCAATTTTTCCTTATACTTATATCCCTACACTTACTGGAACACTATATTTTTAGAACCTAATAGGTTTAAATTATTAGAGCACTGAACTTATAAAACCCTAATAAAAAAATCTCTGTACTGGCCAACTTCCAAAAAAAAAAAATCCTAATAAAAAAGGTCTACCGCTCCATCCATCCATCCATCCATCCATCCATCCATCCATCCATCCATCCATCCATCTATTTATAATACATTTAGAATTGTAATATATTCCCAGTAAATCAAGACTCTTTTCAATATATCTTCTTCATATTTGGTAAGTTTTTCTTTTATTTAAATTCTGTTTTGTGTAATAGTTATATAATTATGCCAGCTTTCTTTTGGTTACTTTAGCCTAGAATATATTTTTACATGCTTTTTAAAAATCTGTAGCTCCTTATTTTGGGGGGTGTGTCTTCTTTGAAAGGATTTGTTTATTTAGTCTTTTTTTCTTTTTTAAACCAGAGAAGTTTATTCTTTTTACAATGATTATTATTACTGATCTGTTTGGATTCAGTTTCTACCATCTTAGTTTAAACTTTTTATTTGTCTGACTATTTCTAGGATTATTCCTTTCTTTTTTCTTTTTTTTCTTTGTCTTCTTTTGGATTAATAAGAATTTTTCACCTTCATTCAATGTTTTTTCCACTATTTTTGAAATTAAATACTCTGATTCTGATCAGATCATGATTACCCTATCAATTTTAACATGCATACTTAACAAATACTAGATTTAATCAGTATCTTTACTGTCCTCAAGAACAGCAAAATGACTTTAAATATTTTAACACCATTTTATCTGCCCCCTTACCTATAATGCAATTTTCATTCAGCATTTTAGTTTTATCTTGATTTTTAACCCCACAAATTAAATGTTACTGTTTATGCTGACATTTGCTTAAATTTACCAGTGTTGACCATTTTATTTGTTCACTATTCTCTCTTGAATTGCAGACCATCATTGTGAAATAATTTCCCTTCATTCTGAAGTACATTCTCTAGAAATTTCTTTAATGAGGATCTGTTTGTAGTAAATTCTCTCAGTTTTTGTCTGAAAATGTCTTTATTGCCTTGATCCTCTTGAAAGAGAGTTCCTCTAGGTATGAATTTCAAAATTATTTTCTCTCAACACTTTGAAGAAGTCATTCCACTGACTTCTGGCTTCCACTGTAGCTGTTGTGAAGTCAGCTGTCTCTCTACTTGTCATTTCTTTGTAGGTAATCTGTCTTTTCTCTCTGGTTGCTTCCCTCCTCCTCCCCACCACCATTCTTGAAAATTTTCATTTCACAGTTCTAAATACATTTATGCAATTAATGTCATATATCACTGAATAAATTCTGCAAGATTAAATGATAATGTGCTCATTAGCCTTTGGGTCAGCCAATCTGATTGAGGGTTCCATGGCAATAGGTTCTATCATTAAGAGCTACAAGATGAGATTCTCCTTGCTTTTTTTTTTTTTTTTTTTTTTTAAAATAAAGTAGGTTCCACAGAAACTGCTGCAAATACTGGTTAGAGAATAATCTCTACAGCAAATGCTGCCAATATGATACACTAAAAATGAATAGTGAAAGAAAAAAGCAAATAGCAATGACAATAAATCTAGCCAGATAATAAGGGATTCCCAAACCCTGAATATTTGCCTTGTTTAGTTTCACTAAAGAAATTCAGGATCCCTTGAATTGCCAGAGAACCAACACCAGGATACACTGAAGGATTATTATAAAGGGTGGGTAGTGCTGCCCTCCTGAGATCACAATATTGAAGCTTCTAATGCCACAAGATACAGAGCGATCTAAAGGTTTTAACTGGTGTGTGTGTGTGTGTGGCAAAATATACATAACATAAAATTTACCATGTTAATGAATTTTAAGTGTACAATTCAGTGAACTCTGGTTTCTTTTAAGTCTTCTCTTTGTTTTTGATGTTTTGAAGTTTCACTATCATGACTTCCTTTTTTTTTTTTTGGAAGCTGGCCGGTACAGGGATGGAACCCTAGACCTTGGGGTTATTAGCACCAGACTCTAACTGGCCAGTCATAACTTTCTTTTTATTTATTCTACTTGTATTCACTTGGATTCCTGATTATGAGTCAACATCATTTATCAGTTCTGAAGTACTTTTATGATTATCTCTTTGAATATTGTCTGTCCCCTATTCTCTCTATTATCTCCTGGAACTTGGATTAGATATACATTGGACCTTCTTACTGTCTCCTCTGTGTCTTTTAATTTTTTTCCTTCTTTTTAAAATTTTTGTTTTTGTTCTTGTTTTTTATGTTTTTCTTTGTTTTCTTTCTCCTCTGTATTTTTTTTACCTCTGTTTCATATGATGGCACTTCAAAAAGTTCATGGAAAGAGTTCATGGAAAGATTTGTATTATCTTTCCATGAACTTTCTGAAGTACCCTCAGATTTTTTATCCCTTTGTTTCTGTATTTTACACTCTGTAACATCTTCACATCCAGATTCTAATGCACTAATTTGTTCTTTCACTTTAATCTGTGATTTAACCCATCCAATGGATTTTTAATATCAATTATTGAATTTGTTTCTTTCCATAGTTTTATTTGATTATTTTTCAAATCTTCTTGATTAACTTTGAAAGCTTCTTTACTGGTTAAATTTTCTTTCCTTCTGATTTGTTTCAACATATTAAACATACTTAAATTATTTTATATCTGATAATAATACCTCTAATTTTTATGAGTATGATTCTATAGTTGGTTGTTTATGCTTGTAGTAGCTTGTTTCCTTGTGTAGTGAGATACTTTTTCTTTTTCTTTTTCTTATTGTTAGTGTTAAATAAAATTTATAGGAGGTCATTGTTTTGGACTAGCCCCCAGCACTAGACCCCAGCAGAACAGAACAAACCAGAACCGAGTCACTCACATGAGGTACCACTGAATTTACATGCTAGGTAATCAAACTTAACCCTGAAATGGGCCAGTTTTCCAAAAGAACAGGGGATTCACAGCAACCAGTCAAAAAGGGCACAGTTTACCTGAGCCAGCAAAATAAGGAAGCCCTCTCTCTTTTAACCCTATAAGGAAATTAACTTTGAAATGACCAATCTGCTTTTTGTTCTCTGTTTCTGTTTTCTTCAGCCTCTTTCTGCCTACAACACCAAACTCCTCTGCTCAGTTCATTGGAGCCCTCATTTTATTGTGTACAACAATAAAATCAGGTGTTTCCTGACTCTAGAATTGTAAATAAAAGCCAATTAAGTAAGATCTGTAACTAAATTTGTTGTAATTTTGTCTTTGAACATTTGTGGGAAATCTTTGAGGCCTGGGTTTAAAGGCATTCTTCCGGGGAGTTTAGGTTTCCTTCCTTCTGCCAGTTGCCTATGGGCACTACCAACCCAGAACGCTTTAAATTTTCATCTTGGAGTGTTTTGGGCCACACAGATAATGTGATTATGTCCTTACCTAAATACATATGAGTGGAGGTATGGGGTACAGAATTCTTAGGAGAAGCAGTTTTTTTGTTTGTTTTTTATTCTACTCTGATCCAAGGCTGAGACAGGCCCACATCCCCACTGTTCCCTTACTGTGACAGGTTTTTTTGTTTTGGTTTTTTAGTTTACCTACTGAGGGTGTAAGTTCAGGAGGTGCGGAGGCTCAGCTTTGTGCTCTGATTCTACTCTCTGCTCTGGTCAAGCCCAGGCTTCCCCTCTTGTCCCTCCCTCACCTCCATGGCCCATGAAAACACAGGTGCTTGAACACTTGGGATCCTTATATGCCCCCACGGCAAACACGGCTCTCACTATTGCTTACTCCTCTTTTCTCCAGAGATTCTTTACACTCCAGCCAAGGTCAGTCATGCACTAGAAAAGATTGTCTTAGGGGGTGGGGGAAATAAAAAATAAAAATAAAAAAACAGAAAAGATTGTCTTAATGTAGTATATGTACGCAGCGGAATACTATTCAGCGATTAAAAAAGAATAAAATCCTGCCATTTGAGGCAACATGGATTAGCCTGGAAGATATCATGTAAAGTGAAATAAGTCCACTACAGAAAGAAATACTGCATGTTCTCACTTATATGTGGGAATTTAAAAAGTCGAGCTCATGGAAGTAGAGAGTGGACCTGTGGTTAATAGAGGCTGGGAAGAGGACGGGGAGGGGGCTAGAAAGAGGTTGGTTAAGTGATACAAACTTACAGCTAGATAGGAAGAATAAAGTTCTAGTGTTCATAGCACTGTTAGGTGATTACAATTAACAATAATTTATTTATATTTTCAGGTAGCTAGAAAGGAGGACTTCAAATGTTCCCCAAACAAAGAAATGATAAATGTTTGAGGTGATGGATATGCTAATCACCTTGATTTGATCATTACACATTGTATACATGTATAGAAACATCACTCTGTACCCCATAAATATTTATAATTATTATGTGTCAATTAAAAAATAATAATAATAATTAAAATTTTAAAAAATAAAAAATAAAAAATATATTTTCTTTACATTTTACCTACTTTTTAAATTTCTGATTTCCTGGGTTTTCTGTGAACCATTAGTATATCATACTTCATAAAAAGAATACATTTTTAAAAATTTATAATTTCTTTAAGTTATAGGTCTACATAATACTAAAACCCAGAAGAAAAGTTAACTTGGTGGGATACTTACATGTGCTGTTCATGTAACACATTTAGGAGACTCACCTGTGTTTTTTTCCATCTGCTATGGATCAGGATTCAGACAAGGAGCTTGTTTACCAGAAGCCACAGACATGCCTTCCTTGTGCCTGTGGGAGACTTCACCCTGCTGAGGGTAGGAACCTTGGCGTTACAACCATTCTATTCTCCTCAGTTTGAAAGTTCAACAAACATTTGTTTTATGCTTTGTGTCAGATTTTGGACACAATTGCATCCATAAAAAGATGAAGCAGAGAAGATTAGTGCTCTTGAGGAACTCACCACATGTCCTTTAGCAAGGAAAGAAAAAGACACAGACATGGATAATTTAAATACATTGTGGTATGTGTTATAATGGTAGTAAACTCAGAATGCCATGAAATTAGCTTATTTTGCATCTCCACACAAGGAATTCTCTGTACCTCCCAGGTTTACTACTTTTAGTTTCAGCTACAAGAAGAGACAGAGTAGGGTCTTTCTGCCCCAGCTGCAAATTTTTAGAAAAGGGAAAGTAATTGGCTCAGCCTGGGTCAAATGTTCTTCTTCTCTGGTTCAATCACTGTGACCAGTGCTGGTCATGCAATGCATATACTGCAGCTAAAGTCCTAAGGGATGGTGTGCAGGGGCAGTTTTCAGAGAAAGGGGTTTGAGGTGAGCTTGAAGGATACCAGGAGGACCTTGTCTTTCTGTAGCACCCAAATCTGGATCAAGCCTACCACTCTCCTTCTCTGTTCTTTGCCTGAGCTGCTGGAGGAAAAAGAAAGCCACACAACCATCTGTTGAAATTTCAAAAGGAAATTTTAAGTGAACAAAAGCCCTCTGGGCCTCATAATGTTGGTTAGATGGGCAGGGATGGTGTTGGATGGGTAGCACTGCAGAGGAGAAGATTGGTTTGCTGGCTCGAAAGAGGCATGATCTTGGTGAATTCATCACAGTCCAGGATCAAGGTCTGAATTTTGCAAGCTTAGAAATGTGAGCTTATCACTGTCTCAGAACTGGAGTGATTCATAGGTACTGATTCACATTAATGAGATTTGCAAGAAACTGATGTAAAAATCAACTCAAAATGGATTAAAGAATTAAATATACATCCTGAAACAATAAAACTCCTTAAAGAAAACATAGGGGAAACCTCCAGGAGGTAGGATTGGGTACAAACTTCATGAATACGAACCCCAAAGCACAGGCAACCAAAGGAAAAATAAACAAATGGGATTATATCAAACTAAAAAGCTTCTGCACAGCAAAAGAAACAATTAATAGAGCGAAATGACAACCGACAGAGTGGGAGAAAATATTTGCAAAATATACATCTGGCAAAGGATTAATATCCAGAATATACAAGGAACTCAAACAACTTTACAGCGAAAAAACAAGCAACCCAATTAAAAAACAGGCAAAGGAGCTGTATAGGCATTTCTCAAAGGAAGATATATGAATGGCCAACAGACACATGAAAAAATGCTCAACATCACTCAGCATTCGGGAAATGCAAATCAAGACCATACTGAGATACCACTCACTCCAGTTAGGATGGCTAATATCCAAAAGACTGAGAATGATAAATGCTGGCGAGGTTGTGGAGAAAAAGGAACCCTCCTACACCGTTGGTGGGACTGCAAAATGGTGCAGCCTCTATGGAAAATGGTATGGAGGTTCCTCAAACAATTACTCATAGAACTGCCATATGACCCAGTTATTCCACTGCTGAGTATATACCCAGAGGAATGGAGGTCATCATGTCGAAGGGATAACTGTACTTCGATGGTTTATTGCAGCGCTATTTACAATAGCCAAGAGTTGGAACCAGTCTAAATGCCCATCATCAGATGAGTGGATAAGGAAAATGTGGTATATTTATACAATGTAATACTACTCTGCTATTAAAAAAATGAAATACTACCATTCGCAGCAACATGGATGGACTGAGAGAAAGTTGTATTAGTGAAATAAGCCAGGCACAGAAAAAGAAGTACCGCATGTTCTCACCTATTTGTGGGAGCTAAAAATAAATAAATCAACAAATATACAAACAAATAAATGGGGGGCGGGGAAGAAGACACAACAATCACAACAATTCCTTGAACTTAAGACAAGTGAACAGATATGATGTTGATGGGGGGGAGGGGGAGAGAGAGAGAGGGGGGAAAGAGGAATTGTTAAAGGGACACAAAAATCAACTACATTGTTATTGATAAAATAAATAAATAAATAAAAAGAACTTAAGAAAAAGAAACATGTACAAATCCTAAATGATAACTTATTAATTTACAAATGTTTAAGGGCATATCAGCCTTCCCCAGATCTGCTTTGCAAACACCTTTTTGAACCCAAATTTGATGCCAAGCCCTGTTCTGGGTGCAGGGGACAAACAGGTAAATAAGACACAGGAACCTTTTCTCTCTAAAATTATACAGCTTAGGAAGCCAAGTCACAATTAGGAAGGAGCTTGCTGAGCATAAAATCAACAAAGGAGGTTGTTGGGAGGGTTGGAATAGTCAATGGTATCTCTGACAGCTGGGGTAACTGGATGCTAGAGTTGACGTGTCCCCGCCACCGTTCTCTGTACAGTTCTGTGACCAAGCACTGCCAGCTTTTCCCTCCTGATGCTCTTTGCACTTGCATGGCAGCTGATAGCCCATTTGAGCAGTACCTTCTTTCTGCAGACATTTTTCATCTTATGTGAAAGCTCAGTCTCCTGTCTTGGGACTGAACAGCTGTTGGTGGCATTCACTTTGGGTTTCGCCCATGTTGCATTGATCTTACTAACATCGCTCAGGACAGGAACTAATTTTCCTAGTTTCTCACCCCTTGAGGGCCCCTCATTCTTGCCTCCTTGTTTATCTAGGCCACTCTGATTAGGTCCTTGACATTGCTCTGCGAGGCTCCACATTGCTTTGGTCACTTTTCTCTCCTCTCAGCTGTTTTTTTCTGACTTTCCTTCAATCTTCCACCCAACCTCTCTCCCTCTAACTCCTAGCAGGTAACTCTGTTACCTACTTCAGCTAAAAAATGGAGGTGGGGTGCTACTTCCTCATCTTTAAGTCTAAGCTTCCTGCAAAAGGCCTCAGCTGCCCATCTCCAGTGCCCAAGGGTGTCTCTAGCTTTCCCTGCAGCCTACTACTCAGTCCCTTCCAGTTGTCATCTACTTTTGTGTCATTCGAATTTTGCCTCCCTGCTCAGTCCCCATGGTGGACAGTATGCTTGGCTCTGGGTTCTGGCCTCTCCGCCTGCTTTCCCCTGCTCCGCGCTCTACATGCCCCCTGCTGGTATTCCCTAGAGTCCTTTCCTACATCCCCTTTTCTTCTTTCTTGAATTTCTCTCTTGGAGTGACCTCATCCGTTCCCATGGCTTCAGTTGCCATTTCTGTGTAACTCCTAAATCTCTTTCTTCCGGCTGTTTGCTGCTGCCCTAGATCCCATCCATTCTCTGTGTTATTCTGTGCCCTATGGACTGCCCTCTGCCTTCTGGTTGAGTTTGGCCAATGAGAGGTATCAGGAAACAGGAAGGTGGGAGAAGAAAGTGGAGGTAGTGGGGTATTTCTTCCCCTTCTTGCTTTTTGCTCCAGTAGTAGCTACTTTCCTCCACAACTGCAGCCCCTTATGCACAGCTGAGCTCGTGCTGGGCTCAGTTGATACTGTTTCTTCCCCTTGTCCCTTCAGGCCTAGGGGTGATAATGGCTTCCCACTGTTGCTAGTCCCTGTATATTCAACATCTCTCAATTGCTTCCTTTACCCTTCTCAGATCTCTGTAAAGAGTCCCTTCATTAAATTTCCTTCAAATCTAGCTCAATATGCTTTCTTGTTTCTGCTGGTACCTGACTGATACATAACTCATATCTCTCCCTGGAGCAGCTGCTTCCTGGGCATCTCCACAGATGCCCCAGACTCACCAAGGCCAGAACAGAATTCATTTCCCCCCCAAATTGCTTTTCCTCCTGATTTCTCCATCTTGCTTGTGTGCACATCAACCAAGTCACCTGTTCAATTTAGAAACCTGGAATTCATCCTAGGCTCCTCCCTCTCCCATTAAGTCCCATCAGTGCTACTCCCTTAACGTATCTTGACTCTGTCCCTCCCTCTCTGCTTCCCAGCCGGTACCCTGGTTAAAGCTCACATTATTGATGGATTTTACTTTTGCAGCAGCCCGACTGGGCTTCTTGCCTCCAGTCTTGCCCCTTCCAAACCCCTCTTTACATTGTAGGCCCCAGTGATCAGTGTAAAAAGCAACCTGTGAGTTTGTGTCCCCTGGTTAAAACCTTTCTGTGACTCCTCAGTACCTACAGGATAAAGTCCTTGTCCTTCAGCAAGGCACACAAGGCCCTTCTTGGTCTGATACTCCTTGCTCACTCATAATTCTGAACTTCAAGTAGCTCCTGCAGATTCTGTCCCTTTGCATGGCCGCTTTGGTTGGCTCGTGCTCCCCTTCCCTTCTTACAATTTTGGAGAACTTCTATTCATCCTTCAAAACCCCTCTTCTATGTCATGCCCTCCAAGAGCTTTTCCAGAACCCTCCCACACAGGAGGAGTCCTCCCTGATCCTTGCAGCCTGAATCGTGGGCAAGCGTCTACTGTGGTATTTCATTTCTTGTCCTCCCAGTGGAGTAGGAGGGCAGGGGCTACGTTAATCCACCTGTTCATTTCAAGGCCTAACAAGGTGAGTTATTCTTAAAGTGCATGGAATGAATAATCAGAAATTGGCAAACCTATTTCAACAGGGTCAAGATACACACAACCAGTTTGATGGACAGAGCCTAGGGGACTAAACCTCTGCTGAAGGTCATCAAGTCACCCCACCCTGGTGCTCAGTACCAGGCCTGGTTTCATACCAGAGCACAAACATATGCAGAGCGATAGAATCCACCCTGTGGAGGCCTTGCCCCAGAGATTTGACAGTGGAAGGCAGGGACTCAGGCATAATGCAAGAGGGTAGGATTTAGAGGAAAAACGGAGTTTAGTGTCTGGAAGAAAGAGCAGAGAGGCTGTCACAGGCTCCCTGGCTCAGACCCAAGCAGGCAGAGGGGACGACTCATTCATCCAGGGCCAGCCCAAGAGCAAGACTGCCTGCCGAGCAGGCTGGCCCAGCCCAGGCCCAGCCTCAAGGCTGGGAGGGGATTTCCTCGGGCTCCCTCCTCCTGGGCTGGGCGGGTTGGGAACCTGTCTGAACAATTTGAGTTCGTGGAGCCACAGAGAGCGCCTGGTGGGGTGGGAGCTTCAGGGTAGCAGGCAGCACCTTGGCCCGGGACGCCTTGAACGCAGGGACCAGCCTGTGCTGCCTGGGACGCCCCTGTCTTGGCCTCCTGAGGTAAGGTGTGGGAGCTGGGAGTGGGTGGAGGGAGTCCCAGGGTCAGGAGAAGGGGGCGGTGACAGGAAATGCCTGGACACAGAAGCCCGAGGCCCGGGGCTGATGTGGGAAGGAGGCGGGTAGTGTGGGGTGCTGCTCCCCTGATAACCTCCCTTCTGGAGGAACCTCCCGGAGTGGCCACTTAAGATCCTGCAATTTTCATTTTAAAAGTTGGCAGCATGTTAGCCCAGGAGTCAGGGCACTGCTTGCCACAGGGAAATAGTGGGGACCAGGTAATTTCATTCGCCTTACCCGCCCTGTTCAGTTGCTGGCTTTCCCTCCCTCCATCACATTCTCCCCAACAGCCCCCACCCTCACCCCAGCCCAATTTTTTCTACCTCCAACTGAGCCGTTCCTAGCCCTCCTGCTTTGTGACCTCTGCCCCTACCCTGGGTACTGCCCTGGGTGCTAGAGATCACAGCTGGGAGGAGTCCCAGCTCCTTCCTGTGAGGCAAGGCGGCTCCCCCAAGCTTATTTGTTTCCTCCTTCCTGGTCTGGGTGTCTGAGCAATTTCAGTCTTTCCATCCTTTATTATTATTCATTTGTTTATTCATCACTGTTTGAGCAGGTACCTGGATTCTCTGGGGTGGAGGGGAGAGGGACGGATGCACAATTTCTGCTCTCCTTGGGAATAAGAAAACTGAAATTTATTCCACAAACATTTAATGATCATCTACAAACTGGCAGGCAGCATAGCATAGTGGAAAATTATTTTGGAGTCACAAAGAGATTTGGATTCATATCCCACCTCTCCTGTTAACTTTCTGAGCGTGGGTTTCTTCATCTGTGAAATGGTATTTTTACAAAGATGACCCGAGACAATGCATGTCAAGCTCCAAGCCATTGCCAGGCACAAAGTGGGGCCTCAATATACATCTGTGCTCTTAGACCCCCTTCCTGCCACACCCGTCCCTAACCCCTGGCCTGGAAAGCACTTGGGCTAGCAGACTTGTCAACACAGAACTGGGCAGTGATTGGGGAGGTGCTGAAGGGAGAGGGAGGCCACGGAGGGTTGGGGTGGGGTTGAATAGGGCAGGAACCAGTTACTGGTTTGAGGAAAAACATTGGACCATGGCAGGGTCCAGACTCTCTTGCTGTGTTTCTGAATTTGCACACTCTCACTGAGCAAGTGATGGGAACTACCAATTCCAAAGACCAACTCTGCCTGGCCTCAGGCTAAGGGCTTTTAAATGTATTATGTCATTTTTTTTTTTTTTTGACCGGTAAGGGGATTGCAACCCTCGGCACAGTGTGGTCTTGCACCACGCTCAGTCAGCGAGTGCACCAGCCATCATGTCTGTTGGTTCCCATTTGTATAACCAGCACCTTATATGTCTCTGGTATAGAAACGTTTGATGAATCCTCTGTGAGTAAATGAATCCCACTAACATTTATTAATGCATCCCATAGGCTGGGTAACAGGGATTCAAGGATGAATGAAACACAAGTTCTACCTTCAGGATGCTCGCAGCCTTGTGGAGGAGACAGTTAAAATGCAAAGAAGACAATGTTACCCTAGATGTGAGCAGAGGTTGCTGAGGGAACTAAGAGGGTCATTTAATTCAACCATGTTTGCTTTGTTCTCCACAGTTCCTCAGTGCCTAGCACAAAGCCAGGCACTCAGTAGGTGCTTGATAAGGCATTGCAGGGGAGGTAGAAAGGACAGAGTTTTGAAGGGTTGTTAAGACTTCCCCAGGAGAACAAATTGGGGAAGGAAGATGCTCCAGCAGAGGGAGGAATTCATGAAAAGGCCTAATGAAGAGTGGGAGTGGGAACAGCCAGGGGCTCAGTATGACTGGAGTGTAGGGTGTATATGAAGGGTTTTATCAATGGGAGAGATGCCACCTTTGCATTTCAGAAGTGTGGCTGATGCATGGTGGTCTAGGAGGTGACACCAACGTTTTCAGGCCTGGTGGAGTCCCCACCTATCTGAGGAAATGAGCCTTCCTTTTTGGGCCTTCATGATGGTTCGTTCATGAAGGGCCTCTTGAGTCATCCTGTGTCCTGATCTACTGGTACTTTATCCTCAGCTGTACACTGGGTCACAGCTAGTCTGTTCCTCCTAATAAAAGTGCTGAGATTTATGAATAATTTAAATTTGTGTGATTTGGAGCAAATTCAAGGATATTCTGCTTGCTAACTTGCAATCTCATGTGCTTTCTTATGTAAGAGAGCTAGAGATGGACTTGTAGATGGGGTGCCAGGAATTATGTCTAGCTCTGAATGTGCCCAGGGAGGATGTGTCAACTATGCCAGTGGTCCTGGAACTGGGGGTACGATGGGCATGGATAACTTTAAAGGAATCTGTTTCCAGATCCTCAACTTAGGTAGGCACTCTTTCCTAAAAATAATCTGCTTGTCTGGATTCTAAATTCTCCTTTTCAACTCTGCTTTCATTGTTTCCCTTCTTTGCCTTTACAAAATAAAGTCACACCTCCATCCATCCTGAATCTTTCTATGGTGTGTTATCTAAAAGGGAAACTGGAGAATTCTCTGTTCTTCAGAGAGAGCAAGCAAAGAGAGATTAGATAAGATAAACTGAAGGGTGTGGTGGCTTACTGTACAGACCATAATATTTGCTATATTTAAAAATATTTTTTAAAAATATTTTTTAATGCTAATTATGGGCCAGACATTGTTCTAAGGGTTTAACAGATAATAACTAATTCAATATGTACATCGAATTCATAAAGTAGATGCTATTCTTCCTTTGAAAGATGAGGTTCCTAAGGCACCAAAAAATTTAATAAGTTCTTCAAAGTCACATAACTATGAAGTGGTGAAATCAGGCTTTGAACTCAGACACCTTTAAATTTCTGTAGAATTTGTCCTCTTAACCATTATGCTACTCTATTTTAAACTTAAGTGCTTTAACTCTTTTTCTATGTATTGTAAAATTAGAATTGAGACATGAGCTAGTTGTCATGGGGATGCAAATGAACACATTTATAGAACTTTTAAAAAATAAAGGTGATTTTCCCATGGACAGAAAATTGGTCTGATTTGGCTGATTAGTTTGACAGTGAGGACTGGCTTTGCCAGTTGGATTATTTGGTAGACATTTTCCATAAACTGAACAAGTTAAATCTGTAGCTCCAAGGCTTGTATGAAAATATGTTTAAAGCACATCTCTAACAAAGACTGCCAGAAAATTTGGTCCTTGGACCAATTTTTAACTTGTGAAAAATAATTTCAGTTATTAACTTAAAAAGCTGTGAGAGGGGACATAGCTTCTTCAAAAATTCTTATGGGGATTCATGAACAAAAAAATGTAAAGACTTCTAGTGCATGGCACACATCAACATCACCAGCCATGTGCATCTGGGTGGGGATGAGGTTCTTCATCAGGTGAGGCGAAGTGGCTTGTGCACAGGTAAGCAGGGGCAGAATTAGAGCAAGAACCAGGGTTTTCTGACACCTGTAATGTCAGTGCTCTTTCCATTACTCCACACTTCTTCCTTCCTTCCTTCTTCATTCATTTGATGATTCATTCATTCAGCAAACACTTACTGCATCCCGGTTCTGTGCTAGACACTATTGTAGATGCTGAGATACAGAGGAAATACAAAATAAACATTTCCTACTTTTCTGGAGCTTATATTTTAGTAGAAGAGGCAGACAATTAAATCAACTATGTATTTTTAGACAGTGATAAATGCTGGAAGCAAATAAGCAGGGAAATGTGATAGAGTATATGGTGGTGGAGGAGGCGTGGTCAGGGAAGACTTCTTAGGGAGCTGCTGTTTGTTATGGAGGAGCCAGCCCTGTGTGTGCGTGTTGGAGTTTTGGGGTGGGAGGGGGAGGGGGGCATAAAGAGCTTAGGTAGAAGGAACAGCAAATGCACAGATGAGGCAGGGAAGAATTTGGTGTGTTCTAGGAACAGAAAGAAGTCCCTGTGGCTACAGCACAGAGATGCTGGGGGAGAGTGATAGAAAGTAAGGTCCATAAAGAAGGAAGGAGCTAAGTCATGCAGCACCTTATCAGCTACAGTAAGGATCCTGTATTTATCCCAAAGACAATGGGAAACCATTGAAGGATTTTATGCAGAGAGCTGATATACTCTGATTTATGTTTTGTTTTTAGGTTTTTTGGGGGGAGCAATGGAAACAGAGGTGGAGAGTAATTTGGGAAGCTATTTCAGATGAGACATCTGCAGTCTACTCTGTGGAGGGGTATAAAGACGAGTAATATTAGTGGGAAGGCAGGCTGGTATGAGATGTCATTGTCATCTCGTTCTGATGAGGTGTGTTGGCAGCTATTGCTGTATAACAAATCCAAAATTTAGTGACTTTAAACAGCCACCATTTTATCTGTCATGATTCTGTGGGTCAGAAATTTGGGCAGAGTTCTGCTGAGCAGTTCTGCTGTATGGGGTGTCAACTGGGGTCATTCATTTGGCTGTATTCAACTGTAGGTGAGCTAGGCTGGAAGGTCCAGGGTTTCTTTTGTAGGTATGGCCCTTGGTGCTCTTCTACACAACTTCTCTCTCCATGTGGGTAGCTTGGGCTTCCTCACAGCATGGTGGCCTCAGGGTAGTCAACCTTATTCTATGGTGTCGGGCTTCAAGAAGGGAGCATTCCAAAAGGAGCGAAAGTGGGGACTGTGTATTTCTGAAGGCCTAGCCTTGGGAAGTACCCTGCACCACTTCTGTCATGTAGTATTGGTCAAAACCAGTCACAGGGCTGCCCCAGATTTAAGAAGAAGAGAAACAAACCCCATTGCTCAGTGAGAGGAATGGCAAATAATATGTTCTATCTTTAGCCTACCACACTAGGCATCTGGAAACTGAATAGCCATAACCACCCTGACCCACTTTTTAATCTAAATCACGTATACTATGTAGGAACAGTTTATAGGTCTTCATTCCCAACTGAAAAGGAAGGCCTGGAAAACAGGAGGTGGTTTCTTTTTTTTTCCCCTATGTATTTCCAGAGGCTAACACATACAAAGCATTCAGGAAACACTTGTCCAATGAATACACACATTGCCTAAGCATTCATTGGTTATCAAAACACAGTGTACATAAGAATCCTCTGAGGAGCTATTAAAAAATGCATGCAGATTCCTGGGGAAGACCCATGCCCAGACCCTCTGAATCCAGATTTCTAGGGCAGAAGATTTTAGTCTTGCCTGCACATTAAAAAATACTAGTGGCCTGGTCCTAGCCCTAGAGACCCTGATCCAGTGATCTGCGGTGAGCTCAGACGGACAGAATCATCAGGTGATTCTGATATGAGGCTAGGAATAAGAACCACTGCTTTAGGATTAGAACCAGCCATCTTTACCTAACCTCCCCAGATGATTCTAATGCAGGTGGTCCATGACACGGTGACCAAACATCCTTGGTTTGCCCAAGACTGTCCTGATTTTAGCACCAAAAGTCCCACATCCCAAGAAACCCCTAGTCCTGTGCAAACTGGGACAATTGGTCACTATCAATGGACCACTATTTAAGAAACTTTGCAGATGAGGCAATGAAAGCATTTTTAAAAAAAAAAATACCTACAAATATCTAATGAAAAGAATGGTTTTTGTCTCCCTACTTAAGGGACTGCAATAGTATCATAATGCTATGTAACAGAGCCAACTCCTAGAGTTAAGGAGGAAATGACTGAGATCGGGGTTTTCCTTTAGCCCTGTGCTCTTGAGTGCTAGGTCTGTTAACTCACTTAAATAGTGTCTGTCTTTGGGAATTCTTCTAGTCTGTATTCCTTACTAGACACAAGGCAGCTTTGAAAGCCCAATCACAATTAATAAGAATGATGTATTGAAGATAGCAGAAGATACAGGATGAAATTCCTAACACACCAGTGTGTATTATAATTACTGTTATTAATATTATAATAGGGTATGTAAGTACATGTAATATATTAAATATACCTGTGGGGCAGTGTGATATAGTGGAGAGGCCCAAGATCTGGTCTCAGGTAGCTGGGTTTATGCCTGGCTTTGCTGTCACTAGGCATGTAATCACGGGTGCCTCTTTTTGCCTTTAGTTGTTCATCTGTAAAACGGGAATAATAATGATGTCTTCTTTACAGGGCAATGGGATGATCCACCAAAACAATATAAATGAAAGTGGTTCTGTAGACTGGGAAGGGTGAAGTATTATGATTGTCTTTGAATGGGAGGGACATGAAGAGATTATTCTGAGAGGCCCTGCACATGACCAAAGCTCTGGTCCCCTCCCCACGAACCACAGCCACAGCTGTGGATTCCAAGCAAGAAGCTTTTAACATGTAGTGGGCTATGGAGAGACCCCAGCAAGCAGAGTGCCCCTACCTTAGTTGCCCTCACTATTGAGGGCAAGTGTGCTTTGCTACAGGAAAAAGGAAAACTTTTGGAGACAGGGATTTGGAGACAGGCATTTTTTGTTTTTAAATGTTTTGCCTATTTATTCCAAGTGTATCTTCAGAGATGGAGTGAAAAGAAAACAACCACAGCCACAAACCCATAATATTGAAAGCCAGTTCTTAATTTCTGTAGCTAAAAAAGCATCCTTTCAGGCTCTGACCACAGAGAGATTGCTGCAGGCCTCTGGAACTGAGCATAATGATGGTTTGCAGTGTGATGAAGGAGGCTGTTAATCTCTGTGGCCCAGAAGCCCAATCCAAGGCCTCTCCAATTACCCAGGTTGCCTAGCAACACCACCCAAAGCCTCCCCACCAGGCCCAGCTGGGCGGCAATTGGGTGCACCCAGCATAGCCGGCTGCCCAGCGTCCTGGGCTCTCCAGCCACATCAAGGTTGGACTCAGCCCCGGCAGGGGCCCAGCTGGTACTGATGAATGGGTGGGGCCAGCTGTTTAAAAAAACAATTCAGACATTTAAAATCTACTTGTTTGAATACAGCTAGGACAGCAGCACAAGCTAAACCAAAAAGGTCTTCTACCAAAGAGGAGTTGTCCTAAGGGTACTGGCCTTGCCAGTGCTGTGCTGGGTGAGGCGAAGAAGGGAAAGTGAGCCTGACTTAGTCCTTCGTGTCCTCAGAGAGGCAAATCCTTTTCCTGTCCTGGACACTTGTCTCCGTCTGACTCCCTGTGGTGGCAACAGGGGCACTGAGGATTCCTAGCCCCGTCCTCCCCTGGCAGTGGTGATCTGCCAGTTCTTCTACAGCTTCCATTTGAGAATACCAAATGGGTCTAGTCTGGGTCTGTCTGGGCAGCTGGAGGAAGAGGAGGGAGATGAGGGTGGAGGGAAGGATGGGATGAAAATAGCCAAAATGAAGGCACACACTTGTGTAACACTGGTGCTTAGAAATCACAGGGTGGCGGGACACACAGGGGCTTTGGAACCAGGGGCCCCGGGCTCTTCTCCCAGCTCTCCCCTCACCAGCTGTGGACCCTGAGCAAGTTACTCTGGGAGTCTGAGTCTCCTTATCCATAAAATGGGAATATTATTACCCCGACTTACAAGGTGGTTGTGAAAATTGATGGAGAGCGTGCTCGTGAAGTTTTGTGTGGAAGCTGGCACACACCACTGTGTCCCATCACGGTGGCTCTCATTATGTCATCTGATTCTCACAACAGTCCTGTAAGATCCTCAGGATAGAGGTGAGCTCTGTTTTACAGCTGAGGAAAGTGAGGCCCAGGGAAAGTAAATGTGGATGCTGGGAGCGGAACTCAGGTCTTCACAGTGCCAACCTCAAGAACATGCTCTTCGAAGGCTGGTGACGAGCCCTTTTTTGGGTGGCCATTGCAACATGGTGGTTCCACAGGTCTCCTCTGACAACCCAATGAGGGTGAGAGGGTACTTTGAAAAGTTCATGAAAAGATTTGTAGTATCTTTTAATTCTATTTTCCACGAAATTTTTGAAGTACTCTCTTGTAGAATCGTATTGGGGGGGTGAGAGGAAAAGGTTGGTAGGAGGCACTTTTCAACAGAAAGTGATACGAACACTTAGTCAAGGTTGTGTGGACGGAACTTCCCCTTCCTCCCCCTGTACTCCTCTCCACTAGTACTTCTTTAAATAAACTTTTTATATTGGAATAATTTTAGATTTACAGAAAAGTCGCAAAGGTAATGCAGAGAGTTTTCATATACCCTTTACTCAGATACAAGTATTTTTGGAACGCTTTTTGTGTGCGGAATAGTTCTGAGCACAGACTAGAGCAGTGAAATGGTCTCTGTTCTCCATGAGAGGTTCACAAGGATGTGAGCTGGAGGGGACCGTAGTTTGTGGTTCTCAAACGTGCCACTGCCTCCGCTTCATCTGATATAAGAGGGTACTTCAAAAAGATCGTGGAAAACTAGAATTAAAACATACAACGAATCCTTCCATGAACTTTTTGAAGACCCCTTATACTTGTTACAGATGTGACAAATCTATTCAATTAGTCTCTTCAGGAGTGGGCCTGGGAATCTGTTTGAAAACAAATGTCTCGGGATTCTGAGGCAGAGCCAGGTTGAGGGACTACCGGTCCGGTCCCGTGCAGACTGTTCACCGTGCAGGTGAGAGAGCTGTGGCTCAGAGCTGGGAAGGGACTTGCCCTAGGTCACACAGCCAGAAGTGGCAGAATCTCGACCAGAAAACAGAGCTCCTGATTCTGTGTTCCTTACACTGTGTCTCCCAAACACAGAACAAGAAACAAGTTTAACATGCAACAGGAAGACTCCAGATAGAGTTTAGGGGAATTTCTCGGCTATTCAGGTGTATCAGGTTCCTGGTTGCAACGGACAGAAGCTGATTCTGGCTGATTAAATGAGGAAATGAATTTTATCAAGAACACATTGGGTAGGTTACAGAGTCACTGGAAGGCTGCAGAAACAAGGAGAGACCAGGCACCTAGAACTACACTAAAATCCCAATACAGAGCCAGGTAGGTGAGGGTGCCCTCATCCCCGTTGCTGCATGCTTGGCGATGAGGCCTTCGTCACAGTTACAGCTGGCATTGGAGGCTCGATGCCAGGATGTTTGGACACTGGACACTACTGTCACCACTGCAACCACTACAATGGATTTTCCCCATCCCCAGCTCCAGCCTCAAAAATCCTAAGCAAAAATCTGAAGCAGCTGATTGGTCAGGCATAGATCACTGAACCTGAGCCCCAGCTGCCTAGGGGCCTGGAAATGTGAGTATTGGGCATTTTTTGCTTCTATAGTGGGAGGTGGTCCCTGCTACCCACCAAGATGAGATGGGGAATTCCCCAAGAAAACTGACAGATGACCATTACAAAGTGTTATCAAAAGAATACACTAGAAGTCCTTGACATTTGCAGATTCAACACTTACAGTTCTGGTACTTTATTAGCTATCCTCAAAGGCCCATTGTGAATGAGTGTGAGTGGAATGATTGCCTTTGCCTGAGCCAACCACTTACCAGTTAGTGAACCAGGCCTAATGCTCTACATGGACATCTCACGTGACTGTTATTCTCTGCTAGTTGTGGCATTTATGTAACTTGCATGCAGTCATTAAATTCTTTGTTTCTTGTTTGGGGAGTAGGAAAGATTCGAAATAAATCACTTGATAATGCTAGTGATAGAAATGAAGAAGTGAAGAGGCCTGAGAAAGTGACCTCCCCCCCAAAAATAGAAGTTTTGAATAAATTGGTGTGGAATGTCAAGTTCAGTGGTATCTAGGATCTCTGAGATCAAGAGACCCACCGTGTGTGTCACACAGATACAAGAAAAAGTGCTTTGGAAAGTCGTCTTAGTGTTATGTCAGCCATTGTAGAAACCGCTGTTCAAGGGAGATTACACTTCACTAAAAGATGAAAAGAGACACAGCTAACTAACCAAGTTTTCTTTTTCTTTCCTTCTTTGGGACATCAGGTGCAAAGTACTGAGTATGGTTAGTCTTCCTCAAACAACGAATTTTACAAATAACTTTACTTCTTAAATTAACAGAATTATTTAAGTACTGAAGTGGAATCACTTAAAATGTTCTGGCTATAGTTTACAACATAATTTTGGGAGACGTTATGTAGTGCATAGTGAATCAGGGCATCTGAAAGGTGTTTGGGAAAATCCCTCAAGGGTCTCATATATAAATCTCTCTGGAAGTCTTTCCTACAGTTTTTTTTAAAGGTAGACTACTATTGTGGGTATAGGAACACAGTCTTGTCCTTTCAGATCTTTAGTCAACACACCGGCTTTGTGATTCATAATACAAACAATGCTAATACCAGGCAAGGTCAGGGATAGGAAAGTTCTTTCCATGTTTCCTTTTCTTAAGAATACTTGCCAACCATGAAGGGAACAGTGCTGGTTTTTGGTGTGCTGGAGGAACATTTCCATTTTTAACCAGAAGGCTAGAAGCATTCTAACCATCTGCCCCAGTTGTTCCTTACCAGTTGGATGAGAACATTTCACAGCAGGGCCACCCAATTTTGATCCGCATGTGTGTGGCATTTCAACAAAGAGTTGGCAGCGACTTGCTGCAGATGAAAGGTAGGAGGTGAGGCATTACATCAAGCCAACATTAAAGAAAGCTCAAAAAACCTGCATGATCTTTGCTTAGTGAGTAAGAAAGCAGAGTCAGTGCAGGAAATATCCACTCAGTGACTGACACTGTGCTCAGGAGTGACCAAGTAAATAATTGGATAGCTGTGGATACTTTTATATCTCTGTAAGAGTATAATGTGTTGTAAACATGCCACTTATTTTGTTTTGAGGCCTTCTAAAATTCTTGTAATCTGAAGTGTGCTTCCAGATGACATATCCCAACTTTGACCTATGGAGCTCATGGAGTTCATGTGTAGCCACACCCAATCAAGGACAAAATTACTGACAGCATGACCTTAGATTAGACTCCTTTTGTGAGGCCCTACAGAAGGAAACCTTGCACCCAGGAGCAGAAGGGCTGGTGAACAGATTTCAGTGCAATGTAAGGAAAACTACCTAATAATTAGAACTATCAGAAAATGTAACAACCTCACTGAAGTACCTTTAGGTTGTTTCTAATTTTTCGCTACTATAAATAGTTCTGCACTTGTTAAATGGCTTTGTGTACTTGCTCAAATACATTTTAGGATAGATTTCTAGAAGTAGGATGGTTCTGTTGAAAGATATATACTTTCTATATTTTATAGATGCTGCCCAATTGCCTCCCAAAATGCTGCATCAATGTATACCTCATATACTGTATCCATTTCCACACAGCCTCATCAGTATGAGATATGATCAGTCTTTTTCACTGTTTGCCAGTCTGATTGGTACTATTTCCAGGGTGGTTAACTGAGCTCAGAAATTCAGGTGTTGGGTAGAAGATAAACAGGAGTGGGAGGGACAGGGTGTGTCAGGGACAGTACGGAACACCTGTAAGCATCCAGGTGTTGGAGATCAGATGAAATGGGGAGAGGCCCCTGTCCTCGGGGAACAGGGCAAACAGACAGGGATAGAAGTCGGAGTGTGGTAGTGATTGACTGAGAAGGAAGGTGAAAACAAAATACTGCAAATCACTACCAATGTGCTCATCTATTGCTAGAGGCTAGAGTAGCCAGAACTACATGTCCAATCCCTTTACTGTGCAAGCCAAGGAAGAAAGAGACATGATGGGTCTTGGCTAAACCGAATGGGGAAGGTATCTTTGCAGCACAGGAAATGTGTTTAGGCACGAACATACCTAATACAGTGGGCTTGAAGTTGTTAAATTTTTGGAAATTTTGAAATCTGGACAAAAGAGAACATTTAGGGTGAAATGTAATTTTTATTTTTCCATCTCCTTTTATAAATGTAAAATTGTATTGTTAACAATGTGAAATTTTATTTGCTCATAAAATGACTATATGTGGTGTGTAAATTTACAATAGGGTTTATTCATACAATGTTAATTATCCTCATTAACTTGCTTTTATTTTTCTTCTATTATTTATTTATTTTTGTGGTTGGCTGGTATAGGGATCTGAACTCTTGACCTTGGTGCTATAACACTGTGTTCTAACCAACTGAGCTAACTGGCCAGCCCTTGAACTTACTTTTAAGGGCTTAATATTTGCAGTTATAGGCTGCTGATCTTAAATCCACACTGCAGTTTTGCCAATTATTGGCAAAAACTAGAAATGACCATCAATATTCAGGGAAAATTAATAAAATAGGTATGTCTATGGACTTAATGTCTGACCCTGGGGGATGGGTGGGTAGAAGGGTGGAAGATGCAGGGAGGGAAGAAACTTTTACTTTCAGAAAAGTTGCTTGGGAAGAGAAAATTCTCTTTCTCACTAAATTTAGTGAATATAACCTGTTGTAGTGCGGAAACTTGCCTAATGAGATTCATTTGAAAATAAATTGGATTTGATCTAATTCCCAATAACTTGCATGTGAAAATAAGCCCCAGCTCCATCCCTTCCATCCATCCATCTACATACCACCCATCCATCCCTAGCCAATAATAACTGATAATTATGAAGTGTTTACTGTGTGCCAGATAGTGTTTTACATGTGTTATCTCAAATAATCTTCCAAGAAATGCTATGAGGTAAGTGCTGTCATTATCCCTACTTTAAAATGAAATCTGAGGGTTTCCCAATAAGTTAAGCATAGAATTATCATATGACCCAGCAATTCCACTCATGGATATATACACCAAAGACTTGAAAACAGCTGTTTAAACAAAAACCTGTACAGGAATGTTCATAGCAGCTCATTCACAATAGTCAAAAGGTGGAAATAACCCAAACATCCATCAACAGATAAATGGATTAACAATGTGGTATAACTAGACAATGCAATATTATCTAGCCATAAAATGGAAGGAAATTCTGACCCATGCTACAGGTTAACTTTGAAAACATTATGCAAAGTGGAAGAAGCCAGACACAAAAAGACACATTGTATGATTCCATTTATATGAAATATCCAGAATAGGTAGATCGAGAGAGACAGAAAGCAGATCAGTGGTTGCCAGGGCTGGGGTGAGGGGATGAATGCGGAGTGACTGCTTAATGGGTCTGGGGTTTTTCTTTGGGGTGATGAAAAAGTTTTGGAACTAAGTAGTAGTGATGGTTGCACCACATTGTAAATATTCTCAATGCCACTGAATTATACACTTTAAATAGTTAAAATGATAAATTTTGTGTTATGTGTATTTTACCATAATTAAAAATATATATCTAAGTTGAGTCTCAGAATTTAAGTGACTTACCTGAGGTTACCCAACAGCTGATATGTGGTACAGCTATGTTTTAATCCCAGTCATTTGGCTCTATGGCTCATGCTTTTTAAAACAATTACAGTGAAAACTTTATTTCAGGCCGTTTAGGAGGTTTAGACCATTTTGATCATTTTCAGCTGCCTTCTATTAACACACAGGAAAGGGCTTAGAAATCAACGGTCGTGCCAGGTAGCCCAGGAAAGAGCCACAGCCTGAAGACTGTAGCATCACTTGTTTTTGCCTGGCATTCATGTCCCTCTCAGGTGGAGGGAGGACCCACGATGGCTGCTGCTCATGATTTGGAGATGGAGAATGTGAATCTGAATATGGAGAGAGAAAGGAAAGAAGAGCTGGAGGAAGAGCTGAAAATGAGAGAGGATGGGGAAGGTAAAGATCCCCCCAAGAGTAGAAAGGTCCACAGGGTTGTCTCCAAATGGATGCTTCCTGAAAAGGTCCGAAGAACATACTTGGAGAGAGCTAACTGCCTCCCGCCCCCCGTGTTCATCATTTCCATCAGCCTGGCAGAGGTAAGTGGTGGTGAGGGTGGCACTAGTGTCAGTTCTACTGGGGAGCTGCGAACAAACTGGGGTTAGATCTAGATCTACATGAGAGACTGGAACATAGAAGAGGAGAGCCCGGCAGGGACAGGGACAGCACACACAGAACCTGCACCCCATCCCTCTCCACGGCTGCTTTTCCAGGCTTTTTCTATGCTCCCCATTGGTGAGGGCTGACTTTCATTTGCCAGACAAATCCCCTGCCCAGCAGTGACTGCAAGTTCAGTGGCTTTGTTTCATTAGCTGGTGGAGTCTTCAGAAACAAAACAATCTTGGGGTTGCAAATTGGGTTTATCTCAAGAACCAATTTAGATTGGTTGGTGAGGTCTGTACGGGGCCATATGCTTAGAGGAGTTATAGGCTACCTTCAAATTTCAGAAGGAAAAAAAATGGAATCCTCTAATGATGTCAGCTTTGGGCAGCATGTAGTGTGTTTTCGGACTCTGATCTAGTCAGCCCTTTTGTTTTCCAGAAAAGAGTACAAGGCTCAGAGAGGCAGGATGACTTGCCAAGGTCACATCTTAGTGACTGGGCCAAGAGCAGGCTGCTTCTGAACCCCATGACACCTGGCTTTTTCTTCCACCCTGTGATGTCTCATAAAGGAATTGACAAAACATGGGTACCTGTGGGGTGTGACTTCAGGAGCATTAGGATGTCCCTACTGTAATCCTCTTAATTCCCATTGATATATCAATTTCCTTATCAGGGAATGTATTAGGATGCTTCAGAGAAAGAGTGAGCAAGGTAGGGGTGTGTGTGTGTGTGTGTGTGTGTGTGTGCGCGCACGCGCGCGCATGTGTGTCTATCGACAGAGAGAGATAGAGATTTTTTTAAAGAAATTGGCTCAAATGACTATGGAGGCTTGGTGAGTCTAGAATTTGCAGGGGGATCTGGCAGGCTGGAGACACAGGGAAAAGTTGCAGTTGGAGTCCAAAGTTGTTCTACTGGCAGAATTCCCTTTGCCTAGGGCAGGGCAGCCTTTTTTATATTAAGGCCTTCAAGTGATTGGATGAGGTTTACCCATGTTATGGGGGGCAATCTGCTTTATATAAAATCTGCTGATTTAAATATTTTAAGTTCAGTTGACTCTTTTCCTTACTACCCTTTTTTTTTGGGGGGGGGGTGGCTGGCTGGTAAGGGGATCCAAATCCTTGACCTTGGTGTTACAAAACTGCGCTCTAACCAACTGAGGTAACTGGCCCACTCTTTAAATGTTACTCTCATCTAAAAATACTCTCACAGAAACATCTAGAATAATATTTTGGTTTTTTTTGTTTTTGTTTTTTTTTGGTAGCTGGCTGGTACAAGATACTGAACTCTTGACCTTGGTGTTATAAGACCATGCTAGAATAATACTTGAGCAAATACTTAGGCACCAAAGCCTAACCAAGTGGACTCATTAAATCAACCATCTCAAGGACCAAGCCTCTTATGGCTCAGATAAAGATAAGGCTAATGTGTAAGCATTCTGGAGAGATGCTTTTGTTGAGGCTGTTTTGGTTGAAGGGACATAGTTCTAAATTTTCTCAAAGGGTTTTGTTGTGAAACTATCTGCAACTGGAAGTCATCTGGATTCATTCTGCTTCTCCCTCATGTTATCGTTCCATCCTGTGGATTTTCTGGGTTGCCCATGCTCCAAGCAGCTGTGTGTGGGGAAGGGTGGGGGGGAGAAGGGGAGGATTGGAGAAGAATGGGACATGGTCACATGGTACAAAACATGACTGCCTGCCTATACAGTGCATGCTGTAGTGGAGAGGGCAGTTTTCTATGGAAGGGTCATCGGGTTATGTTTTAGTCCATTTTGTGTTGCTATAACAGAATTACCTGAGACTGGGTAATTTATAAAGAAGAGAGGTTTACTTGGCTTACGATTCTGGGACAGCTGCATCTGGCACGGGCCTCAGGCTGCTTCTACTCATGGCAGAAAGTGGCAGGGAGCCGGTGGGTACAAGCAGATCACATGGCGACAGGAAGCAAGAGAGAGGAAGCAAGAGAGGAGAGAAGATGCCACGGTCTTTTTAAGCAACGAACTCTCACGGGAACTGATAGAGCAAGAACTCACTCATTAATCCCCCCTTTCCCAGGGAGAGCATTAATCCATTCATGAGGGATCTGCCCCCATGACTCAATCAGTTTCCAACAGGGCCACATTGGAGATCAAATTTCCACATGAGTTTTGGAGGGGACAACACATCCAAACTCCATCAGGATACGTGCTAAGAAATCTGCCTCTCATGGAAAGATCAATTTTTTAATTAAAAATATTTTTTTAAATGAATTTTCATTTTGGAATTATTTTATCTTATTTTAGGGGGGATCTTTTTTGTTCAGTCTTTATTTATAGCAAAGTACATAATATGCGGTCATTTTAAAACTACTAACAGTAAAGGTAGGGCAGTAAGAAAGAAAGGGAGGAGTTGGGGGGAGCATTTTAAAGGGGAAAAAAAAAAAAGCCTAAGTCTCTATTTATCCACTCACCCTGTTCCTGAGGCAGGATGGGGTAGGCACTCACTACCCCTAAGAGCAGCAAACAAGCTGATCTGTAATACAGTCCCCTGGCACAGGAGGGCAGCAGAAGGCCCAGAGACAAAAGGATAAAGTGAACTATGAACTCCAGATGCATTGCAATCATGCCTTTCCCAGCCTGTCTATTCCTTGTTTTGTCTGAAACCAAGAATGTTTTCCCCACTCCACTCTGAGAAAAGTGGAAAGGGCAAGTCCTGCTAGTCCTTCTCAGAAGTAGTCCTGTGCCCCAGACTCTACCTGGCCTCGCCTGAGCCAGCCCACACCCTAGACACTGGGATCTGTGACAGGCACACAGGAGACTCCAGGGCAGAGGAAAATATTTCCCTACAGGAGGCTACTTCCCCCTAGTACCCTTGGGTGCTAGCGCAAGGTTGCTAATCAAGGAACGTGCCCAAGGGCAGCCAGGGAAGTCATATACAAACCGACCTGGCTCAACCCCTCCTGCTTCCCAACTGCTGTGCAAGCCTCTAGGCCTGACCCAGTGGCCTAATGAGATACTGGCTATCCACCTGGGCATGCAACAAGTGTCCAATTCCAAGCCCAGGAAGGGACCATGAGCCTGAGCAGCCAAGATCAGGGGCAGGGACCATTAGGTTAGTTCTCAGGAAAGGTGAACTGGAGATTGCTCCCCTCTCCTCCTCTCCTGGCCTGTTCTACAGAGATTCCATCCTTTAATCTACTGCCTCTTCAAGGGTCTATCCTATCCACTCCAAATCAAAGGACCCCTGTGGTCACAAAACTTGCATCCTTCTTAGACAGACTCCCGTCTCTCTGCTCAGACTGGTCTCAGGCTGCCTGAGAGTAAGAAACCTGGGCCAGCAGAAGTCCCATGAGTGGAGGAGTGTGAGGCCAGGCCTTCCCATGGCACGACACTTGGATGTGTGTTTCCTGAACACTGGGTGCACGGACCATCCCTAAGCGGGCAGAGAGAAGCAAGCACTGCTGGGTGGCTCTGAAGCCAAGAGACTCCTGTGCACAAAGAACCAACACTGCTCCACTCTGCCCATCTGTGCCTCCTCCCTGAACAGCAAACAGAACCCAGATGGCAAATGTCATGGTTTCTGGTCTAATAATTGTACCCCTGACTTTCCAGTGGAATCAGAGATCCAGAGCCTCCTAAAAAACTAATACCATGATTTGTCCTACAGAAAGCTCAAGTTCAGATACACAATTGGCTAAATGCTGGGTTGCCACAGAAGAGTAGAGACCCACATCCCTTCCCTGCCCTAGATGCAGTATGTCACAGAACCCAGCAGGCACTGCTCAGTGTCCCAGCCAAGCCAGCAAGAACCAGTGATCACTGTACAAAGGGGCAGGGCAGCCCTGGAGCTGTTTCCAAGCTACGAGTGGGCTACTCAGAGATACTGGAGCCTTGGTCCTAACATCTAGGTAGATAAGGAATCGGCAAAGTAAAGGCTCAGAGATGAGAAGAATCTGTCTTCCAAGGCAGTGGGATAGACAGCCATGGCACTAAATGGTTTGGCACCTGGGAGCTTTAAGTAAAGTTGAGAGTGTTGTCCATGGAAAGGCCGAGGCTCTCCCAGACAGGGATGGGCTTCACCTGAGCACACACAGACCCCATCAAGGCCAGGGGCCCCTGTGCCCTCAGGATCCTAACCCAGGCCTGCCATCCACCCTTTGCCTCAGAACTGTACAAGGTCTGACTACAAAGATAATAAAGACTGATCTTGAAACACACACTCTGGAACCTATCCATCTGGGTGAGTACCGGCTTTCATAGAAGGCACCTTGGGGGCCTTTCCCTGCTCCCAGCAGGCGGTTGCTGTCATTGGGAGCACTTTTCGGAGCCTGCAGTGCACTCTCCTCAATGTCTCTGAGGTGGCAAAGCTCTGTTGGGGATGAGGTTTTACTTTTTTGAAACAACCAAACCGATTTAGAGTCAAATCAAGCCCAGAAAAGGGGAGTCAGACTAGATGGTGCTGAGTCTGCGGGGGACGTTTGGTATAACTAGATAGTAATGGAGTTAGACTTACCTGAATGGCTCAAACAGGCTCTGAGAACAGTAGAAGAAGGTTCTCCAAATGTTTCAGACAGTGGCAGCCACAGGGAAGTAACGAAGGGCGTGGCCCACCCAGCACTCGGATGGCCAATGCCAAGGTGAAAATCTCTGGTTCTTCTGCAGTTAGGAACTGAGGCTTCGCCCTCTCTATGTAACTCCTCTGTCTTGCCTGGTCCCCCCCTTCCTCCACCCTCCCACCCAGAAGGTCAGGAACCTGTACTTCTTCCAGAGAAGATGTTTCCACCAAGAGGAAGCTCTCAGGAGAGCTGGAAATCTCCACCCCACATGTTCTCAACCTAAGACTCCAACTTAGGTACCCATGATTTAAATACTCTCCTTTTAAGTATTTAAAAAAAATACTTCCTTTTCCCTCACCCCTTAAAGCTCAGCTGCCACCATCTTCACCTGGCCATATTATAAAAAAGTAAATCCTCATGGCTGTGTTGCTGCCAGTGAGAATCCCAGACGAAAGGTGCATGTTATCCTCATCTCACTGCAAATCCCCAAGTCTCGGTGAATAAAAGCTCCTGCCCCTACACAGGCAGAGCTCTCTTGCCACCCTGTGAGGGGCTGCCAGCTGCAGTACCAGAAGTCCTCGACCAAAGCCCAGCCTGTAAGGGGCCGTGCTGTAATCTGATAAGTTACGTCCCTGGGAGGCAGAAGGAACCAGTGCCTCCTCGGTCACTACAGCAGGCACAGTTCTACTCCATCCTTTTCTATTCCTACCAGGAAGTGATCCCATAAAGTCCCTGCCAGGGAAGGAGACAGAGGCAGCGCTGGCTTTGTGGAGAGACTGAGAAGCAGGAGAGTCGGGAAGGAGTCACCAAGCTAGCCAAGCAGCCGGGGCTGGGAAGTGGGGCAAGAAGAAAATGCAGAGGACTTGCTCTCCTCAGTGAGCCTCTTCTGTGAGTTTGATTTTTGAGTTGAGGTCTTGCCTAATTTCAACTCAAACAAGAGATGCATCATTAGGCTCCAGCATCTGACAGGGGAGGCAGTCAAGGGTCTCAAATCCCACTCCCATTGAACTCCGCAGGTGCGCAGAGCAATGGGACAGTAGCCACCCTCCTGCACTCCGTCCCCCACAGATGCCTGAGCCTGCCTTACCTTGAACACAATGGGCAATTTCCCCTTGGTGAAACTCCAGCTCCAGTCACAAAACACTCAAGTACAGGTCCTCCTGCAAAATACTTATGGGAAACAGCTTTACAGTTTTTGTACCTTTACACAAAAATAGATCCTTTTAAAAATACATATATATATATATGTATGTGTTTATAACTAGTTACACATTGGATTCAAAATTAGGCATCACCAGTAGTAGTTGGCACAGTTTGTCCTGTGAGCTCAGGGTCAAGTTGTTTCATTTTGCTGTTCCAAACTACAAAAAGAAAAAAAGAAGGAGAAAAAAACCCCAAAAAGCAAAACACTCCAAAACCAAGGCATTTTATCTTCATGGTGTTTTCTTAAACACAGTAATATCACAGGGAACATTATGTACGGATGAACAGGGCCTCCTGACCCCTCCTCTGTCTCTTGGAGTTAGGGGCTGGGGTCTGAAGGAGACAAGGGCTCTGACGCCTGCCTCTTGTGTGAAGGGGTGTAGCCATCGAGATAGCCATTGGTCTGCTGTTTGGAGACCCTTCCATTCAAGATGTCCCGATGTGCTGCACGGTGAGGTTGATGGCCACTAGATTATTCGCACCTCTAGGAATTATCACAGCATATTTCTTTGTTGGCAAGCAGAATTCCTCAAAGGCAGGCTTGACGAACGAAATGTACTGAGATAAAATCTGTTCCAGGTCCCTCCGTCTTTCACTGATGTCCCTTAACACTGTGAGAGAGCTGGGTGTCCTCATCTGTATCCACAAAAGGCTTCATCTGCAACAGGTCTCGTACCTTCTGGGAGCAGAAGGCCAGGATCCCTTCAAAGAGCACCATGTCTGCGGAATAGACAGTAACCTCCTGCTTCCGGGAGTGGGAAACAAAGTCATACACGGGGATCTGGACTGTTTTCCCTTTGGTGATTTCTTTGAGTGTTTTGAAGATGAGTTCATTGTCAAAGGCATCCAGGTGATCAAAGCTGAACTGGCCCTTCAGGGCTTTGGCCTTCTGGTCTGAAGTGAGGACACAGTAGAAGCTACCCTGGCTCAGGATGACCACCTGCTTCTGGTGATAGTCCCGCTCATTCTGTCCCAGAAGCTGCACAATCTTAGCACACATGGAAGAATTTACTGGTTTATTATAAAGGATACTGATGAAGAGAGGCACAGGGCGAGGTATGGGAGAAGGGGCGTGGAGCTTCCATGCCCTCCCAGGATGAGTCAACCTCCAGCAACCTCCACGTGTTTGCTACCCAGAAGCTCTTGGAATAATTTTAGATCTATAAAAAGTTGCAAAGGTAATACAAAGAGTTCCCATATACCCCTCACCCAAATTCTCCCATTGTTAATATCTTACATCTCAATAGCAGGTTTGTCAAAACTAAGAAACTGATATTAGTCTATTATATTACTATTAACTAAACTCAAGACTTTAGTAGGATTTTAACAGTTTTTCCATTAAGGTCCTCTTTCTATTCTGCTGGTACCCTCCAATCCAGGGCATCACACTGCATTTAATTGTTATGTCTCCCCAGCTCCTCTGATCTGTGACCGTTTCTCAGTCTTTGTGTTTCATGACTTTGATAGTCTGGAGGAGGACTGCCCAGGTATCCTGTAGAATGTCCCCGGTCTGGTTTTGTCTGATGTTTTTCTATGATTGGACTGGAGTTATGGGCTTGGGGAAGAACATAACAGCCGTGAAGTGCCACAAAAAAAAAAAAAAAAGAAAAAAGAAAAAAAAAAAGAGGTGACATGCCTTTCTTATCACAGCACATCAGGGAGTAGAGGACATCACATGACATCACTGGGATGCTGATTTTCCTCACTTGGTTAAGGCAGTGTTAGCCAGGTTTCTCCACTGTAAAGTGGCTGTTTTTTCTTTTCCCACCCTATTCTTTGGAAGCCAACATTGACTTACTTTCGTATTAAGTTGTAAATGAAAGATCAAATGGTGCTGGTGGGAAGATGAGGGCTGTGGTTATTTAAAAGGCAGAAGATGGCAGAGGACATAGTGCTAGAACGCAGGTGTCAAAGAGCAGGGAAAAGGGGATTCAGAAGGAGAAGAAGCATGTGGCCACTGTGGGGACGGTGGGAAATTTAATTCCTATCATGTTCTGAGCCCACGCTATGGAGTGGCTCACTTAAGAGCTGAGTCATTTGAAACAAAGTTACTGTCCATGGGCTTTAATAAGACCACTCTCTGGAGAAGATGTGATTAACATTATCCTCTACTCCCTGTCAGCTGGCAGTGTTTATTTACTATGCTGTGTGGAAGCCTCAGAAACAGTGGATCACCTTGGACACTGGCATCTTGGAGAGTCCCTTTATCTACAGTCCAGAGAAGAGGGAGGAAGCCTGGAGGTTTATCTCATACATGCTGGTACATGCTGGGTAAGGATGACCGTCAAGTCACTGATGTCAGAGGTGATTATAGGTAATTGTAACCTCTAACATTTGTTTGGTGCTTTATTATTGATAAGGCACTTTCATGTCCGTAGCAACATGACAGTTGCTCACAGCAACCCTAGGAGGCAGATATTACTCCCACTGTTTTATGTCTGAGGCTTAGAAGATGTGGTTATTTGCTCCAATCACACAGCTAAGTTGCAGAGCTAGGACCTCAACCCACTAGTGCTCACTCTGAGGCCAGTGTTCTTTATATTGCATTATAATGCCTAATACTGGTATTTATATAGGAATATCACTGAAAAGAGACCAAATCATCACCAAACCAAAAGTATGTTCCCCTAGTTGTTTGATGTTAAATGTTTACTTTAGGTTATGAAATGGAGGAACTGAATCACCAGTCCCCTCCCCCACTGCCACATATTTAGAGAAAATTAATTCATAAACATATTGATGAGTGAGTAATACTGTTATCCCTCTGGAATAATGCAGGCAATAGGAGATGCAGTGCCTGTCTTTTAGTTTAGCTTGTAGTTTCCTAAATGCTGAAAGCCTTCCATGACCTCACTTACAGCCATGATCCACCATGCCCATTGCAGACAGTGAGCAGCTTGATGCTGGCCTCACCTCTGTGGCAGGCCCCTATGGTTTCAGGTAAGGCCAACCTTGTCTCTATGACCAACCCAGCCCTGGACTTGAAAGGACAACTTTTTTGGCCAGTGGCTAAATAGGCATCTATGGCAGGACACAGGGCTCAGAGGCTTGACAAGTCAGGGACAAAATCACCAATTGCCCATAGACACTTATGTCTGTAGACACTTCTACACTTTGGTTTTCCATTTAACACATATGTTCTCAGCAAACATGGCTCCTGCACACAAGTACTTTGAAATTATAAGGGGGGACAGTCAGCTAAACAGTAACACAAGGCAGTATAATATTATAGTATACAGTAGTTACTTAACCTCTTTGTGCCTCAGTTTCCTCATCTACAAGCATACTTCAAAAAGTTCATGGAAAAGTAGAATTAAAAGATAATAGGGGCTTCCAGTCAAATTGGCAGAATAGATGGTTCCCATCGTCACTCTCTCCCATAAATCAAACAATTTACAGCTATGAAAAAGCGATGGCAGCTAAGCTGGGGCTGCTAGAGCTCAGGGGAAGAGGAGAGACCTACAGAGTGTGTGAAGGTGGGAGAAGCCATGATGAGAGAAAGAAAAATCCACTCTGACCATTTTGAGTCCCGGCTGCTTCCAGGCTGGAGCTGCTGAGTGCACGGAGCAGGAGCTGGCAAAAGCTGCAGCTGTGCCCTTCGGATGAAGTTTCTTGGAGACTGCAGGGAAGAAGAGGGCCTTGGGGGCCCCCAGGCCAGCAAGACCACTAACAGGTTTCCCGTGGACCCACATAGGACCAAGGAGCCACAACAACTGAAGAAAAGGAGCCACTCAGAGGTCGGTGAGTCATCGCAAGTGACCGGTGCATGGCCTGTCCCATGGGAAACGTTTGCAGCACAGGTGGTGAGGGAGACGGGCCCACCGGGAGAACACGGGCATAGCAAGGACAGCTGATCTGTCTCCCAGTCAGTGTAGGACCACTAAGAGGAGACTAGTCAGGAATATAGAATTGCATGGAGTGCAGTTTGATGAAAAGACTCAGGCCCAGACCAGAGTTTCTACACAACCCAGGTGCACTGGATTTCACTAGACCTGGAAGTACTTATAAAGTCAATCATTATAACCTGAACTGCACAAAAAGCCTTCCCTAGGGAACCAGCAACAAAGCAACAATTTAGCTGAACCACACAGCTCAAGTACTGGTCCCCACTGGAAATTCTCCCATTTTAGAAGTAAGCAAAGGACAACAAATTAGTTCTAGCCCAGAGTTTAAGTGGTAGGAACAGCAAATAATCCAACACAGAAATTAAAGAAAAAACAAAGTACCCACAACCAGAGACAAAGTTTAATATTAACTAGTAAAGGTCTCATTTCACCAAAGAACACCTATAACACCTAGAAGGACCTGAAGTCCCCTGGGCTACCAAGCCAGAAAGGGGGGAAGGCCGGGGGCCTCAGCCATGTCCCCTGACAACCACAACCAGTCCTGAGAGTGGGGGATGAGGGCCTCAGCCACACACCCCAACACGTGCAACCACCCCAGCGACGAGCACCAAGCCGCTGCAGGAAGCAACCTGGGCTCTCCCAAGCTGGGGTGGTGGGGGCGTCAGGGGCCTTGGGCCTTGGCTATGACCCCCCAACACATGCAACCAGCCCGGTGATGACCACCAAGCCACAGCAAGAAGGGCCCTGGGTTCCTGGGCTCTCCCAGGCCGGGTTGGTGGGGGGTGAAGGCTTTTGCCATATACCCCTGACATCTGCACCAAGCCTGGCAATGAACAAGCCACCGCTGGAAGACCCCGGTCTCCCCTGTGGGAATGAGGGGGGTGCCGCAGGCCTCAATCCCACCCCTCCTCCTTCCTCCTTCCATCCCATTTCCTTCCCCTTTCCCCTCTCCCCCTCCCTCCCAACTGCTCCACAACAACATCCTAGAATGTAAAAAAAATATTAATAAAATAAAAAAACAATTTAAAAAAAACAATAAAAAAAGATAATTGGAATCTTTCCATGAACTTTTTGAAGTACCCTCATATAAAATGAGGTAATAATACCTACCTTATAAGGTTGTTGTGATTAAATGAGACAATGGCTATAATTTTCACAGTGCCTGACACATAGTAAGGCACTCAAAAAGAATTTGCAAGGCTGTGTAGGACATGTCTTATATGGGGTTATGTAATTTAGAAATGCTTTTGGATGCAAAAAAACTAACAGGGGCTTGCACAAATAGAGGTTAATTTTATCTCATGGAAGAAGTCCAGAGGTAGGTGGTTCATTCATCAGTTTAATGAAGCCAGGGGTCTTGGTCTTGTGCTGGCATCTCTATTATTGTTTGGCTGCTGTAACTCTGCATTCAAAGCAAAAAATGGGGAAGGGGTGGTACCAAGTACTGATACATCCATCTCTTTTGTCAAGACAGAGTTCTCAGAAGTCTCCGAACAGTGCTTTTACTTGCATCTCATTGGCCAGAACCATGTGACATGGCTACCTCTAGCCGAGAGAGGTTGGCAAAGTCAACATTAGCTCTTCTGGTCTCACTAGAGGAGGGAGATAGGAGTAAAAGAAGCAGATGCTGGACTAGCTACACTCATATAAACAGAAAGAGGGAAGGATCAGAGTGCGGGTGGAATCATGGATGACATACATTCAAGTTGGATCTTGAAGAGTGAATAAAATTTGGGTGAAAAAAATTAGTATTACTATTTTGGGTATATGACAGGATCTTATCTTCATGCCACTTCTAGTCTTGTTGAGCAGCAGAAAGTGTGTGGGGTGTTTCTTTGGGGTTTTTGTAATACTGGTCACCTTGTCCCAGGGTGTTCTCAGAGGACAAGATGGCTTTCTTTTACCTTCTTGCTTAAATTCAGGAGCAGATATTTCTAATCCTTTTTATGTCTGGGGTCTTCAAAAAATGAGCATAACTGTCCTTGCTCGATTATTCTGTGTGGAATTGCATATTACCTCTCATATGTCTTTGAAGATGGCTTGGACAGTGATAATTGTGGCTGGGTGCACACATGGCTGTAAAGGTAAGTAATCTGTTCTGCAGAGTATGCCCCAAGAACCTCTTCAATGATCTGCTGGGTATTTGTTAAGTAAATGATAATTCGAAAACACAATCTCTAAGACTAACATAGAAGTTGTTGCACTGTGGAAGATGCAATGCTTATTTTGTTTTTGAGCTTTTTCATTTAATTTGAAATCATCTTTAAAAAACAACAACAACAAAGCATTGTGCTATATAGCAACTACATTAAGGATTACTCTAATGTGGGAATTTTTCAAATTATGTTCAGAGATTCTTTAGAGATGCTTGTGAGGTTTGACAGGCAAGATAATATGAATTTTATTTTAAAATATTTTTACCTATTTAAAAACTGTAATAAAAAACACTGGCACTCAAATATGTTCCATGCCAAATTGGGAGATACCTACTCTAGCTAGCGTTACTAGTAAACTTTTATGTAGAACTGGGAATGAAGTTTCTTTTTCTGTCTCTGTTTTATTAGAGAATGTCCTGAGATTACAAGACAGGTTGTTTATTGAAATTTAAACTCAAAATGAGTGAATTAGGATTTTCTCAAAACCGTGCAATGAAAATAAAATCAGATGCTGAGGTTGACATATGATGGTAATTGTCATCTAAACTCCCTAATTTCAAGTGTATGTTCCTTAAACCAGCCTCATTGATCTCTGCTTGATGTTATAAGTAATTGATATAAAACAGAGCTGATAAAATAAATTTATACTTCTAAAATGCCCTTTTATCTGTTTTACATATTGAAGCTCCATGCAAGATTTTATTAAAAAAAAGAAAAAAGAGTTGCCTGCTAAAAAAAATTAGAAAATGGAATTCTAGTTAAGCAAGTCCTTAACTAGAAACAACACATCAAAATCTGTTAGTATCCCAAGGAAATAACTTCCAGGTTTAGTCATAATATTTGACAGCTGTGTTTGTCTCTGCAGAGTTCAGCACATCGTGGGGAATCTGTTTATGCAGCTCGTTTTGGGTATTCCCTTGGAAATGGTCCACAAAGGCCTCCGAGTGGGGCTGGTGTACCTGGCAGGAGTGATTGCAGGTCAGTGTTCTGAGGGTAATACACAGTCATACTTCTGGGCTCTTAGGGTTAAAAGAAAATATAATAAACATTTAGAATGGGCTTCTTATTTAAGCCAAAAATTGATTGCACTCCTAATATGTGCTAGGGAACATGCTAAGCATTAGAGGTAATTTAATTAGAGATAAGATATTAGAAATAACATAAGCACACAGAGACAAGTCACTGTGCCTGTGCTCAGGTATCTCACGCTCAGACAGGGTTTTGCACAACTGGAAACTGCAATTTGCTGTTCAGGTGCATCTATTTGGTAAAGGCTGAAAGCGAGATCATGAAGGCCCTATGAGTCACACTAATGGTTTGGAGAAGTAACATGATCAGATTTGCATTTAAGGAAGAAAATTTTAAGAGAATGTAGAAAATAAACAAAGGCGCCCAAAGTCTGACTAGGGACTAGCAGCATATGGCTGTGATTTCTAAAACTGAGTGTGCCTAAGACGATCCATTATGGAGTGGGAAGAAAACATTAGAATTCTCATCCATCCATTTATTTATTTACTGGAAATATTTTTTTAAAAATTAAATTTTTTATTTTGAGGTAATTACAGATTTGCATGCAGTTGTAAGAAATAATACTTAAAAATCCCATGTACCTGTCAACTGTTTACCCCCAATGGTAACATCTTGCAAAACTTTAATACGGTATCACAGTCAAGATGTCCACATTGATACAAAGTATCAACACCACAAGGATCCTTCATGTTGCCTTTTTATAGTTATATCCTTTTCCCTCTCACCCTCCCTTACCCCTGGCAACCACTAATCTCTTCTTCATTTCTATAATTTTGTCACTTTGAGAATGTCATATAAATGGAATAATCCAGTATATATCCTCTTGGAATTGGCTTTCTTCGCTTAGTGTAATTGTTCAGGGATTCATCTAGGTTGTTGTGTGTATCAGTGTTCATTCCTTTTTATTGCTGAGTAGTAGCAGTCCATGGTGTGAATATATCACCGCTTATTCAATTATTTACTCATTGAAGGACATCTAGGTTGTTTTCAGCTTTGGGTATTAGGAATAATGCTGCTGTCAACATTTGTGTATATATTTTTATGAACATAGGTACAGGGTTTTGTGAAGCCAAGTTTTCAATTCTCTAGGATAGATGTACTCTCCAGGAGAACAATTGCTGGGTCATATGATAGTGGCATATTTCATTTTTAAAGAAAATTCCAGAATGTTTTGTAGAACATCTGTTCCAATTTACGTTCCTCACAGCAATGTATAGGTGATTCAGTTTCTTCACATCTTCACCAGCATTTAGTGTTTCACTATTTTTTATTTTACCTCTGTTTATAAGTAAGTAGTCATATTTCATCATGGTCTTAATTTGCATTTCCCTAATGGCTAATGATGTTGAACTTCTTCTTATGTGCTTATTTGCTCTTGCCTATCCTTTTCAGTGAAATGCCTGTCCATGATTTTTGCCTATTTTTAATTGGATGGGTTTTTCTTTCTTTCTTTCTTTCTTTTTTTTTTTGGCAGCTGGCCCATACAGGGCTCAAACCCTGGACCTTAGTGTTATCAGGACCAGGCTCTAACCAACTGAGCTAACCAGCCAGCCCCTTTTTCATTGTTGAATTTTGAGAGTTCTTTATATATTCTAGGTACTAGTCCTTCATTGATGATGTAGCTTACAAGTATTTTGTCCTAGTCTGAAGCTTGTCTTTTCATCCTCTAAACAGGGTTTTCCACAGAGTACAAGTTTTTAATTTTAATAAAGTCTAATTTCCATATTTTGCTTTTGGGACTATGTCTAAAAACTCTTCACTAAGCCCTAGGTCCTGAAGATATTCTCCTATGCTCTCTCCTAAAGGTTAAAGTTTTATGCTTTACATTTAAATATGTGATCCGTTCTGAGTATTTTTGTATAAGGTGTGAGGTTCAGATTGAGATTCTTTTTATTTCTTTGTTTATTTTGCCTATGGGTATCTAGTTATGCCAGAACAATTTGTTGAAAAGACTCTTCTTCATTGAATTGCTTTTGCACCTTTGTCAAAAATCAGTTGCCTGTAGTTGTGTGATGCTATTCTGGATTATTTTTATTCCATTACTCTGTGTGTCTATTCTTTCACCAATACCACATAGTCTTGATTATTGTAGCTACATAATAAGTCTTGGAATCAGTTAGAATGATTCCTCCCACTTTATTCTTCAGTTTCAAAACGGTTTTAGCTGTTCTAATTCCTTTGCCTTGCCATATAAATTTCACAGCAATCCTGTCTATATCTATAGAAATTCTTACTGGGACTTTAGCTGGAGTTGCATTAAAACTGTACATCAGTCGTTCAGTCCATGAACACAACATGTCTTTTATTTAGATCTCCTAAATGGTATTTTATGTGTGTGTGTATATATATATATATATATATATATTTGGTGGCTGGCTGGTACAGGCTATTATATTTTTAATTTCAGTGTTCATTGCTGGTATATAGAAATGCAATTGATTTTTGTAAGTTGATCTTGTATCTTGCAACCTTGCTGAACTCATTAGTTCTAGGTTTTTGTTTGTTAGATTCCTCGAGATTTTCCATGTCATCTGCAAATCATCCTGTCATCTACAAATAGGGACAGTTTTATTTTTTCCTTTACAATTGGTATGCCTTTTGTTTCCTTTTCTTGCTTTATTGTGCTGGCTAGCACATCCAACACCATGTTCAATAACAGTTGGGAGAAAAGAGATCCTTGCCTTGTTCCTGATCTTAGGCAGAAAGCAGTTAGTCTTTCACCACTAAGTACAATGTTAGCTGTAGGTTTTTTGTAGGTGCTTTTTACCAATTCATTTATTACTGAAAAATGAACAAGAAATCAAGCATAACTAATATGTAATTTGTAGATTGACATAGCTCCTCTTTGATCTTTACGTGTCACATAAGTATGTGTAATTTCCTGGGGGAAGGGTGGGAAATCCACAACAGATAGGAACTGAAAGCTCTCATTGCCCTTTTCCCTTCTGTGTACAGGATTTATTGCGGTCTGTGTGTGCCTGGTTAAATAAACAGAGTAATCTTTACAAGGAGTAAAAGATGTCCTGAGTTACGGAGTTATCAAAAAAAATTTTTTTGTATCTCCCAGATTTGCAGATTATTTCATGATAAATTACTTAGAAGAGTTGTTGATTTACATTAGTTTATGCATTCTTCTTTTACAAAAAGATGGGTGTCTAATTTGCTGCCTTTTTTTGTGTGTGATGAAAGGTTTTGGGTAGTATGCTACCTAACAGATGTTACCGAAAAAATGAACACAAAATATGTTCCTTTGAGGACATGATAGCATTTTTCTCTTGAGGAGTGAGAAAATAACTGCTTTTCCAAAAATATGCATGCTATGAAAGGGCAGTTTGAAAACTGGTAATTAGAAATTTTTTTATCATTATGGGATTTTGCTGTTGAAAGTGATGCAACATTTTATGTGTTCACACTGAAAAAGCTGGGACACAACTTCTTAATCTGTTTTAAAATTTTTCAGTGAAGAGTTTTGGTGGGGTTTAAACTTTATTATAGCACTTTCTGATTAGCTTGCAAGAACAAATGACTAACATTGGGGAAGGTGGGAATTAATAGCCAAATTATAACAAAAATTCTGCATGATTGGAGTAAGCAATTCTTCCACTTGAAACCACGCATCATTTTTAGATTTTATATTTTGGCTATGACAGCCATTTCTATAGAAAATAACAGAATTTAGGATTTCATCTATGCATTTCTATTTCATGATATTTAACCAGGATTTTCAAAAATAATGAATCTTATTTTATGATACTGCTCACTGAAAGATTTTTTAATACCATTAATGAAGTAAAAATAATTTTAAAATATTGTTTAATCAATATGTCTCATCCTTTTAAAATTCTATTTTTGTGTTTTAAAGAATATATCAGTGTAGTAGTACATACATATGTAATTTATAAATAAGTAAATACACCTATATTGCAGTGGGTGGTTTTATTAGTTTCTTAGGGCTGCCATCACAAAGTGCCACAAACTGTGTGGCTTAAAACAACAGAAATGTATTGTGTCAGTTCTGGAGGCTGGAAGGCTGAAATCAAGGTGTCGGCAGGGCCATGTTCCCTCTGAGACCTGTAGGGGAGAATCCTTCCTTGCCTCTTCCTGGCTTCTGGTGGTGGCTGTCAATCCTAGGTGTTCACTGGTTTGCAGCCACAGCACTTGGATCTCTGCATCCATCGTCATGTGGTGTTCTCCCCTGTGTTTCTCTGTCTCCTCTTATAAGGACACCAGTCACATTGGTTTAGGGACCCACTGTACTCCAATATGACCTCACCTTAACTAATAGCACCTGCAACAACCCTATTTGCAAATACGGTACTGGGGATTAGGACTTCAACATATCTTTTGGAGGACACAATTCAACCCATTACAGTGCTCACTATTTTTTTACTGATCAGAAGTTTGGCAGCTCCCTGGAGCCGAGGATTCCAATGAGGGCCTGCGATCTGGCAGGCACCAGTGGCAGTGGGGATGGAGAGCAGGAAGCAGTCATATGATGTGTTAAAGAGATAGATTTGGTAACTTCCCTCCTACTGTTTTGGATCCTGTTTCTCCACCTGCTCCTTCTGTTTCTGCACACACCCATCTTTTCCTGCCCTTGTAATCCTTTTGCAATGATCAGGCCTTGCCTGGCCCCAGCATCTACACCCCTGTTTCCCCCAGGGCTTAATTTCAACCTGTGGACTCAGCCCTGCCCTAGTTTCAGAGCAGAGCGAAGGGAGAATGTGAGTAACCCGTTCGCATCATCTGCCTATTTCTGCAATACCTTCTCGGTAGGTATCTCTGTGCCATTCTGGTCTATCCTTCACACTGCTGCCTGGGTCACCTTCCTCAAACACAGACGTTATATTATACCCTTCTTAAAAAACTTACAGTGGCCAAAAGATAGTTGAAACAGCCAAGAATGCTATTCATTACCTTCTACTACCTGGCCTCACTGCCTTTCTTGCTTTGCTTTTTTTTCTAGATTCCTTCATACATGATATAATCCTAGTTTCCTTACCCATGCTCCTGGAAAAGTGTGGTCCATGGATCAGCAGCATTGGGATCACCTGGGAACTTGTTAAAATGTAGCATGTTGGGCCCCACACCAGACATACTTATCAGAGTCCGCATTCTAAAAAATCTATAGGTGATTTGTGTGCACATTAAAGACTGAGGAGCATTGATCTGCACTCTGCAGCAGTGTCCCCCAGTTTGACCGATGGTCAGAATCATCTCGAGAGCTTGATACAAATAAAGCTATTCAGATATCACCCAGATCTGCTGAATCAAAATCTCTGGGGATATGGTCCTGGGATATGTATTTTTTTTGTTTTTCTGTTTGTTTAGTGAGGTATAATTCATACACAATCCACTGCACATATTTAAAGTGTATGATTTGATAAGTTTTGATATGTGTATATAACCACAAAACTATCATCACAATCCATCACACCCCCCCAAGTTTCCTTATGACTCTGTGGAATCCTTCCTTGTCTCACCCTCCCCAACCTACTCTCCCTCCCCAACCTCTCCCTGGCAACTACTGATCTATTTTCTATCATTACAGATTAGTTTGTATTTTCTAGAATTTTATATGAATGAGATTGTAGAGTATGTACTCTTTATTGTCTGGCTTCTTTCACTCAGCATAATCATTCTGAGATTTTATGTTATATGTATCAATAGTTGATTCCGTTTTATTGTTGAATAGTATTTAATTGCAGGTATATATAGCACAATTTGTTTATCCATTCTCTTCTTGATGGACATTCGGGTTGTTTCCAGTTTGAGGCTATTACAAATGAAGGTACTATGAAAATTTTGCTTGTTTGTTTTGGTGGCTGGTCACTACAGGGATCTGAACCCTTGACCTTGGTGTTATAACACCATGCTCTAACCAGTTGAGCTAACCGGCCAGTCCTTGCTATGAACATTTGTGTGCAAGTCATTGTGTGGACAAATGTTTTCATTTCTCTTGGGTAGATACCTAGGAATTGATCCTATGGTAGGGTATGAGAGTACTTCAAAAAGCTCATGGAAAAATTGAATTCAAAGATCATACAAATCCTTCCATGAACTTTTGAAGACCCTTGGTATGTTCAACTTTTACAAAACTGACAAATTTTTTTAACAGCTTCACTGAGATATAATTCACATACCATTACAATTCACCCATTTAAAGTGGACAATTGAATGTTTTTTAGTTAATCTACAGGGTGTGCACCCATCACAATCTAATTTTAGAACATTTTTATCCCCCAAAGGGACTCTGTAGCTGTTAGCAGTCATCCCCCACTTTCTACCCCACAACCCTGTCCCAGCTCTAGGCAACCACGAATCTACTTCTGTCTCTATAGATCTGCCCATTCGGACATTTCATGTAAATGGAATCATACAACATGTGTTCTTTTGTGACTGGCTTTTATCATGTAGCATAATGTCTTCAACGTTCATTCATGTTGTATCACGTATTGTACTTTATTCATTTTTATTGCTGGACAATATTCCATTCTGTGGATATGTCACATTTTCTTTATCCATTCATCAGTTAATGGACGTTTGGGTTGTTTCCCCTTTTTGGCTATTATGAATAATACTGCTATAAACATTTGCGAACACATTTTTGTGTGGATATATAGTTTCGTTTCCCTTGGGTCTATACCTAGGAGTGAAATTGTGAGGTCATATGGTAACAGTGTGGTACTATTTTACATCCTCACCAGAAGTTCCTGTTCCTCCACATTCTTACCAACACTTGGTATGGTCAGTCTTTTTAATTTTAGCCCATCTATTAAGTGTGTAATGATAACTCAGGGGGTTTTAATTTGCATTTCCTAATGACTAATGACTATGAGCATCTTTTCATGTGTTCATTTGCCAGTCATGTACCTTCTCTGGTAAAGGTCTGTTTAAATGATTTGGGTTATATTCCTTATTCTGTATAGCATTATATATCATACATTATGATTACAAGTCCTTTACCAGATATATGGCTTGCAAATATTTTCTCCTAGTCTGTGGCTTGTCTTTTCATTCTCTTAACATTATCTTTTGAAGAGTAGAAGTTTTACATTTTGAGTAAGTCTAATTTTTCAGTTTTTTAATTTAAGAATTGTGCTTTTATTATCATATCAAATAAATTTTGCTTAACACAAGGTCATGAAGATTTCTGTTATGTTTTCTTCTAGAGGTTTTATAATTTTAAGCTTTACATTGAGGTATAGGATCCATTTTTAGATGTGGTGCAAGATATGGATTGAAGTGTTCATCTTTTTGCATGTAGATGTCTGTTCCAGCATCATTTGTTAAGACAATCCTTTCTCCACTGAATTACCTTTGTATCTTGGTTGAAATCAGTTGTCCATATTATATGTGTTTATTTCTGTGCTTTCTATTCTGTTCCACTCATGTATTTGTATATCTTTACAGCAATACCATACTGTCTTGATTACTGTAGTTTTCTAATAAGCCTTGAAATCAGAAAGTGCTAGCACTCCCACTTTGCTCTTTTTCAAAGTTTTTGGCTATTCTAGGTCTTTTGCATTTCCATGTGGATTAGTTTGTCAATTTCTACAAAAAGAATCTGCTAGGATTTGGATTTGGATTGCATTGAATCTATAGATCAACTTGGGGAGAACTGACATCCTAACAATACTGAGTCTTCCAAACCTTGAACAAGGTATATCCTTCCATTTATTTAGGTCTTTCAAAATTCCTCTCAGCATGTTTTTTAGTTTTCAGTGTTTAAGTCTTGCAATTTTTTGTCAGATTTATCTCTATTTCATATTTTTGATGTATTGTAAGTGGTACTGTTTTAAAAATTTCTATTTTTGATTCTTCACTGCTATTACATAGAAATGTAGGGTTTTTTGTATATTGATCTCGTATGTTCCAATCTTGCTAAACTCACTTGTTATTTCTAGTAGTTTCTTTTGTAGATTTCATTAGATTTTCTATATAGATTATCGTGTTGCATGTGAATAGAGAGAGTTTTACTTCTTCCTTTTCAATCTGGATGCCTTTTATTTCTTTTCCTTGCCTTACTGCACTGACCAGAATCTCCAGTACAGTGTTGAATAGAAGTAGAGACTGATCTTAGAAGGAAAAGGTTCAGTTTTTACCTATTAAGTGTGATGTTAGCTGAGGGTTTTTCCTTGCACAGTATTCCTTATTTGTTCAGTGTTTTTATCATGAAAAGGTGTAGATTTTGTCAAATGCTTTTTCTGTGTCTATTAAGATGAATATATTTTTATTATCTGTTTTAATTTGTAATATGGTGGATTACACTGATTAATTTTCAAATATTAAACCAGCCTTGCTTTTTTAAAAGATAAACACAACTTGGTCGTGATGTATCTCGGGTAATTTTCTCACATTCTCTTTCCAGAGTTTTTTCTTGTGCAACTCTCCCTGTGTTGCTAACTATAGATACCTAAGTCTATCTGGACTCTATAAAGTCTGTCTCATCAACTTGGTTTGCTGGGATCTGCCTGGGTTTCCCCGTTCATGCACAGCAGCCTATATTCTCTCTGAGGGCAGTACCCAGGCAAACAGACAACTCACCTAATTTATTTCCTGTCTTTCAGGGTTTACCGTTCTTTGTTGTCTGATATCCAGTATCTTGAAGACCACTGTTTCATATATTTTGTCCGGTGGTTTTGGCTTTTTCAAGTGGGAGGATAAATCTTATTCTTCTTACTCCATCATGGCCAGAAGTAGACATATGTATCTATATTTTAAAAATAAATTTCTCATCTGATCCTGATGCAACCACCCCAGCCAGCCCTAGTCTGTAGGTTAACATTTGAGAATCATTGCTCTAACCCTGCTGGACTATTTCTCACTGATCTTCAGTTATCCATATCCATATACCTTTGTTTCTGTGTCTTTGCTTTTCCAGTTCCCTAAGTCCTGACTACTTTCTTCCCCTTTGTTTTCCTTATCCAAATCTTAAAGATTCTTTAAAGTTTAATTGAAATGTTATCTCCTTCTCCACAGAGTAGCAGGCCTCCACCCTTCTGCTGAGAAAGTCATTTCTTCCTAAGTGCTCTCACAGCAAATTTATTGTTTTGATCATAGTAGTTGTTATACTTTGCACTTTATAGTAGTTGTTTGCTTGTCTATTTGTAGATTCCTAAGGTAAGACACTGTCTTTCTTGCTTAAAGTAGGTATTGTATTACATTGTATCCTAAGGAATGAAGGAGGGCCTTGAAAAGAAGAAACCAAGTAATAGAACTGAGCAGTGCAGAGAGAACATCTTAGAATTTGCATAAGGTATTTGCAAAGCCTTGTTTTGGTCCAGAAAATCAAGGATTGGGTTAGCAAACAGGTTTCATCTTGTTTGGGGAATCTGATTGAATGGTATGTTGAGAAGGACTCTGAGGCCACATCCTGGCTCCATGAGAAAGATAGCCATTAGATAATAAAGTGTTGCAATGTCTTAGGTATTTTAATAGTTTTGACTAAATGTGCGGGATATTTTGAAATAATAGCTAACAAGTATGCAATATATGTCAGGCAGTGTTCTAATCATCATATGTATATCAACTCATTTACTTCCCCTGACATCCCACTGAGGTAAGTTCTATTAATATCCCCATTTTGTAGGTAGGGAAACTGAGGCACAGAGAGGTTAAGTAACTTCCTCAAGTCACACAGATGATAATTCTGGCCCCAGAGTCTGTGCTCTTGTCACTGTTATACTGCTTTTCTAATGAATATTTAATGTTCATTAAAATTAAAAATTGAGGTAGTTAGCCTACCTCACTGTACTTCTACAGTATGGAAAGGACAGAATGAATTTGTTGCTTCTTGTTAATATAATGGTCCAAACTTCCCAAATTTTTACCTTAGATTAGGATTTATCTTTCATGATTCTTATAGTCATGTCTGATCCTTTGTCTTTTATTTCTTTAGGATCCCTTGCCAGCTCTGTCTTTGACCCACTCAAATATCTTGTGGGTGCTTCAGGAGGAGTCTATGCTCTGATGGGAGGCTATTTTATGAATGTTCTAGTGGTAAGAACTTTGGGAATGGACTCTATGGACCTTTAAAAAAAAAAAACCAATAATTTATTTAGTTAAGGGAGTCTTCATTTATCAATATTTACTGACCACTTATCTTTCCAAGAATTATATGGCCACTTGAGTTTTCCTTTCATATTTTATCTTTTTTCCTCCTGATCTCAAAAGTAATTCATACTAAATAAAATTTTAAATTAGAAAATAGAAAGTCAAGTTCCCAATATAGTATCTGTTCACAGTTTGATATATATATATACATATCCTTGCAGACCTTTATCTATATGTATTCAAAAATCCTACTAATATTAATACTACAAAAATGGAATCACCCTTATATTGTTCTGCATCTTAATGTAGAGTATCCTGACCATGTACTCATGTCAGTACATAGAGATCCCCTCAGTCTTCACAGGTGCTCCAAGCATCCTCTATCTATCAGCATCACAATTTATTTAATGAATCTCTCATTAAAAAAGTTTTGGGGTGACTCCAGCTTTTTGCATTTACAATTAATACTGTCAGGAATTTTTTTTTACATTTATGTTTTTGCATTTGTGTCATTTTTTGTTTGTTTTTGTAGAATAAATTCCTAGAAGTGAATTTATTGGATGAAGGCTTTATATTTTAATATGCATATGCCAAATTGCCAAAATTGGCATATCATTTTATACTCCCATGATAGCATGACAGAGTGAGTGCCAACCACTTTTAAAAACAAGCTAAAATCTTGACTAGTTCTTAATCAAGAACCATTTAGGTATACGTTAAATATACTCTAGGAAGAAATATACTCTAGGAAGAAAAATATCAAACAATTAATTATAAAGCTGTTCCAAATATAGAAGTCACTTAGAGAAATGGTTTTTAATCTTTGGATACAACCCATTGGTAATTGTGAACTCAGTTTAAGGGATTGTGGCCAAAAGTTAAACAAAAAGAAAAAAACAGTGTGTATCATGTATAATAAGGGTAAATACTGTTTGAATTATGTGTGTACTGGGTGGTTATATAAATTGTTTCTTACCTTGGGTCATGGTCACAACGGTTTGAAAAACAATTTATTTACAATAAACACAACTATTTCAGCATCTTTACTCTTTGGAAAGAGAGTTAATAACTTGAAAGGGAAGGGAGAAGTAACTCAATAAATTAAAGTAGAAATGTCTGACTTAGCAGTTCTCTTATGATATGCGGAGGTACTGCAAGCTGGACTGAGATTTTTTGAAGCTAAAATCAAACAATATTTTTTGACTAACATTTTCAATTTTTTTGAAATTATCTCAAAAAATTAAGGTAATTAAAAATAAAATTAAAAAAACAGATGATAAAAAATTAAGGTCATACTCAAATTTTAGTTAAGTCTTTGCTAACTACTACTAGGAAAGAGGATGAAGACATATCAAATGAATATTAATCAAAAAGCCTGGGACTATTTCATAAGACTTACTTTGACAGCATTTATTTATCTCTTTATTTATTGACATGTTAAGTATTGGTTTTATATTACCTATATTTAGATTATTTCTGGCTAATAAAATTGTGTCTAGTTCATTTCATGAAATTAAACCTCGTTTCATCTTGTTCTCCAAAGTGCACTGGCACGGTACTTCCCAAATGCATTTGAAACTGTACACCCATGCTTTGTTTTGCAAGTATTTTACACTCGACATTATTTTAATTGAAAAGTAGATGAAGAGGGAATAGATCTGAGGTTTCCTTTGAAAATAGATAGCTTATATTATTATTTATTTCTTTGCAAGAATTTTCGAGAAATGATTCCTGCGTTTGGAATTGTGAGACTACTGGTCATCATCCTTATAAGTAAGTGTGTTTTGTGAATGCTTCATACCTTTAATTTTATGGGTTCAACCACAGAAGGCCTTTTCACACTTCCCAAACACTAACATGGAGGATGATTGCCATTGAGCCAGAAAGAATTATCTGCTTCATAGCCCTAAGCATAAAGGGTAAATGGAAGAATTTTCACAGACCCTCACGAGTGGTTCTTAGACTTGCACCCCCAGTGATGTGCTTTTGCTTTTTTCTTTCTTGAGTGGGGGAAGCCAAGAGAGTAGAGCTCCAAGTACCCCCTCTACTTCAGCCACAATAGCTTCATTTATGGTTTATAGATGGACGTTCTCTTCCATATACTGGAAATCTGTACATGATTTGGTCTGCAAAGGGAGAGCTTGGAGACCACTGATATACTCTATCTTCTTCAATTTCTAAATTTTCTAAATTTCTAAATATTCAGATTTAGGATCTAAGCATCATGTAGTGGTTGAGGATTGAAGATAAGAGAGTGGAGGTCAAGGAACTGAGAGGTCCGGAAACTAGGAGTGTGATTAATGTGCCTTTTGAAATCTCCAAGAATTTAAGAATTACACGCTAAAGGAGTTTAGGAAGAACACTCAATCTGCAGAGGGGATGAAGTTTAGCTGAGTCTGAAAGTAGGGGTAGATTTTGGATGATAGCAGGCCATACAAGGTAGAAGAAAACAAGAGCAGAGGCAGGGTACTAACCTGTGTTTCTAGACCTGCTCCAGATGAAGCTCTATCCACACGGAGAGGGCTGTGGGAAGGACAGACTGTGGGGTCAGACTGTACAGTCAGACTTGAAAGCTAAGGCAGAAGTTATGCTTGATAAAGCCTAAGATTTTGGCTGTGCACATAGTACGAAAAAACCATTCTCCTAATTAGTATCAAGAGTTCATTTATGCACATTATGGGAACTGGGGCAACTACCTCTGTAGACAGAGACTAAATTTAGTTTATGAACCATTTAACTGTAAAAAACACCAATATTTCATCCTGAGATAAAATAATTCACTTGTTTATAGTTTATACCATACTGTAGAGAATTTTTTTTTCCACAAGAAATCCAAAAGAAAAGGAAAATTGTTGGCAGAGAAAGGAGAGCAAGCGTCTGGAAGCTAGGAGGCTTGCTGTAGAAGCAGGACTGTCTCCTAACTTAACAGTCACAACCAGAGCCAAGGGATGAATCATTTGACCAAGAAAAATGCCCTCACACAAGTTACCTAGGTCTTCGGTCAATCTGCTTCTTTTGGGTAATTATGAATGACTTTTGTAAAATATGCCTCATACCCTTAATGGGGAAATGGTTTTAATGCCCTTCTGTAATACTCTTCAATGTTGAAGTAAAAACCCTTTCTTCATACACAGAGTATCTTCAAAGACAGGTTATATAGTATTATGTCATTCTTGAGGTAAGTAATAAAATCAATAAATGATGCACTTTTATGATATCCTACCAACATCTTATGCGTAGGTAAGGATATGCTAATGTTAACCTTCCCCAATTCCTGGCACATGTCATTTCTAAAATTTCTTTGGCTTGGTTTACCTACTATTGAAAATGAGAAGAGTTTCAGCACACACCAGATGAATAAGATACAAATATATTTTTATTTGAAACACATTTCCTTGGAAACATGTATTCAGTTTTGTTTTGTTTTTCAATGGGAAATATTCATGTTAATTGTGAAGGACAATTGGCTTTAAGAACCTTCCCTCATCAAGCATTATTTTTAGGATGTGTTTTCTTTTTTCTTTTTTTTTTTTTGTCATTTTTTCGTGACCGGCACTCAGCCAGTGAGTGCACCGGTCATTCCTATATAGGATCCGAACCCGCGGCGGGGGCGTCGCCGCGCTCCCAGCACAGAACTCTACCGAGTGCGCCACGGGCTCGGCCCTTAGGATGTGTTTTCTAACTAAGCTACCGAACTACCCTTTGGGAAAAATTAAGGAAATCTCACGTTTTTATTCTTTAAAAATATCCTTATAAAAGCAACTCTCTTAAAGTGAGCGTCACATTTTTTATGAGGATAAACATTTGGTTTATTGGAATAAGGGTTTCCTTTTAGCTGGGAAGACATGTCTTAGTTTAGAGGCTGCAGCAACCCAGAAGCAAACTCCCCTAGGAAGGGGACAAGATAAACAAGAGAGAACTAGGATGGAGAAATTGACAAATGGCTACAAAGAATTTTTGAGAGGAGGCCTCCTACTGTGGAAGACTAGACCAAAGTAACTGATTCCAGTTAAGTGTGTACTGTTCTCTGGAAAAGGTTTTCTTATACTTCCATAGTCCTATCTGTGTGTTGTTTAGGCTGGATCAGGAAATGCAAATGATGATGGAAAATATGATACAGCTTCATTTATCCAGCATTTTGTGCAATAGTCATTTACTATTATATTAATATTGAGGACTTCCTCGACCTCAATTTCTGTCCAGTGACTTCAACATCAATATAGTATTGAAAGGGAAACTAGCCAGAACACATGGTCCTGATGCTATTTCCCCAAAGGCAAGGACTAGGTTTTTCCATCTCCTAGGACACAGTGGCTTGCTAAGTAGAGCAGAGGGAATTGGGGGATGGGTGTGAAATGAGATAGCTGCAAGAGATGTTTCCAAGCATAGCACATATAGGGCAGAGTTCCTCCAGGACAAGAAACCTGGGAGCTCCTTTTGCAGCAGAGCTGACTTACTTGAAGAATGTCTAAGTTCTGACTCTCATGGTGCCATCAGAGAATATGGACTCATTTCCTTTTGTGGCCTATCCAGTAACTCCTGACGGTAGTTAGAGGCCATTAGCGTGGTGAATGAGAGTGGAGCCTCTGCAGCAGACTGCTTAACATTCAAATCTGTCCCTGCTTTTCAGCTGTGTGGCTTTCGGCAAGTACTGACTTCTGTGTCTTGGTTTCTTTATATATAAATTAGCACCCTCCTTCCTCACGTGTATTGCTGCAATAGTAGTATTCTATCTGGTCTCCTTGCTCCTGTTCTTGCTCCCTGATAGTCTACTTCTTGTATAACAGCCAGAGTGATCTTTTAGAAACAAATCAGATCACATCACTCCTGTGCTCAAAAGCTTTCAAAGGCTTCCTGTCACTCAAAGTCAAAGTCCTTACAGTTGCCCCTACATAATCTGTCCCTGCTACCTGTCTGATCTCATCACCCACCACTTTATCCCTAACTCTAGTTCAGAATCACCTAGAGGTCTTGTTAAAACAGAGGATGCTGAGCCCCACCCTCAGAGTTTCTGGTTCAATAGGTCTGGGGTGGGCTGGAGAATTTTCATTTCTAATAAGTTCCCAGGTGATGCTCATGCTGCTGGTTTTGGGGGAGAACTAGACTGTGAAAATCGTGGATCCAGTCAGATCGACTGCTTTGGTATTCCTCAAACATACCAGGCATGTTCCTGCCTCAGGGACTTTGTGCTTGCTCTTTCCTCTGCCTGGAAGACTCGTACTTCACATATCAGCATGGCCTGCTCCCTTATCTCTGTCCAATGTCATATTCTTAGGGAGATCCTCCCTGACCCTCCTATTAAAAATCACACTGTCCTCCTGGCATTCCCCATTCTCCTTCCTCTATTTGCATTTTCTCCGTAGCACTTTGCACAATTGACATACTCTGTTGTACTTATTTGTTTTCCTCCCCCCACTAGACTATCAGCTCCAGGAGGCAGGGCTGTCTCATCTGTTCACTGCTGTACATCTACCATCTAGAATAGTGCCCAGCATGTAGAGGATGATCAATAAATACTTCTGGATGAATGAATCTGTAAAATGGGATGACAATACCTATTTCATGGGATTGTTGTGAGGATTAATGAATTAATACATGTAGTGCTCTTAGAACAGCACATGGCATAGTGTCTCAATAAATGTTAGCTATTATTATTATTATTAGAGAGGAACCAAAAGCATTTGGCACACTGTTATAAAGATCCTGGCGCTTCATCATGGTGTTTTTCCTTCTAGTTGTGTCGGACATGGGATTTGCTCTCTACAGAAGGTTCTTTGTCCCTGCAAATGGGTCTCCGGTGAGTTCAGTTTTGTCCCTTTTTAATATAAAAATTTGTTTATCCATCAGAATGGGTCATCAAATAGGGGTTATGACTGTGATTTAGAGTAGTCAAATTTCTATTTGGAAGTTAAAAAAATTCCTAAGGAAATCAGACTGTTGGATTGTCCTTGTCACTTAACTCTCTCATAGCTCTGATCACTGGGCTCTACTTTGCTGCATCCACCTATTGGTAGCTCTGCCAAAATAGGACAGAAGGGATTTCCCTGTCCACAGAGATAAAAAGCAGATTGGAAAACAGTAATAAAAATTTGGACCATATGAATTTACGATACAAAGAAAACTGATTTCCAGTTTTGCTGGGATGTCTTTGAACTTAGTAGTTTCTATTTGAGTATTTGGGTGTATGTTATTGCTTGTGTTTTAATTCTGAAATCTCATTTATATGGGATCAAATTATGCTCCTATAGAGATCCCTCATGGCAACTCAACTCCTGCTCTTTTCCTGGCATTATATAGAACCACCTTAAATGCAATGATGTTCAAGGAGAAACAATGGCTCTGTCTTGTGTACTCAGAGAGTGGGTGAAATGACATTTTTAAGCTTTGCATGTTTTAGAACATCTCCTTCTCTCTGTGCACATGGAGTTTTGCATCTCTTTTGCCTTGCTCCCTCGGTCTCCAGATTTTTAAGACTTGTTTGACAATGATGGTATTTGTGTTTGAGTAAGAGAGAAGCAACTGAAATCTGCAATTAGCATTTTCTTCACTTATTTCCATTTCCTCCCCCTTTCTCCAAAGGTGTCTTTTGCAGCTCACATTGCAGGTGGATTTGCTGGAATGTCCATAGGTTACACTGTGTTTAGCTGCTTTGACAAGGCACTGCTGAGAGATCCAAGGTTTTGGATAGCAATTGCTGCTTATTTAGCATGTGTCGTATTTGCTGTGTTTTTCAACATTTTCCTATCCCCAGCAAACTGACCTGCCCCCCAAATAAGCTGATTAATAAAAAGAGCCATCTGGGGAAAAACAAAGGAAAACTCTGTGAAGAAACCAAAGTCCCAGCAGATGCTAACAATTTTATAAAGAGGACAAAACAACGCTCAACTCATCAGTTGCAAGGACTGCTTACAAAAGGATCTTAGGATTTAAGGAAGGGGCATCTGAATGCAAAGGAAGGGAAGAGGAAGAGAGAAAAGACAAGGGGTAGTGAAAACCAGACATTGGGTTTTTCCCAGGCATATGTTACACATCTTTGTAATGTATAAAAGAGACTTGCTCCCCTTGGAGGATGTATTTTGGAGACTGCTTGATAGAATTCATGAATATTGTACTATGCTGATAATAAAAACTTTTCATACCTGTTTCAGACTCCTGATAATCACTTTTAAATAGATCACTGTTGGGCCGACCCTGTGGCTCACTTGGGAGAGGGCGGCGCTGGGAGCGCCAAGGCCGCAGGTTCGGATCCCATATAGGGGTGGCCGGTGCACTCACTGGCTGAGCGCGGTGCGGAAGACACCAAGCCAAGGGTTATGATCCCCTTACCGGCCACAAAAAAAAAAAAAAAATAGATCACTGTTTGAGTAGATAGGTCACTACTGTTTGAGGGGCTTTATATACTTTATTGCTAATCTTTTCAGCAACCCATAAAGGTAGTTATTATTCTCTATCTTAGAGATAAGGATATGGAAACTTTTAAAAAATGACGTACTTGTCAGGGGAGGGGGCAGAATTTAAACATAGATAATGACCTGAAAGCCCATACTCTCCCCTACTGGTCTAATAATGCTGTGTTCCCCAAATACTGAAAGTTAGAATATCATAGGAATATAGGAACAAACATCTGTGGGTACACCATGAATGGTAGAAATATCTTACAGAAGACTGAGAATTTTCTGGATGGCTAGTTTAAGTCCAATAGTGTGTCTAATATTTCAAGGAACCTGGAACTGGCTTTTTGGTGCACGCTATGTATATGGACTCTTTGGATTTTCATCTGTAATAAGATTCTCATCCTTCATGTGGCTAGTGAGTCTCCTAGGAATGTGAAGTATTTATTTACAAAAGGTAAAATGTCATATCTGAAAGCTGAGAAGCCTGTGTCTTTTTTCTGTATAAAATCCAGATTGCTGATCTTTCTATTTTCTGAAATAGTAGTTTTAGGTCACCAGAACACAGGAAATAAATTTTTTTCTTCTTTCATCATGAATGTATTTATTAAACACCCATCTAAACATGTTACTGATCTAGGGTTGTTGAGCTCTTTTACCTGCCTGTTATCCTGCTGACTGGGCCAATTGTTGAGCTAGGGCTGGGTCTGGAGCTCACAGACCTCTCAAGCCCACTATCCAGACTGGGTCACAAATCCTTCACATGCCAGGCTGGGTCACCAGACCTCTCACAAGCAGGTCTATGAGCTAGGTAACTGGCCAAAAGGTCCTTGGAAGCTGTAGGTTGGAGAGCATGGCCGTGCATGGTGGATGCCCGAGGCCGCAGCACCACACATGTGGACTAACTCCACCCACCCACCCACAATTTGCTTACAAAGAATGTGCTGCGCCACCCCCAACCATACCTAAGATAAGGGGGCCTGATTATTCTATTTTCCCAACAGTGTTTAAAAAATTAAATTTAAGTATGAGGATATGAATATGTTCTTGGTTAAACAAAGACTCAAACAAGAACTTAAAAGATAAAAGTTCCTTTTATATTCCCACCCAAAACCTGCTCTTTTCCCTAGTGATGACCACTGTCAACAGCTTGGTGTGTATTCTTACAGATTTTTTCTATATAGGATGAGCAGAAGGGGAAATGAATTTAAATTGACGGCTGACTCATCTACAGCATTGAACTGCACTGAGTCTGCTCTATACCCTAAAGGGACAAATTCGGAGAACAAATTGAAGGTGTCCATGTTATAACTCCTTCTAAGCATGATTTGCCTCTCAGATTTACCTAAATTAAGAAAGTTTTCTGTTAATCTCTCTGTTTTAGCTAATTAAATATACTTACAAAATGTAGGCTTTAGCAACATAAATGAGATTCATGTATTGTTCTGTAACTTGCTTTACAATATGACTTAGTGATGGAGATCTTTACTCTTTAAGTTGCTGAATGATACAGATGTACTATAGTTAACCATTTTTCTCTTGGACATTTACATTGTTGCTGATTTTGTACAATTACCAACGGAGCTATGTGAACATTCTAGTACATGTGGTGTGTCTTTGAGTGTGTTTGCTGAATATTTCAAGCATCCAGAAGCAGAAATACTATGTTAATTTTGATAGATTTCTACAGCCTTTTAAACAGCTGATTCCATTTATATTCTTACCTACAGTATATGAGAGTAACAGTTTCCCCTGACAAACAAAAGAATCGTCTCTAACCAGATCCGCTACATTATAATGCCTTGGGAGATCTGGGATAAGTCAGTAATCATGTCCACCTGTCCTGGAACATGTTATCGTAAGAGCATTTTACTTAGAAGCAGTCATAATGGCACCAGAAAGCCATAAAATAACCTAGAATACTTATTATCCTTACCCTAGAACTCTGCATGTAGGATTTAACCTAATAACAATCCCAAATCTTTTGTCGTGTACTACCAATAGAAAGCCCGATAAATACTTACAATGGGGCTGTCTTTCTCTCTCTCTCCTTTGACCATTCTCCCTTCTTGTGATTATAAAATGCTCTGCAGGCCCCTTTTGGAACACATTTCAGGGCTACCTGATCTATGTCTCCCAGGTTGCAATCATCATACTGGCTCAATAAACTTTGCTATATGTATTTGTTTGTTTTGGCAGCTGGCCAGTACAGGGATTAATCTTTGCTGTATGTATTCAGTCTCAGTTGTTTTTTTTTAGGTCCATGCTCCCTACTTTGCCAAAAGAAGGTATTATAAATCTTGAGATTTTTGCATTTTGATAGTTTAAAAATACTTCATTTAAATTTGTATTTCTCTTGACTACTGAGGTTGAGTATTTTTCAAGTTTATTAATAATTTATATATTATACATAATGTATAATTTATATAATTCATAATATATAAACATGAATGTGCGTGTGTGTGTATAAATTTTTCCCTGATGAAATGTTTGCATTTAATCTGAAAAGTAGTATTAGTTAGGAAAGAGGTCCAGGGAAAAAATATTCATCTGCCATGGCCAACCCACCAGGTTGCTAGTTCTGAAGAGACTTCTAATGACCCAGAGCACGATGTAACGGTTAATAGCAGAAAACTAGACAGAGAAACAGGATTTGTCTATGAAATTAGACATGATGACCCACTAGTTATTCAGGATGATAACTAAGAAGTTATTATCTAATAAGAAAGATTTTTTTGGTACTAGAAGCATGGTTCATATTACTAAAAACAGTGATATTTTATTGGGTTCCCACAGTGGCAAAAATTAGAGTAAAAAAAGCACGCAAATATCCCGATATTTTAAATTTGCCATCTTTGAATTATAGAGGAAACATTTATTCAGCTTAATTTGGGGCTTATAACTTTAGTCTTCTAAACTGCAGTTTTATTAGTAATATTGAAAACATTCGTTATCATCTGTCTGTCCAATAAAGTACCCACTAGGTACATGTAGCTCTTTAAATTTTTATTAAAATTAAATAAAATTAAAAATTCAGTTGCTCTGGTACATAAGCTATATTGCAAGTGTTCAATGGCTACATGTAGCTAGTGGCTATCTTATTGATCAGTGCAGAGAATATATACATCGCAGGAAGTTCTATTGGACAGTGCTGTTTTAGAAGCATGAATGAACAGAAAGGGAAATGGATTTCAGCTGATGGCTGACTCACTTTACTGCATTGAACTGAACTGAATCTGCTATACATCCGCAAAGGGACAATTCAGAGAATAAGTTGGTGGCGGCCATCGTATATTTGCTTCTCAGATTTTCCTGCACTGAGAAAGGTTTGTGTTATCTCTACATTTTAGCTAAAGAAAGAGTTGAGATGTTATCTTTTGCTTTTGAATTGTATGGTACTGTATCTATGTATACTAGTTTTCTTATTTGCTATGAAAGCTTTAATTTGTAGCTAAATAATACTGCTCCTTTTTTGAGGAAATACTATGCTCTGTCCTTTAAGAAGAAAATCCTTTATTTCTTTTGTGATTATAAAAGTGTTCACAGTAAAATATTAAAATACATATAATTGTAAAAAATTATGCCAATTGTAATCCTACCATCTAGAGATAATCACAGTTAATATTCCAATGAATATCCTTCTAGACTTTTTTGTAAGCATATAAATTTATAATAATAGGGCCATACTATTCTATTTTATAACTTAAATTTCACTAAAACAATATATCAAATGTCTTTTTATATTATTGTATATTTATCATTTCTACTGGTTGCATAGTATCACACTGTGGATGTGTCATTATTTAAGCAGTCTTTCTTATATTAATAATTATTTTGGATATTTTCAATTTGTGACTATCATAAACATGAATAACATTCTCAGGTACATTTTAAAGTGCTCTTTGGATTGTTAGGTCAGAGTATGCTATTATTAATATAATAAAGTCAATAGAAATTTTCTGTCTCAGGAATACAACTAAATTTTAGAAGGTTGATGCTTTTGCAAGTCTTATTAACTATCCAAAGCTTTAAAAAGGAACTGAAGACTCTAGAGCCAGTTATTTAAAAAGCCAAAACTATCACTATTTGACATTCCTAAATTTAAATAATTAAACTTTTAAGAGAGAATAGATGATCTCTTAATGTTTCTTCCATGCAAATGTCAAGTTTGCTCAAAGAAAAAAAAAACAGTTTAGTAAAATAGTTAAGAGCTGACTCTAGAGCCACACTGATTGGGTTTGAATGCCAGCTCCAGCTGTGTGACCTAGGGTAAATTAAGATGTGCCTCAGTTTTCCCATCTGTAAAATGGAGGAAACAAGATACGTACCTCGTAAGATTTTTGTGATGAACACATCTTGTAGTATCCTAGTATTTTGTTTGATTGTGTAACATTTCCCTTTATATAAGGGATATAGGATATACATTTATATTTTAAATGAAAGCAAATGAAAACATTCACTCTTTTTATCTTTCCTTTGGGGTATATGTACCCCAAGATATCCTAGGATATCAACCTTAATATGGCACCTACTGGTTGATAATACAAGCAGCTAAATTATAACTTGTCCCACTGTTTCCTTCGAAAATCAAACTACATGTCTTAAATAGGTCAAATATTGTCACAATGAAAATTTCTGTAATACCACCACCACATTAATGATCAAGTAATATCTAATAACATTCTGGTACCATAAATAGGTTGAGAATTTTGGGGGTTCATTTTTATGTGATAAAAATTTAGAAAAATTTGCATAGCAAAGTATGACCATAAGAAAAATTTTATAAATTGTCATAAATATTACTGAAATGGATTTCTGAAAATGCTCAACTGCCAGAAAGAAACCAGAATTTAGACATTTAAATGTGGATTAAAACACAAATCTATAGCAAGAGCCATATCTATTTCTTCTGGTTTCATTAAATGCTGTATCTTGCTGAATTACCAAATGAAGCACACTCATTTTGCTTTGTGTACAAATGGGATTTTTTTGTTGTTGTCATTAGTTCTTTCTCTCTATAGACTCTGGTTCTATAAACAGCTCACCTGTGTATAAATGGGATTTGAAAAGATTGGCTTTGGTTATAACTTTTATATAAAATAATCTTAATAGGTTTGTAAGATCAAGTCAGTAGTTTTAGGAACCTCTCCAAAAGTTCCCAGTTAAAAAAGAATAAAACGTCAATGACAAACTTCAGCTAAGTACTACAACTTTCTGATAGAGAATCCTACAATTCTGTTTAGAATAGAGAATACATACACTCCTCCCCCAGGTATCACTTTTTAAAATTTTTCATTATGATGTCTAAACATAAGTGATTTAAAATTCCTGAAATTTAAAATATATTTTTGGTAACAGATTATCACTGCTATCTAGGGAAAAATTAAAGCAACCAGCACATGGAAAGAGTGATGCTTTGTTTGTATTTTGGCCATAGGTATGCTTTAAGAAATAGTGCTCCTTTCAAAATGGAAGAATTTATCTGCCTCCTATTTGATGGGGTTCAGAGCTAAGACGGCTGACTAAACAAACATGGGGGACTGGAATCTTCTTGGAGGTGTTCTGGAGGAAGTCCATGTCCACTCCACCATGATTGGGAAGATCTGGCTCACCATCCTGTTCATATTTCGAATACTCGTTCTGGGTGTAGCAGCTGAAGATGTCTGGAATGATGAACAGTCTGGCTTCATCTGCAATACACAACAACCAGGCTGCAGAAATGTATGCTATGACCAGGCCTTTCCTATCTCCCTCATTAGATACTGGGTTCTGCAGGTGATATTTGTGTCTTCACCATCCCTTGTCTACATGGGCCATGCTTTGTACTGTCTGAGAGTTCTAGAGAAAGAGAGGCAGAGGATGAAGGCTCAGTTAAGAGGAGAACTAGAGTGGGTAGAGTTTGAAATGCCTGGGGATCGGAGGAGACTGGAGCAAGAGATTTGTCAGCTGCAGCAAAGGAAATTAAATAAAGCTCCACTCAGAGGAACTTTGCTTTGCACCTATGTGATACACATTTTCACTCGCTCTGTGGTTGAAGTTGGGTTCATGATTGGACAGTACCTTTTATACGGATTTCACTTAGAGCCTCTATTTAAATGCCATGGCCATCCGTGTCCAAATATAATTGATTGTTTTGTTTCAAGACCAACAGAAAAGACAATATTCCTCTTATTTATGCAATCCATAGCCACTATTTCAGTTTTCTTAAACATTCTAGAAATTTTCCATCTAGGTTTTAAAAAGATTAAAAGAGGGCTTCGGGGACAATATAAATTGAAGGATGAATATAATGACTTCTATGCAAACAAGTCAAAACAAAATCTAGCCAAATATCATAGCACATCTCCAAATTCACTGAAGCGACTCCCTTCTGCACCTGATTATAAGCTGTTAGTGGAAAAGCCAATGCACACAACAGTGTACCCTTCTGCATTTCAGGCAGATCCTGACAATCAAAGTGTAAATGATGAGAAATGCATTTTGGATGAACAGGAAACTGATTCTAATGAGATGTACACACCTAGAACAACCTGTAGTCATCTTCAACACACCAGCTCAAACAATAACAAAGACACTCATAAAATATTTGGAAAAGAAGTTAATGGTAACCGGTTAATGGAAAAAAGAGAAACTGATGGTAAAGACAGCAAAAGGAACCATTACTCTAGGGGTCGCTGTCCTTTTCCAGGTGGTGCTGTAGATCTTTACAACCATATGGGGCATTCACCCCAAACAGCTTTCTCCTTGCCAGCTAACTGCACCTGGAAACCAAGGTGGTTTAGTGCTACGTGGGGTCCCTCTATAGAAGATGAAAACCAGGGGTCACCTCCTAATGGTAACCTCAAGTGCCAGTTAAGAGAGGGCACAATCAGAAGCCTTCCTTCACAGGGACACTCCCAACCACCTGACATTCCAATAACTTCTGATTCTTTGGGAGAGTTGTCCTTTGAGCCCAAGTTTGTCAGAACTTCTAATAATCCTACTATTTGTCCACCAAATCATCTAGTGTCCCTGACGAACAACCTCATGGGTAGGCGGATTTCCACAGACCTTCAGATCTGAACAGCTGTTGCCTTTTGGACATTCTGCATAATTGTCAGAGAAGTAGCCTAGTGGTGGTAGAGCAGAGACAAAATGGATAAGGGCTGTTCTAAAGACCACCTGTTAAGACAGACAACTGCAAACTCATTTCAGAAATGGAAAATAGCTCTAATTCTGAATTATGAAGGGATGGCTCTAAATTTAGACACAGACTTACCAAATTAGAGTTTTTTGTTTGTTTGTTTGAGTTTATGACTCCCTTCAGAATGTGTGAAACTCATTTTGGGAAAAGTCCACATATTCAGAATCGAGACTAAATGGTTTGACCAGGTTTTCTCTTTGAATAGACCCTAGCCTTAGGCAATTGTTCTTGATCTATATAATTCCTCCTTTTAGTTATTAATTCTTTATCTTTAGACACTGGATTAATTTTGTTTGCCCCTAGGACTTAATAACTTAGTTTCCTTAACAGACTGCAACATGATGTGTCTTGAATATAACCTTTATGTTGCTATCCAGTAAATAAAATCCTAAAAAGACTCGTGGCTTTCTTTCACCAGTTTACAGCATCGTGATTCACTGCCTGGATTGGAGTCTTGGCTCTACTACTCGCCAGTCATCTAACCTCACCATTCGACTAACAGTATCTGCCCTACAGGGACGCCATGAAGATTAAAATGAAAAACACCTATGTTTCGTACAGTGCTGGCACACAGTAAGCCCTCAGAAGTGCTAGCTATTATTAGCACGTTATTCCTCAACCTTCAGAGGCCCACATCAAGTCAGCCACAAATCAAGGACACTCCAAATGTAAAAGCTGGGGCTAAAACACACTCTCCTCAAGCCACTGGAAATCGAAGGGTCTCTTTGCGTTTGTCTTGCGCACTTCTTCGGGAAGACGGCCAAGCAGCCCAGCAAATGTAGATCACTATGGCTTCCGAGTTGAGAAAGGTGCGCCCACTACCACGGTCCGGGGACCCTCCCTCCCGCAACAATCCTCCTGCTCCCAGGCTCCACCTGGCCCCACACGGACACTTGTCCCCGGTCACCCAAACCCCACCTTTCGCTAAGCAACCGAACCGCCGAGGGAGCCGGAAAAGGAAGGAGAGGTGCTGCTCCCACAGCCGGAAGGGCGGGCGTACGCAGCCTCACTCGGCTCAGCCGGCTCTGGGGGATTCTGAGCGTCCCGGTCGCCATGAAAACCGGCCACATCCCCGCGATTCCGGACCGTGGTTGGCCAGTGCGCAGGCGCGCGCGCCCTTCCGCGCATGCGCAGTGCTGCTCCGAGCCCGCCAGTCACGGTGTCGGGCGCCGGCGACGCCGCTGCCGCTGTCGCTATGGCCCATTACAAAGTGAGGGGGGCGCGGCGCGGCTGGGGGCGTGCGGGCGGTAGCCAGCTGCTGGTCGGCTTCGGGGGGGGGCGCGGGGGCGCGCGCAGTTTTGAGGGGCCCCGAGGTAGCGAGACGGAGGCGGGGTTGTCCCAGCCCCTTCTTCCTGCTCCGGCCCCCGCGCTTCGTCCACTGACCCGCGGTGTCTCTTCAGGCCGCCGACTCAAAGCGCGAGCAGTTCCGGAGGTACTTGGAGAAGTCGGGGGTGCTGGACACGCTGACCAAGGGTAAGCCTGGGCTAGGAGAGGGTTCCTCGTGCCCTCGTCGTGCCACGCTGCGCCGCTGGCGGGCCGTGGCGTGGGGAGGGACTGGCAACAAGTAGGACCCGGCCGGGGTCCAGCAAGGTGGGCGTCGGGGTGTGGCGGGGACGGGCACACGCTGGCTGCCGGACGCCAGCGGGTGGGTCGCCTCGCTCACGCTTCCACTCTCAGCGCGGGGAGGGAAACTCCTGCAGCTGTTGCTGAGTCTCTCCAACTTCCGTTGCTTTGCCTCAAGCAGCGCAATGGACATGTTTGCTAAAGATCTTAGATCCCAATTTCTCTGCCTTACAGTCTTTTGCAGAGTCCATAAAATCTTAAGAAACATTTGCCCTCGAACAAAGGGTAGCTGGGAAAACTACCAGATTTGAAAGTGACCCAAAGTAGGCGATTCATAGCCAATCTGGTTGTGCCTTTTCAACCCCCGTTTCTTAATCTATATCAATTCCTACTTTGTGTAGATTTCATAATTAAAGTAGAATTACAGTTTAAAGAGCTTGCGGGCACATCAAATAGTTACACTGCTTCCACTTTTTAAAATGGAAGCTTACTGTTAACACTGTTGTCTCTTCCCCTCTTGAACCCTCTTAGTGGGTTCAAGATCTAAGTACATGAGTAAGATGCTCGAATCAGGAGGATTCCAAGATATAGTCAGGGTATTGCTCACTTCATTAGTTGAAGTAATTTGAATGCCTGCTATGTGTCACTTAGCTCACCAGCTGGGATTTTCAAGGGTGTAGAATAGAATTAATGGCAAAGATTAGGACCTGAGTCCATATAAGAAGAATCGTTAGTGTCTGAAAAATAATTTGGTAACTGCTCTTTGGGCAGAAGCAAAGTTTAGGAGAAAATTCTGGGAGAAGAACTCCTGGATCTTAGCAGAAATCAGGGCTTTTAATAGGCTGTAATTTTGAATTGCTACCTACTTTGGGTTCAGATACTAGCTTCTCTGTGTCTTCACAAATAAATTTCAACAAATATTAAGAGAGTGCTCTGTGAAAGTGCTGTTGTGTTGTCCGTGGAAGTGTCCCAGATGCTTGGAATGTTATCCTCTCAAAAAACTTCACAAGTTCATTTCTTTCATTTAACCACTTTATTCAGGTCTCTGTTCTAGACACCAGGGATACAGCAGTGGGAAAAAAAAAAAAAAAGTCCTCAGCTCTCCTGAGTTTATATCCTAGCTGGGGGAGACATAATAAATGAATACATAGTGTCAGCTAGTGGTAAATGTTACAAATAAAAACATAGCAAAGTTAGGGAATAAACAATGATGGGTGGGATGTGTATGCCATTTTATATAGGGTGGTAGGGGTAAGGCCTTTCATAAAGTAACTTTTGAGCAGAGACCTGAATAAAATAGTATATGTAATGTCAAGAGTTCCAGGAAGTACAGGGAGTCCAGAGTGGCTGGATGGGGTGAATGATAGAATGGTAAAAGCCAGAAAAGTGACACTTGTAGTAGGTAACTGACTACAGATACTAGATGAAGTACAGATTTGTGGCTACTAAGATTTTCCTTCATGTGAGATTGGAAACCCCTGGAGGTTTCTTTTCCCTTGCTCACAAACACTGGAATCTAATCTTCCAATCTTAGATTTCCAGTCTCCCAAATTACATCAGACAACTTAACATAGTATCTACTGATATAATTTATTTAAAATTTGATCTTCAGCTTCATACTTATTTTACACAAATTTAATTTATATTTTTTATCCAGCTTATTTCTAAGAGGATTTGAAACTACTTATAACATTAAAACACTGTAAGAATGGCTAAAGATAAAGATGATAAGTCATTTGTTAGAAGATGCATTTTAGCTATTTTGAGCACTATATCAACCTCTAAAAATTCTGGCTGCTAAGGCAAAAATGGGAACATGATTGGGTATAGAATTCTCATTGTCTGATTAAAAGGAAGTGTATTTCATCTATAGAAAAGCACAGGAAACTTAACATTTACATTACGTTCTGCAATTATCAACCCTGTAAGTACCATGGACAGAAATTAAGAAGCTGAGAGAAACCGGGTGGGGGAAGAAGAGGAGGAAAGGGTAAGAGTATTAATATCCGTATTTTATAAAATTAGGATTCAATAGAGATCAGTGGAAATTAGTGGAAGAAGAAACAGAGGTTTGAACATATAATTTAAAGAGAAAGGTTATAAAAAGAGATTAAAGAGTACTGTAACATTGAAAGGCGAGAGGGAAGGAGAGGAGGGGGTAGTGGTGGGGTAAATATACCAATTTCTCAAAAAATAGTGCTGGAAGTGTATTTAGAGAGATGAAGAATAACTATCAGAACTCAATATAAGTTGTTAAAAGTAGTTGCCCATTTTGTTTTTTCATACTGTCTATATTATTTTGAAAAATTATTAAAACTCTAAAAAACAAGAGAAGCATGTATAAGCATTAGTTTACAACAGGACTTCTTAACTTGTGGTCTAGATATGCAATTTTTGTGTGTGTAGTTACTTTTTTTTTGCTTTTATCAGAGTTTTCAAAGGGTTCCATGCATACAAAGGTTAACCACTGGTTTATAGAGATTTTTATCTGAATAGCAAATTTTAGGAGGAATTTGTTCAGTAGATGAGCAAGGTAGTGCTTACATGAGCTACTGGATATGAAAACACTAAAGTATATATTTTAATGTTGATTACTGGAAAAATTTTTGGTTTGTGATTAGTATATTGTGTATGAAACTTCATTCTTGAAGAACATTTTGAATTCAGAGCTTCTTCTAGTAATTATCATAATCCTGATGATTCTCTCTTAAATTTTTGTCAAATTTGTTTCTTCCCACCCCTCTATCACTTTAGTGCAGGTCACTACCTTTTTTAACTGGATTTTACTACATTGGCCTTTTAACTGTTCTTTCTGCCTTCATCCTTGTTCCACTTCAGTTGGACTTCCACACAGCAATCGTGATCCTGTCACTCCCCTGCTTAAAACGGTTTAACTATGTGCTTGTTATTCTGAGGATCAAAGTACAACCAAACCTGCATGACCTTCCATAGTCTGGCCCCAGACCACCTTGCCAGTTTCCTTTCCTGCCACATTACTCACAACTCCATCCAGCCATTCTTAACTTTTCAGTTCCTCAATAGGTTGTTCTCTTGCCCCTGGGCCTTCCTGTTTTATCTGAAACATTCACTGTGTAGGTCTCAGGTCTTTTCCTTTCTTTAGTAAGTCTTCCCTGATGTCCTACACTGAGTTAGGCGTTCTTCCAAAGTGCTCCCATAACCCGTTATCCAGTATTGCTGCTTGATACTTTCTCTGTCTTGTTCCTTGCTTATCTTTTAACTAGACTGTAAATTCGTTGAGAGTAGGGACCTTGTCTGTCTTGTTTACCATTTTATGGACAGTCTTAGCAATGTGCTTGGCGTATAGTAAGCACTTAATATTTACTAGGTTATGAAATATAATTTCAGCCATTCAAATTTAAGACTTTAATTGTTGTTTTTTCTGCTTTTTGATTTGCAGTGTTGGTAGCCTTATATGAAGAACCAGAGAAACCTAATAGTGCTTTGGAGTATCCTTTCCATTTTTGAAGTCAGAAAAAGGCCTTATTTTTTCATATTGAGTAACCTTTAAAATACTTTTGCTTTTTGAAAAAGCTACCTTCCTTTGAGTTTTTGGATAAAGGTCTCTGGATAATTATTGATGGTAGGGTGGGTGACTCTGGTCAGGGATATTGATGCTACTCTGGGCTATTTCATTAGTTTCATTCAACTCTAAGAAGTAAATTCTTAACATTGATACTAGTTTTTTAAAGCATCACTTAGGAGCTGCTACCCCAGAAAATCCAGAAATAGAGGTGCTTCGCCTAGAATTGGCAGAAATGAAAGAGAAATATGAAGCTATTGTAGAAGAAAATAAAAAACTGAAAGCAAAGGTAAATTTTTAAAAAGAATGTTAAAAATAATTTTACCTTTAATGATTGATTATGATTAAAACCTCACTAAAATGTACAACAGGGGAGGGAAGAGGGCGAATACCAATCTGAATTAATTGCAAGGCCAAACTTAGGCCCCATTTAGAAAACCACAGGACAGACTGTAAATAGGACAAGCAAAGTGTGGTCAAGAAGAAGTTCTTGGGAACCTGCATTGACAAAAAGATGAGAATATTGGCTAAGACTGCTTATAAGTAAATGGATAGTTCTGAGATTCTTAAGCAGTTGATTTAAGTAGGTCAGTATAGGGCCACTGCTTTGTGAATGGCATCTCTTAGACTAGGGCAGTGCACAATCTGCGTGGTCATATGTGGTGGCGCTGGCTTAAATTTAGTCTGTAAATTTGTTTGCACTTAATTTTATCTAGTGCTGAAGTTTTTTCTGTGTTAAGTCTCATGAGAATTTTCATAAACTTCAAATTAGTCTACTCTAAGTCTGAGGTTTTACCACATTCTGAATCACATAATGCACTTTACATTATTCTAGGTATTTCTTGTAGTGTTTCATTTTCCCAACAACTTTGTGAGATAAGTGAAATAGGTACACAGCACCTTTTATAGGTGAGGAAACTAAAGCACAGTGAAGTCTAATAAACTTCTCAAATTGATAGCAAATTGTAAGAACCCAAATATCAGCCTCATGTTCTTGCAAGCAATCACAATGTACTATAAAAAAAAATGCAGTATCTTAAATTACCCAAGATTTCACAATGTGCAAATGCTAGTCAAGTCTTTGGCACCTTTTAAATCAGAGACATTAGTTACTCTTCATTAATTGACCAGATTAATATGTGCAACATAACTCTACTTTTTAGAGGAAATTTCAGTGAACTTTTGGTAAGAAGAAAGTTCCTTATTATCAGCCACAGCATCTTCGGGAAGATATAGATTATTGCATATCAAGTATTTGAACAGTACAGTCATGAATTGGAATTAAATTTTAGTTTCCCAGTAATTTTAAAGGTTTATATGAAAAGGGCTTTTATTAGGTTTGATTGTATTAAATTCTAAGTCATTGAATGGTTTCAAAAGGATAGGTATAGAAACTTACATTAATACAAACTTACTGATTCAGTAACTAAATTGAACATAATAGTTAACTCATTTTGTTTTGTTTCTAAGTTTTTTACTTAATTTAGAATAAAATTCCTACCTAAACTCCTATGTCTTTGCCCCATAGCTTGCTCAGTATGAACCACCTCAGGAGGAGAAGCGTGCTGAATAGGATTCTTCTCAGTTGAAAAGACACTGAAAAAATGGTTTTGTATGACTTGAATAGTTTGTATAGTATATAATCTTTTCTGAACAGATGCTATAGAACTCTTTTAATATGTTTAATTCACCTATCACACTTTAACTGTTATAAACACATATACTTAAGAGTCACTAATAAAAACTTATTATAACTTTCTTTGGGTCTTAAAGAAGGAGAATCCAAAGTAAATCCTGACAAAAACCTAAACATAGCCATCTAATTCATTACCTTAGAAGACATTCTGTTTATTAGTCTGATTAGGAATGATGGTACTTGGTATTTTAGCCAAGGAAGTTTAGCATGTAGCTATTCCTTGGTTTAGTTCAGGATATGAGCACAGGTACAGTAACTCTTTAAAATGAAGGTGACACTGTTGTTTATATTCCCTGTAGGTAGCTGGAGGGATCTGTATGACATAAGATGCTTTTGCACAGGTTCCCATGAATCTTCCACTCTTGTTTATATAAGGTGGAACAAATATCTCTTCTGTGCCACCACTATGCCTTAGATAACTGTGTGTGTGCCAGTTTGAACTCTCACACCACATTTTCCTTCTATGCAATCATGCTTTATCTGATAATCTTGCCTTGCTTTGCTCTGTGCTTTAGTGGGTCCTAGTCACACACTGGCCTTTCTGTGTTGTTTTTCCAATTTGCTTAATAACAGCAGTTACCATGATTGTAATTTATATAACTTTAAACAGGATCACACTGTTCCCCTGCCTTACTTAGTTGCTTAGTTGAGTGCAGAACAGAGGCAATATAAAACTCTGGGTTCACGCATAAGCTGGGATGAGAAGGGGAATGAGCCATCTACGAGTATTGTGAAAAATTATAGTTTGTGGGTATAATTATATCGTGATTTTTTCCCTCAAAGTATTTTTCTAGCCTTGAATTCATTTTATCTTCATTATCCCTGTGAAGTTGGTAGGGCAAGTATGAGGGGAGGTTGGGTGCTGAATTTTTAGGCCAAAGACTGATATTAATACAAGTTACTAACTGTAGAACCTTGGGCACATTAGTTAACTGCTCTGAGATTCACTTTCCTCATCTGTTAAATAAGAAGACTATCTGTGTTGCCTACCTCACAGGGTTGTTGTGAGGGTTAAATGAGAATGTATGTGAAATACTTGTAAATGGTAAATTTAAAGCACTATATTCTAGTTTGTTAGTCCTTTTTCCTTTCTTTTGGAAGACTTACAGTCATACTTTGTTTTATTGGTCACTTATTTTCCTCATTGATAGACTGACATTTTAAAGTATTCCTATTTCATGTGTTTTATCCCTATTGTTAGAGAACCTGTCTTTATTTTTTGGCCAAAACACACATAGAAAACAAAATGATCTAATGAAAGCTGGTTTAACTAGCAAAAAGCCGGGCACCTGCTGAAAACTGTGATAAAGCCAATTATAAGGGCATGTTTTTTTTCTTTTTGACCAGCAAGGGGATCGCAACCCTTGGCTTGGTGCTGTCTGCACCATGCTCAGCCAGTGAGCGCACTGGCCATCCCTACATAGGATCCGAACCTGCGGCCTTGGTGCTATCAGCACTGCACTCTCCTAAGTGAGCCACGGGGCTGGCCCTGTAAGGGCATTTTAATCAGTCATGTTGACAGGAATGTAGCAACGGTTTGTGCCTCTTCTAGTCACAAGTTTGTTTTTGGAGAAGGGCCAGATACTATTGCAAGAACATTCACTTGAATAGATTTCTCTTTTACAATTTGAGGGCCTCCTATATGGACAGCAGTGGGCTAAGTGCTGGATGTGATAAAGATGAATGACTTGAAGTTGGTTATGAGTATATAAATAATTACAGTGTGGGTTTGGATGTGCTAGGAACCATAAGATTAAAAAAACATGGCCCCATGAGGGTTCTGAAACAGAGGGAGACTTGGCTTCTTTAAGCAGTTGGTATGACAGTCCCTTTGTGGATACAGGAAAGTTTTTCTGACAGCAACCCTCACTTGCTTTTTTTCTCATGGGACTAGTATTTATATTTAAGTCAGTCAGATAACTGTCTACCATCCTTTTGGACAGAATGGCAACATGTGGGTTGGATAATCACACTTTTAGGTGGAACTGTCCTGCTAAAACTGCTGTACCAGTCAGCGCTATTTAAAAATTCAGGGTCAGGCTGGCCACTGGAGGTCCTCTTCAACATTTCTACCAAGGATGTGGATGACGACTGTATATAGAAAATGCTCAGTGGATTAGAAAATAGATCCCATCAGTTCAGTTCCTGTTGTGTTCCAGCTGCCTTATCTATAAAATACAGATTTCACATTTTGCCTACTTCACAAGGTTGTTGTAAGGATCAAATTAAATATAACGGATGTAAAAGTGCCTTGTAAACGGTAAAGGACTACATACAGATCACATGGTAATAATGCCAAATCTGTATATGCCACAAAATTGGGAGACGTATATGGTTGGTAGACTCTATTGAAACAAGCTTTAAACTGACTGACAACCTGGAGTAGCCAAACTATTGGGCCTAAACCAAAAATTGAAATATCAAGTCTTATATTTAGGTTAAAAAATGCAGTTATACAAGTTTAGGCACTAGGATTGCTGACAAAGTACTAGTTCCAGTGATTATCAGTGTGAACCACTTATACCCAATGGATACTTTTAAAAGATTCCATTCTGAACAGCATTAATGGAAATATTGTCCAGGTGTTAGTCATCTTGAAGGTTGTATTGGTTAGTATAGTTTTGTATGTGCCAGACATTTGATGGATGTTGACAGGCTTGAATGCATATAAAGGAGAGTGATCAGTAGGGAGAGGAGATTTAAAAATACAAGAATGTGCTGTCCAATATGGTAGCCACCAGCCACATGTGGCAGTTAAAATTAAATAAAAACTTGGTTCCTTAGTCACACTAGCAACATTTCGAGTGCTAAGTCTACACATGGCTAGTGGCTACCATATTGATGAGGGCAGATATAGAACATTTCTACCATCACAGAAAGTTCTATTGAACAGCACCATAGAAGGAATGGTTGAAGGAACTGAGGATGTTTAGTGTGGAACCGAGAAGACTTAGTGGGTAACGAAAACTGCAATCTGATATTTGAAGGGCTCTCATGAAAAAGGTGAAGGCACCTCCTATTTTGTTCCCATATAGGCTTCAGGGAGTGTAATTTTTGGCTTGCATAAGAAACTTTTTTTTAAAATGAACCTTTACAGTGGAATTGGCTGCCTTTTGAGACAGCGAGCTCTCTTCCCTTGGAACTAGTAAGTGCATTCTGCATGTCTATCAGTCAGAGACACTGTAGTGTTGAGTCTTTCTAGGTGAGAGGTTGGGCTTGATGACCGGTAAGGGTGTGTCCTACCTCTAACTTGTAGGATCAAACAGACCCAGAGTCTCAGACCTGCATGAGTGTACTTTTCCTTCATTATCAAGAAGTCAACCTCCTTGGAAGACCAGGAACACCCCCCGCCCCCCGCTCTTTTAAAAATAAATAGGGCTGTGCTTTGAGGGTCCTCTTGTAAGTTTCCAATTCTAGAGCCTGTCAAAGGTAAAAATTCCTCTAGCTTTCTCAAACATATTTGGTGATGAGCATTTGCTTTAATTTACTATCATCCCTCCGGTCTCTAATCTGAAGTAGGTCATAGAACATACAGTGTTCTGTTGGGGGCAGGGGTTGTTACTGCAGAAATAGACTTTAGGTGCAAAGGGGAAATTGAGTCCTTTTGAGTCTGAAGTGGCAGCAGTATCTACTATCAGCGCTTTGCTGGACAAAGAAGATAAGAGCTTGGTGGTATCTGTTTCCTATCAGGGTCCAGCTACCTGCGAGAACAAGCTATCACACTGACTCTCTTGATTGAGGCTCTGCCCTCTGGCTGGCTGGCTCCTCCTCCATACCTGTGCACATCCCAACCATATCCATCCATCTACACCTGCTTAGACGCCACCTCTTTACAGACTTTCTCATACTCACAACTCTAGCATTTTTATCCGTGCCTTTGACTTTCCCATATAATGTTTCATACCGAGGTTACTTACGCAGAGGTCCGATCTCTCTGTTACTCTTCAAGCAACTTGAAGGCAGGCAGGGTCCAGGTTGGTTCCAGTTTTGTGCCCCTTGGGTAGGTACCCATAACATCGTAGGTATCAGTACTGGTGGGCGAGTACAATTGCAGGAGGAGGACGATCAGTTCTTCCCCCAAGTGCCCAGAGAGCATCTCCTTTTGCGGTGCTCTCAGGAGCCGGGAAGAAGGCAGGGGAGCGGCGAGGAGCAGGGCGCGTACTGGGCAGAGCCGAGGTGCGCGCGGCCTGGGGCGGAAGGCGGAGGGCAGAGGGCAGAGGGTCGGGAGCCGGGGCGAGAGGCGCGGCCGGTCCACCCGCCTCGTGACTCCTCCCCGCCCCCTCCGCGGCTGCGAGTCAGGTGATTCCGGGCACGTGACGGGGCACCACCTACCCTGCTGCCCCCGAATGGCAGCTGGGGCGGCCAATGAGGAGCGGGGCCTCGGCTCGGGGCCTATGAGAGCCGGGGTCCGGGGGGCGGGCCGGACGGTGGCGGCTGCCGAGGGCGGCGGCGGCGGCGGAGGACTGGGGAGGCGGCGGCCTGGCTCGGCCTGGCCTGTCAGGGCGCGGGCGGCGGCGGCGGCGGCTCCGGCACCATGTCCCTGCAGTACGGGGCGGAGGAGACGCCCCTCGCCGGCAGTTATGGCGCGGCCGACTCGTTTCCAAAGGACTTCGGCTACGGCGTGGAGGAGGAGGAAGAGGAGGCGGCAGCGGCGGGCGGCGGGGTTGGGGCGGGGGCCGGCGGAGGCTGTGGCCCGGGGGGCGCTGACAGCTCCAAGCCGAGGATTCTGCTCATGGGGCTCCGGCGCAGCGGCAAGTCCTCCATCCAGAAGGTGAGCGAGGCCGCGCCGGGCCCCCGCCGCCCTTCCCCCTCCCTCCCCGGGGCTCGGGTGGCCTCGGGCGGGGAGGTCCGGAGGAGGGCGGCGGCCGGGTCTTGTGGGGCTCCGTCCCGCCGCGCTTTTTCTTCTCCTTTGGCGAGCTCACAGCCGGAGACGCGGCCCGCGCGGGGACCCCGATCTCTGCGTCCACGCCCAGGTCAGCTGAGGCCGAGGGGGTCGCAAGGCGAAACCGGCTGGAGGCAGGCAGGGGCCGGGTGGCATCGCCCGAGACCTGCGCCCCGCTGGGACCCAGCCCCTGTGTCGTTTACGAAACTGAGACGTACTCTCCAGTTCTCACTTGGAGAACTTCGTGGACTCCCTCCCCTGGCCCGTTTCTATTTGCTCCTCTCACTTCAGGTGGCTCGAGTTTGCAGGGATTCCCAGCCGAGCCCCAGGGAGCAGCGTCAGAAAGAGTTGTGACTAAGGCACTGGGCATTTTAGTGCTTGCCCTTGTTACTAGTACGGAAGAGACTTCGCTGTAACAGTATTGGGAATTAGGTGCTATTACTGTACGCATTTTAGTACTTGTGGCCTGGTGAGTGTAATGACTGGTGATATTCCCCCTGTAGGTGTGGGGTTGCAAAAAATCTTCAGACTGAGAATATTTTGAAGACCTTAGGCAGCCCATTTGTTTTTACTTTGGGTCTGTGGTGGACAATTGGAAGGCTGTACACTTTTTAAGTAAGGGGGAAATAGAGGCAAGGTTGACTTCCTTCATCAGCCATCCCCTATTACACACAGTGAGCTGATATAAAACTAACATCATCAGACATCGGTCTTTCCCCCTTTCCACTCAGTTCCAAAGGTCTGTCCAAAACAAATTTCTGTATGATATTTCGTAGGCGTGCTCTTTAAGAAGTAGCCTTCTTCCGAATTTGCTGGGTTACTGTTTTATTTATCTTGTTTTTCACCTCTACAGTAACATTTGGGTACATTTATATGAGATTTTTAGCAAACTGATTTTAATTCTTCACACTTGTTACTACTTACTAATGAAACCTTGGGAGTAACTGTCCTTTTTTTTTTTTTCTTTTTTCTCTCCTATAAATTAATAGGGAGAGGTAACTTAGTTTTATGTTAGGATTGTATGGGTTGTGATTATTGTGATGCTTAACGATTGCCTTTATCACTTCTTTTCTCATGGGAGCTGGCTTTTCCCTGTGAACTTCCATATCACCCCCACCCCGCCTCAGCCCCCGGACTTTTTCACTTTCTAATTGGTATAGTTACTGCCCTTGTTTTATTTCTTCCACAAGGCTGCAAACTCAGTGAGGGCAGGGTCCAATTCCTTTCATTTTTTTTAGTATTCCTCAGAGCAAGTGGTAGGCATTTGAGTAATTTTTGAATTAACAGCACTTCCTGAATGTTAGCTATAAAGCTTTCATAATCTTAAAGCAGATTTTGGCAGAATTAATACAATTTAACCCTCTCTCCCCCAAATAAAACCAATTGAAGTGAGAGATAGTGCTACTGCTAGTACTGAATATGTTGCAGAGAAAATAGCAGAAAAGTTTCAGCTCCAAAATAGATTTAATATAACTTAATTTGGTGTCTTCTTTTGTCAGAAATAAAAGGTTTGGTGAGTACCAAAGGATTCACCATTCAGTTGTTACCTTTAAAATTTCTTTGCTATAGAATCAAATTTTTTATGTTAATCTAGGGTAGAATTTTGAGTTTAAAATCTGAAGTTGAATACTTATAAAATTGTCTTGTTTCTTTTAATAGGTGGTGTTTCATAAGATGTCACCCAACGAGACCCTCTTTTTGGAAAGTACCAACAAGATTTATAAGGACGACATTTCCAATAGCTCCTTTGTGAATTTTCAGATATGGGATTTCCCTGGACAGATGGACTTTTTTGACCCAACCTTTGACTATGAGATGATCTTCAGGGGAACAGGAGCATTGATATATGTCATTGATGCACAGGTAGTTAGGAATAATAATATTTACTTCTCTTCTCTGGTGGCAAAAAGACGTAGAAACGAAGGAAAGTTGTTTATCTTCCTTGTCATGTGCTTGCAACTTATTTCTTTACCAGCAGATTCTTCAGCAGTTTGAGAGATGTAATTGCAGAGGTGCTTTGGGAGCAAGCATGTCATTGTGCAAGTATAGAATATCGAGTGATTAAGAGAGCTAGTTTACATCATTGAGTCCTAGTTAATGAGCATCTAACATTGGTTTTCTGCTTTTATTGGTTAATAGTGGATGTTGCTGTACTTTATTAACAATTATAATAACGTCACTCACTGAAAAGATCACATCAGTGCCCATAATGTAAGGAAGAATGTGAGAATTGAGTCAGTAGATATTACAGTGAATAGTTTCCTTGACTGTCCAAATTGAGTTTAGTCCAGCAAGCATTTATTGAGGTCCTGGCATGTGGCAGGCAGTCAGGTGGATGGGACATGTCACTGTCCTTAAGAAGCTTACTTTTTATAAGCTTAAACGTTAATTAGGAATGCTTTCTGAATGACAGGCTCTATAATGGGTATTTTCACATACATGATCTAATTTAATTTAATCTTCACAATATTGTAAGGTAGGAATTGTAATTCCAATTTTGCAGATGAGTAAATGAGATCACAAAGTTTAAGCAACTTGCTTAAAGCCATACACCTAATAAATGGCAGAGCTGGGATTACTTTTAAAATATTCTGTTGGGAGGAAATGTCCATATCTTTTCTTCATTCTTTATATTATCAGTATTAAAAACTGTGTGCATTAATTTGGCAATTGAATTTTTTATTTTAAGAAATTGAAGAGCTATTTAGTGGTATAAGTTAGTGTATTTAAATGTTTGAATATTTATGAATAATTAGGATAAGATATTATTTTCTGTGGTTGGGTAAAGAGATGGTTTGAGTCTTAACTCGTTACTTGACTTTTGTAAGATTTAAAAAAAAAAAAAAAATTTTGTTCTGACTTACAGGATGACTACATGGAGGCTTTAACAAGACTTCACATTACTGTTTCTAAAGCCTACAAAGTTAACCCAGACATGAATTTTGAGGTCTTTATTCACAAAGTTGATGGTCTGTCTGATGATCACAAAATAGAAACACAGAGGGACATTCATCAAAGGGCCAATGATGACCTTGCAGATGCTGGGCTAGAAAAACTGCATCTTAGGTAACAACATATGTGTTTGAAATGAGAGCCCTAAAAAATGTGTAAATGTATTCCCATCTCTGTTATTGCAAACACTGTGGCTTTCTGTCACTGATATGCTCTTTCCCAAATCTGTAATGTTTTTGATTTCTTTTTGTTGAATTCCAAGTTGTTTTGAGAACCTGATGTTATCGAGAAGTTACTTTTCCTCATTTTTGTATTTTCTTGGAGATTGTAGTCATGTGAGATGTTTCCATTGGTGCTTTTACAAATTCATCTCAAGAGACTGGGGTCAGCCAGTTTCCTCGTGGCATAAATCTGCTTTGGGACTCCTCCTTGGTTTCATCATTTTTGTTCCTTCTTGCCTCAGTGCAAGGAATCTCTGTTGCATTTGTTGTGAAGTCTTTAGCTTGAGTTCTGACAGTATCTTTCTCAATTGAACTAGCCTTTTAAAGGGGGTACACTTTCAAGTCTGGACTGACTCTAATGTGTCTTATTTTTTAAAACACTTTATACTTATATGAAACTCTAAAGTTTGAGTTACGTGGGTTTATCCTGTAAATTTGCATGGGGCTGCTGTTAAATTTAAAGCACTGCTGGTTTATAAATAAATATCTTTAAGAAATTATTATTAAAGAACACTTACTAGATAGGATTGATGAAATGCGTATTTGTGTTCTAAAAGTATGTGAGGAACATTTTTGTACATCTTAGTTTTTTTCATGAATAGGTAGAAATGAGTATTAAATGAGTATTTTCATTACTTGAGAAAATGTTCTGTGATGATATAAACAGCTTAAAGGGGGAACAGGGGAGAGACACAGGCATTGTTATTTCCTTATCCCTAGTCCGTTACAGTGATTTCCCTGTAGGCTCAAGCCAATCCCCTTCCCTATCCTTAGTGTTCCCTGGGTCTCAGGATCTGAGATCTTTCAGCTGTTCTTCTAGGAGTCTCGTTGACCTCTAGTTTGCTTGAATTAAATTTTTAAAACATTTAAAAGTAATTCATGCTTTAAAAAAAAAAAATTAGCATTATTTGTAAGAGAAAGTGAAAGTACCTCCGCTTAAAATTCCTCAATCTTATTTTTGGGGAATCCACTATTAATAATTTTTACCTGAATCTTAAACTCTACTTGTCCTGTGTTCCCCAGTTTCCCCGGGGATCCTTCTCATTCTCTTCACTCCATATCTGTGTCCCTTTCCAGGGCATCCCACCCAGTGATATACACCATCCCTTTCTCCAGTACCCTGTGGCCCTAGGCCTGGTTAACCTCAGTAGAGTTTTGCATCAAGCTTTTATTTAGTGCTAGCAGACCTGTGGATGAGACTGTATTTGATTTCCAGTTTCTAGAAACTCGTCTTAAATGCCCTGTGCCTTGCAGGTTTTCCTTGTCCCCATCCGCCTCAAAGTCTCACAGGCCCTGCAGGACCTTCTTACTTTGCTAACCTTTTTGCTTAAAGGAAACAGTGAAAATGTTCCTTTCTGCCTAGTGCCTGGGGTGTCTTGGCCTTACCTATTCCAGTGCTCTCACATCTAGAGTAGAGCTCCTTCTTGCATAGGGTTAGGTTCTTTTAGGTCAGTTCCTTGAGAGTATCTTTAAATTACCTATCAGTCCCCCCCCCCCGCTTTGGGCAGCTGGCTGGTACAGGGCTTGAACCCTGCACTTTTAATCTTAATCAGCACCACAGTCTAACCAACTGAGCTAACTGGCCAGCCCTTAAAATTGCCTATCAAGTGGAATATGCAGTTCTCTGTGTCTGCCTTTGTAATATGTATATATAAATGCATCATGGATACAATTATATAATGAAAAGTACACTCCCTGAATGAAAAAGCAGGTAGAATTGTCCCCAGTGTTTAAATTGTTAAAGGTCTCTCTCAGATAGGTGATTCGTTAACTGTGCATGTGTTAGTTCTCCACTGTACATCCTGTTAGGCCTCCAGACTCCTGTTCCTTTCTCTATAGGGCCACAGCTCCCATCCTCCTTATATGCTGTCTCTATACTTTCTAAGCACCGGTTGTATTCATTTGTTTATTCAAGAAATACTTATGGGCTCTGTTCAGGACTGTGGGCTTGTAGCTATGAGCAAGACTGACAAAATCTCTTTCCTCATGCAGCTTACATTCTAATGAATGGCTGCTCAGAAGCACCTGTAAATAAATATATAGTATAAGTGTAAGTACTTACCAGTACTATGAAGGAAAACAAATTAGGGGAAAGAAGTAGAAAGGATCAGGTATAGGAGTACTATTTCAAGTAGGGTGGTCAGGAAAGAACTTTTCGAGGAGGTGATATTTTAGTAGAAACCTGAGTTATATTCTTAATAATATCTCCTGTAGCTTTCTCTTGATTTTTAATCTGGACTTTTGTCTAAGTCATATGCTTAAGAAACCAAACTTTGGGTCAGGTTGCAAAGACTTAGGTGAATATTTAAGTTTCTGCATCTGAAAATGCTTTCCTGGGTACTGTCTCAGTTGGCTGATAGCCACAAGCCACGTGGGAAGCTGCATTTGTCGTCTTGAACAATGGGGATATGGTAGACTAGATAAATGAGACTTTATTTGAATTTACCGAAATCAAATGTTAAGAAACTTAAAATTTTATGTTATTATAGTTATCACTGAACTTAAGGTATTTTTCAAATTAATCAAACTATGTTGTGTTTTTCAGCTTTTATCTGACTAGTATCTATGACCATTCAATATTTGAAGCCTTTAGTAAGGTGGTGCAGAAACTCATTCCACAACTGCCAACTTTGGAAAACCTATTAAATATCTTTATATCAGTAAGTGAGCTATTTTTGTTAAATATATTTGTGTTTTCAAATTCTCTGAAATATGGCTTGAATTAGTCTGAATCAAGTTTAAAGACGAAAGACGCACTTAGCATGTAAAATGAGTAATAACATAAAATATGGCTTGAGTTGTTATTTTCTGAATCCTTTTCTTCACCCTTTTTGTCTTTAAGATGAACTGATGAAAAGTTTCCTCTTGCTTAATTGAAAACATCTTCATGATATCTGCTTCCCGAAGGAAGAGTAGTAACTGGAAAACATTTGAGTTTTGGGAATGTAACTCAGTTTCATGTCTGTGTCAGCAGAGGTCACATTGAAAAATTGGTCTTTTCCTTTCCTCACTAACTGTAATCTTAGTATTGTATTTTACGTTCTTACTTTGAGGATTCAGTTTAATGAAAAAGGATAGCCCTCCAGTAAGTTTAGCATTTAGCCAATGTATTTTCCAGACATTACGTTGAAAGGGCTCAGTGCGTGGTGATCCCCATTTTGACTTTTTTGGGCTTTTGCGTTATGCTAGATGTTGATGTTGAACTGTAATTCTTTTATGTTTTGCTAATTGCCACATAAAGACTTTTTGGTAGTAAGGTCATTCAGATCAGAGATTGATTATAATAGTAAAGTATTACTGAAAATGTAGCGTAGTTTGAGTTTTGGAGAATTTTTTTTGTTAAATTTTTGGCGATATTTTAGATGATAAACATGTTCAGAAAGAGGTAGAAGAAAAACATTTGACTTATGCAATTGTGTCAGTAAATCAGAGGAGAGAAATAATTCCACTTTTTTTCTTTGGGTAATAGAAGTGCCTCCCAACGAAGTGCTACTTGTTTTTTGGTATTGGGTTGTATAAGTAAAAATGACCTTTGATATTATTCAATAATTCAAGGTCTTTGATAATTTGCAGATTGTGATTCTTAAAAAAAAATTGAACATTTCCCCAATTTTGTTTTTTCAAGAATTCAGGTATTGAAAAAGCTTTTCTCTTTGATGTTGTCAGCAAAATCTACATTGCAACAGACAGTTCCCCTGTGGATATGCAATCTTATGAACTTTGCTGTGACATGATTGATGTTGTAATTGACGTGTCTTGTATATATGGGTAAGTTAAATACCTATTTCTGCAAGATTTCAGATGGGTAGAAAACTATTAGCTCATTTTATCAAGGGGACTAATTTTCGAGGCCTCTGGCAAGTACTGTATGCAGTGGGATTGTTCTGACCGTAGTGCTTCACCTTGGGGCATGAGTGCTCTGTAAGTAGGATGCTGGATCTTACTCCTTCAGAGGGGATGGCTAAGAGCAGTTGGAAAGTGTGACTAACACTGGATTTTTTTTATCACTGGTAGTTTCTCTTGCCATTATTTGGGGATTTTCACTTTGTCTTCTCCTGGGATTTAGCTAGATTGAAAAACTGGATTAATTTATTTAAAATCTGAATGACAAAGTAAGTGCTGGTTTCTAATTTAACCTCAGACTTGGTGGAATGAGGGATTCTTACTCTTAGGGAGCAAAGAATCAAGTTGTAATCAGAATTTCGGATGTCAGAAGGACATATGTATAAAAATTCAACCCATACATCTAAGCTTCCCAGATAAATCTCTAAAATATGAACTCTGCCTTTATGTGCATTCACCAAACTTAGTAAATAAAATTTTCAAAGCCAGCAAACAAGTGATTTTGTAGAATAGGCCAGAGGACAAGTGAAAACTTTGGAGAATTACTGGCATTTCAGAAGGCCATTCTCTGCACCTCTACAGGCCCTGATTCCCCTTGTATGTTAATATCATAACTCCCAACGTGCTTCTACATGTTATATACTATTACCTTTGCTTTCCAATACCTATGTCCTATATCTGTTCTTCTCTCTGCTCCACCTAGTCTAAACTTCTTTTACTTCTGGCCCTACCCTTCGCCTTGGTCTCTCCTCATAATTTGTTAGTGTCTTTTTCAATCTGCCTCTGGGTAGAAAAATGCATTTGTCTTACCTTTTCTTTACCTGTCTATTTCTGTCTTCCATTTCTGTATGTTTCTTTTTAACTTTTGTCATTACATGCTGTCCTTTGTTTTAATACTTTTCATAATGAAAATGAGATACATTGTCTGTTTATGACATTATCTGGTAAAGTTTCATGTTCCACATTCCTAATTTTAAAAATCGATGAGTAGATCATTTATTTGCTTTTTATTTAAAACAAATTAAAATTTCATAAACCAACTTTTTTATAATTTAAAAATCAAATTTAGTTGTAAAATTTATTTTCAGTGTAAGATACATTATAAACTATGTTACACATTATATAGTACATTATAAAAAAAAAAAAGAAAAAATGTCCCTTATCTCATTATACTTAAAACAATCTCTGCATACAATTTGATATGCTTTATTGTAGTTTAATTTGCTTTTCACTTGACTCTTGATTTAGGGTTTTTTGGAGGGGACTACGTATAATTCTGACAATTCTAGTTTAATAAATGAAGTAGCTTTCAGACCCTGTAAGGCTCACTTTGCCATGGTAAATTTAATGGACCGTATTTCTTTTAGTTTTATATTTTTTCCTTTTTCATTAATGGCAATTTTCATATTTTAGATCCTTCTTTATTTGTGGACCGTGTCAGTATAGATTAGTATGAGGAAAGATTTTAAGCCTGCTTTATTCCATGCATCCTGTGTAAACAAGATGAAAGTGTGTATGCATGGAATATTGTCGGTTCACAGAAAGAGCAAGTGTCTGTTGACACTGGTGTGCATTTTGTCGCACGATATTTGTTGTGAGCTTTTTACTTTATAGTTTCAGTACTAACCAGGTTACTTTCCCTCTCATAGTTTGTTATACACCATTGTGCCCTACTGGCAACCATTAGGGTATGCTGCTACTAAGTATGGTTCCTCTTGGACATGATCTTCCTGCTTCTCCATTGGCATATTTTGACAAGATTCAGATAAGCACATTTTCCTAATAGTCTTAAAAATTGTCAAAACAGATAGACATAGAAAACAAATACTGTGCTTTAAAGACTCTCTGAGCAAGCCTTTTAAAGTCATTAGCGTACTTTTATTCTTAATTTTATTAATCACAGCCAAATCAGATCAGTCTAATCTCCAGACTTTGAATAGAATGTGCTTTTCTTGTTTCTTTCTTATGTTAGTGTGTGATTCAAGGTCATATGCTGGTTTGACATTAGAAACTTTACAGCTTCTTACAGCTGCTGGCTGTGGGTACTGGCTTAGAGAATCATTTTCAGGGTTGTCTGTGTTGGAACCTGTTACCAGAGTTAGTGCCCATTCTCACTTTCCATGGGGCACTGAAAAAGATCTACTTGGGACATTTAACTTTAAGCTGAGAACACATAGCATTTATAGTTTCCTCTTTTCTGATCATAAGGAAGTAGTTTTCTTTTATACACTTAAAGCAAATGACACCTGCTTTTCTACCACTCTGCCTTTCCAAATCAACTTTATTTGTACTAGCCAGGAGAAATGCTGGAAACTACATGGAATTGAGTTAAAAAACTCTGAGTCCTGACTTTGCCGGAAAATCTTTAGTTTTAATGAACTTTAGTTTCTACATCTTTAAAATGGGCATAGTCCTCTTATTTATATTTACTTAGTTTACTTTGACTTGTTCCAGAAAGGATTTAATGTGGTTAATAGGGCTATGGTAAAAAGTCCTGTTCTCAGGGTTGTTGTGAAGATTAAATTAATATATAAGAAAATAAATTGTAAGGTTCAGAATAGTTTAAAAAATAAGGACCCATTCATGAAAAAAATACATGGAAAATACAGAAAAGTGAATACAGGAGTAAAAAATCACTACCAAAGACTAACTTTTTTTTTTTAAGTGTTATTTCCTTCACCTGTTTAAAAACATTTTTTTTGAAGGCAAATCTTTTCCAAATTAATGCATGAAAAGGTAAACTGTTAAGGTTCAGAGTACAGGTTGAGTGTCCCATATCCAAAATGCTTGGGACCAGAAGTGATCCAGGTTTCAGATTTTTTTGGATTTTGGTATATTTGCAGAGTAACATACTGGTTGAGCATCCTTAATTCAAAAATTTGAAATCCAAATGCTTCAATGAGCATTTCCTTTGAGTGTCATGCCAGTGATCAAAAAGTTTCAAACTTTTGGATTAGGAATGCTCACCTTATAGTTTAAAAAATAGGCCCCACCCCCATTCATTTAAAAAATACATGGAAAATATAGAAAAGTGGAAATAGGGAAAAAAAACATTGTTCTACTACCGAAGACAGCTACTACTAACATTTTCTTTTTAGTAGATTTCCTTTACCTTTTTTTTCTGAAGGCAAATACTTCTTTTAAAAAGGCAATTTTGACACCTCTTCCCAGCAATAACTAGACCACCTTTAGACTTTTACTAAGCAAGTACATCAGAAAAGACTCTCAGAGCCCATATCACTGTAAATGTTGTTGATTTCAACATAGTTCCTACTGGTCTCTAGCTGGGACTGTTCTTGTTAGTCTAAGAATTTTCTTTTGTGAGGAAGCATAAGTTTTCTGAGAAAATGTGTGGTTGACAAATGTGTGGTTGAGAAAGTGGAATATGCCTTAAAGGAGCTCACATAGGTGGTAGCAGGTCCCAGAGGGGACCTGTGACCTGAGGCAAGTAAAGAGAGGAGGCACCTCAGCTGGACTTACAGAATACAATCTGAGGAGGTAAGTAGCCCTATCTCGTAAGATGTTAGAAAGATGTTAGAAGTGTCATCATTTCCCTGGTTAAGATCTACATATATTTTTACTTTTTTCTCTAAATTCCTGTTTATTTATAATAGTAAAGGATAGTTATAGACCTTTTTCTGTTGTTGTTTTTTCTAATAGGAATCCCTGAGATTCTGTGTTTGGGAACCCTATTCCTAAACAACCTTGTTCTAGTATATTTAAGCCAGTATTATTCTTTCTCAAAAGACATTTGGAAAACTGGGTGGAAAGACTTGTCATTGGGCAAATTAAATGTGACAGAATGCCTAGTTGGGAAACCTGTAATGAACAGGACTTTATTTTAAAATAGGTTAAAGGAAGATGGAAGTGGAAGTGCTTATGACAAAGAATCTATGGCAATTATCAAGCTGAATAATACAACTGTCCTTTATTTAAAGGAGGTGACTAAATTTTTGGCACTGGTCTGCATTCTTAGGGAAGAAAGCTTTGAACGAAAAGGTAATGGTATTTTAAAAAACTTTTTATGTTAAGTTTCTTGGTCATAATTTCTCAGGTTCTTGAAAACAAGAGAAATACTTATTGCAGTGTTAGATAAATGGTTATCTTTAAAAAAATATATGTATACATTTGTCTCTCCCCTTCCGTATTTAATATAGACTTTCTCCTTCCTTCTTTTGATCTTCTATTTTAAGTTTTTTTTATTTTAGTCTCTCCTACTTAAGATCCCTTCATTACCTGTTTAACTGCCTGCAGTTTGGCTTCTATCTGAACCAGTCTACTGAGTATTCCTTGAAAGGTTAACTGTTCCTTGAGAGGTTACCGAGTTATCTTCGTGGTGCATTCATTCCATGGCCTTTTCTCATTCTGCTGCCTCTTCAGCCTACTGAAGCATGTGACCCCATGTCGGTTTCTCCTCTCTTGAAGCTTTCTTCTCTCTTTGCTTCCTGAAAGCTCAGCTGTCTAGGTTATTTTGTATGTTTGTTTTTCTGACCACCTCTCCTGTTTCTTCTGGCTGTTTTTCTTTTTCTCAGTCCTGAGTGTTCTTCAGAGCCAAATCTTTCTTCTCACTTCTTCACTTATTCTTCAGGTCAGCTCATCTAATCTGTGGCTACAGTTAATCTTCTGTATGTCGTCGATGGAAAAATTCACATCTCCAGCTCTGACTTGGTCTCATGTTCCAGTCCCATGTTAGGAGCTATTAATGAGACAGTTTCACCTGAATATTTGATTGTTATCTTAGCCATCATGTCAGTCATCTACTGATAATTATTTCCCCCTCTGTTTCATGATCTTTTGGCCACCCTACTTCTATCACTAGTTATACCGTTTTTCTCCTGTCCTAGCTTAGATATCTTGTAGTCAGGTAATTGTGTGGTGTTATTGCTGAACGGGCCCTGCAAATCGGTTCACAGAGGGGATTTTATGTTTTCCTCCTTCTATGTTGTTTACACTGAATTTTCACCAAATGTTATCATTTGTCTCTTAGAACTATTTCTTGGGTTTCCTTTCTGTTTCTACTGTCAGTGAATCCAATCCACGTCCTCATTCCTCCAGGCCTGTGGTGCTTCAGTAACCTCCTATATGATAATATTCATGCATTTGACATATATGTTGAGGGTCTAGTATGTATCATCTTTTTATCCCTAAAGCAAGGCAGACTAGTTTTAGAAAATTTCTTTTATCATGTTATGTAACTACTCAAGGATCTACAGTAGTGCTCTGTTATTCACGGCAACAAGTCCCTACTCTTCTGCCTCAGTTTTTAATAAAATATTTCAGATGTATGCAGTTTTTTGGTTAAAACAAAAGTGAGTGTATTCACCTTTGAGCTAAAAGCTAAAACATGATAAATACAGGAAATTCCTCTTTTGCACCATGTGTTTTATTTTTCCTGTGCTTGATTTATTCTTTTACTTTCATATCTTTCCCTAAAAAATATAGAGAGTATTGTATATCTTTGTAGAAATGTCAAAATATAAGTAGTTGTCTGCAACTTGCTTGTTTCTCCTCATTCATGGTTGTTTCTGAGATTTATCCAGATGGATAACACATAGCACTAGTTCATTCATTTTCACTGCCAGAGTACGAGGGTACTCCAAAAAGTTTGTGGAAAAATAGAATTAAAAGACAATATGAATCTTTCCATGAACTTTTTGAAGTACCCTCGTATTCTGTGAGTCGACTATTCCACAATTTATTTTCTTGTTGCTGGACATTTAGATTATTTAAAAAATTACAAATAGTTCTGCAGCAAACACTCATGAACAAGTTTGCCTTTGCACACATGGAGGATTTCTCTAGAATATGTATTTAAAAGTAGAGCTTATAGAGTACATACATCCTCAACTTTATTAAACATTACCAACCCGCTCTGCAAAGTGGCTCTGTCATTTTCACTCCTGGCAGTACCATACGGGAGTGTTTATCACTTCGTATCCTTGATATTGCTTAACATTATCAGACTGTTTATTGTCAGTCTGGTAGGTGCGAAATGGTGTCTCATTTGGTTCTAATTTTTACTTATTTAATTACTGGTTAGAGGAAGAGTCTTTTTATGGCAAGCACCTTTTCATGGCTGTTCAGATTTCTTCTTTGGTAATTTACCTGTTTATGTACCTTTGTCTTTTTTGGTATTTATTCTTAGGAGTTCTTTATTTTTTATTTTTCTCCATTCTAATCTTTAAAAAAGTGTTTTAAAACTTTTGGTTATGGAAATTTTCAGATGTACATAATGGTAGACCAGCCAGGGGTCTCCATGTCCCCATCTCCCTGCTTCAGTTCTCATCCACATATATTCAGTCTTTTTCCTGTACATCCTCCCCCGAGTTAGATTATTGTTATTTTTTTATTCTTTTGTTGTGGGAACTGTCAAACATAAAAAAAAAAAGTAGAGAAAATAGTATAATAAAAGCCTTTTTATTTATCACCCAGATATAGCAATTATCAAAATCATAGTCAATCTTATTTCATATCTGTACCACTTTCCCTGCTAGATTATTTTGAAGCAAATCCCTTACATTAAATCATTTTGTCTATACAGATTTCAGTAGGTATCTCTAAAAGGTAGTGCTCTTTTTTAAACATAATAATATTATCAGTAATAAACACAAAATTAACAGTGATTTAATAATGCCATCAAGTATCTGGCCAGTGTTCACGTTTGCCTGATTGTCAATTTTATTTTACAATTTGCGTAGACATCAGTGTTAATGTAGCTAAATTGATCAAAACTTGTCTTTGGTCTGAAGGACCATCTTAATTTGGTTCTAAACTTATTCAGACCTGATTTCCACTACTTCTTACTAAGAGTTCTCTGATGCCTCTCTCTCTAGTCAGACCAGTTTCTTTCCTGTCTTCCACCTGTGCTGTGTTCTCATTGTCAGCTCCCTGCAGTTTTCCTGTAATTTTGCTCCTCTTTTCTGCCTAATTAAATCTTGCCCGTATCCCCAAAGTTCTACCTCATCCCTGAAGCTGTCATTGACTGCTTTGCCCTGTACTTGGCTCTCCTGTCTTTGGACTTCTTTCAATTTGACATGATTGTTTTGATTTCTTTCTTTCTTTTTTTTTTTAGATAATTTGTTTTACATACATGTGGGGTACAATGTTGATTTTCAAAGATTGTGTACAATGTGTGATGGTTAGATCAGGATAGTTAGCTTATACGTCATTACAATATGCAATCATTCTTCATGTCCATTGACCAATTCCTCTAAGCTGTATCTTATTATTTTTTTTTTTTTTGGCCATTGACCAATTCCTCTAAGCTGTATCTTATTTTATTTTTTTTTTTTTTGGCAGCTGGCTGGTATGGGGATCCAAACCCATGACCTTGATGTTGTAGCTGCACTATGATCAATTGAGCTAACCACCCAACCCAGATTTGTTTCTTGTGTGTTGGCTTTATGCCCTGGCTAGCATATCCTTGATGGCATGGCCTATGTCTGCTGCTGCTTTGATACATCGTACCCTCTATTGTGCTGTTTAATAAGTGTTTAAGGGCTGGTTGGTTAGCTCACTTGGTTACAGTGTGGTGCTGATAACACCAAGGTCAAGGGTTTGGATCCCTGTAATGGCTAGACACAGACACACACAGACACACACAGACACACACAGACACACAGACACACACACACACACACACACACACACACACACACACACACACACACACACACACGTTTGATGACTATCATCAAGTCAAATATAAATATTGAAAGATCACACTGTGTTCAAGCAGGCCACACAATGTATTTTAATATTTTTGCTTTTCCTGAATGTGAATTGAGTGATTTGAAATTTGGATGCCAGAGTTGTTAATTAGGCCAAAGTGATGGTCAAATTGCATGTTGGCTGTCTAGCAGATGTTCTGATGGTAGACATATATGATAACCAGCTGTTTTTATGGTTGAAGAGTTGCCGTCTAGTTTGGAGGTTTAAGAATGTCAAGTAGTATTTATCAGTCAGGGTTAGGTTTGACTGCAAAGACAAGTAACAGTGGTTTAAACAAGATGGAGGTCTATGTTCCTCTGACATTAAAGAAGTCTGGAGGTAGACAGTGTAGGACAGCTAAGGAGCTCTTTGGTGTCCTCAAGCACATGGTGCTTCTCTTCCTGCTTTGCTATTCTTAGCTTCTGTTCTCAAGGTCACCTTATGGTCCAGAATGGCTCCTGGAGCTCCAGCCATCTCACCCATATTCCAGATATTAAGAAGGAATAGCAGAGGTAGAGGAAAAAATACATCCTTTTCCTCTTAAGGAGAGTTCACAGAAGTCCCATACACTTCTACCTATCTCAGTGGCCAGAATTGGTCATGTGGCCATATCTAACTCCAAGGAAGTCTGGGGAATGTAATGTTTTAGCTCATCACCAATGTGCTTATCCAAAATTGGGGTTCTGTTTCTTAGGAAGAAGGGGAAAAATGGTTATTTGGTAGACAACTGACCATTTCTGTCACAAAGTAGATTCCTTTGTTCAACCAAAATCTTATGTGGCAGCCTGGGTCGTAAACCAGATACAGAGGAAGCTGTCCTGCCTGAAGAGCGGGGGTGGGGGTGAGGGGGTCCCAGGTCCCAGACTTTGAGGTTCTGCTGAGCAGTGTGCCCCACTCTTGCTCTACCTGCTTCCTTCAACTCCACGTTGTCTGGCCTGCAGACTCGTAAAAGGAAAAGCTGGATCTTTAATAAAGTATTTTACTTTGACTTTAGATTTCATTGTAAATTTTCTTAGCAAATCTACTTCCTAATTGCTTTACTTACATTGTTCACCATGTCTACTTTCAGGCTCTAGAGGTAGTGAGTGTTAACAGTTTGGGTATATGCTTTATCATATTTCTAGTGTGGAAAAATTCTTCAGTTGAGTGTGTGCTTTTTAATATACAGCCATTTTTTTTCTGTCATCAAATGTTTCCTTGTAGATAATTTCACAATTGACCTCCAGGAAGTGTGATCTTCTTTTTCTCTCTTGCAGGTTTAATAGACTACAATTTCCACTGTTTCCGAAAAGCTATTCATGAAGTTTTTGAAGTGGGCGTGACTTCTCATAGGAGCTGTGGTCACCAGTCCAGTGCCCCCAGCCTGAAAGCATTGACACACAATGGCACGCCACGAAATGCCATCTAGTCTGAATCCCAGTGTTTGGGGCTCTGTGCCAGCTTACTCTTCACTTCAGGGTCAGATGCCACGTGCTACAGGACATGGGAGCTGCCGCTTATGGAAATCTGGTGCCTGTCCCATTAGAGACAAGGGGTAGAGTTTCTCACTTGGATGAAAACCCCTTCAATCGGTGGTGTACAACTGAAGCTACTGTTTCTTTTTTTAAAAATGGCAAAAAAGAGTTCTAGAGACCACAGAACTCAAGTGTGTCTTTCTTCTTTTTTGGGCCCACTTTAAGTAGTTGGAATATTTTGGACCTGGAGATAACACCACCTTACCAGGGAATGTTGCTGTCAATTACAGTTGAAAATAATAGAAAAAAACTGAATTTTTATATGCTTCACTTAGGCTTTCCTTTGAGTAGTCTCTAAAAATCCTGCCTTGCTTAAGTTCTAACACTGCCTCTCAGATTTCAGTTTTGGACATTGCACATCTCAGACCTTTTAAATGCATTTGCTTGCTAATTCGGAAGACACGTCATCTGACTGCAGCAAAAGATGTTCCTGTATTTGTTACTGAAGAAATGAGAGAAGATTTTATGCTGCCTCAGGTGGAGAGTGAGGCTCAATGGTGACTGCATTATTTCCCTTGGAAACGTTGAGGAAAAAACTTTGAAACAGAAGAAAATTTGCGCACCTTTGTTTTGGGTACCAGATGTCTAGGTTCTTTTTCCTGCATTAGATAAATGATCATGCTCAGTGCAACAAAGGGAATTAAAAAAAAATTTTTTTTTTCCCTCACAACCCCTTCTAGTAGAGACACTCATGTCACTGAAACATTTAGCTCACTTTTCTTTAATCTTGATATCGGCCTCTATACACCTTTCGTTCTAAGACATCTGGATTTTTTAAGGATTGCTGTTTGTTGACCATGAATGGCCCAAGGCACTGGTGGACTGTCCACTGGGAGCTGGAGAGAGCATGTGGCGCCATAGCATGTGTTGATTTACATGCTTTGTCTCCAGTATTCTGACACCAAGTGTCAACTGTGGTACTTTCTTTGCCTAGGATATTAATTTGTAATTGTTGCTTTTTGTGAATGGTTGATACCCTTTCCGTTGATTTAAACTTAGGCATTATTTTTACTCCACATGTCCAGTAGTCATATACTCCAAAGCCCACTGGATCACCTGAGTACATAAGTGCCACTGTTTAATGCAATATGTATATTCAGGTTTGTAACCTAACAGTGTGACTTGGAGTGCTTCCTGCAGATGATTCTGACTGTTGAGTATTTACATGGACCATGGTAATATCCAAAAGAAAAATGCTTTTATATTTATAGATTATTTCATTGAGCTATATATAAAATGGGTATCAATAAATATATTTACTCCAAAATCAGTTTTTCTACTTGCCTAGGGTATGAGAGGGTGGGGTGATGGAACATTAGATTGTCCACACCTATCGTTTTCTCATCCATTTCCTTTTCTTTTGCCCCCCTCATATGGTTAGTATTCCTTATGCTTCAGGACTTAAAGTTCTGTCCTGATGTGGAAATTTCATGACCTTGTGTTCAAGCATCTCCTCTGGCCCATTTATGCTTTAGGGTAGGAGGTCTAAGCCCAGGTGAAAATGTTTTTGATTGTGGGTATTTCATATTAGCTGATCTCCTTTGTGGTCAGGAATACCCAGGGCATGGCATAATCAGTGTGTTGTATCCAGGCTAAGAAGGAGCAAGCCAGATGAGTGAAGTAGAACACCATTAAAAAATTGTATGGATTCCAGCTTGTTTTCTGTTTCTTCCAGTTCCTGAGATACTCACTGTTGACCCTTAAATGTCTATTAAAGTAGTGTTTATTTATATAAACATATATAGTTAAGTTGGGTCTAAACTGATTGGAGAAAAGTATACATTTATCGATGGAGTTAGAGGTTGAACTTTAATTTCATACTGGACTACTTTAGAAGTTTGGTTTTAAAACTTGAAATCACAGAAACAGTTTTTAAGAAAACTCTTATAATACTATTTAATCCTTTTTCAAATTATGGAAACTGAGGTTTCCTTGTGGAAAACTGGGTTTGGAGAAAGAATGACCATATAAGTTAAACTGCAAACCAAGTTACTGTTGAGTGTGGAAGGAATCCCATTAATAATCATGCCTGAGCAATATGTGCAATCTGGCACTGTCCTTGGTAAACCAAGGGTGGTGAACCTAGTCATAGATCTAGTTAGTGCAAAGTAGGGCTTGTGCTCCAGGTCTGGGGGCTCCAGCAGTACCTCACTTTGCGTCCAGCCCCAGGCCCATTGTTTAAATGGAGGTAATGCTTCAAGATATATATGGTTCATAGGTACCTAATAAATGTTTTTTTCCTTTTATTACTGAAAATTACAAATTTAGGGAGTAAGTAGAACAAGTAAAAAATGACAAAATAGAAATAAAGTGAACGTGGAAAGGAGACAACTCAGAAAAATGGAAATAGAATAATATAAAACTATTAAGGATTTTGCCTGAAGTGCTTTGCATCCTCATGGATGCTTATCTGTACCAGGCTACCTCAAAGAGAGCTGAGACAGATGATTAAAAAAAAGAAACCTCTAAGTCTCTTGCATCAAGGTGTTTTAGCTATTTCATGAGCCACTACCTCTCCCATTCACAAATAATATACATACATATACAGTATATAATGATGTCCCAATATAGAATGCTGGAGGTATTTGTGAGTTGTGTTAATTTATCTTCTACATTTTGAGTTCTGTACAGAGAAACAAATGACTTAAAAGATAAGATTGTGTTACAAGCTTTGTTGAGGGAAGTGCTGTGTGGGTTGTGGGCTTTGGTAAGGCTCACTATTTTTTGTTTTGCAAATGATGAAAGTTCTTTTGATTATTCAAAAGAGATTATTAGTGAATATTATTTTCCATCTAAGCTAGTAAAGTAACTTTAAACACTCCCCTTTCTTCCTTCTAGGGGCCCCGAATGAACATAGTCTCTACAGGGAATGCGTGCAGCAGTTGGGAATAGCTGGAGTGTATCTCTCCTAATAGCTGCCCTGAACTGCTTCACCAGAGTTAGGGGACTCTGGACATAGATAACATCCAAGAAGGACATGAAAGGATAGCAAGTACTACCAATTATTTTAGGTGGTGTATGTGTATTACCTCGCATAATCTTCATAACACCTTGTGAGGTAGGTGGTAGGTACTGTATTTCTGTTTTACAGGTTGGGGATACAGAGGCACAGAAGATCTCAGTTGTGAAGTGGTGGAGTTAAAATTGGAGCCCATGCAGTTTGATTCCAAGAACCTGCATCCTTAAACTACCGCTTGATCTTGCTTCCCTAGTAGGGAAGGGAGGGTTTGCCCATGGCATGTTTTTCAGAAAAAGGATTCTATAGTTAAATATATATATATTTGTATATATACATTTGCAGCTGGCCTGTATGAGGATCCCAACCCTTGACATTGGTGTTGCAACACTGTGCTCTAACCAGCTGAGCTAACTGGCTGGCCCTATAGTTAAATTTTGGAAACATGCCTTCTGTGGTCTCTCTTTTTCTTTCTCTCTCTTTTTTTTTTTTTTGGTAGCTGGCCAGTATGGGCCATGACCTTGGTGGTGTAAGCCTGTGCTCTAACCAATGTAAGTCTCTTTTTGGAGATTTACCATGTACAATAGAATATTAATGGCTTTGAGAAGACCTGCAATATATAAGCCTGTTCATCTTGATTTATATTCCATGCTTTTAAATTTATTTGTTTAAGAAATGTCTATTTAAGCAGTGTGTAACAAATACTCTGAAGGATACTTTACTGAAATGTTTTCTGTAGGATTAGAAGTATGATTTTTGTACCATTTCACGTGTCTTAAAAATACAACCTCCAGCAAACTGATTTCTTGGTTGGCTAGTTCAGCACCTGTCCTTGTAGGTAGTGATAGGAGAAGCATATTTGACTACTCTGTAGCATTTCTTTAATATCCCATTGTTGAGGAAAAGGCCTTGCTCATTTAAACCGCTTTGTTCTGAAGGCGGAGTGCCTTGCTGGTATGTGCAGTTGGCTTGTCTAACTTCTCACACTTTTGGCTGTGGTGTCCAATTCTTTGGTGTTGGCCTCTAGGTGGCGGTGTTGTATTATTTAAATATAGTTTCTAGCTTTCTGGCTTCTGCTTTTTTGCTCTGTTCGGATGTTTATGTTGCCTCTGTCAACCAAGTGCACTCCTTACTTAGAGAGCCAAAGAATGCCTGAAGTTATTTCCCTGGGATAATATTCAAGACGGATTTGAGGCATTTTATTGGAAGTGGAGCAGTTTGTGATTTTTCACTTTTTAACAAGGGGTTGGATAGGATGAAGTTCATAACATCATTTGCTTTATGCATTATGAGTTACAAAGGCCTTAAGAAGACAGCTCTATCCACATTTCTATGCCAGACAGAACTTCTTGCTCCCTAAGCCACCTGTTGTAGATGTGTGTGCTCTTAAAGACTCCCATGGAAGGAAATGCCACATATTTGAATTAAAATATTTGCTTTCATTACTTTCTTTTGCTTTAAATGAAGTTTGTTGAAATTATTTCACGCTTAGGCTTGAGAAAGAAAATACTACAAAGAAAAAGGCTGCAGCACATTATCCTCTATGGGCACTTGCATTTCTTTCTTCTGGAGCCATATTATGTTTCCACAATCCCCAGCTGTGACTTTGTTCTCCTAAGATAAATTTTAATGTAAAAAGAACTGGATACATCAATGCATCTTCAGACCTGTTTAAAATATTTTTTTTTTTTTTTTTTTTTAAAGATGACCGGTAAGGGGATCTTAACCCTTGACTTGGTGTTGTGAGCACCACGCTCAGCCAGTGAGCGAACCTGCCATCCGTATATGGGATCCGAACCCGGGGCCTTGGTGTTCTCAGCACCGCACTCTCCTGAGTGAGCCACGGGCCGGCCCAACCTGTTTAAAATATAATTGAGAAAATTGCAAAGGGCAGTTATAACGAGGAACTGAATGGCAGGAAATTAGTGGTCCCCATCCCCCCACTGCAAAGTAGCCCGTTACTACTGACGTGTTGGCCTCAAAGTGCTGCAGCTTCCACTGCAAGATTATTACACTCTAGAAAGAAGGAAAGAAAGAAAGAAACAACTGCAACAATACATTGAACTTTCAGAAGGAGAGAACAAATCTAAGAATACTAGAGATGGAGGGAGAGAAGGAGGGGATTGGGGAGTGATAGGTCAGGTAAAAGGCATAAAGAAAAATCATGATTTCAGAAGTGTTTTTATGCTCCAACAACAAGCTAGCAGAAAATGAAATCAAGAAAGCAAGCCCATTTACAATAGTGGCAAAAACAAAACAAAACAAAACAAAACAACCTAGGTATCAATTTAGCCAAGGAGGTGAAAGATCCCTACAATGAGAACTACAAAACACTGCTGAAAGAAGTTAAACAGGACACACAAAGGTGGAAAGACATACCACGCTCTCAGATGGGAAGAATTAACATCATGAAAATGTCCATTCTGCCCAAAGCAATCTACAGATTCAATGCAATCCCCATAAAAATACCAATGACATTCTTCACAGAAATAGAAAAAACAATCCAAACATGCATATGGAACAACAAAAGACCCCAAATAGCCAAAGCAATCCTGAGCCAAAAAAATAAAGCCAGACTCATAACGGTACCAAACTTCAAATTATATTACAAAGCTATTGTAATTAAAACAGTGTAGTACTGGCATAAAAACAAACACTTGGATCAATGGAACAGAATAGAAAACCCAGGAATCAACCCACATACCTACAGCCAACTGATCTTTGACAAAGGCAGCAAGAACATACATTGGGGAAAAGACTGCCTCTTCAATAAATGGTGCTGGGATAATTGGACTTCCATATGCAGAAAAATGAAACTGGACCTGTACCTCTCACCATATATCAAAACCAACTCAAAATGGATTAAACACTTAAATATAAGACCTGAAACCATAAAATTACTAAAGGAAAATATAGGGGAAGCACTCCAGATGATAGGACTGGGCAAATACATTACGAATAAGACCCCCAAAGCACAAGCAACAAAAGAAAAATGGGATTATATCAAGCTAAAAAGCTTCTGCACAGCAAAGGAAACAATAGAGTGGAAAGACAACCTATGGAATGGCAGAAAATAATTGCAAACTATATATCCAACAAGGGATTAATATCCAGAATATACAAAGAAAACAATTATACAGTAAAAAACCAAATAATCTAATTTAAAAAATGGGCAAAGGAGATGAATAGATATTTTTCAAGGGAGACATACAAATGGCCAACAGCATCACTAGTCATCAGAGAAATGTAAATCAAAACCACATTGAGATATCATCTCACGCCAGTTAGACTGGCCACTATTACAAAAACCAAGAATAACAAATGCTTGTGAGGATGCAGGGAAAGGGGAACTCTTCTGCACTGTAAGGTAGCACAGCCATTATGGAAAACAGTATGGAGGTTTCTCAAACAACTACAGGTAGATCTACCATATGACCCAGCAATCCCACTGTTGCATATATGTCCAAAGGAACGGAAATCATCATGTTGAAGGGGTACCTGTACTCCCATGTTCGTTGCAGCTCTATTTACAATAGCCAAAATATGGAACCAACTTAAGGGTCCATCGACAGATGACTAGATAAAGAAAATGTAGTATATATACACAATGGAATACTACTCAGGTATAAAAAGAATGAAATTCTGCCATTTGCAGCATCATGGATGAGTCTGGAGAAAATTATGTTAAGTGAAATAAGCCAGACAAAGAAACAGAAATACCACATGTTCTCACTCATAACTGTCTGCTAAGAAGGAAGGAAGGGAGGAAAGGAGGGAAGAAGGAAGGAATGAAGGAAAGAAAAAGAAAAGACCACAATAATACAATGAACTTTCTGAAGGAGAACAATCCTAAGGATACTAGAGATGGAGGGGATGGAGGGAGGGGGTTTGGGAAGAGACAGGTCGGGCAAAGGGCATAAAGAAATATCATGATTTGTAAGAATGAATATGCTAATAAAAAAAGAATAATTACGATTTGTAATAATGAATATGCTAATAAAAATAGTAACAAAAAGAAAAACCATGATTTGTAGTAATGAATATGCTAATAATAAATAATAAAAGTTTAAAAAAATGATTCTTACATTTTAAAAAGTATCTTTTGAGCTGAAATGATCAAATATCAGAAGGCATGTGGGAGACGATTAATTTGGTTCATCATAGTATGACCTGCAGAACAGACAGAAGGCTTAGATTATAAAAATGGAATATTAATCTTCTACAATGTTCTTTTTGCTTTACTTAAAACAAGCGGTGCTGGTACACACGTTTTCGTAAATTGTGAATCTCCCTTCCCTTCTTTCCATGTCCTGTCTCCTGTCTCTATTCAAATTGGCATGCAAACTTTGTGTTTCAGGTAATGAATCCGCTGAGAGGGGAATGTCAATTTATTTGAGCAGACAAAGCCTATCTTACTTTGAAAGCAGTGCTGGAATTCTCTGTACTGGGACTTTGTCCCAGAAAAGGTACTGGCTTTACAGCTCTGAAAGATAAACTAAGAAGTAAGCCTATAGCCCTGCCAACCATCTCCCTAATACCTGTCTTGACTTTGGAAATGGAGCTGTTTGCCATTTCCATGCTGGAGGATCCTTTTCCGCTGTGCTTTAATTCTGTCTGGCTAGATGTCTAAGACTGAGGCTCTTTGGATTCTGTTTTTTCACTACACGACCCATGTGGCAGTCTATTGATGCAAATAGGAAAATTGAGAAAGGCAGGCTGTTTGGCAAAAAGGAACTCATTTAGTGGTCAGGGGTCACAGGATCTCCGTGGAAATGTTCTCTGGACTACTAGAGTGATGAGGCTGGGTGGAGGTGTAGAAGGCTGAGCTGGAGATCAAGCTAGCACACTGAGTGGGAGGAGAGGGGCAGAACTGGGCCTTAGGGGGAGTCATGGCCAATCAGTGGAAGGAGGACAGCTTGGACAGAAGTTAGAGTGATCTTTGCAGTGAGAAGGAAACCATGTAGAGAGGAAGAAATGCTCACTACGGAAATGTAGCCAGAGACCTGAAGGATGACAGAAGTAAGTTTTGCCTAAGAATATTGATGATCTTGAAAGACTCCCAACCTGGAGATCTGGGCCACTTTATATTTCTGTAAGTCCTTGATTCTCCTCTTCTAATGTATCTTTAAGTTCTTAAATGATTTATTCTTGATTTCTTTTAGATCCAAGATAATGGTTAGAAAAATGCTTGTTTAACTAATACTGTTTTTCATTTTGCCCCAAACTAGACCCTTACCACATTTTATCACAATTCTTAAAGTAGCCTTGATATTTGTCTCTTAGGTTCTTATCTTCTTTTAAAAAATCTAGGCCAGCGTATACTAATGATAATACTTTTTGTTAAAAAATTATTATTAACAGTAGTATCTTGATATTTAAGTTGTAATATTTGAGTTACTTATATTAAGCATTAGTATCTTAATATCTGAGTCATAATATTTGAATTACTTATATTAAACACTAGTGTCTTAATATTTGAATGCTCACAACTTGCCAGCCATTGTGCTAAGAGCTTTACTTGTGCCTTCTTATCTAATCCATCCAATGTCATGAGGGTGGAGCTATTTTTGTGGTCCATTTTACAGATGAGAAAACTGCAGCACAGAGAGGCTAAGGAACTTGTAAGAATACATTGCTTGTTTTATTGGCAGAGCTTGGACTTGAAGTCCCATCTGTCTGATGCCAGAGGAAAGGTAGAAGCGAGCTCCTTAGAGGCAGAGTCTACCACAGGAAGTAAGAAAGGAAAATGGCTACATGGGGACTCTGAATAGCTCGTCCCAGACCTCTCTGAGAGTAGCCATACATATCTATTGTGGCAAAGACAGGATACCTGTTCACCAAGTAAAGTTTCTCTTCTTTTTGGGCACAGGGATAACATTTCCAGCCTCTCTTGCTATTAAGGATTTCTATATGAGTTCTACCAATGGAATATGAGTGGAAGTGGTGTAGATTGCTTCCAGGCCCAACCCATAAAATCCTCTTGTGCATGATTCTTCATGCTCTTTCCCCCTCTACCAGATCGCTGCAGATGAGCACGTCAACACTGTGGAAAATGCAGAGCCTTGCCATGGCAGGAACTTGGATTCCCGAGTCTGATTGTGGAAGGCTCATCCACTGACCAGAAACACTTACGTTGGACTGATAAGCAGTATACAGATGTCTTTGGTGTTAAACCTTTATTTATGGTATGGGCTTTATTTGTTATAGCACTAGTGTTATCCTGACTTACACACCTACGTACTGTGTGAGTCATGATTCTTGGCTAGGAACTCAGGCAGGCAGTGAGTGAGAAAGGAAATAATCTCTGCAAAGAAATGAAACAGTTTTTGTGACCAGTTGCAAAAATGCCAACAACAACAAAAAAGTTTCTCAGGCCAAGGATGTTAAAATGATTACAGAATTTGAAGTCTGGGGTTTTCTGGATACTCTTTAGGGTAAACTTCTAATGCAAGCAATTTACTGAATGATCCTAGGCATCATTGGATGGGTTACAGTGGTTCTAAGAGCTCCTGGATTTGTGTGCAAAATTATATGTGCCACCTGAACAGAGGGAACCTGTCCTTTCATATCATTCTCTAAAAAGGAAGAACCAGTGCACATCTGCGAACAAGCCACTTAGGAGGCTTATTTAGAACAGAAATGCAAAATTGGACCTGGCTACATGTTCTGGATTTCACATTTTTTTCCTGGTGTTTCCAATTCTACCCCTTATATATGTAAAAACTATAAAAGGAGAGTTTTTCTTGAAACCAATACATTAGCATATGCTACAAGTGTCAATGAGCAAGTGAAATTGTCTGGGTGAGGGAAATCATGAATATAAAACTTAATTGTCTTGTGGTCAAGTAGAACATTAAGCCAATAATCTTAGGAATAAAAATAAGCCTAGATGGTTATTTTATCCCTCTGGCTGCCAGCTGCCTGTTCTCTACATGACTGAAGTATCCCCACCCTTCAAATCCCCTGCTGGGTCCCCTCTTCTCTAACAACCCTTCCTTGCCCTGCTTTTCCCTTCTTCATCTCACTTCTCAGTGTAGAGGAGGAAAAGTTTCCTCAACCTTCCTAGGGTTCCAGGCTAGTCCTGAAATAAAACTGACAGATTAACAGAAGAAAAGCATTACAGATTTATTGAATCAAAAGTTTTATGTGACACAGAAGCCTTCAGAGATGAAGACCCAAAGACCCCAGGAAAACTATTTTTATGCTTAGATTCGATGAAGAATGGACAGCTGTATAGAAATGTGATTGGACAAAAAGGGTATGACCTGATGGTCATAGACTGAGGGGAAAAACGCAGCAAGACCTGTCTGTTCAGATTCTTCTTGGTGTCTCTGTGTAGCATTCCTTCCTCCTGGGTATAGGGCAGAACCCTTCTGGAATGGGCGTCTTATGACCTGCTCTCAGACAAGGTAGGACTAGAATGTCTTTATGGCAGTTCCTACACAGAAAGGAGGGGGAAAGGTAGAATAATATTTCTAGGTTTTATGGCCAGCTTTGGGGAAGAGGGATTGTAGTTTCTATGACCCACCTTGCAGAAGAGGAATTCTACTTTCTATGGCCTGCCTTGTGGGAGAAAGGGGAGCAGGAGAAAGAAGGGCAGCGGAAGGTCAGAAAGATCTTTCCCATCTTCTGAGCCCATTTCCTTCAGTTCAAAGTATATAGCACGCCAAGGCACGATACTTTGGGGTATCGTGTTTTGAGCCCCAACATTTGTAAGACTTCTGGCCCACATTTTGGCCCATCTCACTTCCTCTTTCTTTTCTTTTCTTTTTTTTTTGTGTGTGTGTGTGACTGGTAAGGAGATCGTAACCCTTGGCTTGGTGTCGCCCACACCGCGCTCAGCCAGTGAGCGCACAGGCCATCCGTATATAGGATCCGAACCCGTGGCCTCGGCGCTCCCAGCGCAGCTGCAGCTCCCAGCGCCGTACTCTCTCGAGTGAGCCACGGGTTCGGCCCCTCTTTCAATTATTCTATATGTTTAAAGAAATCTTGCAAGGGCCAGCACCAGGCTGAAGGACAGGGTCCACCAGGGATGCCCAACACAGAACTGGCCTCATCCTCTACACTCAGTACAGACTTCACGGTGCTGGGGAGTAATGGAAAAAATGTAAACAATAGGACTGGGAGATACAACTTAGGACCCACTAGAGACTGCTTAGGAGCAGTGATTTCTCTGCTTGCTGTGGGTGACAGCAAAGTTCAACTAATGTTTACTGATTGACTGCTCTGGGCTAGGGTCCAAGCCAGATGATGAGTCAGTCACTCATTCAACAAATCTTTATTGAGTGCCTACTGGGCACAAGGGTCTGTGCTAGGTGCTAGGCATACATCAGTGAACAAGATAGCAAAGTCCTTGTCATTAGAGTACTGAGTGAATTTCCTCCTGACAAAAATTAGGATGCAGACAGGGGACAACAGAGTCTCAGAGAAGTGAAGTGGCTTGCCCTAAATGACACAGCTAGTAAGTGAGTGTTGGTCTTCTGAGTACAAGTCCCACAGGCTTGTCAACACACCAAGAGGGTAGAGAGGGGAGATATTAGAGGCAATTTAACAAAGAATTTTGTTTAGTGTGTGTGTGTTTACATAAGAATAAAATTTTTTAAAAATTGAAATATAATTATACATATTTATGAGGTACAGAGTTGACTATTGGTATTTGTGTACAATAAGTGATGATCAAATCAGGATAATTAGCATACTCATCACTGTAGTACATAATCATCCTTTGTGTCCATTAACCAATTTCTCCCTAACCTCCCTCCTCTCCCCGTTTCCTACCTCTAGTAACCACAGTTCTGTTCTCTCCTTCTGAAAGTTCCATGTATTATTGTGATTATTGTTTCTTTCTTTCTTTCTTGAGAATGAAAAACTTCTTTACATCAAAACGCACTATTAAACAAACAAGAGAAATTAGGAAAAAACATTTGCTACCATGTAATAGATAACACATGTAAGTTAATACTCTTAATACAATTTTGCAATCAGCGAGAAATACATTCCAAAATAAAACAAGGAAAAGATATTTGTGTGTGACACACACAAAGTAGAAGAGGCCGAAACATGAAAAACCATAAAACCTCACTAGTAATAGAAGAAATGTAAATTAGAACAATGAGCTTCACTTTCTCTTTATTACATGGGCATGTTTTCAGAGGATGATATTTGATGTCGATGAGACTACAAGAACAGGCTCTTTCATACATGATTTAGCAATCAACTTTAGGATGTTCTTAAGTAGACTGATTCTTGTACTTTGTGAAAATAACACAGATTTGAAAAATCTGATTACTTTTTTTTCTTTACCATATCAAAAGGATTTTCCAATTTTTCTACAATGAATAAATATGTATTCTTTCTATAATTACCATATACATATATGGATTTTAAAAGTCCTATAAAAATTGAAGGGATGATGATGAGGAGATGATTATTGGTTTTTAGCACGGAGTAGAAGATGGTCCTAGACTTCAAGCAGGGGACCGAGTTTATTGTCTGCAGTTTCCGATGTGCCAAATTGCCCTTCTTTTGTGCATCCTCACCTGGCCTGCCTGTGACTCTCTTCCTTTCAGCTCCTGGTCAGAGCCTGATCGTCAGGTCCTCCAATCCTCTGAGCATGGCCTGTGCAGTTTTTATTATTGCTTTATTGTGTGTCTACAGCAGTGTTTCTCAACCCTCACTGCACTCTAGAATCACTCGGGGTGATTTTAAAAAATAGTGATAGCAGGCCTATCCCACACCAATTAAATAAGGCTGTCCCCATGTGACTTAATGCCACTTAGTGAACCAGTGGCCTTTAGACTGGATCAAATACACCTAGTTATCTTGTGTGCCTAGGCCTAGGTCATGTGACGTAATCCAGGGTTGTTGAATTGAACTAAATAGGTTTGGTCTCCCAGCTCCTAAAGCACAAAGAATTTTGACTTTGCTGCTGCTTTTTTTTTTTTTTTTTTTTTTTTAATGTTTTGGTGCTAACCCGAAGTGTCAAACAGACACACAGGTATCAGATGTGTATCTGTTAGTACATTGTTCTTTTTTCTTCTAAATTCCTGGGTTGTGACAGCTCAAAGTATCTGCAGTTAGTACAAGGTTTATTGTAAAAATTTCAAAGAAAGATGAATTTTGATTCATGTGGTTAAACAAGGAAATGTGTTGTGTTGCATTACTTGACAGAAGCAGTAATTAGCCACCATAGTGTAGTTACTATATTTATCCATCCCTGGCATTCCATAGGTACCCAATAAATAGAGAATGAATGAATGACAAAATTGAAACCATGGCAGTGCAGTGTCTCTAACTTTATACTTGTCTCTTATAAGGGTCTCTAGCCCCTTCAACTATACTTCTCATTTTAACTTACACTACTAAATTTTTATTTGGGATTTAAGTCGAATACCACTGTTGTGGTGATGCTTAACCCAAAGCAACTTGCAAGCACTAAGTAATCTTTGCAGTAGACCAATTTATGTGCTGGGACAATGTCCAAGAACACCCACTTCAGGACTTGGGCACCTGTAGGTGGTCGGTCATTTTCTCATAGTGGTTTAAAGCCTGCGTTTGCCATCATATAAAATTTCCCCCTTTCTCCTCTGACTAAAGGCTCTAAAACGCAGGTAAGAGCCTCACCAAACTTCTCTTGTTGCATCTGCTCTCCAGGCAGGCTTGGTACTGTGAAAGCAAATGTCACTGCAGCAGCCATAATTTAAGACGTCCTTTTAAAAAATTCCAATTTCATCATTTCACAGAAGAATAGATCAATATTTCTACAGTTAAGAGTTTAGTTAAAAACCCTGCTGTGCAATGAAATAATGCATCTGCTATTGGCGTAGAGCGACTGGGATGTTAATTCCCTGGTTTTGTGTCAGTTAAGGGCAAATTAGCCTTCCAGCACCAGTCATGACTCATTATGTCATTATGTAGAAGGCACTTACTGTACCTCCACTACTATGCAATTTAGATCCAATAAAAATTGTGACAGCGTTTTTATCCACTTCATTAAGCTACTAATTTCTTGTAAAAAAATGTACATTAATCTTTTTATAGCTTCATGCAGAGTGGCATATTTTTAGACTCTAACATTGATTAGGTCCTGGTTAAGAATAATTTTCACAGTACTTTTAAGAAATGTAAATAAAGTTACAATAATTTAATTTTTCAACATAGTTATGACAGTATTGATCTTAAAATGAACATGTTGGCTGAATTAAATGTGTAGCCCAAATGAAATACAGACTGAATATTTAAACATGCAACAAATTACAAAGCATGGCTTAACAATACCCTGCAAACAGAATGAAGAGAGGGAGCGAGAACCTCTGTGGAAATTACTAATTGCTCATATTTTAAAACATGTAAATGGGGATTTTTTTTGCCATCTGACTTTTCTTACCCAAATGTTAAAAAATACAGTAAAAAATTGTCTTTCCCTTTTGATTTTTTATTCCTTGTGAAGTATTAATGACTCTGTGTTAGGGAAAAGTAGAAAAGGAGAACATTCCCTCTGCCAGGGTTGGGATATTAGTAGTTGGAGTCAGAGAAGACAGTGCCCAGGGTCCTCAGAGGGTGCTGCCGGTGGTTGAGGGCAGGGTGTTGGCATCTGTGTACTCAGTGGCAGGAACTGCTCTCCTTCACTCCAACCATTCATCTTACCCAGATCATTTTTGAACAGGGCTGAAGAAGCCATGAGTCACACCCTCACTGGCCATAAAGGAGAGCTCTAAATGCTGGCTGGCATTTGATGCAATTATTCAGACTTCCCATTAGATCCTGACCTGCCTCGCTGCACCTTGTCTCTTTGCTCTGGACTCTTTGAGCTCTGCTCTTACTTTGCTTCCCATGGCCAGTGGTGTCTTCTGCTTTCCCAGGTGAAGGAACTCCAGCTCTGCCGTGGCCTCCAAACCTAACCCATTCTAGCCCTGAAGCAAATATCTACCACATCAGTCCCAAGGGGCATGCAGGGAGATAGAGGGGGGTATTGGATGAGTAGACTATCATAGGAGACACACAGAGTTTGAACAGTACTTTATTGAAGTCAAAGACTTAGATTCTCTCAGGAAATAGCTGTGTCCCCTGCCCAAGCCTGTCCCTGTCTCCTGTAAGAAGGCTTTGAGCTGGATGATTACAAAGGACTGTATAGAATTAAAGTTTTAGGAGATGAAGACTTCTTTCTCACTGTGGGAATTCCTCCCTGGGACATCCCTGCAGTCTGTGCACGAATGATTTCAATACTGGAAAGGTCACTTCTTTTTATTTTTGAATTTATTGAGTCCTGTATCCTTCCAGGAAGAATTAAAGTGGAGGTGGAGAAGAGCTTCCTGCCTTCTTATGTCTTCTTCACTTCCACGGAGACAGTACAAGTCAGAGCAGTTCTAAGTGCTGTTACTAGCCAGTCACATCTCTGTATGAAAGATGCTGCAGTGGCTGCTAGAGTAATTACAGTCCCGCTACCATTGTCCAGGTCTCCATTTCTGGGAGTGTGGATGTTCCCATGCAGGCTTGCGTAGGGCTGAAGTTCTGTCCTCAGCCCACTGCCTGAGCAGCATCTCTCTGGCCCTTCATTGCCCACAGTGGCTGGAAATGGTTGCTCTGCTTTTTGGCTGCCCCAGAACTTGTTCTCAAATGGAGCTTCCTTGCCTGGTATTTCCCTAAAGCCACCCTTCTTTGCAGTTGCTGCTGCTGCTTCCCAGTTGTTTACTGCTGTGCCATGCTGTTCCTAATAGTGAAGCTTGTGTGGTTGCTACTTTCATTTGTACAGTGCTTCATGCATTAGGAAGAGCTGTGAGTCTCAGCCCTTGTCTCATAAGAGCACCACCACCACTGAGAGGCAGGCAGATGACGCAGAGTGGCAAAGCGACTACCCCATGGTCACACTGCTAGGAAGAGGTGGAGGCAGGACTCAAGATCCGGTGCTCAGTACATCAAATTTTATAAAATGTTTTTGTTAGTAGGACAATAGTGGTTAAGAGCTTGAGCACTAGAGTGAGCTTGACTTGGACTCAAAGTCCAGCTCTCCCACTTACTGGATTTCTTAGCTTGAGTAGATTACCTAACTCTTTGAACTCTGTTTTAGGTAGTATAAAATGGGGGTAAATACTTTTAACCTTACATAATTATGGTGAGAATTAAATGAGATAAAATGTGAATCACTTAGCTTCATGCTTGGTACATATTAAATTCAATAAATGGTAGCTATTATTATTTTTATTATCTTCATTACTACTAATGCATTCGAATCTCACCATGACCTCATGCAGCAGGTATTCAGTTATTCATTATAGGTATTCATAATCACAATAGCTGAAATTGACAGAAGGGATAGGTGAGGCTTGGCATGGTTGGTTAGGATCTCCTTGAAGCCTGCTCCTGTACTTCTTTCTGCCTGGGCCCAGTTCCGTTTGGTCCAGCTCCAGACCCGCAAGGTTCCTGCCTTCCCCCTTCCTCGCACATGCCCAGGCTCAGGGATGCTGGGCCTCATGGCTGGGTGACCCCGGTTCTCAGGAGGCCACATGCATGATACTGATGCAGTGGCTGGGGAAACAGGATGCAGCCCAGAGGAGGAGCTGAGCTGTGCCCCAAGCACCCTGCCTCTCTCTCCAGGAAGCATTAGTGTTCTGGGGTCACCTAATTACTCTCCACAGAAAGCTCTTTCGACTTAAGTATAGGGTTCTGTATGTGTTGCTGTCTGCGAGGCAGCCCTGGGGACTGGTGGAAGGTTAAGTTCTGTTTCTCTTCAAAACAATGATTCCTCCGAGGTTTATATAAATACTCCATCAGTTTCCTATTATGGCAATGTGAAGGAGCAGTTGGCTGCATCTCCATAATTAAGATTTGAAGAGAAGTCAATGACAGTGAATAAATTAGACTTAGATGTTTTTCACCCTCTCTGTCCTTCTTTTCCCTGTCCCCTCCCAGGGTGCACCTGCCGGCCTGGCCCCTCAGACACTAAGCGTCAGGGTGAGGGAGGATGAGCCTGTGGGTTGTCCCCTCCCCCCCAGGCTGGGAAGTCCCAGAGCAGGAGGGGTTTCGGTTTGCAGGCTCCTTTGCCAGATGGTATTTGATACGAATATTGATGCTAATGGCGTTTGGATAATGACACTGTCTGAGGCAGAGGCTTTATTACTGTTATGAACGGCACGGTCCTGGAGGGAACCATTCCGTTTAGTTACCTTTGTGTGTGTGTTGCAAATGTTTAACAGACAATTACCAGGAGACCATGTTCTAAGGGATTTGGGTTATTCCTGGATTCCCAGGCAGGTCCTGAAATCAGTCCACACTACGGAGCTGAGGTGCTTGGAGGAGTCGGTGGGAGCTGCGTGAGATTATTTACTTTCCTTTCATGTGGAGACTGGTCACCCAGCCTTTTACGCTTGTCCTCCAACAAGCTGTTCCCATTCTTGGAGGGTCTGCTTTGTTGCAACCTCTTCATAACCAGATACATCAAAACCCTACCTTTTACACTTCCTGGGGGAGTTTGAGCTTCTTCCTATTAAAAATGAATAATAAAATCCTCCGCTTTCATCCTAATGGGGTTAGTAGGAGGTGTTTAGCTTTTTATAGCTACCTAGATGATCGAAAGAGGCAGATGAAGCCATCACAAAATTAAGGAAGAGGTCATCATTAGAAGACCAGGGACCAAAGTCTTTTAAAAGCATTTCTGGTCTTAATTCAAAGCACCTCTCTGGAGAGCCTCAGCGAGCAGAGGCTGTGGGGTTCCCCTGTTGAAACCAAAGCTTTGGCAAGGTGGGAACTGTGTAGCAGGCTTCTCTGCAAGTCCCGTGGAAGGACCTGTCCCTTCAGAGCAAATAAGACACTTTCAAGATGGATTATCTGGCAGATAGTTAGACCTGTTTCCCTACATCAGGCAAAAGCCTTCTGCCCTTGCGAGAAATGAATGAACGAATGACTGGGAACTCAGGTGTTTTTGGAGCCCTGTAAAATGGCTTCAGAGGCTGGGCTGGCGGTTGCTACGGACCGAATGCTCCTGGGATTGTAGATATCAGGCTAAATGGGAAATCAGGAGGCTGAGCTGAACTTCTGGAAACAGCATACAAATGGATTGTTGTGTGTGCTCCTGGCTTGGACAGCGACGCAGCTCTAAATCTGAATACAAAACAGAGAAGATGCTCTTTTGCTCCTTTCAGACTAATGATTTTGTCCTTTTTCCCTCTCCTCCTCATTTTATTTCTTCATCTATAACATCTGCAAGAGGGCAGCCAGACTAATAAAACTGTGCTAAGCTCGTCTAATGCCAGCCATTGATCCAAGGGTGGGACCCGATTAATCAATGGGATTTTAGTGGCATTCACATCCCCAAGGGACATTGGGCCCAAAGACAGCTCTCGCCTCCACAGAGGGGAGGAATCTGAGAACTGATGCAGTGATTCTCTGTGTGTGGATTCTGGGAGGTGATGAGAGGGAGGGAGCCACCTTGGATGTTTGATGGCCTTGCTTTTGGGATGCTCACTTGCTCTGGCACTGTGACATCACTGCAAAATTTGCTGGGCTCTAGGGCTTGATTTCTAGAACAGAGAAAACCTCATGCACACATAAGACACCTCTTGCATAACTACAGGCCTGGGAAATTATCTCTAACCCCTCTCATTGTGCAGTAGAGGAAACTGAGACCCCGAGAGAGAAGGGATTTGCCCAAGGTCATACAATGAATTAGTAACACTGTAGAACTAGAGCTCAAGTCTCCTGGGCTAACCTCTTTGCCTTCTGTGTATCTATAAGACTGAGTCAGAACTAGAAACTGTTGCAGTCATTAAAGGTAGAGGCAGTTATAGAGAATTCAGGCAGGGTATAGACACTCAAACTGAAGAAATCAGTTTGAGCAAATTATAACACATTTAGAAAATAGGCTGGATATTCCTTTTCTTCCCTTTTCTTCAACATGTTTTTTAGTGACTGCTACCACATATATACAAAAAGTGCATAAAACACAGATAGAATTTGACAAATAATTTATAAGCAAATACCTTTGTAACCACCACCCAGGTCAAACGTGAAGCATTGCCAGCCCCCCAAAAGCCCACTGTGTGCCCCTTCCTTATCTCAACCCTCTACCTCCTAGAAATAATCACTATCTTAACTTTTGGGATGACCGTCTCCTTGCCTGTCTTCATAATTTTAAATCCCAGTATTGCTGCCTGCTTTTAAGCTTTACATAAATGGAATCATACTGTATGTGTGTGCTTTTTCATGTCTTGTTTCTTTGATCCAACATTGTGAGATTCATCCATGTTGTAGCAGGTAGCTGAATTTCATTCATTTTTATTGCTAGTATTTTTCTGCATGAAAATTATTTTTAAGAAACCTACTAGAACTCTACTCTGTGACATAAAGTGTGATCCTTGACATAGTTCAGCCTAGGGGATGGGTATTGAAACGGTACCCTAAAGAGGTTCTACTTTGGACTTTGGTCCTGGCTGCCCTGACCAAATGCTGTTGTGGTCCTTTATTTTTTTAGTTTCATGGACCTGATTGTTTCATGAATTCCCTGAAAACATACACTAATGTAAGGGACACAGGATTGTGCTGGGGGTCCAGCTCTCCATGCTTTGGGGCATGGGCAGGGAATCCCAGAATTCCTTGCTGTGCAAAGTAGGCACCTGACCTAGACTGTGAGCTCCCTGGGGGCAAGAGTTGTTTTACAAGGGGTCTTCAAAAAGTTCATGGAATGTCTTGTATTATCTTTTAATTTTATTTCTCCACAAACTTTTTGAAGCACCCTTGTATTTGTTTTCACCAAGGCCTAGTGAGTCGGACAATAGGAGAAGATCAATACACATTTGTCCAGTGAACAAAAGAATGAAGGTCACTCAGTACAGGCCTGTGCAGGGTGCCTGAATTCCCTCAACAGTACCATCTGCAGCGACCAGTGATAGAGGAGTTATTTCCTTGGTGGTCTGACAGAGGCCCACCAAATGCAAAAAACCCCAGCTTGTTGGTGGAAGCAGGAATCTTGATCATCCTAGTACATTGTGCCTAACATTCAAAAGGACCTTAGAAAGGTCAGTATTAACCAGAGACTTGTCATTTCTCCAGAAATTACATAAAAGGGGTGTGGAGAAGAGAATCTCTTATTAAAAACAAGCAAAGCCTGCCATAAGCTTTTGCACGTAGTTGCTGGAGAGCCGGGTGGGGCTGCTCCAGGTCTCCAGGCCCTGAGATGGAGGGCTTGTGGCCATGGAAGCTTCTGTAGGTGGCTCTGTGCCAGGGGCTGGGGTCTCTTGAGCACCTCCTGCTGAGAGGCCATCTCTGCTGCTGTGGTCATCTGGGCAGGCTGGACAGTATTCTGATGGGCTCTCTGTGTTTTCCACCTCCTCTGCCTGTGCTCAGTGCCCCTCACCTCACATCAGGCAGCTACCATAATAGCTGCAGATGCAAATGCATATTGCTTGCATTAAGTTTTTTTTTTTTTTTTTTAAAGCCCACCCTTAAAAGGAATACCTGAAAATATGTAGGGCAGTCAAGGCTCATAGACAAGGTTAGACTCACCCCCCCCCCCCCAGGGCTTCTGGAGGCCCCCAGAACTTTCATAGAATCTGTCCTGGAAGTTAACAGCCCCCTCCCCCGCCTCCCGGCACTCACTGTAATTTTAAGTATGTATTTATTTGTGGGATTGTTCATTAAATCAACCTTCTCCACCAGATGTGAATCCCATGACTGTTTTGACTACCAGTGTTGGCCAAGGCCTTAGTAGGTACTTGTTGTAGAGTGAATAGTGGGTGAATGCCGAGCAGTCTGACTCAAGTTGCGGATTGAGGGAACAAGACGGGCCCTCTTCCGACCCCATTCGGGTCTCAGGGAGGGGCAGGTTCAGAATTCTCCACCAAGAACCACTGCGCGTCCCCCATCCTGGACCCGCGGCAAGGGGAGAAGCCCCCCCGAGAGCTCTGGAAGGCGCCGCGGGGAGGCCTGCCTTCCTGGAAAGCCACGCTTGGAATTGTTTTCAAAAGCTGCGACGCAGCCCCCGGAGTTTGAGCACGAATAAATCATTAGCATTTTATTTACAATTCTGGGTTTACAATTCCTAGAAAAGGATCCTGCTGTTCAGTGCGGATTCCTGCTTTGCGGGGCTTTCCCCAGCGCTTCCTTCCACCTCCCGTCTTCCTTCCACCGGGTTGACCCAAGGCTCCCTTAGACAACAGTGGGGGTGTGGAGCGGACGGACGGACCGAGCCGGTGGTCCCTGGAAGGAGGGCGCGCCAGCCCCCGGGTCTTGCGTTTCCCGACGACCCTTAGCGGAGGAGTCGTATGCTCTCCTTTTTACTGGGAAAGGGGGTTTGATTCAAAGAGAGCCAGTGTCACACAAATCATGCTGAAGTCCTCGGCTCCCAAACCCAGCGGAGCGGCCGCAGAACCCGGGAGCCCTCTGCGCTCCGGCCGGCTCCGGTCCCCGACGGCGCCGCCCGCCGCGCCCGCTAGATGGCAGCCTTGGTCTCCGCGGCGCAAGGCGGGCCTCGGGCAGGCGGGGACTCGGCGGGCGCGGCGGCCGCGCTCCCCAAGGTCTGTCTGGAGGCGCTGCCGTTGGCACCCAAGCCCGGGCTTACAGGGTCCGAGTGACCAAAGGGAGAGGAGAGCTGCTGGAAGCAGCCTGGACTCCCCTGTCCGGACTGGAGCGGAGGCTTCTTCCGGGCTCTCCTGGCGCGGGGACCAGGGCGCAGAAGCTCTGGCTGGGAGAGCTCTGGGGTCGCAGGCGCCTCCTGACCTGCCAGGGCAATGCCGGACGCGCGCACAGGGCCCAGAGGGGCGGCGTGGGGCGAGGCCGCACGGGGTGAAATCTGCGGGGGAGGCCGCCTGGCTGTATCCTGATCCGGTCCCTCTAGACGTGACCCGTGGTCAAGACCCCTCCTGTCTCCCCTGCCCCCCTCCAGACTTGGGCGCTTTGAGCCTCGCGCTAGCTGTGTGGTGACCGTGGATCGGTCCCTGCGCGCCCCTCAGCCACAACGATGCTCCTTCCACCCCGGACCCCCAATGGCAGGAGTCACCCCTCGCCCCTCCCAGCTACTGCACCTGCACGAGCAGCTATTGGTGTAACTCTGAGGCCTGCACACCTCAGGACCTGGGTCCAGCCACCCGAGAGAGATATGGGGGCGGGGGAGAGAGGAACCTTCTTTCCTACAGCAGAGAGGAGGTGGGCCCCAGGGGGCTGAGGTCGGTCCTTCATCTCTGGAGTGTGTGCATGACATGAATTCATGGATTTGTTTCATTGTTCTCTTTCTTTTAAGCTCAATGTCTTAGGGTCTCTACCTTCAAGGGTCTTACATTACTATGCTGGCATCTACCTCCTGGGCAGGTGAAGTCTACAAACACCTCTCTGATCTCCAGTCAAGTTCCTTCTCAGGAGGTGGCTTCTGTCCTTTCTTGGAGGAAGGGGACTAGAGCTGAGTCTGGGCTGGCCTACTGGCCGTCTTTATGCATTTGGCAGCGACAGACCTGAACTGTATTTCAGGTTCTGAGAAATTGGATCTCCTCATGGCCCTTGGAGATAGGCATGCTGAGGCCCCAGGGGAAGGCCAAGGTCACTTGGGGTATCCAGGTCTCCCACTCTAGAACTCTTGCTGCTGCAAGGCCTGCTCAAAAGACTTTTCTACTTTAGATCCCAAAGTCCTTGCAAAGTTCTCCACTTTGCATTGATTTTGAGAAGGCTCTGAAGCTTTGCCCCAGAATGCATGGACTGTTAGGCCCTAGGAGTGGGGGCAGGCATTGAAGGGGCAGTGTTCTCCATCAGGGTGGATTTCCAGGCCATGCTTTCTCCATTCTGGGCCCTACAGATCAGGTCAGATGAGGGCAGTTGGGGAACGGTGGCGTGAACGTACCCCGATCCTGTCACTCACCCGGGGGAAAGAGGCCTGCCACTTGGGCAGCACAGGGAGGGAGGTGCACAGAATTGGTATCACCACTTGCCCCTCTGTTAAGATCACAATTTCCATGACAGAGCCGCTGTCTAGTGGAGCCTATGGAGTCGGCTTAGGCCTCAATGGCTCAGGACACACCTGCCAGAGAACCCCGGGAATGTGGAATCTGATGTGTTAACCGTGCCTTGCGCAGTGAGGACGCATAGAGCAGCAGATTGTTATTTCGAAGGGGACTTGGACCAGGCGCCTGTCAGCCGGCCATCAAATTACTCGGTAATTATTCCACACAGCCGTGCAATCGGCTGGGGTCGCCGGCGAGCCCTCCAGCAGACGGAGGGGTCAGGTGGGTCTCCCGGGGCCCTGAGCACCCACTCTGGGAGGAGAGGGCCTCTCCGAACCCACCAGAGAAGGCTCCCTTTGACGGCGTGCAAGGGCCTAGAGCAGCCAGTCTTTATCGGCAGCCAGAGAGGCTGTTTGGGGAAATGGAAAAACTTGTGTCGGCGGCGTCAGTCTTGCAAAGGGGCAGCCAAGCAGTTTGCAGCGCGTTCTGTTCCCCGCGCTGCCGCCACCGCCTCGGCTCCGCAGAGCCTGCTGGGGAGGGGAGAGGGGGAGGAGGTGACCGAGTTCACGTCCCCACCGCTGCCTCTCCTGGAGTGATGGATGGCTGTCTACTCGGGCGGGGGAGCGCCTGCACAGCTCCCTCTGCAGGGAGCGCCGCTCAGCCTCCCACCCCCGGCGCCGCGGCTTCAGCAGACTCGCGTTGCAGAAATGCTGGGGAACGGGCTCTGGGTCAGTAAGCTTGGTTGGCTATTTGGGGTTAAGGAGACCATCCTTTTCCGTTTCATCCTGATCTGTGGCAATAGTGCACAAACGTCTATGGCCTCCTCTGGGCTCCTCCACTCGACCCTTTTACAACAAACACAAGTTGTCATCTTTCCTCAGCTGCCTGAGGCTCAGGAGGTACCAGGACTCACCTGAGCTTTCTTAGGGTGGCACTTGGGTTAGGGAACAATTTACCCCTGGGAAGAGACAGAGATCAGAGGGTGGGTATGGGGTCATTTCTTCCTTAAAAAGCGTACATTTTAAAGTTCCATTAATCGAGGTCTCTAGTTAATCTGTTAATTACAGGAAGAGGATTCCACTTAGTCTTCTGTCTCTACTCCAAAATGTTCTTAGTAAGTCTTCCCTAGCTGAGAATTCTGAAATCAAAACCTGGGGGTGGCGAGTGAGTGTTGGGGAGGGGGACAGTGGGGAGGCGAAGCTCCTCCTACTGGAAGGGGCCTTTATTTTGCAGTTTGCCTTGTGGAAGGGGCTCCCTGCGTCTAGTTCATGATGAAAACCAAGTCCCAGTTGTGGCTTCAGAACAGGACTTGTGGATGCTGCTGCTTCTGGGGACTACGGTGCTTAAAAATGACCTCAACAAAGTAACAATGATGAAAATCACAGTGTGCAGCAGCTTACTCTTCTTGAGCACTTAGTATATGCCAGATACTGTGCACTTTATCTTCATGATCTCGTTTAACCTTCAGAGCAGCCCTATAAAATATTTGTTATTTTTTCCTCTACTTTACAGGGGAGGAAACTGAGGCTCAGAGAGGTTAATTAACTTGCTTTCAGAGGAAAAGGGACAGAGGCAGAGCTCAGCCTAAGCCCTTCTGATTTCAAAGCCCTGGACTTAATCACTCTGCTCTATTGCTACAGAGACCTGCATTACCTTGTTGCAAAGCACATTTGTATGTAGGGAAAACACCCTTTAAGATTACAGTTTTGCAATGAGTGGATATTTGGTTTTGCTGCTTCTCTCTGTTTCGGAAAAAACAGAGAGAAAAACAAAAACAAAAAAACCCCAATCTGTCATTTTCCAATGGGTCAGCCAGGTCAGAGGAAGAAGAAACTGCTGTTTCATTGCTGGCTTATGTAAAAGAGAAGCGGCTTTAGAATTATTTGTCTTTAAAAAAAAAAAGTCCATTAATTTAGCTAATATTTGATGCACTTACCCTGAGGTCATCTTGAATGTCTTTCTTGTGCTACTGTGTCCTGTTCCCAGTGTTCCCCAGAGTCCAGCTGGAGCTGGACAAAGCTGGGTTCCTCCCGTTGCACCCCACCACACCTGCCTTTTCCCTTCCACGAGGATGGAAAGAGGGCTACCGATAAGAAACCCCTACACAGGCTGCTCAGCCTAGCCTGTGAGTTGGCCCAGATCCACGGAAGGTGAGAAACTTTGAAATTTTAAAACTGCCCTGGGCCAATTTAATAAACTTCTGCCACCTCCATCCTCTTCACATTTTTGAATTCTCAAATATTCACTCCCATCTAAGACGTGTACAAGAGTGGAAGGATTTTGGAATGTTAATAATGCAGAATTTTATAGTATAGCAAGGTGAATTCTCAGGGGGTAATGGTTAACATCTGCTTTCTCTTTTCCCAAGATAACAATGGGGAAACCTGCGCTCTGCACACACACACACACACACACACACACACACACACCAAGCCAGGATTGTGAGAGCTGAGTTTCTATCTCCCTCTCTGTCATTCTTTCTCTTTCTCTCAGCAAAGAGGTAAATACAATAACCAGAAAACTTAGATGTAGCAAGAGTGACAGCGATAGGAAAAAAAACAAAAAACAAAAAACAACAAACTAAAGCCCATCTCTCAGGGGGCAGTTTCTGGGCTGTGAAGAAGACCCTTTCTTCCAGGGGGTCTGAAAGATGGCATGAAGCATTCTGCTTCCTCCCAGTGGGGCAATTCTTAGCAATCAGCATCAGAGCTGTGGTTCTGACATGTCCCCCGGCAAGTGGCAGGATGCTTTGCATCAGAAGGAGACAAACAGAGAGCTGAGTCTCTGGTTCTAGATGCAAGTCTGGAGTGCCCCGGGGGATCTTGTGCTTGTCCTTTTGGAGGGTTTCTATGCTTCTGCTATCTTATCTGCCTTCATGGTAAAAGATAGTGGCTAATAGTAGGCTCTGGAAACAGAGGAATCTGGATCCTAGTCCCAAATCTGCCTGTGTGGAACCGGGTTAGTGGCCTCTCTGAGCCTCAGTTTTCTCGTTCGTAAAATGGAGACAATAATTCTGGCCTGGTGGGTTGTGGGTTGCGGAGCACAGGCTCAATACATGGTAACACTTTCAAAAAACCACATGTTAATAGCTATAGTCCACACTTGTTTCCTAAGATGTATTTTACATCCTTTGAGCTGCTCATTTTAGGGAATAAAATGTTCTGTGATTGGAACCAGGTGACCCAGAATATAATTTCTGATCTAGCCTAGCCCTGTAGATGCACTTAAATAGTCCCATGGAAATGATCCAGATTCAAATCTTGGAGCAGCACAGACAATCTTTTTAAAGGAATCTCTTGGTTAGTTTTATGGTAAAAAAATGACCCAGAAGTTATTTTTAAAAATGAAAAGTGCTAACCTTATGTTTGCAGCTACCTAGGGATTTTTATCACGGGATTTTTGGTGCTAAAACAAATGCTCCTATATGTTGCAGCAACATCTTGCAGCTCAGAGAAATGTGAGGAAATGGCTAGGCTTCATTGTACAGATGCTATCCTAGCCGAATATTGGAAGCCCTGAACCAGTGCACCGGCTTCTCTCTTTTGCTTGCATAATGCAATTTAAATCCCTTGTTAATTTCCAGGTCGAGTTTCATTCATGAGGATAATCTTTAATTGATGTTAAATATAGGGATCAAGTTAAGTGCATTATTTCTTTTTTACAAAGTGCTAATTGTTCATGTTCTCATAAATTATTTTCTCTTCTCATGTAGCAGATTTTATGAAAGAACTTTTCAGCCAGTGCTTTTAACCTCATTGTATGAATATTATCCTGTAATCAGCAGGTCGTTCAGATCCTTCCTGTGCTGATGATCTCTCTTGTCACCCTTCAGAGCAGTAAGAAGAGAAATGAGCTCCTTTTGAGTGTATGTATATATGGGTAGGCTCACAAACATTAAAAAAAAAATTATATCCAAACAATTTAAACTTTAAGTGTATTTTTTCAGCTGTTTCTGTTCCTACTAAGACCCTTGAGGGGTTCAGCCAAAAACTACTTTTTTTTTTTAGGCCTTAAGTTATTTATTTTATTTTTAATTGTGGTAAAATATATATAACATAAAATTTACCATCTTAATCATTTTTAAGTGTATAGTTCAGCAGTGTTAAGTGTATGCACACTGTTGGGCAACCGTCACCCCCATCCGTTTCCAAAAGTCTTTTCATCTTGCTAAATTGAAATTCTGTACCCACAAAACAACGACTCCCATTTCTCTCTCCCCCCAGCCTCTGGAAACCACCAGTACTTTCTATGAATTTGACTGCTCTAGGTACCTCACATAAGTGGAATCACTTATGAGGAGCTGCATAAAAAGAAAGACGATGGTAATACCTACTATTTATTGAGCTCTTGCATGCATTGTTTTATTTAATCTTCACTAAGTCCCTCTGAGGGAGATGCTGTGTTATTCATATATTTACACACGAGTAAAGTGAAGTTCAGAACTGTTAAGTCACTTGCCCAAGATCATTACAGTCAGAGGATCTGGGATTTGAACCTAGGTCTGTTTGACTCAAAAGCTGTGCCCTTAACCCAAACAATACAGTGCCTCTTGCAAGGACATAAAACCCTGTAAAAACAGGTAAGGGAGCTGTGTTCCCTGGGAGAGCCACAGGTGTTGTATCAGAAGAGTTCAGAGGATGACATGGTTTTCCTCTTGGGATCAGAGATGCTTTCCTCCATGGATCAGAGCAGATTTCTTGGAGGAAGTGATGTTTGGGCTGGTGCTGGAGGAAAGAGTGGGATTTGTGTGGGCAGAGACGAGGGGGAAGAAGATTTCACTGGAAAGGGTGTCCCAAACAACAGCCCAAGGGAGAAGAGGTATGATGAGAGGAGTCCTGGGCCAGCCAAGCAGTTTGGGTGGAGTAGGAAAGGACGTACTGGGAGATAAGTCTGCAGAGATATTCACAGAAGCAAGCCATCTGAGTCGGAAGGGATGAGAGAGAGATACAGACTCTCATTTTACAGATGAGGAAGCCAAGCGGCAGGGAGGCTGAGAAATGCACCAAAGCTACAGGAAAGAAAACTCAGATCTCCAGACTCCAGTCCAGTGCTTGCTCCACTGCAGGTCAGAAAAGGCTGAGGGTCTGGTTGTGTTGGTGATGGGAAAACACTGAAGATGTTTGAGCAGAGAGATGACAGGTTGGAATTAGCTGGTCATTTTGACCTTGTGTTCTGAGCCCCAGACCCACAGGGCAGTCCTAGAAGTGAAGGTGGTGTTAGGGGCAGTATCACACACACATGTAAAAGCTGTTATGGCTCAGGAGGCCTACTGGTTTTGGCTGTGGGCCTGTGCTGAGTGGACAGGGCAGCCGCACCCCCCGAACTCCTGCTAGAAATCAGCAATTGTGTCCCTGCAAATCTACTGAGTTTTCTTCCCCCATAATGGGCACATTCCAGGGTTTCTTTTTTTCTACTAGCAAAAATTAGCTTGTTCTGAGTGTATGTGTGTTACAGGTAGGCATACTGGAGGCACTATGCGCCACGGTAGTTAGGAGCACATGTTCTGGAGTCCTACAGGTGTAGGCTGTAAAGCACCTCTCTGTGCTGTAGTTTCCTCAGTGTAGAAAGAGGAATGCACAAGGGCTTTCTTGCAGATTTGATGAAATATTGCACTGAAGACAGGAGGGTACCTGGCATTAGGAAGCACTAGTTCAATGTCAGCGGTTATTTGTGATATGGTTATTCCCAAGATGACTCTGGAAGATGATTTGTCCTAAGTCTCAGCTCAGCCAGAGAAGTCACACAGCCCTGGCTCTCCAACTGCAGATCCTGCCCCAGGTCGAGAACAACAGAGAAACCAAAGAGAGCCTAAAGGCTGATGTCGGGTATCAAGTTTCTGATTTTTGAGTTTTGATGGCCCTGGTTAAGACCGAAAAGCTTGCTGCTTGGGACTGAAGAAGTCAGACCTTTCTGTTCTTTCGTCCATTCCCCAAATATTTATTAATGGTCTGTCATGGCCAGGCATTTCCCAAATGATGTCTGCATGTGGAGGTAACAGAAGCAGTGCACAGGCTGGGCTTGGCATCGTGTAACTCCTACCCAAGGCACGGCCCGTCACAGTCTGTTAAAGCTTTTTGGTGCATGCTTGTGGCAGGATCTATTTTTGACGTATGAATGTGTTTTGCTTTTTTTCTATTCCCCAATCCCTGCGCTCCAAGCTAATAGCCTGGCCCTTCAAATTCCTCTGCCTCAGGGATTCTTGCGAGGGCTAAAGCAGGAATTGATTGTATGGAGGGTCTCTTCTATAAAAGCCAAAGCTCCTTGATAAATGATGCTAGGTGTCTTAGAGAGTGGGCAGTGCCTTGGGAAACATTGAGATAGAGAAGACAGAGTCTCTGTAAACGTGGATTGGGAGAGATCCCTCCAAAGGAGTCATGGGGACCCGTATCCAAGAGAGAGAATGCACCTGCAGTGGGCTGGCTGAGTAGGATGAAGGTAGCAGAGCTGTCTGGCTGGCCAGAGGGGCTGTGAGGCTGGGACCTCCAGACATTTTCTTGGGAACAAGTAGGGCAGATGACTGATGGGTGACCAGAGACCTCTCTGAGGCTTGATACTGCCCAAGACCCCTGGATGCTGGAGCAGCCCTAGGACAGGGAAGAGCCCTAATAATGTCTGATTAAATTTCCCAGGGTTTAGAGGGCTGGGTACTCAGAGGTGGATTTAAGCTTAAAGAGAGTAAAAGTATCCTTTGTTTATTTTTTTATTTTTTATTTTTATTTATTTATTTAAAAATTTTTTATTGAATCAAAATTGGTAACAGTATTCTTTGGATACTCAAGTTTGAGGATTACGACTTAATACCTGCTACACTGTCTCTCCATTTTAGCCACATGATTCCAGGAGGGAAGTCGGGCAGTCATTGACAACCACATGACAGGTGAGTAAGCATGCTCAGAGGAGAAGTGCAAGGTCACATAGCCAGGAGGGGGGTGGGCAGCCAGGATTCTTGCCACTGTGACTACACTGTATCAGTGTTTACCTGTGCCCAGAGATGTGTTCCAGGGACTTAGGGGAATGTGGCTGGATGGCATTGCTGGAAAGAGCTGATGGGTCAGACACAGGCCAGAGTTGCAGCTGAAACACCCATGAGGAGCTGGCTTTCCTGAGGCCAGCTGGTGGGGGGGAGGGAGGGCAGCTGTAGTCATTCTTTCATCTTTCCAGCCAGTTACTCACTCACCACAGATACAGAGCACTTACTATGCATGGGGACAGCGCTGGGGCCTCAGCACGGAGCACAATGGTCATCCTCTGCCCCCATGTGGCTCACAGTTCACAATCCAGTGTGAGAAACCCAAGGACAGAGGGATGTTTCGGAGGCTCTGGGAGCCCACAGGAGGGCAGAGGTCGGGCTTTCCTAGGCTGAAGGGGTATGGGAGCTGGAGGTTGGAGGGATGGTTTCCAGAGGCTGTGACGTCTGAGTTGCAGCTTGAAGGACAGGTAAGTGTTAGCCAGGTGGATGAAGGAATGATGGGGGTTCCAGGCAGAAGGCAAAGCACTTGCAGAGGTCAGAGAGAGTGGTATGTGGTGGGATCCCAAGACAGCAGGTTAAGGGCAGCCTTGTAGGTGGGGAGCAGCCAGGATGGGGCAAAGTGCAGGGGGATGGGAGTCTGGATCTGTGCAAGTGTGTGTCAATGAGAGAGACCACGTGGCTGCCCATTGTCCTTGGGAGAATCCTCAATTCATCACCATGGCCCACAAGACCCTTCCTGATCTGGCCACCGTAATCTGCCCTTTGACCCCATTGCATTCCTCTGTCTCCCTCACATTCTCTTCCCCAGCCCTCTGACCTCCTGCAGGTCCCCCAACATGCCTCTTCTCTTGTCAGAACTTTTTTTTTTTCCCCCCTGGTGGCTGGCTGGTATGGGGATCTGGGGATCCAAACTCTTGATCCTGGTGTTATAATACTGCACTCTACTAACTGTGCTAACTGGCCGGCCCGCTGGTTAGATCTTTGATTCACACATGCTATTCCCTCTGCCTGGAACTCACTTTCACCTTGCCCCCAACCTGCCTAACTTTTTAAATGATTTTCACTTGCACAGGTAATGAATAAATGCCTTCTCTCTCCCTCTTTAAAAACAGTTCTATTTAGGTAAAATTCACATACCATACAATCGGCCTTTAGAGAGTGTACAATTCAGTGGTTTTTAGTGTGTTCACAGAGTTGTACAATTATCAGCACTATCTAATTCCAGGGCATTTCCATCATCCCCCAAAGAAGCCCCATACCTGTTAGTAGTCAGTCCCCACTCTCTTTTGCCCCCAATCCCCGCCAAACATGAATCTATTTCCTGTCTCTATGGATTTGCCTATGCCGGACATTTTATATAAATGGAATCACACAATATGTGGCCTTTTATGTCTGGCTTCTTTCACTTAACATAGTGTTTTTAAGGCTCCTCATGTTGTAGCATGGGTCAGTGCTTCATTCCTTTCGATGGCTGGATAATATTTCATTGATGAACATCTCATATTTCACTTATCCATACATCATCGATGGACATTTGGGTTTTCTACATTTTGGCTGTTATAGACAATGCTGCTATGAAAGTCATGTACAAGTTTTTGTGTGGATAGATTTTTAATTCTCTTGAGGATATACCTAGGAGTAGAGTTGCTGGTTCATATGGTAACTGTGTTTAACTTTTTGAGAAACTGCCAAACTGTTTTCCAGTTGTGGCACCATTTTGAATTCCCATCAGCAAAGTATGAGGGCTCCAGTGTCTCCACATCCTTTCTGTTTGGGTATAGCCACCTTAGTGGGTAAGAAATTGTTTTGTTTTGCATTTCCCTAATGATTAATGATGTTGAGCATCTTTTCATGTGTTTATTGGCTATTTGTATATCTTGGAGAAATGTCTATTCAAATTTTCCCCCATTTTTAAATTCAGTTATTTGTCTTTTTATTATTGAGTTGTAGGAGTTCTTTATATATTTTACATATAAGTCCCTTACTAGATTTATGACTTGCAATTTTTTGTTTTTAACATTTTGGGGTTTGTCTCCCCCCCCCCCCTTTTTGTGGCACAAAAGTTTTAAATTTTGAATGTAGGATAGTTTAAGTTATCTTTTTCTTTCTTTTTTTTGTGCTGTAGGTGTCATATCTAAGAAACCATTGCCTAACCCAAGGTCACAGAGATTTACTCCTGTGTTTTCTTCTAAGAGTTCTATACTTTTAGCTCTTGTACTTAGGTCTATGATCCATTTTAAGTTACTTTTTGTACACGATGATGAGGCTATCCAGTTGTCCAGCACCATTTGTTGAAAAGACTAGTCTTTCCTTATTGAATTGTCTTGGCATCTTTATCAAAAATCAATTGATCATAAATGTAAGGAAGGGTTCATTTCTGGACTCTCAATTCTGTTCCATTGATCTATATGTCTATCCTACGCCATTACCACACTGTCTTGATCACTAAGGCTTTGTAGGAGGTTTTGGCCCCTTCCTCTCCCTTCACCTGCCCAGGCAATTGCAGGTGCTTAGCACATACTTTGTGCATGAATGACCGGGTGTGAGGGTTTGTGAAGGGGTTTGTGGGAGTGGAAAGAGGCAGCCACTCCCTTTGACAGAGGCCGGGGCAGGAAGTGCACGCGCACATACACCTGAACGCAGGCCTTCTCGGCTCCCTCTTAAAGGGTTTCTACCCAAGCACAGGCTTCCTCTCCAGCCTCCTTCTTTGAGTCCTTTTTTTGCTGAGATCCTTCCTGGGCCAGGAAACTTTACTCCCATAGAAAGTACACGCCTGGGCTGAGCCCGTGGCAGCACTGGTAGAGTGCGGCGCTGGGAGCGCAGCGATGCTCCCTCCGCGGGTTCGGATCCTATATAGGAATGACCGGTGCACTCACTGGCTGAGTGCCCGTCACGAAAGCGACAAAAAGAAAAAAAAGAAAAAAAAAAAAGAAAGTACACGCCTCAGTCTACTGTAGAGATAAACACTGCTGCTTCTGGCTGCTTCTGCCAGCAGTGGAGGACCTTCCTAGCTGACAAGACCTCTGCCAATCACTTCGCCCCTCTGAACCCCGTTTACTTTGACTGTATTAATGCCCACCTCTCAGGGTTGTTGAAGAATAAATTAGATAACGTGTCAAACACTAAGATAAGTGCTTTACAAGTATTTAATCCTATGAAATACGTAGTCCTGGCCTCATTTATAAAGGCGGGGAAACTGAGGCACACAGATACGGTTGTAGACCTGGGCCCCACGTCATTCCGCGGCAGAGCCAGTACTCCAGCCCGCCCGTGTCTGACTCCAGAGCCTGTGTGCCCGGGTCAGAGTGGTAGGGACGGAGCGAGCCTCCCCGGGTGAAGACTGCGCGCGGGGCACATTCCGCGGCGAAGCCCGGCCCTGCGTCCTGTCCTTTCCAGCCTCTTCTCCCCGGCTTGCCGCCCGCAAAGAGGCTCTGGCTGGGCAGGGCGGGAGGCAGAGGTCTCCCGGGGCGGCTGTCTCTAGAACCGGGGCAGCTGCGTCCTGCCTGGCCCGGCTGCTCAGCACGCGGCCCGGGCTGTGCGGGGCGTGCGGGCTGGAGACGCAGCACAAAAGAACACAGCGGACGGCCTCGCGAATGCTAATGCGAGGGCCGCGGTCACGGCGCTGTGCCTCATTATTACTGCCGGGGGCCCGCGGCCGCGAGCAGCGGGGCGCGGGGCCGCACGCGGCGCGGCTGATGGCGGCGCTGATGGCGCTGATGGCGCTGATGGCGCGGCCCGCGGGCTCAGCGGGCGTCCGGACCGCCCGGGCTGCGCGCCCCACCGCCGCCGCCGCCGCAGCGCCCGACCGGGGAGTGGGCGCCCGGCCCCCAGCCCGGCCCCTGGCTAGGCTGCACCTGCTTCCTCATTTCCATTAGATTTCCAATGGAAAAGTATTTTCTTCTTTTAAAATTAAAAAAAAAAAAAAAAAAAAAAAAAAGGCGATCAATGCTAGCCTGAAAAGTTCAAAGAATACAATGATGCATAAAGTAAAAAGCAAAAGTCCCTCCGACCCTTCCTTCCCTAAACCTCTTCAGGGGTAACCATTGTTTACAGACGGGTATGTAGCCTCGCAGACTTTTTAATGCTCATAGCAAGTTGATTCTTTAAAAAAAAATTTCAAAATCGAAACATAATACAGTTTCCCCCCCCCCCACTCCCAAATGCTATCCTGGTATATATTTTGGTCTCTCATTTGCTTTTTTCATGTAAGAATGTGCCTGGAGGTCTCTCCACTTAGCAGGCGTAAATCGGATTCTTTCCAAAAGCCACATAATATTCCACAGTACCAGGGTCCAATAATTAATTTAACCTTTCTCTGACTACTACTAATTAAATGCTTGCTACATGCCAGGACTTTAACTAAGCACCTTATTTGTATTGTGCCATTTAATCTTCATCACATTTCCAGAAAGCAGGTGTAATAATTTCCTTTTTAAAGAATGAAGAAACAGGCACAGAGAGATGAAGGAACTTGTCTGAGGTCACACAGCTAGTAAGCTGCAAAGGCAGGATTCAAGACCGGGTGGATTTGACTTTGAAGTCTTGCTCTTTTCCCACAGCTCAGTGCCCAGCCAAATGTGTCATTCAGGTCACTGACTATTAGCAGGCAGGCACTTTTCCTACACTGCACCTCTTTATCCCACAGACAAGCTCTACATCTCTGTGTTTCTGTGGGATTCTGCTGATTTCATCCTGGTGATTCTAGCGCAGTGATTTTGATCTAGGGATTAAAGAATTGAAATTGTGTTGTATTTACTTGGTAAAAACAAGTACTAGAAGGTATGAAATGAAAAGTGATTTTTCCACTCCAGATTTCCAGTTTCTTCTTCAGAGGAAATCCCTGTTAGCAGTATCTTATGTATCTTTCGAGACATTTTCAATGCATATACTTCCCCATATAAATGGTAGCATCTGCACCTTGCTTTTTCCAATTAACAATGTATCTAGAGATTATTTTCTATTGGCATATATAGATCAACCTTATTCTTTTTGTTTTTATTTTTGTTTTTTAAATTTAATATTGTTTTTGGACTAGGTAATACTGTCAAAATTCAAAAATCAAAATAGTAGAAATGGGAATACATTGAAAAGTCTTGCTCCTATCCCTGCCTCTCATGTGGGGTGCACCCCCCACCCCCACCGTAGGCATCTGCTTTTTTGTGTGTATCTTTCCAGGGTCTCTTTATGCAACATTCATTATACCTCTTATATATTTAGCTGTCCTCTATTAATTCATGTTAGGTTTTTCAAGTTTTCTTTCTTTTCTTTTTTGGCAATCACATAAAAAAGATGCAGAGGACAGTCTTGTACATACTTTTGCCAGTATCTCCATATCTTCACCTACACTAGGTATTATTACATTTTTTAATCTTTGCCAATCAGATGGGTGAAAGTAATAATTCATTGTTTTAAATATGATGGAGGATAAAATTTCTTCAAATGTTTAGAGAGTCATTTGTATTTCTTTTTTGTCTGTCACTATTTTTCTATTGGGACATTGGACTTTTTCTTCTTGATTTTGAAAGTTCTTACATAATATGAGGGGACTTCAAAAAGTTCATGGAAAAATGGAATTAAAAGATAAAAATAGAAAATAGCAACTTTATTTCTCAACATAAACTCCATCGAGTTCAAGATAGTTTAAAGTCATGATACCAGCCATTTAGACCATCCCCAAAGAACTGAGGGTCCTGGGAATTTGACCATGTCAGTGCAGTCTTTTTTACAATATTAACTGAAGAAAAATGAGTGCCCTTTAAATATATATATTTTTAAGATTAGGAAAAAAAAAAAAAGAAGTCAGAAGGAGCCAAATCAGGTCTGTAAGGTGAATGCCTAATGCTTTTCCATCTAAACTCTCACGAGATTGCCCTTGTTTGATGAGAGGAATGAGCCAGAGCATTGTCTCTGGTGAAGTTTTCCTGGGTGTTTTTCTGCTAAAGCTTTGGCTAATTCTCTTCAAACACTCTCCTAATAAGCAGGTGTTATCATTCTTTGGCTGCCCAGAAAGTCAACAAGCAAAATGCATTGAGCATCCCAAAAAACTGTTGCCATGACTTTTGCTCTTAACTAGTCTGTCTTCTTTGACTGGACCACTTCTACTTCTTAGTTTGGACCACTTCTACTTCTTAGTAGCTAGCCATGGCTTTGATTGTGCTTTATTTTCAGGATTATACTGGTAAAGCCATGTTTCATGTCCTGTTACGATTCTTTGAAGAAATGCTTCAGGATCTTGATCCTACTTGTTTGACATTTCCATTGAAAGCTCTGCTCTTGTCTGCAGCTGATCTGAGTGCAACAGTTTTGGCACCCATCGAATGGAAAGTTTGCTCAACTTTAATATTTCAGTCAGAATCATGTAAGCTGAACCAATTCAGATGTTTATAATGTTGGCTACTGTTTCTGCTGTGAATCGTCAATTCTCTTCAATTAGGGCACAAACAAGTTTAAGTTTTTTCTTGCAAATTGATGTGGATGGTCTGCCGCTGCAGGCTTCATCTTCAGTATCCTCTTATCCCTTTTTAAAATGAGGTATCCATTTGTAAACTGTTAATTTCTTTGGGGCATTGTCCCCATAAACTTTTTGGAAAGCGTCAGTGATTTCACCATTCTTCCACCCAAGCTTCACCATAGATTTGATGTTTGTTCTTGCTTCAATTTTAGCAGAATTCATGTTGCTCTGATAGGGGCTCTTTTCAAACCGATGTCTTATCCTTCTTAGTGCTTCAAACTAGATCCTGTTCAGACATGTTATAACAAGTTAGTATGAGTATATTTGGTGCCAAAAAAAAAAAAAAATTGAAATCCATGCATAGTTTTTTTACAATGCGCATTTTCCGTGAACTTTTTGAGGCTCCTTCATATTATGCATATTAGTTTTTCTGCTTTTGTTATTTGCCATCTGTTATAGTCTTTTGATTTTATTTTTGTTTTGTCTGGCAGAAATTTTTATTTGTGTGTGTGTGTAATTAAATTTGCTAATTTAAAAATAATTTCTGGGCTATGTATCTTACTTAAAAAGACTTTCAAAATAGTTTTCAAAATTTAAAAAATATTTTTCGTGTTTTCTTTTGTATTTTTATAATTTTATTTTAATTTTTTGGTGGCTGGCCAGTACAGGGATCTGAATCCTTGATCTCGGTGTTATAACACCATAGTCTAACCAACTGAGCTAACTGGCCAGCCCTATAATTTTATTTTTTAATGTTTAAATCTTTAATTTATCCAGAATATGTTTTAGTATAAGAAGTGAGGTAGGGATTTAGCTCCCCCCAACAAATGACTATCTAGTTGTCCCAACTGTATTTATTAAATAATTAAATTTCCCCTTTGTTTTGAAATGCCATCTCTACTTTATATCAAATTCAAATATACATTTGTGTCTCTTTCTAGACTCTCTATTCTTTCCATTGGTTGGTCTGTCAATGCATGTTTCAGTACCAAATTGTTTTAATTATTGATGTTTTGTAATGTGTTTTAGAATGTGGTAGGGCTGGTCCCTATGCCCAACTCTTTTTTTTTTTCCCAGAATTTTTCAGGCTATACTTACATGTTTATTTTTGCATTAGAACTTAAGATTTCTTGTCTTGTTCCAAGAAATATCCAATTGATACTTTAATTGGGATCACATTAAATGGATAGCATACTTTATGAGGTGGTATTTGAGGCTCTATTTGTTCCCAGGGTCTTTTCTTGATCTTTGTTCTTATCACCCATGTTAATGAAGGAAAATAAAATAGCTTTAGTCTAATTAGCAAAAAAAAAAAAAAAAAAAAGCATACTTGAGGGAAAATTGATATCTTTATTGAGTCAATGAAGATCACTATATGGCCTAGGCAGTAAATGCTCCCCAAGTATTTCATTTGTTCCCCTACTTTTGGCATCTTCTTGCAGTTAGGCAGGGCTACGTAACTGATTCTGGCCAGTGGAATATGAGCAAAAGTGACATGTGACCCTTTGGGACTGAGACAATGACAAGCCCAAGCGTTGATTCTCTGGGTTCTCTCCCCACTCTGTGGTGATTGTCAACACACAAGGTCAAAGCAAGACCACTGCTGAGCCACCCATGGAGAACGGCTGCCCTAGTGGTCTAGATGCACAACTGACTTCAGGTGAGAAGAAATAGCTTTTATTTTTTTTAAAAGCCAATGAGATTTTGGTACCACTTGTTTCTGCAACATCATTTAGCTTATCCTGCCTGACACACCCTAAGTAACACTTTAGAGTTTTACTGAAATAGTTCCTGCACATTTCTTATTAGTTTTCTTTCTCTCTTTCTTTCCTATTATAAATGGGATTTTAAAACTTCCTGTATATTTTCTAATGGTTTGTAATATTTATATAGAAAAAATTTTTATATAGGAAACCTATTAATTTTTATATATTAAAAATGGAATCAGTCATCTTACTGCAACTCTTAGATTTTCTAATAGAGTTTTAGTGGATTATTTTGGATTTAACCTTCCTTTTTTCTTTTTCTCCTTACCTATTTGCTAGTATGCTCTAGGGCCAGATATATTTCCTGCATTTGCAAAATAGTTAAACCATTTTTTTAAAACAGAGTTTCACACATATACCAAAGTCTGGAATCTTAGCTTCTCTTGAAATTTTAGGTGATTTGACAACACTGGATTGGTATTTCTACCAGAGAAAATACACTGGAGCTCCTGAGCTCTAGACTCTAGAGTTTAACCAGTCCCTATTTTTTTCAAATCCACCTACTTCACATTTTTTAAAAATTTACCTGCGCAGTCCTTGAAGTCATTTGAGTTTGAAATTTTGCTGTTACTTTCAGAATGACATTATGTAAAATTGTTGATAGTAGATATCCTTGACTGTTTCTGACTTTAATGAAAATCCTTCTAGTATTTTACTGTTGAGTACAAAGCTTGTGCTTCCCTCTAACATTTTATGATGAAAAATTTCAAACACACAGAATAGTTGAAAGAACTGTTCAGTGAACACCCCTGTATCCAGCACTAGTTGTTACAATGAACATTTTACTATATTTATTTTTATTACATATCAATGTGTCCCTTCATACATTTCTTAATCGATCTTAATTTTTTGATGCATTTCAAAGTAAATTGAAGACATGAGTACATTTGATGTCTAAAAAATTTCAGCATGCATATCATTAATCAGAATTCAATATTTGCTTACAGTTCTTTTTTTTCTTTTGTGGTAAAATGTATACATAATTCAATGTACACATCTTAAGTATTCCATTCTATGAGTATTGACAAATTAATACAATTGTGTAACCCAGACCCCTGTCAAGATATAGAATATTACTATTATTCCAGAAAGTTCTGTAGTACTCCTTCCCAGTTCAGCCCCTACCACCCCACCTTGGGAAACCACATTTCTAATTTTTTTTTCCACCACAGATTAGTTTAAATTATTCTAGAACTTCATATAAAGAGAATCATGCTCTTGTGGAAGGCTTCATTCACAAAGCATATTCTCGAGATTTAGCCATGTTGCTGCAGGTGTGAAAAGTTCCTTTTTACCGCTGAATAGTGTTTCATTGCTATGGACTGCGTGTTTGTGTTTCTCTCAAATTCATTTGTTGAAGCCCTAACCCCCAATGGGATGGCATTTGGAGATGGGGCTTTGGGGAGATAGTTAGGGTTAGATGAGGTCATGAGGGTGGACCCCTGGTCTGATGGGGTTGGTGCACTTATAAGAAGAGACAGCAGAGAGCTCACTCTCTCTCTCCCTGCCATGTGAGGACACCCTGAAAAGGCAGCCATCAGCAACCCAAGGACAGAGCCCTCACCAGAACCCAACCATGTTAGCACCTTAATCTTGGACTTCCTAGCCTTGAGAATTGTGAGAAAATGAATTTTTGCTGTTTAAGTGACCTAGTCTATGGTGTGTTGTTATGGCAACCTGAACAGACTAAAACTTTCATTATATGAACATAGTACTTTTTTTTTTTTTTTTTAACCATTATCCTGTTAATGGATACCTGGATTCTTTCTAGCTTTTGGCTAATATGAATAAATGTCTTATGAACTTTTGTGTACAAGTATTTTTAGAAACATATTCCTTTATTTCTCTTGGGAAAATACCTAGGAGTACAATTGCTGAGTTGCAGGGTAGATATATATTTAGTTTTATAAGAAAGTGCCAGAATTTCCCCCTGAGTGATTTACATGTCCACCAACAATGTATGAGAGCTCTGGTTGTTCTACATCCTCGCCAGCACTCAGTATTGTCTGGCTTTTGTTTTGATTCTTAATACGTATAAATCATGCTAAAGAAGTATCCATCTATTCCTGTGTTATTAAGAGTTTTTCTTTCTGTTTTTAAAATCTGGAATGAATGTTGAAATTTATAAATTATTTTCTAACATCTATATAATGATCATATGATCCCTATTCTTTGATTTGTTAGTTAGTGAATTATGGTAATAGGTTTCCTAAAACTGAACCATCCTTGCATTCCTGGGATGAACTCTATTTAGTCATGGTATGTTAGTCTTTTAACATGCAGCAAGATTATGGTTGCTAATTATCTATTTAGGTTATTATTCACTATCCATAAATAAGACAAAACATTTCTATGTTGGGTTCTTTCTCTGTGAGATTTTAATATCAATGATTCACTGGCTTTGAAAATGAATTCAGAAGCTTTTTAGCTTCCTTTGGTCTGAGCCAGTGATTTTGGACTTGTGGTTTCTTAATGATTTTTTTCAGCTTGTTGGTTGGTTGGTTTAGGCCTAATAGGACAATTACTGGCAGACCTATGCTGCCTGTTGCTGTTTGAGCACTAAGCCTGTAGCCACAATATAGACAGTGGTTAAGGGCACAGGCTCTGAAACCCAGTTGGGTGAAATTTCAGCTCTGTCACTTGCTAGCAGCATGGGGCAACTGAAGCATATGGAGGCAAATGACTGGGTCAGAGCATAGAGATAAAGGAGGCTTCCAAATCCTTATCCACATAACAAGGACAGTAATAGTATCTGCCTTTCAGGGTGGTTAGGAGATGTGGTGACAGGTAAAGATACGTAGTACAGAGCCTGGCACACAATAAGCATGCGGGGGACATTACAGCAAAGCTGGTTCCAACCCCTGAGTTGAGTTGAATCAGTCAAAATGTTGCAGTTCTCTGCCAATCCACAAAATTGGTGTCCTTTCCCTGATGGCAGCCTTTTTTTTTTTTTGTTCCCTAGATGTGGTGTAAAGATGTGAGAAATGCCAACCCAAGTTCCCCTGGATGTTCAGCTGGGCTGGTGATAGGAGCCATCACCACTCAGATCCACAGAGATTGGTTACGAGCGAGGATGTCTTCTCCATCACCCATTCCCTTCACCTGTCTCTGTTTTTGTTAAAGAAATGAAATCTGTGAGTGCTTGGAGCAGGCTAGGTTCCTGGCTGTTGCTGCATTTTCTGTCTTTTTTCTCCTTTTCTTGTTTTGAATGATTCTTTCTAATTTAATGGTTTTTGAAGCTAGCTCTAGGGCTTCCCTCTTATCATCCTACCTCAGTGGGAGTGGAAAGCTCCCTGGCTGTCCCCAGTGGAGAAGCAAAAAGGAGTCGGGGTGCTGATGGGAGACAGAAGTGCTTCAGGGGGAGTGAGCCCCTGGCCCTGCAGGTGCTTGAGCAGAGGCGGGATGGCCACTAGGTCTGGATGCTGAAGAAGGGATTTATTTATTTATTTATTTATTTATATTTATTTATTTATTTATGTATGTATGTATGTATTTATTTACTTATTTATTACTTTGAAGCAGGGATTTAGGCTTTGAATGATGGGCATGGAGATTGGGTGGAGAAGTTTAAACTGTGAGTAACTACTGGCAGGAGCTTTAAAGGTAGACAGATCTGAGTATGCCCACCTCTGTGACTCCCTAGCAATGCAATCGCTGGAGAATTAATGCTTTGCAGAGCCTCAGCTTCCCCATCTATGAAATGGCACAATAATACTTGCCTCACAGGAGGTTGTGAAGGACAACTGGGATAATGTGGAGAAAATGCTGTTTCTTTTCGCCCGGAGATTCTGTGAAGCAGAGAGGATTTTCCTGAATGTTCAGTAAGATGAACGGTGGGTGCTGTTTTTAGCATCTGCCCATCTTTGCAGCCCACCCCCATCTTTTCCCCAAAGCACAGGTTGTGCTTGGGTTTGGAGGTTTCCACATTAGAGGGTTTATGTTACATGGGACTGTGGCTCCAGGGTCAGGGACAGATGTATTATGAGTCGATACAGCTGTGTACTCGAATGTTTTCTGTTATGGCTTCATTGGCTACTCTTCCCGAATTTTGTAAATTAGATATGTTGGCATCATTGGGATGTCCAATTTGGCAAAACAACCCTCCTCGGACTAGAAATGTGGCTGCTTTGTCACCTTCCGTGGGCCTAAGGAAAGTCAGGTTTGAGTGTTAATGCCATTGTGCTGGGAAAAAAAATTAGTTGAATGCCAGTTCAAACCATTACATTTATGGGTGTTCAGCTAACAACTTATGATGCAGAGATTTCCAAGAGAGAAAAGATTTGGAGTTTAAAGTACAAGATTGTCTTGAGATTTGATGGTTAAACATTATATCTAGAACTACAAGATGTAATAATAAAAAATGTTGGGAAAATTTCCCTATAATGGCAGATGGAGATTAAAATGCATTTGGGGAAATTTCCAACATACATGAACATAATGGATGAAAGCAAGTCTTCAAAGAGCTAACCTGTGGGAAAGGAGCTCTGCCCTCACATCTCCAACCAAGGAGGGTGTTCCCGAGACCCACGGCTGCCTCTGGAGTCTTCGGACAACTAGACTGCAAAGGTATGGGCAAGAGTTAAACAAGCTGCAGCAGCAGGTTAGTGAGATAAAGCAGCTCTGGAACAGTAAAGGTTTTGGTTTGGAGTTTCAGATTATAAAATATGCCAGCACCAGCGAAGATCTAATGAGTGCTAATATGGACATAGAATGATGCCCATTCTGCAGTGGGGATAAACTGAGGCTCAGAAACACAGAGATTTCTAGAGGCTACTCAAGCAATCAAGTGTACTTGAGACAATAATGCACAGCTCCTTCTTCCCGGTCTTCCACATGGATCCTCTCCATCTGGGGACCAGCCACACTGTTGTTTAGGTAGTGCTGGCATGAACACTACCAGGATTACAAATACACCTTCTGCAGGTGCTAATTAGCAATATGGAGGAGAGAAGCCTTCAAATCCTAGCCAAAGGCTGCATCCTATGAGTTGTATCTGAGGGAGTTCATCCTCCCCGATGCCCGTAGTTGGCCCTCCCGGGAGGCTGAGAGTGTGGCTGACTCAGGGTGCTTCCACCACCCCTTTGCAGAAACAATTCAAAGACAAGGTCACCTGGTGGAAGAAGTGCCTCTGGGGTGGGGGAATGCCCTTTGCTGCTTATCAGCTGTGGGATCCTCAGTAAGCTGGGACTGAGGGACAGGGTGGTGGTATGCTTTGTACAGTCTGATGTGGCCCCACTCTTTCCTCTCCCCACTCCCCATGCCCCTCCCAAATCTTCATCTAGGTTTTACCAGCACATACCAAATGCTTACTGTGCGTGGATTTCCAGTGGATACTGATCAAGGGGCTGAGATTAGCACTTGAGGTGATGTGGGGACAAGACAGAGAAATCATGGGGGTACAGAAGAGTGGAATCTAGACCACGAGTGTGTGAGTCTGGGGTCTCTACCCACATCCTGGGAAAGCTTAAAAAGCTCTTATTTCCATCTCCCAGGCTGCGGTTACATCTGGGTTACATTATTGATACCCCCAATTTACAGTGGAGGAATCTGAGCTTATTTCTTTCCCATCTGGAGCTTTAGATCCTGACTGCAACACTCTAGGCTGCTTCTCCTGCAATCATGGCTAGAGAATTGGTCCACCTTTGGGGGCCAAGTGGTGACTGGTGGAGAGATAAGCTGTAAAGACAGGAATCAAGGCAGCCAGGAAGCAGGACTTTGCTATGGGTCAAGGCCACTCAACCCAAGATCCATGTGCGTTTTGGAGGCTGCTTTCTGGACCTCTTCGTTTCTGGCTGGCCAAAGGCAGGAGCACTACCTGCAGCAGCCCTGGCTCTTCTCCATTGCCTTGTGCCTGGGCCCTGGGGGGACAGACAGCTTCCCATCCCAGCATCCTCATGGGCTTAAATGCATGAGTTTGGCACTAACAAAAGCATTAGAGAAAAGGTGGCTCTTTTCTCTGGGGCATTTATTATTAGCGGCCAATGGTACTCGGGGAAAAAAAACACCGACTTCCAAATTCTGCTCTGGAAACCAAACCTAATTTAGGGAAGTACGATGTGCTGAAGAAAGATTGCCTCTTAATTTTAGATTCATGCGGAATGCAGGCGGGAAGGCAGAATCCCTTAACATAACACAGGCTTTTTGGTGGTGTAACAGAATGATAAATCCTTGAGGAATTCCCCAAGCAAGGTAAAGTAGGATAATATACATTTCTTAATATTGCAGAAGTTTCCTTAATCTTATTGTTTAAACTTTTCAATAAACCATAATGTTTATTAGTAGTTTTTCATTTCCAACTGTCAGATAATTCCTTTTGGAATTGGGATAAGCAGGGTCCCCCCAGTGCCTCTGGTTTTAGTTTTGTGTGATATATATCTGACCAGACACTTGATGTAATAGAGAAGTATTGTGTTTTCAACTGTGTTGAACTTAGAGGTTCGAACGTGTTAATGCAATTGAATTGATTGTAATATTTTATAAAAGTTTCTCCAACAGAAATACGGTTAGCGATTTGAGTTGTCAGGGGTTATAAACAGATATAGAGGCTTGCTGGTAGCTTCTGGCCAAGTACTGGGGGGGGGTGGGGTGGGCAAGAGAGCGCGGTGTTGTTCACTCCCCCGTTTTTTAGGGAGAGATTTACCAGAAAGAAGCACAGCCAGGTTTTCTCCCCAGAAAAATCTACAAAGAGACAAAATGCATTTGTTTTTTGTAAAGAGTCAGCGTCTGTCCACAGTGAGCATGGCACGGCAGATGCCGCATAGGACCTCCTGTGCCGAGCACCCCAAATTTTGAGTCATTCAGGAAGTAGGGGAAGCTACACAAAGCTGGAGATTGAACGGAAGAATTCCAAGCCTCTTTTGCAGGAAAAGGGTGGGAGATGGTGGCAACGTTAACCACCGAGAGAGAACTTTTTCTTTATCAAATGCACTAGAACTACTGTTATTCTTTGCAGTATCCCCGGAGGCGAAAATCCTATCTTAAATGATCAGCCCAAGTGATGAAGAAATTCATTTTTACCCTCTCCCTGACTCTTCTTTAATTGATTTCCCCCCCCCCTTCTCTTGGAAATGGCAAATAATTTAACATTGTTACAAAATTCCTTCAGCTCAATAGCAGAGGGGGGAAATTAACAATCACAATAAGGAAAAGGGTAAAATCCTACTCGGCTAATGAGGTATATAACTGAGCCATTAGTTCTGCTTGAAGCCCCTGTCAGCCCCAGATTAACTTGATGGCCGTTCCTGGTGTTTTCAGATTCCTTCCGTAGCATACTCTGCATATGCTTTTACCACCTGCAGCGTGGCTCCGACATTCTGGTCTTTTAGAATTAAAAGAAAAAATTGGCCTGGGATGTTTTCTGCTTTCTGTGCAGGTGCCGGGATGATGGAGAGGATGCTTAGGGCAGAAGCCTGTTGGTTTTCTGATGCTGAATTCCAGCTCTCTGGTCTTCTAATATTTAGTGAGAGGAGCGGTCTGAATATAATTTTCAGAAAAGACTGGATTGAATGGAGCAATCAGGAGAGAAGGGTTCTGAACTCACCTTTTGTAATTTCTTCTTTCCTCTTCTTTAAATGATGCTCCAAGCTTGTCAGGACCCATGGGGGCTGGAGGCACAGAGGTGAGCCTATTTTCCACAGGGTTGTCCTTCAACTAAGTCTTTTTTCTGTCTTAGGATTTAGAATTGTTCTTAGGCCTGAGAATGGAATCTGTGCTGTCCGATAGGGTAGCCACTAGCCACATGTGGCTATTTAAATGTAAGATAATTAAATTAAACTAAAATTAAAATGTAATTCCTCAGTTGGGCTAGCCACATTTTAGGTGCTCAAAAAGCTGCTGAATTGGATAGTGCAGACATGGAACATTTTTATCATCACAGAAAGTTCTGCTGGGCAGTGTCTGCAGAGACCCTGGGCCTGGGTGCCCAAGCTGGAGGGCCTGAATGTACTGGGGGCACAAAACTATACTATTCTATGTTGTGTAGACAGCAAGACTTATTGTTTAGTGGCAGAGGGCAGGAAGGAGCCCCTGTAAAGCCCGCAGAGGAATTGACAAATGACCCTGGGCTCTCCTTGAGCAAGGCTGCTGGCAGCCATAGGCCTAGGTAAAGTGGGGCCCTATCATGTGACTCAGCCAGGTGACTATGATGATGTTGTGATTCAGTTCATCCCTGCTGGCCCTGAGGATTTAGCAGTGAGACACAGCCTGCTCCTGTTTGTATGGAGTCTAGACTCTGAAGGGAAGGCTAACATTAAGCAAATAATTACACTATTGATTTCTGTATTAATCATGTTTTTTATTTTCTGTATTTATGACATCTTGGGGGGCTTGCCAATCCTGAAGAGACTGCCCCTCCCAAGACTAGCTGAATCCTAGAGATAGTAAACAACTTGCCTGAGAGCATACTTTCATACGCAAACCAGCCAATCCAAAGGCAATATCCTCAACCATCTCGTTTATCCAACTCTCACACATCAAGCCAATATTTCCCTCACCCTATATCATCCCAGGGCCAGGGACTGGACAACTAGAGACTGCTCTTTTAGCCCAGAGCTCGCCTGAAATTATTCAAACTATCCAATCCTAAATTTGCTCAAATTTGCCTACCCTGCCTCACCTGTTCCTTCTCGTGGAAACCACAATAAAGGCTCTGGATCATGCTCTCCCCCCGCCCCTTCTGCCTTCTGGCCAACCCTGGGTACATTATAGTGCGTGGCTCTGCATGGCCCCCTCTCTTGGGAACTGTAAATAATAAACTCTTCTTTCAAGGCAGTTGTCTCTGTGTCTGTTATTTTACCATACCTGGTTAAAATAAAATCTCAGGTACAGTTATGAACAATTGTTTAATTACAATTGCGGGAGGTACAGGTATGGATGGGGGATATGACCTAAACTGGGGAGGGAGTGTAGTCAGGGAAGGATTCCCCGCAGAAGTGACAATGAGGTCGAGACCTAAAGGTTGAGTTTAGCAAGAATATGGGGTGGGTAACAGAGAATGTTCCAAGCAGAGGGAATGGAATATGCCAAGGCCTGGAGGCAGGAAGGAGGATGGTACATTCCAGGAATGGGAGGCATCACTCAGCCTTAGGAATCGGCAGGTAAATGCTAGGCAAAGGCATTGGCTATGACTGAACCCACTGCGTGCAGAGGCCAATCATGATGTGAAGGAAGCACCTTCCAGACCTTTTCAGAGGGTCTGTCCTATGTGTGACCATCAGTTGAGGCCCCAGGTTCCTCACTCTCCCCCAGAGCTGGAGCCATGAGCCTTCCCTGGAGATGGTGTAAGTCTGGCTCCCGGCTTCTAGGAGGGTGTGGCAGATGGTAATTTCCAAAGATGGCTGCACAAGTATACAAGTATATCTGACTCATGTTCTTTTTGCAATGTGAGATTGGTCCTCCCCTTGATTCTGGGCTGAGCTTTGTAACTGCTTGGACCAAAAGATTATGGAGGAAGTGAGGCTGCATGACTCTGGAGGTTAGGGCATAAAAGGTGACAGGTGGCTTCCCTTTCCCCTCACCTCCCCTTCTTCCCTTCTCATCCCCTCCCTTCCTTTCCTCTCCATGCCCCTGGGGAGCTCTGGGCTGTCACGTAAATAATCTGATTGCCTTGAAGCTGACATGCTGGAGAGGTCATGTGGAGAGACTTCAGAGAGAGAGAGATGCCTGAGGAGCCCCAGCCAGTCCAGCTTCCAGCTGAGGTCCCAGGATCATGGAGAAGAGACAAGCCATCCTGCCGTGCCCTGTCCGAATTCCCATGAGTATAATAGGTGAATGTTTTATGCCACTAAGTTTTGGAATAATTTGTTACACAGCCATCATAACTGGAACAGTGAGTCTGGTGGGATCCATGGAGGCCGGAATAAGTACCAGCTTTTCATGTTGGGTGGCCTAGAGCATCCCTGGCAGGTACTGGAAGCAGCAGGGTGCTTTTTCGGATGCAGTCAGACCTTCCGATTTTAGAATTTGGAATTTGGTTTAGTTTCTAATCAGGCTTGGGCTGGAACTCCCCAGAGCACCTTCCTTCAAGAAGGGTTTGCAAAAGGAAATAGAAACGGCAATTCAAGTGAGGGGGGTGCTTTAGTTACCGAAGAGGACGATTGATTTTGAAGAGACCCAGCCAAGTGTGCATCACTATTTACACATAAACAATTGATATGCTTACCACAAATCCTTGTCAATTCACCAAAGCAGGCCCCTAAGGACCTAGTTATGGAAACTACAACTAGCCTTGTTAGACTTAGAGCTCAGCTAACGTCAAACTCGTTACCTGTACTTAAAAAAAAAAAAAAAAAAAAATCGATGAGCATTTCCCAATGGTTCTTAAAATCTGGTTTTTACTTTTTGAGACTGGACCAGCCCCTGTGCTGGCCTGGCATGGACAATCATTGCTACTTTTTATCAAGTGCTTTGGATGTGTCAGGCATGCTCTATGCTAGGTGCTTTCATCTGGAATACTCTCATTTAACCTTTGAGGAAGTTTCTGTAATTATTTTTGTTTTGCAGATGAGGAGATCGTGAGTCAGAGAGGTAAAACGACTTGTCCAAGGTCACCCAGCAGTATGATCCCAGAGCCTGAATGGGTGGTCATGCTGATCATGCTAATTCTCCAAGGGAGCCTTGCTGATCTTCCCATACCGTCTGGCAAAGGCAGGTGGCACAGCACCCTGGAGTCCCCTAGCTGCCCAGCCTTGAAGATGCTTTATGTATGTGCATGGATGGGAGGTCTCCTTGTGGTGCCAGAGTAGTGGGCTGTGACCTTGGGCAAGTCATACCCATCTCCAAGGGTCTGACTCGAAGATCCTGAAGCCCCCTTCCCAGTCTTGTCACGAAGAGGCTCTCTGAGCCCACGGTAGCAAATATCCCCTTAGGTTGCAGCTCCTGTTTGCAAAGCTTGCTACAGATGCCTTAATTAATTATTCAGACTGACATCTCCAGCTCCAAAAATCACAGGGTTGAGAAAAGATCATAGGAATATAATCAATGCGAACTTGGCTGATAATCGCTGGTCCCAGGGTGGTGCAAAGAGAAGAAAAGTCTCGAAATTGGTCTTCTTTTATACTTTGGCCCTGGTTCTGCCAAGGCCAAGATAAAACCATCCTCTTTCAATAATTAATGAGCAGGATCCCATGCCCTGGCCTGAACTCCCGGAGGAGGCCCATCGTGGTGGCTGCGCCTCCGGAAGCTCGGAAGCTCGTGTGAGTGTGCACACCCACGTGTGCCAGCCCGGTCGGGGGCGCGAACACTGAGTCACGGTGGCTGACCCAGCAAAGTGCTGCGAGTGTGACCGGAATGAAGGGTTGCTCTGTCTGTCTCCGAGGTGGCGTGGCGGATCAAATCACAGCGGATCAGGCGCCGAGATGTTGCCTTGCTCTGAGTGACAGAAGTTAATAATTAGTGACAATGATTGACAGATACACTCCATCTGCTGCTCCGACGCCTAGGAGCAGTTATTCCACAACTGTCTGCGGGCACAATGAACTCCCCCGGGAGCGCGGGCTGGCCCGTGATTGACAGCTGCCTCCAAGAGAGACAGGCCACTGACGGGAAAGTCGCTGTCAGCAGAAGTGCTCCGGTCCCCCCGTGTTCCCGAGGAGGCTCACTCGCTGTATACATTTATTCTGTTTCATTTATCATGTCAGCCGTGGCTTTAAATAGATTACCAGCTAGGCTGTTTTTTAACTGGAGAGTTTTCTATCAGTAAATTAGAAATATCCAGGAACGTCGGACTACTTCCTAAAACGCAAGGCTTCCTCCTGTTTGTTCTCTGAGTAGATCCAGGAGAGGAGGCAGGAGCTCGCCTGGGTTGCAGATGGAACTGATCTTTCCATTAAAATCAAAATGGAAGCTTTAACTAGAAGCCCTGTAAAATGATGCGAAGCGTTACCTGATAGGCTTGGGCTCAAAAGTCCAAACAAGTGTGAAAACTCCCTATTTTTTCCTAAGAAAGAAACATGTCCCTGAGCATGCTTTCAGACGACATAACTTGTTAACAATTCCTTCTTAAATGATATTTGCATTTTTAAACAATGAGATGAATTCCTTGACAACTCAGAACCCCGGCTTTCTTAGGATGACTGGTTTATTCTCTTATGAATTCGTGGTCAAACTCTGGTACTAACTAGCTGGATAATCTGACATGTGGGTTACAGTTCTCTCTAGACCAAAGTCTCTGCCCCCATTTCTTCCCTGAGTATTTTTATCCTAAATTAAAGCTTAGCTTCCAACCAGCCCACATGCAAAGGGAGGTCTCTGACACTTTCTAGTTCCATTATAAATAGGAAAACAGAAATACATATATTTCTGCTAGAGGAATTGTCATCACCTAATTGTTCCTACTTACAGTTTGTTTGGCTTTCTGGAAAAATGCATTTTAATTTTGCTTCATTTAGTATCCCACAGATATGCTTTCCAGGCCATCACTTCCTCCTCTCTCTCCTTTTGTCCCCCCCCCCATGCTTCAGCATAATTTAAAGGACTGTCCATCGCTGTTATGAATAAAAGCTACTTAAATCCCCCTATTTAAAATACAGTGAACCCTGTTTATTGATCTCATTCAGAATGTTTTCCCGCATATGATGTCCATCTTTTAAAGTATGGGTCATGTTTCCTCTTAAGATGTTTTCTTATCTTATTCCCCTAAAATGATATAAACAGTTTCAGTATTCTTGATAATTGGGTATGCGGGTAAAGAAAAGACATCCTGTTCTTTTTCAAGTTTTTAAATGATCGGGATACCAGAAAATGAAGTCATAGGGAGTACAAATGTTTGCTTTTCATCCAGGGATATGCTTTTCTTCTTCTTCCTATAAAAAAAGAAATTTACGAGGACACAAGATGTTAGGGGCACCTTACCTATCTCTTGGGTGACTGAGCCAGGCTCAATGTTGTCCCAAAATGTCCCAATTGTCATGTCCTCTCAATTTAACACAATTGTTAAATGTGTACCTTTATGTCCCACAATAAACAAGAGTGCGTGAAATACGTGCGCAAGTTTGTATGTCTGGTGTCTCTCGAATCTTTTCTAGAGAGACTTTGGAGAAGGCGTGTGAATGGAGCTTGCTTGTTTACTTGCTTTTGGTTCATCAGTTGGAAGGTCACCACCTTCCATTTTCCTGCGTAGAATCTGCCTCTGTTAGGGCTACGATGGCCTGAATAGCCAGGCACTATTCCAGTCCCACGAATGCAGTGGGGAGCTGAGAGACATCCTTCACAGCTTACTATCTATTGAGGGATGGACCTGCAAACAGGAATTATACCATTTCCTGAGTAATTCTGTGAAGGGGGAAGGACAAGGGCAGAGGGAGCCCATAAGAGAGGCACTCACTTGGGTCTCAGGTAGTTTCAGGTGGTCCAGGAAGCTTTCCAGGAGGAAACCCGGTGAAGGGCACTGGGGTGCAGGAAAGAACAAGGGTGTTTCAAGTAATAAGAATGACAGGTGGGAAGGACCTAAACAAAGTTCAAGGTGGTTTCCGTGTAAGGCTAGAGAAGGAAGTGGAAGTCACATCACTGTGGTCTTATCTGCCTTATTGAGGAGACTGGACTTAGTCTTAAGGATTTGCTCTTTAGGAAGATCCTCTGGCTGCAGTGTGGAGAAGGGTTTGGAGTGGTGTGAGATGTGAGACAGTGTGGTTAGGAGGCTTTTGCAGGAATGACCTTGGCCAGGGAGGGAAAGGAGAGGCGAAGGCTTCAGTGATCAGGATGAGGGCTGCTCTCTAACTGGAGTAACTGGGTGGGGGTGAGGCTGTGCTTTCAGAAGAGGAGGAGTATGTTGGCAGGGAGAAAGACGGGCTCAGTTTTGGACATGTTGAGTTTGCAATGTCTGCAGTCAAGGCCGGCTTCATGGATGTGTAACCTGGGCCATGCCCGGAGCTCAGAAGGGCACTGTGTTTGGTTGAACACTCTCCTGTTACCGTCGTGAAGTTCTTAATAAATTTTGAACAAGGGGCCCTGTATTTCAATTTTGCGCTGGTCCTTTGTGCAGTTCATCCAAGTGGCAAAATCAGGTAAAATAGGTAAGCGGCTGATACTTGGTTCTAGAAGTCAGGGTTAGAGAAAGGGGTCTGGGATGCTTGGGCGTAAGGAGAGTCTACTCAGAGAGGATGGACTCAATGAGAGACCATGAGGAATGAGAAGAGAAGAGTCGAGGAGGGACCCTGACATACCCAGCACAGCCTCTACAAGGGTGGAATCTCCAAACACAAAGATCCACTTACCTGTTGCCATGTTTTACCATTTTAGATGAGCACGGAATGTTAGCCATTGCCTTAGGTCTGAGGTTATCAGCTAAATGAAAATCCACACAGCACACAAGAAAAAAATCTTATGAGAAACTATCTATGATTATTATTATAGACATTTGCAACATACTCCAGACTTCAAAGCATTTTCATTGATCCAGTCAACGGATATTTATTGAGAACTACCATATGCCAGGCACTGTGCTGGGTACTAGGGACATATCAGTAAACAAAAGGGACAAAACTCCCTACCCTCATGTAGCTTACATTCTAGTGAGCAGAGACAAGACAGTAAACAATAAATTGACAAATTACACATTAGATGGTGATAACTACTTTGGAAAAAGTAAAATCTCACTTAATTTTTTTTTAAGACATAAAAGCATTTTGTCTCATGTGAGATGAAGCATCATAGATGGGCACGGGGCTCCATCGTCGTCCTCAGGTCTAGTTTCTTTCTCTGCTTCCTCTGTGCTGACTCTATTATCAGGCGGACCCCACCCCCTGGTGGGTGGTCAGAGTGGCTGAGCAAATACCCCGGTGGAAATCCAGCAGAACAGAGTGAGCGTCTGCTCCCACCTCGCTGGCGGAAGCCCCAGAGATGCTTGGAGTGGACTGGCGTGGGCCCTTTGCCCTCCTCCGAACCAGTCCTGTCCTCTGGAGTGTTTGCCATGGCCCAGTGGGGAAGCTGTGCTTATTCCCATTTCACAGGACAGGAAGACAGAGGCCAGGAGAGGCGAATGATCTTCCCAGGCCTGCATAATTAGAAAGTGACAGATGTGGGAGCTGGGCCTGGGCTCTCTGTCCGTAAACTCGTGTTGTGTTCATGAGTAGTTCCAAGGCAGACTACAAATAAATTTAAAGACATCATCTCTCCCCAAAACTACTTAAAGGTGGCAGATTTAAATAACCATGAAAGACTACTTAGGGACACGATTAGGAAACCAAATTAACATGCAGATGACAATTGCTTAGGAATTCAGTGCAATCCTAAAGTTATAGAGATTTAGACATTTAGAGACCCTCCAGTCCAATCCTTGACTCTAATAGGTGAGAAAACAGATGTCCAGAGAAAAGAAGGAGCTTGCAAGGTCACTCACTAAATAAAGAAAAGGAACGGCTGGGAGGGAGGCTAGGACTCTCTTTTAATCTGGACCGATATAAGTGACTGGATCAAACCTCTTTGTAGTGTGTCAGAGTCATTCAGTAGCCATATCGGTTGTCTATGCTTGGTTAATGTCTACCAACTGGTTAAATACCAAGTTATCTGACGAATATTCACAACCTCTTAACAACCTTATTGTTTGCTGATTTATCTTCCCACTAGTTTTTCTTGGTGATAATAACAAAAGAATAAGACCACACTTTTATTGAGTACTTACTGTATTGTAGATATTGTGCCAAGAGCTTTATCTGCGTTATCACATGTGATTCCACCAGTAGTTCCGAGAGAGAGTGCTATTTCTAATCCCCATTTTACAAACGAGACAGCTGAGCCTTAAAGGATGAAATAACTTGTGCCTGGTTTTGGATAGTGAGTGGTAGAGAGCCCAGATTTAAATCCAAGTCTGTCTGATTTTCCAGCCCAGATTTTTAACCACAAGTTCTTCTTTATTGTTAGAGCAAGAGTTCTTCTTTATTCTTTTAAAAAAGAGTCTTAGCTAGTAACTGATACAAAGTACAGCTTGTCACTTTCGCAAACACTATCAGTGCTTTTTTCCTTCCTTTTCCAGGTGGAGTCAGACCCTGCTGCAGATGGAAACCACCTGATGTGACTGAGAGCCAAAAGACCTTGATAAGGTGCTTGACTGCTTCAAAGGGACTTTGAGCGGAAAGTTATAAAGCCCTGGGACAGAGGTCCTCACTATCCTCTGGGCTGTGATATGCCTATTTGGAGGGGATTTTTGCATCTCTGTCAAATGCACTGTCTGTAGGAGCTTTCCCTGTTGTGAAAAGTGCCAAGAGAATTATCGAATCAGAATAAGCACAACAGCTACCACTTATTGAGTGCTCATGTGCCAGGACTAGTTAAGAGCTTTATATAATTAACCCCTTTAATCCTCAGAAGAGCTGGTGGGAGAACAGATGTAGGTAGGTCCTGTAATGTAAGTGCAGTTAGAATCCCCAATTCACATAAAATAAGCTTGAGACTTGCTTAGAGATTTAAATGACTAGCAGAGGGTTATAGTTTTTAAGTGTTACGGCTGGCATTTGAACCCAGGTATGCTGCCATCTTAGCCACCGTGGTATCAGACCTGCCACAGAACTCAGAGGTACTTTTGAGGTCACTGAGGCTGAGGCCAGAGTGGGGCAGGGGTCCTGAAGGTCCTGAAGCAAGCCATTGGCAGATCCAGGACAAGAACCCAAGTGTCCTGACTCCTAGCCTAGCACCCTTTCTTTCCTAACATGCTATAGAGCCTTTGAGCAACTTATTCTGCAGTGATTCCTAAAACTGCCCTAGAAAACAAATTGATGAAAGTTTTATTCCTAAAACACTTCCCCAACTCAATATGCAATTAGCCATTATTAGTCGGAGAACTCAGCTTCAGCCCTGCCCAGGGTCCTGCATTTTTCAGCTGCTGTCGATGACCTCATCTCTTTCAAGATGAACTTCATTAGTTCATCTTTGTTGAGGGACAGTAGCAGGCTCAGCCAAGGATACTCCTGCCCCTCCGCCATCATGCCATCCCCAACAGCAAGCCTCTCTGGGGCTCCAGGGGCTAAGCCCAGAGATATATTTATAAACTAGGTCACCACTTTTGCACAGTTTTGTCACCATGAATACGCACGCTGATAGGAGGCACCAACATTTACTGGAGCATTTACTATGTGCCTGGCTTTCTATATAACTTGTCTGATTTAATCTTTACAACCGCCCCTCGGAGGAAGTATTGCTTTTAATCCCATTTACAGATGAAGAAGATAAGGCCCAGAGAGATGATGACACTTGATCAAGAACACGGCCAAGAAGTAGCAGAGTGAGAACTTAAGCCTCCAGGATTTGTGTGACTCAAGATGGTGTGCTTTGCCCCATGTCTCCTGCTACATCTTTTGGAAGGTTATCTTAGGGGAACACCTAAGGAGCCATTTTCCCTCCATGTGGCTCATCTGGCTCTTTGAATATGGTGGCCGAGGCTCCCCCATGCCCCTGAACAAGGATAAGCCAATGTGCCCCAGAATTGTCTATCTCAAGGCCCAAAGATGATCTAACTGAACTGCCAAGCCTATGCCTCCTTACCTCAGTTAAGTGACCTTCTGTCTTCTGCTTGAACATCCAGCAGATGTTTTTGAGCCCCTTCTATGTGTCGGGTACTGTACCTGTTACTGGGGATGCCATGGTGACAAGCCACGTGCTTCCTGCCTTCCCTCAGCTCATGGTCTAGTGTGGAACATGAAAAATGAAACAAGTAATTACAATATTGTGGAGTGAGTACAACAACGGGGCAAGAAGAGAGTACTAAGGGACACGCAGCAGGGACATTAAACCCAGCCTGGGGGTGCCATCAGGGAAAGCTGCCTGGAGGAGGTGAGGTTAAAACTGATTCTTAAAGTAAGAATAGGTGTGTGTTAGGAAAAGATGAGGTAGAAGAGTGTTATAGGCCAAATGTGAGATGTAAGAGAGACAAGCTCCTTTCAAGACAGCCCATTCCATCTTTGCTATATCTTTGCATATACCTGACTTGCCTAAGGCAATACATCTAGAAAGCAAGCCTGTCTGGTTCCACAGACAATACTTTTATCCTCTACTCTATCTTCCCTTTCTTCCTCTGGACATTGTTGTGTCTGGATGTGATGCTTGGAACTGCTGCTTCTGTCTTGGCACCATGAGGGCAGCCAGCCCAAGGGCAGATCTGATTCTCTGAGGATGCAGAATGGAGAGATACAAAGCACTGGGGTCCTCAATGATATTGTGCAGCTTCTGAATCAGCCAGCCCTAGAGTCAATCTCCCCTCTGCTGCTCTTCAGTGAAATAATACAGTGCTTGAGAGCATAGGGTTGAATCCTGGCTCTGCCGCACACTGGTCGTGTGACTTTAGGCAAGGTATCCTCTCTGACTTTCAGCTTCTTCATCTATAAAACAGGGACAATAAAAGTTGATAATGGTCATATTCACCCGGTGTGAGGATTACACGTGTTGATGCATGTTGAGAGCTTATCATCATGCCTGGCCTTAGGAAGTGCCAACAGATGGAAGCTCTTAGTACTGCCAACACACATTTCCTTAGTCAGCTCACACTCCTAGCCCTTCGGAGGCTCTCAATTATTCACAGAGAGACTCAGGCTGATTGCAATGCAGATCGATCAGTGCTGATAGAGCCTGGAGCAGGGAGCAGTCAATTTTTGCAGGAGGGAGCAGGTGAAGATTCCACAGAGCTGATGGCTTTGACGAGAGCTCAGAACATGAGTAGACCCCTCCTCCTTCCTCCTTCTTCCATCCCATGTCCTTCCCCTTTCCCTCTCCCCCTCCCTCCCAACTGCTCTGCAACAACTTCATAGAATGTAAAAAATATATATATATATTAATAATAAAAAAAAAGAACATGAGTAGAAGTTTGAGGGTAAAGAAGAGGAGAACAGGCAGTTCTGGCAGTGACAGCAGCCAGTTAAGCATCTTAAGAGCTTTGTGCACGGCAAGTAGCTGGTGTGCTTAGGACTTCAGGTGTGGGTGCATGTGTGGAACAAGGTGGAGAAGGCTGGGAATAGGAGCTGGGGCTAGGAATGGAGGTCCCAATGGTGTTCCATGGAACCACAGGCCTGAGGGATGCTCCCTGAAACAAAGATTCAACAGCGGTCAAGTCATGTATAGAAACGCTGTACAGATATACCAGTCCTGGCAATGGCCCACGCATATTAGCACAGTAAGGACCCGAAGGTTCTATAGGAATAAAACCTGCTTAACTTGGCTTAACCCAGTGTTTTACCAACTTATTCAACCACAAGGAACCCTTTACTAACCCAACACCTATTACTACAGGTCACGCTTTGGGGGGTGCCATTCCAGGCACTGGGGAACCATCAAAAAGTATGAAGCATGGGAGTCAGGAGTATTTCTGTGTTTTCCAAAGATTCTTTCTAACTATCTAAACAATAAGGGACCAAATTAAATTACATGCTGTTTTAAGGGTCTGGCTTGCTCAGCTAAGGCTGTTTTATTCCAAATGAGTGACTTCCCTTGGCTGTGTCCCTCTCTAAAGTCTTCTACCTTTCAAGTATCCGAAGCAGACTTCCTGTAACTTCCTGTAACTTACAGGACTGCAACACACTGTAGTTTTCCTTCTGACCTTTTTGCTGTGACTCTTTAAAGCTGAAGGTTAGATAATTCAGGCTCAGCACTTAGATTGACACTTGAAAGCTACAATGGGGCTTTTTGGGGGGTTAAAGGTTATAGTCACTGGAGCTGCAGTTTGACTTGAAAAAATTTTTGAAGTCTTTTCCTTTCATTCCTTTCTCTTCCTTTCCTTTCCTTTTTTTCTCTCTCTCTTTTAACAGAAGGTCCAGTGGAAAATGGTGCTTTCCAACCTGGCAGATCCTGCTGAGGCCACCACCTGTGATAAGCATGCCCCTTTGGAAGATTTTGGCCATGGTGGGATTTCTCAATCACCTGGAAATGGGGGCAGGAGTGGGGCTTATTAAAAATGCAGATTCCAGAGAATCTGTTTCTTGGGTGATTTGGATGCACAATAAAGTTCGAAAACTACAGTTATCTTCAGTTTTACACACCCAATTTACCAATACACTGTAGGTAGGAGTCTATCTCCCCTCAGTGCTGCCCAGCCTCCACCGCAGGGCACTGCCCCTGGGATTTGGAGCAGGCCCTATCCCAATTTGCAGACTCTGGCCCTGGCACCTGGGTCTCCACTCCTTTTCCTTGCCCTTGCTCCCCTGCTGTAGCCAGGGTTCTTGCTGCTGGGCTGGTAAAGAACGTGGCCCCGGTGCAGGAGCCAGGACTTGTAGGTGGCAGGGTAGTGGTGGGCATTCTCAGGGACTAATGCTACCTGTGCTGGTCTGGCCCATAGTGGTCCCTGCTTTATGGTTATCTGATTGCCATATGGCCCCGGCCTACCAATGGCCATAGGGGGCAGTTGCTCTGGCAGGTGTTCCAGGGGCTCCCCTCCCTACTGGCTGTGCCCATCTCACCTTCCTTTTTTATAACCTCTTTATCACTGCAACACTGCCTTTGTCTTCCACGTTGTAACAGGTCATCTCCTCCCAGGGCTAAGTCACCGGGGCCAACACTGGTGATAACAAAACCTTACGAACTGTTCTTCCCACCCCCCACCCCCAATTCTGCTCTTAAAGGAAATATCCCATCTTCTACCACCCAAGGACTTCCATTTGAGAGGTGCTCCAGATCTCAGAGTCCCAACCTAGCTCTTGGGAGAAAATGTTCTGGGCTCAGTTAATTATTGAAGAGATCAGTAATACCTTCCTCACTGGGAGCTACTGGTGCCCCAGAGGTCTTGGCTCCAAATACATCTCATCTATAAGGGAGCTCATCCTCTCTTCCATCCTTCTTTCTCTATGCCATTACCATGTAGCTTCATCTAGTCTCATGACTTTCATTATTAATATATATTAGTCAGGGTTCCTTATTATGAGCAACAGAAAGGAACTGTGGCTGCCTTGGGCAAAAAGTAAATCTATTAAAAGGCTTTTGGGGTGCTCCCCAGCTAGATGGGAGCTGTGGGACTAGACTTAAGAAAGAGGTGATATTTGGCAGAAAAAAATGCAGTGAAGGTCAAGCCTTGGGAAGAATCTGATCCTCACATACCCGCCACCACCGTGACTCTGACCTTTGAACATGCCCTCCATCTTTGAAGCATTTGCCCAAGGTCTAAAGCACGAGGATCTAAAAGACCCAACTAAACCCACATGACTGTCTCGGGAAGTGGTCAAGATACAAAGGCCTTCGATGGCTCCACGCCTTCCTCAGCTCAGCTCCTCTGTCCATCAGCAGGTCCTGTAGCCTCTACCCGAAGTATAGCATCCAACGCAGTATCATCTCTCACCAGACCTCCTCAGTAGCCTCCAAATTGGTCTTCTTGCTTCTTCTGTCATTTCCCTATAACCCATTCTCCACACAGTGCTTCCTAAAGCATGAGTCATATCATGACTGTCATGGATTAGAAACTTAGGACCTTCTAAGAATTCCCTTTTTGCAAGAAATAAGCTCCATACCCTTGCCATGGCCTCAAGGGCCTCTACCTGATCTGGCCCATTTCTGTTTCTCCGACCTCTTCTCCTCTCCTTTCCCTCTCCCCACCCTGTTGTACTCCAACCACACTGGTCATTTTTCCGTCCCTGTAACATTTAGCCTCTGCTGGGCTCAGGCCTTGTCTCGTGCTGTTGTTTCTGTTGGAATATTCTTTTCCCAGGTCTCGGCAGGGCTCCTTTTCCTCACGCAGATCTAGACTCAAATGATACCTCCTTAGAAGGGGTTTCTCTGACCACTCAACCAAAGGCACTCTCCCATCTGCACTCTCTATCGTATTACGGTTTTAATGCCTTTTCAGCAGTTATCATTATCTGAAGTTCTCCTGTTTATTTCTAACTTACTTTGATTGTCTACCTCCCCTTATTAAAATATTGTCTGTGCGTTCATCTCTGTGTTCCTACTGCCTGGCAGTGTCTAGTACATGGCGGGCAATCAGTAGCTGTTGGCTATTTGGTGGATGATGGTCACTAATGCTACAGGTCTGCGGTCCTCCCAACCCAGGATCCCGCTTAGCACAAGGCCTGCGTGTGTGTGAGGGGAGGGGGATATGACAGCAGCCCAGAGTGGAGCCCCAGCCTCTCTCCAGCCGCGTACTCAACAGCCCCACCTGGGCACTGTCCCTCTGGTTGTTACCTGTGCCACTGAATGGTCTCCAGATTTGCCCAAGCCTGAAGATTTTTTATTAGTGTGATTTTTAATTCTCTCCACTTTCACATTCCCCACATTCAATCAGTCACCAAGCCCTAAAAATCAAGAAGAAAAAGACAAACAACTCAGTGGAAAATTAGACAAAGTCTGTAAACAGACAGATCACAGATGAGATGATGAACAGCCATAAACATATGAAAAGATGCTCAACCTCACTAGAAACAGGAAAATGCAAAATAAAGTGAGCTTCCTTTTACCTCCATTAGATAGAAATTTATAAATATGGATAAAATATCTAGTGTTGGGCAGGGGCAAGGAAACAAGTGCTCTCATGTACTGTGGGTGGTAACATGAGCTGGTTGAGGCTCTTTGGAGGACTACTTAGCAGAATCCATCAAAAATCAAAATGCATGTACCCTGCAACCTGTTCGTGCCACCTGTAGGTATCTATCCCAGAGAAATACTCACGAGTAATCACAGCAGGGTTGATCATTGTAATGTGGTTTATAAAAAAAAAAATTGGAAGCAACGTAAGTGGCCACTGACTGGGGAATAGTAAAATAAGCTGGGAGCATCTGTCTGGTTCTGTGCAGTGAGACTGTGAGCCAGTGATTCAAAAGGATGAGCTATGTCTTTAAGTGTTGATGTGAAAATATCTCTAATAAACGCAAGACACACTGTTAAGTAAAAAACAGAAGTTGCAGAACGATATTGACAGTACTCATATGATTTTAAGTAAAAATAGTCACATGATGTGTATTTGTAATAATAGCTAATAATTATTAAGCATTAATAATAATAACTAATATTACACAATGCTTACTCTGTGCCAGGCACTCTTCTAAGTGTACTCTACCTCATAGGATCCTCATGGTAACTCCATAAGGAATATACAGTTATTATCATCAGTCCCATTTATAGATGAGGAAATTAAGGCACAGAGAAATTTAGCAACTTGGCCAAGGCCACATGGCTAATAGTGAATCTGAAATTTAAAACCAGGCTGGCAGCTGGCCAGTTAGCTCAGTTGGTTAGAGCACGGCCTTGTAACAGCAAGGTCAAGGGTTTGCATCCCCATGCTGGTCAGATGCCAAAAAGAAAAGCCAAACAAAGAACCCCTAAAAGCAGATTGGTTGTGTCTTTTACCTATTCCATTATGTTCAATAGTTAGGGACTGTGCTGAGCACACAGCATACTTTTATTATATTATCATATTTTTATAGATAAGGAAACTAAGCTAAGAGAGAGGTAAAATCAGTCACCCAAAGTCATTGAGTTTGTAAGAAAGAAGCGAGATTTGAACCCAGGTGATATCAGCAACTGTGCTCTTCACTACTGTACTTTCTCAATATTTATATATACTTATTTATGGTGAAGATGTAACATCCAAACAGTTGAGAAGAATACAGATAAAAAGGAAGCCCTTTCCTTCTCCTTTTCCCCCTCCCCACTCTCATTCCTTGTCAGACTTCTGGTGGGAGCCTGGCCAGGCAGGACAGCCATTGCCATGTCAGCCTGGCAGAGTTGGGGCTGGGGTTAAGGCTGGAGGTCAGCGTGGACCTGGTTGGTCCTGGAAGGACTGTCTGTTGGTGACTGCCCACAGTGGTGGTGGTGGGGGGGCTCACCTCTGTGATTGGAGCATTGGGGGGACCAGCCAGGTTGAGCAGGTGGCAGCTTGCCTCTTAGAAACGCTGCATGACCCCAGGTAGCGGGTAGCCTGGACCCAGGTGGGGTGCTCATCTGATCTCATGGTGTTTCACGTGTGCTCTGAGCTCAGCAGTCCCAGGGCATGAGTGTGACTGTGATGAGGCCACAGAAGGGTCTCCAGGGAGACCAGCAAAGGCTGCTGTGCCTCTTGCTCAGCAGACATCTGGGACAAGAGTCACAGCTTCCGACCCTGCCTCATAAGGATTTCTACAAGTACTTCAAGACAGGAAGGATTTTTATGTGGAAGTTTGTGCAGATAAGCTAGATTCACCTCTGTAGGTATAAAGTGGCCCTCTAGACCACTAGGGAAAGGCAGAGGAGTGAGTCAGACACAATCCATCCCTACCCAGGGCTGCTCAAAGTGTGGTGGCTGAGTCTAGGGTCACCCAGTGGAGAGTCCCCCAGCATGGGACCAGTGAAGAGTGGGTGAAGGAACCAGCTAGGGCAAAGGTACCTGGGGCTCAGCACAAGGGCTCTACAGACAGATGGCCTGGGATTGAGTCCTGGCTCTGTCACTTATTGGCTGTGCAATGCTGGGGAAGCTACTTTACTTCCTGAGCCTTAGTTTCCTCCTCTGTAAAATGGAGATAACACCCATGGTAACTGCGCCTAGGGTTGTGATGCAGATTAAGGAGTGAGAAAATGAACGTAACGTGCACAGACCAGCAAGTAGGCACTCAATAAGCTTTAGCTATTGTTTATTCATGTGTAAGTCATTGTCTCTCTTTTAGCAGATTCCATGTTTTGCATTCTCTTCTTGATCCTTTGCAGTCTGGCTTTGGGCTCTTCTGTTAATCCTAAAATCATTGTCTCCAGGACACCACTCACCTGGTAATGGCCACATCCATCAGCAACTCTTCTGTTTTCATCTTTGCTTCTCATATCTCCTGCCTTGGACACTGGGAACTATTCCCCTCCTCTTGAAAATTCCCACGGTGTCTGCAGCTCTGCAGTCACACGATTTTCCTTCAGCCTCTCTGGCTGCCACCTGGTGGGTTTCTTCAAGGGCTCCTGATCTCCTCACCCCTCAGGGCCCCATCCTCTCACCACTGCTGTCCGCACCCCACAGTCTCACTCCTCTAGCCCGCATTTTAACCACCTTTGAAGTGTGGTGCTCGTCAATCTCTGGGACCATTCCTGAAGGCTCCCCTGAGCTCTGGACCTGAGTGTCCATCCTGGGTGGCCTGCAGGACACATCCACAGTTGGACCCCCCCTTCCCACCCTCCATGCTGGTTCATGGAGGCAGCACAAGCCAGAAAGCACAGAGCTCACCTGAGTGCCCCCCTTCCCTTCAACTCAGGCAATCCCGTTAACTGTCAAATTCTGTCATTAGACCCTGTGGTAGGCTGAATGACAGACCCCAGAGATAGCCACGTCCTGACCTGTGCAAACAGTGAATGTTACTTTAGGTGGCAAAAAGGGACTTTGCAGATGTGATTGCATTAAGGATCTTGAGATGGGGAAGTTATCCTGGTGGGTTCTACATGTAGTCGCAGGGTCCTCAGAAAAGGGAGCTGGAGAGAGATTTGACTACAGAAGAGCGAGCAGGAGATGTGATGATCAAAACAAGAGGTTGGGGTGATTTGAGAAGGGGTCATGAGCCAAGGAGTGCAGGCAACCTCCAGAAACTAGAAAAGGCACGGAAACGGATTCTCCCCATGAACCCCTAAAAGGAACCGGCCCTATTGACACCTTGATTTTAGCCCAGTGAAACTGATCTTGAACTTCTGGCCTCCACAACTATGAGAGAACAAGCTTGTGTTGTTTTGTTAGGGCAGCTGTAGGAAACGAATACAACCTCCCTTTTAGATGTTTCTCCAATTTGTCCTCTTTTCTACCCACCCCTGCTACCCTTCATTATCTCTTGCCTGCAATATCTTCCTAAATCTTGCTGCTCTTCATAGTGACTTTATAACATATCAATGGCCGTCATACTCAGAACCAAGCCCAAGCCCCCTGACGTGACATTCAAGGCTGGCTGTGACCAGACTCCTGCCTATGGCTCCAGCTTTTTCTCCTTGCCTCTTCCTGCCTCACTCTCTGTGCTTCAATACAATAATTCTTAACTTGGGGTCCACGTACTGACTTGTTTCCTTCTCACCAGATTTTTTAGCTAAGCTTCAGAAGGTCTGTGAACCTCCTGAAAATTGGGGCAACATTTATGCACATGTGGGCGCCAGTGTGTCCCTGGGGACATCATTGACAGGTGATCCTAAGCAGGCTCTGTGCCCCTAAGAAGATCACACACTAATGGCTGCTAGTTCCCAGTGCACACCAGGCTGCTTCTTACCAGCGCACACTTCCTCTGGTTGTCCCAACTCCCCGGCGATGCTCAACCCCAGACTCCTGTGTTCTGCTCCAGTGCCATCTCCTCAGAGAGGATGCTGGGGGACGCAGTGCACGGCGGACCCTCGCCCCACCACCCTGGGAACCAAGATGAGAACCTGCGCTCCCACCAGCATCTGTAAACCCTAAGGGAGGGAATTGCGGACTAGAGTTCAAGGTATTTTCCCAAAGGACGACACTTATCTCCCTAAGAGAAACTCTGGTGTCAGCCATTAGATAATAATTTCCCCACCTCATTACCTAAGCCATGAACCTGGAAGAAATAAATGTTATAATGCTGGTATTAGAGCTATGCTTTGGAAGTGAAGAGAAATGGGTGATGAATTCCAACCTGGAGGATCATGGGAATCCCACAGAAGAAATGTCATCTGAGCTGTTTCTCATTGAAGAATGAGGGAGATTTTGAAAAGGGGAAAAGAAAGAAAGAAACATGGGAGGAAGGACATGGAGTGGGCAGAGCATGTGTGTGGGGGGCACTGAGAGGTCTGGTCTTGTGCTGTTTGGTCCTTAGGGTTTTGGAGGGAGCTTTATGTAGCCAAAGAGGTAAATTTAAGTCCTCATCCAGGAAGGACCCGACCAGCGTGCTAAGAATGGACTCCATCACACAGGCAGTCCGGAGCTGTCCAAGGCTTTTGAACAGGAGAGTGATACAATCAGATCGATGTCTTATTTGTTTTCATATTCTCAGCTCTAAACAAAGTGCGTGGCACACAACAGGTGCTCAAAAGATGTTTCTGTACAAAGGAATGAACGCATATTGGAAGGAGGGCTCTGGGGAAGTGAATGCAGATGAGGAGAGGCTGAAGAAGTCCTTTCCTAATAGTTCAGATTGGAATTGATGAGGCTGACCAGGGCGGGGAGCTGGGGTGGGCAGCGACGAGCACTTAGAGTTATTCAGGAAGGAGGATTGACAGGGATCCCTGCGCTGTGACATTAGGGGTGGGTGGGTGGGAAGATACGAAAGAGGGGGAATTTTGTGGCTTTTGAGGGGGGAGATGGTGGTGTCATTCACCAAGGTGGGGACCCCAGGAGGAGGAGCAGGTCTGGGGGTGGAGGGATGGCGAGGAGGCTGGTTTTGTGTAAGCTGAGCCTGAGATCTCTCAGGCGGCAGACTCATCAGGGGCCGGGGAATGTAAATTTTATAAGTGATCCAGGTTACGCCCCCCACGCACATGGTCTCTCTCCAGAGGGAAACGTCTGCACAGTGCTTTCTCCAACGACAGAAGCCTCTTCTATCTCAGAAGAAACCAACACTGAAGCCCAGCATGAAGCAGCCATTTTTCATCCCTGTCCTCAGCCACCAACTCCTCTCTGGAGTCCTCACCCCTTATCTCTCAACTCAGCATGGCCATCAGTTTGGATTAGGACAAGGGACTGTATCTCATGGAGATTTCACTGATACACTATCAGCAATGGGCTTTCACTCTGAATTATAGCATTTCTAAATGTCCATGAGAGGACCAGGCCAGCTTGAAGAAATGTTAATTATTTGGGGAACTTGAGGATGCTTCTGGATCATAGTCAAACCATGAGGTACCCCTAATTCTTTATTCTGAAGATTCCCCAAGAGCCCTGGAAGAGGCAGTGTACAGAGAGCCATACTGTATGGCCATTTAGGGTCATAGATAAGACATTCTGGGGGCTCCATGCAGTGCCAGGGGCTGGGGCTCAATTTCCTTGCGGTAAGTATGGATATGAGCTAGTGATTTGATTCTATTTCCATCCGTGCATCCATGCATTCCATTTCACAATTTGTCATGCCAGGCCCTTGCTAGGTACTAGGAATATAAAGGTGAGCAAAATAGATTTGTATATTTCATTGTTCAGACAGACGAGTAAGCAGGCAATTACAATACTGAATGCTGGAAGTTCAAGTATGGACCTGGTATAAGACAGAGGTAGTTAGGTAAAGAAGGGTAAAGGATGAAGTATGGTCCAGAGAGGGGCTGCAGCAGTTACAAAGGCCGGGTGGGTGTTGGTGGGATGTGCAGGAGGAGAAAACATGATGAGTTCAGGAAGCAGTTCAATATGGCTAGAGCATAGCGTGTGTACGTGTGCATAAGCATATGCATGTGTGTACATGCATGCACATATAAAGGCATATGTATGTGTACATATACACACGTGAGCATACATGTCTGTCCATGCATATATGCATATGTGCATATGTGTGCATGTATTTGTGTGTGTTGGGTGGGGGGACTAGAAAGAGATGAGGCTGGATAAAGTGGTTGGGGGAGATAATTATAGACTCTTCAAAGAACTCAGGTTTTAAGAAACAAAAGCTAGGAAGGGAAAGGTTTTCTTTTTTTCCTTTTAAATTTAAGTATTACTATTATTATTTTTACATTCTAAGATGTTGTGGAGCAGTTGGGGTGGAGGTGGAGAGGAGAAGGGGAAGGGGGACAGGATGTGAAGATAAGGAAGGGGGCAGAGGGGTGTGGCCAAGGCCCACGGCACCCCCCTCATTCTAGCAGAAGAGCCCAGGGGATTCCCAGCTGTGACTTGGTCGTGGCTAGGCAGGATGCAGACACTGGGGGCGGGCATGGCTGAGTCCCTCAGTACCGCCAACCCCTGCTTGGGAGCCCAGGGCACTTCCAGCAGCAGCTCAGTGGTAGTTGCTGGGCTGGATGCAGATGTTGAGGGGGCCTGGCTGAGTCCCTTGGCACCCCCCTCCCCTGGCTTGGAAGCCCGGGGCACTTCTGGTGGCAACCTGGTGGTTGTTGTTGGGCTGGATGTGGATGTTGGTGGGGCATGGCTGAGGCCTTCGGGCTCCTGCCACCCTGGCTTGGGAGCCCAGGGGCGGGGGCAGGGGGAGCTTCTGGTCCTTCTCGGTTTTATAGGTGTTCTTTGGTGGTGTTAGACCTTTACTAGTTAATATCAGAATTTTGTCTCTGATCTGTGAATTTTTTGTTTTTTCTTTCAGTTCTGTGTTGAATTATTTGCTATTCCCACCACTTAAACTCTGCACTGGAACTAATTTGCTGTCCTTTGGTTATTTCCAAAATGGGGGAACTTCCTGTGGGGACCAGCACTTGAGCCCTGTGGTTGAGCTAAATTGCTGCTTTGCTGCTGATTCTGTGGGGAAGGCTTTTTGTGCAGCTCACGTTTTAATTGTTGACCTTGTAAGCACTTCCAGGTCTTCTGAGGTCTGGTACACCTAGGTTGTGTGGAAACTCTGGTCTGGGCCTGTGATTTTTCAGCAAACTATATCCCCTGCCAATCTATATTTCTGACCAGTCTCCTCTGAGTGGTCCTCTGCTGACTGGAGGGCAGATCAGCTTTCCATGCTGTGCCCCAGTGTTCCTCCACTGGGCCTGTCTCCCCCAACCCCTGCACTCTGAACACTTCGTGTGTGCTGGTCCCTTGCAATGACTCACTGGCCTCTGAGTGGCTCCTTTTTTCAGTTGTCTGTGGTCCCTTGCTATGTGGGTCCACAGGAACCCTGTTAGTGGTCTTGCTGGCCTTGGGGCCATGAAGGCCCTCTTCTCCCCTGCAGCCTCCAAGCAACTTCATATGAAGGGCACAACTGTGGCTTTTGCCAGATCCTGCTCCATGTGCTCACCAGGGCCAGGCTTGAAGTGACTGGGGCTAAAAATGTTTGGAGTGGTTTTTTCTTTCTCTCATCATGGTTTCTCCCAATTTCATGCACTCTGTTAGTATTTCCTCCTCTTCCCCTGAGCTCTAGCAGCCCCAGGTTGGCAGTTGTTGCTTTTTAATAGTTGTAAATTAGTTGATTGTGGGAGGGGGTGACACTGGGGACCATCCGTTCAGCCATCTTGATTGGAAATCTCAGGAAGTGTTTTAATGGCAACCTCTGCTGCCTTTCTGAACCTCTTGTCCTTGAACAAACCTCCCCAGGGAAAAGGGGGTATGGAAGGACCTGGCCAGCTTCATGGCACGGATGAAAAGGGAGAGAGGGAAGGGAGAAGGACTGTGAAGTAAGCACTCAGTACCTTATCCTGCTCCACACCCCTGTTCATGCAGGAGGAAAGGGCTAACATGTTCCCAATTCCTAACTTCTACCTTGCTCGTAGGTCTCACCAAGACTTCACTATGGGGTTCAGAGAGCAAGGGGTGTCAAGTCTCTGTCCTGGGCTAGTCTTCCCAACAAAAGAGAATGATATTTGCTAAGCAGGAATTTTCCAGACCAGCGGCTGAACAACCTAGTCCTGCTTTTGAGCAAGGAAACGAATGCACACCAAGTGCCCGCTCTGCTCCCTGTGCATGCAGATTAATTGCTTGTGCTGGACATTTCCTCCTCCAGGAGGAGCAGGAGTCGGGGGTCATGCTGCTCAGCTTCTCCAGCCCAGACAGTGGACTGACCGTAGCTCATCTCAGACACTGTGAAGGCTGAACAGAGCGGGGGGCGGGAGGCCCTCACCTTTGTCCTAAGAGTCAGAGCCTGGGGGTCCGCCCCCAATGGTACTATTCCCACTCTCCTAAGGTGCCACCAGGGTCTGCCTCTTACTTGATTCACCTTTCACGGGACATTTCTGGGGGTCTGGTCTATGCCAGGCCCAGTGTAAGGTCAGTGCTGCCACAGTCTGCGTGACTTCCCTTGAGGAGGCAGACATGTAAACAATTGGGTAACATACAGTGTGACAAATGCCATAGTAGAGAATAAGTCACAGTGCTGCAGAGACCCAATGACAACAATACCACCACCAAAACCAATAGTAATATCTAATAGCTATTGAACACTTATTTGCAGTAGGTCCAGAATGTGAGTGGGGAACAGAACAGAAGTAAATTTCTATTTACTGAGCACTTACCAAGTGCTGGATATTAGGTTTAAGCTGTTTACGTACATTATTTTATCCAATCCTTGGAAACAATCCCATGAGATAGGTGTGGTAAGCAGAATAATGGCACCCCAAAGATGTCCAGGTCCTAACCCCTGGAACCTGTGGATATGTTACTTCACAAAGCCAAGGGACTTTGCAGATGTGATTAAGTTAAGGATCTTGAGAGGCGAGACTCTCCTGGATTACCTGGGAGAACCCAATATAATCATAGCGTCCTTATAAGGGAAAGAGGGAGAGACGAGGGTCAGATGCAGAATGATGCCGCGCAAGAAAGACTCAACCCGCCACCGTTAGCTTAAAGGCAGAGAAAGGGGCCACGAGGCAGGAATGTGAGTGGCCCCCAGAAGCTGGAAAAGGCAGGGAAGGAGGTTCTCCCCTAGAGCCTCCAGAAGGAATGCAGCCTGCCAACTCCTTGACCTTAGCCCAGTGAGACCCATTTTGGACTTTTCATTTTCAGAACTGTAACATAATAAATTTGTGTTCTTTTAAGCCACTTAATTTGTGGCGATTTGTTACCGCAGCAATAGGAAATGAACACAGCAGGTATTATTATTATCCTCATTTTACCAGTATTAAAGAAAAATTATCCGGACACTTATTAAAACAGCAAGGAAGACTTTATTCAAGACTACTGCAAGAGGGGTGCTGCAGTAGAGACGAGAGGCTGTGCCCAGTTCAGCATATGGTCTCACAGTCGAAGGAACGCACTCAAGCTAGCGTAAGAGGACATAGGCGTGGTACTGTGTCCAAATCTTGGCTTAGGCTTTAGCACAATCAAGAAATCGTGTTTTCTGGAAAAAATGTTGGGATGCAGGGTCATTTCTCTCCTAGACCCCATCTATGGCGTGGGGCGGGGGGCTTATGTTACCCCTGGTGTTTTTGATACACAGTGGAGGGGCGCCCGGAATGGGCTCATGCCAATTCATAGTGGGTGGCTTGTGAAAGTGGCCGTGGCCGCACTGAACTTCCACAGGCCAGGGGATGTGAACGGGGTCATTTAAAACAGATACTCCTGTGATGGTTAATTTTGTGTCAATTTGGCTGGGTCACGGTGCCCAGATATTTGGTCAAACATTATTCTGGATGTTTCTGTGAGGGTGTTTTTGGATGAGATTAACGTTGAAATTGGTAGTCTTTGAGTAAAGCAGATTACCCTCTGTAATGTGGGTGGGCCTCATCTAATCAGTTGAAGGATTAAATAGAACAAAAGACTGACCTCCCCTGAGCAAGAGGGACTTCTGCAGCAGATGGCCTTTGGACATGAACAGCAGCATCAGCTCTTCCTGGGTCTCCAGCCTGTCAGGCCACCCTGCAGATTTTGGACTTGCCAGGCTCCATAATTACATGAGCCAATTCCTTAAAATAAATCTCTTTCTCTGTACATGTCCTATTGGTTTTGTTTCCCTGGAGGACCCAAAGGGTTTCCTTCCAGGGGTGAGGCAACCTCAGCAGAAAGAGGCTGGAGGACTACATCTGGATGCAGACTTGGGGGGGCAGTCACGTGGACCAGACATATGAACATCTGCTGGGCAGCCAGTTGGATGACAGGCATTGCCCACATCGAGAGGGCTGCTGTTGCATGTTCCCAGTGGGAGTATTTCCAAAGAACCCATGAAAGCTGCTCACTCAAGATGTTTTGCAAGAGAAATAGCTCATCAGGATACTGGGGTATCTCGCAGGCCCCAAGCACAGCACGTACAGTGAGTAGTCTTGAGAGAGAAGCAGGATCTAGAACGGGAGAGCTTGCAGAAACTCGGGCCCACCCTCTCTCCATGTCCATCCGGTGGTCCCTTGTGTTGTGCTCTCTGTGGGGTGACTCTGTGATTGCTTGTCATTTCATATTGCTTCAAACGGTCTACCCCATTCATGGCTCAAGACTACTACTCACTAACTACCATTCGCTAACTACTCACTAACTACCATTTGCTAACTACTACTAACTACTGACTACTAACTACTCACTAACTACTCCTCCTTGTTCAACATTTGAAGAGAAATCTAATTAGCTGATGGCTAGCCAATGGCTTGCCTCCCTTGGGTCAGGCACTCCCCCTCTCAACTGTGGGCTGGGGCGTGGAGGAGGGGGTGCCCTGGTCATACATAGTATTTTGGGCTGCTCTCTTCCAGGGCTGTGAGTGGAACAGATTAAGCTAGGAGTGCAGGTTAAGTATGGCAGGAAGATTACCAATGGCAATCAAAGGGCTGGTGTGGCTGCAGCCTGCAAAACAGGGAGGGTTGTGCGTATCAAAAGATGAGGTCGAGAAGGACATTGGAACCTAGATGATGGAGAGTTTTGAATGCCACATCAAGGAGTTTGAAGTTTAACTCCTGCGACCAGGATCTGTGAAGTAACATTAATCAACAGCACCATCCCTTCAGGACACTGCCAAGTGGCTTATTTGCCTGGCTAAGTAGTATGATTTGAAGGCAGCAGATAGCTGGGGAATGCTCTGAGAATGTGCCTTTTTTGATGGACACTTAAAAGGATACTCATGCTTTGGAACGATCCACTTCAAGGACTCTTAGCTTTTGTATGTTTCAACTCTCGATTGCAACACTACACTAATGTGGTTTTTTGCATTGAATTAAAATTAATCTAATACTTGACAACTCTGGCTGGATGCTTGCCAAATACAGAGACTAGAGACGCTTCCTGTAAATTCTGCCACAGAGGAGTCTTACGATTCAGGGAACATCTCATTTATCTCACTGCTATGCACTCCTGACCCTAATTCTCAAGGGATTCCTTCCATAAGGACCTCTTGCATAAACGTGAGCATGTTCCATGGCAGTTACTTTTTCAAATCTGTATAATCTCTGGGGACGAGGATGATCTGGGGTGCAGGGAAAGGGTCATTTAGATGAACCTACCCTGCTAAAAGTCAGGCTTGGATTTTTGCTAGTAATAATCTCTTTTGTCATTAATAGCCTGCTGGGTGAATCTTATTATATCTCCTTAAAATAATTTAGATGCTAATATCTCCCAGTGACCATCATGTGGGGAACATAGGGTTGGAAGTAGTGGTGAGGAGGACTGAAAGCTGTCTTAATACTATGCTCCTTTTCACAGCTGGAGACCCTCATTCAATGGACTTGGAAAAGCTGCCCCAGCAACCAGGATTTTCATGCCTTTATACTCAAAATGCCTTTGATTGGTGTTTCCAAAAGTTCTACTTTCTGAGATGAGGAGCTAGGATTCTGAGTGTGCAGCCCAAGAGGACTCTGGGTGAATACTCCAAGAAAATTCCGAGTAAACGATGGAAGAGCAATTGTATTTTTGATCCTATATAAACTTCAGGGTGGGGTAGGGGATGAATGAAGGAAGAAGAGGTACTGCAGTGGACTGGCAGCCAGGGGGTTTGTCTTCTAGTTCTCGGTTTGTTACAACTAGCTGAATTCCTTCTTTTCTTCCCTCCTTCCTCCCTCCATCCCTCCTTCCCTTCCTTCCTCTACTCGGCAGCTACTGATGCCTACTCTGTGTCAGGTCCTGTGCTGGTTCCGAGAACGCAGAGATTAGCAAGCTGTCACTCCTGCTTCAAGGAGTTCAAAGCTTGTTGTGACTTTCTTCTTCCTGCGCCTCAGTTTCCTTATCTGTATGGGGAGGAGGTTGGAGTAGAAGCTCTTGGATGGCTCTTCCGGAGTTAGTGTTCAGGGACCCTAACAGCCTCAGTGTCTAGTACCTTTTCTTTTATCTCATTCACTAAACTCCACCTAAGCACTGCCTCATGGGCAGGGACGAGCCAATCAGGACCTTCCTCTTGAGGCGCTTGTGTTCAGCTGCAGCAGAAATACACACGACCGGGTGGCAAATGGGCCAATGGATGTTTGTTTGGAGCACTATGGGAAAACAGAGAAGAGAAAAAACAGCTCTGCTTGGGAATGGTAAGCTGGAGGGTTCCCAAACTTCGTGGCTTCCATCCTCCAGATCCCCAGAGAGTCCCAGCCTGATTCTAGCCAATCCTTCAGCTCCTTCTGTTAGACAAGGGCTGTGTCTTTTTGTGACTCCTTGGAGCTCAGCTTCCAACTCAACCCTGGGGAGTCTGGTAGTAAAATAGGCTGTGTCTGCACTGAGGTTCTCAATTGTGAGCACTAGGGAATATGCCACCACTTAAAAACAAAGTGATAATGTTGTTGACATTTTAACAGAAATATTTCTTGTTGGATGCTAGAGAGTACGCCAATGTTGTTTTCTTAGAACAGGAGGAAGTGTAGGGTGTGAGTATAAAGCTTGATGGTGCAGCATATGGGCTCACCAGCTGGGGGGAGGAGGTCAAGATGGTATCCCAGTGATCATACTAAGAGTGCTATGTCCCTAGGTCTGTCTCAGTCTACTTGTGGGAGCCCCAACTCTAGCTGATTCATTCCAGTAGATCCTGGGAGTGCCTGACCACCTTGCTTTAGGTTCTCCCAGAAGCAGAATTTGAGCCAAGGTGTATCAGTGAGATTTCAATCACACAAGTGCAACCACACCAGGAAGAAGCAAAACCACCATAGAAGTCTCCTAGTGGGGATGTGCTGAACTCCTTATGCTTCAGGATCTTGCTCAAAGGCTGCCTTTACTTCAAAGCTGTGGAAGTCAATTCTCCCTACAGCTTCTTGTACTGCATTAAGTCTAGTTAGCCCAGATCACACGAAAGGGCAATTACCAAACTACTGTATCTCATCACTTCTAAGACTTTCCACATGCTCACATCTCTGAAATTGGAATGCATTTTTACAAGGCATGGCATGGTCATAATTACCACTGGACATGTAATAGTCGTGATGTGGTTTCCGTTGCCTGTGCATGGTAGAAGTGGACTGTTATTCCTGGTGGCTTGACCAGACAGCTGCAACCTCTCAGTGTTTCAGTTACAAAGCGGTTAAGGGCCATTGATGGAAGGAATATGAATCTGGGGTTTTGTCTGCAAGTTTTCTGCTAACACCTTCTGTTAAGAACAAGAAAATCCAGAATCAAAACCTGCAAAATGGGTGTCAGCAGCTCAGAAGGAAATCCCAGAGATGGCAATGGAGCTGTCTTTGAAGAAATGCAACGTCATTATGCACTTGATGTCACAGAGGACAATGTTATATGAGAAACCTGTCCATAAACCACTCTGAGTAGAAATGTGATTTAGAAGGGTTGGATTCTGAATGTGAAGAAGGTTTAGAGAATTTAAGCAATGAATTTTGCTTATCATTTTCTTTTTATGTGTATGCCCAAGAGTAATATGTGATTAAAAAAATCATGTCTACTTAACTTGAATAGAGCTTTCCTGATGAGAATAAAATAAAAATTCTGTGATAAAAGCATAGTATCTTAGTTTTTTTTGCAGCATTTTTCTTTCTTATTAGTACAAAAAATAACCATGCATCTAATAATCGATGCTATCGTATGCTACAGGAAATATGGTAATTATCTCTGCACATGTCAAACTGGGCCCACCAAACTGGGCCCCTTCAAGGCAAGAACCATGCCATTCATCTTTATAGCCTCCAAATTAGGTATAGATGAATATTTGTCATGTGAATGAGTTTAATTACATTCCTACAGGAAGAGAAGGGGAAGGTGGGTCTCAGGGAGGTGAGGCTACTTGCCCAAGGTCACACTACAGGGCTGGGATTTGAAGCTGAACTATTTGAACTCCAAGATCAGTGCTTTTTCAGCAACATGTCTCAATTAGAATACTTTCAGCCATGAGAAACAGAAGACCCAGCTCAAAGAAGTTTAGACAAAATGGATAATTTAGTGCTCACACTACGAGAAAACTAGAGTTAGGGCAATTCCAGGGTTGGGTATTTCTGCCATGTAATGACCTCATCAGGGACTCAGGTTCTTTCTGTCTTTCCTCTCTGACATTTTCCCTATGTCAACTGTTTCCCTCATGGTCACAAGATGGCTGCAGTAGCTCCAGGCATCTCTCTTTAAGACCCCAGAGCTTCTTCAGCAGACTCTCCCTTACGTCTCATTGGCTAGAATCTCATCCCATGCCCATTCCTAAACAATCAATGGCCAGAGGGGTGGAATGGCTTCAATTGTCTTAGACCAATCAAAATACTCTTCCTGATACCGGAAAAAACTTGGGCTTCTGTAAGCCAGGGAGAGGGGGCAATAACGTCAAGTAGTTAACCCATAGAGAATGTCACACCATGCCCAGACTTGCTGTGCACCCTAAGCAAGTCTAAGATGGCTCACATTTTTGAGAAAGAACAGAAAATATCCTCACGGTTAGAGCCCTTTAGCAGCTTATCCGCTTTCCTTCTGTATCCAGGGAGGCCTGGTTTGGCCTGGCCTGGCCTGGGGACCGAGCTGGCCCTCTCCTGTGCGTGCCTCCTGGGTGCAGATGGAGAAACGCTTCTCTCTCTTGGGCCCGGATATTTTAGAGCGACATCTTCATTTCTGCCTCATTCCGCTCCACACTCTTGGAGGTCACACATGTCCCTAACCTTCCTTATCTTCCCGGCTTACACGCTTGACAAGAGAAGATTTTACTTTCCTTCTCTGGCTCAGATAACAGGTGATAGGTGAGGCTCGGCTTCCTTAAGAGTGACTGATTGGGGCTTTGTGTGAATATATTTTAAGGGTTTCGAGATTAAATTTTTTTTTCCTTCATGTAATTCACTTTGGAGATGCAACTTCATGCTTATTTGATTTCGTGGCAAACTTGGTCTTGCACACAGAGATCCTTACAGCCTATAGGACTGTTTTGGGTCTTCCCTGGAGGCAGTGTGACTGCATTGGTTAAAAGCCCAGCCTCTGGAGTCAGACCTGAATTTGAATCCCATCTCTGTTACTTACTAGCTGTGTGAACTTGGACAAATTACTTGCGCTCTCTGACTCTCATGTTCCTCCAGTGGGGCTAATGATGGTCTCTACCTCACAGCGTTGTTTCAAGGATTAAACTAGTTACTGCGAAGTGCCTGGCACATGGAATGCTTCCTAAATGCCATTCCTCCTTAGGGTCACTGATGGCACTTCTCACTGTTGGCACAGCAGGGAAAAGGGTGGCAGCTCTTACAGGACAAAGACCTCTCCTCTTCCCTCCTTCTCTCCTTCTTACTTTCTTCATCATATATTTATTGACCCATATTATGAATGAGACACTGTGCTTGGAGTTAAGAATACAATACAATGAAGAACAAAACAGACATGGTCTCTGATCTCCTGGGGCTTAAAGTCTAGCAAGAAAGACAGATTATTTATCTATCCATTCATCCATCCATCCATCCATCCATCCATCCATCCATCCATCCATCCATCCATCCATCTATGAAAAGGTTAAGGATAAGGGGAGTAAGGATTCCACAAGGGAAATGTAGGTGCTATGATCAGGTAAAACAGGGAGCTCATCTGGAACCCAGGTTGGGAGGGTGATAGAAAAACTCTTAGGTGTAGGAATATTTAAAATGAGCCTTAAAACATTGCAGAAGTTGGTAGCTGACAGGAGTGTTCTGGGCAGAGGGAACAGTGTGTGCAAATGTCCAGAGATGAGAGCACAGGGCATGCTTAGACCAACTGAAAGACATCCAGAATGCCTGAATGGGAGAGGTGTGAGATCAACCAGGGAGGAACTTGTGGGTCATAAGAAGGAGTTCAATTATTTTTCAAAATAATGAGAAGCCATTAAAGGGTTTTAAGCAGGAACACGATTACCTATGCATTCATTCAACAGATTTACCTGGTGGCTTCAGGGAGAATGGATGAAGGGAGGGGTGGTGATACCAGGAGGGAGGGAGTGAAGCTGGGTGGCTGTTGCAGTGGTTTAGGTGAGAAATGATAGGGGTGTGGCCTAGGATGGGGGTGGCTGGAATGTCACCTGGATTCAGGAGAGTTATGGTGAGGACAGTGTGCTAATATGGAAATGGTATTGGATACCACGTGGCCACTTCTGCAGCATCCTCTCTTTGGCCTGAAGTTTGTGGGTCTGTTTGAATTTGGGGGCCTAGAGATCCTTGTTGGATTCTGGGACCCATTCCCTGCATTAGGGTCCCCAAGGTCTTCTTGTGGTGTGAAGGAGTTAATGTAGTTTTGCAGAAGCCGTATTTACCTTTGAGGTTGAACGAGGTTGACATGGTGCTAACTGGTGATTCCAGAGTGTGTTTCTTTGTATGTGTTACCCTCTCCATGTGCAGAGCGTGGCTGAGCCGTTTCTTATTTTCTCCTTCTGGAAAAAGAAGTAATAACAGTTCCCACCACATAGGATTACCATGAGAATGACATGAGGTAGTGCTTGTAAAATGCCCAGCAGGGGCTATTATTATTTTTGCTGTTATAACTGAGGATACTGTAGCTGAGTATGTGTGTGTCTGTGTGTCAGGGGACTAGAAGGACACCCCTTCCTTTAGTAACTATATCATAAACTAATTTGGGGATGTGGAGTGGATTAGTAGAAGGATCATCAACCAAGGGTCAGGAGCATTGGGTTCTGGTCTCAGATGTGCCACCACACCATTATGTGACTTACAGCCAATCCTTTCCCTGTCGGGTTCCAGTTCCCTCGTCTGCATCGTTCAGTGGAACTCACTGCTGCCTTGCTGTGTGCACTGTATATTTGTCTTCACTGCTCCCTTGTCTCCGGGGACTAGAGATCACGTTGCTGACCCTGTACCGTGAGCAGGGCAGGCTTGAAAGTAAAGAGCAGCGATGCGGTGAAGCTCTGAACTGTTTTGGAACTGGATTCCAGTGGCCTTCCTGAAGACCCTCAGCAGGCTCGCGCAGCTCACCCTGCCATATTTGGCATCTCTCCTGTTCTGGAGGACAGCCCTGAGGAGTTGGGGTGTCTTTTCAGGGTGTCCACTGCAAAAGGTGTGAGAGGAGGAGGCCCCGATGGCATCACAGGTTTGCGTCCCAAGTGTGGATAAAGTGCCAATGCCCTGCAATGGCCTCTTGCTTTTCACAACCTGCCTTCAACCTCTACCTCTCCTGCTCCTCTTCCCCAGGTGCGACATTGGTGTCCCAGCCGTACTGGAACACCCCAGGCGCCCTCCAGCTCCAGGCCGTTGGCAGGTTCTCCTTGCTGCCTGCCTTGTTCTCCCTCCAGCTTCTCCTCCTGAATCCTACTCACCCTTCGAGGCCCAAGTCAAAGGCCCCTCCTCTCAGAAGCCTTCCTTGAGCCACCCAGGAAGCACGCACTGCTCCCCTCTCTGCTCCCTGTGGTATTTTAGGCAATGACTAAGGAGTATCGGTTACTATTTTTGGTTCATCTGTCTTCACCTCCACTTGGCTGGGAGCTCCCTGAGTATAGAAAAGGTGGTGGATTTATCCCTGGATTCCCTGGGGACAAAGGGTAGATCTACAAGAGGCATCAATTAGCACTAGTTGTATAACCCACCTGTAGGGTTTCCCAGCCTTTGGGTGTAAATGAGATCCCCTTACTGTGTAGACCTGGCTTTCTTGTGCCCAGTAGCCCCTGTCTGAAGAACTGTAAGAATTTGGACCCTGTCTTTTCTGATCCCCCACCCACCCCAGGGTTTCTAGGTACCAGGGGTGTCATGCTGCATGCCATGCCATCCACCTAGCTTCACTGAGCTGTGGTGCTGCAGCAGCCATGCTGTCTGTCCCTGGGGCAGCGCAGCATGTGACTCTGGCTGTACTGCTGCTTTCCCTGTCCTGATGACCCCCAGGGCTCTGGGGACCTCTGTGGCAGGGATGAGGCTCCAAGCTCTGCTCTTGCCCCTCTTCTCTGGAGACCACCGTCATTGCCCCCTTAGGACTGTACCTGTCACTCTGCTGCAAAGCGCGTGGGAATTTTTATCTCCTTTGCTTGTTCTGCTTGGTGCGAGGGGCCCTGGAGCAGGGCTGCTTGGGCCCCACAGTGCTGCAACTCTTGGTTTTATGCTTCCCAGCCCTTCTCTTGCCACCAGCTGGCTACTAGGAGCAGGTTGGAGAAGTAGGTCCACAGAGGCACCACTTCTTTCTGGTCCTCAGACCTTTGATGATGGTCCTCAGACTCTTCACCCAGGGTGGATTCTCCCAGGACCCCCTGGGACCTCCTCGGGATTTGAATTCTTCAGGACTTTGGACTCCTAGGTACGACTGTATACAGCCTGCATATGTCATACCCCAGTGGCTGACACTCTGAGTTCTTTTTCCAGATGTCCCCTCAGCTGCCACTTAAGTCAGTTGATGCAAAAGTGATGTGTGTGTGTGAGGAGGATCCCTGGATCACATCCCCCAGATCTACTCGGAATCTGCTGGATAATCCTGTTCCTGTTGAGTGGGGGTGCACATGGGTCCCTGCCCTGGCTTCTCAGGGATGCTGAGTGAACCGCTGGTATGAGCTGGGGGTGGGAGATGAAGGAGATGTTACTGGTTTTAACTGACACCTTTCAAGGCAGGTTGCTTACATCGTGTCTGCCGCTTAATATTAGAGTAAAACTGCATAACCTCTCTGAGCCTTGGTTTCCTCTTAGGTAAAACAAATGAAAAGAAAGTGGGGTGTACAGTCTGTGCGTGGTTGACGATAACCCGCTTACTTCACAGGCTTGTAGTGGGGAGAGAACAGGGTTCTTTGGGGCAGAGGTTCCCCAGGGAAACACAAGCCTTGCATGAAAAGGTCTCGCTTGGGACAGCGTCAGGAATGTGAAGCCAGAAAGAAGGATGGCATGATCCATCAAGAGGCCAAAGGCAGAGGCATTTGGAGGACAGCACAGAATGGGTCTTTGAGGGGCGTCCTCTGGCCAGCTCCCTCCCGAAATGGAAGGTGCACTTTCCCCATAGAGGGTGGGAGTGCCAGGAAGCCCCAGCAGTTCCATGGCTCCTCCACCTCTGCCCTTCTGTGGCCTCTGTCTTTCCTGAGGCAGCTTGGGGAGGGGTCTCGCCTGCTCCCACCTCCTCGGCCCTCCCATCCTGCTGACCCTCCGGCCACACAAGGAGAGGGAACTGCATTCTGGGTAATGACTGGGGGAAACAGTACAGATTATTTTGGGGAGTTTGGTCTAATTCTGCTCATCGATCATAAACAATTTTTCCTAATTTAGTCAGAAGATTTCCTTAAGAACATTCATGTTTATACAAATGAACACATTTGCATAATCTATTCCATTGTGGCCTCCCCAGCCTCTCTGCACCTGCCCCACCCGTACCCACCCCTCTCTGCCTCCAGGAAGCCAGACGGCTTTTGGGCTAATTTGATCAGGATGAGTAAAAGCAAAACCATCTGGTTTTCTTCGACAGCTGATTCCAGAATCACTTTGTAAAGGACCTGTCTTCCAGGTGAGCTGGTGATATGAGGAGGGTGTCTCTCTTTGCAGAGATGAAAGGGTTCAGCCTGCTACAGAATGCCCCTGCACCAGCATCAAGCTTCCAGCAAATCACATCAAAGGCCTCCCTGCCACAGCTGGCCCCTTCCAGCTGCGGGAAAATGGGCTCATTAAAAGCTGGGAGAGTACATTGTTTACATTAGGCCGTGCTGATTTACAAGCGTGGAGGTGCCATTTTCCCCTCACCTTGAGCTCTGGCTCAGGAGAGCTCTGCACTTGCCTGGAATGGGCTCCTTTGAAGGTGCACGCAGTCTCCTGAAGAGGAGCACGGTGACTGTCCCCTTCCTCCCTGCTCTCCCTCCTCCACTAATTAGGCTCTTACCAATTGAGCAATATCTGGGGCTGGATAGAGACTAGCAGGGGGACTGTCAGCAAAGGCCTATGCATAATTGTGTTGATTAAGAGGTACGAGGCTGGCAGCGTTGTCTTCCTTCAAGATCAAATCCCTGCACTTGTGGGAGCCTTGATTTTCTGGGCCAATTTGTTTGTGTTGGCCTAATTGCTCAAGAAGAGCATTTTTCACAGAAGTTTCAGCCTGGATGGTTTGGTGTAGTTCTGCAGCTCAATGCCCGGACTCCCAGATGGGCTGCTGGAGGAGGCCATAGGTCTGGTGGTCTGTCCCAGAGTGATGGCGAGTCTGGTCCTTGAGCCTGCATCTCAGTGTGGGACAACTTGGGTGCCCAGCTATGGTTTGTCTGGACTGCTTTGTCAAAGGATAAACAAAGTGATTCCCAGGGTTCTAGGCTCCCGTTTAAAAACCATGGCTCTTTTGGGCCCTAGGGAAAATTCAAAGAAAGTAAGAACTCTGGCTCAAATTTCCTGTGGCTTGTTGCAGCTGGTGGTCATTGAGTACCCACATACGCAATCCTACATTTTTCCCAGTCTCCCTTGCAGTCGGGTTGGGACCATGTAACTAGTTCTGGCCAGTAGACTTTGAGTAGTGGAAGTAACATATGTCACCCGTGGGCTCAGGCAGTCAAGGGTTGGTGTGCCATCTCCGTCTCTCTTTTTGCCTCAGTCACAGAACTTGGAACTAAATATTCCAGACAGAGGGGGGCAGCCTGATCCACATCTGACTTTTTGTAAGAAATAAGCCTTTATTGTGTTAAGGCTCTGTGATTTTGTAGTTTATTTCTTCCTGCAATCTAGTGTAGCCCGTCCTGACTAACACATGGCCCCAGGGAACATCACCAGCACTAGGAAAATGGCCATCTCAGATCTGCCCTGAGAGACATTCTGGGCAAGGTTAATAATGTAAGAAGGAGAAACTCCATCCCCGAACTTGCCACTTTGCCTTTCACCTGTACCTTGGAGATGCTGGTTCTCATTCAACCTATGGTTTCCTCTCTAGAAATTGGGAGAGTCTGCCTGCTTGGGTCATCTGCCTACCCCTCCATCGATCACTCTGAGAATAGTGGGGTTGGGGTATTTTGATTGGCCAACCTGGGATGGGGAGGTGGAGCCACATGATTGACAGTCCCAACCAGTGAGGATGGGTCTGTTTTGGAAAAGATTCTAAATAGCTGAAAATGTCGACTACAGATGCTGTTCCTTGGGCCAGTGTGTAGGGCTAAGATACTTCAAGAAAACCTTACTGCCAAGGTCCCAGGAAGGCTGTCTGGCCAGGTACAAAGAAGGTGTCGACTCACCCTATCTGCTTGTGGCTAGAGGTGTGGAAGGAATGCTCACTGAAAAAAGGATTTCACTTGCTTTGATGGTTGCAGAGTTTGGAAGTGAGGGGCAGGGACCCCCGCATGGAAGGCATGTCTGCAGTGGTCGTGGGTGCTGGGAATGGGGAAGGGTATGAGGGGCTGTCTGTTGCTTTTGTGGGACATGATAGAGTTGCCCTGCCCAGCTTCACCCCAGGAGAGCGACCTCATGACCTTTCATCCCCTCAGGACTTCTTCATTCTCCTCTTTTCTACAGCCTGACTTCTGTTCCTATGTCTGTTTGCATAAAGTCCATTGTGGTCCTTCCAAAATGGTGGGAGCATCAGCCCATGCATCTCCTGACCTCTTAGCTCCATGCCCCAGGGATAACCACCGTGGGTTCTGTGTCCTCACCTCAAAATCTCCAGGAGGATATAATCTGATTGGCTCAGCTTGGGATAGGTGTCCATCTGTGGCCAATCAACTATGGATGTAGTGGAGGGCACATGCCACTTCAGGGCTGTGAGTGTGGCCATTTCTTGAAAAAGGGACTTTGGAAGAGGAGCCAGCTATTGTCATCACTTGTATAGATCTTTGGACCCTGTCCTTGGGCTGCTATAACAAAATGCCACAGACTGAGTGATTCATAAATGACAGGAATTTATTTCTGACAGTTCAGGAGGCTGGGAAGTCCAAGATCAAGGCAGCAGCAGATCCAGTGTCTAGTGAGGGCTGGCTGTCTCTGCTTCCAAGATGGTGCCTTGTTACTGCATCCTCCAGAGGGACAAATGCTGTGTCCTCACACAATAGAAGGGTGGGAGGGTGAAAAGGCTCCCTAGTTTCCTCCAGCCCTTTTATTAAGGACGTTAATCCCATTCAGGGGCTCTGACTTAATCACTTCCTAAAGGCCACCTCTGGTGGACACATTCAGACCATAGCAGATTCCAAATTCTGGGTTCCAAGAAATGGAGCGAGAGAGGAAAGCTTCCGGATCCAGCCAGGCCACATGGCAGTACACACAGTGCTCTTCCTAGTTCATTGCAGTCCTCAAGACCCTTAATGGTCACCGTTGTACTTTCAATGCATAGGAGTTCCTGAAGTGGTGTCCTTTGTCTCCCCAGGATATTACTGAGCAGACAGAGTTGAACTTTCTTATCAACTCATCGTGCTGTTGGACAACAGTTCCTCTGTCTGAAGTCTTAGACTAATCTTCCCAAGACTGGGGGCTGCCATCACTGGCCATGTCATTTGCTTACCTTTGCAGGTGCTACAGTGTCTGATCTAGAGGATAGAGTCCTGAGCTAGTCAGCATAGAAACCCCCAGACTTTACCACTAGTTCACTGTGTGAACTTTTATTAGTCCATTTCTGTAGCTTATAACAAAATTACTTGGAACTGGGTAATTTATAAAGAAAACAAAATTTATTGTATACGGTTTTGGAGGCTGGGAAGTCCAAAGTCCAGGGAACACATCTGGTGAAGGCCTTGGTGGGGATGACAATGACCCAGGGGTCTCACATGGCAGAAATGGCAGAGCAGAGAGATAGAACTTCTCATGTGCTCTTCTTTTAAAGCCCTCAGAACCATGCCTGTGACCACCATTAAATCATCAAATTAGTCACCTCTTCAAAGCTCCACCTTTCAAGTACCATAATAGGATTTCCCACCCTCTTAACACTGTCACAGTGGGTACCAAGCCTCTAATACATAAAGCTTGGGGGACACAATTCAATCCATATCAGACCTTGACAAGCCCAGTTCTCTCTCTGAGTCTCTGTTTTCTCATTTGCACAGAGGTGGGTCAAATGGCATCTCCTCTGGGTGCCTGGTGTCTCTGATGATGGGAAAGCAGTGTGGTGCAGTGGTCAGGACTGCCCATTCGAAGCCAGCCCTGGGATTGAGTCTTATCACCCACTTATTAGCTGTGTGATCTTGGGAAAGTTACTTGATCTCTCTGAGTTGCAATTTCCTCACCTGTAAAACGAGGGTAATAGTGGTGTGTATTTCAGAGAGTTTTAAATTTTTCTACAAGAATTGACTGAGATTATGCATGCACATTATATAAGCTGTAGATGGTGCATAGCAAATGCTCAACAAATTTAGCTACAAACCACCCCCCAAAACCAAAAAAAACCCTACCGTTTTAAAAGCTGCTTCCCTAGGAATCTCTTCTATAGACTTGGGATTATGTTTTAACAATGATGTCCTTTGGAGGGTGAGATTTGGATTTGCAGTGTAGAAAGGAAGGATAGCCGTGTAGAAATCCACCGTGTTCTTCTAACTCAAGTGGGCTCAGGGATGACTTGTGGGACTGGGACTTGGGCAAAGGAATGGCTAGTGACGAAGCAGCTGGGCCCAGGCCGAGTGGCCAGAGTGGACCCAAAGCCCTGGATCCAAAGTGTGGCATGATTGACAAGACACTGGTCCTTGTGGCCCTGGGAGGGCCAGTGGGTTGGGTGGCTTGAAGGCAGGTGGTTTGGATCCCTGGAACTGGCCGTGGAAGCTCTGCCTAGACGTGACTGTGCTGTGGCTCACAGGCAGACTGCCTCCCCTAGGCAGGAGGCAGGTAGGAAGGATTTAAGCAGGGACCAGGCCCAGGCCACCAGGAGGTAATCACAGTGCTGGGGGCAGAAACCTCTGGGGTTCTTGGTCAGGTAAGAGTCAGGTCTCTGAGGCCTGAGAGCTGGGCCAGCCTGGGTCGGGCAGATGTAGTCTGGGCTCCACAGGTCTCAGGCCTTGCTCTTGGAACTCAGCAGCAGTGGAGCCTGGTGATCATGGCTGTGCCACTGGGACCAGGGCTGGGGCTCTGGCTTCATTCCAGCCCCTAGAGGAGGTGGGTCTGCCTGAAACACCCACCCTAGGCAGGATTTCCTGGGGCAGGAGGGGGATGATGTGGAAGTGGGAGCCCCGGTGGGCCCATCTGTGAAGCAGAGGGAGAAGAACTGGAGACTGACAGCTGCAGAATAATTAAAAGTGACAATTCCATCAAAGACACAGGGCTTGTGTTGGGAGTGTCAGAGTGGGCAATAAAAAGTCACGTGAGGCAAATGGCACCAGAGGAAGACACAGCGTGGCCACTCCCAGACCATGGGATGGTCTCAACGTCAACACTAACTTTCACCCATTGAATGTTTACTATGGGCCTTTATTGCACCAAGAAAGTACACGGTATGTGTGTTATTCTACTTAATCCTGACATTGACTTTGTGGCATAGGGAGGGGATTATTATCCCCCTTTTTTTGTGTGTTTAAAGAGATAGTTTTAGAGAGGTCAAGCCACTTACCCAAGATCACTCAGCTAGTAACTGGTGGAGCCAGCATTTGAGCCAAGTCTTTCTGGCTCCAAAGCACAGGCCTTGACTGCTCTGGCTGTGTGGCCTCCTAGCCCTGTCTGTGCCGCTCTGGCCCTTGCTCACAGCTCTCCAATCGTGAGACTTTCCTTCCCTCTCCCTGATTGTCTACAGGGATCTTCCAGCTGAGGGCCTTGATATATGCCGGTCTTAGGCCTGCAACGCTTCTTTCTTCCCATTCTGTAGGCCTATTGCCGCTTTCTGGAAGAAGTCTTGCTGACCCCTAATTTGAATGAGGTCTGCTGGCTGCGACTTCTCAGAACATGCTCTCTTTTCCCTTGGAGGAAGAATATGATCATCTGTAGTAATTTGTGTCAAGTCAGTCTACCCTGTGGGCTATGAGGTCTGGGAGGGCAGGACAGAGGGATTTTAGTCACAGCTGTATTCCTGGCCCAAGACAGGAGACACCGCATGTGTCTGCTCACTCATCCCTGGCAACCAGGTCTGTCCTTGGTGGCTCTGGGACCCTCTCTGTGGCCTCAGCATCTTAGCTTCTTGCCCACAGCCTGGGCTCTGGAGCTGGTCTCATGCTGACAGGTGGCTTGGGCACCCACTGTGCAACCCTAGGCCCTTGTCTCTGCCAGAGGAGGGTGGGACAGGTCCCTGACTTGTTCGGACAGCTGGCCTTTCCCCTGGACTCCCTCACGGGGGGCTGGAAGAGAGACCTGGGGCTTGACACACCTTTAGTTGTTCCCCATCCCTTTGGCCAGCAAAGACCCTGTGCAATTTGGGGACAAAGATGCCTTGGCCGAGTGTGAGAAATCGTTCATTGACATTTTGCACTATGAAGGTCTCCGCCGGCTCAGGCAGGAGATGCTAATGTTATTAAGTCCGTTTTTAAACTGGACAACATTCTTGACATTTCAGCCGAGATGCCCGAGCATGAAAAGCTTCTCCCTCCTGTTGTGTGTCTCCAAACAGTAACTCTGCAGCTATATGATTTGACTTAAAAGCCTGGGGCAGTTTGCTCATAATTCTAATAACCATCCAGAATTAGATCACTTCACATTCACCTTATTTCTTCCCTCATTCATCTTCTGGTCAGGTCATTAGGAACTCCCTGATTCTTCCCCCAACCTCAGCCTTCTATTATTTATATATTATACACATTCCTCCCCAGAGTCCCTGGAAAATGGCAAAGTAGCCACAGAGGATGGGCTTTCTCCCCCGATGACAGCTTGGGAAACATTTTTTCTTCATCCACTGATCCATGTAATCCATTGGGATTTTAAAACTTCCAGCTAAAAATATTGCCAAAGGGCTTCTTCCTGGGGTTTCAGTGAGTTTGGGACAGGTCAGGGGGGTGGGCCAGTGGCCACAGCTTGCAGGAGGGTGGCAGAGGTGGAATGTTCATTACTCAGCTCTTCAGTGGCCGTGTGCAGGTCTTTTGGATGCTGTCATGTTGATGTGGCCATTTCAAGGCAATAGATGTTTTAGTGGGGCTGTCAGCTTGGTATGACGGGTTGGAAAACCACCATTTCAAGATGACGTTTATCTTTATTGTTTGTTTTTTTCTGATGGCAAAAGAAATACTCGCTCATTGAAAAAAACACAAACTTTCCAAAAATATATAATGTATAAAGTGAACATCTCTTCTAATTCTGCCACTCCTTGAAATGACTGTACTGTGGGTTATAGCCTAGATTTTTCCCTATACATATGCAAACAGAAGTAAGAATATATCATTATATACAGTTTTTTTGCTATGAAATAATGCATATCACAGACATCCTGGATTCGCACTCTATTTCTGGACACTTAATTTCACTAAATGCTTGGGATGGGGGTTAGGAATTGGACAAGGATGTCCACTACCCACTTTGCTGATAATAAAAAAGATGAAGTATCCATGAGTTGTGTTTTAGTCCATGTGAAAATGTCCTATCCAGAGGTCAAGTCAGAAATGGCCCCTGCCCTGTCCTGCCTCACCTCCTGCTTGCTCCCCATGTCTCCTGTGGGCACCAACCTTGCCACATGCTTTTTCTCTCCAGGGGGCCTCATGTGACTTCCAATCTCAAATGTCACCTCTCCCAGAGAGCTCCTCTGGATCCCTCCAACCCCGACCCTTCCCACTCTGCTTTTGAAGCTCAGAAACAGGCAAAGTGGAAAGAGGCAAGGTGCCTCTGAGATTTAGCTCAGTTCTAAAATTTCGCAAGTTCTAACTTTTTTCTTTGAGATTTAGTCCTCCAAACAGTGCAACAATATCTTAGTTCCCAATGAACTTCAAAGTTGCATTTTTTAAAGACAGTTTTCCTAATATGCAAGGTTAAAATAAATGATATTCGGTCCTGGCTGCAAGGACCAGACTTTTCACCTCTAGGTTTTAGTCCGTGCACTGAGGTGTTAATTCAATACATTGAACGGCAGAACAGATGAGCTCGCTGCTCAGAGTCTTTTCTCCAGGGGCAAAAAGTATTAACAACAAAAAATAAGACAAATGATGTGCAGATCAGTAAATTTATGAAGTACAGTATCTAATGATTGTGGTAGCTGATCCTCTCCCAATGACTCACCGCTCAAATGAGAGACGTTTGTTGTTAACAGTTCACAGAATCAGACCGCAAACAGGTAGCTCTAAGTGGCAAAAAACTTGTCACCTCGAATGCAAGTTACTCTTGCTAAGCCTTGTTTCCTCATTGGCAAGATGGAGAATAATTGCAGCTCTGCTACCATCTTAGGGCTCTTGTGAAAGTCAAATGAAGTAACAGAGGTCAAAGGGGTGTGCAGCAGATACTTGTCTTTTGGGATTGCCTAGTATACAAACACCTCCCTATTTGGGGGGTAGGTAGGAGGGAAAGCTCTGCCTCCCATATAGACAGGGAATGGGGTCAGATGCTGCCTTGAGTTGAATGTCCCCCGAAACTTAATCCCCACTGAGGGTGGGAAATCCTATTATGCCAGTTGAAAGGTGGGGCCTTGGCGAAGTGGCTAGATTGTAATGCCATGCTGTAGTGAATGGATTAATAATGGTGGTCAGGGGTGTGGTTTAGAGGAATTTAAAAGGAGAGTAAATGCGGAGGTTAGGCTCTGTCTGCTCCAACATTTTCTGCCGTGTGAGACCTCTGCATTGCTGTAAAGCCACCACCAGATGTGTTCCCTGGATTTTGGACTTCCCAGCCTCTGAAACTGTAAGCAATAAATTTCATTTTCTTATAAATCATCCAGTTCCAGGTATTTTGTTACAAGCAACAGAAACAGGCTAATACAGGAACCCACATGCATGGGCACGTGGTCTGGACTCAGCCAGTCAGAGACTCTTGCCCCCTGCAGTGGTTCTTGACTGAGCAATGCACAAAGTAGGGGAAGATTAGAGTCATCCTGGTGGCCATGGGGCCAGCAAGTGGAGGCGGTGGCTCTAGGAGTGGCTGCCAAATAGTCTCCCTTTCCTGCTTAAGTCACCTATCATTAGCTTCAGTTTTTTGGAATGAAGAGCCCTGACCTGTGAGATGTACACCTGTGAGAGATTTCTATGTGTGAGATGTGGCACAGTGGTTCCTTTCCTGGACGGCTTAAAGGTACAGATGCCTGGGCACCACCCCTGAGATTCGGAAGCAGCCAGTCACCTGGAATTTTGGTTTAGGTGATTCTTCAAGCCAGAAGGGACTCAAATGTCACAGTCTGGGTCCTGCCTCACAATCTGTCCAGGGCACAAAGGCAATGTCTTCTTTTAGCAAATGTACACAGATAGGTCCGTTATCTCCCTCAATTGCTTTTCCCAGAATTCCTCCGGGGGAGTTAACCTGATATGGAAAGTGCTTTATGCGTAGGGCGATTCATTACAGCATTATGTATAATGTAACAATATGGAGACAGGTTTCATTGCCCCAAACAAGGCTACTGGTTAAGTAAGCCAGGGCTCAGCTACTTGAAGGAATATTATGCAACTGCTAAAAGTGTGTTTGGGCAGAGGTTTTTAGTAACATGAGGAAATATTTGTTATAAGTTAAATCTGCATAACCAAAGAGATATAAGAAAATCTACCAAAATATTTACAATGCAGTGCAGTATTTTTGTTGTTTGTTTTTTACAAAATGCAGCTTTCTCTTTCTTCTTTCCTTCTTCATGACACTTGATCCAGTCAAACTGGTTTGTGTGAATAGAAAATTTCCGTCAAAGCGATTACGGAGAAACATCGATTGATAGGAAAGTGGCAATTTTAAGGCCAACAAAAAGGCTTGAAACTGTCATGGGCTAATTACTTCACTCTGGGCGTTATGCTTCCCTTCCGGGTAGCTGCCACTGATGAAAGTGCAGGTGGAAGTGTCGGTCGCTGTGCAGGTCGGAAGGCCAGGCTTGCCCTGAGTGTGGAGACCATCAGGCTATATGACCTGCGCCAGTTACTTTGTGATATCCACAGAGGACTTTTTTTATTGAAATGAAAAAAATGCTTAAATTAAGTTCCGTTTTTTTCACTTGTAAATAATAAGATCAAGATATATTAGGGACTTCTAGGTAAAACGTAGTATCTCTAGTCATGAAAAATTTATATAATTCCAGTCTTAACTCATTGGTTAAAATTGCCATGAATAGGTAGAACACATTCATTCACTAGTTCATTCGTTCATTCATTCATCATATGTCTATGGAGAACAGAGCTGGGAACACCCTTCATTCACTGCATCATTTCCTAAGGTCAGAAGCTTCTGGTATTTGTTCAGGCTCAGTCCCAGCTCTTTGAAGCTTTAGGATTCTGGTTTTTGCCCCGGGTTTCCACTGGTTTTTGGTCTGTTGGAGAGGTTTTATTTTTCCTTCTCCTGGTGCTTAGCTGAGAGGCGCAGTTCAGTTAGGTCATCCTCACAGAAGCCTGGGCAGGGACTCCCGCCCCACCACTCACAGCCTCTGCATGGGGCAGCTCTGCCAGCCACCTCCCTCCCCTTTGGGTCTGCATATTCGGTACTTTCTGAAGAATAGGAGACCCATTCTATTTTCCATGTCAGTCTAGTCCAGTCCAGCTCATTAAACAGGGATGTAGGAGGGCACTTCAAAAAGTTCATGGAAAGATTCATATTATCTTTTACTTCTATTTTTCTACGAACTTTTGGAAGTAGCCTCGTATTTTACCCTGAGCCCAGCCTGTGCTGGCATTGAGGCGGGTATAAAAGTTTAGGAGCTCTAAGCATTTGTATGGAGGCAAGCTCTAAGCATTTTAACATATAAGCAGCAAGGTTCTGTGACACCCTCATAAGACTCTGCCTGGCATCCTGCCCCATCAGTTGTCACTGCTCTTGGTTAGAAGGTGTCACTCAATCATTCGTTAGTTTATTTTCTCAACAAACGTGCAGTGTGTTGGGTGGGCACTGTGCAAGCCCTGGTAGTCCAGGAACAAGGAAGACAGAGTCAGAAGCTCACAGTCTAGCAGGGGAGCTAAGATGTACATAAATAATTATGTAATGAAATGAGAAAATTGTGCTCCCTGAATTTCTGCTGATTCTACTTCCTTACTAATTCTTAAAATGCCTTCCTCCCCGATCCTCACTGACGTTGCTTTTTTTTTCTTGGCTGACCACTGAAACTTCCTAACTCAGCATCCTGCCTCCAATCCAGCCCCCAATTTCCCATCAGATGAATTTGTCTAACATCTAGACATATAATTCCTAGCTCCAAGTCTTCCAGTCTCTACACAAGGCTTTTTTACTTTCTAGCTAGCCCTCTTGTCACACCTGCCTCCCAGTCCTCATAGTATTTTTACCGTGCGCCTCTGTGCCTTCAGACCCTCTGTCATTCCCTCTGCCAGGAATGCTTGTTCCACTTATTCTCCTAAAAGACTCTTATTTGTCCTTTGAGACTCAACTCATGTACCATATCATCTGGTAAGACTTCCCTGGCCTCCTCTATGCCATTCATTTATTCATTCACTCACTCACTCATTCATTCACTCACTCATTCATCAGCTCTTTAGCGAGTGTCCAGTATGTGCCAGGAAGACGAAGGGAAGTAAAACCAGTATGGTATCTGGCCTCACAGAGCTTCGAGCAGAGTGGTGGAGAGAGATGTTCACGAAACAAGTTTATAACAAATGTAGTACTGTAAATTGTAATAAGCAGGATGAAGAATGCAGGTTACTCTTAGAGAGTGTGGCTAGGGCTCCTCTCCCAGAGTGTTGTGCAGCTGCAGGGCTTCAATCCTTACTGGGTGCAGTCGGTCACACCAAGGAGATGGTCTGACCAGAGGTACAATGGAGATCATTAGCTTGACCTTGGCTCTGTGTGTTAGGCTAGTTCAGCTGCCTCTGGTCGTGACAGTGTAATACTTACTGGATACCTTCAGTGATCTTCCTGAGTTGCCTTCCTCATCCTTGGGTACAAATCCTTACAGTCTTGTCTGTACCATGTGACCCTCCTCTTGGCCATGGGTGAATGTGTCAGAATGAATACCTGACCCAAATTTGGTGATTCGGATTCTTTCTCCTCAGAATTTGAGACCCGAAGATTCTAGTGCTGTCTGGATGGTCTCTGTTCTAGACCAGATGGGAACTTGGGAGAAGGGGTGGCCATTTCTTTCTGTCTTGTGAACTGAGAAGTAAATGTGATGAGAAGAGAAATGAGACACAGAGCAAGTTCTTTCTTGAGGTCCGATGCCGCTTGTGCCCTTGAGTTCCAGAAAACAGTCCTATATCCTTTTAATGAATTCCCCGACGTTGCCTTGCTTAGCTGTTGGTTTCTATTTCTTGCGGCTTAGGAATTCCGGCTGTTACGGACCCCAAACGGCCAATCACCAGTGTGAGCAAGGTGAAGGAAAATCAGTCGTCTCAGCAAAGACCTAGATGGAGCTGCTCACGGCCATCCATCAGCGGAGTCAGTGGACAAGACCGGCAGTCTTGTCCGACCTTGGGATGTTTCATGGGTAGTTTTGGCATCTTGTGCACCCCAAGTCTACTCCAAAGTGAAATCGCCCAGATAGCTGTTAACAAACCTGCTAGTAATCGGTCTGTCCAGTCCAGTGGTTGATTGGTACCCGTGTACACATCTCCCATGTCTACCTAGGTGGAAACTTTGGCCTTTGGGGAGCAGCAGTTAACGCTGCAGAGTGTATGGTCTTGTTCTAATGCTTACAGGGATATTGATGTTAAGTAGATGCATTGTTTGCCAGGCCAAGTTTGTCTTTTTCTATTTCTTTTCTTCTTAAAAGCCAAGTTTTGTCCCCCTCCTATATCACAAAGAGACTTTTTTTTTCTGATTGGATTTTCAACTGACCTTTATGATTAAAATTAGCCATCTTTGACTTCTGGCTTTTACTTTACTCTTAGGTTAATTTTAGCTAATTGGTGGCAAGAAAAAAAAAGTCTCCTAAAAATCACACTTCCTGCCACAGTCTTTGAAAACTAAATGAAAAAAGAGGCCCTATTTAAGTGGCTTGTTATTTCTGCCACATGATTTGCACAGCCTCAGCCTTGTTGCTTTCATCTGTACAAACCATAACACAAAGGTCACAAAGATCCTTTGACTTATTTAAATGTGGCAGTAGCATTGTTGATGCAAACATGGGGTTAATCCGCTTATTTCATAGTTTGGAAATTTCCAACTAATAAGGGGAATCAAGCACTGTATTTAGGGAAAGATTAAGGTCACTGGCCCTCATTTGACTTGATTGGTCTCTTGAAATGAGATGTTAATTGTGAAATTGATAGGCAGATTTCCATTTGGTTTTACCCCCAATAGTTTATGTTTATAATTAAAATAATAAAAATGGCAAATGTCCAGTTTAATCAACATAATCTCTTATCTATTCTCAAGCAACAAAACTGAAGTGAGATGCATCTGTGCGTGTAAGTCACAAATTCCTTTTACTTCGCCTCTGCTGGCCAGAGGGAAGGAGAGGAATAAATTGCTTAGAGTCTAGATGTGTTGACATCTTCTCAGAAACTAGAGAAGACCAGCCACAATGTTAGAATTTAAAAAAAGAAAGAAATAGGGCCACTTTTCTATAAATAACAGAAGACTGATGTTATTGTTTGCTGTTGAGGCTATTACTTGATTCATTCATGCAAGCAATTATATACTGAGCACCTACTCTGTAACAGGCACTGTTGTAGGCACTAGGGATACAGAGGTAAATATGAAAGTTGGGTCCCAGATCTCATGGAACTTGCATTCTGGGAGGAAAAGATTTTAAGGAGGGGAGTGGTGTGATCTGATGCTGTTTCTGATGGGTGATCACCTTAGCTACCTTGGAAAAGCGCTAGAGGGGGTATGAGTAGAAGCAGGAAGACTAGTTAGGAGACTTGCAGTGGTCCAGGTGAGAGATGACAGTGGTTTAGATCTAGTGGTGACAGTGGTGAAGGTAAGAAGTGGTGGATTTAGTATTTGTTTTGAAAGTTGAATGGAAAGGACTTGCTGACAGATGAGATGTGAGGAATGAAGAATAGAGAGGAATAGACTTTTTTCTTCCCAACTGAATTGATGGTGAAGCCATACTGCAGGTGGGAAGACTGGGGGAGGAATCATTGTGGATATCTTGACTGTGAGATGCATCCAAGCTGATTGACAGGCTGCCAGTTACCTGATCTCCGGAGAGGGCTGAGGTCCTTGACTTAGGGAGGCAGAGTCATCCTATTTGTGGGAAGCACAGGAAAAATGATTCGCATGGCAATTTACAACAGGTAAAAGATCTTGACCAGCTGGTACATTGGCGGCCTCTGAAAAAAGGGATTCAATAAAGATGAATGAAAGATGGAGGTGGAGAGGTTGGGGAGGAACACAGGGCTTAGCAGCAGTACTTTGCTTTATAAAAGGGGGGTTTAGGGAAGAGTAATCTTCGTAAGAGCCAACTGTGAAGAGGATGACAAAATGCTTGTGTGTCCTTGGACTTCCTCCATGGTGGAAGGATTCCTGACTTGGGAGTCAGACAGATCTGGGTTCTAATCCAGATGCCATCACTTATAAGCTCTGTTTTTTCTGGCCAGTTACTGAATCTTTCTGCACACATATTTTTAAAAAATTTTGTCTCCACCAAACATTGACATTATTAGGTAAAAACTAGTTTGTTTCCCCATTTTTTTTGTTGAGCAGAGATATATTAAGATGCAGCTTGAAATGTCAGGACAACTTGAGAGAGTGTGACCACATGAATTGAAATAATTGCAGCCAAAAGCAAAGGCATTTTTCTTTAGGCATAGGTCTTATCTTGCATGAATGGGTCATTTCAGCTGTGATTTTTAAAACTTTGAGACAAGCTTCTGTACGCTTGAGGCTGTCTTTTCAGTTCTCAGGTTAGGGGCCAGTGTGCCGTTTCCCAAGAGTAGGTGATAAACTCAGGAATACCCAGTAACCGTGACTACTTCTGTATTTGAGAGGGTATCAAGGGAAATGGAGGTACATACCTTCTAAGAACTAAAACACCTTTACATTTTAGAAAGAGGTATGCAGCACTTTCCATGTCTACATTCTAGGAATGCCTTTAGCAAAGGGTATTGACGATCTCTTCATCTCCATCCATTTTTACACCCATTAGGAATGGGAAGAAACTGTCCATTGTGGGAAGTCTCTTGGATGATGTCCGTGCGATGTTACAGCATCTCAACTGAATTCCAAATCTAGCTGTTTGCGCCACGTGATACCAAATAGTACTCGATACTTTTTTTCACCACTGGATTTTATGTCTTGATGTCTAATACATACGGACACTGTCCATGATGGACCAGCATGTTTTCTAGTACGTGTACTGTAGACCAGGGTTCCTCAAATTTTAATGTGCATGTGAACCACCAGGGCGTCTTGTTAAAATGCAGACTCTGATTCAGCAGGTGTGGGCAAGGACTGAGATTCTGCATTTCTAAGTAACTGTCAAGGGATGCCCGATCCTGCTGGTCTGGGGATCATACTTCGAGTAGCAAAGTTGTAGAACCCTAATCTGTTAGTAAAACACAAGTTGCTCAAGAAAAAAGAAGGGGGAAAGAATGTGTGGACAAATAGGTTCAGGGAAAATTGCATGTTCTTCCCCGCTTATACATTTAAAATGCACTTATTCACATCTTAAAGGCCCTGAGAAGTCCTGCAGTTAAAAAGAAACTGTTTACTTGTTTTACTCAGTGTCAAATCATTTGGTCATGAAACTTTTTTTTTTCCAAGGGAAGCCTATTAACATTCAGTAGAACTGGTATTTTTTGTAGCACAATTTGGAAAATAATTTGAGGCATGAGAGACAGATTTTTGTACAACCATGCTTGGTCCAGTAGTTAACTAAGGCATACAGGAAAGTGCCATTTTGTGATGAGTGAGAGGTGGGACCTGTGGTTGAGTCTTGGCTCGCCACTTGGGGCTAGTCAATCCACTTCTCTGGGCCTCAATTTCCTAATGTCTAAAAAGGGCATCATAGTAGACCTTGCAAATGGAAGCTGATATTATAGTTGCTTGGGTTAGTGAGACAGCATTGTGGCTGGAGTGAAAAGCATTCAGGCCAGAGGAAACCCAGGTGAATAATAATATATGAAAGACAGAAGTTTGAGTAGGAAGGGCCCCTGGAGACTGATGCAGAATCCTCCCTTTATAGATGGGACTTGCACAGTGGGAGGGATTGACCCAAGATCAGCAGCAGAGAGCAGACCATGACCCAGGACTCTGGCCCGAGTCCACTGCCCTCTTGTCCACCTTGCAGTGCATCTCTAAGTCACCCAAGTCACCCCCTCAGGTTTTCTGTAAGGAGCCACCTTTGTTCTAAATACTTAGCTTTTTTTGGATGAAAGCAGTCTTCATGCAGCAACAGTCTTCTTCTTTCAGCACTGAGTGTTTGAAGGTGTGGGACAGAGTGGGAAAAGGATGAAAGATTGGCACATTTCCCAGGGAGATCCCAGGCAAGGCATCCCTGGTGCAGCCAAGTTACAATCTTCAGGCTTACCAGGGCTCTTCTGGAAGTGGTAGTGACCGTCCCACAGAGACAGTATCCGCGGGGTCTGTGGGACATGATGCTGCCTGGGAGAGATCCTGCAGAGCCTGGGCCAATTTGTAGAGATTGGGGAGTTCCCCCAGCCCACCAGGGCACTGTCCCTGTGATGAAGGCTGCTGAGGTTGGGAGTGTGATGCTGCCTGGGAGGTGGAAAAGTGGGAAGGGACAGGCTGCTTTGGCCCCCAGCAGGACGTGTCCTCCTTCTGCGTGCAGGCTATGAGGATAAGAAGTGAACAAATGCCCCACGCTTTGCAGTTCCTGAAGCCTTGTGTGGCCTGTTTTGTATGCTGAGCCTCGAAATATGCCTGAAGGTGCCCCAAATTATCAGCATTCCTATTTAAGGGGAAAGATAAGACTTAAGGAGTGGGATGACATGGCCAAGGTGCTGCAAGAGGTGAGGTGGGACTTGATGCCCGGCCTCTTAAACCCCAGCCTTGTCTTCACGCAGCTGGCTCCAGACATTCCAAATGAGTGGCTTTGCTCTGCCAGCAGAGGGCTGTTGCCTCCTAACTGGGTTCCTGAAAAAGTGTATCCCTTATAGACTCAGGTTGCGAGTTGGGGCAGAGCCTGGGAGCAGGGGTGAGCAGCTGGGATGGATGGGTGGAAACCTGGGGTCTTGTGACAAAAGGACGATCCAGGAAAAAGCCTCATCAATGTCCTGCTCACATAATGCTAACATGGGTGGGAGCTTGCAAAGTTCTTTCACATCAATTTCGCATTTCTTCCATAAGTGGGTAGGGCGGGGTTTATGATTCTCCTTTTCACAGAAGAAGAAACTCAGGCTTAGAGCTGGTGTAAGGGAAGCTTGGATGAGAACCCAGGCTCTGGATTGGCCCAGGTCACCCCAAGAACTAGCCTAGAGGGTACCCCTGCATGACCCCCGCTCCTCCACCACTGCCACAACCAGGGAAGACCATGTCCCCTAAAACAGTTGTGCAGCACCGAGCTCCTCAGCACTGCCCAGTACCCTGTGCCAAAAACCGAGTGTGAGGTTTACAGATCATCTTGCTGCAGCCCAAGACTCGGCCTGCACCACAGTCAGCCTGAATGCTCTGTGTGTGTGTGTGTGTGTGTGTGTGTGTGTGTGTGTGTGTGTGTGTGTGTAGAGGCAAGAGTGAAGTGGAAAGGGGGGTGCAGAAAGAACCCTGGGCTCCATGCCCAGTCCCTGCGATTTCCCCGGAGGGAAGCAGGCCTCCAGGCAGAAAGCCAGGAGTCTCCCTCATTGCTCCAGCAAATGGGTCCTGGAGGAGCCTTCCCACGTCCTTGCTGCTGATGGGTAGCGTGGGGGAGAGGAGAAAAGGCATGGCTGTGCCTTCTGAGGACTCCCACTGAATCCAGGAGGAAGCCCGCGTATTTATCTTATTTCCTGGGCACCATTTTGACTTATTTTCCTGGTCCAAAGAAAGGGCTGCAGCGTCAACTAAGGCTCCGTTCTAGGGGGCCTGTTGGCCCCTTGGAGTCTGTAATTGGGGCATTGAAAGGATTAAAAAAAAAAAAAGCCCACAGAAGAGTGGATGATCTTTTATACTTAAAGTTCCCCCCTCTATAAAAGCGACATATTACAAACCTCTTTCTCCTCTTGAACATTTCTTGCTAAGTGCATTCTGATGCCACATTGAAACGCAAAATAGCTGGAATCAAGCAGGCACCGAAGGCTATTTATATGCTAATCTCTATTTCCCAAGCTGAAGCAGGAACCTCGAGCTCGGTGCTGCTTCTAATGATGGCTCGGCTTTAACCTCTCTGGAAGAAAGAAAAGTATTTTCCTTAAGAAAACAACTCAGTTTCTTTAAGATGAAATGTAATTATCTATTATCAGATGTCCCTTAAAATGCAAGGCCTATTAAAGCTGCTAAAAATATTGAAGCCCTAATTTCACCATAATAGCATTTTAATTTCAGCAAATCACGCTTCTATTGTTACAGGACATTTTGCGGTAGGAACGTGGTAAGAGGTCCATCTTAGCTTTATCTTAACATTTTCCTTTCTTTGAGAAGTACAATTAAATCATCGCAATCATCTAACCTTGTTCGACAAAAAATTTTTACTTATCAAGTGCGAAAACAATGGTCATTAGCATTTAAAAGAATTTGTTTTAAAAGTAGCTAAAGTTTAATTGCTTTAAATGTTCTTGTTGGAATGTGCAGCCGCTGTTGGTTCAACGTTCTTATTAAAGAGAGACGGTGTTTAATTGATCGCTGAATTTCACTGAAAAATATTTACTTTCTCTTCGGGCAAAGTATGAAAGAGATGTCTTGTCGAATCCTCAAGGAGGAATGGTTTGGGGGTAAGCTAATGCTTTGCGGGGAGTTGCCGGCAAAAACGACCCAGCTATGTGCTGACCTCTACATCGCATGCATTTTTGGGAACTTTTCTCATGAAAGTTTCCAAACCAAACCACCCTAACCCCTGTTTATAGACAGTACTGGGAAGCATCTGTGGCTCTGTTGTAAAATCCTGAAAATCATGTTCTTGTTTTTCAGCGACCCTGTGGTATTGAGGGCAGTGAAGAGGGGGAATTCATAGCTCAGAGGACCAGCCGGTTCACTTCTAAGTGGGCTCGTCTTTTCAAATGTGGGGAGGGGCGGGCTGGGGTGCAGGGTGGGACCATTCTCTGTCGTCTTCTGCCCACACCTGTTGGTTGAAAGCAAAGGCTTTTATGAACCTAGATCACTCCACATTGCTTCCTCTCTTATTTGATATTTTAGGCCACCTTAAGGGGGCCAAGTCACCACTGAGTCTTACCAATTTTGCAGAATTTCTGAGTTCCTGGGAGGGGTCCCAGACAGGAAGAGCAGTGATGCTCAGAGCAGGGCGAAAGGAATCTGCTCAACTGATTGGGATTGGCCCAAAAGCTGTAAAAAGGGACCTAGAAACCAGTACTATTTTCTGAGCACTTACTGCTTGCCAGGCACTGTGTTGAGTTCTTTATGTGCCTCATTTTCCTTAATCCTCACAGTAATGCTATGATGGAGGTAATAATGCTATTACCCTCTTATTTTCCAAATGTGGAAACTGAGGCTCATTGAGGTTAATTTGTCCAAGCTTATGCAGCTTAGGGGTGGCAGAACCCCATATTAATCAGAGATCTATCTGGCAACAATCTCTGTGCATACTGCCTCCTTCTGCTAGTTTCTGCCCCAGTCTGCACCTTAACTCAGGCCCCCAGCCCAGATCCAGTTCACACTGCTGCTGTGCTTCCCTGACTCTGTTCTGCTTCCTTTCTGCCAACTTTGCCTTTGGACTGACTCTCTGGGCTCATGTACACACGAAATTTGAAAAGTCTCAGCCATTCTCTCCTCTTTGGGTCTCAGTTTCCTACCTGTAAAATAGGGAGCTTGGATGACTCAGTCTTCAAGAGCTTTTCTAGGTCCAAGTTTCTATGGACTCAGTTCAAGTCCACAAATGAGTACTGAGCACCTACTCTGGGCCAGACCTGTGTGGGCCTTGGGTGTGCAAGATGGTGACATGAGTCCCTGCCTTCTAGATAAATGCTCAAGCAGCCAGCTCAGCACCAATGACCATCTTCCTGTGTGTGTTGTGCAGGTGGGCAATGGCAGCTGCACCCAGCACAGCTTGGGACGGGTCCTTCAGGGTCAATGACCCTGGGCAATCGGGGACTTTGCTTGGCTTTTCCCTTTATTTGCTGGACAAACTCCTTCTTCTCTTTCAACACCCAGCTCAAGATTTACCTCTTCTGGGGAGACTCTTTGGCCCCTTTGCAAACCCAGATTCATGGCTCTTTTAGCATTTCTCTTTCATAGCATCTTCTTCTGCAAAAGAGAAGTAAAGAGACTGCCCAGGTGAAATTGCTGGCTCCACTGCCTGTTTCCTTATCCACACAGTGGGCTAAGAGCAGCCTCTGCCTTTCCCTCTGGTTGTGTAAGTACCAAATGAGATTTGCATAAAGCTCCTAGAACAGAGCCTGGCATATATAAGCACTTAATAAGCATTACTTACTATGAACATAGTAAAGGACTTATTTATGGCTGAGTGTTCCAGCTGAGCTGTGTGCTCTGCCAGGTCTGACACCACAAGATTGTCACTCTTATATTCCTGTGGCTAGCACAGTGGCTGCTGCTTAGTGGAAACCATTGTATAGTGGTCAAGAGCAGGTGTTCAAATCTGTTTCACGCCACTTACTGGCAGTATGACCTTGGATAGGTTCCATGACCTCTCTGGCTTTCAGTTTCTTCATTTGTAAATGGAGAGGATGACAGTGCCCTCCTTGTGCAATTATTGGGAAGATGAAATGATGCCAAACTGATAAAGTTAAGTCCTTGCCCAGTAGCAGCTGTAAGAGCTCAACCCATGGAATCTATGAGGTTTACAGACTCATTAATAACTGACATCTGTATTCCACATTGACATTCTTATCTCATTTAATCCTTGCAACAGCTCTGGGAGGGGCCTCTGTTATCACCTCTGTTTCACCAAGATCTCACAGCTGGTAAGAGGCAGGTCACCCCTTCCCGCATTCACTACCCCATGACATTTCTTCATATCATGAAGTCAGATGGATGAGGGAATGATTCTCAAATAGGCCAAATAATCTTAAAAGTTAGGTGAGGCTTGGGCTCATTAGGAATTCCAGCTTAAATTGATTTCATGATGGTGGGTCCTGAAGTGACACCTCCAGCAGGAAGCTGCACTTGGCTTTTTATACACTTCGGGGATGTTATAAATTTGATTATATCTGAAATCCCCTTTGTCCACTCTGGAATTCAGATTTATTTCTGAGAGACCAGTGCAATTTTCTTATCTTTGTTACAAATTACTACAGTCTGGGTTAATCTCACGTGGCAATAAAGCTGTTTGCCTAGGAAGCTTCCTGTGGTGTCAGAGCTGATGAATGGCTCCCTCTGGCTATAATAATTCAGCCTAGAACACTGGGGAAAAAACCGTGGTTCTTCTGCACGATACTCCACCATGTGCTTGGCTGCTCAGATTATCAGGGATCAGAGACTCTTACCTGGTTTAGGGCATCAGAAACTTTGAACTTGTGAGACCTGAGGTGCTCCGTGATGACATAGTAGGAAATACTGCCCCTCTACTTTGCAAAGAAGGCAGTCCTGTCTGGAGTTTTCCGAGTATGGCTGTGGATCAGGTGACTACAGTAGAAACCAGAACAGGCAGAGGGTACAGACTGGGTGGCCTCAAGGGATGAGGGAGTGAGAGGGCTGGTTTCAGAAGCAGAGATGAATGGGATGTAGGGGAAGGGTTAGGGGGATTGTGTTTTATCCATTCAGCAATCACTGTAGTTTTAAAAATTGAATGTGTACCACTGATTAAAAATGCACAATTGACTTACTAAGAACCCTTACTGGAGTGCAGGGTGAATGAAACACAATTACCTTTAATGTGCACTTTGACTTTTAAGACCCAACATTGTGGTCCTAAAAGGCATTGTAAGGAGGTTGAAATCTGAAAGATAGTAAGAGATGGTTGGGGTGTGTGTGTGTGTGTGTGTGTGTGTGTGTGTGTGTATTTCTGAGCAGTTAGGGATGCCTGGGAGAAAAGTATTCAGCCAGAGGGAATAGCATGCTTGGAGATCTTGAGACAAGTAGGCTTGCTCAAAAAACTGAAAGAAGGCCAGTGTGACTTTCGGGGAACAGGTTGTGAGGAGATGAAGCTGGGGTCAACAGGGCACATCTCATGAAGGACCTTGCAGGCTGGCTAAAGAGTTTAAGTGTTATTATGAGGACAGTGAACCTTTTTTGGAGGGTTTTAAGCAGGGGATGGATATAATCTGTATTTAGGGTACCTGGGAGTCAAAGCAACGTCAGCCTGGGAGGAGACCTGATTCATGGGGAATGCTGGTGGAAAAGGGACTCGCATAGCCTGTGCCTACCTGGGGACAAGCACTGGCTTATTGGGCTTCAGGAAGTGTTTTAACAGGAGGCACTTGGGTTACAGCTCTAGAGTTTAGAGATGCCACACTTCTTTCAGTTCTGTAAGTCAGAACTAACGTGTTCTGAGTGCCTATCTCTCTAGGCTGACAAGGTCAAGTCTTCAACTGGGTTTCTGTTTCTTGCCTTCCTTCCACTGCTGAGTAGTCCAAACATCCTGGAGGGTCTTACCCAGTCCACTGTGGTCGCTGTGGATTAGCTTCCTGTCCAAGCCTGCTCTGTGTTTAGAAGACGGCAGTCAGCCTGTGCTACACTCAGCCACAGGGGTCTTTTCATGTAGGCCCGAAGGCCACAGATCTTAGTGTGCAATCACCTTCTGCCACCCACCCCACCCCTTCTTATCCCACTGACTCCTTATCATGGGTGCCATGTGCCAGCTGGCTTCTTCCCACTTGGAAACCCCCAAGAACCCCATCCCTTCTCTTGCTCTTCTTCCTAAAGGCTGGCCAATGTGGTTCCTTCCCTTGTAAGCAGTACCCCCCCCATCCTTTCCCTTTCTGAGATAATCCAGTGAATAAAAGCAGCAATGGATTATTTTTTCCTGCCTAGGAATTTCAGCTTTTGTTCCTTCAGCACCAAAGCCCTTGAGGTGAGGGAACGCATAGCCCTAGTCCCCCCTCTCCCTTCTTCCCTTTAAACTTCAGGGATACTCTTAGAGTTGTTTTTTTTAGCTGATAGAGTCCCTTGCTGTGGAATGGGATGAACAGCAAGGAGATGGCACTGTCAGATTTCCATCCATCCATCCATTCATTCATCCACCCGTTACTTTGAGCAGTAGTATAGGGTTTTTAAGGATGGCGTTTCTTTGACAACTGCCCTCTTCTGAGGATGGGCTCCCGTTGCCTGGTTTCCCCACTGGGCTGTCCATTGTCCACAATGTCCAAAACCAATACTCTGTAATGCTAAAAGCCTGGGCTCTGTAGTCAGACTCCCTGGGTTCATGTCCTGGCTTCATCACTTACCAGCTACGTGAATTTGCCCACACAAATCATATGTTTGTTACAGTATTTAATCTCTTCTGTAAAATGAGGCTAATAGTAGTGCATACCTCAAAGGCTTATTGTAAGGATTAAATGAGTTGATACATGTAAGCTTTCAGAGCAGTACCTGGTACTAAAGAAGTGCTCCTTAGCCATGAGTACTTGTGGACCTGGGTGAACATCGGACACAAGCTGGGCCAATCCAATTCTCTCTCTTCTCCCTGAAATTCAGAACAAAGACTGGAGTGAGTCTGGTCACTCACTGCTGCTGACTTGAACTGGGGTGTTCATAGGAGGCTGCTCTGGGCTCTGAGAAGCTGGTCTGCAGAGGAGAACGGAGAATGAATGTCTGGAGAGCAGTCAGGGCGTCTAGGGGATAGGAAGAAAAGAGAGAGGGGCTGGGAAGGGGGAGAGAGAGAAGAAGGAGCAGGAGGAGAACAAGAAGGAAGAGGAGAGGAGAGAGGCCTTAAGGGTGCCTGAGCGCTGGGGCTGCTAGTCCCAGTCCTGCTCGTGATGATCAGGTCTCACCTGTGTCCAGGTAAATCCCCATTTGCTTGAATGTTTTTTGCTGTGGTTACTTTGGACTGGGTTTCTGAACAGGAGCAAGAAACCAAAGGCAAGAACAAGGTCACATTCCTGCCCTCAAGGAAGTTGCCACCTATCAGTTGAGTACAGGAGGTAAGACAAGGTTGTAGGTAACCAGAAAATGCGTGTGGATGGGGTTGTGGGAGTGAATGAAGAAGGGAGGTGGCAGCATGGAGAGGTCATCGATTAGTGCTGGGGATGGCAGACGGCTGGATGGAGGGCGGGATCATGGCATTGGATATTGAAGGATGGATTTTGTCAAAACTTTGCTAGTGAAGCTGAGCCGTGTCTACTGCTTCCAGCCACAGTGCCCTACTGGGGCTAAACCCTGAGAAAGAGATTATTCAAGTAAGACTTCCTGGCGAGGCACAGCATCCCCCTGCCCCACAATGTGCCAGGACTCTCCGATCTGACAAGGCATTGATTAGCGGTCTGGGGTTCTGGATGGGGATGGACTACCTGATAGCATCCTTTTATCAAAAAGAGTGGTAAGAGTAAGCTCTAAGAGGGAAGCTTTGTAATTTAAACACTCTCTGCTCCCCACTCCTGCCCATGTTGAATATCAGCTTTAATGAGAAAGCCTGGGGAGCTAGCAGAGAGTTCCGGGAAGCAAGCTCATCCTGCAATCAGATCAGCTACCTGGTGTGGCCAGATCCGCAGCCATGAACCCAGGGAGTAGCTGCCGTTCCCCATATCCATTCTGGGCGAAATGTCCCACTTCTGGGTCTTTGCTTATGCTGTTCCCTCTACCTGGAATGCCCTTCCCTGTCCACCCCCCATGTCTACCCCTCAGAGCACTACCCAGTTTTCAATGCCATCTCCACCTGCCATTCCCACACACGATTTGTCTCGGCTGCTGAGCTTCCTCAGTCTGTACCTCGTGAGCAGCATTATTGCAACACGAAGCAGTTGTTTCTTTCTTCCTTGTTTATTTCCTACCAGACCGGGACCTCTTCAAGGACAAGACCCATGGTTTATCCATTCTTGCATCACCAGAGTCTTCATAAATGTTTGTTGACTGTGTAATCAGACTTTCTAGTGCTTTAAAGTTATTGATGAACTACAACCAGAAACATGGTGCTAATCACATGCCAGGAGTTGGACTAAGATAAATAATTTCATGTAATCCCAATGCCAGCCCTGTAGGTAGGTGGTACTATCATCACCACTTTACTGATGAGAAGACTGGGGGGAGCTAGAATTAAGACAATGTAGCTCATGAAATGGTAGAATTTTATTTTCAACCCAGCCCTATTTGAGTCCAAAGCTCTTACGTCTTAAAAATGCCATGACACTGTCTCCTTTTTCTAGGACCTCACAAAAAAGCAAATTAGAATAACAAAGAGGTGTTTTTTATTAGTGTATTAAATGAGCATAAAAAGATAATGTCACTGTTAACGGTGTTGCAGTGAACCAGATACTCTCCTGTGCTCGTGGCATTCAGGCTGAGTCAAAAAACTGGTCACTCTCTTTGACCTAGATATTGCATTTATGTTGAAAAGTTATCTTAAGGAAATAATCCCAAACACTGGGGAAGAAAATGGTAAATACAAAGATGTTCATTGCAGCATTACTTATGATACCCAAATGCACATCAACAGCTGAGTAAATTATAGCATGACTCCATCGAGTGTTAGGCAGTCATTAAAATGACAGTTATTTAGATTGTGTATGATGCAAAAAATATTTAAGATGTAATATTAGGCCACAAAAAATTGGGCATACAATTGCAAGTGCACCATGGTTATAATAAGGTAAAAGCTAGAGCTTAGGAGAGAGGAAACATACCAAGAATGCTAATAGCAGTTGTGTCAGGATGAATGAATTATGGATTATTTTTGTTTCTTTTTTTTCTGTTTTCCCGTTCTTCTGTAATGTAGTTATATTATTTTTTATGATGAAAATGATGTATTTTTTTAAGGTGATGAATAATTCTATAGCTGGGCCTTATTAGCAGCCAAAGGTGACCTTGTCTAAGGAAGATGTTCTCCAGGCCTTAGGTCAATGTAGGGAGAGCAGGGCAGCCTGTGTGCACCCCTGAGGCTGTGGGGGTGGTGGACACCTGTGTGTGTGTGTGTGTCCCTTTACACTGAAAAGCTGTCAACATGGGGCTGACCCTAGGGCCCTGAATATGCTGTCTATCAGGAGGCAAACCTAGCTTTCTGGGTACCATAAGCACCCCAGACGTCCTTTTCTGTCTGAAGCATCCCTGCACTATACATGGCTGTGCCTCCGCATTGTTTCTAGCCAAGAGTAGAGTAGCAAGTTCAGAAGCTCAGGGAGGAAAAAAACTGGATAAATCATCTTCAGTCAACCACTCCATTTTTAATTAAAACAACAACAACAACAACAACAACAAAAGCAAAAGCTGGGAGACTACACTAAGGATGTAGTTGATGGTTTAGAACATTTTGTTATCTGCCTGGTTAGTTGATAATTGCTCCGTGGTTTTTGCCCACCTTCAAGGTTGGTTTGGGCTGTGTTGTTTCTAGGTGTCCGTCATTCTTAGTTCTTCCTCAGCTTACAGAGCTCTTTGAAAAGTTAAAAACAAGATGAAGGAAAAGGGCTTATAAAAACTGTCTCAGATTCCCATCTGCTTTGAGGTTAATGCTTTCCTCGGGTAAGGTGGGGGCCCATGCGCCCCTCTGGTTTGAATCCTGTTTTAGCTACTTACTAATTGTGGCTCAATTACAGGGCAAATTCTTTCACCTTTTTGAGCCTTGGTTTCCTTAGCTGTAAAATGGATGAGGACAGTACCTGCCTCCGAGGGTTGTGGTAAGTTAAATGAGCTCGGCCCATCAAGCACACAGTGCAGACCTGGCACTGGCTTGGTAAATGCCGGTGCTTGCTGCTGTTATTATTACTACAACTTAATGACGGTCTTTCCCTTGGTTCCCCAGCTGAGATAGGTGGGCTTTTTCTTTACTAAGAACTTTACTAAGAAGTCTATTAGTCTGTTTTCTGTTGGCTTATGACAGAATACCTGAAACTGGGTACTTTATAAAAAAATTAAATTTATTTCTTATTGTTTTGGAAGCTGGGGAGTCCACAGTCTAGGGGGGTGCATTTGGTGAGGGCCTCCTTCTTGGTGTTGGCTCTGTGCGGAGTCCTGTGTCAGTGCAGAGTATCACATGGCAAGCATGGCAAGAGCCAGAGAGATTAACCTTCTCACTTGCTCATCTTATAAAGCCATCAGAACCTTGCCCATCACAGCCCATTCAACTATCAACCCATTACTCCATGAATGAATCAATCCATTCATGAGGGCACAGTCCTCGCAATCCAATCACCTCTTAAAGGCCCCACCTTTCAACACTGTTACAATGCAATCAAGCTTCAGTGAGTTTGGGGCATTCAACCCACAGCAGGGAGAAAGAAAAGGAAATGGTAGCAGAAGATACTAAATAACCCAAAGATTTCCTGTGCATTCTACGTCTCTGAGCCTCAGACCCTGTCCCTGCAGAAATTCTCTTTCCCAAGCATCACTATATTCCCAGGACTTTGGTCTGGCTTCCTGTTGACACCCTCCTGGCCTGTTTCCATGGTGAAAACACCTTTTTATTTCCTACCAAGAGTGATTGATCCTCTGGCATTGCCCCCTTCCTGCCAAGGACTCACACAAGGCACTGTGCTATGTGCTATACCTGCCACTTCTAATTTAATTCTCACAATCTTTGAGATAGTAATATTGTTATCACCCATTTCACAGTCAAGGAAAGGGAGGCTCAGAGCAGATAAAGATCTTGTCCAAGGTCACATTGCTAATAAGAGGCAAAGCAACGATTCTAATCTATGATCATGAGCCCCTGTTCTTAACCATTGCAGCTATAAGACGGTGACATTAATACCTACTGTCCAGGAGGTCATGATGGGGATTATTAATGAATGTGAAAAGCACATTGTAACCTCCAGTGTGCTAGGCAAATACAACGGTGTAATAACTAACAACACAAACAAGAAGAAGTACAGCTTGTGGTTGTTACAAAGCATGTGTTCAAATCCCACTCCATCACTTACTGACCTTTTATCATGTAAGTGACCTGGGGCGAATCATTGAAAATTTCTAAGACTAACTTTTTTTTCTCTGTAAAATGGGAAAAACAGGATGGGGTTGTGATGACAAGTAAATCTGGTAGTATGGGTAAAGCCCTTAAAACAATGTCTGGCACATAATTGACAGTAAATACATAAAACTCTAGAATGCGAACTCCATGGCGGCACAGAGTACTGTCTGCTTTGTTCATTGCTGTGAACCTAGTGCTTAGACCAGCACCAGCACGCACTGTGTGCTCAGTCAATCTCTGCTACGTGAATAATGGTGGAGGTCTTGGTTGTCGTAGCCACAATGTCTCTAGTGTGACGATTCTCTTTCTAGGGACACCCAGCTGTGTTGGAGTCTTATGAAAGGCCAGGGCTGACTGTCACTTTGGCAAATAATTTGATGGATGGAGATACCACAGCCCACAGATACCACGGCCTGAGTGGTCTGATTCAGAGGCAGGACTTAGGGACAGTCACATTGGCACCTCAAAGGCTGCTTCTACCTGAGATTTTATCATTTCCCTGTGAGCTAAGTCTATCCAGGAAGTTCTCTCTGGCCTAATTGGAGTTGCTTATCAAAATTTATTGGCTAGAGTCAAAAGGAAAACCCTTATCAAATTAGGATTACATAGGGCTAGAGAGACCATCAGGGCCTGGGCCACCCTGTGGCCCTGCATGGGGCCTCCTACCCTACCCCTCTCTAATAGGAGGCCACGAGTAGTTAGAATTCAATTAAGCCCTGGCGAAAAGAGTCTTCCAGGCAGAGCTGGGGCAGGCCCGTGTCTGGGCTGAACAGAACAACCGATTTAAGCTAAATCAACGCCTACTTAAGTGAGCTGTAATAAGCATTCTGGGGGCAACGCCAGCCTGGGGGCGTCATTTATCACCGGGTAATAGAAAACCGTAATGAATAATAACTTGGGCCCAGCAGCCGGAGCGTGCATACATTACGGGGTTCGAGCTGCCACTGTCCACTGAGCTGGGAGGGTGGGGTCTGAGGCCAGGGTGGTGGGGTTTGCATATTGAATTCTGCCGCTGTGCAGGAAGGCCTTTGTTGTCCAAGAAAGCCATTAATCTCACATGCACTTTGCCAGTCTGCAATTGGTATGGCGAGCACATGGTCTATTTGCTTGTATTCCACCAAGAGGGAACAAGATGCCCCTGAGGAGAAGACCTGTCCTTGAGAGTTGCTGGTTTGGGCCTCTGCCTTGGCCAGGGTAGGAGAACGCAGATCCCGAGTCGGCTCCCCTCTGAGGCCAGACCCCAGGGTGCGTTCATTTCCTCACAGGGCCTTGGCAAGCAGCACAGTCTGGGTAGCCGCAGACCTGGAGTTCTGTGCTGGGCAGTGGTGGGATTGGGAGTAGCATGTGCTTGGGCATATGCAGTCCCTGCCCTGGCACTATCACATGTGATACCCACTACTGCCTTTGAGATAGGGCTTAAACAGGCGCCCATTTTATAGACAAGCAAACTGAGTACCAGAGGGGTTAAGTGGCTTGCACACACAAGTAGGAAGTGAGGTCCTGGAATTTGAATCCAGGTCCTCTGATATAAATTCTTAATCCTTTACCTTGTGTCACCTTCCCTCCCGGGGAATAAGGCTCTGGTGCCTCTTCATCTGTTCTCTTGATGCCATTCCCTTTGGGCTCTGGATCCTGGAGACTTAGTTAGTTTCCACTGTGTCCCGGCAGACTGCTCCCTCCTTTTGGAGGTTCTCCTTGTGCCTTCCCTAATACGCCTCCTGCCAGTTCACCTCAGCCTCCTCCGTGGCATAATCATTATTTTTCACTGCTGTTGCGAGGACGGTGCATCAGCCTGTACTAGTTCTTCTGGTCCCACGGATGTAGGGGTAAGAGAAGGCCACTGGAATAATAAAGAAGCACTGTCTTCCTGACTCAGACCCCACTGCAGGCTTGCTCCCAGGTCTTCCCCTCCTGGTCCTTGAGGATCGCTGGGGTACCTCATCCTGCTGGTACCTTCTGCTGCTTCCAGGCAGCCTCCATGATTTCCTCCTGTCCAGCTCCTGACCCCATTGAGTGGCTCTCAGTTCAGTGTTGACCTGGTCTCCTGCCTCCAATGCTGGCTTCTTGGTGCTGGGTTTCTGGAGTTTGTCCTTGGTTGCTCTTGACTAGGGGTGGCTTCTCTTTTGCTCCCCCAATCCTCACTGAAATGGGTGAAAGTTGCCCACTTGCACATTCACTAATTCATTCAACAAACATTTATGTGCACCTTCCTGTAGCTGGAAATTCAAATGGGACTTAGACCATGTCCTTCCATATCAGATATATGCCTTCCTCACGGCTGCCCCTCTTGCTAACCTCTGTATTTAAATTTTGCTCCATAATTCAATTTCAGAGCTGCGTAGTCTTGTGTTCTTCGTGTCCTGAAGAATGTGCTGCTGCTGCTGCTTTTTTTTTTACTTGACTGGCTCTTGACCATAAACTTAGCTCCTCAGGACCTGTAATGAGTTCACGGAAGCCTGTGGCCAAGCATGAGTGCCATGAGCTATGTGGGGCTCAGATTTCCCTCCCTCTGCCCCCAGCCATTGTCCTCAGACCAAGATGGGGCCTGGGCCTGAATTTTCATTGACCAAGGCTGAATTGATTTAGACTGGCATCTTAAGATTAAACAATCAGCTTCAGGAAAATACCTCAGCAGCATTCCTCATAAACCATTGTAAATAAACCGAAAAAAGTCAGCTCACTTTAATCAACCATAAATGGATGAAACCAAACAATGTCACAAGTAAAGAAAACAAAAAGATGTGTCCCAACTCTTATTTGAGTTGTGATAGCTTTGCTTTGACCTACTCTCTCCTAGTTTATTCTTAAGTATTTCAGACTCATAATCTCTTCGGCTTTCTAATCCCTTTGTCTCCGCATGTAGTAAATCCTCTGAGAACAAAGCTTCTTTATGAGGAAATCAGCCCTGTGGTGGTGTCCATGGAATTGGGCCACTTGCTTTCTTTTCAAGAGCCGGCCCGAGGAGGAGAGTCGGTTGGCAGCCTCCAGGTGCCATTCCTCTGGATCTCTGTGATGTTGAGCTGAGGCCGCGTTCTCCCTAGGCTGTGCCTGGTCAACCTATGAGCACTGCGTGCTGGAGAGCCGGGCCATTTTCTGCTCGAAGCAGGACTCCTGTAATGGCCAAGACATTCTTAGGGCTGCACCGTGGTCCAAGACTCCTCCTGTCTGGTCCTCCCTCCTTCCCCCTCTCCTATCAGATTGTTATTGCAGACTGGATGTTTCCCATTCCTACTCCCACTTCCTCTTCCCTTTTTCCTGTACAGGCATTTCCCACAATAAGTACCTCGCTCTTCTAATTTCCATACTAGCATCTGCTTCCTGGAGGACCTGAGCTGACACATGCTCAGAGAGATGTGAACAAAAATACACTCATACAACATCTGTACATTCATGGTGGCTTAAAGAGGCTCTGCGAAGAATGGTGCTCTTGGCAGCACTTTGATATCCCCTGTGGTGTCCAGCCTGGGCCCAGCTTTTGGTTGGGGCCCAGTGAGTGAGAGACAGACACTAGGACTCTTCCAGCCTGACTGCACGGAAGAGGAGTCTGTTGTGCTCAGGGTATCCAGAAGGTCTTGCTTTGGCCTGCCTTGCTCAGTTTCCCTTCCTATGCTGTTATCACCAAGGACTGGGTCAATCATAGATATTAAAGTGATTGCCTACATGCTCTTTAGGGACCACTGGACCCCACTAGGGATCCTCAAGAACAATCTGCCAGTGTCAGTTCTAGCTTCTGGAAGGCTCTGACTCCTGTGGCCTGAGGCACCTGGCAGTCCTCGTACCCTGAGAATATGCTATGTCAAATCCTACAGCCTCATCCCCAATCTTTAGGAAAGTTTGTAATTGTAACTTGGAGAAAGGCACTGACCAATGTTGGTTACAACCTCAGGGTATGCTGTGACCTGAATGACAGTTGTGGAAGGTGGGAAGTAGGCAGGTGACCCACTGGCTGAAATAGGTAAGCAGGGTACGTGGCCTGAGAGGATGTGAAGGAACCACAGGAATGTCCAGGTAGCAGAGAGGTCCTGAGTCTGGAAGGTGGGGATATTGGAGCTCCATGTTGCTAAATCAACAGTGACTTCTGTATTCCTATTTCTCCCCCTCTCAGCAGAATTCCACACAGTTGGCAACCCCCTCGCTTGTTAAAGATGTTTGTGTCTATGTTCGCAAGGGATGCTGGTTTGTAGTTTTTTTTCCCTTGTGGTTTCTTTATGTGGTTTTGATATTAGGGTAGTGCTTGCCTCATAAAACTAGTTCAGAAAAGTTTCTTCCTCTTCTATTTTCCAGGAGAGTTTGTGTAGAATAGTTATTATGTCTTCCTTTAATGTTCGTTAGAATTCAGCAGTGATGCCATCTAGGACCTAAGTTTTCTTTGTAGGAAGGTTTTTAACTATGAATTCAACTTCTTTTAACAGATATGGAACTGTTCAGATGTTTATTTCTTTTTAATTGAACTTTGGCAGCTTGTATCTTTCAAAGAATTTGTCCACTTCATCTAGGTTGTATAATTGACTAGCATTAGATTTTTCATACTGTTCCCTTGCAGTCCTTGCAGGATCTGTAGGATCTGTAGTGATGTAGTCACTTAATTACCCGTGTTGGTAATTGGGGTTTTATCTCTCTCTCTCTCTCCATCCCTCCCTCTCTCTCTCTTTCTGTCTTGCTAGGGTTTATTGATTTTATTGATGTTTTCAAACAGCCAACTTTGGTTTCATCAATTTACTCTATTTTTTTCTGTTTTCTACTTCTTTGATTTATGATCTTATCTTAATTATTTACTACTTTCTGTTTATTTTGGGTTTAATTTGTTCTTCTTTTTCTAATTCTATAAGGTGGATGCTTAAGTCATTGATTTGAAAACTTTTTGCTTTTCTCATATAAACGTTTATTGATATAAATCTTTCTTCTAAGCATTGCTTTAGCTTCATTCCACACATTTTGATGTGTTGTGTATTAGTTTTCATTTAGTTCAAAATATTTATAACTTCTTTCATGATTTCTTTAGATCCATGGGTTATTTAGAAGTGTGCTCTTTGATTTCTAAATATTTGAGGGATTTTAGATAAAAGATTTCTTTTTGTTATTGATTTCTAGTTTGAATCCATTGTGTCCAGCAAGCGTACTTTGCATGACTTTAATCATCTTAAACTTATTTGAGGCTTGTTTTATGCCCAGATATGATCTTGGTGAATGTTTCTTGTGAACTTGAAAATAATATGTATTTTTCTGTTGTTGAATGGTGTGTTCTATAAGTGTGTGATTTTTCTAATAATTTATTTGTTATGAATATAGCCATCCCAGCTTTCTTTTTTTATTAGTGTTATCATGGCATATCTTTTTACATTCCTTTACTTTTAACCTATATGTGTTCTTATATTTAAAGTGTGTTTCTTGTATATAGCATACAAATGGGTCCAATATCACACTGTCTTTTAATTGGGCTGTTTAGACCTTTATACTTAATAAAATTATTAATATAATTGGGCTTAACCCTACCATCTTGCTATTTATTTTCTATTTGTACATCTGTTCTTTGTTCCCTTTTTTCTTTAAACTTGTCTTCTTTTGTAATAAATGAATTTTTTAAAAAATGATTCTATCTTATCTTCAGTATTGGGTTATTATCTCTGGGTTTTTTTTAGTAGTTGATCTAGGGTTTATATATGCATCTTTAACTTATCACAGTCAAATGCTTCAAATAATATACTACTACTCCATATAGTGTAAGAACTTTAAAATAGTATACTTTCAATTTCCCCCTCCTGTTTTTTTGCTATTACTTTAATAAATTTTACTTGTTCCTATGCTATAAATTCCACAATATATTGGTATTATTGTTTAATTAAACCATTGATTGTCTTCTAAAGAGATTCAAAATGAGAAAAAAATATGTCTTTTATATTTACTCACACATTTACCATTTCTGCTGCTCTTCATTTTTTTTTTTTTTTTTTGGTGATCCAAATTTCCATATGGTATCATTTTCTTCTGACTGAAGAACTTTATTGTTTCTTGTAGTACAGGTCTGCTGGCAATAAATTCTATCAGCTTTTGTTTGTTTAAAAAGTCTTTATTTTGCCTTAAGATTTGAAAGATATTTTTGCTGGGTAAAGAATTCTAGGTTGACAGTTTTTCTTCTGGCGTGGATAGTTTCTAACATGAAATTTACCATCACATTAATCTTTGTTTTTCTGTACATGATGTGTCTGGCTGCCTTTAAGATTTTCTTTTTATCATGATTTTTAGCATTTTGATTATGATGCTTCTTGGAGTGGTTTTCTTCAAATTTCTTCAGCCCCAGGTTCGTTGAACTTCTTAGATGGGTGGGTTTACTGGGACAAAAATGCATCAGTGACCTCTAGAACAATAGCAAGCAATCCAACATATGTGTAATTGGAGTCCCAAGGAAAGGGGGGGGGGGGGCAGAAATGATATTTGAAAAAAAAATTGTTTAGATTTGGTGAAAACTATAAACCCAACCATCACCAAATCTAAACAATTTTTTTTTCAAATATCATTTCTGCCCCCCTGCTTTTCCTTGGGACTCCAATTACACATATGTTGGATTGCTTGCTATTGTTCTAGAGGTCACTGATGCTTTTTTTTTTTTTTTTTTTTTTTAAATTTTATTTTGTCGATATACATTGTAGCTGATTAATGCTCCCCATCACCAAAACCTCCCTCCCTTCTCCCTCCCCCCCTCCCCCCCAACAATGTCCTTTCTGTTTGTTTGTTGTATCAACTTCAAATAATTGTGGTTGTTATATCTTCTTCCCCCCCCCCCCCGGTTTGTGTGTGTATGTGTGTATGTGTGTGTGTGAATTTATATATTAATTTTTAGCTCCCTCCAATAAGTGAGAACATGTGGTATTTCTCTTTCTGTGCCTGACTTGTTTCACTTAATATAATTCTCTCGAGGTCCATCCATGTTGTTGCAAATGGCAGTATTTCATTCGTTTTTATAGCTGAGTAGTATTCCATTGTGTAGATGTACCACATTTTCCGTATCCACTCATCTGATGATGGGCATTTGGGCTGGGTCCAACTCTTGGCTATTGTAAAGAGTGCTGCGATGAACATTGGGGAACAGGTATACCTTCGACTTGATGATTTCCATTCCTCTGGGTATATTCCCAACAGTGGGATGGCTGGGTCGTATGGTAGATCTATTTGCAATTGTTTAAGGAACCTCCATACCATTTTCCATAGAGGCTGCACCATTTTGCAGTCCCACCAACAATGTATGAGAGTTCCTTTTTCTCCGCAACCTCGCCAGCATTTATCGTTCATAGTCTTTTGGATTTTAGCCATCCTAACTGGGGTTAGATGGTATCTCAATGTGGTTTTGATTTGCATTTCCCGGATGCTGAGTGATGTTGAGCATTTTTTCATATGTCTGTTGGCCATTTGTATATCTTCCTTAGAGAAATGCCTACTTAGCTCTTTTGCCCATTTTTTAATTGGGTTGCTTGTTTTCTTCTTGTAAAGTTGTTTGAGTTCCTTATATATTCTGGATATTAATCCTTTGTCAGATGTATATTTTGCAAATATTTTCTCCCACTCTGTTGGTTGTCTTTTAACTCTTTTAATTGTTTCTTTTGCTGTGCAGAAGCTTTTTAGTTTGATATAATCCCATTTGTTTATTTTTCCTTTGGTTGCCCGTGCTTTGGGGGTCGTATTCATGAAGTCTGTGCCCAGTCCTATTTCCTGAAGTGTTTCCCCTATGTTTTCTTTAAGAAGTTTTATTGTCTCAGGGTGTATATTTAAATCCTTAATCCATTTTGAGTTGATTTTAGTATACGGTGAGAGGTATGGATCTAGTTTCATTCTCCTGCATATCGATATCCAGTTATCCCAGCACCACTTGCTGAAGAGGCAGTCCCTTCCCCAGTGAATAGGCTTGGTGCCTTTGTCAAAGATCAGATGGCAGTAAGTGTGTGGGTTGATTTCTGGATTCTCTATTCTATTCCATTGGTCAGTGTGTCTGTTTTTATGCCAGTACCATACTGTTTTGGTTATTATAGCTTTGTAGTATAGCTTAAAGTCAGGTAGTGTTATGCCTCCAGCTTTATTTTTTTTGCTGAGCATTGCTTTGGCTATTCGTGGTCTTTTATTGTTCCATATAAATGTCTGAATAGTTTTTTCCATTTCTGAGAAAAATGTCTTTGGAATTTTGATGGGGATTGCATTGAATTTGTATATCACTTTGGGTAGTATGGACATTTTCACTATGTTGATTCTTCCAATCCAAGAGCATGGAATATCTTTCCATCTTCTTGTATCCTCTCTAATTTCTCTCAGCAGTGGTTTGTAGTTCTCATTATAGAGATTTTTCACATCCTTGGTTAACTCAATTCCTAAGTATTTTATTTTTTTGGTGGCTATTGTAAATGGGCAGGCTTTCTTGATTTCTCCTTCTGCATGTTCACTATTGGAGAAAAGAAATGCTACTGATTTTTGTGTGTTGATTTTGTATCCTGCTACTGTGCTGAAATCATTTATCAATTCCAACAGTTTTTTTGTAGAGGTTTTAGGCTGTTCGATATATAGGATCATGTCATCTGCAAACAGGGACATTTTGACTTCATCTTTTCCAATCTGGATGCCCTTTATTTCCTTCTCTTCTCTGATTGCTCTGGCTAGTACTTCCAACACTATGTTGAATAGGAGTGGTGAGAGTGGGCATCCTTGTCTAGTGCCTGTTCTTAAAGGAAAAGCTTTCAGCTTTTCCCCATTCAGGATGATATTGGCAGTGGGTTTGGCATATATGGCTTTAATTATGTTGAGATACTTTCCCTCTATACCTAACTTATAGAGGGTCTTTGTCATGAACGAGTGCTGAACTTTATCAAATGCTTTTTCAGCATCTATAGAGATGATCATATGGTCCTTGTGTTTGAGTTTATTAATATGGTGTATCACATTTATTGATTTGCGTATGTTGAACCAACCTTGCATCCCTGGGATGAATCCCACTTGATCATGATGAATAATTTTTCGTATGTGTTGCTGTATTCTGTTTGCTAGTATTTTAGTGAGGATTTTTGCATCTATATTCATCAAGGATATCGGCCTGTAGTTTTCTTTTTTGGTTATATCTTTACCTGGTTTTGGTATCAGGATGATGTTTGCTTCATAGAATGAGTTTGGGAGATTTGCGTCCGTTTCAATCTTTTGGAATAGTTTGTAAAGAATCGGTGTCAATTCCTCTTTGAATGTTTGGTAAAATTCTGCTGTGAATCCATCTGGTCCTGGGCTTTTCCTTGTTGGGAGCCTTCTGATAACAGCTTCAATCTCCTTTATTGTTATTGGTCTGTTCAAATTTTCTACGTCTTCACGGTTCAGTTTTGGGAGCTTGTGTGTGTCCAGAAATTTATCCATTTCCTCCAGATTTTCAAATTTGTTGGCGTATAGTTGTTTATAGTAGTCTCGAATGATTCCTTGTATTTCAGATGAATCAGTTGTAATATCGCCTTTTTCATTTCTAATTTTTGTTATTTGAGTCTTCTCTCTTCTTTTTTTTGTTAGCCATGCTAATGGTTTGTCAATTTTATTTATCTTTTCAAAAAACCAACTTTTTGATTCGTTGATCTTTTGAATTGTTTTTTGGTTTTCAATTTCATTCAGTTCTGCTCTGATCTTAATGATTTCTTTCCGTCTGCTAACTTTAGGTTTGGATTGTTCTTGTTTTTCTAGTTCTTTAAGGTGAAGTGTTAGGTTGTTCACTTGCCATCTTTCCATTCTTCTGAAGTGAGCATTTAATGCAATAAATTTTCCCCTCAATACTGCTTTTGCAGTATGCCACAGGTTTTGGTATGATGTATCATTGTTTTCATTAGTTTCAATAAACTTTTTGATTTCCTGCTTGATTTCTTCTTGGACCCATAGGTCATTAAGTAGAATGCTGTTTAATTTCCATGTGTTTGTATAGTTTCCAGAGTTTTGTTTGTTATTAATTTCTAGTTTTAATCCATTGTGGTCTGAGAAGATACATGGGATAATTCCAATTTTTTTGAATTTATTGAGACTAGATTTGTGACCTAATATGTGATCTATCCTGGAGAATGATCCATGTGCTGATGAGAAGAATGAATATTCTGAGGTTGTTGGGTGGAATGTTCTGTAGATATCTGCCAATTCCAATTGGTCTAGAGTCTTGTTTAGATCTTGTGTTTCTCTACTGATTCTTTGCCTAGATGATCTGTCCAATATTGACAGTGGAGTGTTCAGGTCCCCTGCTATTATGGTATTAGTGTCTATTTCCTTCTTTAGGTCTAATAGAGTTTGTTTTATAAATCTGGCTGCTCCAACATTGGGTGCGTACATATTTATGATTGTTATGTCTTCTTGATGGATCAGTCCTTTTATCATTAAGTAGTGTCCCTCATTGTCTCTTTTTATGGTTTTTAGTTTAAAGTCTATTTTGTCAGATATAAGAATAGCCACTCCAGCTCGTTTTTCTTTTCTGTTTGCATGGTAAATCTTTTTCCATCCTTTCACTCTTAGTCTGTGTGAATCTTTATGGGTGAGGTGGGTCTCTTGTAGGCAGCATATAGTTGGGTCCTGCTTTTTGATCCAGTCAGCCAGTCTGTGTCTTTTAATTGGGGAATTTAAGCCTTTAACATTAAGAGTTGTTATAGAAAGGTGTTGATTTATTCCTAGCATTTTATTGGTTGTTTGGTTGTCTTAGGTGTCTTTTGTTCCTTGCTTTCTGATTTACTGTTTGGTTTCTTTGTTTGTTGGTTCCTTAGGTTGTAGATAGTGTTTTTGTTAGCTTGTTTTCTCTTCATGATTGCCATTTTTATTGTACTAGCGGGTTTAGATTTTTCTTAGGTTTTTATGGCAGTGGTAGTTATTTTTCAGGAACCAAACCCAGTACTCCCTTGAGGATTTCTTGTAAGGGTGGTCTTGTGGTAGTGAACTCCCGCAGTTTTTGTTTGTCTGAGAAATATACTATTTGCCCCTCATTTCGGAAGGATAGCCTTGCAGGGTAGAGTATTCTTGGCTGGCAATCTTTGTCTTTTAGTATTTTGAAAATATCATCCCATTCCTTTCTAGCTTTTAGGGTTTGTTATGAAAAGTCTGATGTTAACCTGATTGGGGCTCCCTTATAGGTGATTTGACGTTTCTCTCTTGCAGCTTTTAAGATTCTCTCTTTGTCTCTGAGTTTTGCCAATTTGACTATGACATGTCTTGGAGAAGGCCTTTTTGGGTTGAATACATTTGGAGATCGTTGAGCTTCCTGGATCTGAAGATCTGTGATTTTTCTTATACCTGGGAAGTTTTCTGCCACTATTTTGTTGAATATGTTTTCAATGGATTCTCCATTTTCCTCCCCTTCTGGAATACCCATGACTCGGATATTTGAGCACTTGAGGTTGTCTGATATCTCTCTCAGATTTTCTTCCATGTCCTTGATTCTTTTTTCTTTCTTTTTGTCTGCTTGTGTTATTTCAAACAGCCCATCTTCAAGTTCAGAGGTTCTCTCTTCAACTTCGACAAGCCTGCTGGTTAAACTCTCCGTTGTGTTTTTTATTTCGCTGAATAACTTCTTCAGTTCAGCAAGTTCTGCTACATTTTTTTTCAGGACATTGATTTCCTTGTATATTTCCTCTTTCAGATCCTGTATACTTTTCCTCATTTCATCATGATGTCTAGCTGAGTTTTCTTGTATCTCATTCAGTTTCCTTAGAATTATCACTCGAAATTCCTTGTCAGTTATTTCAAGGGCTTCTTGTTCTATAGGATCTAGAGTATGAGATTTATTAACTTTTGGTGGTGTACTTTCTTGATTTTTTGTATTTCTGGTGTCTTTTTTTTGGTGTTTATTCATTGTGGCAGGGGGTTTCACAGTCCACCGGTTTAAGACTAATGACTAACTAGGATGTTGCTGTGGTTGCCAATTTGGTATGGCTCCCGCCGTGACTTCTCAGTTGGCCTCTAGTGTCTTGTGTGTGTGGTTGCCTCGGGTCTTGGGCTTCTCCGGGGATCCACCTTTCTGGTCAGCTTGTACTCTGCTGGGCTGGTGGATCACGTACCACAGGGTGTGTGATCTCTGTTGAGCTTTCACTTTCTGTACAGGACTTCTCCCCGTTCCGTGTGCTCTGGCCCAGGCTGTTAGATCATGCAGTGGCAACCCCACCGGGTGTGTGGTTTCTGTCGAGTCTCCGCCTCCCTGGCCGCACGTCTCCCCCCTCTGTGCACACTGTGCTGGGCTGGGGCATGTCTTCTGCACCCCTCGTCTATCAGCTGGGCCTTCAAGACCCTGCTCAGCACCGCCTCGCCCAGGAAGTCTACCAGGTTTCTGCTAGGCACAGACGACCGGTCTCTCTGGGTGCCTTTGTAGCACTGTGTAGATCTTTCTCGGGTCTTGTTCACCTTTGTATCCCCCCGGTATAAACCGAGTCTAGTGCCCGCCTGCAGCCTGCTCTCCGGCAGGTTCAAGCGGACCTGGGAACTCTCCTACCACACTATTCCCAACCAGAAATTCGTTAGGCTTTTTTCCAAACTGGTGGTCGCAGAGATGGTATCTGTCTCCCAGTAACAGGAAGTTTACCGGGGCCGGAGTCCAGGGTGTGGTGGAGTGACAGTCGGCCGCCCGTACTTCCTAGCCCTCCCAAAACTGGTCGGGACGCCCCACACCCCCAGCCCTGCCAGAGAACCGCGGAGGGAGTGGGGGAGGAGGTCGGCCCGCAGGGTCCGGAAAGCCCCGCGCCAGGCCAAGCAAATGGGCTCAGTGATGGCCGAGCAGGGCGGAGCTGCCCGCACCTGGGAAAATGGAGGCAGCACCGTGGCAGTGAGTGGCCTGGTGGTGCAGGCAGTAGCCGCGTGGGCATCCACCCCCCGAACAGAGCTGTGCCAGGGATCACTCACAGTGCTGTGCCAGGTCGGGCGCTCGCTCTGTCTCTGGTTTGTTGCCTTCCGTGTTCTCGGCGCTGCCGCCTCGGGCTGTTCAGTCGCGGCGCCGCTCGGGAGCTCCCAGGAATCTTCTTTAATGCCGGCCTGAAACCTCGAATCCTGAATAGGGCAGCTGGCCGCCTTCAGTGCGGCCCCAGCCTCCGGGATCCTGGCTGCATCCACAGCAGCCCTGGCGCCGTGTTCCCTGTTTCAAGACTCGCTTTTGCAGCTAAGAATCAGTTCTTTTCCTGCTCCACACTTCAAAGCTGTTGCCTGTAAATGAGGCAGCCTCTCCTGCCGGGGGCAAAGTGGCGTTGAGCCCCCACGACCGGCCAGCAGCAGCAGTCCTCCCTTAAGAGATGGCCAGAGGAAGGTCCACAAGTTTCCCGGCTGCCTGAGGCCCAGTGGCCACCTTTTCCACCTCAGCTACTCCTCACCAGCCGCCGCAGCCGCCGCCATCTTGAAACTCTCCACACTGATGCATTTTTGTCCCAGTCTACTTTCTCTCAGTGCTTCATTTTGGATTGTTTATATTGCTATGTTTTCAAGGTCACTAATCTTTTCTTTTGTAGTATTAAATCGGTTAAGCCCATCCAGTGTATTTTTCCTTTCATATATTGAAAAGTTTTATATCTGGAATTTTCATTTGCTTCTTTTTTATACCTTTTATTTTCCTTCTTATCATGGTCATGGTTTTCTCTATCTTCTTGAAAAATGAAGTATATTTATAACAGCCATTTCACTGTTCTTGTCTGTGGGTTTGTTTCTACTGATCAATTTTTCTCCTGGTAATGGAGTAAAAATTTTCTTATCTGTTTGAATGCCTCACAATTTTAAATTCAGTGCTGGATGTTGTTAATTGCATGTTATTTGTTGGTTGCTGGTTTTACTGTATTTATTTAAATAGCATTGGACTTTTTCTGGTGCATAGTTACCTGACATCAGTTAGATCCTTTCAACTCTTTTAAGCTTTGTTATGGCAGGTCCAAAGCAACTTTTACTCTAGGCATAATTTAGCACCAATACTAAGGCAATTCCCTTCTGAATATTTTACCCAATTTCCCTGTGTTATGAGATCTATTCCCAATTTTATGTGAGCTCTGGGAATTTTTTTGCCTATCTTTTCCTGGTGGTTCTTTCTTCATCTTTGCGTATTTTCCTCTTATTTATGTACAGATCAGTATTCAGCCACAGACTTGCAGTGACCCTTGTACAGAACTCTGAAAGTCTCTCTGTGTAGGTTCCTCCTCCCTTGTACTCTACCTTACAAATTATAGCTGCCCTGGCCTCCCTACACTTTCATCTCTGACTTCCCAACATGGCCAGACTGCTGGGTTCTGTTTTAATTTCCATTCCTCTTGCTAAGACCTGAAGATTGACCCTAGGCAATGAACTGGTGCAATGAATGGTTCAGTTTGCTTGTTTTTATTCTTCAGGAATTGAATTTCTGTGCTGCTTATTGTATAAGGACTGAATACTATTGTTATGAAGCAATGCTTTGGTATTATTTAAGTTGTTTACGGTGTGAGGGTATCTGATCTCTGTTACTCCATCTTGGCTGGATGCAGAGGTTATCACTCCCTCCTTCCTGAAACACTTCCTTTTCCTTTGTTGTTCTCCTACTTTACTGGCCACCCAATTTCCTTTTCTTCTTTATCCTTCCTCTGATCTAATTATGAATATTGTCAGACCTAGGGCCTCAGTCTTAGGCTCCTTTCTCTTTTTTGTCCATTCTCTCCACTAGTGGATTCATCTAGTCTTGTGCTAGATGTGCTGTTGGCCTCCAAATGGGGGTCTGCAGCCCAATTTCCCCCGTGAACTCCAGACTTACACATCTGACCACCTATTTGACATCTCCTCTGTGATGTCTAGTAGGCCACTTAACGTGCCCACAATAAAACTATTGAATTATTCCTCTCTCACCCAAACTTGTTCCTCCCAGTTTTTTATCTTAGCAATGTGGTTTATTAACTCATTGTCTTCGTCTGTTCGGGCTACTATAACAAAATCTCATAGACTGGGTTGCTCATAAACAACAGAAATTTATTTCTGACAGTTCTGGAGGCTGGGAAGTCCAAGATGAATGCGCCAGGAGATTTGGTGTCTTGTAAAGGCAGGTTTCCTTCACTGATGGATGTCTTCTCACTGCAGCCTCACATGGCAGAAGGGGCAAACAAGCTCCTCTGGGCCTCTTTTATAATAAAATGACATTAATACCACTTATGAGGGCTCTGCTCTCATGATCTAATGACCTCCCCCAAAGCCCCACCTCCTAATACCATTGCTTTGGGGGTGAGGATGTTAACATATGAATCTGGGGGACACAAGCATTCAGAATCACCATAGCACTCACGATCGCACTCACCTTCACCCAGAGGCTCCAGGCAAAAACTTGAGAATTGTCTTCACTTTTCTTTCCTTCTCTTCTAACATCTAATTCATTAGTGAGTCCCACAGGCTCTGCTTCAGAAGCATATTCCAGAGCACCCTGCCTCTTGCCACCTTCTCTGCTATCATTTTAGTCTCTGTCATGATCATTTCTCACATGATCATGTCTCCTGCATGGTCTTCCTGCTTTCACTCCTGCCGATTCCTACTTTAGCCTATTCTTCCTGCAGCAACCAAGGGACCTCTTCAGAATTTCGATCACCTCCCTATGGTGGTTTTCTGTCACATTTAAAATAAAATCCAAACATCTTATCATAACCTAAAAGGCCAAACATGATTGTCCCCTGCCTGTCTCTCTAACTTAATCTCCTAGCGTCTCTCCCTTTCTACTGTCTACTCCAGTCGGACCCAATTTCTTTCTCAGTCTTGATTTTTTTTCCTACTCAGGACCTTTGCACATGATACTCTGCTTTTTGGGTTCATCTACCTAATCTTTGAAGTATGCTGCTCTTTCTTATCACTCGGGTCTCACCTCCAATATTATCTCTGTAGAGAGGTCTTCTCAGACTACCTAAAATAAAGAAGCTTCTCACCCGTGTTGCTTTCATATCCCATTACTCCCTTTTATTTTTTTTTAATAACCCATGTCATTGATTACAAACACAGCCACAGTTCTCCATCCCTCCCTTCATTGGCACCTCTTTGCAGCACTGATGTGACTTTGCAGCACTGTCCATCAAGAGATGGGCTCTATTTCCCCATTCCTTGAATCTGGGATGGACTTATGACTTGCTTTGGCCAATAGAATGTTTTGGAAGTAAAGGAGTGCCAGCTCTGAGCCTTGGACCCCAGCAACCGCCATGCGAAGAGGCCTGAGCTAGCCTGGTGGAGGGTGAGAGAACACAGGGAGGAAGACTGAGACACTCTAGCCAATAGCCAGCCTTCTGTAGAAAACAGACACCTGGCTGACCTGAAGCCAAAGGCTGATAAATGAAGGAGCCCAGACAAGACCAGTATAATAAGCAAGCTCATCTGTAGACTCACGTGCAAGAATAAATGGTTATTTAAAAATATCCTTAAGTATTAACACAGTTGGTTATGCAGCAAAAGTTAACTGATCCAAACCACATCACTATTTGAAATTATTTTATGTATAAGCTCACTTCTTTATTGTGTCTCCTCTGCTAAAATATAAATTCTTCAAGAGTAGGGAATTTTGTTAATCATAGTACTGTAGCGGTTATAGCACTGGATCAGAATGACAATATGACATTTTCAGAAAGACCAAAATAGTGGTATTTTATTCAAAAGGTGAGATACAGCCACCAAGCTCTTCTATACTTTGTCCTAAGTTCTCTCTGAGAAAAAGTCAGGGTAAAGGCCTGAGGCAACTTTGTTCTTCCAGGAGAATGATGGTTAAAATAAATGAAAATGAACTATCTTAGGGGAGGTGGCACTGACAAGGGATCAGGCCCTTTTCCAGGAGGGGAGCAGAGGGAAGCTAGCCCTGGGGCAAGGAGGGTGGGAAGACTGGTGGACCTCATTCCCTCTCCCTTCTCTTCTCCCCATCTCCTGCCCCAATCCTATTACACTTTCCTCCTGTTTGCCTTAATGTGACCCCTCATCCCCATTCTAAGGAGACTCCATCAGAGTTCTTGGAAGAACAGCAGAACCCAGACTAGCTTTGGGAAGAGTATACATTACTAATAACACCAAAACCAACCAACTAACTAACCATCCAGGTTATGGGATTTTTTTTTTTTAATTTTATTTTGTCGATATACATTGTGGTTGATTATTGTTGCCCCTTACCAAAACCTCCCTCCCTCCTCCCGCTCCTCCCTCCCCCCAACAATGTCCTTTCTGTTTGCTTGTCGTATCAACTTCAAGTAATTGTGGTTGTTATATCTTCTCCCCCCCCCGTTTTTTTTTTTGTGTGTGTGTGTGAATTTATATATTAATTTTTAGCTCCCACCAATAAGTGAGAACATGTGGTATTTCTCTTTCTGTGCCTGACTCGTTTCACTTAATATAATTCTCTCAAGGTCCATCCATGTTGTTGCAAATGGCAGTATTTCATTCGTTTTTATAGCTGAGTAGTATTCCATTGTGTAGATGTACCACATTTTCCGTATCCACTCATCTGATGATGGACATTTGGGGTGGTTCCAACTCTTGGCTATTGTAAAGAGTGCTGCAATGAACATTGGGGAACAGGTATACCTTCGACTTGATGATTTCCATTCCTCTGGGTATATTCCCAGCAGTGGGATAGCTGGGTCATATGGTAGATCTATCTGCAATTGTTTGAGGAACCTCCATACCATTTTCCATAGAGGCTGCACCATTTTGCAGTCCCACCAACAATGTATGAGAGTTCCTTTTTCTCCGCAAGGTTATGGGATTTTAACAACAGCAGGGGAGAAAAACAGACAGATGGAATTCCAAAGGAGTGCTTTTTGGGCCAATTAGAAATTTTGATCTAGCATATAACTTTCTGGGTATCTCTCAAGATATAAATAATTCAGATTTCAAATTTTATAAAATACTGAAATGATGATATTATAATAAAAAAATTAATATTTTGGTACTTAAAACTGGCCTGTGATACTGGAATGCCTGAACACCTGCAGCTGATATTGGAGTCACCACCATGTCCCCAGCTCCTAGAACAGCTCCTGGCAGGTTCTCAATCCATGAATGAATAGATGAATGAACAACTGCTCTCCAGGACTTGGCTGTGGGAACAGGCTGGGTGGAGGTCCAGCCCCAGGGTAGGCAGCTGCCCTCAAACACACAGAAATACCCCAACACCACCACACCAATATACATGTCACCTCCCCAAACAGCACCTGCCTACCAGGCAGGCTTCAGGTTTGACAGGGGGAGGAGGGACACTGTGTGCTCCCTGACGGGCATGAATCCCAGGGTTAAGACAGCATGCCTGGTGGAGATGGTGGTGCAAACCCTCCATGCCCTCCCGGTCTGGAAGGGCTGAGTCTTCTGGCAGAGGCTCCAGTGACACCAGCAGAGGTGTGACTGGGGAGGAAAGTAATAGTAACAAGCAACACTAATGACCACTTCCTTGGTGTTTGCTGTGTGCCAGACACTGTGCTAAGCCCTTTTATATATTACTTTACTTTAAATTTTATAGCAGTTCATTTTGTGGATGAGGAAACTGAGGCTGAGCGAAGTGAACTCAATTAACTTCTATGGCCACACAACTAGGAAGCAGCAGAGGCCAGGATTCCAACCCAGGTCTCTGTGTGCCACCCTTCCTGGGGCTGTGCTGGGTGAGCACCTCCCTCGTCTTTCTGTTTTGAGCTCCTTCTGTCCCAGCAAGGGGACCAGACCCCCACCGTAAGCCCCACCCCCACCCTCCAGGTCTCTGTGTCACAATTTTTTCCTTCTTGGGATCAGCCTGTTGTCCGTCTCCACCTGGGGCCCCCTTCCCAAATAACTCACACTCTTACCATTCCTCTGCATGTGGGCAGGCCTGACAAGGCTCAGCTACCTCCTGCCAGGTCAGTGTGGGTTTCTGTGTGAGGTCCCATTTCTCATCCCCTCAAACACACACACCCACCTCAGCCATACACATACATGCCGCCTCCCCAAAGAACAGACCTGTCCTACACTGCACGCAAGCTATGTGCTATACGCCAGAGATCACACCACAACAGGTGAGCCGCTGGTTTCCACACATGCAGTATACAGTCCACATCCATGTAAACAGGCGCCCCAGTGCCATACACACAGGGGAGCCACATGTCATTCACATGTGAGCCAATCACACACAACTTCACACACATGCAGTATATGCTCCACATATGTGTAAACGGGCACCCAAACACCACACACACAGGGGAGCCTCACATCACACACATGCACAGAAACAGCAAGCCACATGCCACATCCAGCACGTGAACGTACACACACGCCTGCTAAACTTCACCCCTTCTCACAGAACTACACACACCCTGCCCCCTGCCCTGCCCCCATCCCCTCTCTCACAGCACTGCAGATGATGGTCATTTGATGTGGTGGGTGGTCGAGGTGGGGCAACCTCCTCACACTACCCACCTTCCAGGGACCCACAAGCTCCCAAGTGTGTGTGGAAGAAAAGGGGGAGAAGGCAGGGCTGAGGTGAGTTGAACAGGCACTGGAAGAGCTCTGGGCAAACAAGGGCTCCTGGTGCTGCTAGAAGTCAACAGCACTACATTTGCAGCAGAGAGGTCTTGGTGACATGGCTGGTACTCTGAGAAAAGGAGGGTTGGTGAGTCAGGGGGCTCCTTGAGCCTCTGAAGAATGAAGCAGATGAGTGATCAGATCATGGTCAAATAGAGAAAATACGAGTGGGACTAACTTTAGATTTTTGAATAAAGCAAATCATGAATGGGAGAAGAAGATTCTCAAAGATGAGTAGCTCCTGTCCCTCCCCTAAGATGACAACTCGCAGAGCTAGAAGGGGGTGCTCCTGGGGAATGAACCCAGGGACTGGGGGATAAGACTCATAATGCTACTGACTGGGCTGTTCTATCCCAAGTGTGCCTACCCCCTGCCTAGATTTTGAAGAATGATTATTGTGTTGCCAATAAGCCTAAATGGAAATTTGGTCATGTCTGAGCCTGGGCAGGTCACACCTTTCAGTGTCTGTCCATTTGCGTGAGTTGATTGGTCTGGGGCAAGGTCTGTATTCAGGGCCCTGGAGGCAGAGGCAGGTGACCAAAAAGGCAGCTGGAGTCTAGCCCCACCCGGCACAGAGAGCTGGCGCCAGAGCCCTAGGGGGTGAGCTGTGTTTTCTAATGACTCTGTGACTGAAGGCACAGGCAGCATGGCTTTGGAGCCCAGGGGACTGTGCAGCACAGAGTGGGGAACAAAATCATCTCTCCTGCCTTTCCTGGAGGCACAATGTGGCTTTGGGTTAGGAGGGACCACTGGGACTGCGGTGTTTGGATTCCCTGAACACAGGATCCCACATAGTGGAGGATGTTCCTCCTGAGGACACTGGTGGTGGGGGCAGTGGCAAGGGGCCACCCCAGATGTCTCTGAAGGTGACAAGGGCAGAAAACACAAGAGCATTATCTGTGACTGCATGCCAGTCTACATGACCCTTGGACATTTCCGTAAGGCAAAGGGGTAACATTTGAGGGAGCTGGAGTTTGCAGTAGGCAGGTCAGAGGTGTGGGTGTGAGTGAGAGAAATTTGTGTAGTTCTATGATGTGACCTCAGTCAAGTCTGCAGGCCTCTCAGTCCTGGGAACATTCAGCTGATTTTGTCATTTTATCTCAAGCCAAATTGGTTCCTGAGCAATAGCAGCAAGTGACCCAAACACCACTCCCTCAGTGGACCCTTTCCTATGGCCCCCCACCTGCTCACCCTGCCTCGTGGGAGTGGGGGTGTGAAGCTGTGAAAAGGCTCTGGGCCCTGCAAGGGTAAGAGTTTATGTGGCAGGAGATGGTGCTATCTTGGTCATTCTGGAAAGGCTGATGGGATGTCCCTGGAAGAGGCCACTGGACCATTTGGGTTTGGTTGAGCAGAGGGTTATTAGCAAAAGGTGGGGTTGGGGAATTTTTTTAGGCAGAAGAAACTACATGAGCAAAGCCAGGGAGGTGGGGTAAAGCTGGCCTTATCTGGGGACGGAGGAAAAGTTGGCTGGGGCCAGTGTGATGATTAATTTTCCGTGTCAGTTTGACTGGGACATGAAGTGCCCAGACATTTGGTCAAATGTTATTCTGGGTGTGTTTGTGAGGGTCCTTCTGGATGTGGTTAACATTTGAACTGGTAGACTGAGTAGAGCAGATGCCCTCCCTAATTCGGGTGAACCTCAACCCATCCACTGAAGGCCTGAATAGATTGAAAAAGTGGAGTAAGAAAGTGTTCTTTCTCTCTGTCTGACTGTCTTTGAGCTGGGACATTGGTCCTCTCTTGCCTTTGGACTCAGACTGGGACTTATACCATCAGCTCTCCTGGGTCTCCAGCTTGCTGATTGCAGGTCTTGGGACTTCTCAACCTCTATAATTATGTGTGGCAATTCCTTATAATAAATCAATCTCTCTCTCTCTCTCCCCCTCTCCTCCCCTTCCTTCCCCTCCCATCCTCTCTCTTCTCCTCTCTCTCTTTCTTTCTCTCTCTATATGTGTGTCTGTGTGTGTGTGTGTGTGTGTGTGTGTGTGTGTATCTATGTCTCTATCTCCAATTGGTCCTTGTCTGGACTAATACAGTCAGAGCACTGGTTCTCAACTGTGACTACACATTAACCTAACCTTTGTGGGGTTGGGGTATATGTATTGGGGAAGGGAGTGGGTTCAAAAAATATGACTCCCTGGTCTCTGTCCCCCAAGGTTCTGATTCCCCTGGTCCAGGGAGGGGCCTGGGCTTTGCATTTTTAAAAGCTCCTGGGGACTCCACTGTATAGCTAGGGTGGAGAAGCTCTGAGCTGGGGCCTGGGGCATGTGAAGAAGAGGAAGGACAGAGATGTGGACTCATTCAGGGCACCTGTGTGTTGCAGGCATTTGCAGACGTTTGCTCATTTAGTGGTATATAAGACAACCCATGAGGCAGCAATGATTGTTCTCCCCATTTTGCAGGTAAGAAAACTGAATGCCCTTGCGAGTGAGTAGATGGCCCAAGGTCACAAGCATAGTAAGCAATAGAGCTGGGGTTCACACTCAGATCTCTCTGACCCTAAAATCTTGAAGACAAGCCTGGAAAGTTTTGGCTCAGAAGTAGCATTTGCCTTTTACTCTAGGAGTCACGGAGAACAGTGGAGCATGGCAAACCCCGCTCCGAGGTCAGATCCTCTCATCAGTAACCCCATAGTCCTGTCTGGGAGGAAATCTCCAAGCTTGGGGGTTCTGCAGGATTTATGAGTTCCATGGTAATGTCTGTGCCTTTTGATATCATTAGTGGAATATTAGCACTGGGCTGGACCTCAGAAAGCAGTGCACTTCCTCATCCCCTGCCTTCCTTCTGGGGCAGGCAGTCTCATTCACTTCTTGAGTCCCTTGACAGTGGAGTTTGGCACACACTAGGCACTCAATTAACGCTTATGAAATTAAAGTAAACGGTTTTAGGGATCATAAAACTGATGCAACAATGCTCGGAGTAGTTTCATGTCTTTCCTAGGTCACAGCTGTGACAGAGCTTGGACTAGAATCAGTTCTTCTGATCCCAGCCAAGTGTCCTTTCTATGCTGCTGTTCTACAATGTTGTTGTTAGTTTAAGAATCACAGGGAATTGGGGCTGAATGGGCCTCGGAAAATATTTATGCAGCATTTGCAAACAGTCTTCCTCTTCTATGTCCTCTCCAGCTCCATAGCAGTGGCTGTCTGCAGTGCTATGTGGAAAAAGATTCTGGGGCTCGAAAGAGGGCCATCATGGAGTAGTGACATCTGCCATGGATGTGGGAATGGCTAGAGGCAGCATGGGTGCCAATTATTTGCTGTTTTTTGATTTCCTATAAATCCTTTATTTTATGATTAAGAAAACTGAAGTCCTTTTTGCCTCCCATAAAATTGCCACTGGATGCCAGTAATGAGAGACCCCTCCACAAATCCCAGGTTTTCTAAGATCTGTAAGAAAAGCCAGCACTGGTTTGGGCAGAGATTGTGGACTTGAAGTTGGATGAAGAAATTTGCATACACGCTCTTATGTTCAGTGATGATGTGATCTTCAGCGTGTCTCTTCTTTCTGAGTTTCAATTTCTTCATCTGTAAGGTAGAGATATAATCACTGTGTCTCAGGGTTATTATGAAGAGTACATTAAGGAAAGTGTCCCATTAACTATGAAGCATGGTGGCACTCATTCCTTTTGTAGATTGCATTATTGGTCCCAGTTCTTTATCTCCCCCCATATCTGTGCCCTTTCCACGTGACTTTGCGGTTCTTCCCATTAAGGCAAAGTATATTTCCCTGGCCTTTAACTTGGAGCTTGATCATGTGACTTGCTTTGGCCAATGCAAAGGAACAGCAGTCACAGGACATCAGTTTGAGCTAGGCCTCCAGAGGGATCACATCTTTCCATTTGCTCTCTGTGCCTCTGTCACTGGCATGAGAAGAACATGTCCCAGCTAGCCTGCTGGTCCAAGGAGAGAAATGTGGAGCAGACTCAGACCAAACCTGCAGCTGCCCAGCTAAGCCCAGCATGGAGCAGATGACCCCCATCTGGCCTGCAGATGTCTGAGCTAAACAAATGCTTACCATGGGATGTGACTGAGGTTGTTTGTTATGCAGCAGTAGCTGGCCGAGGCACCTCTGAAAGCCATTTCTGGTAAAAAGCAGATTTCTCTCTCTGGGGTTGCAGTTTCATTGTGTGGTGGTGATTAATGGACAAAGTGCTACAGGAGGGGAGGAAGGGTACCTTGTCACAGATTTTCCTTCCTTCCCTCTTCTGCTTCCTGAGGGAGACTAGGGGCTCCTTGGACACCAAAATATCCAAAAGGTTGTGTGACAGCCCCTCACCCAGATGCATATCCATGACAGTCCCCAAGGTCACCACAGAGAATCAGCTGCATTGGTTTTGTTTCATCAGCCTGGCGAACCATAGTTTCTCCACAGCTGCCTCACACCTGCAGTCCCACTTCTGGGGTTCTCATTGCCTGTTCCCCGTTCTCTGCCTCTTCTCTGCATCCCACTTTGGCCTGGACTTTTCCTCTCTGCAGGAGAAGTGGAGGATTATGGGAAGGGCAGTTGCCCCAATTAGCTGCAGAGAGAATGGGACTCACCCCAGCCAGGGAGCAGGGTAGGTCTGGGGTGGGCAACTCAAGGGCAAAGAGGACCCGAAAGAGTCCAGGAGAATATGCAAAACTGTGCAGTAAAGAAGCAAAGGCTCAGCCTTCTGAGTCCTTTGCTCTGAAGTTCAAGCAGAAAATGTGAGAATTGATATGCTAAATGGATGCAAAGAAAGGAATTCTTCCAGCAGGTCCCCTGGTTGGAGAATTTTTTCCCCAGATAAAGAAAAGAAAGGTGATGGATGCTATAAAGCAATTTTAAGTGGCGTTTTTTCAGAGGCACAGACTGTTTGACCTTGAGATCACTGGGCTGAGAGAAAGAAACTGGGGCCAGAGAGGGGTGGGGACTTGCCTAAGATTACACAGTGATGTGGGGGCAGAGCAGGGGACTGGGACCCAGGGATGTGAGGTCCTGATTAGGCTCTTTCTTTGCTGAGCAGGTTTTCAGGACCAATCTGGTCCAAGACCAGGGCAGGAATTACCACCCACATGGTTCAATTTTCTATGGACTTAGTGGCTGTCACCTATCTTCTTGCTAGAAAGTACCCCTCTTCCAGTGTATAGCTCTTCTCATGGCATGGTCTTATTCTCCTTGTGTCTGAAGGGCACTGCTGGTTGCTTGCACTGTTGCTAGTAGGGCTATGCCCCTCTTGCCTCAGATGCTGACTATCCTGAGCATGGCTGCCGTCCCACATGGCTGGTGCCTGGGCTGCTGAGGTCCCTGATACAGCCCATAAAACAGTCTGCCATGCTGCTCTCTCTGGCCCACCTCGCAGGGTTGGGGCAGTCCACTCCAGCCCTTCCAGCTGCAGAGTACGGGGCCAAAGGAGTCCCCCACTCCCCATCTACAACCCTGGATCATTGCTTTCTCCTGGATTAACAACTTTATAGGATGACTGACAGGACATTCACTTCCTTCCAGAAAAAATCCATTTCTATCCTTGGGTAGTGGTGTTTCTTTCACCGTCTTGGAAAGGTAATCACAAAATGGTCCATGGTTGATGTATTTCTAAGAGTTGGGGTTTTCAGATAGTTTTATCCATGATCACTTTATTACATCCATGTAATAAGCAGGAAACTGACGCAAGAGAGTATAAGTGGCCAGCTTAAGATCACTCTGTTGGCTATTGTTGGAGTGGTGGTGTTATGGGCTGAATGTTTGTGTCCCCCCAAATATTCTTATATGGAAACCTTAATACACAATGGGATGGTATTAGAGGTGGGGCTTTGGGGGAGTAGTAGGTTTAGATGAGGTCATGAGGATGGTGCCTTCATGATGGGATTAGTGCCCTTATAAGAAGAGGAGGAGACAGAAAAGCAATCTCTCTCTCTTTCTGTCTCTCTCTGTTTCTCTCTCTCTCCATGAGCGCACACAGTGTAGCTGTCTACAGGAAGAGGACCCTCACCAGACAGTGAATCTGCTGGCACCTTGATCTTGAACTTCCTAGTCTCTAGAACTCTGAGAAATAAATGTCTGTTGTTTAAGCCACTCAGCTTATGGCAGCCCAAACTAAGATAGGAGGTGGGAGGCCAGGTCTCCTGACTCTCAGCCCAGCTTCCCTTCACCACAGTGTCTTTTGGAGAGGGTGGACTGTACCCTCTCACTATCATAGCTGAACATTTTGTTTAAGTCACTCCTGTGGGGTGCAGGCGCAGGAGGATGAACAGTGTCATGGTGATGGCTTAATGCTGTTTAACCAACTATTTTGGGGTGCAGGGCACGAGAGGGTGAACTTCATTCTATCCTTCTGCTGGGCAGGATGGAATGGAGTTGGCCGAGATTCAACAGCCTTAGTGACACAAAGTTGGAAAAATGTTTTTCTCTAAGAACACTTGTGGCAAGAGAGCAGGAACAGACATCTTGCTGTCCAACAACTGAGGTAATTAATATTCCATTAACAAGGCCATTACAACTCCTGAATAGAAATATACTTCATCTTAAGGTGCGAAGCCTACTTCTAAGCGAGGTGTAACAGCTGAATAAGCATACCTGCTGATTTATGTCCATAAAACTTAATTTATTAGCAATGTCTTAATTGTGATGGTGCACATAGTCCCTGAGCCATTAGCAAAATCCTCTAAAAGCCGCTGACGAGACTAATACGCACAATAAATGGGATGAACAGCACTTTTTCTGCTTCTGAGGCTATAGACTTGCTAATAAGGCCGGGCTGGTCTTTTAATGGAGGGGCCGGGTGGGCGGAGGGTGCTCCAGAAGAGTGATGGAGAGCGGCCTCGTCCCACACCTGGGGATCAGCCCCACAGCTGCATCTTGGAAGATTCGTGGTATCAGAATGTGTGGAAATCCCGGGAGAGGCCAGGGCCATGGGAGAGGCTCTCCAAGGCACAGCGAGTGTGGCACCGAGGTGGAGTGGGAGGTGGGCGTGGAGGGACAAGGATTCGTTCACTTTGGCTGGAGAATGACTCTGGTTCATGTATTGCCTCCTTCCCCCCGCCCCCTCCCTCCCATCCTTCCTTCCTTCCATCTTTCCTTCCTTCCATCTTTCCTCCTAGCACTGCCAGGAGCTTGGCCCTGTATTGAGCTCACACAGCACATTAGTACTTGGGTGTCTCTGGGAATGCTAAGAGGTGGCCCCTGGTCCCTTCTCACATAGATTCAGACAAGCTGCCCCCTGGAATGCCTGCACTCAGAGGAATGAAAGCCCGCTAGAGCCAACAACCCACAGGCTTTGAAAGGAATTATTTTGCACACTGCAGTATCCATCTAGATGAATTTAAGTTGCCAAACAGAATCTTCTCTCTCTTCTGATAACTCTGATAGTCAAAGAGTTGTATTCCTTGCTTCCTCTTCCTGCCTTCTCCCCACATGGGGAGAAAAGGTATCAGAGTCCTCATGATTAGGAGAAGCAATTCCAGTGGCTGCTGCCAACGTCTGACACCCAAAAGTGCTTTCGCGTTTCTTTCACGGACAACATTTTCTGAAAAGGACAAATGGGAAGAACGGCTTGAATAGATACCCTCCCAGACTGCCACGGTGGCAAGATCTTCACCGGGCTTCCCACTAGCAGCTCTGCACCACCCTCCTTTGCCCGCCACTGTCCATCACGGGGCACAAGTGAGCCAAGGCTCAGCACTCTCGGAATGAACTGCACTGGCGAGCCCTGCAAAACGGTGTCACGCTAGTTCTACCCAAGACACTTGTTCTAGTCAGCCGAACTTTTCAGCTAGTTTGAATTGGACATCTGTAGGAATGCTGGTCAGAACTCACTCCACCCTCGTGGCCCTTGGGGCTCTGGCTTCAATAGTTATAATTTTTCCCCTGCACAAATTGCTTAGCAACAGAGGGAGGGACAGGAACAGAATGCTGTGCTTGAGGTAAGGGGAGTGACACCGGGGAGTGACATCAGCAACCCCAAAGATAAGCAATAGGAGGCTGCGGAGCATGTGAGAACCTTGCACTTCTGCAGCCTTTCTCTCTTTGTCATAGCTCACTTCTGTCTCCAAGTCCCTTATAAGCCTCCACTCTCTCTCCACACCCACCCCTACTACAGAGAAAGCAGCTGCAAAGCACTTGGAAGGGTCAAGACTCTTCTGGATCCCAGCAAGTAACCACCCGTCAATAATGGTACTAATGCTAATACTACTAACAATAAACTCCTTGTAAACCATACATATGGAGTTGCCTGCTTTGTTCTTTGGTCTCAGGATACCCTTCAGTTTGGTGGGTATTATACTGTGAGCTCACACTTAGATAAGTTCTGTTACCAAATGACTCTTGATTAATGTAGTCCTGCTATGTGTTGCCCAGTACCTTTTTCACCAAACAAAGCAGAATAGAACCAGCAACATAAGAAAAGGATACTGGCTTTGAGATGCAGTCAAAATCCTGTTCTATTTTTTTTAAAGTCAACTTTTTGAGATATAATTTACATACAATAAAACTCACCTGTTTTAAGCATACAGGTTGATGAGTTCTGATAAATGTATACACCTGTGTAACTATCCCCCCAATTCAGATAAGGAATATTTCCGTCTTCCCACAAAGCTTCTATGACAGCTTACCACTGTGCAACCACAGTTCTGATTTCTATTGCTATAGATTAGTTTTCTCTGTTCTGCGGTATCATACAGTATGCATCCCTTTTTATCTGGCTTCATTTACTCAGCACAGTTGTTCCATTATCTGGATACAGCACGATTTGTTTATCCATTCATCTGTTGCTGGACATTTGGGTCATTTGCAGTTTGGAGCTATTATGAATAAAACTGTTATGAACATTTGTGTGCATGTGTGCATGTGTGTGTGTGTGTCTACACACATACACAATTTCTTTTGGATAACTTTGTAGGAGAGGAATTGTGGAATTGCTGGGTTGTATATGTTTAACTGTATAAGAAACTGCCAAATTGTTTTCCAAAGTGACTGTACCATTTTATATTCTCATCAGCAGTGTATGAGAGTTCCAGTTCCTCCACGTCCTCATCAGCTGATCTTGAAATTGACTTTTTAAGAATTGACCATTCCAGTGAGTGTGAAGAGGTGTCTCATTGTGGTTTTAATTTGCTCTGATGACTAATGTTGTTGAAGATCTTCTCTTGTGTTTATTAGCCTTTTGTTTATCTTTTATTGTGTGTGTGAAGTCTCTGCTCAGATTTTGCCTATTTAAGGAAATCAAACAGTTTGTCTTCTTGTTAATGAGTCATAAGAGTTTTATGTATTCTAGATAAGCTCTTTGACAGATACGTATGATGCAAATATTTTCTCCCAGTCTGTGGCTTGCCTTTTCACTTTCTTGCTTGTGTCTTTTAGAGAGCAGAAGTGTTTCATTTTGAAATCTAATTTATCCATTATTTTCTTTTATGACTATTGCTGTTTCTTTTCTGTCAAAGAAGTTGTTGTCTAACCCAATATTGCAAAGATTTTTTCTATCATTTCTTCTAGAAGTTTTATAGTTTTAGGTTTTATGTTTGTGTCTATGATCCATTTCAAATTAACTTTTGTTTATGATGTGAGATGGGGATTGAGTTTCCTTTTCTTTCATATGACTATCCAGTTCTAGCCCCATTTGTTTAAAACACTATCCTTTCTCCATTGAATTATGTTGGTGCCTATGTTATTGAAAATCATTTGGCCATAAATACATTGGCCTATATTCTGGATTCTCTAGTCTTTTCAATTGATCTATATGTTTATCCTTACTCAATATCATTCTATCTTGATATCTGTAGTGTTATAGCATCACTCTTGAACTCAGGTAGTGTAAATCTTCCAAATTTGTTATTTTTTCAGATTTTTTTAGTTATTCTAGATCCTTTGCATTTCTATTTAGTGTTAGAATCAGTTTATCAATTTATAAAAAAAAACCTTTAGAATTTTGATTGGGATGCATTAAATTTATAGATCAATTTGGGGAGAATGGACAGCTTAACAATACTGAGTCTTCTAATCTATGAATATGGTATAACTCTCCATTTATTTAGATCATGTAGTTTTCAGTGTAGAGGCATTGCAATCATTTCCTAAATTTATTCTAAGCATTTTGTTTTTTAATTTGACACTACTGCAAATCATACAATTTAAAAATTTTAACTGCCCTATTGTTTGTTGTTAGACTATAGAAGCACAAATAATTTATGTATATTGATCTTTTATTCTGTGATTTTGCTAAATTTTTAAATTTGTTCTATCAGTTGTTTTTCGGTAGATGCCTTGGAATTTTCTGCAATGATATCATTTGCAAAAAAGACCATTTAACTTGTTCCTTTCCAATCTTTATGCCTTCTATTTCTAATCCACATTTTTTGTTCTTACTGTAGTGGCAGGACCTCCAATGTATGGAAATTGTAAGGGTAGAATCCTTGCCTTGTTTCTGATCTTAGAAGTGCATTAAGTATGATTAGCTGTAGTCTTTTGTTTATTTGTTTGCTTTGTTTTCATAGACACCCTTTATCAGGTTGAGGAATTTCCTTAAATTCTTCGTTTGCTGGGAGTTTTGTTGTTGGTTATAAATTTTCGGAGTTACAATCCCACATTGGTATTGATTTAGGTATTTTCCTGTATGTTAAAATTAGTAAATATTGCATCAGGAGAAATTTTGGAAGAAAAAGGTTTAAAATGTAAAAATTAAAACTTAAGGATTAGTAAAAGAAAACACGGGTAAGTGTCTTCGTATCATTTATAATTTAGTGATGTGGAAGTCCTCTCTCAGCATAATCCCAAGTATAGAAACTATGAAAATAAAGAGTTATTAGATCAGACTAAATAAAAATTGTAAATTTCTGTTCTAAAGACGTCAAAAATATAGAAGACTGATTACTGCCTGGTTAAAAATACATATAACATATATGATAAATAAAAGGTTGTTATTCCTAACATGTAAAGAGTTCATATGCATCAATAGGAAAAATCAGAAAAACCTCTTAAATAAATGGGCCCAGGGCATGAACAAGTAATTTACAAAAGAAATACAAATATTCAGCAAAAGTATGAAAAGATGCTCAATATTAACAGGATTGAAATAAATACAAATTAAACAATAACAAATGTTATTTGGTAGATTGTCAAAGGTTAACAAAGTTGATAATATTCAGTATCAAGGAGGGTGAGAGGAATTCTGATATTGGTAGGAGAGCAGTTGGTATGACATCATTGGAGGATATTTGCTAACAGTTATCAAAAGTCTTAAAAATGTGCACTCTTGAGCCCACAATTCCACGTCCAGGAATTTATTCCAAAGCGCTAATTGAATAAGTGAGAAAACATGTATAAGGATGTTTATTGCAAATTATCGATAATATCAAATTTTGTATACAACCTAAATATCCCTCAGCAGAGACCTGATGAAGTAAATTGTGCAACAGTAGTGATTCACTGGAATACTATGTATCTATTTAAATGGAGTATGTGGATCTGTTTATTGAAATGAAAATATGTCCCTTGTTACATTAAAGACATTATGTGTATAGCTAGATCACATTTTTTTTGCTATAAAAAAAGGAAATATGCATATATGTGCCTAACATGATTGGCGCATAGTAGGCCCTCAGTAATTACTGACTAACTGTATGGATTTTTAAAGAAAGTTAGATGTATATACATCAAAATATTAACAATGATTATCTGTGGATGGAGGGAACTCAGATGACTTTTACATTTTCGGTCCATTTCTGTATAGTTGGAAAAATTTTTAATAAATGTGTGTTACTTGTATAATCAGGAATAACAGTAGATTTATTTATCTTTTAAAAAGAATGAAAAGAACCAATATGACTTGATGATGGACTGTAAATGCGGCATGAGAGAAATGGGGGTGTTGACGCGTGCTGGCCTGTATTTCAGCTTGGTGACTGCTTTTAGCGTTCTGTCTCCATGCTACATACAGAAATTAGGAGGAGGAGGCCGTGTGTGTGTATGTGTGTGTTGGTTATTGAATTTTCCACCTGTTGCACTGGGGGTGTCAGTGGGGTACCCAGTTGGATGTATGGATTTGGAGCTCCAAGAAGGAGACTGATTCCAAACCAATTGCTATGAATAAGTTGCAAGACAAAGTGTGGTGGATACAATCACAACAGTGAAGGCTGCTCCCAGCCGAGAGGGCTGCAGGAGGAGAGGGCAAGGGAGAGGCCCTGATGAACACCACCATCTTCAGGGAGGGTGGGAAGAGTCTCCAGGACAGAAACTAGAAGAGGAACAGACACTTAGGAAGGAGGGAACCAGTTGACAGTGGTATCCTGAAATAGCGAGGACCAACGCAGCCGAGAGGTCAAGCCCAGTGTGGAATGGAAAGTGCCCAGTGGTTGTGGCGATTAGCAGGGCATCCGTGGCCTTGGTGGGAGAGGTCTCATTGGAGTGGTGGGTACTGAAGCCACAATGGAATGAACCGCGGGGTGAATGCGATATGAGTTGGTGAGGCGATCAGTGTATTCGAGTCTTATGAGACACAGACTGATGAGACATTAAGAAAATAATTAGGGTGATAGCTGGAGGGAGATGCAAGGTTGAGGAAGACATTTTTTTACTAGAATGGGAGAGATTTGATCATGTTCATAGGCTGAGGGGAAGGAGCCAGCTGGAAGGGGGCTGTTGAAGACACTGGACAGGAGGAGAATGGCACCACACAGGGGTCAGAACAGGTAGGAAGGGACGAGACCCGTGGCACCAAGGGCTAGTGCTAGACCGAGGAGATGTCCCCTTCCACTATGACGAGGAGAGGCGTGGATGTGGTGGCGGCTAGGGTGGGGGCAATAATTAGATGAAGTTTCATCATCTCACTACGAAAGACCAGAGTTTTAAGGTTCCCTCTTGATGAAGTTGGCTTGACGCAAAGCAATAATGAAAGTTGCCAATGGAGGATGTGGCAGGAATCAGCCCGGGTGTCAAATCCACTCAGCCCCTGTGTGCAAATAGATAATTACCAGGCATCTCCACCAGTCGAATGGATCGAGATTCTTCCTGTGCGTAAGCCAGCACATGTTTAAGATTTCCAGAATACGGATTTCCGAAATAATGATTCTAATAAACAGTGGTTATCTTAACTTTATTTTCAGGCCAGAAAACACATCTTTTGATAAATTATTTCGCCGTCTATCCCCAAGTGCACCTCTCCGTGAAGCCTCCCCTCCCCCCGCCGGCAGCCACCCGAACAGCAGCTCCATATATTATTCATTCCAATCAAATAAGACACAGTGGTGCCTCAGTAAACTTGCTTTTCATATCAGAATTGCTCTTATTGAGTAATACACACTGCAGACCCCAGCTTCCAGCACCAGGCCTGAAATGAGCAATTCTCTCATTGTAATAATGTGCCTCTGTCATCTCCTTATTATCAGCATGATAAAAGATGAAATATTCACAGATGCTGCCCTCCTAACCTGATCACAGCTTGATATTTGAGCTTTGGAAATGAGTTTTATAAGCTTTAATATACTCCTTGGCGGAGTGACCCCTGAAATTAAACATTATTACAGAGCGGATATTTAAAAAGCTGGGGCCGCAAATTACATCAAAATGAAAATATTAAGGAGTATTACGAATATACCAAGTGGGAGCTCACAGCTCTGGAAGCTGTGAACGCTGAAGAACTCTACACGCGGGTGTCAAAAACATCAGAAAAAATAATAACAGCAGAGACACCTTGACTTCGGTTATTTTATACTTAGGACTAAACGAAATTATTTGAATGGATTTTTTTTCCTCCTGTAGGCTAGCTTTCCAGGAGGGGGGAATAAAAGCCCATTATTCTCAACTTTAGGTTCCTAATACATTTCACGCTTGGTTTAAAGAGGCACCTTCCTTTTTTTTTTTTTTTTCCTTGGTGCATGGGTAAATAAAAGAAATACCTAAATATAATGAAACCAAAGATCATGCTAAGAAAAAAGTGAGCAAACACGACTAGAAAGAGCCCCTGGATTCAATTTCCCCTGCGACAGGCACTCTGATGGACAGGCTCCCAACAACATCAGGGCTGCTAGAAACCCAGTGGGGGAGAGAGACGGGCCACTAGACTGCTGCAGGGCTGTGGCAGCTTCCAGATAGGGACCCAGGGAAACTTAGGAGCACAGTGCTGTCTGCTTGAGCCTCACACAGGATTTCTGTTCGCCTGATGGTGGGGGCTGGGCTCGAGTACTGTGAGTGCTGACCAGTGATTACTGGTCTCATGCCTACTCTCCTGCTGGGTTGAAAGCTTCATGAGGGCAGGGACTGTGTCTGGCTTATTTCCAGCTGTGCCCCAACATTCACTCCAGAACTCAGATAGGTGACCCTTAATAAATACTATATTTATTAAATGAATGAATGAATGAATGAATGAATGCAAAAGAACAAATGACTTTCCAGTTCTTTTCCTCCCCAGTCCCCAGAGGGGTTATTTGCCTCCATGCTCTTGCAGCAAACACACAAGGAGCTCTTCCAAGGCCTCATCTTTTAGTATTTACCAGGGGCTGTAAAACTAACTGGCAAATTATACTTGGAAGCTATTCCAAATATGTTGTTTTGATGCAATATACACATTTTGCTTTTCCGCTTGCCATTGAAAGCTCTGTTTTTTGGTTGATGCTTTTTTCTATTCATCTTTCTGAGCCTCTGGTTTCCTTGGCTATGAAACTGGAACACTACCACCTAACTTGTTGGTTGTCATCAGGAGGGAATGAGGGAGCATGTGCAAAACAATATGTTAGTCCCATTTCCTCTTTACTTCTTTTTCTGGCTCTGAGATGGTGCAGATGTATTGATTAATTCAAAATAATCGTTGTTTTCTTTAAAAGAAACAAATAAGTAAAAGTCCTATCCCTTAATGGTAGATCAATGTTTTATGTGCCAGATTTTCTATGACAAACCTCAAATATATTTGTGTGATGGAGAAGGGAAAAGAAATCCATAGTAGTATAGGGGATAAAAACATGAATTTCAGAATGGCTAGAATGGGGTTTGAGTCCTGACTTTGTCTATTTCTACCTGTGAGGCCTTGGGCAAGTTACCTAACCTCTCTGACACTCAGTTTCCTCACTTATAAAAATGGGAATAATGGTTATGCTTGCCTTATTTGCCAGCTTTATGCCAGGATGTGTATTTTTAAAAATTAAATATGGAGTGTAAGGACTAGGAGAGAAGGAACAAAACAGTTATTATTTGCAGATCTATGATTGACTATGTAGAAAACCCAAAAGAAACTATAGATAAATTATGAGAATAAAAATGAGACTTTAGCAGGGTTGCTGGATACAAAATCAATATACAAAAGTCAATTCAGTTTTTATACTCCAATAGTAATCAGTTGGGAAATTTAATTTAAAATAAGCCATTCACATGAGCAACAAAAATATAAAGGTAACTGGGAGTAAATATAACATAAGCTATAAAAGTTTTTTATGAAGAAAATTATAAAATTTTCTTGAAATACATTACATTAAGCCCTAAGTAAATAGATGTATCATGTTCTTGGACAAAATATCCTATATTATGAAGATATAAATCTTCCCCCAAATGCTCTTTTGATTCACTGCAATTCCAATTAGATTAACAGCAGAGTTGGAACTTGACAAGGTAATTGTTACATTTATATAGTATAACAAAGGTCCAAGATCCTCTTAAAGTAGAATAAGCAGGGGGGTGCGGGGGCAGATTTTCCTGTACTAGGTAGCAAGATTAACCATAAAGCTACAGCAATTAATGTAGTGATAGATGAATAAAACAGTGAAACAGAAGAAAGAGCCCAGAAACAAATCATGCATACATGGAAACTTGATTCTTGATGGAGTGGACGTTACAGATTGGTGAGAAAAGAATGGAAAATTCAATTGTCAGTCCTGGGAAAGTTGTATATTGTTACTGAAAAAAAAAGGGGGACTTTGGTTCTTACCCCACAATCTACACAAAGTTAAATTCCATGTGAATTAAATAATTAAAAATAAGGGAAAAACTAGAAAACTTTTAGGACATATGAGAATATGAGGATATTTTTATATGACTTATGAGAATATGAGAATATGAGCATATTTTCATGACCTACAGGTCAGGAAACATGCACACTAGAAAGAAAAAGCCTAATAAATTTGACTACATTAGAAGTAAGAATGTGTTCCTCACGAGACACCACAGAGTGAAAAGAAAAGCCACACCCTAGGAGAAGACATTTGTAACACATATAACCAAAAAAGGATTAATATCCATAATATATAAAGGATGATTGTGAATGTGTAAGAACAATACATTTGTAATAAAACAGTGGGTAAAAGACATGTGCAGGTATTTTTCATGAAAGGAAACACGAGTGGGGAATAAACCTATGAAACTTCACTGATAATCAGGAAATTGCAAATTAAAACCACAGTGAGATACAATTACATGTCTATCAGATTGCCAAAAATGAAAAAGATAGCAGTACCAAGTGCTGGTATGGATGTGGAGTAACAGAAACTCTCATCTACTACTGTTGGGAGAATACATTTGTACAACCACTTTGGAAAACTGTTGGGAATTGTCTAGCAAAGTTGAAAACATACACATATGCTAGGACCCAACAGTTCCATTCCCAGAGTATACCCAGGAGAAACTCTTGTACATGTATTCCAGAAGATGTGTACAAAAATGTTCACAGCATCATTTTCTATAGCAGCTAAGATAATGGACTAAATCAAAATGCCTCTCTGCAGCATAATGGGTAAAGAAATTGTGTTAAACTTATGCAATGGAATGCTATTCAGAAGTAAAAATGAATATATTACCAATCAATGTTGAGTGAAAGAAGGTAGTCATAGAACAGTACTTATTGCATGATTCCATTATAGAAAATTCACTACAGGCAAGTAAAATAATATTTTTGTTTAGAGATCCATAGGTGAATGGTAAAACTACAAAGAACATCTACGGAATGATTAAAACAAAAATTGATAACACTGGTTACCTCAGAGAGGAGTGGGACTGATAGGAAAGGGTAAAAGACAGGGGAGGAGTATGTGGGAGGCTTCTGAGATACTGGCAATATTCTATTTCTCAACCAGGGATGTGTGTACATGAATTTTTATTTCATTATTATTCTTCAGATGTTTTAAACCCTCTTTTGTATATTATTTTATAATAAAAAAACAAAGAAATAAGCTCAGAGATGGGAAGTGATTTGCCCAGAATGAGAAGTAGAGCAAGGATTTATCTTTTTGAGACCGGCCGCACAGCGCTCAGCCAGTGAGCTCACGGGCCATCCTTATATAGGATCTGAACCCGCGGTGGGAGCTCTGCTGCCCTCCCAGTGCCGCACTCTCCCGAGTGCGCCACGGGGTCGGCCAGTAGAGCGAGGATTTAAACCATGCTCTTCAGGCTGTTATCCTTTTAAAAAAAATTGGTTATGAATATTCATAAGATATAAAGCTGATTGTCACCCCTTGTGCCCAATGGCGCCCTTTTCTGAAGCATCAATGGATAACCCTCGGCCTTCTGTGTGTTGTGGCTCTCTCCTTTCATTGCAACTATGTGTTCCTTACTCCTTGAGTCCTGTGGCTCCTTCCTGTAGTGCGTAGGCCTCCCCCATGGGAAAAGAAGCTAAGTTATGAGCCATGTTTTTAAACAATTCGTCATTAGGAGACAACATTGAAACCCAAATACCAGATGTGCCAGTCATCAGCAAGAGGGCCAGTTTGCAAGTCCAAATTTCTTGAGCATTTATAAAATGCCAGAAATTTCTGGCAAATGCCAGAAAGGAATTGCCAGAAAAGCTGACATCAGAAAGAACCTTGAAGATAACATTGTCCAAATCCCTCATTTTATCTGAGGCTAGAAATTCACCCAAGGTCATAAAGCCAAGAAGTGGTGGAGCTGGGACTAGATCTCTCAACGCCTAAGCTCAGTGGGATGCTTAATCTACTTCCCATGCATAGGGTTAGCAACAACATTATACTCAAGATTCCTGAGAGCATTCATGATCCTGGAGAGCAAAAGAGATGAATAGTGCCTTTGTATGTTTACACATGGGTTCCCATGATTATGACCTTTGGGTTGTAATAATATAAATGATCTTCTGAATCATCAGAGAAACATTCTAGAATGTTCTGAACTTTTTTGGTGTTAACTACATTCTAGAATCTAGAATTTAGGGTATTCAAAAATCTTGGATCAGCAAATATTTGCTGTTGCCTAGCCAGTGCAAAACACAGAATTAGCATATATGGGGTTGGGGGGAGGCAGGCAAAAGCAAAGAGAAAAGTGTCTGTTTTTAAAGAACAGAGACCTTTGTGGAGTTGGATGGAGAAAGGTGAATCAAGATGATATGAAGGTGGTAGGATATTAGTTTTTGATTGCTGCTGTGACAAGTTACTCCAAACTCAATGGCTTTAAACAACATGCATTTGTTATCTTACAGTTCTGCAGGTTAGAAGTTTAGTGCGGATCTCACTGGGCTTTAAAATCAGGCGTTGGCAGGTCTGTGTTTCTTTCTGGACGCTCTAGGGGAAAATCTACTTCATTGCCTTTTCCATCTTCTAGAGGCCACCCACATTCCCTGGCTCGTGGCCCCTTCCTCCATCTTCAAAGCCAGCAACATTGCATCTATCTGACCATTCTTCCATAGTCACATTTTCTGACTTTTCCGCCTCCGTCTTTCACTTTTACAGACACTTCTGAATATGAGACCCACCCGGATAATCCAGGATTCTCTCTCCTCATTAGCAACCTTAATCTCATCTGATATCTTAATTCATCTTTGTCATTTTAGCGTGACATGTTTACAGATTCTGTGATGAGGACATGGATATTACTGGGGGCCATTATTCTGCGTACCACACATGGCATGTGTGGCAATTTACCACAATCAGATTTCTTGACTAAGCAGCATTTTCTGGAAGAACTGAACCTGCTTCCAAGGAGTGTATCTCTAAATGCCTCTGCATGATCTATATCTGTTTCTAACTTGCAGACCTGCCTATAACAGCCTTCTGGGGTTCCCCCATCATATACAGAAGGATTATTAGCACGAAGGTGGCAGGCACAATATACACACTAGGGGTACAGATGAATAAGACATGACTTCTGCCTAAAGGAGCCCACAACCAAGTGAGCTCACGTTGCAGTAGCAGTTGCTGTACAATAATTACCTTGAATGTTAGAGGTATAAAAGGATAACCATTTTATTTTGCAATCTATTCTCAACTGGAGCTGCTGTCATCTGAAGGCTCAGGTGAGCTGGACACCTGAGAAGGCCCCTCACGTGACTGGCAATTGACGCTGGTCATCAGCTGGGAACTCAGCCAGGGCCATTGACTGCCAGCACCAACCTGTGGCCTCTCCAGCATGGCGGTGTCTGAGTAGCTGGACTTCTTCCATGGCGGCTAACTCAGAACAAGCGTATTGAGAGGACCAGGCAGAAGCTGCATGACCTTTTGTGACAGTATCATAAAAGTTATATAGCAACACTTTCATGATTTTCTATTGGTGGAAGCACTCACAAGCCCTCTCAGATTCAAGAAGAGGGGATGTTGTCTCCACCTCTCAATGGGAAAGAGGCAAAGAATTTTCGGCCATTTGTTTGCAAACGACCACACCCATAAGACAGTGAGGGTAGTGATGGTGTATGTCTTGTCCACCCCTGTATCCCCAGCACCTCCCCCAGTGGCAGGCACGTAGAGGAGGGGTATAAATGTTCATTGAGGAATAATCATGATAACTAGAATTTTACTGAGTGCTTATGAGTTTATGATTTCATCTAGTCTCCATAGTAACATGGAGAGGCAGGTACTATTATCATCCCCATCTTACAGATGAGGAAATTGAGGCACGAGTTGGTTAGGGAACTTTCCATAGTCATGTACCTGGGAAGTGGGGGAACCAGGATTTGAGCCTGAGCAGTCTGTTTCCAAAGCCTATGCCCTTAACGATGGTTTCATGTCAACAGGGAATAAACAGTCCATTAAGACTCATGGTGATTAGTGCTACTGTTGAGAGCTGTACAAGACTCTGTGGGAGCACAGGGGACCAAAGCAGAGTGGGAACTCCTGGGAAGCGATTTGGGCTGGGTGCAGGTGGTGACAGGAAGGAGATGAGGTTGGGGAGGTGGCTAGGGAACAACTCCCCAGGTCTGGAGTATGTGCCTAAGGACTTTAGCCTTAAACCTGGAGCGAGTTGGGAACTGCTGGTTGTTTTGAGCAGTCTCTCTAGATGGGCTGGGTAGCAGGGAGAAGTTGCTGGAAAGGCAGCCCTTCTGAAAGCAGCCTCCTCTTCCAGTGCTTGGCTGAGTATGTCTACACATTGGTGAGCAGAGCCTGCTGCAGTGGCCAGTATGATAGACACCAGTATGATATAAAACCTTTGAGGATGAGGCACAGGAAGAGGAAATCAGTGGTGGCAATAAATGTGCAGAGCCATGTGGTATCTCACTGGATTCCACAGCAATCCAGGAATGAGGGGGGATGTTGTCTCCATTTGACGGATGAAGAAACAGTCCCAGAGAGGAAAAGTGACTTGTGTATGTTCACATAGCTGATAGGTGACATAGGAGCTAGGACAGTATCTGTCTGATGCCAAGGCCCATGAGTCCACTCTTGGGCCATCGGGTTGCTCAGACCTGCTGGATGACCGCTACGAGCTGCCCTGCCCCATCTCCAGGTCCCCAGACCAGCACTGAAGGTGAAAGCTCTGAGGGAAGGGCCATCCCTACAGAGTGCCATACCGGCCGCATGATTGGCAGGACTCTGAGCAAAATGAAAACGTGGGACCCCTTGTTAAACAATTGTTAAGAATTTCAGGACAACAGCAGCAAAGCACTAAAACCAAGCTTAGGCTCTGTGCAGCTACACAGTCACATGTCCATGAAGCTGGCCCTGGCAGTAATTTGCATGGCCACTGTGGATGTGCCTTCATCCTTACCCAGGTTTAGGACAGCTTGGGATCAGCTCACCTGGGCCGAGAAGCACCTGGGGTCTTGTCCCCTTGGCTGCATGCTAGAGGAGAGACCATGGGAGGCGAGGTGTGTGCTCAGCGGGGAGCACGTCCATCCCCCGACATTTTTGGAACTCACTGCTAAGAGAACACCCTCTCATGTCCTATGGAAAGGAAGTCAAACAAGAATTGTAACTCCCTGTGTTGGAGGTGTTCAGGTAATCACCGAGAGTGAAGCAAGAGGCTGAGGAGGCGGGGCCCCCGGCACCCAGTTCAACTAAGGCTGTGCCACTCCTTTTGGTTTTATGTGCTGGATCTTTCATAAGAAGTCCTCCTAGTATAAGGCCTCTGTTTATGTAAAATCATTTGGAAACCACGATGATCCTCACTGATGGGCCTTAATATCTCACTTTGTCCTATGATTAAGGGTACCATAGACTCGTCCATTTAGGTATTCTCACCCCATTGTCCCCAACATGGACCTTAAGGTGACAGTTTGATGACACTTTTCTGATGGTGCCAATTCATCCTCAACCACTTAATTGGCTATGAAATACCAATGAGAGGCAATTTAAAAGTCACCCAGGCCTGGAGAGAGCATGCTTTGGGTAGCTGCAAGGCTGATAAACTGACCCTTCCTAGAAACACGAGCCTGTGCCTTTGTGTGCCTTCTGTTTGAGTGGCACTCTCACACGTCAGTGCCCACCCCTCAATACCCCAGTGCACACACTTACACTACCGACCCCAATGGAACAGTGCCCACATATGCCCCGCTTACCCCTCTCACCAACACAGATGGGACTAACAGTGACAATACTGATATTAACAAACATTTTTTGAGCACCTACTGTGTGCTGAGCACTATCGTAAATGCTTTCATTTAATCCTTCCAACACCCCCTAAAGGGTGCTATTATTACTCCACATTATCCCCCTGGATCTGGGTTTAAACCCAGCCAGTTTGTCACCAGAACCTTGACTACTCTATGTATTCAGCTATTTGGTATGTGCCGCTAAGATCTGAATGTTCGTGTCTCCCCAAATCCATAGGTTGAAACCTAATCTCCAAAGCAACAGTATTAAGAGGTGGGGCCTTTGGGAGGTGATAAGGTCTTGAGGGAGCTGCCCTCATGAGTGGGATTAGAGCCCTTACCAAAGAGACCTGAGCGAACCGATCAGCCCCCTTTTGTCCTTTCGCCATGTGAGGACACAAAGAACTCGCCATCTATGAGAAACTTGCCGTCACCAGACACTGATCTGCTGGTGCCTTGGTTTTGGATTTCCCAGCCTCCAGAACTGTGAGCAATACATTTCTGTTGTTTATAAATTATGCAGTCTAAGATATTTTGTTATAGGAATCCAAACAGGCTAAAACACATGCCTACTATATTCAAGCACGTGAAACAAATAGTGAGCAAAACCAGTACATCAGGAAATTAACAGTCCACTGGGGAAGACAGGCACCAGTCACTCACCCAAATATAGAATCACAAGCAGTGATTAGGCTGCAGGGGAGAGGGACAGGGAGCTATGAGAACATGATAGGGCGCTATGAGAACATGATGGGGACCCAGTCTAGGCTGGGAAGGTCAGGGAGAGCTTCACTAGGAAGTGACTTCTCAGATGAAGATTGAGTGAGCATTAACTAGCTGCAGGGATTTCATTTTTACACAAAGGAAGGGAGGTATCAGGCAGAGGGGGACAAGGACAATGCAGGGGGAGGGGACTCCTCTAGGGTAGGAACAGTAAGAGGGAAATGACGACAGGACTGTTTTCACAGGAGACTTCATGTCTGCAGATGGCCCCAGTTAGCAAGAGGAATAAGGGCAGCTGGAGAAACACCTTATCCCAACCCACCCAAATGTGCTTGTGGAATTAAGCACCATAGCATGCACCATCTTGGGGCAGAGGCCTGGCTATTTGGGGTATGATGGGCAGACAGGGCTCATGTCCCACTCTCCCAGTTTTCCTTTGTGAGCTCGGGGGAGCTGCTTTCAAGATCTGGCTTTCTTCCCCTGAGATGAAGGTGGCTGCTTTTTGAGTCATGGCTGAATTACTTCTTGGCATCTGACTTCAGGAGTTTGTTAATTCAGGAAGCCAAGAAATCCAGCCAGGAAATAAAGTATTATCCAGGCAAGTAAGATGTGCATTCCAGCTGTCTTTGGTTATGACGGGGACTCTGTATTTTGTCCTTCCCTCCTTTTTCCTTCATCACAGGAAGCGTCTGCTTATCATTGGTCTGCCTGTCCCAAGGTTGCTCATTTCTCATTTTTTCTATATTATTTAGGACTAATGCTTGCAAGTGTCATAAGCTCAGTTGGAGTTAGCAAAAAAGGGGGATTATCATAGGGATGCTGGAGTGTTTCATGAAGTCCAAAGAGAAATGTGGCTGGGCCCTAGGAGCAAACAGACCCAGGTGGTGGAGCACAAAGCCTCTCTCCATTTCTGCAGCTGGCAGGGAGGATGGGGGCTCTGCTTCATCCCCTCAGTCATGGGTAGAATAGAGAGAGCATAGAGAAGAACTAGTCCTACCCAGGAAGCAGAAAAACGACCACCGTGCAAGAGAAAGGGGATGTTCTCCTTCTGGCCATTAACTGCAGAAACTTTCCCCATGAATGAAATGTGGTCCAGTGACTATCTGGACTCGACCAATCGGATCAGCCATCTCCCCCTCACCAAGAGAAATAAGTGCAGGGATGTAGAGAGGAGGTGGTGTTGCTTGACATAGCCTCCTTCCGAGCTGAGTTAGAAATGTGAGGCAGAGGGAGACGACTTCCCCTCAATACTGACTAGTTGAGTTGGGTCTCAAAATGTCACCTAAATGAGCAGAGCACTCATGCAGACCCTGTCCCTGCCTTTGTTCAGGTCTCATTTAATTTTGAGTATTCCCCTGCTCCCGATGTCAGATGTGGGCATTGGCTCCTCATGGGTCCATCTGCCCGCCACATGGCTACATTGGAAGGGGAGGCTTATTTCCTATTGGCTCATACACTCCCAATGTTGCTTTCTCAGAAGTCAGAGCTTACTGCTCATCGGTCCAGCTGTATACATCTTAGTACACCAAAAAAGAGCAATGCCCGAAAGGAGCACCTTGTTGTATCAGCATTTGCCAATGGAGGTAAAGTTACTTTTGCTTTCTTATCACAGCTCTTGAAGAACATGAACATGCCCGATATTTGCTTTTTCCTTTTTATGTCTCAAGGTACTATAATCATGGACAGAATTTTAAGAAAATCCTCAGAATGCATTTTGAAGCTCTAGGTCCAAAACGTGGCAAAGAGTTAGAAAGGAGGCCATTCCTTCTGCCTCTGCATGGAACATACGCAGCAAAGTCTGGGTCTCAGAACGGGGGTTGAGAGTTCTTCCTTGGGTGTTCTGTCTCAGCCCTTGGGGTGGTAGTGGCTGCTTCTTTTATCTGCTTTTCTTATATGCTTCAGGGTTCTCTTTACTTTTCCTTTGTTACTTCAATCTCCTATTATAGTTGCTAATTCTTGTACTAAATTTTCCCTGTTCAAATTACTGTGTGTTTTCTCTCTCCTGATTGGATCTAGACTAATATGTACACCCAGATTGAAGAGATATGGTTATATCAAAGCATCGAAATACCATCATGCATCTCTTAATGATGGGGATATGTTCTTAGAAACACCTGGTTAGGTGATTTTTGTCCCCTTGCCCCTAACACTTCAATGCATTTACACTGACTTACGTCTGCCAGACCTGCATTTCTGTGACTGAGGATTTTTCCTGGCTGTCAAAGCTTCTGTAGCAGGTAGAAGTGTTGGGGGAATTAACCTTTTCTTTTGGAGCAGCCCTCAACCAATGACTGAAAGGAGTGGTAATAAATACCGCAGTCTCCTTGCTCCCTGCATGGGATAACCCTGGCGTATGTCTATTCTGACCACCTGAGTTTCCATAGTGGGGTGAGGCTCCACTGCCCACAGCAATAACTGGCACAATAATGCACCTTTATTGTCTGCCTTTCCTGCTCTACTTTCCCACTTCCCTGACAGCATTTCTTTCACTTCCCAAACAAACCACTTGCACTCAGATCCCTTTCTCTGGATCTGCTCTGGGGGGACCCAACAAAGGCTTTTATCGAAGGTCACACAATGAGGCAGTGGTAGAGAGAGTTGGAACCCAGTTCTCCAGCTCTGTAATCTAGGTTCTGTGCACTGCACAGCTCAGACCCTGTGTTCTTAGCAAGTCCTGCTCCAGATAAGATTGTACAGGTGAATTCATAGTTAGTTCTCAGCTAATTCTCAAACTGCCAGCTTTCTACCTGGTTACAACAGTGTTGAAGATGCTGGTCACCATGTTCTCAGACATATATGCCCTTCCAAAAGTAGCCTCTTCTACTCAGGCCCCTGCTCACTAGGAGAGGGCCAAAGTGTCCTGCTTATAATAACATGGAGAACTTTTGCTGAAATTTCTCTGTATGCCAGGGATTTTGTTAAGCACTTACCTGTACTGGTTCTTGCAGTCTGTACCACAGTCCTATGTGGTAGGTCTTGATTATGTAATTCTTTGGTTCTAAGACACACCATCCATTTATTAATTTTGGGGAGGTAGGGGGACACTATCACATTAAATGCATACATCAACTATAAGACACATCCCAATTTCAGAATGCTAAAATGTAAAAAGATACAGGATTATCCTCAATTAACAATAAGGCTTTGGAGACTCAAAGAGGATAAGTAATGTGCTCAAGCTTGCACAGTTAGTAAGTGGTGGAGCTGGAATTCAAACCCAGGTCTGTTTGATCTTAAAACTCGTGGTGATGAGAGGTGACCCAGTCCTTTCTCTTCTCTTTCCTCTCCACCACCATCCCCCCAGCTGGTTGGCCCAGATGTGTCCACCTGATCTCCAGCTGTTGCAAGCACTGCCTTTCTCCCAGGAATGAAGTACTGGCGCTCAGGGAGACTGAACCTGCCCGAGCTGTTGAACTTGGAACCTGGGAGGGTGGGAGACTTGGCAGGACTTAGACAAGCTGAAGAATGGGGGAGCAAACACTGAATGGAAGGAGGCAGCTTGGGGAGGGAGGTAAATGGGGAAGAGGCCCGAAGAAGGCCAAATGGAGAGAGTTACCAGCTCCTGGGATGTCCTCACTCTCCTTCCTCCAGGAGGGTTCTAGAACATTCTCCTGAATAAAAATAATAGCATTTATGTGCCAGGCACTGTGTTAAGACTTTACATACATGTAGCTATCACGACAACCCTATAGTAGGTTCTATTCTTACCCCATTTTAAGAGGGTAAAGCCTGTGGAGGACACAGGCTTACAGCTGGAAAGTGGCAGAACTGGGTTTGGATCCATGCGGTCTCCATCCAGAGCTGTGCTTCTCCTTTCTATGTAACTTTAGTTTGGGATTAATAGAAACAATAACAATGAACCCCAAGCCACGTTTTTTTTTTTTTTCACGCTGGTTTGCGTGAGTTTCTGATCTTTGGCAATAAGCAGTGCCTTCTAGGACAGAAGTCTTCATGGAGGGTTTTGTTTCCCCTCTGGGGTCATCCTGCTTGACTATGGTATCAGTGATAACATCTTCTTTGTATTTTTACAGAATCTTTTTCAAAGCATGTACTCGAATCATAACTGAGTGTTTGATTTTGGGGCTGAGTGAACATTGTTATTTCTCTGATACTCTACATCTCTTGGGCACATGGTGACCCTGACTTGCACAGATTGTTTGGTTCATCTGAGCAGTCCATGTTCTGGCCACTCCTTCTCCCCTTCACTTGATGGGTGAGCCCATTGGAACAGGGTTTTACTCCTCCACATAATTTATTTACTAATTCACATGCTCCATTAGTAGTCAAGTGTCTACAGAGTGCCTCCTCTCTACTAGATATTGCACTGGTGACTAGAGAGCTCAAATGACAGTGTCCCTGGCTTCAAGGAGCTCACGGAGAGTGGTGAGGGGAGGTGGGTGGGGAGGAAGAGGGTCATGATGACACCACGGCATCCCAAGAGCTACCTTAGAGGCCAGCACAAGGATGCCAAGACTCTAGAAGGGCAGCGTTTTCATCAGACTGGGGCTTCTAACGAGGCTTCCAAATGAGCTGACCACAGTGCTGAGGGACTGGTGGGTGTTAGCTACATGGTGAGTGGGTGGGGGGCTGGGAAGATTTGAAGCAGAGACAATAGCAAGTGTCAAAGTCAAGAGAAAGTTAGGAGAACTGAAAGTCTCCTGGTATAGCAAAAGCACAGGGTGAGTGGGTGTATGGGAAGAATGACCGGGAGATTGCACCCAAGAGGGCTGCAGGGGCAAGACTGAGAAGGGACCTATAGTGGATAGAATTATGTCCCCCCAAACTCATTGAAGCTTGAATTGTGTCCCCCAAGTTTTATGTATTAAAAACTTAGCCCTCACTGTGACTGTAAAGAGAGTGGGAAATCCTATTATGGTAATTCTAAGATGGGACCTTGAAAAGGTGATTAGATTGTAGGACCGTGCAGTAGTGAATGGATTAAAAATGGTGGTCAGGGGTGTGGTTCTGAGGGCTTTAAAAGAAGAGGAGAGTCTGTCTGTCTGTCTCTCTCTGCTCTCTCTGCTTCCACCATCTTGCAATGTGAGACCCTTGAGTCACTGTCACCACCACCAGATGGACTTTGGACTTCCCAGCCTCAGAAACTGTAAGGAATAAATTTCATTTTCTTTGTAAATTACCCAGTTCTATGTGTTTTGTTATAAGCAACGAAAACAGACGAATACAGGACCTTACTAACAAGTAGAGGAATTTGGAGTTTATCCTAAAGGCAATGGGGAACCGTGGAAGAGTTTCAGCAGGGGAGTATTGCTGCTGGGCAGTGGGGTGGTGGGGTGGAGTGGCATGTGCACTGTCAGAAAATCCAGTTGGGAGGTGGCTGCTCTCATCCATGAGAACAGTGGCAGTGGGGATGGAAAAAAGAAAACAGATCTGAGAGATGTGTGAAAGGTAGAATTGGGATCGAGTGGAGCAGTGGTGAAGGAGAGGGAGGCGTCCTTCATCCTTAGGTCAGCGGCTCGGTGACTGTGTGGCGGTGGCACTGTTTACTGGGATGCTGGTGGAGGGGTGGAGCTGGGCTGGGCTGGGGAGGGTGAGTTCGGACTTGAATGTGCTGAAATAGATGTGCCTGTGAGACATTTCGGGGAATGTTGGATATCTGGGGCTAGAACTCCAGAGAGGGATGAGAACCAGAGACACCAATGATCAGACAGCATCCTACCACTGCCTTGGGAGTGAGATATGATGAGGGTTTAGAGAAAATTCTTTTGCTTATCTTAGGCATCTTGGATCTTTTCTAACAAGTTTTTTATTTGGAAAATTCCCCCATCTGTTTTTGGGGTGTGTAGTCAAATTGCAGTGTTGGTGCACCCAACACCGATAGTTTCCCTGGGGAGATTTATCTTCCTATCCATTTGGATGTAGCATGTCAGGGCTGATGTTGAGGATTTTGCTGCTTGCGGTTCATTGATACGTTCCTTGCATTTGGTATCCATAGTCCTCTGGCCATCACCAAGTCAACAGGATTCTAATATTCCTTTCCCTGATCCAACCAAAGCTCTTTGTAAATTGGACTCAGCAGGAGTAAGTCCAGTGACCTCATAAATAGTGGAAATGATTGCAAATCAGAATTCATATATGTTCCCAACTCAGTGGGTATCCTTCTCCCCTACAAAGGAAGCAATCATCGCTTTCAAATTTCTGTTTGCCCTTTTACTCAGCTATGTTGGAAGAAAATATATAGAAAGATTTTGCTGTATAAGCCTGAAAGGTCCACTTCTTCCTCCACTCTTACAAAACAAAAATCCTGCGTCTGGCCCTGCGTAGTCAGGTGGTCCCACTTGGGGAATCTCCAGAGGTGTGAGGGCCTAGATGGGGGCTCACAGAAATGGTCTTCTATGGGCACCTGGGAAAATAGTTCATACGTAAAGAAACACTTTAAATTTTTGTGGCAGAGGCTGCTAATGTTCCATCAATGTGTCTTTCCCCTCCTTCCATGGTACACCACATTTCCTTGGCATGGAGGTGGGGCCACATGCCTTATTTTGGCCGATGACCATGGGCAGAAGTGATTACGTCCCTAAAAGATGATGACGCAACTGGATGAAGGAGCTCGAGTCCCTGAATGACTGCACGGAGCAGAACCCCACCTGTGGAATGCTATCATGAAGGGGAAATAAGCCTTTCTTGTATTTAAACACCGATATTTTGGAATTGTTCATTGTGGGAGTTAGGTTATCTTTTCTAATATGCATTTCTTTTCTGAGCCCTGATTTGGTTTGTATGGAAAAGTCTCCCCCTCTCCCTTCCTTCTCTAGCCCTGCCTCTGCTTTTCCCTTCAGAGAAATACATGAATCCAATAACTTCTGGTTTGGATGCCTAGAGTGTTCCTAAGGTAGAGGGACAGCAAGAGATTGGTTGGGAGAGAGCCTGGATAGTCTTGGATTCTCATCCTGCATGTAGCTTTTACTAGCTGCTAGTTCACTTAATTTTGTGCAACCTCAGTTTCCTCACTTGGGCAATGCACATGTATGAATATGAGAGGTTGTTGTGAGGATTGACGAGAAATGTATGTGAAAGCACTTTACACACTGTAAAGCCCTGTATGCCTGTGGGTGGCTATCGGGGAAGCAGACGGGGGTTGAAACTTTCATAAGTGATGTCTTCATTCCCGTTGTTTGTTTACCTTCCCTCTGCAATTCTGGGGGTCCACATTCTTTCAGTGAAAACACCGATGTTGTACCCCCCAATTCTATCAAGTTGCACTGGTAGAAATATTCCTTGAATAGTATTTATAGAAAGTAAATTTAATTTTGCCCACTCTCCAGGCTTTCTTCCTCTTCTTTTAGTTGCTGCGAGAAATATGGAAAAAGAATTCATAGCGGAGTTAATAAGTCAATTAAATTTCATTTAGTTTACAAAAAAAATCTCCATTCTAAAACCTCCCAAGAAAAAAAAGTACATCTATTCACAAATTGCAACACTGTTTTCTGAATAAACAATTTCTTTTTGTATTTTATTGTTTTTATGTCCTGAAAGGACAGAGAGATTCACCAGTCCTGGAATTTCCATAATTTAAGAGCAATCATTTGCTTTTTCTAATTTGTCCTAATGAGCTCACATTTTTTCTTTGTCAGACCCATTTTCTCTGGCAAAAGGTCATCACGGGCAATCTTCCGTGTCCGCTGGGTATAAATTGTTTTCATAACAATTTTCATTTGCCTTGGAAGATGTGCCAGGCTGAAAACATGGCCACTTTGTATCTATGACACTGTGCATCATGTTTCCCCCATTTACTTTGGTATATCAACCTTCCAAATAATAATAAGCTATGGAATTAGTAATACTAACTGATGATGTAGACTGACAAGACTCCTTCCCTGCCTAAAGGTTTTGCTCACAGATCCTGCCTTCCAGAACTACACAGTTGTCTTGCCGCCTCTCTGTGGCTCCCTGATGGCTTCAAATCCCTTATTTCTCCTCTCCCACCATGGAGAGCTTTCCAGCTGCCCTTGCCTAGGAATTGGACATCAATTCCCCTTTCCCCTGTTCCCCATTGTTGAAGGCTGGTCAGGCCCACTCCCACCCCCAGCCTCAGCTCCTATAGGTCCTGAGCCAAGCCTGGGACACTGTGATAGTTGCAGAATGGGAGAGGTTCAAAAAGCACTGCATTTAATATCTTAATTCTCCAAAAGTTCAAGCACGTATTCTATTGATTCATTTAACAAATATTACTAAGCATCTCCTCTGTTCCAGGGACTGGGCACAAAGACAGAAGAGAACACATTCCTGCCTGCAGAGTGCTGACAGTCCAGTAGTGGAGATGGACAACCATACAAGAAATTATACTGCCATTGTGTGAAGTGCAGAGACAGAGAGGAAGCTGGGCGTCAGGCTGAAAGTCTCTGCTCAGGCTCAAGTCAGATCCAGCATTCTAATGGAGGAGCTAGACCGGCACTGTCCAACAGGAAAATGATGAGAGCCGCAGATGTCAATTCAAAAACTTTTAAAAATAAAAATTTAAAAATTTTATGGTAAAATTGACTTTTTCTTTCTTTAGGTGTTCAGTTCTGTGAATTTTAACACATGTAATAGATTCATGTAACCATGACCACTGAGTATAGAACGGTCCCATCATCCCAGAAACCCTCCCAAGCTATCCCTTCATCATCACATCGCCCCAACCCCTAATCTCTGGCAGCACTCATTTGTTTTCCAACACTACAGTTTGGTCTTTATGAAGTCTGTCAAATAAATGGGATCATACACTGTGTGACCTTTTGCAATTGGCTTCTTTCACTCGGCGTAATGTCTTTACGATTCAACCAAGTTGTTGCGTGTATCAACAGTTTGTTCCTTTTTACTGCTGAGTAGTTTTCCGCGGCATGGAGGTATCACAGTTTGTTTATCCATCTGCCCAAAGACATTTGAGTTGTCTTCAGCTTTTGGTAATGACAGAGAAAGCTGCTGTGAACATTTCTGTAGGGGGTTTTGTGTAAACGTAAGTTTTCATTTCTCTACTGTAAATGCCCGGGGGTAGGATTGCTGGTGTGTGTGGAATGTGGATGTTTAACTTTGTAAGAAACTGCAGAACCTTCCTCCAGAATGGCTGTGGCCCTTGGTGTTCCTGCAGCGATTGATGAGCGTTTCAGTGGCTTCTCGTCCTCATCTGCACTTGGTGTTGTCAATATCTTTTATTTTAGCCATTCTGTGGGTGTGAGGTGGTATCTCATCATAGTTTAAATTTACTTTTTCTGAATGACTAGTGATGCTGAGCATCTTTTCATGTACTTATTTGACCTCCTTGTATCCTCTTAGGTGAAGTGTTCGATTAAGTCCTTTGTTGGTTTCTTATTATTGAGTTTTGAGCGTTCTTTGACACACTGGATGCAATCCTATGTCAGACACATGGTTTGAAAACATTGTTTCTCAGTCTGTAGCTTGCCTCTTAGTTATACTGTTGGTGTCTTGGGCAGAGCAAACGTTTTACATTTTTATGAAGTCCAATTTATCAGTGTTTTCTTTTGTGGATCATGCTTTTGGTGTCATTTCTAAGAGTTCTACGGACTTTAAATTTTCTACTAGCCGTTTAAAAAAAAGCGAAAGGAAACAGGAAAAATTAATTTTAATAATGTATTTTATTTAACCCAATATTTTCGAAATCCTGTACTTTCAACATGTAATCATTTAAAAAATTATTGAGGAGATATTTATTTTTTGTTCTTTTTTTGTCCTTAGTCTTCAAAATCCACTGTGTATTTTATACTTAGGAGCCATCTCAGTTCTGACTGGCCACATCTCAAGTGCTCAGTAGTCACATATGGCTAGTGGCTACTGTATTGGAGAGCGCAGAGCTAGACCATGTGAAAAGTTTTGAGAGGTGATGGTTGACAGCTCTTGAACCCCTCACCCACAGTGAGGGTACAAAAGGAGATTTGGGGAGGATTTGGGGGGATAATTTCCTCAGAGACAGCTGTGCTGTGGGTTCCACCCCTTTCCCCTGGGAAGGGTGGTACCTACGACCTCTTAATCTTAAGCCAGTTGAAGGGACCACAAGGAGAGGAGGATTTGGGAAGAGGAGCTTTGTGAAGGGAGGCTGTGAGTCCCAAGGGGAGGGGGGTGGGGGGTGGGGGCTGCCTTTTGCCTCAAGCCTTGAAAAAGGGCTTTATTGGGTCACTTGGAGAGCTTAATGCACATCTCCTCTGGTTTGAGGGACACAGTTAAGTGGTGTCTGATTTACACCTAAGAAACCTAAAGTTCTTATGATGATATTTCTTTCTTTTATTTATTTATTTATTTATTTTTTATTTTTATTTTTATTTTTTAATTTTATTTTGTCGATATACATTGTAGCTGATTAATGCTCCCCATCACCAAAACCTCCCTCCCTTCTCCCTCCCCAGATGATATTTCTTTCTAAGGAGAAAACAGACCTATAGTTACTAGAGGTGGGAAGGTAGGAGGGTGGAGGGGGGGATAAGGAGTAATTGGGTAAGGGACACAAAAAGTAACTATGACTTGTAATGATGAACATGCTAATAATATTGATTTGACCATCACATACTGTACACAAATACTGATAGTCAACTCTGTGTCCCATAAATATGTATAAATAAGAGTAATTTTTTTTAAAAGAAAAAAAAATGTTTTAGCCATTGAAAAAAAAAAAAAAAAAAAAAGAAACCTAGAGGTCAAGAGACTGAGTGAGGCAGCCCATGAGAGCTGAGCAGAAGCTGCTGCCTTTGGAGGCCCTGCACTCCCATTTATTGGGATAGAGAATGCAGGACAGTGTGGGAGGGTTTCCCGAGAATGTGCAAGAGAGAGAAAGCCAGTGTAAGGTCCTGTTAAAGAGAGCCACCTGGAGGGGCAAAAGGACCTCAATAGAGAGAAGCCGGAGGTGTCACGCTGTGCCTTGTAGCTGGGGCAGGACACGTGACTGCCCTAAACAGAGACACATCTGCGCTCATCAGGACCACTGCAGCAGAGAGGGAGTGGGGTCTCAAGAACCCAGGAGAGGAAGGCGGCTAGCAAATGGGAGAGGGGCAGAAGCGTAGGTCATGGAAAGAGAAGAGGTCCACTATGTCCCTATCCTCTGGCTGCAGGCTCCCTCCCTGCAACAGCCTGGAATGGGCAGAGTGGAAAAATCTCAATGTTAAGTCAGGTTTAGAGGTTTAATTATTACATGAGACAGGATGTTTAAATTACTGACTTTAAACTATTTGGGGACTTAGATGAATATGTCTGTACTTCTCGCCTGCTTACTGTCATGGTCTCGTACCCAGTCTCCTGCCTTTACACTTCTGTTGCCTCTCTGCTATCCATCCTACTCAATGAACTTGGGTAGAGGCCCTTGAATCCCAATTCTGATCATGCCATACTTCTTCTCAAAAACCTGTCATTGCATACCTCTCAAGACTCCATGGGATAGAAGAAGATGCTCTCTCTATGCAGTCCAAAGGTGTCATGGTGATGGTTGTGGTGAGGGTTTGATGATGGCAGTGGTGCAACAAGGAGTGGCAGAGAGTACATCTATCTCAGGTGCCCCTGAGGCCCTTGCCCAGAAAGTCCAGATGGAGTTTAGTTTGCTTTCAATGGGGGAAGTTAAACACATTCTTAAGTGAAATCGATCAATTGGAAATGTTAAAATATCAGTAGGTTGTCACTGAGTGAAAATAACTCATCAGTCAATTAATCATCAAATGCATTTGATGGAAAATATGAGACTAGACTGGGTGATTTATTAATTCACGAAATATTTATTGAACCAAGTCCCATGCTAGGGAGCTGGGAATACAATGTATGAGTATTAGTCACAGTCCCCGACCTCATGGCATTAACAGTGTATTAGGTGAGATGTAACCAAGAAATGACAGTGAAGTGTGAGGACTGTTATGGTGGAGGAAGTTCTGAGTGCTTTGAATGCCCACAGCAGAGACAGTGGTTTAAAGCCTTACAGTTTTGGGTTTCTAGCATTCTGGGATCTAATCTAGAACCATACACAGACTTGGAAAGGAAACAAGTATCAGATGGCTGCAGACCCTGTGAGAAATGGAAAGAAATAGCATTATTGGGTTGGGACAGAACAAGGAAGGCAAAGGCAGGAAAAGAGCTGAACTGTCCAATAGTAAGGGGGGAAAACAGGATTACACTCATCAATCATGGAAGAAGGAAAAAAAGGACCAAAGAATTATCATTTGCTTTTTAAATCATTTATTGATTCTCCACAATGTGTATAAAACATTCAGATTTTCCAGATAATGGTTAAAAATGGATGTTAGCATGATGCAGCCCATCTGCAGTGACAGTAAGAATGCACCAGGTCTCTGGTCTACCGTGCAGGAAGTGACTGACCAGCAGCCCCATTGCTGAGCTCCGAGATCCTTCACGTGCTTGCCTGGAGGCTGTGCTCCCTGCAGGCTGTTCCCAGCAATGGCACAGCATGGCAGGGATACTAAGGCCGACCTGTAGGAACACTAGCAGACATGGGGCTCTTCCGGCAACCGTGGCTTGAGAACTCTCTGACAGCCTGCCGACTTTCCTTAGAATTGTGCGGCAGTCTAGGATGCTTCCACCAAACCTTTCTTTCTTCCTTCTCTAGTTCACTTGGGGTTAGATCTACCTGCCAGCCTCTCCTTCACCCTTCCCATTTTCCATCACAGGTGCGTCCCCTAACAAATTTTTGGCACATCTAATCCTGTCTGGCATCTGCTTCTCAGAGGACCCAGACTATAAATCTTCTCCTTAGAGTGTCACAAAAGAAATAAATAGATGTTTCTGGAGGCACCTTTTAATCCAGAAAGTGTGAGGTGCTGTCTGGATTGGTGCAGCAGAGGAAAGCTGCCATCCAGGCCATGTGGCACATCATCACACATACACCGGGCTCAAAGCTTAGCTCTTCCACCTATGGCAGCGTGATCTGGGGCAAGTTACTCAGTCTCTGCCACCCCCAGTTTCCTCACAGGTTTTTTGTAAGGATTAATTGAGATAATGCATGTAAGGGCTTATCATGGTATTCGGCACAAGTGAGCTGGTTGGGGCTGGCCGCTGAGGGCTTCATTCCCTCTGTCCTCCACCACCAGCATCCCCCTCCCCTATACAAGAAGGGAGGAAACACAAGTGCAGTTGCTTATCTTGTATACAGGGCTTCTTGCTGCACTGTCCTTTAGCACTGCTTCCCCAAGGTCCTGTAGAGCTGGGTCCTTTGCTTCATCCTCTGACTGCCTGTTAATGTCCCTCTCTTGGTTCTGAATGTGCAGATCCCGTATGGCTCTCAGTGGATCCCCCAGCACCCCTTTCCCAGGAACTGCCCCTCCCCCACCCACATGATCACCCTGCGAGCTGCAGTGTTGGTTGGCTGGATACAGTTGATTGTTCAGATTGTGGCACCTGTCTCCAAATGAGCCATCGATGCTTTCTCTAGGAATTTTGGACTCAGAACTAGGGGTGTTAGATCTGCCTCTCTCTGGGGGTAGCTGAGGCCATCATGTCTCAGGCTCTGAAGCTGTTGGCAGCCATGCTATCTACTGTGTGGGACAGGCCACACAGAGGTGAAAGAATGTGGTTGTCACACAAGAGAGGGAGAGAGGTCTGGCAGGATTCAGTTCCTTGCTTTGGTTATTCCTTAGGTTTTGTGAGACACCCAACACTGTCACAATCAACTCCCTCTTCGCTTAAGCTAGTTCGAGTTGGGTGTCTGTCACTTGCGGCCCAGAGAGTTCTGACTAATGAAAGCGTGTTCTTGTTCCATGTGTCTGTCCTGCCTTCCCACCTTGACTAAGAGTCTCTCAGGGGAAGATACTACACCCATCATTCTGTTTCTGCACTGAGTGTCTGGAATAGTACCTGGCCACTGCAGCTTCTCAAGAGAGACATGCGGCTGCCGGAGGCTGAGTCAGATATCCTCCTCATGGAAGGTTTCTGTGTATTCCACACATGATGTCAGAGGGCTACTTTAAAACCTATGCTTAAAACTCTGGTCTAAATGTGCTAAAAATGTTTTGTGGCAAGGACTGTGGATCCTATTGGAAAAGGGCTTCTTACAGGTACTTTGTAAGAGGCATGGTGGAGTTTCAGATCGATGGGTGTCACTAGGAGAATTACTGTGCTTAAAATCAAGCAATGTCACGCTTTTTGGCCCATCCCACCCCAGGCTCCCCAATCCTTCCCCTTCCCTCCCCTGCTCTGCCAAGCAGTTTCTTTAAAAATGCAACCACTGGAGAGGTCACTGAGGCCATAACCTGGCTTCTCTGTGGTTGTAGATAGGTAGAGGGTTTGATTCATTCTTAAGGTCTTTCACATACATTTGCCCATTGATTGCTTAAGGTATAAAACCCACAAGCAGAGATATTTGTTTTGTGTTCCTTACTCAAACCCAGGCTGGGTTTTTCAGTAAACACTTGGGACTCAGATTCTGCCAAAATTTATTGCATGTCTTCCATGAACTGGGCCTAAGGTCTTTCTCATGTGCTATCTGACATAACCCAGGAACCTCATGACCCAGGATTTGTGATCCCCATTTCACAGATAAGTAAGCACACACAGAGAGGTCAAGGAACTTGGGCCAGGCCACACAGCTGGTCAGTGCTGTGCTAGTATTTGACTCCATGTATAGTTCAATTTCCACATAACATGTAGAATAATAAATGGCGGAGATCCTCATGGGAGAGCTGTTCTTCCAAAAAGAGGAAAGCACCTTGGGCCCTCCCAAGCTGGGGTGGTGAGAGGGGCTGAGGGGCTTGGTCAAACCCCCAACACAAGAAACCAGCCCAGTAGCGACCACCAAGCCACTGCAGGAAGCGCCCCAGGCTCTCCTGAGCTGGGGTGGTGGGGGGGCCTCAGTCCCTTGGTCATGACCCCCCAACACGAGCAACCCCCTCTGTGATGACCACTGAGCTGCCAAAGGAAACGTCCCAGATTCTCCCTAGCTAGGGTGGTGGGGGTCAGAGGGTCTCAGCCATGCCCCCTCAATATGCACAACCAGCCCAACGATGACCACCCAGCTACAGCAAGAAGGGCCCCAGGTTCCTGAGCTGGGGTGGTGGGAGGCGAGGGCTTTTGCCACATCCCCCTGACACCTGCATCCAGCCTGGCAATGACCAAGCCAGCACTGGAAGCCTGCCAGTCTGCCCTGTGGGAATGGGGGGGGGGTTGTCACAGGCCTCAATCCTGCTACTCCCCCTTTCTCCTCTTTTTTCCATCACATTTCCTTCCCCTTTCCCCTCTCCCTTTCTCTTCCAAGTGCTCTGCAGCAATATCATAGAATGTAAAAAATTAACATTAATAAAATCAAAAACAAAAAGAGGAAAGTGGGAAGTATTCCTCCCAAATTAGGGAAAAATTAGTCCCAATGAGTTTCCTCTTCCTGATTCTAGGGCTGAGACATGGGTGAGATGAGTGAACAAATCTTAAGGGGGTGCCAAAAAACTTGGTTATCAAAAGAAATAATAATTTAGTGCAATATAAAAGAATTAAAATTAGGAGTTCTGGTCAAGATGGAGGAATAGATGGTCCCCAGTATCACTGTCTCCCACAAATCAACCAATTTACAACTATAAAAATGTAACATCAGCCAAGCTGGGGCTGCTGGAGCTCAGGGGAAGAAGTGGACAGACCTATGGAACTCATGAAGGTGGGAGAAACCACAACGAGAGAAAGAAAAAACTGCTCGGAGCATTTCGGGCCGCAGCTGCTTTAATGCTGAAGCTGCTGAGCACATGGAGCAGGAGCCAGCAGAAACCACAGCTGTGCCCTTCAGATGGAGTTACTTGGAGGCAGAATAGGACTATGGTGGCCCCCAGGACAGCAACACCACTAATAGGGTTCCCATGGACTTACACAGGAGCGAGGAGCCAGAACAGCTGAAAAAGGGGAGCCACTCAGAGGCCGGTGAGTCACCATGAGGGACCAGTGCAGGGCTCGTCCCATGGGAAGTGTTTGGAGCATGGACAGTGGGAGAGACAGGCCCACTGGGAGAACACTGGGGCACAGCAAGGACAGTCGATCTGCCCCCAAACAGTGCAGGACCACTCAGAGGAGACTGGTCGGGAATGCAGAATTGCATGGGGTGTAGTTTGATGAAAAAACTCAGGCCCAGATCAGAGTTTCTACACAACCCAGGTCCTCTGAGTATCTGGAGAGCCAGAAGTACCTATAAGGTCAACCATTAAACCCTGAGCTGCACAAAAAGTTTTCCCTAGGGAAACAGCAGCAAAGCAGCAATTTAGCTCAACCACAGAGCTCAAGTGCTGGTTCCCACAGGGAGTTCCCCCACGTTAGAAGTAAGCAAAGGACAAAAAATTAGTTCCAGCCCAGGCACACCACCAATGCCTTGGGGCCCACCATGGGACATGAGGCATGGAGCCAGGAGCAGGACCCCCACCCACAACCACTCACACCACCAGCACCTGGGGCCCCACCCAGGAACCTGAGGATTGGAGCCAGGGACCAGACCCCACTCCTACATCCAGGCACACCACCTATGCCTTGGGGCCTGCCTGGGGGTCCGGGGCTAGTAGCAGAGGACTGGATCCCCTTTCCACAACCAGGCACACCATGACAGTGCCTCAGGGCCCTGACTGGGGACCTGGGGCATGGATCCTCCTCCCAAAACCAGGCACCCTGCACGAGTGCCTCAGGGTCCTCTTGGGGTCCTGGGGCATGAAGAATGGGACCAGAACCCCCTCCCACAACCAGGCACCCTGCACCAGCACCTCAGGGCCCATCTGGTGACCCAGGGCATGGATCTGGGGATCAAACACTATCCACTACCAGGCACACTGCTAGCACCAAGGAGCAAGCCAAAAACATCTCCTCCATGTGTGGCCCACCACAGCCACCACAATAACCATGGCTGCCACAAAGGTAGCTAGATGCCACAACCACCATGCAGATGGTCCACCAGCCACTGGAGTGCATTGACACAAGTCACCAGCAGAGATAAAGAAAGGAGGAGGACGTCTCTCTCCACAGAGCCCATTTCAGAGTGACAGAAGAGGCATCTGCTGTGTGATAGTATTGGGGGACCTTATCATGCTTCTCAGCACTGGACAGATCATTTGCACAGCAAATCAGCAGAGTAACCATTATTCTTTCAGAGGGAGAGAAGAAATCTAGGGTGATTGGGGGGGGTGGGGAAGAGAAAGGGGGATGGGGAGGGATTGGACAAGGGGCATAAAGAATAATTAAGATTTGTAACAATGTATATGTTAGTAAAATTGATTTGATCAATATATCTCAATGTTGAACCCCCAAAATATGTATAATCAATTTTGATTCTATAAAATTTTTTTAAATTAAAAAAATAAAATAAAAACTATCAAAAGTCAAAAAATTAAATTAATTAAAAAATCTGTGTTGAACAAAATATCAACATTTTATTTTTTATTTTTATTTTTTTAAATTTTATTTTGTCGATATACAATGTGGTTGATTATTTTGGCCCATTACCGAAACTTCCCTCCCTCCTCCCACTCCTCCCTCCCAGCCAACAATGTCCTTTCTGTTGGCTTGTCGTATCAACTTCAAGGAATTGCAGTTGTTATATCTTCTTCTCCCACCCCCCCAGGGTTTTTTTTTTTGTGTGTGTGTGTGTGTGTGAATTTATTTATTTATTTTTAGCTCCCACCAATAAGTGAGAACATGTGGTATTTCTCTTTCTGTGCCTGACTCGTTTCACTTAATATAATTCTCCCAAGGTCCATCCATGTTGTTGCAAATGGCAGTATTTCATTCGTTTTTATAGCTGAGTAGTATTCCATTGTGTAGATGTACCACATTTTCCGTATCCACTCATCCGATGATGGACAATTGGGCTAGTTCCAACTCTTGGCTATTGTAAAGAGTGCTGCGATGAACATTGGGGAACAGGTATACTTTCGACTTGATGATTTCCATTCGTCCGGGTATATTCCCAGCAGTGGGATAGCTGGGTCGTATGGTAGATCTATCTGCAATTGTTTGAGGAACCTCCATACCATTTTCCATAGAGGCTGCACCATTTTGCAGTCCCACCAACAATGTATGAGAGTTCCTTTTTCTCCACAACCTCGCCAGCATTTATCGTTCAGAGTCTTTTGGATTATAGCCATCCTAACTGGGGTGAGATGGTATCTCAGTGTAGTTTTGATTTGCATTACCCGGATGCTGAGTGATGTTGAGCATTTTTTCATATGTCTGTTGGCCATTTGTATATCTTCCTTAGAGAAATGCCTACTTAGCTCTTTTGCCCATTTTTAAATTGGGTTGCTTTTTTTTTTTTTTTCTTGTAAAGTTGAGTTCCTTGTATATTCTGGATATTAATTCTTTGTCAGATGCATATTTTGCAAATATTTTCTCCCACTCTGTTGGTTGTCTTTTAACTCTGTTAATTGTTTCTTTTGCTGTGCAGAAGCTTTTTAGTTTGATATAATCCCATTTGTTTATCTTTCCTTTGGTTGCCTGTGCTTTTGGGGTCGTATTCATGAAGTCTGTTTCCAGTCCTATTTCCTGAAGTGTTTCTCCTATTTTTCTTTAAGAAGTTTTATTGCTTCAGGGTGTATATTTAAATCCTTAATCCATTTTGAGTTGATTTAAGTATATGGCGAGAGGTATGGATCTAGTTTCATTCTCCTGCATATGGATATCCAGTTATCCCAGCACCATTTGCTGAAGAGGCAGTCCCTTCCCCAGTGAATAGGCTTGGTGCCTTTGTCAAAGATCAGATGGCAGTAAGTGTGTGGGTTGATTTCTGGATTCTCTATTCTATTCCATTGATCAGTGTGTCTGTTTTTATGCCAGTACCATACTGTTTTGGTTATTATAGCTTTGTAGTATAGTTAAAGTCAGGTAGTGTTATGCCTCCAGCTTTATTTTTTTTTGCTCAGCATTGCTTTGGCTATGCGTGGTCTTTTATTATTCCATATAAATGTCTGGATAGTTCCTTCCACATCTGAGAAAAATGTCACTGGAATTTTGATGGGGATTGTATTGAATTTGTATATCACTTTGGGTAGTATGGACATTTTCACTATGTTGATTCTTCCAATCCAAGAGCATGGAATATCTTTCCATCTTCTTGTATCCTCTCTAATTTCTCTCAGCAGTGGTTTGTAGTTCTCATTATAGAGATTTTTCACATCCTTGGTTAACTCAATTCCTAAGTATTTTATTTTTTTGGTAGCTGTTGTAAATGGGCAGGCTTTCTTGATTTCTCTTTCTGCATGTTCCCTATTGGAGAAAAGAAATGCTACTGATTTTTGTGTGTTGATTTTGTATCCTGCTACTGTGCTGAAATCATTTATTAACTCCAAGAGTTTTTTTGTAGATGCTTTAGGCTGTTCAATATATAGGATCATGTCATCTGCAAACAGGGACAGTTTGACTTCTTCTTTTCCAATCTGGATGCCCTTTATTTCCTTCTCTTCTCTGATTGCTCTGGCTAGTACTTCCAACACTATGCTGAATAGGAGTGGTGAGAGTGGGCATCCTTGTCTAGTTCCTGTTCTTAAAGGAAAAGCTTTCAGTTTTTCCCCATTCAGGATGATATTGGCAGTGGGTTTGTCATATATGGCTTTAATTATGTTGAGATACTTTCCATCTATATCTAACTTATAGAGGGTCTTTGTCATGAATGAGTGCTGAATTTTATCAAATGCTTTTTCAGCATCTATAGAGATGATCATATGGTCCTTGTGTTTTACTTTATTAATATGGTGTATCACATTTATTGATTTGCATATGTTGAACCAACCTTGCTTCCCTGGGATGAATCCCACTTGATCGTGGTGAATAATTTTACGTATGTGTTGCTGTATTCTGTTTGCTAGTATTTTACTGAGGATTTTTGCATCTATGTTCATCAAGGATATCGGCCTGTAGTTTTCTTTTTTGGTTATATCTTTACCTGGTTTTGGTATCAGGATGATGTTTGCTTCATAGAATGAGTCTGGGAGATTTGCGTCTGTTTCAATCTTTTGGAATAGTTTGTAAAGAATTGGTGTCAATTCCTCTTTGAATGTTTGGTAAAATTCTGCTGTGAATCCATCTGGTCCTGGGCTTTTCTTTGTTGGGAGCCTTCTGATAACAGCTTCAATCTCCTTTATTGTTATTGGTCTGTTCAAATTTTCTACGTCTTCATGGTTCAGTTTTGGGAGCTTGTGTGTGTCCAGAAATTTATCCATTTCCTCCAGATTATCAAATTTGTTGGCGTATAGTTTTTTATAGTAGTCTCGAATGATTCCTTGTATTTCAGATGAATCAATTGTAATATTGCCTTTTTCATTTCTAATTTTTGTTATTTGAATCTTCTCTCTTCTTTTTTTTTGTTAGCCATGCTAATGGTTTGCCAATTTTATTTATCTTTTCAAAAAACCAACTTTTTGAGTCATTGATCTTTTGTATTGTTTTTTGGATTTCAATTTCATTCAGTTCTGCTCTGATCTTAATGATTTCTTTCCGTCTGCTAACTTTAGGTTTGGATTGTTGTTGTTTTTCTAGTTCTTTAAGGTGAAGTGTTAGGTTGTTCACTTGCTATCTTTCCATTTGTCTGAAGTGAGCATTTAATGCAATAAATTTTCCCCTCAATACTGCTTTTGCAGTATCCCACAGGTTTTGGTATGATGTATCATTATTTTCATTAGTTTCAATAAATTTATTGATTTCCTGCTTGATTTCTTCTTGGACCCATAGGTCATTAAGTAGAATGCTGTTTAATTTCCATGTGTTTGTATAGTTTCCAGAGTTTCATTTGTTATTGATTTCTAGTTTTAATCCATTGTGGTCTGAGAAAATACATGGGATAATTCCAATTTTTTTGAATTTGTTGAGATTTGATTTGTGACCTAATATGTGATCTATTCTGGAGAATGATCCATGTGCTGATGAGAAGAATGAATATTCTGAGGTTGTTGGATGGAATGTTCTGTAGATATCTGCCAATTCCAATTGGTCTACAGTATTGTTTATTGTTTAGATATTGTGTTTCTCTGCTGATTCTTTGCCTAGATGATCTGTCTAATATTGACAGTGGGGTGTTCAGGTCCCCTGCTATTATGGTATTAGTGTCTATTTCCTTCTTTAGGTCTAATAGAGTTTGTTTTATAAATCTGGCTGCTCCAACATTGGGTGCATACATATTTATGATTGTTATGTCTACTTGATGGATTTTATCATTAAGTAGTGTCCCTCATTGTCTCTTTTTATGGTTTTTAGTTTAAAGTCTATTTTGTCAGATATAAGAATAGCTACTCCAGCTCGTTTTTCTTTTCTGTTTGCATGGTAAATCTTTTTCCATCCTTTTACTCTTAGTCTATGTGAGTCTTTATGGGTGAGGTGGGTCTCTTGTAGGCAGCATATAGTTGGGTCCTCCTTTTTAATCCAGTCAGCCAGTCTGTGTCTTTTGATTGGGGAACTTAAGCCTTTTACATTAAGAGTTGTTATTGAAAGGTGTTGATTTATTCCTAGCATTTTATTGATTGTTGTTTGGTTGTCTTAGGTATCTTTTGTTCCTTGCTTTCTGATTTACTGTTTGTTTTCTGTGTTTTTTGGTTCCTTAGGTTATAGATAGCCTTTTTGTTTGTTTGTTTTCTCTTCATGAATGCCATTTTTATTATACTAGTGGGTTTTGATTTTTGTTGGGTTTTTATGGCAGTGGTGGTTATTTTTCAGGAACCAAACCCAGTACTCCCTTGAGAATTTCTTGTAAGGGTGGTTGTGCGGTGGTGAACTCCCGCAGTTTTTGTTTGTCTGAGAAATATACTATTTGCCCTTCATTTCGGAAGGATAGCCTTGCAGGGTAGAGTATTCTTGGCTGGCAATCTCTGTCTTTTAGTATTTTGAATATATCATCCCATTCCTTTCTAGCTTTTAGGGTTTGTGATGAAAAGTCTGAAGTTAGCCTGATTGGGGCTCCCTTATAGGTGATTTGATGCTTCTCTCTTGCAGCTTTTAAGATTCTCTCTTTGTCTCTGAGTTTTGCCAATTTGACTATAACATGTCTTGGAGAAGACCTTTTTGGGTTGAATATGTTTGGAGATCGTTGAGCTCCTGGATCTGAAGATCTGTGATTTTTCCTATACCTGGGAAGTTTTCTGTCACTATTTTGTTGAATATGTTTTCAATGCAATCTCCTTTTTCCTCCCCTTCTGGAATACCCATGACTTGGATATTTGAGTGCTTAAGGTTGTCTGATATCTCTCTCTGGTTTTCCTCAATGTCTTTGATTCTTTTTTCCTTTTTTTGTCTGCTTGTGTTATTTCAAACAGCCCATCTTCAAGTTCAGAGGTTCTCTCTTCAACTTCCGCAAGCCTGCTGGTTAAACTCTCCAGTGTGTTTTTTATTTCGCTGAATAACTTCTTCAGTTTGGCAAGTTCTGCTACATTTTTTTTCAGGGCATTGATTTCCTTGTAGATTTCCTCTTTCTGGTCCTGTATACTTTTCCTGATTTCATCATGATGTCTAGCTGAGTTTTCTTGTATCTCATTCAGTTTCCTTAGAATTATCACTCGAAATTCCTTGTCAGTCATTTCAAGGGCTTCTTGTTCTATAGGATCTAGAGCTTGAGATTTATTAACTTTTGGTGGTGTACTTTCTTGATTTTTCGTATTTCTGGTATCTTTTTTTTGATGTTTATTCATTGTGGCATGGGTTTCACAGTCCACAGGTTTGACACTATTGACTAACTAAGATGTTGCTGTCGTTGCCAATTTGGTATGGCTACCTCCGTGACTGCTAAGTTGGCCTCTAGTGCCTTGTGTGTGTGGTTGTCTCAGGTCTTGGGCCTCTCCGGGGAGCCACCTCTCTGGTCAGCTTGGACTTTGCTGGGCTGCTGGATCACGGGGCGGTACTGCAGCGTGTGTGGTCTCTGCTGAGCTTCCACCTTCCATGCAGGACTTCTCCCTGTTCTGTGTGCTCTGGCCCGGGCTGCTGGGATGCACCGAGGCACCGCAGAGCGTGTGGTCTCTGCAGAGCTTCCCCTTCCCCTACAGGATGTCTCCCTGCTCTGTGTGTGCTAGGCCAGGCTTGGGATGGAGTCGGGTGGCGGCAGTGAAGGCTACCTGCTGCTGGATCACATGGCGGTGGCCCCCCACAAGGTGTGTGGACTCTATGGAGCTTCTACTCCCTTGCTGGACGTGTCTGTGCTCCGTACACATTGGGCTGGGCTGCTGGATCGCGTGGCATCAGTGTGGTCCCCATGGAGTTCCCGCCTCCCCTGCTGGACGTCTCCCTTTTCCAAGCACACTAGGCGGGGCTGGGTATGGAGCTGGGTGCCTGCGGTGAAGCCTACCTGCTGGATCACGCATTGGCAGCCCCACAGGGTGTGTGGTTTCTGCCAAGCCTCCGCCTCTCTTGCCGGACGTCTCTCCACTCTGAGCGCACAGGGCTGGGCTGGGAATGGAGCTGGATGTCGGCAGTGAATCCTATCTGCTGGATCGTGCGACAGCAGCCCCACAGGGCATGTGGTCCCCGTGGAGCTTCTGCCTCCCCTGCTGGACGTCTCCCCATTCCATATGCATTTGTTGTTATGTTTTTATAGTTTAAATCAGTTGATTTGTGGGAGAGAGTGACGCTAGGGACCGTCTATTCTGCCATCTTGACTGGAAGTCCTTTATCTCAAAGAAAAGGAAAAACACCAGCAAACCTAACTTTGAAAAAAGTTAATTCTGGTACAACTTCTCTGAGGTACACTGTTTTTCAAAAACACCCTCAGTTTCAGGAAGTAGGAATTTGAAAGAAAACAAATCCTGTCACCATCTCAGATTGTGGTTGTGTAATCAATATCAACATTTTAATTAAAGACTGGATCTATGAACAGGGCCAGGATTAGGGTGAGGTGAGTGAGATGAACCATGCAAGTGCAGGTCTGGGCTTTGAAGTAGGGATGACACTGTCAGGAGTCCATCAAAAGCCATTTGTCTTTTCCCTTGGCTTGTAGATGGACTACATGTCTCCTCTTTGCAGTTAAGTGTGGCCATATGATTAAGTTCTAGCCAATGGAATGTCAGTAGAATTGATGTGAGCCACTCCAGACCTGGCCATAAAAAAATCCAGCATTCAATGCTCCATGGTTTTCCCCTCTCACAACTTGGTACAGGTGATCATGCTGACTTCAGAAGCCAAGCACTGAAAATGATGGAGCCACCAGATGAAAAGAACCCGGGAAAAAGAATCACTAGTGGAGGAGAGCAGCTCACTGGTCACATTAAGAGCCCCTTCTAGCACTTTATGGGAACTAAAAAACCCTTATATTGTATTAATCCACTAACTTTTGGGGAGTTTTATGCTCTAGCAGATAGCATTACTTTAAATAATATAGAACTTGCTACCAGAAGTGGGGTGCTGCTGTTACGAAAACCTAAAGCACATGACATTGGCTTGGTGGTCAGATGGCAGGTAGTAAGAAAACAGGTTTTGGAGCCTGAAAATATGGAAAACCATGAAAACAAGACCAAAACATTTGGTAAAATTGTCATCTGTGATATCATGGCAGATGGACTACATGCCTAGTGAGCCTCTGGCTCTAGGGAGCACAGCTGGAAAGATTCAAAGCAATAATATGAATTGGATTTTACTTTCTGCTTTTTGCAATGTATTACAAGAAAGAGATGAGCTCATGGATTAGCCTTAAAACAACTCGAGTCTCTGAACTTGCACAGGAAGAAAGAGGCTGAAAAAGTTATGCAGCCTCAATGAAGGGAATATTCGTCAACACCCACTTCAGATGTGGCCATGGAAGATAATGGACAAGGAGGAACCTCTGAGAGCCCAGAATGATGAGCCACAAAAAGTAAAGAAAGTGGCAGACTCTTCCAGAGAACAGAGTTAGCATCTAAGTAAGAGAAATTCCCCTCTGCAAGGGCAGGGGCATCTCTTCTTAATCCTCTAAATTCTGGTAGCAAATTGTTGATCTGGGCCTCTTCTCTCTTGCCCCTTGCTGGGCTGTATGTTCCTTGAAGGCTGGAGTGGTGTGTAATGTGTTGGTCAGAGTGTGGTGAAAGTAGCACTCCACATTCCACTAGCAACCATAAAACCTTTTCTGGAACACAAAATGCATCACGAGCCTTTAAAATGCTTATACTCTCTAGTCCAATAATTCCATGTCTAGAAATCTAGTCCAAGGAAATAATGATGTGTAAATAAAGATTTAACACAAAGTTATCCACACAATATTATTTAAATGATAAAAAAAGTTTAGATACTACCTAAATATCCCACAGTGAATTAAATAAATGATTAGGAAATTTATAGTGTATTTTCAGGGTGGATTTATTATCCATCAACTTTTTTCTTAGGAAAAGGTTGTAATGACTTTGGGAAATGCTTACAATGCAAACTAGTATGTATGTATACACTAAAACTTCAACTACGTACAATGTGCACAGGAAAAAATCTAGAAGGAAACGTGCTAAAGAGTTACTGGTGATCCTATGGGGAATTAGAGGATTTACTAGAGCTAACATCTTTGTAGTTTTTGTTGGTATGCAGATTTTACTCAAGGGTCACAGATTGCTTTTATAGTTAAAAGACAACATCCTCCCTTAAAGAGAAACAATTGGTGATGTGTCAAAGTCTTCTTATACCTGCTATTTTTCCTATTCCAAAGTCTGGCTTGATGTGCTGAAGACAACACTGGCCTGAGAATCAGAGACCTGAGTTCTGGATTAATTCACTGTGTGGTCTTTGGCCTCACCTTGGCCTGTTTTCCCATTTGTATAAAAAAGAGCTTGCATGGGATCATATTGAACTGGCCTTTCCAGTTCAAAAATTCTTTGTACAAATGTGCTGAATCACCCTCTAGTTTATCATTCCTTTTCATTCCTGGAGGTAAAACCAACTCTGAAATCTTGGAGCCTGATAGACTTTGAAATTGGCCCTCATTTTAATTCTCAAGTTCTTAGCATGAGAGCAACATTCAATATGGTTCTGAAATATCTCATGCAAAAAAGTGCCAGAGTCATAGACTGAAATATTTATTTGAATATAAATGAACTCAGATTTGCCAAAATACGTTCCCCTGTTGTCATGGACGCAAATGCCTGACTTTTTGATTTGCATTTCTTTTCTAATGGGTACAGTATGTTTCAGTTCCTCACTGGTGCTGGGATTGGATTTGAGAAACTCACCATTCTGTGAGCTCCCCAAAATGTCAGCCAGTGGGGAACTTTTGTGCCTTTGATTCTGCTTCTCCTAGCTGGCTAGAAGAAAGTTTTGCCTCAGTGGGGTCAGAACAGGGGCTCAGTGGGCTTGAGACCCCTCCTGCCAGCCTTCCTTGGAGGTACAAGCCGTGGATTTTAGAGGTGCCAGGATGCCTCCGCCTACTGCCTGTCTTGGTCTCTTTTCCAGCCCAGGCCCTCTCTGGCCTCTTTGGAAAGGCACCTTTGCTCTCCTGTTCTTGAACAGTGAGGGCTGCGGGAATTCTTCCTGTGCAGACATTCCCGTTCCCTGCCAGCGTCTGCTCCTTCTCCTCTGGGCTCCCTCTTGATCCTAAGCAGCCATCTGCCCCTTCCCCTAAGCTTAACTGCTCAGAATAACGTTCCACTTAGTTCTGCTTTTCCTCTTCCCCAAAAAAGATAATCCCCAAATCCTGCCGATTCTGCCTCCTAATGACCCCTCTGCTCTCACGGAGCCTTTTTCCAATATGTTTTCCATGTAACAGAGATACTACTCTTTCTAAAATGCTATTGGGATCTTGTTATCATTTTGCTTAAAACCCTTTATTGAGATAAAGTCCAAAATCTTTACCATGATCTTTGAAGGCCTGACCTATCTCACTTCCGTTCCCCTTTCCAATCTCATCTCATGCCACCCTCTCCTGGGCTTGCTCTGTTCCAGGAACATGGGCCATCTTTGTGTTTTTCTCCTGTGACACACTCCTCTCCCTCTCCAGGTCTTTGCACAAGCTGTTCCTTCCACTAAGAACACCCCCCTCCTGCCCCCGAGCAGATAATTCTGCTCAGTTGTCAGGCCTCACCTTAAATGCCACAAGTTCAGGGTGACTTTCTCTGACATCCCCAGTATATTATATATTTCCTGGATATACCTACTCATCATCCCCCAGGCTTTTCCTCTACTGACTTGTTATAATTGGAATTAAATACTTATTTAATGTTCGTCTTTTCTGCCCATCCATAAGCTCAGTGATGGGCAGGATTGTGTCTATTCAGTCCACCCCTAGTCTCCAGTCCCTTATGGAGTGTTGGGGACATGATAGGGGCCAAATAATTATTTGAATGACAATGAATTGTTCAGATTGATTATCAAAATAAATTTCTAAATAAAAAAAATATGACCACATGAGTCCCCAACTACCAGCTCTCCCAGTATTAGTCCGTTTTTATGTTGCCTTAACAGAATACCCAAAACTGGGTAATTTATATATATATAAAAAAAAGCTTGATTTGGTTCATGATTCTACAACAGCCGCATCTGGTGCAGGCCTCAGGCTGCTTCTACTCATGGCTGAAAGCAGCAAGCAGCTGGCAGGTGAAAGGTCACATGGTGAGAGGAAGCAAGAGAGAAAGAGAAAGAGAGAGAGAGAGAGAGAGAGAGAGAGGGAGAGAGAGGGAGGGAGGGAGGGGAGTTGCCAGGGTCCTTTAAACAACCAGATCTTAAAAGGCAGCAATAGTGCAAGAACTCACTCACTATCCCCCACCCCTGGAGTCATTAATCTATTCATAAGGGATCCACCCCCATGACCCAAACAGCTCCCAACACTGCCACATTGGGGATCAGATCTCATCACGGCCTTGGGGGGAGCAACAGATCCAAACAATATCACTCCCCTCCCCTGGCAAAACCAAGTAACTCAAAACTTATCCTTGGGTTCATTGCTTATTAAAAAAAAAAAAAAAGAGGCCAAGGTCCCTAGCATCACACCTGAGTCCTGCTGCAGTCTGACCTCCAGCTTGTTCTCCCACTCTCATGTCCTCACATTCCTGCCCAGACTTTCCCTGCCCCAGGCACACCCAGCCCTTCAAAGCCCCCAACCCACCTGGGGCGTCTGTGCTCAGGGTCTTGACTTTTACTGCTGGATCCTTCTTTCCTTCTTCTCTACGTGGAGAACTTCGACACACCCTTCAACTCCCAGCTCAGATGAAGGGACCAAGGCCTTCGCCCTCCTCTGGAAAGCCTCTCCCAGGACCGAACTAGCTCATCCTGCCCTGCTGGACTGTATCATTCACATATATGTGTGTGGTCAGTTTCTCCTTCTAGTGAATCCCTTCAGAACAGGAACTCCCGGCACACAGTGCAATGAGGGAATGTTTCCACCCCATATTTCCTCTCTCCCCCTATTTCCTCTCTGCTAATAGATAAGAAAGGACTTCTGCCTCCCTTCATGCCTGGGGATTGCCCCCTCTCTAATCCCTCCTTAATTGTGTCCCTCCCATGGGAGGGGATCTTGATAGTTTGATTGAACAGAGTAAAGACATTCTCTGGGATAAATTATACTAGTGAGTGGGGGTGTCTCTGTCTTAAAGGCAGGAACAAAGCCTCCTTGCTTCCTCCTCCTGTTAATCCAGCCAGGGCCCCAACCTGCCACCATCTGCTCTGACCAATGCAGCTTCTGTGTCTGAGCCCAGGAGGGCAAGCCATGTGGGGCCTGCCCTGAGGGCCTCACCATTTTAGGCTCAGGAAGGGAAGAGAAGACTTGCTCAGACTTCCTGGAGGAGGTTTATTCCTTGTCTCAGCTTTTCCCAGAGAGCCCTGCATGTGAGGGTCGGGAAGGGACACTGCACGCATGACCAGTTGCTAGTAACAAAGGACTTCTTCATTGTCCACTTGACTACAGTACACCTAGCAAGTGTGCTTCACCAGCTGGGGCCCTGTGACACACACTGGCTCTCTGATGTGACAATTGAAAAATATGTGTTTTTGCCTCAAGTGTCTGGGTTCAAATCCCAGCTCAACTACTTGTTGACTGAGTGACTTTGGACAGGTAAATAGGCCTCCATTTCCCCATCTAAAAAAATGAGGAAATCAGTGCCTACATCACAGAGCTGTTGTGAGGATTAGATGAGAAATTCTGAGCACAATGCCTGGCACATAGGAAGCATCGATAACAGTTAGGCATCCCCGTTAGGGCACTCTGAGGGTAGGAATGTGTCTTATTCAGGACTGTATCTCTCATACCTGGAACTGAGCCTGACACATAGTAAGTGTTTAATGAATGCTTATTGTATGAATTATTATTGTTGCTATTTTTAGTGATGTGTAAGAGGTGCTCAGTAAATTTTTTAGAATGAATGAATGGATGCATGTAAGTGCCTCCAAAGCCAGGCTGCAGTATACAGGCTACTGAAAGATACAGAGGAGTCTGTTTTAATAAAATCAGATATGTGGACACAGACCTGGGAGACCTTTACTTTGTATTTATCTGAAATGTCAACAGAATTTTCTAGGTTTGAATAGCACTGGCATTTTGGAACAGTCATGTGATGGGAACGGTGTCATTCATTCATCCCATAGGACTCACTGAATTTCTCCTGCCTCAAGTGCTCTTAGTGTCCTATGGACACAGATGAACCTGGTGCTATCCCTGCCTCAAGGAGTTCCAGGCTCACACGTGACAGCTGGGGAACACCTGAGTTGATGGTCTCAGGTACCCATGATGTGCTATTCCAGCTCCAGCTCTGTGCCTTACTTGGAAAGGATGGCCCTGAGTATGCCCCTCTCTCTGTACCTTGTATGGCAGGGTTGGACTAGATCAGTGGTTGTCAAACTCTTCTGAGCAGAGGAGCCCTTTGTTCCAGTACAAGTGCTACGTAGAAGCTGAGGATATAAGCAGATGTGCTACTCAGGCAGTTTGTTTAGTGGAAGAGAACAGAGTTGATGGCAGAGCTGGAATTTGAGTCATTTTTTAAAAACTTGTGGTGAAATATATTTAACATAAAAATTACCATTCCAGGCATTTTTAAGTGTGCAATCTGGTGGCATTAAGTACAGTCACATTGTTTTGCAACCCTCACCACCATCCATCTCCAGAACTTTTTCTGTCATCCCGTCCTGGAACTCTGTACCCATTAAACAATGACTCCCCGTTATCCCTCCCCCAGTCCCTGGTAACCACCACTCTACTTTCTAGGACTGAGACTTTTCTGATTACAAATGCAGGCATCGGGGCAGATTCCCTGGGCTGGAATCCTGTGCTACTCGGGCAATTTGCATCTCCTTTCTGTGCCTCTGCTTTCCCCTCTGTAAAAGGGGGACAGTGATAGAATTTGCCAAGAGGCAGGAGACCCTGTCATCTGCGAGATGGTCCTTAGAGGAAAACCTGAGGGGAGGGAGCTGAGACAGCTTTAGGTTGCAAATACATACAGCTCAAGCTCGTTAATTCAGACCTCACTGGTTTGGAGTCTAGCAGGATTTGAAGCCAGTAAAATCAGGCTTCCTTTTTACTCTTAATAAGAGTGTAAACAAGATTAGGTGGAGAAGTGCAGGGAAACTAAGGCCATTGTTATCATAATATTGCCAGGTAATGTTAATTCACACCAGCAAATGCACTATTTTCAACTACTCTGAGGCTGCTGTTTACACATCAATAGTGTGCTAATTGCACACTCCTCTCCCTCAAAGAGGGCGCCCTGGTCTAGTCTGTTAGTTTTCAGTAGGAGAACTTTTTACATTTGAAGGCAGTTAGAGCGTGTTCTTTTAAAAATATTCCATAATTCAGACTTTTCACTTTACCTTGATATTCATCAACTGTTGGATGATCTTGTGCCTCGGGCACTGTGCTGGGCATGGGAGATACAGAATTAACGACCCAGGGAGGGTGCCCACAGGAGGGGGCGGGCATGGGGAGAGGCTGGCAAGGGCTAAAGGAGAGCTGAAGACCGAGCCTCAGGGCATGGAGGTACATGGGCTTCTCAGGTTGACTTTGGTCTTAATGGATGATGGGTTCGGCTTGATATAGGATGTCCCAGCTCACACCCCCTCACCTGTCCTCCTCCCGCCACAGACTCTCCAGCTGCCTTTTCTCATCCTGCCCCACCCTTCCCATGATGCTCAGCTGTCAGACCAGAGCCTGAGCACCAGCTTCTGCAGTACGCACCAGCCCTCAGGTGAGTGGGAAGGGAGGAATTGCCCCTCCTCTGAATTCATAAGATGTGATGCTGGGGCAAGAAGGTAGAGTAGGAGTTCTCACACCTGGCTGCACATGCAAATCACCTGGGAAGCTTAAAAACACACACACAAAAACACCTCCTTCCCGGGTCCCTCCCCTACCAATGAAATCAGCAGGGTGGGGAATCACAGCTGCAGGGTTTAGTAAACACTGTTCACATTGCTCGAAGGGATGTGTAATCCACATGACTGTTGGACTCTTCTGGGTGTCTTTGTTGCTTTTTCCTCATTGATGAACATAACTAATTTATTACTTCCGTTGTCAGCCAACCTTTATTTAGTGTCTACTTTATAACAGGTATGGAATCATAATTTGAGGGGCCAAAGATAGATGACATGATTCCTGCCCTCAGGGACTTCACAGCTGGGATGGGAGATCCATGGAAAGACTGTGCTCTGGGGCGGCCCACGCTATCCTAGAGGAGGGAGCCCTATTGTGTGGGAGCACCGAGGGGGCCGTGGAAGGCTCGGCTGGGAGGGGATGGGGAATGGTTCCCAAAAGGAGCACTTCTCCAGGCCAGGACGAGGGAAGAGACTTTGGGGCAGAGGGAAGAGCAGTGTGAAGGCTGGTTGTGCATGTATCACTCTGTGTCAGGCGCTGTGTTAAGAAGCACTTTGCATTCCTGAACTGTTTATAATCCTACCAGGTAAGAACTATTTTTATCTCTAATTTACAAATTAGGAAACAGAGGCATAGGGAGGTTGAACAACGTGGCTAGGGTCACGCAATCGGTTCCTGGAGGAGCTGAGACTGAAACCAAGTTGTTGCTGATCCCCAAAGCCAGACTAGTTAAGGCAGATGGGGGTGGGGGAGGGAGCAGGGTGGGGATTTGTGTGACAAGGATAATGATCATAATGTAATCTTATATTTATAGACTGTTTATATGGTGCTTCGTGATTTCTAAAACACATTTTCATTCTTTGCCCAACAAACCCTGGTGCCTAACAAATCCTGGTTGGATTGGCCTGCAGCGAACTGCCCCTCAGCCTTTTGAAGCTGGATGATGCAGGGAGGGCAACCAGAGGCTCAGGGCCAGTTACAGGGTCAGAAGGAACTGCCGTGTGAGGTTGCTGGCCTTGGGGCTCTCAAGCTCCAAGGGGGGGATGTGTTACACTGGGATTGCCTGGAGTGCAGATGGCATCATTTGGTGACTTCATGGGTTCCTGTGGTCGAAAGTTGAAGGGTGTCATTAATTTGTAGCCACATAGACACTCATTTTGGTGCCAGCCTTTGTCCCTAGCTAATAACCCACAGTTTCATGGAGGTTGTCCATGGCTGTGAGACTGTGATGCATGCCTTTTGTAAAAATGACATTCTTGTGGAACATCTGAAGATTACTCTTGAAAAGCAAGAGCTTTGGGCTTTGAGGAGCTGGTTTCCCTGGTAGGGCAATAAGTGACCTGCTCATAAGGACAGTAAGAGTAGGATGGTCTCATAGAGTGTGGGGTCAAGCTGTGTCCCTCAGCAGGGGTCATCTATAATTCCTAGGGCCGGTTTGGAAGGAGGGACCCCTTGGTATTATAACAGAGCTCCAGTGGGAAGCTCTAATCATATATATTACACCAACAAAAGCTGGCTTGTTTAAAATATGCATCTCTGGGAATCCTCTCCTGCAGAAACAAATGCACTAATTTGAGGAACAGGCCTGGTCTATGTTAAACACGAGGAGGATGAGAGAATTAATTAAAGAGGAGGGGCAGAATTGATCTCTGTGCCTGAAGCCTTGGAGTCTTGGTTTGACACACGCGTGACAGCCTCTGATGCCTGTGCTAGGATGCGCTTCCAAATGTGGCCTCTCCACACAACGCGTGGGGAAATTAGATTAGCAGACATTGTAGGAGGCATTAAATGACTGTGGTTCTTCTACAGGGCTACTCTATATGGCACCTGAATAAGAAGGAGCCTCTTCTGGAAGGAAGCAGCCCTGAGGATGCCCACTTGGCTAGCATCAGGAGGCTGATTTCTCTTGTGCCCTGGTTCCATTGGCCAGGTGCCATGGTGAAACGTGCACATCTGTGCCCAGCAGCCCTGTGTACAGAGGTTGAGGCTGGGGACTTTGACTTTGAGACTCTTCCTTCAAGAGGGTAACCTGGACCTGACCTGGGAGCCAGGCAGACCTGTGTTTGAATCCTGGCTCTGTTAGTTGCTGGCTTTATTCCCTCTCTGTAAATTGGGAGGGGTCAGTACTGGCCTCAACCGGTTGCTGTGAGAATCAGTGAGATAATACAGGTAAAGGGCTTAGCACAGTGCCTGTCACTCAGGGAGCACTCAGCAAAATGCAGTGCTTCGAGAACATTCCTGCCTTGGAGGAGCTCACAGACAAGCTGTTTTCAAATGTAGCTTTTATTATTATTCAGATACGGTGAGACTAACAGGTCAGGAGATGATTGCCATTGAAAAGATAGTTTGTTACTTACAGTTCCCAAGAGGAAGGGGTGCCCCATGCCATGCAGGACCACAAGGGGAAGTACCAGGGTCGGTCAGGAGGTAGGAGGAGTGGGAAGAAGGCAAGTGCCTTTATTGTGGTTTCTGTGGGAAGGAAGAGGCAAGGCAGGGTACGCAGGCAAGGACTGGCTAGGTTGAATAGTTTCAGCAGGCTCTGGGGTGTAGAGGCCATCTGGATTGTCTGGCACCTGGACCTGGGGTGACAATGGCAGGGGAACATTGGCCTGGCATGCAAGAGCCCTGTAAGCCCAACAAAGGAGGTGGTTGGGGGTTTGGGCTTTGAATTGGCTGGTTTGGCATGAAAGGCTCGCATGTGGGGAGTAGTTCACTGTCTCTAGGAATTATCTAGGAAGGAGCAGTCTTTCCCCAGTTAGTGAGGCCCCAGATGCCAGAGCATTAGGAATACAGAAAATAAAAAAAATATAGTTAACACACAGCAAAGAAGGTTGACAGGTAGATGGTGGGGACTCCGTCTCAGTGACGGACACAGAGAAACGAGGAAGTGGGGAAGGCTTCCAAGAGGAGGCCGCAACCTGGGCTGCAGCTTGGAGGGGGACGCAGGGGAGGGCTTTCCCAGCAGAGGAGCAGCAGGTAGGAAGCCCAGAGCTGGGAGTGGATCTGACCCGATGGACAACAGTCATGTATGACTGGAGTGTGAGGACAAGAGGAGATGCGCTGTGGAGTAGGGGACAAGTCTGCAAAGGTCAGTTGTGGTCTATCCATGAAAGGCCTTGGATGTTCTGACAAGGAGTCTGGAATTGATCCTGCAGGAAAGTGTGTGTGTGTGTGTGTGTGTGTGTGTGTGTGTGAATATGTGTGAGTGTGTAAGTGTGATTCTGAGTGTATTGCAATGAAATATGCTAAGCAGGTAAGTGTCCTGGCCCAAGTTATGCTTTCAGCAGATTCATGTAACAGTGGTATGGGTCTAGAGCCATGGTTCTCTGCCCCCATGGCACATGTGACTCACATTTGAGCACCTGAGGAGCTCTGTAGAGATGCTGATGCCCGAGCCCCTCCCCAGACCAGTCACATCAGCATCTCTAGAGGGAGGACCTGGTTACTGATAAGGTTTCCAAAGTTCCCTAGGCAACCTCCCTGTTGAGGCAGGGAGACCAGTGAGGAGGCTGATGCAATGGCTTGGAAGAGTGATTTTAAACTGTAGACTGCAACCCATCAGTGAGTTGTAAAATCACTTTAATGAGTTGGGGGCCACAAATGTCCATCATCAGATGAGTGGATACAGAAAATGTGGTACATCTACACAATGGAATACTACTCAGCTATAAAAACGAATGAAATACTGCCATTTGCAACAACATGGATGGACCTTGAGAGAATTATACTAAGTGAAACAAGTCAGGCACAGAAAGAGAAATACCACATGTTCTCACTTATTGGTGGGAGCTAAAAATTAATATATAAACTCACACACACACACACACACACACACACACACACACACACACACAAAACTGGGGGGGGGAAGAAGATATAACAACCACAATTACTTGAAGTTGATACGACAAGCAAACAGAAAGGACATTGTTGGGGGGGAGGGGGGAGGGAGAAGGGAGGGAGGTTTTGGTGATGGGGAGCAATAATCAGCCACAATGTATATCGACAAAATAAAATTAAAAAAAAAAATGAGTTGGGGGCCAACATTTTCACAACAAGTAAAATACATTTGAATAATAAATAACTAGAATGCACCACATGCATTAAGTTCTGTTAGGTAAAACTTTTGTTCTCGTATGTATACATACATTTATACACACAAATGTATTTACTGGGTGGTGGGGGGGGATGCAATGTATTTCATACCTGTGAATGGTGGGTCTTGATCAAATATTTGAAAGCCACTGCCTGAGAAGGGGGAGGCGGAATCGTTCCTACCCAGTATCTGAGGCTGCGAATCTTGCTCAGATAGTTCATGCCCTTGTATTTGTCCCCTTCCAGAGGGCAGGGACCATGCCTTGATCCTCTGCCTCAGACTGGCACAGGCTGGATAGGAGCAACAGAAGCCAAGCGGTGGTGGGAACTGGTGGCCAGCCATAGACATTCCATCATGTTCTTCCTCCGGGTCTGTCTATAAGAAACCATGACCCCAGTACTGAGCATCCCAAGAGACCTTCCTGAGAATCAAGAAGACGGAGATTGGCAACATCACCAGGTAATCATTTGGAGTCACCTCTTGTGTGCAAGGGGACATCTTAAGTGCCAGTGACTGAGCCAGGCACAGTGTATTAGTTTCCTATGGTCATTGAAACAAATCACCACAAATTTAGTGGCTTAATTTTAACAACATGAATTTATTCTCTCCTGTTCTGGAGGTCAGAAGTCCGAGACAGGTTTTGTTTGTCCAAAATCAAGGTTTTGGCAGGGCTGCATTTCTTCTGGAGGCTCTTTAGGGGAATGCATTTCTTTGTCTTTTCCAGTTTCTGCAGCTGTTTGTCTTCCTTGGCTTGCAGCCCCTTCCTTCTTCTTTGAAGCCAGCGGTGTAGCATCTTCAAATCCCTCTCTTCGATTCTCACCCTCTGCCCCCCTTTTTGAAAGGATCCTTATGATTACAGTAATCCAGATGATCCATGATTATCTCCCCATCTCAAGTTCCTTGACTAAATCACATCTGCAAAGTGCGTTCTGCCATGTAAGGTAATGTATTCACAGATTCCTGCATGCAGGATTAAGATATTGGACATCTTTGGGAGAACCATTATTCTGCCCACCACAATACCTATATGTTGCCCTACCCCCCGCTTTTTTTGTTTGCAATGCCTATGTCTCCATTAGACGGTGAGCTTCTTGAGGATGAGAATTTTGTGAGGTTTGTATCCTTGGCATGTAGCACATTGCTTAACATAGCAGCTGTTGGAAAACAGTTTTTGAACAAATACATTCTGACCTCTTCATCTTGTGGATAAGATCACAGATGCCCAGAAAAATGAGTGGCTTCTTCGAGGTTTTACAGATCTAGTGACAGCTGGATTCAGAGCACAGGTCATCTGAGTTTTTCCACTTTCACTTCTGAGTGGACAATGGCCCAAATTCTCAGGGCATAAGATAATCCTATCCTATTCCCCTGGGGTGACATTGATATTTCTCCAAGCCCTACTGGCTGGGGTTGTTTAGAAGGACAAAAACTATTTATGCAGAGTATAAGAAAGAGTCCAGTCTATGGAGCCTGTAAGGCCTAGGTTTAAGTCCTGGTTCTGCCTTGTATCAGTTAGCTATTGCTGCATAACAAACCACCTGCCTTAGTCAGGTTCTCCAGAGAGGCAGAACCAGTAGGATATCTATATCTATATCCCCTAAGAGGGGATTTATTTTGGGAATTGGCTGATGTGATTATGAAGGCCAAGAAGTCCCACAACATGTCATCAGCAAGCTGTAGCACCAGCAAAACCAATGGTATAATTCAGTCCAAGTTCAAAGGCCTGACAACCAAGAGGTGCTGGTGGAAATCCTGGAGTCTGAATGCCCAAGAACCAGGAGCTCTGATGTCCCAGAGCAGGAGAAAATGGATGTCCTCGCTTAAGAAGAATGAGTGAATTTGACCTTCCTTTACCTTTTTCTTCTATTTGGACCCTCAACAGATCGGATGCCCATCACATTGGCGATCTTCTTTACTCAGTCTACTGATTCAAATGCTAACCTCTTTGGGAAACACCCTCAGAGACACACCCAGAAATAATGTTTTATCAGCCATCTGGGCACCCCTTAGTCCAGTCAAGTGGACACATAAAATTAACCATCACACTACCCCAAAACCTAGTGGCTTAAAACAATAACAATCTTAATTTCTCATTAATTTATGGGTTGACCAAGGGTTCCACTGATCTGGGATGAACTTGGTCTGTCTTGGCTGGGCTTGTTCATATGTCTGTGGTCACCTAGTGGGTTAGCTGGGAGTTGGCTGGTCTAGGGTCGCTTGAGCTGGGACAAATCAGCTGTGTTCCATGTAGTCCCTTATCCTCTAGTAGTCAAGCCTGGGCTTGTTCTTGAAGCAGTGGCAGGGTTTTGAGAGAAAGTGGAAGTGCACATGCTCAGAAGTGGCACATCATCATTTCTGCTGCATCTTACTGGCCAAAACAGGTTGGAGACAGGGTTCAGGGGGATGGAAATGTCTTCACTTCTTTATGGGAGGGATTTCAAAGTCATGCTGCAAAGGGCATGGCTACAGGGGGGTGGAAAATTGAGACCAATTTTAAAGTTTATCATATCCCATGATGGGTCAAGTTTCTTAATCTCTCTCACTCTTAGCCTCAGTTTCTTTAGCTGAAAAGTGGGGAATAATAATAGTACTTACCTTATTGAGGTGAGGATTAAATGAGATAAAACATGCCGTGGTGGTCAGTAATGACAACATTTGCAGTGCTCAATGTGGATAGCAGTTAGTCTTACTACTGTTGTTGCTATTATTATAGTTATTTCAATAATAATTATCATAGGTATTACAAGGACTGGAAGAAAACCATAGTTATGATAAGGGATAGAGATGCTATCATATCTGATGCTATTAGCCTGACTTTGGTAAACCTGACTTTGACGACTTCATGGTGAACCTGACTTCACTGAGGAAGAGAAGAGGCCACTGCAGATTTTCAGGTTATTGAGCACCGTTACCTTTTCTTCCATCTCATAAGCAGATAATTATTGTTCAAGATAAATATGAAAACAGCATTTAGGGACAGCATGGAACTTGAATTCTGAGAACATACATTCAAGTACTAGTTCTTCATCCTACTAGCTGCAAGAACTTGGACAAATTCTCTTACCTCTCTGAATCTCAATTTCTTTATCTATAAAATGGAGACAATAGTACCTACTTCATAAGTCTGTTATGTGAGTTGAATCGACTGCTATAGGTAAAAAGAGCTTTGTAAGCAACGAAGCACTAGGCAAATGTTAGTTATTATAATCGGTGAGTTTCTTTTTGTCATTTGCATTTGTAACCTCAAAAGTACATTTCAGGATGATCGAGAAAGGTGATAAAGTTTCTTGGCTCTCAAATTATGTGTGAGCAGGAAGCTTATCTTAACTTGCGTGTTTCTTTAGCAGTTATCTAAGCTTAAAAGTTTCATAAAAAGGGACAAATTCCAAATGTTCAGCCTTCTAAAATCCAAAGGAATGACTCACAGGTCATTAGCATCCCTGGAACATAGTGGCTTCTGTTTTATTGCTATTAAGTAGGATTTAGCTCTATTTTATTAAGGCAATTTTTACAATCATGTGAGAGGTTAATGCATTTCGCACATAATCCATGCCTAGCTCACTAAATGCTGAGCCCATTAAAGCCAAACCATACAGGGGAAGATTCAAGACAGAGTGACATATCATGGGTGGGATGGAATGAGTGACTGGAAGTATCCAAGGGTTCTTTTTCCTCTTTAAAATTTAAAATTTGTTCTCAAGCAGGAAAATAACAGGGCTGACCTGACAAAAATACTTAAGAGCATGTTGCTGCAGTAGGTAAGCCCTGCTGGGGATCGATGAACTGATGTGTAAGCTGTTAAAGCTGGGGGCACTTAGAGCCTTTTCAACAATTCCCAAGCCCCTTACCAGGAAGGTCTACTTTTATAATTTCTCTGCATCCCTGGACCTGCAAGATAGTATCTGATGAGAATACTGAATTTATTAAGCAATCATGGCTTTCTTCCCACAATACTCTCTTCGTCAAAGACATAGGTGATTGGCATTTTGAGCATTAAGAGGTCACCATAACCATGTGGATCTGAAGGCTGGAGAAGGAGTCAGAAGCCAGATCACAAAAGCCTTAGCAAATTTTTTCAAAACTGAATTTGAGCTTTATCCTTTAGGATGTGGGAAGCAGGGCAGGGTTTTTTGGGGGATTTTTTTGACTCAACTTTATTGAGGTATACTACACACCACAAAGTGCACCCGTTTTAAGTGTACAGTTGGATGAATTTTAACACATGTATTCACTTATGCAAACACTGCCACAATCAAGACGCAGAGTGTTCTTATCACTCCCCACGAATTCTGCTTTTATATTAGATCTTCCCCTGACAGCCCTCCCGCGCTGCCCAAGCAACCAGCTGATCTGTTACTGTATAGATTAGTTTAGCTTATTTTAAAATTTATCATAAGGTTTTTGGTCCATATTATTGCATGTATTAGTACTATATTCCTCTTTATTGCTGAGTCCACTGTATGGATTTCCACAATTTGCTTATCTGTTTGCCCGTTGATTTGCATATGGGTTGTTTTCTAGTTTCCTGTTTTACAAAGTTGTTATGAACATTCATGTATAAATCTTTGTGTGGACACATGTTTTTATTTCTCTGGGGTGAAGACTTAGGAGTGAAATTTCTGAGTCATATGAGTGTATATTTAACTTATAGCTAGATATGCTCATATGATCGAGTTCTAGTCACTGGAATGTAAGTAGAAATGGTGAAGGTCATTCCAGGAAGTAGGTCTTAACATGAGGAACCAGACTGAAGTTGCTGATTATGAAAAAGGCTGCAGATTTTCAGTGTGGAATCTGCTGGTGTGGGGCTGCTCCCAGCATCCCACTAGAGGACCAGAACTGTGAACCAAAGAGCAAGGTCTGTGTCCATGTCCTAACTACTTCAGCCCTGCTGTCCTGGCACAGATAGGTAATTCATTGGAGAAATGTGGCTCTAAAGACTTATGAGTAAATAAAAAGTGCTTGATTTTTTCATCTAGCTCATTTTTGGCAATAAGGGTCCAGGCTCAAGTCACTTTGCCACTGCCTGAAAACAATGTGTGAGCCTCACTTTAGTGCATGTGGACAGCACAAGGAACAACAACTTAGGAATCAGTTTGAAATCATTTACGCTCTAGCCAAATTTACAATTTTTATATCCTAAGCCAGTCATGACTGGGGAATAAGGGAGGGAGGCAGAACTGAGAGAATGTTCTGTAGGGTTTTAATGTAGGCTAGAAGATAAAAGAAAGGCAGGATAACTTTGAAGGCCAAAGGAGCACTTGTTCAAGGGTCAGGGTCAGGGCAAAAGGTGGACAGACAGGAAAACATAAAGTACAAGGAGTTAGTGGAGCTCAAACCCAGGGATTTAGCCGGAACCTGGCACATGGGTTATCTCAAGGTTGGCTCAGGGGCCCCTTGAAACCAATAGCACCTTCTCTAGGTTCATTCTTTTCAGAGCTCCTGCCTGTGCCTTTACTGCCACCTGAGTGTCTCCCAAGGCAGGGATTCTAGGTCTTCAGGAGCAGCCCCTGGCATAAGGTGCTTCAGGTCTTTGTGGAAGGTATAAAAGGGTCAGGTCCACGAGGGTCCACTTCTGCCCCCATTTCTCCATCTCTCTAGCTCTCCCTCCCTCTTTTTCTTCCTCTTCCCCTCCCCTCTTCTTTCCTTCTCTCCCCGCTTCTCTTTCTCTCTGTCTTTCCCCCAGTTTCTTCTGAGTCCCTTCTTTTCCTTCCCCCTTGATTTGTCTTTTCCTTCCACCTTTGATCATTTATATCACTGCAATGAATACGAAGCAATGGCTTCCAATTGCCGGCTGCCAGGGGTGTAAATATAAAAGGGTCATGGTCCTCCACTGTGGAGCAGCTTGGAGAGGAGACAGATAAGTGCATCGCAAAGGTAGGAGGGAGCTCAAGGGGCAGTGGGAGCGCCGAGGAGGGAGTGACGATTAAATCAGGGCAATCAGGGAGAGTTACAAAGAGGAATTGACACTTGAGATGGCTTTGACCAATGACTGGGAGTTTACAGCTGGGCAGGGGAGAGGGGCCTTCCTGGAAGAAGGAATGGCATGTGCCAAAAGCTCAGAGAAAGGAAGAGCATGAGGTTTCAGTGTGCCAAGATCTCAAGGGGGTGGATTTGGTGGAAAGTAACTAAATGTGGGAGCTGGCTCAGAAGGTCCCATTGCTTTATCATGAGGAGGTGGAAGCTTATTCTACACTCTGAGCAAAAGCATTCTGCAGGATTCAGGCCCCCTGGCCAGGGGGAATCTGGGAGAGAGCCCCACCTTCACCACCCACTGGGAGGGGGCTGGTGAGCGATGAACAGATGGGAAACAAAGGCCAGGCACTGGACGTCTGCCCTGTCTTGTCCTATCCTGTCATACCTGGGACTGTCAACTGCAGGAGGGAAGGAGGCATAGGACAAAAATCTTTGGCAGGAATAATTTTAGCTACCCTCTCAGCAGCTGAGACTTCACTGGGCCTTTCTGCTTGTCCTTTAGCTATTAAGGATGAGGCAGGGATAAATTTGGAGGGCCAGGATGAGGGGGATCACTTTTCTTTAAAGGAAAGCACCAACTCCTTGGGCCTCAGGATGCATGCATAGCTGAGCTTCTTATAACCCTGTGCAGGTAGCCTTGAGCGACTCCCAGGAGGCCTGGTCGGGCAGTGGTGCTTTCCTGACAAAGTAATTGTCAGCATATTGTAGCCCTGGGCCTGGGCCTGGCCAGGCTGCATAGAGATGTGTGGCTTCTATGGAGCAAGGCCCATGTAGAGGCCCTTAATGAGCCCCTTAATGAGAAGGGCTTCCACAGGGCCCCGTCTGCTGGCACCGGGGTCACTGTGCTAGACTTGGAACCCTGTGGTCCTCCCGCATGCTAGTGCTGGGCCCCTTCCCCATTGTGAGTCCACAGGGGGTTCCCTCTTCTAGGTGCCAGGAGGGACAGTCTCCCCACAATGTACCCATACTGTTCCCACCTTGCCATATGGCCAACTGTGCAAATCCCTGCTCAGCCTTGCAGCCTGGAGCTGAGCCAGAGGCCTCTTGACTCATGGCTGTAGCTGTTCTGGAACTTGGCATGGTTAGCAGTATTCCTCAAAGTCATAATTACCACCACTTAGCCCGGGTTAGTGATCTGGAGCAGGGAGCGGCCCAGCCCCCACTGCCTCCCGCTGCCAGCAGACCAACGACTGGTGATAGCTTCGTGGTTCATAATAGTAATAATGATGATAATAGCTATCATTTACTGGACACTTGCTGTGGACCAGGCACGGGGCTAGGTGTTTTACATGTAGAATAGGCCTGCTCCTGCTCCTCTCCCAATTCTTCCCCACTCCTCTCCTTCCCACTCTGGGTCTAGTTCATAACCATGGATTTGCATGGCAGCTTTTGCTTTATAGCAAGGGAAGAGAGGGATGTTCTGGGGAGGAGGATGGAGTGGATGATATGCATTGTTTCCCACCCAGCCCCTGATGTGGCCTGGGTCTGAGCATTACGGTCAGGGGGATGAAGCCAGGAACGAGACACTTGGTAAGATTCTAGGAAAGAAATCCTTGACAGAAATCCAGGGAGACTTTGTGAGGCTTAGGGCAAAGCAAAGCTACTTTGAAGAACCCTGTCCCCTCCTCTGCCTGGACCCCAAATGTTGGAGGCTTTGGAAACATCCAGGTGCGGCCCTGATGGCATAGACAAGCACCGCTTTATAACGGACAGTGCAGGCTGCATTCTCCAGAAGCAGATGTTGAGGGGTTTAGGGCACCAGGTGTCATTAGGGATCAAAGCTGTGAAGGACAGGGGGCACGTGCAGCTGGGTGGAGGAAGTTGGATAATGATACAAGCCCAGTAAAGCCTAGGAGACCTCATGGGTAGCTTTGGGGTGATTTGCTCATCAGAGCATCCATATCCAGCAGAAATGGTCAGCCCTGGCTGCATTTCCTGGGCTCCACACTTCTCCAAGTGGCTTTGGGGGAGGGGGGACATGAACAAGGGAGAACTGAGGTGGGGGAGGAAGAACAGGGCAGAGTCCAAATGGTGAGGGCAGCTGTCTGGTTTTGTGGGAAAGTGTAAGTTTCCCTTTCACAACTCCTGGAAAAAATTGGGGTACACCTTCGGAGACTAATTTCCATAAGTCAAGCTGGTAAGGCCCGGAGCCACCATTATTTAGGTTTTAGAAGTCAATGTGACCTTATTTTCTAGTCATAGGCTCATGAGATTACACATATGTGGTCTATTAATTCCACACAATAATCCCCTGTACAGATGAGGAGACTGGGTTTCCGAGCGTTAAGTAGCTAAGGTGCCCAAGGTCACACTGGAGCCAGGACTTGAACCTAGGTTGGACCGATTCTGAAGTTCATGCATTTCCCCGTGTGCTGCTGCCTCTCATCATTGGCGCGGGGAGCCGGGGGCCTCCGGCAAAGTGGACCCCATGGATCCTCATTGGGATTAGCTCAGTTTCCAAAAACTGGAGAGGGGTACTGTGTTAGTTTGCTAAGGGAGGCCATAACAAAGTAACACAAACTGGGTGGCTTAAAACAACAGAAATTTATGGTCTCAGAGTTTGGGAGGCTAGAAGTCCAACATCAGGGTGCTGGCAGGGCCACATTCTCTCAAGGCTCTAGGGCAGAACCTGTTCTATGCCTTTCTCTGAACTTCCCGTGTTGCTGGCCATCCTAGGCTTTCAGGTGCATAACTCCACTCTGCCCCCATCATCACAGGTGTCCTCTCCCTGTGTGTCATCACACCTTATATGGACACCAGTCACAGTGGATTAAGAGCCCGTCTTACTCTAGTGTGGCCTCATTTTAACTAATTACATCTACAACCACCCTATTTGCAAATAAGGTGCTGGAATTCTAGGGCTTCAACATGTCTTCTTGGGGGACATGATTCAAGCCAGAACAAGGACCTATCAGACCCTAGATCCTATCTCCTCTCTCTAAACCCACCAGTTATTTCTTCCACTGCCCTGGATTCCATGGGCCAGGAAGGCAAAGCTGAACTGTGGGGTTCAGCTGCAGTCCAGAGGGCTTGCCGGACCTCTCCTTGCTGGATGACATCATTTTCTTTCAAACCAAGGGTGTTTATGGCACCTTAAACCATCAGAACAGGGTCTCACCCACGAAGCCAGTGAAACCGTGAGTTCCCACACAGCAGCACCTGAGGCCCACACATGTTAGTGTCCTCTGGTGCTTGGCATGTGGTGGAGTTGGAGAATTGGACGGGCCCTAGAGAAACGGATTGACCATGTAAAGAGTAGCACAATGTTCTGCTAAGATAAGAAATGAAAGGTGACAATCAGACTCAGCAGGGTGGTGGCCACTGGTGACGTGGGGAGAGCAGTCCGTGGGGTGAAGGGGGCAGTCAGAAGTCATGTGGTGGGGGGTTCAAGAATCAGCAGGGATGTGGAGGTGAATGCAGTGAGTGTAGACAATCTTTCGGAAGAGTTTTGTTGTGATAAAGAGGATTTAGACAATAGCTTAAAGTTAGCAAGGGGCATTGTGGAATAAAGGGAGAGGTTTTGTTTTTTTTTTAATGGGAAGACAAGCCTGTTTGTATGCTGGTGGCAAGTGCTGGACATGAGAGAGAGGCTGGAGATACAGGCAAGAGAAAGGAGGAAGTTAGGCTGAGGCTGGAGCATCTTTCTACCTTCTGGTCTAACCTAGAGATTTAATCCCCCTCTCCCTGCCCTGATTCAACTACAACCCCATATCCCTGACAGGGACACCTAGGGGTGCGTAGGTGATGGGGCCACTGCTTGCATTTTTGGTCTCAGGCTAGGGACTGCTGGCACGTGCATTCTATAAGATGACACCTCCCCCCTCCTTGGGCTGAGTCTAATACTCATTGTGGAATTTTTGTGGTTTAGTTCCCAAACCTCCTCTGTGATTCTGTTGATTTCTAGGCCCTCAGTCAACGTTTGCTGAACAGTAAATAAATGGATGGATCCCAAGGACAGGGTTACCGTGGAGCTCCCAAGCATTTATCTTGAATCTGGAAAATGCAAGAAAAATTGGCCCATCTGTTCCTATATTATATCAGGATAGCAAAAAGCCACAGAACTTAACCGTAGCCAACTCAATCATGTGTGACAACCCTACAGCAATGCAGGACGCATTTGTGTAAGCCACTCTGTGTGTGTATCTGCAAGATTTGGATGTGATTGCATATAAAATCACATGTGTAAGAGTGTGTGTGTTAGTGAATGTGTGTGCCTATGTTTGTGTAACTGTCAATGTGTGTGCATCTAAGTGAGCAGATATTTGCAGGAGTGTGTGTGTGTGTGTGTGTGTGAGAGAGAGAGAGAGAGAAAGAGAAAGAGAGTGCATGTGAATCCATGAGTATACGTATAGTTGGCCCTCCATACCAGCGGATGCAACCAACTGCTGATGGAAAATATCTGAAAAAAAATCAATAAAAAATAACAATATAACAATAAAAATAATACAAATAAAAAAGAATACACTGTAACAACCATTTACATAGCATTTACATTGCATTAGGTATTGTAAGTAATCTAGAGATGGCTTAAAATATACAGGAGAGTTACCACAGGTTATATGCAAATACTGTACCATTTTATATAAGGAACTTGAGCATTTGTGGATTTTGGTATTCGTGGGGGTCCTGGAACCCACCCCCCGTGGATACCGAGGGATGACTGTACTGCAATATGGGCTCAGATATGAGCAGGTGCACTGCACATTGCCATCTGGTTGTGTCCATACATTATGCCCCGTTGCAAAATCTCTTTCTACCAAGCTCATGGCATCCAAATGAATCTAAGTATTACTCTACTTCCCTCATTTAGACTAACCTGAGCTGAGCCAGCATGAATTGGTTAAAAAAACAGACTTATCAAATATTTTAAAAGATAGGCAACCATTACTGTACAGAATAGCTATAATTAAAGTAGGCTCACCTCCCACCCAATTCAGGCATTGCTTCATCTACCGGCACCTTCCAGTAGAACCTTCTGTTATGACAGAAATGTTCTATATCTGCACTGTCTTGTTGCAGGACACAATGCCGTCCACATGCTGAAACTTGAAACGTGACTTGTGTGACAGAGGAACTCAATTTTTAATGTTATTTAATTTACGTAATTAAAATTTAAATTTATATAGCCACATGTAGCTTTTGGCTGCAGTATTGAACAGTGCAGATCTTGACCAGTGTTCCATGCCTTTCTCTCCTGACTGCATTCCCCAGAGCCTAGCCTGGTGCTTGACACTGGGAGGCTACTGAGTAGGTATCAGCTGGCTGATGGCACGCAGCCAGGGCAGCTCTTTGGGGATTTGCACTAATGAATAGAATAGTGGAGACTGATATAATAAATGGAAAAGATAATTATCATTTATAGATAATTGAGTGCTTCTGAAGTGTTGGATACATATCTTCCCTAAAGAGTTAGGCAATATCTTTGTGGTGGAATTTATCCTAAGAGTTTATTAAGACTTTGCCAGTTTTTCCTTTTCTTTCTTTCAAGCCTTGCATGAGCAAACCTCAAACTCACATTTGTACAAGGTATTTATTTCTTCCCAGTGGAGGTTCCACTGGTGATTATAATGAAGCTGTTCTCATCCCCAACACAGTTCCCTCCTGTGTCCCCTTGTGTGCTCAAAGACTGGGTTGTTCAAAAGACCCTCCACTTCTAAATCAGCATCGTGGAAACTACAGGACCTTTGATTTAGACGGGGACTCAGCAGCCACTTGATCTGTTCCTATCTGTCCACTATTCTCAAGCACAGCTCACCAGTGGGTCACAATTGGATCTGAGAGGTGTCCAAGTTCTGCTTGATTTGGTAGCCGATCGCCCCACTGACTGAGATGGCACACGACGTCTGCCAGAGTTCCTCCATCTGGGCTGCTGTTTCTCCAGAGATCCACCCACCAACCTTCCTGTAGTAGGTGTTGCTTAACCTAAGTGCATGTCCCTTTACGAGTCACTTTTGTGAACTTTCTGTTCCTCAGTTGCTTCATCTATAAAATGGAGATGATAATAATACCCTCACAGGGTTGTGGGGACAATCAAATGAATTAATGCCTCTAAAGTACTTCAAAGAGTCCCTAACATATAGTGAGCTCTAAATAGATGTTAATTATTAATATTAGCATTATTATTTTTAATCATTATTTCATCTTGTTAGAACCTGATGATTGGCCAGTGATATGGATTATGTCCCCCAAGTTTTATGTATTAGTAGCTTGATCCTCACTGTCACTATTAAGAGAGTGGGAAATCCTATTACTGTAATTGAAAGGTGGAGCCTTGAAGAGGTGATTAGATTCTAAGGACCATGCCATAGTGAATGGATTTATAATGGTGGTCACGGGCATGGTTCTGAGGGCTTTACAAGGAGTGCAGTGAGGCTCTATCTCTGCTCCACCATCTTCTGCCATGTGAGACCTCTGCATTGTTGTAAAGCCACCACCAGGACAAGACCCTCACCAGATGTGCTCCCTGGACTTTGGACTTCCCAGCCTCAGAAACTGTAAGCAATAAATTTCATTGTCTTATAAATCACCCAGTTCCAGGTATTTGGAGTCTAATACAGCCAGTCAGTTGAGATGACTTTTTAAAAAAGATACTATTGATACTATCTTTCCTTTTTTTCACTTTAAATATGAAATTGCGAAGTCAATACTCATGGCACTTTATAAATATCTTAAACCATCATACCTATGAGTAAGTCTATAAACCGGTAGTTTTTACACTTTTTAAAATCATGGACTCCTTTATTTAATGAAAGCTCAAAATGTCAGTCGGATATAAGTGGAGATTCTAGATGAAGGGAAAGTGGGGCTTAAAGATTTTTCCTGCCCAAGCTGCCCTTCCAGGGGTTCTTTGGAACCCCTGGGTCTCCAGGCACATCCTTTAAAACAAAGAAAATAATGCTTGAGGGAATGACATTTACATCCACAAGCCCTCTTCACACTGGGATCAGGCAACACATGCCATTTCATAACTTAGTTACTTTAAATGTGCTAACCGAGCATATCAGTTCACTCCATTTTTATGCTTTTTTCTCTCTCCCAATCTAGAGTCTTTGTTCATTGTCTTTGGTTGATTTGCACCAAAAATCCTCTTTAATGTCTTCAAATAAATTGGCTTTTAACTTCTGATACCCAAAGTTGCTCTTGCAGGGGAGTTTATGGACACACACTAGAGATGCTGCCTCTAGGGTTCCAATGGTTCCTGTCTTTCCCACCCTCCTCCCCTTTCCCAGTAATCCTGAGTTTTCAAACACCTTTCCTTCCTGCAGCCCACTACAAGACCAGGCACTTAGTAGGCACCCAATAGAAATTTGCCGAGTGAGTGGTTTTCCTAGGAAAGAGTAAGACATATGGAATCAGAAGACCTGGGTTTGTCTTAGTTCAGCTATATGACTCTGGGTGAGTCTCCTTAACCTCTCTGAGCCTCATTTGCCTGATCTGTAAAGTAGGAATCACAACACCGATGACAGGAGTGAGGCAAGATACGATGTTCTTTGTAAACTATAAAGGAATATACATGAGAGGATTGCTGTTATTTTATCTAGAAGGGGCACCTTTGGCCTGGTGAGCCTTCTGGGCTCCCTTCTGGAGCTGAACGACAAGGATGGATTCATTTGCAGGAAATGTTTGCTAATTATTGTCTGGTTTGAATAATTATTCAGGGATCCTGGAAACAGCCCTTGCCACGGATCAAACTGTCACATCTGCAGCCGACCTTTAAGCAATCTGAGTGGGGGTAATTACAAAGGGCTGGTTTTCTCTAAATATAGCTGTTCCCCAGCTAAAGGTCAACTCAAGGGAGCACAGTTTGATAATTGCAAGTGGTTTGATAATGAATTGGGGCAAACATTCCCAGGGGTGGAGTCAGTGGCTTCCTGTTACCACCACCAGGGTGTGGATGCCCTGATGGGGAGAACTTGACTTTCTGACCCCTGCGGGAAAAGTCAAAGTTCCCACTTTATCAAAGTTCCAGTTATAAAGTGGCGTTATTCATGGGAAGGTAGCTGTGGTGAAAACTTTTATAGGGGTTTGGAATAGATCCTCTGCCCTGGGCTCCCAGAGTCCTGTGGATCCTGGGGCTTTGCTGTTATCTGCTGTTTGTTCTCTAGCTGTAGGCTTCATCTCCCCAGTGGCAGTTTTTGCTCCTCCAGGGCTGAGACCACTAAACTAAAATACCAAGAAGTGTAAGGTCAGAGAAGACTTGGGTGTGAATCCTAGCCCTGCCAGGATTCTTTGTGGGGGACTTTGGACAAGTCACTTTCTTCACTGAGTTCAAGTTTCCTCATCTGTAAAATGGGGCTTGTGAATTACTGCCTTGCCTGCCAGGACAGGTCATAGGGAGATCCAATAAGGAAATATATGGGAATGTATTTTGTAGGCCTCAAAGTGCTCTGTAGATGCTGGAGGAGGTCAAGATACACTCATCCTCTCCAATCTCCTTAGCCTGATCTTAAGCTCCTCTGGGTTGGCCCTTATACCTCTCTTGCAACTGTCCTCTCTCCTCACCTTCTCTTTCCCCACCTGGTGCTTAAATTTAAAAAAGAAATTTGAGGGAAGTGAATTGAAATAAAATAGGGAGGACAGGAGAATAAACTGAAGGAAGGTAATTGCTTACAACTTGTGAGGCTTGGTGGCTACTGGCTGAGAGTCAAAGACCCCATCTTATGTTCCTGTTATCTTCACTAGACTCACACTCCACTCCCACACCTCTTCTACTCCCCTCCCCAGGTTCCCTCTTAAGGCTGTACTATAAGTCCAGAAAAATTTCCCCTATGCCTGGAATTTCCAAACCCTATCGCTTATAGTACCTAGAAAAGTGTTCCCTCCTGCTTTGGGTTAGGCATGACCATGTTTTACAGAGCTGGGCTGCAATATCCCCTTTGCCAGCAGGTGTCCCCACTGAGCACACAACGTGCTCATTGATCCAACACCTAAATATGGAGACCGCTGTGTGTTATAGGCCCTCTTCTAGGCATAGGTACAACAGTGAACAAAACAGACAACATCCCTGACCTCACGAGGAAGGACAATGACTAAATAAACACTTAGCAATATAATGAAATGTTAGATAATGGTAAACATTATGGAGAAAGGGCAGACTAAGAGGGCAGTGACTGAATGGAGGGGGATGGCTGTTTTAGACAGGGTGGTCAAAGAAGACCTGTCCGTGAAGGTGATATAAAAATGTCTTAAGGCCACGCTTTCAGATGTGTAAGGCATATCGCCTTAAAAGGGTTTTTTTTTTTTTTCCTATTGTTAAATTGAATTTTTGATTCTGAGCTCTCATTTCATAGAGCTTGAGGGGTGGACATCAACCTCAATCTTAGGGACCCCCACCCACAGGGAAGAGTTGCAATTCTAGGTTCTTAGGCAGAGCCAAAGCATTGAGAGGGAGGCTCAGGGGATAGGCCTCTTGCCCCTGGTCACTGGTCCCACAGCACCCTCTTCTAGGGCTTCCTATATGACCTACTGGCTTTCTGCTGCTTCTGGATTATGCTTGAGGTGGGCACGGTATATGGGCTGTTCACAGTTCCATCTGCCCCAGTGTCCCTCCCAGAGGTGCTGATGAGAAGAAGTTTGCTTTGTCCCCTTCTGTCTTTCTCTCCTATCGGCCCCTAGCTGCAGGTGGGTGCATTTCTATGTGGTCCTCCGAAGAGGGGATGGAGAGTGAAGCTTAGCTGTCCCCTGCTGCTGGCCAAGACTCTTGTCAAAGCTTGAGAAATCCCCTTCCCCTAAGGGCTCCAGCTTTTGGAACACAGACACCAGAGAGATTTGCAGGCTGTTTGTTCTTTGTCCTGCTTCATCTCTCCCCTGAGACCACTGCCTTCTCGGGGTGGGGGACCAGAGGGATGATACTGGGATGTCCAGATCGCATCTCAGCCACGCCTGTTACATAAATCCCAGCCTCGGTCCATCCCTTCTCCACATTCAACGTGTTGTGTGCCGGGTGAACTTAAAATGAGGGTGACCTGCCATCTGTGTGTTTGTGCCTACAGTCATGTTCAAATCCACGCCTGCTTCCTTTAGGGTAAGTGTGGTTTCTTCTAGTTAAAGTGTGGAAAAAAATTAAGTGGTATTAATAGTTTTTCTTTTCTCCCTAAGTGAACAGTGATGCTGCCAGGCAAAAGGCAGCAGAAAGCATTTCCTTAGCTTTCGGGTGACTTGGAAACCCTTGTCTAAAAATACGGACACAGGAGTGGGAAGGAGTGTGTAGGAGGCTTTCCCCACAGTTCTCCACAGTCAGGGTAACTGGGGCCTCTGTGGAAATGCGCCAAAATGTCTCTGTGAAGGGCCTCTTGGAAAACAAGCTCCCGTCCCACCCCGAGGTTTAAAGCCGACTTCTTGGCCGATGTGGGCGACTTTTCCCAAGCCCTTGAAAGGGAAGACGAAGGAAGCTGAGTGACAGGGCTTCAGAGTGTGGAGAAGGGGACTGCCGGGCAGGCCTGACCAATTAGCTGCCTCCTGCCCCTGGCTCTCCGCGGTGGTCTTCCAGAGTCTGGAGGGGACGGGGGAGCCGGTGGGGCCTGGCGGGCCTGACACCCAATTAGTGCTCGTTCCCCAGCTGACCGGCAGGCCCGCGCCCTTCCAGCGGCTCAGAGGCCGGCTGCTCGGCAGCTCTCAGAACAGAGGGTGCTAATTGGATGCCGAGACCCAGATGCTTCTCCATCCGCCCAGCCCGGCCTTGTAGCTCCTCTCCCCTCTTCTGTCACCAACTCGTTCACCCTGGGAAAATGCCATTTCTCTAAAGTGGCCCAGCTGGCCTGCAGCTTCCTCTAGAGTTCCTGAAGCCAGAGCAGAAGCAAGATCAGTGGTAGGGGGTGGGGGTGGGGGCTGGGAGGAGGGGGTTGGGGGGAGCTGGGCAATGTGAGGGAAGGGAGGCTAAGAGAGGGTGGGGGTCACCAGGTTCCTTGGGCTGTGGGAAAAAGCACTGAGGTGAGAGAAAGCGAGTCCTGCCTCTGACTCTCTGGAGTGCCTTTCCTTTTTTGGGCCTCAGTTTCCCCATCTGCACACAGGGGATCTAATGGGATACATGCATCCTTCCAGGTCTGCTGTGGACCATCTCTTGAGTGTATGGCAGATCCCTGCAGTGTGATGGGCTGTGTGCATCTTGGGACCTGACGCATAGGAGTCCTTGCTGAGCCCAGTGAGGCACTTGCTCTGGGTGATGAAGGCTCTGAATCTCCCTTCTAGAAGACCGAGTTCTGCAAGACAGATCAAGATCCATTGGGAACAGCACTGCCGGCCTGGTCTTACGAATCCAGATGTGCAAATGGATTTGCAAACAAAAGTCCGCAGACTACGAAGGGCTTCTGGGATGATCTTGGAATAGGTAAGATGTTCTATTGTTTCCTGAGGCTCCTTCCCCACCTGGCTGTGTCAGTGAATCCAGGGAGGTCACAGGGTCACAGTGGGTTCACACATGTGCTGTCTGGAAGGAACCACAGTCCCACATCATTTCCCAAAGCCACTCCAGATGTCCGTGCACATTAATAGCCCCATGTCTGGCTTCTCTGCTTCATCTCGGGTGTATCAGGTTATCCTGCTTGCAGAAATTAGCAACTGGGTGTCTCAGTGTGTAATCAAATTATATTGTCCCTGTTGCTCCAATTCTTTACTCCCTCCCTGAATTAGAATTACATACCCATGTCCTTTATCAGGTGACTTTGCATTTCCTGCTACCACCGTGCATGGTGGATGTTTCTTTGCCCCACTGATAATGAACGAGGCCAGGTGACTTGCTTTGGCCAGTGGAATATGGGCAGAAGTGACTGTGTGACAGTTTGAAGCTGAGACCCTAGGATGCATCGCTGTTTCTTCTCGGCCTTCTTGTGCCCCTGAGATCTGCCATGGAAGGGCCGTGCTCCCAGCGGCCACTGCCAGTTCAGCTTGGGCCCCAGAACGAGAGGTGTGAAGGAGGCAGGAACCCAGCCCAAAGCCTGGGGCCAGCCTGGTCCACATGAACTCACTTGAGATCAGCCAATCTTAGGTTGACCTGTAGACCCATAAATTTGAAAATAAATGTGTGCTTTGGCAAGTCACTGAGATTTTGAGATTATTTGTTATTAGACAAAAAACTGACTAATACTCTAACAAAGATGAGAAACTTCCAGGAAAGGGATGCTGAAGAGCCCCTTGTGGGTGTCCAGGAGCTGGGCACTGTAGAGAAACCATTATACTCTTGGTGGCCAGGGGCAGCTCACAGGGTAGGATGCCCCATCTCATGACAGGTCAATCATTGGCCACACCGTGGGCCACCTTCTAGCACTACCCAGGCCAACCCAAGCTCCAGAGGGACCACATGACTTCTGAATGGGACCAGGGAGAAGCTTCAGAACTAGCCCCAGGAGAGGCCTGAAAGGGGTGGACACTGCTGCTAAGTAGGTCATACGCTATGAACAAACCTGGCAAGAGGGAAAGCAAAAGTCCCTACTCTGCCAAGGCCATCTGGGATGATCCTAGGTTAGTTAAGATCCATGCTGATTTGGAAGCCTGGGTAGCAACTCCGCACACTGCTGAGATTCAGGAATGGCTCTGAAAGAAAGTGGTTCCTAATCAGTTTAACCCAACCACAGATGACTCTTCCCCAGGAGTCTGCAGCACTGAGAGAATTGCTGTAATTGCAGGCACTTGGCAGAGAAACCAGGCGCCTGCCTCGAGTTCCTCAGGCTGAGTTCCCTAGGGACCCCCAGTTTAGAGAGCCTTCCATTGAGACTTGGCTCCCTGAGCTGATCCAGCCTTCGTGCAGATGTTGACCACAGCCTGTTTGCATACGGCTTGAATTTTGGTTAGGGGCTTTTTAATTGCAGCCTGAGTTTTTTATTTAGAAGATTATTTATAGAAATTAGAATGCACGTGGAATTTTGATTCCAGCCATTCTTTGTGCTTGGAGAGACAAGGCTTCTTCCAGGGAAGTCTAGACTATTCCACGCAAGGGAACCTCTGCAACTTTCTGGGAGTTTCAGTCACTCAGGGTGTCACGGCAACTGAGCCTAAAAGTCAGCTGTCTGGGTTCTAGTCCTGGCTCTGCCACCAACGTCAATGGAACTTTGGGCAAGTCTGGTCATTGGGCTGAGTGTCAGTTTCATTCTCTATGAAATGGGGATAAGAAAAACCAGACTTGGCGGGATGTTGTCCTCACAAATCAGACCAAACGAGATAATGCAAATAAATGTTTATCACCATGTCTGGCACATAATCCACAGTAGCTACTACTAAGATTATTTTTAATAATGCAAAGTGCTAAGCATATAGTAAGTACTCCCCTGGTGGTTGCTATTGTTGTAATTATTATTAAAACACAAATCTGATTGTGTGCAACTCATGTTTGAAATTCTTTGTTAATCCTCATGCCTTCAGAACTGATTTTCAAGCTGTACTGCTTGGTGCCCTAGGAGTTCTGAGGCTGGGCACTTATCTGTTTGATGTTCAGGAAACTGAGGCTCAGAGTGATCAATAACTGTCCACGATCACACAGGAAGTTATAGAGTCAGGAGTCCAACCCAGTTCCCTCCATGTTTCTTCCCAATGCACCTCATGGTCCAGGCACACTGGACTGCTCTCTCTCCCTAGAACTCCTCTGGTGCCTTCATATTGATGCTGCTTTGCACAAATTCCCTCTGCCTGGAAACCTCTTCCATGTCTCTGCTTGTCCAAAGTGTATCCTGGTCTGGGAAACCTCCCTGAGCCCCTCAGGCACTGTTGGTTCAGTGCTGGGTATTTCTGTTAGAAATGGATCCAAGGTCTGTCTTTGCTTTGGGCTGTGACCTCGAAGACAACAGACCTGGCCTGACTCCTCACTGTTATCCCAGCCTCATCACTGACTATGTGCAGTACATGTGGTAAAAGAGCCCAACTGAGGCTGATTCCAGGCTGGTCATAAATGTTAGAGCAGGGCATCTCAGCCCAGCATCACCCATGCCCTGAGCTCATATCCACGAAGGGAGGGTTGGTGGAGCAGCCAGAGTCATGCAGGAACCCAAGCCTGGGCCAGGCATATCTGCACATATTAGCTTTGCATTAGGCCCTGAAGTAGGACTGCAGTACAGAATACAATATAACCAGTTAAATTTGAATCTCAACTAAACAATAGTTGTTTTTAGTGTATGTTCCATGAAATATTCGGAATATATTTATACTAAAAATTATTCATTTTTGATCTGAAATCTAAATTTAACTGATGTCCTGTATTTTTATTTGCTATATCTGGCAACCTACAGGACAGGCACATCTATCGCACTGCCCTGGGACAGATATCGTAGACATGTCCGCAGATGTGGCCTGGGAGGCAGCTTCCCGGGGTGTGTCTATGCATGCTAGCTCTGGGCATGTCTCCATACAGACCAACTAATTTTCTAATAGCATATTTCACAGATTCTGAGATATACCCTTCTTCCCATGTTAGAATCTCTGTAACCGGGATCCATCTTACTGTCTCACAATTGCTGCTATTTGGACAGTAGTGGTGTAACTCCAGTGACTGAAGCCTCCTCTCCACCCTCATGGTTGCGCTGGGAGGCCTGACCAGACTCCAGCAGCCAGCCCCTTGCAATCAACAAAATATTCCATGCCCATTTGGGGGAGGAAATAAGTCTTGTTTATTGTCTGAAAAGCTTCTGTTGACACCTTCAAGAAAGAGCCAGCATCACAAATGCAAAGTGGCTATCAACTGTTCAGAAGAAAATCCCAGAAACACCAGTGGAGGCCTCTTTGAAGAAATGCAGCCTGATCTACGCTCCTGATGTCTCAGAGGATGATCCCATGTGGGAAAACATGGACATTGATGACTCTGAGTTGAAGAGTGATTCAGCAGAGTTGGACCCCTAATAAGAAGATTGAGAATGCTGCAGCCAATTCATTGCACTTATAATACTCCATGGTATGTAATAATGATTAAGTAAGTATTAAATAACACTTTCAGTAAGTACAAAGTAAAAAAATCTAAGTGACGAGAAAGCATTGGGTCTCACCATTTTTCCTTTCTTAGTAGTATATGAAACAATGATTCCCCTAATAATCAGTGACACCTTAGAAATGCAGGTAGCTAAATTCAGTTAAACCAGCAGCCAATAAGACTAGACAAATTGACTCAATTTAAAGGAACCCAAAAGATCATGAAGGGAACGAACCATTCCCTGGAGATGGCCCCTGCCACTGTGGGTCTTGATAGATGGTCATTCTTTAGGAATATCATATTCTTTGCATGAGCACTGCACAGAGGGGGAGCTATGGCATTTTAGGAGGGGCAGTTCTTTGTTACATGGGAATGTTTCATGCATTGCAGGATGTTAGCATCTTTGGCTTTCACCAAGTTCTGTAGTATCTCCTAGTCATTAAGACAATAGACAAAGTCCCCCAAAGCCACCATGCATTCCAGAAGCTCCCTTGAGGGCTGGACCACTCCAGGTTGAGACCACCTGGCTACAGGAGGCAGATGGTTTGATGCAGCCCTGCCTCCTGTTGGTGAACAGTACTGTGCTCTCTCCCCTCCACAGCTCATCTTCCAAGAAGTTGCAGCATTGCCAGGATTATTTAAGTCTGAGGTGTGTACCCAGCCCTGGCTCAGAGGGGCTGGGGGCACAGGCCTGGGTGTCTCTGCCTCCCTGTCAGGCCCTCCCTCCCAACCTTCCTCTGCCCTGTGTCCTCTTTCCAGGAGCATTTTCTCTGCATTCCTCATGGCAGCCTTGGAGACAGGGAGAGAGAGGTACGTCGCCTCCTTTTCATTTACATGGGGATTACTGGAGACCAGAAAAGTGCTTTAAAATGATATAATGTCTCTGCACCTCATCAAACCCTTCCCCTTCCACCAATTTCTGCCTGATTTACAGTTAATATTGCACACTCCCATCACCCTGCCGGAGAAGCGGTGATTATTTCTCCATTGCCATAAAGAATGTAAAGGAGATGGGAAAAATCAGGTGAATTCAGAGAAAGTTTAGTGTAAAAAAAACTGCTGGGGGAGGGGGTGTCAGGGACGGTAGTATAATAGCAGGAGCAGAAGAATTCCTGGAACCAATTTCAGAGTCAAGCGATTCCGCCTGGCCTTGTGATAGAGTCCACAGGCAGGGTCGAGCCTGTGCCTGACAAGTGCCTAGGGCCAGGGTAGGGCGCCCCCGATGGGGAGACTTGTCTGGTCTCTCCTCTGGATAGAAGGACCCCACCAATGAGCCAGCCCACCCTGAGAGAGGGTGAAAGCACCCGCCTGTCCTCCCCCCCAGGCTGCCACGTGAAGGTCTAGTGAGCATTAGGCTTGAGAGTCTTTGAGAGGCGGAATGTGGCTCTGAATTCCTGGATAGGGATTTGTTTATTCTGCTTGACTTAATTGAACACCAACAGCCTTCATGTGGGTTCTGGGTTCAAATTCTGGCCCTGTCAAGTACAGCTTGCGAGACCTTAGTCAGTCGTTTCACATCTCTGTGCCTCAGTCTTTGCACCTATAAAATGGGATGAACTGGCACGTGGTAAGTGCTTACAGAAAACAAAGCTCTGACTCTCTTTTCCATCATCAGCCGGTCATGGATCAGCAGCAGCACCACCAGCGCCATCCTCCAGCAGGGGAGTGGGTGTAGGACCGTGTTCTTTCCAGTTCACCATGGGTGGACCTTTGTTGATTTTACGGTAAAGAAGCTGTGTATCATTTGTGATTCTTCTGTGGGAAGAGAGGCTCCGAGTCTCCCGCATAATCCATCCGCTGTAGAACATGGTGAAATCCATTGCATTTAATTACTATTACTATAGTTACCCAGTATTTCAGTTGTCTATTGCCATGTAACAAACATCCCCTAGGATTTAATGACTGAAACACAACCAGTTTGTTATTTGCTCATAATTCTGCAATCTGAGCAGGGCTCGATGGGGAATGCTCATTTCTGCTCCACGTGGTTTTAGCTGAGGGCTATGGCAGAGCTCGGTTTGGGTCATCTATCTGGGGCCTTGGTTCTCAGTGTTGGCCCCGTTCCTTGTTCTCCATGCAGTCTCTCCAGGTGGTCAGCGCAGGCACCCTCACAACAGCAAGGTGGCTTCAGTGTAGTTGGACTTCTTACACCAACCTCTCCTTAGCTAGAGATATGTGTTGTTGTAAAACATGGTGTTCTTCCTGGCATTGTCAGAGAAATTCACGTTCTGTCTTTGGTCAATAATCCAGGGATTTCCCATGTAGCAGAGGTCTACCCTCCCCAAGAGACCTTGTCTTATGCCAAGAAAGCATCTAGGGATTCCTTTCCTTCCTTTCTTCTCAGCACTGGGGCCTCTAGGGCCTGAGAACTGCCTGAACTCCAGAGCTTGTCAAGCATGGAGGGCACATGCCTCAGCCTACAGGGGTCTCAAAGTTTGGGGCTGGACAGGAGGAGCGGGTGGGGGCAGGGCAGGGATGTAATGAGGGATGTGGGGATAGAACTCTGTTTCCCAGTATTTGAGGAGCTGTAAAAGGAAGGGGGATGTTTGGTTAGAGGAAAAGAGTGTGCCCACTTCTGCAGGGCTGTCCTGGGACAGAGGGATCCACTAGTCTATGCAGCTGCTGAGGACAGCCCTTGAAGCAGGATGGAGCAAGTGTAGTCATGACTCTCCCCTGCAGTCCTGTGGGCTCCAGGAGGGTGGAGGCCTTGTTGGGCTCTCTTCTATACCCAGAACCTGGCACTGTGCTGGATGCACAGTAGGATGAGAAATTCCAAATGACCTCACTTTCTAATAGCTGTGCAGCCGGAATCAGTTGCTTCAAGAGGTTTGGAGTTATAAACCAAAGGCCCATTAAAACACAGCATGCAGGCCCTGGCCTCACAACCCTCCCCTTCCCCTAGGCTCCCACTCTGCAGTTCCTCCCTCCCTTCCCCTATTTGCACCATTGGTTCCTGTAATCTGGCTGGCAGAGGTGGGCTCAGACCGGGCAGGGCTGGGGCTGAGGCAAGGATGGCAGCAGCCAATACTTCCTGAGCCTGCTGGCAGTGACATCTTTTGAGGAGCTCACCTAGAAGTGACCCTCACCTGTTTCTCAGCCCCGGATCACATGCAGGTTGTGCTGGGTTGCACACAGCATCTCTCCAAAGTGCTATGGGCAGTTTCCAAACATCCCAAAGCAAAAGGGAAGATAATTCAGGGTTTAGGGAACAAGCGTATCAATCTCTCCACTTAAAAAATGCTTTTCTGCAAAGTTTCTGGTCATGATAGTGCAGAACTTTGACCCTGCAAAGAGGCTCTTCTATCCTGGGGCTCTCTGTGACTTCCATGTGGAGTCCTGGCTGGAGCTGGGCCAGGCAGAACAGACCCCACGGGGGATGTGCACTCCTGGGCACATCAACACAGCTGTAGACACCAGCACATAAATAAACTGATGCACCTGCCTTCAAAACTACATCCATCTGCACAGGCAAATGCTCAAGGTCACACACTTGCATACTCACACACAATCACTGAAAAAGCATACCTGTACCCCTAACACACACTTGTGGGGCACAGCTGCAGTAATAAAACCATTCGTATGCATAGATTCATCCATATGCATGGACACATATAAATATGCACACCAGTGCCTGTGTGCATGCCTGCACTTATGGGAAGACACACCTAAACCACACCTGCATGCTCATGTGTTCATATAAACACAAAAAGCAGGTGTGTAAGCACTCAGCAAAAGCCTCATGTAAAGACAGACCTGCACACACACCCAAGTGTGTACACACAGCCGTATACACAGATACACAGGTAGTGCACTGTGTTCATACATACATTCTGTCTCCTCCCTCCGTCTCTCCCTCCCTTCCCTCTTTCCTTCCATCCTTTCTTCCTTCCACACATGAGTGTTAGATGGAGCATGACAGAGTGATAAAGACTGTCTAGTTCCAATGTTGGCCCTGCCACTTTCTAGCTCTGTGTGACCTGGAGCAAATTATTTAATGTCTCTGTCTTAGTTTCTTCATCTATAAGATGGGGATAGTAATAGTATTGACTTCACAGACTTTTTATGAGGATAAAATCTATTGACCTATGTGTGGCCCTCAGAACAGTGCCTAGTAGATGATAGACTCTCCTGGGGTTGCCTCTCACTCCTACAGGGACTCAGAAAGGTAAAAGAGGACAGGGTTTCTGGTGAGAAATCTCTGCTTCACTTCTTGGCCTTGTCATTTAGGCTTCTGTGGTCTGGGCTCAATCTCCATTTCTTTGTGCCTCAGTTTCCTCATTTGTGAATGGGGTTGAGCAGCATTGCCCTGGCTGCCTGCTGGGGCTCGGATGAGATGCAGCTCTTCAGGAGCCGTAAGGTGATGCTTGAGAGAATTTCACCTCATAGAGAACCACAGGATCCGAGACTCCACTTGGGGCCCAGTGCTGGCTTAGGGGTGGCTGACACACACGGGCTGTTGGAGGTCCCATCTGTCTCCCGACTTCTCTCTGAGTACCCAGCCCTGAGGCCTGGTGCTGTCCTCCATCAGAGTCACCATGTAGATCTAGCTCATTGTGTGCTGAAGGCTTCTGAGAAGATACAAGAGCTGCTCAGAAGGAAAGATCCTCCGGCTTCCATTGTACGCGGAAGTCCAGAAATTCTAGCTGGCAGGTGCAGCTGCTGTTTTTCCTGCACCACAGGGGCTCCTCCTTTTCCTCGAGGATCTTCCTTTTTTTCCCCAAAGGTGTGATTTGGGGAGGGGTCATGGAAAATGGGAAAGGGAGACCCCCTGTCCAGTCAGCCAGATGAAGCACCCCTACTTGGTGGTTACTTTGGCAGCCAGACATGCCATCAGATCATGTCACTCCTCTGCAGAAACATTCCAGAATCTTCTTATGTCCTTAGAGGAACATCAGGCCCTCTCTCAGGGCCTCTAGGGCCCTCTGTGAGCTGTTCCTTTCTAGCGCTGCTTCGCGTCCATCACCCCCCCCCCCCCCCCGTTCATTCCGCTCCAGCCATGTGGCTTTCTTCCTGATCCTGCTCCCGTTTCACCTTTTGTCCCCACAGTTCCCTCTGCCTGGAATGCTCTTCTCCCAGATGCGCATGGCTGACTCCTCAGCATTCAAGACTCACCCAATCAACCTCCTTGAAGAGGCCTGCCCTGATGACCTCCTCCCACCCCATCCCACTACCATGCTTCATTTCCCTCACAGTTGAACTTATCATCTACTCAAATGATCTTTTAAAAAACACATTTATGCATTGAGTGTTCCTCTCAGCCTCACACATGGACTAGAATGTGGCCTTATGAGAGCAGGGCCTCCCCAGTGCCTGGCACACAATAGATGCTGTCCAAAGAGCTAAATGACTTACCATTCTTTCCCACTGCTACGTAGTTTGACTGTTCTTGGTGGTAGGACTGTGACATTGTACCACGAGTAATTTCTGGTGAATAATAAAGGACCAGTGCTGTGAGTGATTTATTAAAAAAAAACAAAACAAAGAAAAAGAAAGATAAATCAGAGCTGATTTAAGGTCCTCATTGTCGTGATAACGCTTTCACGTTCTCAAATTCCAACAAGGTTTCTGAGTGAAAGAGACAGAGAAAGAGTCACAAACAGGGGAATGAGAATTGTGTCCCCAGTTCCATCTCTGCCTCAGCTCTGCTATTAATGGGGCTACAAATTCACATGAAGCTTCAGTGTCTTGAAAATGTTTTCAGTATCCTCAAAACCTGGGCGTGCCTATGAGGCTTTAGCATATAGGCAAACTTCATGTGTATTTGAGAAGATAAAAAGATGAGAATCCCTGGTATAGGAGGTGGGGCAATAGTCTGGAGAAATCAACCCACATACTATAGGGGAGCAGTAATTGCTTGCTGTTGTAAACCAGTGAAATCTTGGGGTCGTTTGTTATGCAGCATTATCATAGCAGTAGTTGACTGATATACCAGGATGTGAATGAAGGTGTTGTGTTAACTAGAAAACTTTTGGCCAAATGTCTGTGATGCAAGCTCCAGAGAGCCATTTTGGGTGGGGTGACCCTGATGGTATTGGTGGTGTTGGACTCTAATTTGTCTGCCATTTTGTTTTTAATTTTAAATTGATTTGAGCATTGTTGGTACTCAATACGATTGCTGAAATAATGACTGATGAAATGAACGAGTAGCAGGACTGAACCTTGGTCCATAAATTCAGCCAAACAAGAAGTATTACATTTCTTATTTTTAAAAAATCAGATTAGTTTCTAATCTGAGCCCTCTCCTTGACTAAGCCAAACTCTATGAGAGAAGTCCATCTTTTCTTTCATTTAATTTTGTGCCTCCAAGAAGGTGTTTTGGCCTAGTGAAAAAAACCATGAAACTTGGGCTAGGATGATCCCAGTTCAGATCCTGGTTCTGCACTTACCAGTCACGTGACCTTAGGTAATTCATCCGTCTGAATGTCACTGTCCTCATCTATAAAATGGGACTAATGATTCCCTCCTCCTAGGGTGCTTGTGGGGTTCAGTGGGTTGATTTAGGAATCCTTGGGCATTGCCTGTCATAGGGAAGCTGCCCCTTTTGGCCTCCTGAGGTGTCACATTATCTTACAAAAGTATAGAGAACCCCCGTGAGCCCATCATCAGCTACGACCATTGCCAGCTCATGGCCACGCTCGTTGGACTTATGACCTCCCCTCCTCCTTCTCCTGCCCTTCCCTCCCATTATCTGGAAGCAAATCCCAGAATCAATGTATTTATTTTCTTCCAGGTATGTCTAAAATTTTTGCATAATGAAAAGTAACAATATGGGGATGATAATAGCATGGCTGGAGGACGTCAGGAGATAATTTACATGACAGACCTGCTCCTGATACTCAGCAGGGTTCTAACCTCATCCTGGGGTAGGGAAGAGCTTCCTCAACAAAGCAACGGCATCAACAACAATCAGGAGGGTTAAAAATGTGTGTATTTCAAAAACAGCATAAACACAATTAAAGGCAAGCAAACCAAAAAGCAAAGATCCTCCGTTAAAAGAGTTAATTTCTTTATTATATATGGAGGGCTCTGACAATTCACTAAGATAAACAGTAACACTTCAATTACAAAATGGGAAAATCACATAATTCACAGGAGACGAAAGACAAGTAGTCAATAAACATGTGAAAAGATGTTCCACTTTCCTAATAATCAAAGAAATAGAAATAAGACAAAATAGCTCTTTTATCTACCAAATCAGCAAAGATTTAAGAATGATAATGCCCAGGGCTTGCAAGGATGAATCTACACAGCCCTCTCATATCCTGTCGCTGGTAATTTAAATTAGCATCTCTCTTCTGGAAAACAAGTTGGGAGTATGTATTGAAAATTCAAAATACAAGTTTAGACTATGAATTAAAAACATTAAAAAAAAAAAAACACATGAGGGTTGAGGATTCCACCTCTAGGAAATACTCAGAAATTCAGGCAAAAATTTATACACAGTGACATTCATTATTTATAACTGAAAGTTAAAATAAGGAGACATAACCTAAATATTCCACAGTATGAGAGTGCTTATGTAAACTATGGTACATCTATGATATAATAGTCCATAGCCAATAATAATTATATTTTCCAAGAATTTTTAATGACATGGAAAATATTTACTTCTAAAGTGTTAAATGAGGAAAAACAGGATACAGAACTTTATGTCATCATGCTGTATAATCCCGATTATGTAAAATAAATAAATATACATGTAGAAAGGTGATCAGTGAGGCAGAACAAAAGTATTGTAGAGAGATTCTGTGGTTTTTAAAAGATGCTAGCCGGTTTAAGCTCCTCCCAGCTTCTGGTGTTAAGGACAGAAGTCACCTTGGAAAAATGCTTCTTTGTTTTGGAGGTCCTTCAGTTACACAAATGCAGAAAAAACATCCGTGCATTGTTCTTGGGGCACTACTGAGTACTGGTGAAATACCCAAATGCAAATGATTGAAACTGAGGAGTAAAATAATCTGTTATTGTGATTTTCAGAAGAAAAGACTGTCTTGTGGTGGAGTGGGTACATCTTGGAAAGATATCTTTTTGATATTAAAGAAGTTTCCCTTTTTTGTTTTTCTTTGTTCTTTAGGGGAAAACAGTGGGGAAAAGGGAAGGAAAGCTGTATCACAAGGGTCTCATTCCTTCATTCAATAAGGAATGATTGTATACTACACCCCAGGCATTGTTCTAGACCTCAAAGTCCTGCCAATCAGGAGTGAGTCCTGGCTCTGATGAGGGTTACTCTAGTGGGGAGAGAGCCAGTTAGCAAATACAAGTATAATATGTCAGGATGTGTTAGGTGCTATAGAGAAGAAAGCAGGGCAAAGGGCCAGGGAATTATGGGGTGGGTTATTTTAAGTGAGGGACTGGGGTCAGAGAAGACCGGACTGGTAGGTAACTTCTGAACAGAGCCCTGCAGGAGGTGATGGAGTGGGTCAGGTGGGCATCTTGAGGGTGAGCATTGCAGGTGGTGGGGACATCCAGGACAAAGCCGTAGAGATGGGGATGTGCTTGGATGATTAGAAGAATAGAAAGGAGGCCTGTGTGGCCAGACTAGAGGGCCAAGGGGGAGAATGAAGGGAGAGGGGTAGATCATATAGGCAATGGTAAGCACTTTGGAATTTTTTAAAGCAACCTTACTGAGGTATAATTTATATACAATAAAATTCACCCATTTTGAGTGTTCATTTGATGGGTTTTGACAGATGTCTACACCCATGGAACTACCACCACAATCAAGATACAGAACATTTCCATCACCCTTGCTCCCCTTTGCAGTCAATCCCCACCTCCCCCAGCACTGGGCAGCCGCTAATCTGCTTTCTGTTACTGGAATCACATTCACTCTTGTGTCTGGCTTCCTTCGCTGAGTGTGTTGATCTTGAGATTCATCCATGTGGTGCGTATTACTAGTTTGCTCTTTTTTATTGCTCAGCAGTTTTCCCTTGTATGTGTATAGCCAAGGTATTTATCTATTCACCTGTTGATGGGCATTTGGAATTTTCTAGTTTGGGGTTCTTGTGAATAAAGCTGCTACGGGTATTCTTGGACACTTTTTGTAGATATATATACTTACTTCTATTGAGTAAATACCTAGGAGTGGAATTGTGGGTCATAGGGTTAAGTGTATGTTTAAATTATTAGAAACTGCCACTTTTCCAGAATGGTTGTGCCATTTCACGTGTTCATCAGCAATTTTGAGAGCTCTTGTTGCCACTTGGTATGGTGAGTCTTTTTAACTGTACCCTTCTCGAGGGTGTGTAGTGGTATCCTGTGTTTTACTTTGTTAGAAGCATGATCTCAGGCATTTTACTTAAGCTCCCCAAACTTGTTTTCTTTATCTGTAAAATAGAAATAACAGTAGTTCCCACGTCATAGTGATGCTGTAAGGATTAAATGTGGTGATGCAGGTAAAGCATTAGCTCAGTACTGGGCACATGGCAGGTGCCCAAAAGAGAGGGGCTAGTTGTTGTTGTCTCTTAGTGGAAGGGCTGCTCTCTGTGCTCCCAACCACAGACCACCATTCATTTATCATCAACCTTCTGCCATGTTGCTTGAGCCCACAGATCCCCATTGGTGAGGGTTCTATCTCTTGTGTGCCCTGATTCCTGTCCCCTGATCTCTGCCCCGGAAAGAGGAAGCCCTAAATTGCTAAACATCCTAATTATCTCTGTGTTGGGTCTCACCTTCTATCCCAACCTCTTGAAGGCATTTTCCCAATGAACATTTTTTTCACAGCTATTAAGATAATAAACAATTTTCAATTATCCCCTCAAGCCCTGCCAGGGGTCAGGTTGGGTAGCCAATCTCTGAGGCTGGTGTCCAGGCAGGCCTTGCAAGAGAAGGACCTCTGTGCATCCTGTGGGCTGCCTCCACTGAGCAGGCATGACGATCCCCCCTCCTGACTCTCTGCTCCTGCTTCCTCAAGGAGATCTTGAATATTTATCATGCATTAGGTGAAAAAAGAAGTGGAACAGGAGGAAATTGTGTTACTGCATATAAAATTTGCCCAGAAAGTTTGCACTCTTCCTCTAGTTGGAAAATAGTTTTGATTTGAAATATGAAGCTTCTCTCCAACTTATTACCTCAGAGACAAGAATGGAAAATGATGCTCCTTGGGTTTCAGGTGGAGCTGCTGGAGGTGGTGGGCGTTTATGGGCACCAGGAATTGTCTGTAAAAATTGCCCCTTGTGCATCAAAATTGCAAATTTCTTGTTTCTTCTCTTGCTGCTTCCTCCATCATAATATGCCTATAGCTAACAGGCAGGAGGAGGCAGAGAAGAGAATCTGGCAGAGGCAGATGGAACACCCAGGCTCGTTGCATCCTGGACACGCATGTGGCTGCAGCGGCATTTGCTTCATCTCATTCAGATCTAGGCTGGAAGGAATCTCCTAGGCCACGGAATCCAATTCCCTCTGCCGCAGATATTCTATGCTTTTCTAGGCTACTGCTCCTTTTGAGACTCAGAAGATAGCTCTGGATCCACTCTCCAGAAAAGCATATGTACACACCAACCTGTGCACACACCTGCATGGGGTTTGTCAATTTACTAAATTTAACATACCTCCAGATCTAGAACATTCTATCATGACATTAAAAACCACCACAACAAAATCCTAATAGGCACCATTTATTGAGCACTCATCATTACATGAGTTAACGCACATGAAGGCACTTAGCATAATGCCTGGCACATAGTAAGCGCTCTTCCAATTGTAATTCTCATGTAATCCTGATGACAACCCTTGGTGCTGTTATCCCCATAGTATGGATGAGATATTTGAGGCCCAGAAACTTTAAATCACTTGTCAAAAGTCACCCAGCAGAGACAAGATTGTAATTTACGTCATTCTGACCTCAGTCTATTTTCTTAATATTCATGTTGCAGGTGGCTCTTGCCTCTCCTTGCTCATCTCCAGTGACAGGCCCTGCAGTCACTCAGAGCTGAGCACTTATCCATGTCTGGCTTGTTCTGACTCTTAGAAAGTCTTTCCCTTACCTGAAGCCCAAACTTGCTCTTTCATTTTAGCCCTGGTCTCTATGGCCACACACGACACAGGTACTACAGCTGTCTTATATAACAACTCTGCAAAGATTTAAATTCATTTATGCTTTCTTCCAGCCAATTTCTTCTACTGCATCCTGGAGACTTGCTCAAGGTCACATAGCTTGAAAATGGTGGAGGCAGGATTCAAACTAAGTGTGTTAGTTTCCCATGCTGGCTGTAACAAATTAGCACAAACTGGGTGCTTAAAGCCACAGAAACATATTCTTTCATGGTTCTGAAAACGAGAACTCTGGTGTCAGCAGGGCTGGCTCCTTTTGGAGACTCTAGGAGAGAATCTATTCCTTACCTTTCCTGGATTGCAGTGACTGACAACATTCCTTAACTTGTATGTGCATCACCCCAATCTCTGCCTCTGTCTTTATGTAACTTTCTCCTCTGTGTGTATGTCTTCTCCTCCTTTTTAAGGACATGTGTCACTGGATTTGGGGTCTACCTGAATAATCCAGGATAATCTCATCTCTATATACTTAACAATTACATCTGCAAAGACCCTTTTTCCAAATAAAGTCACATCCACGGGTTTCTGATGGATGTATCTGATGGGGGTGGGAGGCATCATTCAACCCACTACACTGGGTTGACCACTATGCCCTAATGAAGATGTCCTCTGTTGCATACCGTGGGCTGAGTGTGACCCACAGACACATTTGATTTGGTGTAACAATCTTTTAAGAGGAACGTGAATTGATCACAATTACTTGGTAACTAGAAAAAGACTTCTTATACGTAGCTGTGTAAAGCAGTATTTCTCCCTTTTCCTCCTGGAAAGTATTGCAAAGCAGCAGCAGCAACAACAAAAAGCCTGTAAACTTCACTTCTAGTGAAAATAGAAGGTAGGATTAGTCCCCAAATCCTAATTTATGTGAAAGTGCTGCCAAAGCCACCTGAGACCAAGCAGGATCTAAACGAAGGAAGAGGAGACGAAAAACTGAACAGAGAAAGCTCAGCAATGAGAGGTCTTATTTGCTGGGAGATCTGAAAAGTCTTCTGAAAAAAAAATTTTCCTTCTGAAGGCAAACGGCACAATCTGAGCTGCAAAAGCGAACAGATCTCTTGCTTGTAACCATGAGTGTAGGGATGGGAGTGCGCTGAGGTGGAGACAGAACTTCCCTTGAACCCGGTATGTTCAGAGAAGCAGGGGAGACGCAGTTACAGAAAGAATACACAGACAAGCCATGTTTGCAGGAAGCAGCCTGTCTCTTTGGTAGCAGAAAATAAGAATATTTGTGTTGTAAAAACTGCCACGGGAACACTGCTTTGAACCTCCCTGCCTATTGATACTCTTTCTCCTGGGAGAAAAATTCTTTCAGGAAACCCAATTAATTCACTGACAAGCAATAAAAAGAAACTAACATGTTGTTGAGGGGAAAAAAAGATAACGAAATAAAACTTAGAACACACAAAGAACACGCACCAAAAAAATGTTGCCATAGGGCAGATGGAAACTTCACTTCTGCCCTTCAGATCTGCCATCCAGCCTTCCCCAGACGGACCTGTACGTTGGAGAAGGTGACCTATGTGGACTGCATCATTGGGCTACCTTGTCCTCTGGCTTCCCAATGTGACTTTTTGGGAGAAGACTGGCGGGGGAAGAAAGTGATGTAGGGTTATTTATTCCCTAGCTCCTTCCCTGCTCAGGTTGCCACGAGTGGCCTGAATTTCTTTAGAGAAGCCACAGCCTTCTAGAGAAGCCCTTTCCATAGAGCTATCCTCTCCAGATTCTGGTAACCATTCTGTCCCCTTGCCCTTTTGGGGCTCAGAGGGTGTTACCCCAAAATATGGTGCTTTGACATGCTGGAATAAAAAAGCAACCTCAAGCTGTCTCTGACCTTCCCTACCTTCTCTTATCTTTCAATCCTGTCTCTCTCCAAAGCACAGGATAAAACTGTTCCCTTATCTGCCTAAAGTTCGAACCTACCAACGAAGAAAACAATTAGTACCTCTGGTTCTTTCCCTGAGATTTCATTAACTTAACTCATGTCACAGGAAGAAAGACTGAAGTCTGTCAACATGCCTGGACAGAGTTTTGTCACAGACAATTGTCTTCATTTTGGTCCCATTTAATACTTTGAAGAGAATCATTTACCAGTCATTATCTGCTCTGTGGGCCCTACAGACCTTGTTGCAGGCCACTGTATGTTCTCCAAGCCCATTGAATCCCCCCTAAGGATCATTTACCCCTATCTCCCCTTTCTCTACAAAGGTGTGTGTATACACACACGCACACACACACACACACACACACGCACGCACACGCACACGCACACACACACACACACACACACACGCATCTGTACCCCACTGGGTTATTCGGCAATAATTCTGTGATTCCCCCATGCTATGCAGTTAAAATAAATTTTATTATGCCTTTTCTCCTAATTAATCTGAGTTTTGTCAGTAGGCTTTTAGGGAAACTTTAGGGGGTAAAGAGAAGGTCTTCCCTTGGTCCTTATACCTCATCACCCCTAGGGATGGTGTTATGGGTTGAATTGTGTTTCCTAAAAGGGGTATGTTGAAGTCCTAACTCCCAGTACCTTGGAATGTAACCTTATTTGGAAATAGGGTCTTTACAGAAGTAATCAAGTTAAAATGAGATCATAGGATGGGCTCACATCCAATGTGACTGGCGTCCTTATAAAAAGTGGAAATTAGATCACAGAGAGAGACATGCAAAGAGCAATGATGATGTGAAGAAACACAGGAAGAAGACAGTCACGTGGCTGGAGTGATGCACTTATAAGTCAAGCAATGCCAAGGATTGTTGGCAAACACCAGAAGCAGAAGAGCAGAGACCCATTCTCCCTTAGAACCATCAGAGGGATAGGTCTCCCTGATGACTCTGTGATTTCAGACTTCTAGCCTCCAGAACTGTGAGACAATAGATTTCTGTTTTTTAAGCCACCTGGTTTGTGGTATTTTGTTACAGCAGCCCTAGAAAATTAAAAGAGATGGTAAGTCCTAGGTGCCAGGATTGCCATCTTAATATTAAAGCAGAATTCAGCATAAAAGTCACTAAATGAGACAAAGAAAAGAACTTACAAATTATAATAATATAATATATGTTTTTATATATGATGATAATATTGTATATATGCCATATACTTAACTGTGATGTAGAGATAATGGTTATGAACTATGTTCCAAATAAAGTAGCATCCACATGAAAAACAACAAAACTTATGGGAAATACAAGGAAAAAGAGAAACACGCTAATAGTGGAGGATTTTATTTTTTTTCTGTTTGACAGATTAAGTGGATAAAAAGCAAATATGACTAAGTTATTAACTAAATAATATAATTAGTAAGTTATGATATGCATATATGTCATTAAATATATGTATATACACACACAAATCTCTCTTACAGAGAGACAAAGAGAGATAGAGAGAGAGAACTTCTTTGCTACAGTTTTCCTTTAAGTGTCCATGGAACATTTCCAAAGATTGACCATATATAGGGCTACAATTTAAACCCCAATAAATCTCCCCCTCAAGTAAAAATAGTACAGACATAATTTTCGGGTCACAATTCAATAAGGTAGAAAATGACACCAAAATCAGAAAACAAAAAGTCTCTGCTGCATGGGGGTGAGGGTGGAGAGGTAGCCAGAAAGAGCTGGAAGTGCCAGAGGGAAAATGTGTAGCTTTAAATGTTTTGCCTTAAATTCAATATTGCCTTAAATTCAATAAAGAAGAATGAGAACAAAGCATCCAACCCAGGAAGTTAGAAAAACAGTAATAAAATAGACCTAAAGAAGCAGAAAAAAGAGTTAACAAAGTACAAAGATAATTCAGTGAGTTAGAAAACATAGAAAATAGAATAGCAGTACAATAAATAAAATCCAAAAAAGATGTAAAAAGATGACAGTGAGATAGATAAATTTCTAGCCCTAACCAAGAAAAACTTTAGAAGGCAAATGTATACAAAATAAGAAATAATAAGGAGGAATTAACACAGAAAAATTAATCATGCAAACCATGGCTGAACTCTGTGAAACAAATTTGAAAACTAGAATAACTATTGAATTTCATAAGAAAATATAATCTACCAAAATGATTCCAAAAGACATAAATCATTCTAAAATGGAGAGAGCTGTCAAAGAGCTATCTCCCAAAAGGCACCAGGCCAAATGGTTTTACAGAAGAATTTCATCTGCTTTAAAGAACAAATAATTCCAATATTACAATATTAATTATTCTATTCTAGAACATTAAAAATAAAAAAAAAATTCAAATTATTTTAATGAATCAAGGAATTTGTTGGAGTCAATTCCCAGTGAAGATTGAACCTAAGAGGAAATGCCAGACTAATTTCACTAATGAATATCAATTTTAAAATCCTAAATAAAACATTAGCAATAGAATTAGCCTCACTTAAAAGTGTAATAAATCATACGCAAGTGGAATTTATTCTAGGAATGCAAGGATGGTTTAGCATTAAGAAACCAATTTAAATGATTCATTATGTCAAAGTGATTCATCTATAAAAATGAATCAATTCTTGATTTTAAAAAAACTCAATAAAATAGGAATAGATAGATATTTCCTTAACATGAAAAAAATCTATCTCAACTCAAAACCTAGCATCATACATAATGGAAAAATGCTGGAAGATCTCCTACTAAAGTCAGGAATGAGAGAGGAATTTCCACTTTTAGTACTATTATTTAATATTGTACAGAAGGCAGCAGTCAATGAAATTAGATAAGAGGAATAAATTAGGAGTACAAAAATTGTAAAGGGGGAAATAAAATTATAATTCCGAGATGACCTATCTGAAAAACCTTGGAAGATATACTTTGGAACTACTGCCAACAATAAGAAAATTCAAAAAAAGTAGCAGCGTATACTATGAACATACAGAAATCATCAGCTTTCATATATATAAACAACAACCAGTTAGCGGATATAATGGAAGAAACAAATTTATTTACAAAATCAATGAAAAGATAAAATACCTAGGAATAAATTTAACAAGAAATGTTCAAGGCATATATGAAAAACAAAAAACAAAACAAAAAATATCTACTTTTAACCACCTCTATAGGATACTGAAAGAATCTTAAACAAATGGCAAGTCTGTCTAAATTCTTGGATGGGAAAATCTGACCTCATAACTATTTCGTTTTCTCATTAATTAATTTTTTCTAAGTTAATTTTTAAGCTTAACATTATCCTTATAAAAATACCAATACAGAGATGACTGGTTAGCTCATTTGGTTAGGGCACGGTGTTATAACACCAGTCAAGAGTTTGGATCCCTGTACTGGCCAGCTGCTGAAAAAAAAATACCAAAAACTCTTTTTGTGGGGAGAGGGAGGATTGGGGAACTAGACAACGTGATTATAAAATTCATATAGAAAAATAAACCAGCAAAATTCTTCTGCGTTATGTTTTTTATCTTTTTTTTTTTTTTTTTTTGCAGCTGCTGGAATGGGGATCAGAACTCATGACCTTGGTGTGTTAAGTCTGTGTTCTAACCAACTGAGTTAACCAGCCAGCCAGCTGTTTTTTAAGAAATGCATCCGTGTTGATATTCATCATTCATTGTAAATGCTGCATAGTACTATTCCATTGTATAAAGACACTGTAATTTGTTAGTTCTCCTGTTGACAGCTATTCAGATTGTTTCCTGTGTTGTGGAATGCCCTTAATGGTTCAGATCATCCTGGGTATGTGTGTGCGTGTGTGTGTGTGTGCGTGTGTGTGCGCATGTGTGCGCGTGTGTGCGTGTGTGCGTGCGTGTGCGTGTGTGTGTGTGTGAGTGAGAGAGACAGAGAGAGAGAGAGAGAGAGAGAGAGAGAGGCAGTCAGTTAGGGGCTCCAGCACCAACCTAAAGAATATAAATTCAGACCTATACATGAGAGTCACTGGGATTTTGATTTCTTGCAGATGACTTAAAATTTGTTCCACCCACGGCCCTAGCAATTTGTCTGATGCTTCCTTGAGCCGATGGAAAGTTTCTTGACCCTTTATGAGATCTTTATGTTCCCACAGCTGGAGACCACAGTGCTGCCCCTGTGAGTGTTAAAATCCTGGCCTCCAAGTCATTAGGTCCGAGACCCCTGTGGGTCACCATAGTATCTGTTTCTGCTTACTGCTTTGGCTTTGAGGTCCCTACGTGACTGGGGAGTTTCAGTTCTTTCTTTTAGGCTTGACTCTGTGTTTGTAATCTTTATGTTGCATTTTTCTTAGCATTTCTATGTGGCTGTGAGAAGTGGAAGGCCTTTTTGTGTCAGTTCACTACTTTGCCAAAAGACCAGAGTCCACAATGGGTCCCCAGTACATTCTATCTTGTCCAGTTGCTCCAGGCAGTGAGTTCTTTTCATGTGCCGATGTTGGTTTCTGGCCTCCTGCTCTGTCAGCCCTGGATACCTTTATCCAGGTCACAAGGGGATGGAATTTGTGAAAGTGCTGTGCATAGCACCTGGCACAAAGGCTGTCTTAAAAACTGTGCTGGTTTAGTACATGACAAACAGACACTGAGGGAAGGCTTTAAACTCTTCTCCAAGCTGACATGGACCCATTAATCAGTACAGAGAGTAGATGATTTCCAAACCCATCTCAAGGATTCCATTCCCATCAGTCCATCTGTGTAGCATCTGCCCAGGGACTTCAGAGCTTCTATGTTAGGGTGGGCTGGGGGGAATGGAGGTTGGAGGGCGAAAGGAGAAAACCTGAGCAAGGCCAGTCCAAGGCTGGGAAATGAACTCCTCTGTGGGTGTCATAGTCCATGGGCCAGAGGGGAAGCAGGTTTGATGTGACCAGCAGAGACTTCTGAGGGCTCTGATTTGGGTTTGGCCCCTGGCCAATGAGGTCCCTGAGCTGGGTTCCTTTCTATCATACAAGATTTTGCAGAACAAGGTTGAGGGTGATCTATCTAAGTGAAGCAGAACGTGTGGAGGCTGGGAAGTGTCTACCAGGAAGAGATTAAGATCGGGGTCCACTCCCAGGGCCCTGGGGGTAGTCTGGAGAAGTGAATCCCGGGGGCATGGCCTGGAGCCCTGCATGCAGGCCAAGGCCAAGCTCAGAGTCACACAACTACTGCATCTTCTACCGACTACTGGGAGGGAAGGGGTGGGGGTCCTGGTACCCAGACAGGCAAGTCCTCAGGTCCTCCCAGTGGGATCAAGGCACAATGTCTGTGAATAACAAGAGTGGCTCCCTGCCCAAGGCCAGAGCAAGTCAGGCCCAAGAAATCACAGGTTCAAACCTGCCTGTGACCCAAGGTCTTCCCACTGAAGCTAGTACCATTCTGAAATTCCAGGCCTTTCTCTTTGAGGCCAGTGAAACCTCAGGCAAATCTGTCCAGGCAAATGAAGGAAGATGTATGTCAAACACAGAAATCACTACTATTTTTCAGTCATTCTATGACCATTACTTGGACCATGTGCCTTTACAAATTCTGTTGGGACATGATGTCTGTGGCCCAGGTTTGGAGAGTGATCGTGCCTGGGCTCTGCTGTGGGAGCTTGAGCTTTCCCAGGGTGGTGGTGGGGGTCAAGAGGTTGTGACACGGCTGTGGCAAGGCATCATCTCAGCACCTCCTGACACATTGGGCACCCAGTGGGACCAAGTCTCCCCTCATTCTGGAGTTAGCCTGCTTTTGTGGGTGACAGTCAGGCAGCAGTGTCTTGCTGGTCTCCCCACACACTCCCTGTGCACCATATTTAGCAATGCGCACATGGGGGATAAGGCATCACTCAATCAACATATGCCTTTCTGCTGATATTTACCATTACACAGAAGCCTGGAGGCAAGAGGATAGCCTCTGACATGCTTCAGCCAACAATCTCCTAGGAGGATGAATCCATTTTGACTTTGGTGTTCTGAGTGCTTGAGAAATGGACAGAGAAGCTGATGGGGAAGCCTCAAGCCAGCAGGAAAGTGTTTTCTGTTCATGAATAAGCTGTGAAAGAAGGAGCCTTTGGAAGAGAGCTGCAAGATCCTATGAGAAAACATTCCAGAAGGACCCCTCTACCAACCAAAAGTGTTTTAAGGGAGCATATTAAGGAACTATTAATTCATGACATTATTTCCATGTCTAAGAGTCTACATGTGAGTCCATCTGTGGTTGTACATAAATTTTAGAAGACAGGAATGTGTGTGCATTACAGGACACTAAACAAAGCAAGAGTGATTGAGACAGTGTGCCCTGAGTTTGGGATGCCTTAGATAGTTTGGCAGAAATACAGAGATATCCAGGATTATTTGTAAGTGTTGGGATAACCAGACACTCCTGGCAGAAATGGATAAGCATCCTCCATCCAGAAGGATTTGCCAGGTGGAAAGGACACCTCTGGGATCTCTGGGGCCTAGCCAACTGCAAGTGGCTGTTGGGAAGGAATCACTGGGAAGTGCTGATGTATTTGGTCACTTGATCATAAGGACTCAGTGGAGCAGGAGATCCTGTCAAGTGCTGGATCATCTTGAAGAAGCGGAGTTGAAATGATCATTCAACAGTGTTCATTTTCTGTACTCTAGTACAGTACACCTTTCCAACAAGGAGGCAGCGAAGACCTAGGAAAAATGTCAGTCTTTACCAGAAGATTCAGACTTGGAGGACTAAAGACATTTTGGGGACTTGGGAGATATTTTGGGCAGTTTGTCAAAAGCTACTCTAATATTAATTATCAAATTCCCCACAGATTTGGTCCAAGTGTCTGGCTGCAGTAAGTCCTCCTGACAGCAAGGGGTCAGCCAAAGGCAGCCCCAGGGCACAGACGGAGGATAGGGATCCCTGGCCATGGACCCAGCCTGCAGGCAGACATTCAGGACAGAGGGGGTCAGAGGAGGCCACACCTCAAATGCCTTTGGGGACTCCAAGGCTCCCTTACTTCTACATGCTGATGGCAGCTTGGAAGGACGGGGGGTGGTGCTACACCAGAAGGATCCTGGGAAGAGAGACCTGTGGTTTTTACTGGTTGTGGTGCATCACATAAGAAGAAGGTAACTGTGACTCCTGGGGCCCCGAAGCATCCCCCCTCCCAGTGTGAGGGAAGCTGCCCTCTTCCCAAGTTTGGCAGTTTCCATAGGGCCCTTCCTCTCTTCTTTTTTCAATAACCTAGCACAGTGAGTCTCAACCAGGAAAGATTCCTCTGCCCTCCCCACCCCTCCAGAGGATGCTTGGCATTGTCTGTAGACTTGAGTTGCTACGACTTGGGTGGAGGGTGCTGCTGGCATCTAGTGGGTAGAGACCAGGGATGCTGCTAGACATCCTACAATGCACAGGACAGTCCCCACAAAACAAAGAATTATCCATCTCAAAACGCTAACAGTGCTGAGGCTGAGAAATCCTCATGTAGAATAATCTCACCGAGTTTATGTTTTCAAAGGCAAGTGCCAGCTTCAGGCTACTTTTGCTTCCAGCCTAGCCAATACCACCATCCCTGAGGCAAGGAGTCCTGGAGACTTCCTTAGAATTGGTGAGAAAAAATTACAGAGAGTAAAAAACAGACAGTTCTTTGATTCTCCTACATCAGGGAAAACAAAATGTAAATTAAATTTCAATCCGTTATTCTGCCACACCTTCAACCTGCCAAGCTTTGAGGTGCCTAAGGACTTCTAACTCAACAGTTTTGGTCTAGTTTTGTTTTGTTTTTCACTTTCAGCTGCATGCATCAGTGTGGGGATGGAAGTTGAGAGTGTGGGAGTGGATGAGATCACTCACGGAGCATTCTCTGCAGAGTGCGAAGAGCAGAGGAACCAGGACGGAACCCCAAGGAACGCAGATATTTAATGAGGGGCCAGGAGAGGAGGGAGAATGAAATTCCTGAGAGAGGAGGGGGAAGAATTTAATTCAAACACAGCACATGGTTTTTAAGCACTGACTATGTGCCAGGCACTGTGCTGAAATCCAGAGATACTGATGTATTGAGATTCAAAGAGTTCCAAGAAAATGAGGGATTCGTTCGCTCATTCATTCCTTCATTGGTTCATTTGTTCATTTGACCACTCATTTGACAGCTATTTATCAAGTGCCTACTATGGGCCAGGCACCGTTCTGGAATCTGAAGAGGATGCGGTCTGCTGTGATCAAAACAAAGTCTGCCCTCATGCAGCTCACACTCTGGTGAGGAAGACAGACAAGAAAAAGGTGAAGAAATGTTGCCAAAGAGGTTAATCGAGATGAGGGTTGAAAAGGGGCTTCTAAGGGGAAACCTCAGAGAGAAGTTCTGGTGGACTGATGGGCACAGAACCTGATTGCAAATGGCCCAGTGAAGGGAGGGACAGGGGCAGGCCTGGCATGTAGCAGGCTCACCAAATGTTGGACAAATCAGCCAGTTTCCGGGTCACTGCCTAGAGATAGTCTCAATCTTATTCCCTAGGGATTTACGGCAACTGCTGTTACCACCTTTGTGCTTTTTTGAAAAGTTTTGTGTAAAGTAGGAAATAAAAAGTGCTGGAGTCCTAGATTTGAAAGGGCAAGGGAGGTATTTATTATTCCTTTGGTATAAGACAAGGCACAGAACCAGGAAAGGAATAATCGAAGTTGACAGCTCAGAGGAGATGACAGGAAATGGTTTGGAGGAGTCTCCTTTGGTCACGAATGCTAAGAGAATTCGTGCCAAACCAGGGAGTTAACTGTGAGAGATTTTGCCTCAAAAACATGTCTAATTTCATTTTTTAAACCCTTCTAGTAGAGGTGAAGCGGGCTTGTATCTGTGGATTATACCACCCCAGGAGGGCTTCTTAACAGACATGAAAATAAATGAGTTTTGACAGCCACTTCCTGAAGTTGGCAGTGCTGGTCCTCACTTGAGATCCAGTGGCCAGCAGAGCTGCAGTTACAGAAGTTGATAAAAGCCTTCACATGGGCATATTTTGGGCCTGGACTCAGAGACTGTTACAGAAAGTCCATGGTGATGCTAAGGCCTCCAAGCAAGGGTGAGAACGGGAGTTGTTCCTTAAGGGCTTGTTTGACATAAAAGGATCTGGATACCGAACTCTGATGAGGCTTGATGTTCATACCAAATCGGTGTTTGCCCCTGTGTGACACTTGAGAGCTTCTGCACAATCAGCAGATTGCACCCATGGTCTGTGAGCCCCCGAAGTGACCTGCTCTTGTTTGGGCCTGTCCAGGAGCCCTTTTCCATTTGTCCGGTAATAGCAGCCCCATTTCCCATCATGTGCAGTGCTCGGAAGCCTCACCTCCTGGCCAGGGCGAGTCACATGATCCAAACTCGGCCAGTCATACTCTCTCTTGATGAACTCTGAATCCCGAGCAGAGTGACACCAGGTCAAAGGCGATGGGAGCCTCTGTAGCTGCTCTGCTTTCTATCTTTCCTGAAGTCTGGTTCTTCAACCTTTCCTTTAATCTGGTGAATTACCCCGTTCCTTCTATTGAATTCCCTCTTTGTCAACTGTAACAAGCATTGTTTCTGTTTCTTCCAACCAGTGAATCCTAATGTTATATGGCCTTTTGAGCTTTGAAACTTGGGGAGAATAATCACATCTCAAGCATTGTTGTAGAGATTAAATGAAACAATGTATTTGAAGCCCTTGGCATGGTGCCCAGCAGGGCGGGTGCCCTGTCAGTGAGTTCCCTTCCCTTCCTCATCTCCATGGTTTGTCCTTTGAACATGCCTTTGAACATTGGTGTGGATCTTTCTCCACTGTATCCTTACATAAGAAGATTTTGTAGGAATTAAACCGAGCAAGGGTTATTGTGGAGAATAAGTTAGATAGTTCATGTTTTCATTTTCAGTGGCAAATATTTAATGTCATCTACTATGTGACAGGCCCTTCAGGCATTGGAGATGCAGAAGGGAATAAGACCAAGACCCTGCTCTCAAGAAGTTTACAGTATAGTGGGAGAGGCAGACAATGAACAGATAGATGCTAGGGTTAGATGGAGTGATCAGGGAATGTGCTTCTCTGGAGGTGACATGTGGGCAGAAACATGACTGAAGTTAGAGAGGAAGATATGCCAATATCTAGGGGCAGAGCTTTCCTAGCTGTGGGGACAGCAAGTGCAAGGCCCTGAGGCGGGCAAGGTGCTTGGTGTGACTGGAGCACAGTGTGGAGGGAGGAAAGTGGTAGGGAAGGAGGCTGGGGAAGTAGCAAGCCTCCACAGCATCCCTGCCAAGGGTTTCGTCCTGCCCCTGCTTGCACACCTTCAGGGATGGGGAGCCTACTTCTGTCTTAGGTGATACAGAATGCCCGTATTTGGACAGGCAGGCTTGACTTTTACTATTTCTTCCTTAACATGAACTTCCAGCCATCAGCCCTGTTTTGTCTCTTGAAGCCCCACAGAATCTATCTGCCCTTGCCAATGCCCTGGAGATTTGAAACCAGCTCTTCTTCATGTGTTCCCTTTACTCCCTTAAGGTATTACTCAGATGATATCATTTGGAATCTCTTTGGAATTCAACAGGATATGCTTTCCCTGACCCTCCTCATTCTAGGCACAATATCTTTCCTAATTCTGCCTAGGATGAGTGTAGTTTTTATGGCAGCCCATTGCATGACTGTCGCCGGGCTTTTCTCTTACGTAAGAGGCTGCTCTTCTGCTCTTCCTCTGTCTCCTCTCCCCCTGCTCCTATTCTGGGGCCATTAGTTTGAAATATAAGTGCAGGACAAGGCATTTATTTCTGTTAAATGTCCTCTTGATGGATAAAGCCCACTAATCCAGCAAGTCAGATCTTCTGAGATCCTGCTTCCATCACCCAACATTTTTACTATTTTTCTGTTTTTGACCTAAAGTCAAAAACAAGTCTCATCCCAAAGCCATCATGTCTCATTTGTGCCTATATAAACCCGGTGGGCCTTGGCTTTGTGCCAGATTCTGGGCAAGTGCTACAGATGCAGGGATCCTCTTGGGGAATCTACGGTCTATCTTGGTGGAGGATATGAGAACAGGTAATTACAGCACAGCACAATGAGTATGTCCTGTGGGATCCTGGTGGTGGGAGGAGGGGGGTGCCGGGAAATGCAAACAGAGGCAACATCGAGCTGGTATTTGCTAGGAGTCCAGTTGGGAGGAAAGGCATTCCAGGAAGAAAGCACAACATATGCGAAGGCAAGGAGACAGGAAAGTTAGTATTGTGTTCAGGGAACTGCATGTCGTGTGGTATATCTGGTGCATGAAGCTGGGTACAGAGAAGCTCTGCTTGACCGAAAAAAGTGGATGACAGAAAACATTAACGTCTTGAGTGTTTCTCAAGGGCCAGCTGAATCCAGGGAACTCACAGTTGTCAATGTAAGCACAACTTGTGGGGTTTCTGCAGCGGCACCTCTAGGCACACAATACACACTGTGGGGCTACCATTAGAGATATCCACCTATCAGATGCTCTTCTCTTGGGGCTTTCCCTATGAGCCTCGCCAAGGCCAGGACAGGTTTGGCAAGCTCTGGGCTTGTGAGAGCTGGTCAGGAACACTCAGTTCTCACTCAGTACACTCCATGCTCTTTATCCAAACTTTCCCCAGTCCTCCCACCTTCCCTTTGGCTCTAGGCCTGTCCCTGTAAGATCCTTGAAATTCTGGGAGCCCAGAATGACTTGTGTTCTGAATTTAGCACCTTAGCCCAGAAGCATTCTGTTTTGCAAAACCACCACTCTGCCAGCTTCACATGAAGGGGCCGTTTAATATGCAGCCGAGAAACAGCCCTACAAAGCAAAGTAGATAAGGTGGGAATGTTGAATATTCATTTTTGTGGTTAGAGGGTGTTTTTCCTATGATTCTGTTATTCAAATTAGCTTGGATTGTAACTTCCATTTCAACAACAAATGCTTAAAGAAACACAACAGGATAATCCCCACTTTCTTCTCCTGAGATCTCCAGAGTGACCAGCTGCCCAGAAAACTCCACCTTCAAGGCAGCGACCGAGGCTAATTCATTTCTTCCACCCTCACAGGACTAACTCAGCAGACAGAAGTAGGAGGCAGGAGACATAGCCAGCCCTCCAAAGATTCTGGTCTCGGGGTCCTGGGATCAGTGCCCACAGTCCCAAAATCTGCCGTTTGATCTATAGCCTTTGCCAGGCAATGGGGCAGCCTGTTTCACAGCTCAGCTCAGGAAGCAACTGGGCAAGAAGTCAGCTAAAGGTCTCTGGGGGCCACTTCCTTGTGTTCCTAGTGGAAATTGCAAAGCCCATTCATTCCTCTAGACCTGGAAATTGAGTCTCAGACAAGATAGCACCAATGAGTGCTGAAAATGTGAGCAGCAGTCAGCATTTACATGATAATGAAATATTTTTGCCTCCATCTGTGCCCTTCCATCTCCCCTGCCACCTCTTAGTTCAAGCCTGTGTAGGGCCTCACCACCTAATGACTTCCTCCTGCCTTTTCCCTTGCTCCTCTCTAATCTCCATGTGGCAACCAGAGTGATTTTTAAGAATATAAATTGGATTATGTCACCTCTACTTAAAAGCCTTCTGTGACTTCCTACTGAGTTCAGGGTAAAATCTATGGCTTCCATGGCCTCCGAACCCCTTTTCTGTCACTGTGCTTCTGCTACCAATTTCTAGAGTTTGCTAACGTCTTCCTGCCCCAGCACCTTTGCACTGGCTGTCCTCCCTCCCAGATACAATTTCCAGCTCCTCACCTGGTTGGCTCCATCTCATCTTTCAGCTTCAACGTCACCTCCTCAGAGAGGCCTTCCCAGATCTCCAATCTACGTTGGGCGGGTTTCCCTGCATGAATCTGTTATAGCACTCTCTACATCTCCTTCCTAGCCTTGCTAGTCTCAATCTGTTATGATTTGTTCTCTTGTTCTCTGTCTTCTCTATTACAGGGCAAGTCCCCCCAGGGCAGGGATCTTGTCTATCTCAGTCATCACTATAGCTTCAGGACCCAGAACAGTGTGTGATAAATATCGACCAAATAAATTTACTGAGTGCCAACTATGTGTTGGCTTCCTTATGTGCTTTTTCTTATTTAATCTTTATAATAACCTTGTGGAGTTGGGCAGTATCCCCTGTTACAGAGAGCTAAATCAACTCTCTCGACATCACACCGTGGCAGAATAAGACACTGAATTTTAGTCACTTGACCCCACAGTACCTGTTCTTTCCACAGACTCCTCTATGCCAAAGTCCCCAGTCCTGGTTTTTCCACTCACCTATGGGACATAGAGCAAGACACCAACTTTGCACACCTCTCCTCCTTCCCACGTAAAATGTGGGCATTAATAAAATGTGCCCCTGTAGTATAGAGTAGCACAGACTCTGGAGTCACAGTGTCAGGGTTCACCAGCCTGTGTGACCTTGGATGACTTAACCTCACTGTGCATCAGATTTATAATCTGTAAAATGGGCATAAGTAGAGTTGTTGAGAGGATTGCATGGACAAATGTATGTAAAGCCTTTAGAACAGTGCCAGGCACTTACACAGTTGTAAAAGGGTTAGCTATCATTAACATTAGTTGGCATTTATAAACTTGATTGCTTTCCAAATCCCTTCATATTTCAGCCTCACAAAAACCGTTTGAGGTAAGCAGGCAAGGCTGAGGCTCGGGAGGTCTTGCTGACATGCCAGTCTCCCACCCCGCAGGTGGAAGCCTCAAACTCAAGGCCAGGTCCCAGGCCAGCACGCCTTCCTCCGCGTCTCTAGGACCCCTTCTCTGACTTCTTCCCCGTGTGGGCGCCCCCTCCGCCCCGCTGCCTCGCTTCTGCTGATCTGTCTTTTGCTGCATTAGGCGGGGCTGCGGCCCCGGCCCTGCGAGGCTCTGGGCTGCCCGGGCGGGGTGACTGCAAAGTGCACGAGCGCGCAGCGGGGGCGCGGGGGCGCCCAGTGCCCGGCAGCTCCGCGGGCGCAGCACTTCCCGGCCTGATATTTGCACAAAGTGCTCTCGGGGCCTCTTTACGTTTGCACTTGCCCACGGAGTCAGCGTTTCCGCCGAGCGCGACTTCTCCCCCTGCGTACCGCCCTCTCCTCCGCTCGCGTCCCCGTCCCCTGTCCCCCGCCGCCGCCGCCTCTCTGGCTCGCTCCCCAGCCCGGTCACGCTCGCGCTCTCTGTTCTCCGCTCCATCTCTCTCTGGTCCCTTCGGTTCCTTCCGTTTCTGCCTCTCTCCATCCGTCTCTCTCCTCCCATCTCTGCATCTCTGTCTTTCGTTTCTCTCATTCTCCCGATCTCACTCCCGCCCGCCCGTCCCCGCTTCCTCCTGGTCTGTCCCTCTTCCTCGTCTTCAGCAGAAACAGTGAGGTCTCAGCTCATGCCTCACGTTCCCGGGTGGACGCCTGCATGGTGATTTGGACCTGATCCTTGGTCCGAGTGCACTTTTCAGGTCCTTTCAGAGGGGCCACGGAGACCTAGGACAATAGAAGGGAAAGACCCTCAGGTCCCACTGGGTCAAGCCCCCATTGTCCATGTGGCTTTTGGGACAACCAGTGCTGGCTGAACTTTCCAGTGGCCTTAACTCTGGGCACCAGCCCAGTTTGCCGTTGCCTCCCAGTCACAACTCTGCACCACTGTTCCAAAGCTGGCTCAGAATTCCTCTCTTAGCACGTGGGTCTTCCAAGCCACAGAGTCTCCCACCCGATAGACCAGGAAATACAGATACTCCCATCCCACCCACCCTCAGAACAGCCAGGTGGCCCCTGGGACATCTGGAACTCTTGATCAGGTTTTCTCTGGCAGGGAGCAGCTTGGTCTGGGGCTCCTTGGAGGTGCTCAAGGGTCACCCTGAGGTTTCTGCAAGTGGCATCTGGCACTGCTGCTCTGCTGAAATGATCTGGGTGTGGTCAAGGAGGTGCCCTCCACCTGGACATTTATGAAGTGGATTGCAGAGCACACCACTGTCCATGGTGAACAAGGGGCCCATGGAGTGGCTGGAGTTTGTGTTCCAGGTGTCCAGGGTGACCTTGCCCAGGGTGGGGTCAAGGAGGTGAGGGTGGGCAATGAAGGTCCATCAGTGACCCTGGGTCTCAGTTTCACATGTGATTGGATATTTCTGCGTCCATCCCCTCCTTGTTCTTTAGAGGCATACAGGCTCCTGCAGGCTGACTGCTCTAACAGTGCATTTCTGGTCTGTAGACAAGAGCTCCATCATTATTTCAAAATACTTTGTGTGGAAAAGTTCAATTGTTTTCTACACCCATTTGCTTGAGCACAAGAAATTCCAACATTACTTTTGTCAATAAAGAAAAGATCTATTCCATTTTATAATTTCAATCATTGTGTCAAATACTTATTTAAAAATGATTTTAAATATTTCATCATGTGTGAGAACAAACTTTCTGACTGATAATGCCTGTCAAGAATTTGAAAAGATCCTCATTAAAAGTTTTGTTTATTTCTGTGGAGTCATTTGATCAATTGTGTGTAATTATTTCCAGTATAAAACATGATATTAAATTTTTTTCCAAAAGTAAATTCAAGTTTCTCATTAAAACATTTGAAAGGATTTTATTTGGAAGTTATATACAAACTCATTACTTAATATCTTCCCTAGTACTTAGTATTTTATTTTTCTTATCATAATTATATTTTATAAAGAAAATGTAATTAATTTTTAGATGCTTCTCAATGGATCTACATGAGGTCTGCAGAGGAGCGTAAGAAGTGGCCTTTTGGTGAGATGGTGGCAGCAAATGGGACATTTCTGAGGATCTGTGTGATCTCTAAGGTCAGAGAGTTTTTCCCCAGGAACCAGAAACCTTGAGCAGCCCTGGCTATGGAGGCCGCTTCTGTGCCTCTCCCTGTAGTGGTACAGCCCAAACTTAGCCCTGATTCTCCTCCAAGAGAGGTGGATTCTGCTGCGGGTTCCAGATACTTGTTGTGTCTCCTGGCAGAAATGCCGCCCAGCCTTCCACTAGCGCCCCTGCTGCTCTTCCCACCAGCTGCTGCCCTGGACAGGGCTCCCCTGCTCACCACAATAGGGGTTTATATAGCCTGGATCATGGCACAGACAATCTCTCAAGCAGAGTTTGCCCCTGAGAAAACTCTGATGAGAGTTTGCACCTTCTTTGGAGAACTCCTGAGCATTGCAGACTACAAGCAGAAAGTGCCTGTCCCCCAAACCTGCCTTCCTGGAGATTGAACCACCCCAGAGCACGCAGAAACATGGGTACCTTGCCACCTAGATGCCCTGTTTGATCCGTGTGCCAGGAGGTACGCAGGCACTTGGAGGAAGAGGAGCTGGCCTGAGTGGAAGGCAGGGGTCCAAATCCTGGCTCTGCCCCTTGCTAGCTGTGTGACCTTGACCTCCACTTCATCAATTATTCTCTCTAGGCCCCAATTTCCACATCAGTTATTAGGAGATATTAACACTTGCCTTGCAGGATTGTAAGGAGCAAACAACGAAGTATGTAAAAATGCTTTGTTAAACTGTAAAGTGCTGTATACCTGGAGGGGCTGTGATTATTGCTGTCAGCAAAATCTGGACCACCAGAACTCCTACTGAACCAAGAGTGATCATTGATCATTGCACACTCCGTCGGAGCAATTCTTCAGTTAGAAGCACTGCCGGAGTTCCACTGGCAATGGTGGGGTGGTGAGGAGGACCAGGCTTGCAGGGGATGGCTTCTGTTCCAAGATCTAGCTCCAATAAGAATCTCCCATGATGCACTAGAACCCCGTCCTCTCATTCACTAAACAAACATTTATTTAAGTAGCTTTTCCCTTTTTTTTCCCATTCCAAAAGTAATACATGGTCATTCTAGAACATTTAGAAATACAGATATGTTGAAAGAAGAAAATTAGAGTCACCACAAATCCTGCTGCCATGAATGCATGTCGACACACGCACGTCTCCCTACACTCCATCAAATACATTTTAGAAAAATGTTATATCATAATGCTTGCTGTTTTGTAATCTGTTTTTTTGAAAAAAATCTAACAGTAATCTGTGAGCATTTACTAGGTCATAAACTATCCTTCTGTAATATAAAAATCACGGCCTAGCTGTCCATACCATTAAATATTCAGCAGTGTCTATTGTGTGCAGAGCCCTGAGCAGGGAGAGGAATGAGTAGAGCTGTCCCTGAGTGCCCTCTGGAACTCACCATCCTGTGGAGGAAATCAGATCACAGGAGGGAGATGGGACTGGCTGAAACACGAGGCAGGAGTTTTGCCCTGCAGGAGGGGTGCCAGAAAGAAGAGGTCATTTCTGAAAGAAGGAGCAGGGAAGGCATCCTGTTGGAGAGACTGGCCTAGAAGAGTGGACTGAATTTAAACATTAAAAAATAGAGAAGGAATTCTGGCTATCAGGAAGAATGTGAGTTAGGGGGATGAACCTATGCATCTTCAGAAAAATGATAAAATCACGCCACGTTCTTTGTATTTCTATGGAAGCTGGTAAAGGAGGTAAAGTTTTGCATCAGGATTGGTGAGGGAAAGCCTGTCATCTCACCCAAAGGATGGGAATCCTTTAGAGCAGGGTTCTATCAGTGACCTTGGGTAAGTCACATAACCACAAAATGTTAAAGCAGGAAAGGCTCATGATTTCCTTCCAACTTTGAATTTTATAGATGGAGAATCGAGGCTCATAACAGAGAGTGACTTACCTGAGATGACACAGTAACTGTTGGAGGTGATGCTAAGAGCGGGTGGACTGCTTCAAGGGCAAGGACCAAGTTGTTCATAAAAGTCCACCAAACACTTGGCACAGACTTGCATTCCCAGAACAGGCTCATCAAACCCAGCTGAGCCACCATCAGTGTGACCACCAGCCCAGCCTTGTACCATTGTCTTGGGCAAGACCTCAAGAGCAAGCAAATATGTCATGCTCCCTAAGACCCACTTGCACAATCAAGAGGTATTAGTTCCTTTTCACCCTCACTCCACTTTATCTCTTATCTGAGTCAGGGTCTTTTGGTTAGAAAACACGGATCCACTCAAAGTGCCTCAAATAGAAAGGAGATTATTATAAAGACACATAAAATTCCCTTGGGAGTCCAAGTATAAGGACCAATGGGCAGTTAGGCATCATGGGAATTGGAGCTAAAGGTGAAAAGTAGTGGATTGAATTATGTCCCCCCAAAACTCACTGAAGCTTGAATTGTGTCACCCAAGTTTTACGTATTAAAAACTTGGCCCTCTTAACACTGTGACTGTTAAGAAGGTGGGAAATCCTATTATGGTAATTGAAAGATGGAGCCTTGAAGAGTTGATTAGATTGTAGGATCATGCAGCAGTGAATGGTTTAAAAATCGTGGTCAGGGGCATGGTTCTGAGGGCCTTAAAAGAAGAGAGAGGGGAATCTGTCTTGCTCTCTCACTCTCTCTGCTCTCTCTTTGCTCTGCCATTTTGCAATGTGATACCCTGTTGTCACTGACGTCACCACCAAAGAAAGCCTTCACCAGATGTGTTCTCTGGAATTTCGACTTCCCAGTCTCTGAAACTGTAAGCCGTAAATTTTGTTTTCTTTATAAATCACCCAGTTCCATGTATTTTGTTATAAGCAACAGAAATGGACTAATACAGGGGTCAAAGCAGCATTATCTTCTTCCTGGGCCCCAATCTCCCAGGCTATGAATCCATCCACCTAAGCATGCATGCAGCCATCCATCTATATAACTGTCTCATGATCTTTCCATCCATCCATCCATCCAATCAAACATTCCATGCAAGAGGCTATTGCATACCATGGTGGTGACAGAAATGAACAAGCACAGTCCTTGCTCTCAAGGAACTCACAGTCTGATACAAAAGTACTGTCATATTTATCCATCTCATTCTTCAGCAAGCATTTCTGTGTGACAGGTTGGGACTGGCACTGGGGATGCAGAGAGGAATGAGGCCCTCATATTTCTCTCCAAGAGCTCACAGTCCAGAGAGGGGGGCCTATGGATATGATTATAATACAATCTGATTAGTGCTAAAAAGGGAAATTGGTTGATTAACTGATATTCTGCTTTGTGCCACAAAAGATTTAAGATTTAAAGATATCTAGATCATGACTCTGGGATGTTTATCAATGAGGAACTATTTTGCGATTGCATTGTTGGGGTCTAAGGCAAGAGCACACCCTTATGGATGGGAGTGTGGTTTTCACAAAAGGAAATGAAAATGTCCATTGTCAGCCTTCTAAGAAAGATGTCATTCCCGCAACAGGAAATGAGGACTTTGGTAAACAGGCCTTAGTTGAGGATGAGGAAAAGACTTTATACAAGGTTCTAGGGGCAGTTTGTTCTGGACTCTTTGGTGTGGAGCTTCCTAGACATTCCTAGAGGTAGTGGGGTGGAGGGTGGGCCACATGGGGGCCAGGCAGAGGAAGAACCCAGAGCCTGTCCTGGAAGGGACTTTGGGGCAGGTCTGGGCCTGGGTCATCCTTCTTTCTATACTTCTTTCCTTTCCTATAGTCCAAATCAACACACCTAAAGAGTGACAGAGGAACTATTAATGATTATGCTCAGACTGCAAGAAGAAATGGGGTCGTGTAAGCACCTGTTCATAGCTAACTCTTTAGTAAAGTGTCTTTTAAAGTTATAGACTGGCTTCTGTCACTTGGGGGGAAATAGGGAAGGGATTGAGCTCATGCTTGAGGCCCATGAAAATATCTGAATTCTGGAAGAAATTATTGACTTCAAAATGTAAAAAGAAAACTACAAGATAAAAAAGAATAGGTGTTTAATTAAATGCCTATAAAACATTATGTAGACTTCCTTAATAGCTAAATTCATAAAAATTGCTTCACATTGGAAACCAGCTTGCAGATTTGATTTTGTCTTTTCTCAGGAATCCTGAAGAATGCATAATGATTGCTGAGAAATCATAGCTGAGCATAAATCAGTTGCTTATAGCCAAATCATTTCAAAAGTCAAATTATAAAAAATTTTTTGTAATATTTTTATAGCAAAAAATTACTAACCAAAGTATATGGGCGTGTTTTAATATTCGTGTTTTTATGTGGGGTGGGGCCTTCAAAAGTTAGAGTATCTAGAATCAGTGAAAGTCTTTAAAAGGTCCTGAGCACAGGCAGGGTGGCTATGGCACACAACTCCGGGGGCATCCTTCACATCTTGGGCTATGTGAGTGGCACAATACAGTTGTGCAGTGCACAGCCATCACAGCTGTACAAGGTAACTCTGGACACAGGATTGGGTGGGGTACTCTTCCAGAGGCAAAAGAGGTGGTGGCACTGCGTGGGGCAGTCTCCAGGGAGGACAGCTGTGCCCACAAAGCAGTGTAGGGATGAGACAGGAGGGTAAAGCTGAAAATATTCAGTGCGTTAGAGCCAGGTCTTGATTCTCTGTTTGCTCACAATCCAGCAGGTAAGACAGCCCTGCACACAAAGAATGGGGGTCAGAGGTGGCAACTATGACAAGGGCTACAGCAGCAGCCGTAAAATGCAATGGGGGGACATGGGTAAGAGGAAGAAGGTAATTCCAGATGAAGGGACTGGGGAGGCCGTATAATAAGGGCTGATTAGCACTGAGCCTTAGAGCACTGCAAGAATTTATTCAGGCAGAGAGCCAGAGGTGGCCAGCACAGGATACAGGGGCATGCTGGAGGTCCCCAGGATGTTCTACCTGCCTGGTCCAGTGGCCCTTTCCCTGCTGAAAGATGTCAGCCATCAGGTGCTGTTAAGTCCAGCTGGACAAAACTCACTGGACAAGAGAGAGAGGAGTGAGTAGGCTGGAAGCAAAGGTGTTCTGAAAGGTTCAACCTTTTTTCTGACACCAGCTCCTGTCTTGGCAGAGCATGTGGCTGCAGGGGGTATCCTGGAACTGCTTCTCCCCGAACCTATTCCAGGGCTTCCTGGCCAAAGATGATACATAGATTTTTACTTTTTGCCATAAAACAGCTTCATTGTTTATTGTAAATCTGTAAAACTGCTCCTGGTGGAGGAAAATATGCAGGTGTTTAAGGAAACTATTCCAAGGAGAACTGGTATTTGAATTAGGAATTGCTAACCCAGCTTCAGAACTAAACAGGGACATAGAGGTGACCATGGCCAGCCCCTCATTTGAGGGGTAAGGAAATGATTATTCCTTTTGTACCAATGAAGAAACCAAGGCAAAGAGTTGAAATGCCTGTCCCAGGTCACCCAGTGATTATTGGAGCCAGAATCCCAATTCCGGCTTGTCAGGCATGGAAGCGGAGATGACGTTTGAGATAGATTTTATTAGTGGGAGGGTTTGAACTTGCAAGGATGGGAAGGGAAAGATTTCAGGCTAAGAGGTCAGGGTGAGCAAAAGTAGGTGGCGTATGACAGTGATAACCATCCTGCAGTAAAAGGACCTGATGCTTTTCTGAGCCAGGCCAGGGGTTTACGTGCGTTAGTTGTACCGTAGCTCCATCTTCTCTGCGGTTTCACTTTCAGCAGTTTTAGTTACCCCAGATCAACTGTGGCTGAAAACATTAAATGGAAAATTCCAGAAATAAACAATTCATAAGTTTTAAATTGAGAGCCATTCTGAGTAGTGTGGTGAAATCTCACTCAGTCTCACTGTCCCATCTGGGACGTGAGTCATCCCTTCGTCTGGCATTTCCCATATACACTTAGTAGCCGTCTTGATTATCAGATCGACAGATCACAAGTAGAAAGGTGAGTACAGAACACTAAGATATTTTGAGAAAGACCGCATTCACATAACTTTATTACAGTATATCGTTATAATTGTTCTATTTTATTATTGTTGTTGTTAATCTCTTATCATGCCTAATTTCTAAATTAAACTTTATCATAGGTATGTACATATAGAAAAAAATATAGTGTATATAGAGTTTGATACTATCTGCTGGTTTAGGCATATCCCCTATGGATAAGGGGGAATTACTGTGTTAGCTCATTTAATCCTCACAACAACATGACAATATAGCTATAATTAATCACATTTTATGGACGATAAAACAGAGGTACAGAGAAGTTAAGTGACGTGTCCAAGGTCACACAGCCAGGATGTGTCAGAGCTGAGACTTGAACCTGGGAAGCCTAGCTCCAGGACCCCTGCTTAGCCACTCACACGTTGAGTCCTCCTACAGTGACTTGCCAGGTGCTTTTCATGCACCTTTGCATTTCACTCTAGGAACGCTAAAGGTAGGGGTGCCTATTATTACCATTTTACAGATGCAAAGTTGAGGTTCAGACAGGCTAAGAACCTTGCTCTAGGTCCAGTTTTGCCTTCCATCCTGGAAGGCATTTCTGAGGAGCTCTCACTTCATTGAGAAAAGCCCTTCCCACAATCCCACATTCTCAGATCAATCGCTCCCTGGCTTGCCACGGAGGCCCGTGTCACCACTAGATTAGTTTTAAGGTTTTCAATAATTCTGTGAAGAGACAGAGCAGCATAAAGCAAAGCTAAAAATATCATTTTTCTGTAGCTGTCATAACAACATTTGGGCTAATTGATTCTCAATAGAATAATGACATCCAGTATGTAGTGAGAAATATTCATGAAGAGATCTGTGAAATCCTCGAGGTGCCGGGCGGTGCTGGCAGCCCAGGACAACCCAGGAACGTGTCCGTGTAGATAGCATGTGGGCCAGGGCTGCCATGCACACGTGGTGGGTGAGGCCTGACCACCAGCCAGCCCCGCAGCCTCCGGGACTGTCTTTGGACATGAAAGCATTTTAGTGGCTGAGGACTGGGGCTTCCAACCCCCGCGGCTGCTTTAATCAGAGAAAGGTGATGAAAAGATTAGAGGGTATGATTTATGGGGAGAGATTAGCATCAGAGGAGTTGAGGGGGAGAAAAGAGAACTCTCTCGAAGTAGTTGAGATAACAAAGGCTGCAGAGGAGCAGTGGGGGAAGGTGGCGAGACAGCTGCAAGGGGGGATCCTGATTCCTGAGTGGACCAAGGGGTTAGGGGGTCCTGTGGGATGGGAGGGAGAGGAGGGAAGCACCTCTAGGTCTGAGGTTGCCCAGCCCAGCCCCCAACCATAGAGCTGCTCCTGGGTCGCATGGCAGTCTTTGGGTGGCACAGGCTCTGCGGGCATTCCTTGCAAAACTGCTTATGTGAGGCCTTTCCACAGGGCTGCCCAGAGAAGAGAGGTCAGGCTTGGGGTCTTTGGGGTGGTGTGTGTTAGGGAGTGTCTAGGCCTGCTGAGATGGTCTTCCAGGCTAGAGAGCCTGCAATGCTCAGGGCTATGTGTGCTCTGTGACCCATAGCAGACACGGGTTCCATGGAGGGACACATTGACTGCAGATTGTGGGTGGGCACATCCGTGGGATGGGGGGTACACACAATCCCCATGATTTGTTAAGCACCTGGTATGTGTCAGGTACAGTTTTAAGGACTTCATACTCATGAGCTCATTTCATCTTTATAGCAGTCTTATAAGGTAGGGACTCTTGTTATTCCTGTTTTACAGAAAAGGGAAACTGAGGATCAAAGAGTTTAACTCTACCAAGTCACACAGATAGTAAGTGGCAGAGCTAGGATGAGGGCCTGGGTCTGTCCTGCCCCCAGAGCCCACAGTGTGCTCGAGCGAGGGGAAGGGAGAGCAGGGGTGTGAGATGATGTGGGTGGGAGGAGGTTGTGTGGTGTGTGAGATGTGTGTCTGCTAGGTACACCGTGATGCGTGTCCCTGTGTGCACCCCGTGGAAAGCTCCGTGTGTTCACTGACCTTTCATCGGTCTGGGAGGGGTGAGGCTCCCCAAAGTAATTGGGTACTCATTATGAACAGAAGGGCATCTCTACCCAGAGGTAGCACATGATTAAATAGAAAGAGAGAGAAAAAAAGGCAAATGACACACAAATCTAGGCCCTGCTGTTCATGAGCCATGTGACTGTGGGCCAGGCACATGCCCTCTTGAGCCTCAGTTTCCCTATGCATGAAATGGGGCTATTACTGCTTACCCTTCCTACCTGGCAGGGCTCTGGGGTGAGGCTTTTGCTCTTGCTGCTGCGTGAATGTGCTCCATGGGATGCATCAGAATGAGAGGGATCTGGTCGGGGAAGGCAGCTTGGAGGAGGGAGGGAGTGGAGAAGGCATGGAGCGACATTCCCCAAGGGCATATAATCTATGGGGTCAGGTCCAATGGAAGTCCTCACTGTAGCCTGTCCTGTGTCTAGTAGTACAGCATCCTACATCAGCAAGGTAGAAATAGAAATGTTTTCATTTCCCAAGATGAGCCATTTTTGTAATTCATTTATTCATATATCTGGCCTCTGAATCACTGTTCATCAATAAGGGATATATGGAAGGCATTGGGCCGAGTACTGTGGGGACCCCAGAGGGGAGACAGACAAGGACCCTGACATATTTGGGAGATAAGATATACACATAGATACTACGACATGAGGCACAGAGTGGCATCAGTCATCAGATGGGTACAATTAAGGTGCTGTGGGAGTTCTTAGCTGGGGGACACAACTCCTAGCCAAGACAATCAGGGAGCACCTCCTGGAAGAAGTGACGTTTAGAGTGCGGAATTAGCCTTGAAGGATGCGAACATATTTGCAATGCAGGGGATGAATCTTCCAGAGAGACTATACTTCATGTATTTGAATTCAGCCATGCATATGCCCACAGCGTAATAATAATAACAGCAACAACAACAACAAAGAGTATGAATGGAGAATAAAGCGGGGCATTCTGGCCCCCACTCTACTTGAGGAGCAGGCACACAATGAGAGATGGATCCTTCTGTTTCCCCAATGGCTTTTAGGTTCTCTGTGCCTGTCTTCCTGTGAGTATCACCCTGAGGGTGATTCCAGTGTTCAAAGACATGCCTCTTTTATGGAATGTGGCCCCTCAAATCAAGCCAACAACCTCATCTGGTTCTTAACCCAAAGAAAAGTGATTTGTTCCAATGCTGCAGGAAAACCCATCTGTACTGGACTTACGGAGAAATGGTATATTGGTCTCCCTCCTAAGGGATTTGTAAGGGTAATTTTGACCATGCCTGGTTTTCCCCTTACATGCTGACTTTAAACACCATCTCTACATCACACAGACCACTGCTGTGGGAGCAGCGTGGCAAAGGCACATGGTGGCTACAGCTGGGATGAGCAGGGAGTGTAATTAGGAGGCTCCATGACTGTTAAGGGCCCATCGGGTTCTAAGAGCTCATGAGTCAGCTGTGATCTTTGGAATCCTCATTAGAAATTCTCTTCCAGAGCCTGGGGCATATGCTTTTGCTCATCTTTAATAATGGCAAATCTTCATGCTTTGAGGTTGGATTTGATTTCGGGAAACAACCACAAGAGGCATTTGGAGCCCAGCCTGGTGGAAGAACAAGCTGGAAAATGTGCTTCTGGTTAAATGGGAGGTGTGACTCTAATTGGCACAGGGGGATGCCAAGTTCAGGTAGAAGCCAGAGCAGGAAGCTCCAGGGAAAGCTCTGGAGTTGCTTCTGGGAATGCCAGCCTGTGGGCAGGCAGAAGGGAATTCTGCCATTCTCTGGCTTGGGCATATTGGGTACCCCACCAACTTGACTGGTCTTTGTCTCCCTTCCACAGATCAATTATAGATCAATGTTACGAATGGTTCCAGGCCATTTGCAGAGTGTTGGGCCCACTTGGAAACTGGTAAGTGCAGAGGCCATGCTGAGGGGGAGGGGGGACCTCCAGGCCTCCCTGTGAGCTGTTTCTGGCACTATAGGACCTCAGGGGCCACCCAATGAGGAGGCCTCTCTGGACCTCATCAGCCCAATAGCTGGAGGTTGGCCAGAGGAAGATTTGAGGGACTACCATGCCTTCAGAGGGTAGGCAAACCACTAGGTCCCACCCAGGGCTCTGCTGCCTGAGACAGGGTCCCCAGGAGCCCTACTGAGCTGCCTCGATGTCCCTGAAAACTTCCCCATGACCCCTGGGCACAGCGACAGGAGGTGTTGGGTCCCACGGGGATTTGCATATCTGGTCCTTCCTCCCTCCACCTCTGCCACCTGGGGTTGTTGCCTAATTCCACAGTGACCTTTCTGTGCTCACATCCCACACCTACAAAATGACGTGCCTCCATTTCTGGGTGTCTTGCTCATAGACTTCAAAGGCACTTCCCTTCAGAGAGGCAACTCCAAAAACTTGGGGCATGACCTGAGCTTGCAGGGAGATACTTTTGTGAGTGGGCTGGGCATGTTTGCTGAAGTGTTTACTTTATACTCATCCCCAAATAGTCTGCGAATTGTGATCCATCCGGTCTTCTTGTCCTAAGAGGCATGGGGCTCTGAAGACAAAGTGCAGACTGATCTACCAGAGGGGGAGGCAGGCCAGAGGCTCACTCCCATGACCACACACTCTCACGTCCATGACACACACCACACACCCCACACATACATGCTGTGCCCTCTTACACCCTGCACACTCGCAACCACCCACACACCCTCCCTCATACACACGCACACTCAACCTGTGCAGAGACACATACCTACACACTCCCCACCCCTCCCAAACATCCCACATGTGGATAGTCACAACTTGCCCCAGCACAAATGCACATAACCACATGTTGTTCACCCATGCTCCTGGAGGACACTGAGACTCTGGGAACGATCTGAGAGCATCTTATAAATGCCCTTCTCCCCAAATGAGCTTTTAAGCAAAATGATGTAAGAGAAAAAGTATAGATCTCACAGTTTGATGAGTTGGGCTCAAGGCCAGAATGGCCACATGTGAGCCATGCAATCTCAGGCAAGTTCCTTCCCAGTGCCGTACTTTCCCTACCTGTAGAGTGGGCGTAGTAATAGAACCCCTCCACCAAGGATCACTGTGAGGACAGAATGAACTAATGAAGGAGTGCACTTTTGAGTTTTTGCAAAGTACAAAATGTGTTCATCACAAGAGCCATCGTTATAATTTCCAACTGAGGAACAGGCCATATTCAGATTACATGGGCCTTCCTCAGCCAGCCTATCCAAAGTAGAACGGGCCATACAAATCCATCCTGGATGGGTAGAGCATTTGTCCCAGCCCCAGCTGGGGCTGCACGCCTTCCCCCACCCTTCTCCCAGCTCAGGTGGCTCAGCACCCCTCACCCAGGAGACCTGAGATGTGTGTTGGAGGTGGAATTGGTCAGTGAGGACCCAGAAACGGCAAGGCGATTCCCAAAAGAACTTTACATAATCAATGCAGCATCTATTACAAAACATCTATATGCAAAGATGACTCTTGCCCCAGCAGATGAAAAAGTGGCTATTGGCAAATCCCTGACAAATGTTTCTGGGATGTGAGGGCTTTAGGGAAGGTAAAGAGGGGACAGAAGGGGGAGATCCACAGCCCTCTCAGCTTGCAAGGAAAGGGTGTGGACTGAGGCCTGGTGGTACGTGTACAAGAGGAGGTGGGGAGGAGGAAGGAGCAACTGAACAGGGCACCCACTTCAGAAAGGCTCCCGGGAAGGTGACATGGGGTCACTGATGGCTGGAGGGACATACACTTGAATGATGCGTAGATTATGCTGCAAAGGCGTAGATGGACCTCAACATGCCATGGGCTTCCTGTAACTGCTTGAGAAACAAACAGTTCCAATAAAACAGTTGGGGTAAGGAGAAGGGGTGGGGTGGGGCAGAGATGCACATATAGTTGTCGAAAACTCAAAAAGAAAAACAGTTCTGCCTTGCAATCATGTGAACTTCCTAAATGAGAGTGAGCAGATGAGATTAGGAAGCAGGACTTGGGTATCGTGTATTTGATACAGAGATGAGGAGAGGGATGTGCCCCTGGTGGTGGCATCTCTCAGCCTCTATCCTTGCAGGAGAGACCAAGGCCTGAGGAGGAGGGGCCATGCCTCAGTTTCTCAGCGAGAGCGGAAGTCTTCAGGATTGTGGTGGGGTTGCATGCTGGAATTGTATGGCAGTGTGTGTAGAGCTATGAGAATTTTTCCCAAGGAGAAAGACCATTGCTTTCATTTTATTTCCAAAGGGTTGTAAGACTTTAAATGCATGAAATATAATTAAAGGCCCGAATGCCAGGGTTCAAATCCCAGCTCTGCCCCTTTCTAACTGTGACTTTGGGCAAATTACCAGCCCACCTCCACCTCAGTTTCCTCATCTGTAAAATGGGAATAATAAGATCCCCTCTCCATAGGGTTATCAATTAAATTAGAAAGCAAAGCGTGTCGCATATGGCAAATTAGCAAATAGTAATTATTATTACTAATGCTATTTTAATAATTATATTATTATCTCAAAGACATGGGGGAAAAAGCAGGCACCTCTTGCTTGTACCTGGTTGCAATGCATACTGGTGGGTAAGCAGTGAGTCCAGCCAGGTCTGGCCCATGGAATTTGGGGTGCAGAGCCAGGGACTGCTAAGAGGCAGGGCTGGGAGCAGCCCCACACCCACTGGGCAGTTTGTATGCAGCGGGTGTCATGAGAGTGTGTCCCAGAGAGGGGAGGGCTGCTCCATAAGACTGATTTGTTGCTGCTGAACCTCATTAATCAAATCTTACCGGAGAGAGCCTCCTGCAGCTGCTGGCAGGTCAGCGTCGGGAGATAAGTGATGTAGCCAGACCCAGCAAGGGGGAGAGACGAGGCAGCCATAAGTCTTGACAGTGGCAGGCTCTGAAGCAGGAGCTCCACAGGGGCGTCCTCGGAGCCTGGGGCAAATCTCTGAGTCAGGACAAAGTTCTTCCTCCCAAGGGATGCTCTGGAGAAATGGGGAGCTGGGATGGGATGTGTCTGGGAGGCAGCTTCAGAGAAGCAGAGGAATCAAGGTGTTTTGGGACATGCAAGTCAAAGATGACCCAAGACATCCCTGGGGTCATGGTCCTTCAGATAACTGGCTTCCCAGGAAGGCACCCAGACAGTTTCCCCCAGCGATACTCATGGCCCCTGTACAACCCTGCTGACCAAGTAGTATTCAATTCAACATTTTTCATTTTGATCTCATCTACTGCTGCTCAGTTGGACAAATCGCTCTGCCACCCCGAACCTCAGTTTCCTCATCGGTAACAACAGCAACAGAACTGAGAACTCTGTGCCAGGTACATTTCTAGCTGCTTTACTTAATCCTCATTAACGATCTTATGATGTAGGTACCAGAGTCTTCCCATTGTACAGTTCAGGAAACAGGTCACACATCTGGGGAGTGGTGGCCCCCTCTGTGGGAGTGGTCAAGAGGCTGTGTCTGATTGTTGGCGACTGTGCATGGAGTTCCAAATGGGCCTTAGGGGCCTCTGCTCCAGCGAGCTGGTATGAGGATCACAGCTGACTTGATTGTCTACTGAGAACAGAGGGGCGTTTCTGCTCTCTCCCCGGGTACAATTCTTTCTTCTCTGCTAAAGGAGGCCCCCTGGTGCCAAAACCTGTGCTAGTGAAGGCAGCAAACCAAGCAGCGCCATGGAGCCTGTTTACCTAGTCCCAATCACTTGCTGGCTAGCTGTGTGACCTCAGGCCTCTTCTCTAGTCAAAAATAACAATAATCACTTCAATGAGCTGCTTTGAGGCTTAAGAGGAAAAACAAAACTTGTAAAGCATTTAAACAGTGCCAGGTACATAGTAAGCACTTAGTAAATCGCTATTATTGCTGGGGATCCAGAGAGGAGCCCACCTGGTTGATCCCCAGGAACCTTGTTACTTCACTCCTGCCCTAGTGACCTAAGTCACACCCGCCCTAGAGCCCCACCCTTCCTTCTCTCCATAACATGCTTTTGGTTCTCACTTCCTGCCCCTCCAAGGCCTCTCTTTCTACTCTGCTCACCCCTTTCCTGAGACCACAGGTTATTTTCAACCCTTGAAAGAGATGGGTTTGGGACTGGCTGGTAGGCTCAGTTGGTGAAAGTGTGGTGTTATAACACCCAAGGTCAAGAGTTCAGATCCCCATGCTGGCCAGCCACCAAAAAAAAAAAAGAGAGAGAGAGAGAGAAATGGGTTGGACACCCCCCCCCATGCACACACAGCATCCTCTACAACCTCAGAAGCTGAAAAATGGGGAAAATTATCCTCAGTCCCCCAGCAGATAATAACTACACTTTTCTTGCACACTTAGTATGTGCTGAGCATCATGCTAAATGCTTTACAAACATTAGCTTATGTAATCTTTATGACCTCCTTGCAAGCTAGGTCTTATTTTTGGCCTATTTTGCAGTTGAGGAAGCTCAGAGAGCTTAAGTCACTTTTCCAAGGTCACCCAGGTAGTGAGTGACGGAGCTGAGTTTCAAACCTGGTGGCTGACTGTGAAGGCCACACGCTTAACTCTAACCCTAACCCTAGGGTTAAGCCCCAGCACAACAAGCTAGGCTACATCAGGAACTCAGAAAATGTCGGATCCTTTCCTCCTAACCCCACATTGCATTGCAGAGGCCCCAACATTTAGAGGGTTGGCTGGGTCCAAGTTCGGAAGTTGTTAACTTCTTAGTAGTTCTCTCTTTGCCTCGTTATGGGGTAAAACTGCATTTGGTTTTTAAAATTCCCTTTTTATTTAGTCGCTGTGAATGTTAAGAACTGCCAGTACTGGAAGCTGAGATCCCATCCATATGCCAGGTTTTAAATAGCAGACTAGAAACAAGTTTACACAGGAAGATCAAACTCATCCCAAACATGCAGCTACTGCACTGTTCAGACAAGAAACCCGTGCCCCCCACCCCGCCCCGCCCGCTCGCCCCTGTCTTCCCACTTCAAACAATTTCGGAAAGTCATCTTTCTTGTTTTAGAAAAACATTGCTGAATTCCGTCTGCTGCTCTTGGTGCTTGAAGATGCAAGTGGCCACCCAGTCATAGCAAGGTGTGTGTTTGGTTTGTCTTTTTCTCAGCACTGGGGAGACCTTGGGATGATCTATCCACATGCACCCCCCAAAGAAGTTTTCACCTCCCTGGAGTCAGAGGTGCTCCACTGCCACCCTGAGCAGTGAGTAGCATGAAACTTCATGGGGAGAAAACGCTTTAGACGACACTCCAATCTGCTAAAGCCTTGAGCAGTGACTTCTCTGCACCCCTCTGAGACTCAGTTTCCTCCTCTGCAAGATGGAGGTAGCAGACAGAGCGCGATGGCTAAGTGCCTGGACTCTGGCTTCATGTTGTCAGTGTTCAAAACTCTCAGTCCTATAGCTACCTGGCTAAGAAAGCTTGAGCAAGCCCTGTCTGAGCCTCAGTTTCCTTCCGTGTAAAGTGGAGGTCATAGTAGTGCCTGGCTTCTAGAGAACATTGTCATGAGTGTTAAGAGGCACAATGCTACAAAATTCCTCAGGCAGAGCCTGCTCTGAGGTTAGTGGCAGTAGATACCATAGGACCACCAGACCCTGGGACCACCTGTCTCCCAAGGACCTTGTGGGGGTGGCTGAGATTCTGTGCATGAGGACCGCCAGCCCAGGACTTGGCACTTGCTCCAAAACCTCATTGCTGTGTTCTCATCTGAAGTGGATTTCCACAGTGGGGGATACAAACATGAGATCTGGTCCTCACGCACCCCATTTTTTACTAGCCTCAACTCACTGGCCCGTCTGGGCTGCAGGGAGGGGGCAGGGTTGATCTATGGGCTGGGTAACCTGCCTGGGGGAGGGGAGGGAGCCTCTGACCCAAGGGGTAAATCATGAACTTCCCCAAGGGCCCGTCAGTTTCCCAGGAAAGAAGCCCTGGGCATTTGTTATCTCAATGTTTCCCCTGAGGGGCTGACCACATGATTCATTTCACTCACACTAATTGGATGTAAATTAGATGAGAAATCAGTAATTTGTCCAAAGATTTGTCATTCTGGTGGCTTTCCAGGCAGAGCAAAGCATCGGTCTGGTGAAGGCGCCCCCAGCTGTAAGGGAGGCAGAAGCCTGCGGTTTTAGGAGAGGAGGATGAGCTTTTCCCCTGGTGACTTGCTGTGTTTGCCTTTTTTTAAGGATGAAGCCAAGGTCGAGAGGGAAGTGGGGGAGGGAGAGAAAAAGAGTGGGGGGAGGGGGAGAGAAAGGGGAGGAGGGGGGGAGGAAAAGAGAGGGGGGAGGGAGAGAACAGGAGAGGAGAACCAGAGGATTCTCGGGCTGCTTTTGGCCAGCTGGAGGGGTGGGGGAGCCTTCAGGGAATGTTATTTAGTGTCAGTAGGAAAAAGGATTACTCCAGACTTCTTTCCCTACAACAATATGCTAATCAACCCCTTGGGCCCACTCGGGTCTGGGAAGCTGGGCAGCCGCCTCTGTCTCATCTCCAGGAGCGTGATGGCCGCTGATTTAATGAGGGGGACGGCGCAGAATGGGTCCCGGCTCCTGGGAGTGGTATCAGACAATGACGTGGGGGTCAGGGCAGCTCAGAAGGGGTGGGTCTTACCAGGAGCCTTCACGCAGAGGAGTGGCAGCAGCCTGGGTGCCCCACCGTTGCCCCAGGGTTGAGCAACAGTAGGAGCTCGTGTTCTATGTATTAGACAGAGTCCCCTGAAGAAGGGCAGAAATGTAAATATTTTTTAAAAGGTGTTACAGGGCACACTCAGGTCCTGGCTGAGGCTCCCCCAAATTGATATCAAACTCACAGGTCCGGCTGCCTGCCCCCAGACAAAGGCAAACTACTCAAAAGTCAAATGCTGGTGAAAATGGAAGTCAGCTTTTATCCAGGAACACCAGTGACCTGAGGAGAGATCTCTCCAGTAAACCTGAAGGAGATTGGCCAGGCTAAAGCCATCTCAGGTGGGGTTTTTAAAGAAGGGGACGAGGAAACAGAACGTGGGAAATGAAAGGCAGGAGTGAAGGGGACGTGAGCTATGAGGGGTCCATGTCTATGAGTCAGGTACAAGGTCTCGCCAAGGCCTGGTCTGGTTTCTACGCTCATCTTTGCTGCTATCTCAGGACGCTGCAAGATTTTGATTTGCTCCGGAGTAGAACCAACTGTTCCGCAAAGTCTTTTGCATAGTTTCATTTCACAGAGCTCTGGTTGACTTGGCTGACACCCAAGGTCAGCTTCCAGTCATTTGGCCTGGGTCACTTCTCAAAACTCTACATGTCTCAAAGAAAGAGCTGTTAGCTTTGCAAAATACTGATTAGCTTCTCAGACTTGTTCTCCTATTTAGCAAGCAAGATAGGAAAGTCGGGGTGGGAAGAAAGAGTGGAGAGAGAAAAAAACTTGTCCTTTTCAAACTCCTCCCCACACCCTCACAGCCCAGGAGGTTTTAGGTCCCAACATGGCTTCAGTCTTGCTCACTCTAACAAAGGGAATCTGAGGCTTGCATAGAGTACGTCAAAAGAAGGGAGGGAGACTGCTGAGACTGGCAGGTAGAAAAAGGGAAAGGAATTACTGGCCCAGTGATCTCTTTGGAGTAGTCGTATCCTAAGTAGCCAGTGTGAGATCCCAGCCCACCCTTCTGGAAGTGAGGCCTTGAGTATTACTGCTGAAGAAGGAGGAAGCTGTTCGGGACTCCAGAAAGTGGGCCTCACTTGGCCAGGTGGGCTAAAGAGCAGAGGGCAGAAGTCTTGAACTCAGAGCAGAGGCTGGGGCATCCCATGAGGTCAAGGGCCATGCAGTGAGACAGGCTCAGGGGACCGGGTCTGAAGTCTTGAGACCTTGAGTTTGAAAAAACTCATTGTTATGTGCTCATTCATTCATTTTAACATTTCACATGTATTTATTAAACTTTTCCTGTTGGCCAGCCTTGGTGCCAGGTGCAGGATGAGCTAAACAGACTTGGCTCCTCAAGCTCTGCCACAGCAGAAAGTCTAGGAAGGGGAAGCAGACGCAAATTAAATAATCGTGCCCCTCCTTGTGCAATGATAAACTATGCTAAGTGCCATGCAAGAAAGCAGCACAGGGCTTCGACAGCATGTCACGGAGGAACTGGACCCAGTCTGGAGGGTGGGGAGGTCGGGGGAAATAATGCTAAGGTAATCAACTCAAAGTGATAGAAGGGTAACTGCTTTTGATTCTCACAAGGAGAAATGTTGACCTTGGCCGTCCAAACCTCATGGCAGATGCATGCGAGTGTGCAGGAGACTGTGCAAGTGAGCGTTTGGAAATGCCTTGTGAGTGTGCATGCCTGTGTGCTTGTGTGCGTGTTTGTCTTTCTGTACGTGAGCGTGTGTCTGTGTGGGTGGGGCGGGGGGTGCACCCTTCCGCAGCATGTATGCTGATTGTTTTGAGGTGGGTTTCAAAGCAGCACAAGTGCAGCAACTGTGACCTGAGGGTAGCTTAAAGAGGATTCCCACATCCACCTCTTCACTTCATGTCCCTGAATTAGAAAAGAAAAAGAGAAAGCAGCCCTCTCCCTCAGTTCCATGGCCAACCTCCCCATGATTCTGTGTATGTTCCGTGTGGTTGTGTAGATGCAAATGCCTGGCCCCTGCTTAGTGGGGTTCTGTCAGTTTCCCTCCCCTTCTCCCCGAAACCTTCCTTCAATTCTTCTTTTCTCTCTCCTTCTTTGCTTAATACCTTCTATTTCATTGAGTGCTTAAGTGAAGCCCTTCAAATACATTGTTTCATTTGATAGGTATGCTCATCCCCACTTTACAGAAGAGAAAATGGAAGCGGAGAGAGGTGAAATGACTTGTCCAAGGTCATGCTGCCAGCAAGAGCCTGCTTCTCACCACTTCTGTCCTTTTCCATGTCTTGCTTCCTTCCTTTCTTCTCTCTTTCTCCTTCTTCTCCGGGCTTCTATAAACATCGATGAGCTCAGGATGCATGAGAAGCTGGTTATTCACATGACACCGTGGCTCTCTGCTTTACACAAGTGTGATTTCGCAAGGAGGATCTGATTCATGCACAACTTTTGAGGACACCTATATCCGCATCACGTTGCCAACTTCGGCGAATGTTAAGGTGTTGAGAGAGAATCATCGACATTTCACAGTAGGTAGTGCACCCCCTCATTCCACACAGATGAACTGAGGCTCTGGGAGGAAAGGAGGCTTATGGAGGATGACATGACTCTCCAGCCCAAGAGGGAAAACTAGAAGCCAGAAAGGCCCCTTTTGACCCCCGCTGGGGTCTGACCAGCCCACCCGGCTTCTCCTCAGGGTATCCCTTAGAAGACCTCCACACCCCAGTGAATGCAATAAAGGATTCTCCAAGTCAACGTAGAACCAGACCACCATTTATTCTTAAAGGGGCCCTACGGCTGCCCTATTGACCGGGGGACAGGGAAGAGGGAGCCTGAGAGAGGTGGATGTGGCTGAGGCTGTAAAGAGCACTGGCTGTGGTTTCCACTGACGCCCTTAGGGACAGCTGCTGATATGAGAGTCTGAGGCTCTGGAGTCTGGCAGGCTTGGGTTCCAAGCCAGGTCCTGACACTTAAGAGTCTCAGTTTCCTCATCTGTAGAGTGAGAATAATACATCTTTTTGTTTTTTTGTTTTCTGGGAACTGGCTGGCATGGGGATCCAAACAGTTAACCTTGGTGTTATAAGGCGGTGCTCTAACCAACTGAGCTAACTGGCCAGCCCTAAAGTGGGAATACCAGCCCTGCCATATGTTTCTCAGGGTTGCTGGAGGTCTCAACCAGTGTTGTAATAAACAAAGCAAGTGTTACTGTGCCTAGCAAAGTGTGCGATTTTAATGAAATAAGGTAGGTAAGAGATCTATCACTGCCCCTGGCATTTCCAGGGAGTTCAATCACTGTGATTTCCTCCTTCCCCTCCTTTCCCAAGCTGGGTGACTATGGAAAGAACCTGGGGGTCACCTCCTGCCTCCCCTCCCCACCTTTTAAAAGATGGGTAAATTGAGCCAGCAGTGAAGTGGCATGTCTAAAGCCATGTTTTCCAAATCACCTTCAAAGATGATATTCTGATTTCTGTCTGTGTCCTATGTCTTATTTCTTTTCTTTTTTTTTTTAATAGGTGACTGGTAAGGGGATCTTAACCCTTGACTTGGTGTTGTCAGCACCACGCTCTCTCAAGTGAGCAAACCGGCCATCCCTATATAGAGATCCGAACCCATGGCCTTGGTGTTGTCAGCACCACACTCTCCCAAGTGAGCCATGGGCCGGCCCTTCTGCCTTCCCTTTTAAGGGAAGCTCTGAATTTCTTGTAAATAGCTAATGTCATTTTTCTAAAACAAATAAAACTCAAAAACATGAATAGTATAAAAATACCCAATTGCTTTTTTAAAATATTGAGATAAAATTCATATAACATAAAATTAACCATTTCAAAGTGTTAATACAATTGAGTGGCATTTAGAGCATTCACTATATTGTGCAACCATCATCTGTATCAAGCTCCAAAATTTCATCACTGCCCCCCCCCAAAAAAATCCCTGTACTCGTTTAGCCGTCACTTCTATTCCTCCATCGCCCACAGACCTTGGTAACCACCAGCCTGGTTTTTTTCCCTCTGGATTTACCTGTTGTGGATATTTCATGTAAATGGAATTATACAACATGTAACTACTTGCATCTGGCTTTTTTCACTTGGCATAATGTTTCCAGGTTCACCCATGCTGCAGTATGTGTCAGTACTTAATTCCTTCCTATGATTGAATGCTATTCTGTTACATGGATATGCCACATTTTGTTTCCCATTCATATGCTCATGGACACTTTGGTTGTTTTGCTATTGTACATGGTGCTGCTATAAACACTGTTATACAAGGAGTTTCAAGATGGCGGCGGCTGCGGCGGCTGGCGCGGAGTAGCTGAGGTGGAAAAGATGGCCACTGGGCCTCAGGCAGCCGGGAAACTTGTGGACCTTCCTCTGGCCATCTCTTAAGGGAGGACTGCTGCTGCTGGCCGGTCGTGGGGGCTCAACGCCACTTTGCCCCCGGCAGGAGAGGCTGCCTCATTTACAGGCAACAGCTTTGAAGTGTGGAGCAGGAAAAGAACTGATTCTTAGCTGCAAAAGCGAGTCTTGAAACAGGGAACACGGCGCCAGGGCTGCTGTGGATGCAGCCAGGATCCCGGAGGCTGGGGCCGCACTGAAGGCGGCCAGCTGCCCTATTCAGGATTCGAGGTTTCAGGCCGGCATTAAAGAAGATTCCTGGGAGCGCCCGAGCGGCGCCGCGACTGAACAGCCCGAGGCGGCAGCGCCGAGAACACGGAAGGCAACAAACCAGAGACAGAGCGAGCGCCCGACCTGGCACAGCACTGTGAGTGATCCCTGGCACAGCTCTGTTCGGGGGGTGGATGCCCACGCGGCTCCCCGCCTGCACCACCAGGCCACTCACTGCCCCGGTGCTGCCTCCATTTTCCCAGGTGCGGGCAGCTCCGCCCTGCTCGGCCATCACTGAGCCCATTTGCTTGGCCTGGCGCGGGGCTTTCCGGACCCTGCGGGCCGACCTCCTCTCCCACTCCCTCCGCGGTTCTCTGGCGGGGCTGGGGGTGTGGGGCGTCCCGACCAGTGTTGGGAGGGCTAGGAAGTACAGGCGGGCCGACTGTCACTCCACCACACCCTGGACTCCGCCCCGGTAAACTTCCTGTTACTGGGAGGCAGATACCATCTCTGCGACCACCAGTTTGGAAAAAAGCCTAACGAATTTCTGGTTGGGAATAGTGTGGTAGGAGAGTTCCCAGGTCCGCTTGAACCTGCCGGAGAGCAGGCTGCAGGCGGGCACTAGACTCGGTTTATACCGGGGGGATACAAAGGTGAACAAGACCCGAGAAAGATCTACACAGTGCTACAAAGGCACCCAGAGAGACCGGTCGTCTGTGCCCAGCAGAAACCTGGTAGACTTCCTGGGCGAGGCGGTGCTGAGCAGGGTCTTGAAGGCCCAGCTGATAGGCGAGGGGTGCAGAAGACACACCCCAGCCCAGCACAGTGTGCACAAAGGGGGGAGACATGCGGCCAGGGAGGCGGAGTCTCGACAGAAACCACACACCCGGTGGGGTCGCCACTGCACGATCTAACAGCCTGGGCCAGAGCACACGGAACGGGGAGAAGTCCTGTACAGAAAGTGAAAGCTCAACAGAGATCACACACCCTGTGGTACGTGATCCACCAGCCCAGCAGAGTACAAGCTGACCAGAAAGGGGGATCCCCGGAGAAGCCCAAGACCCGAGGCAACCACACACACAAGACACTAGAGACCAACTGAGCAGTCACGGCGGGAGCCATACCAAATTGGCAACCACAGCAACATCCTAGTTAGTCATTAGTCTCAAACCGGTGGACTGTGAAACCCCCTGCCACAATGAATAAACACCAAAAAAAAGACACCAGAAATACAAAAAATCAAGAAAGTACACCACCAAAAGTTAATAAATCTCATACTCTAGATCCTATAGAACAAGAAGCCCTTGAAATAACTGACAAGGAATTTCGAGTGATAATTCTAAGGAAACTGAATGAGATACAAGAAAACTCAGCTAGACATCATGATGAAATCAGGAAAAGTATACAGGATCTGAAAGAGGAAATGTACAAGGAAATCAATGTCCTGAAAAAAAATGTAGCAGAACTTGCTGAACTGAAGAAGTTATTCAGCAAAATAAAAAACACAACGGAGAGTTTAACCAGCAGGCTTGTCGAAGTTGAAGAGAGAACCTCTGAACTTGAAGATGGGCTGTTTGAAATAACACAAGCAGACAAAAAGAAAGAAAAAAGAATCAAGGACATGGAAGAAAATCTGAGAGAGATATCAGGCAACCTCAAGCACTCAAATATCCGAGTCATGGGTATTCCAGAAGGGGAGGAAAATGGAGATTGCATTGAAAACATATTCAACAAAATAGTGGCAGAAAACTTCCCAGGTATAGGAAAAATCACAGATCTTCAGATCCAGGAAGCTCAACGATCTCCAAACGTATTCAACCCAAAAAGGCCTTCTCCAAGACATGTCATAGTCAAATTGGCAAAACTCAGAGACAAAGAGAGAATCTTAAAAGCTGCAAGAGAGAAGCGTCAAATCACCTATAAGGGAGCCCCAATCAGGTTAACATCAGACTTTTCATCACAAACCCTAAAAGCTAGAAAGGAATGGGATGATATTTTCAAAATACTAAAAGACAACGATTGCCAGCCAAGAATACTCTACCCTGCAAGGCTATCCTTCCGAAATGAGGGGCAAATAGTATATTTCTCAGACAAACAAAAACTGCGGGAGTTCACTACCACAAGACCACCCTTACAAGAAATCCTCAAGGGAGTACTGGGTTTGGTTCCTGAAAAATAACTACCACTGCCATAAAAACCCAAGAAAAATCTAAACCCACTAGTATAATAAAAATGGCATTCATGAAGAGAAAACAAGCTAACAAAAACACTATCTACAACCTAAGGAACCAACAAACACAGAAAACAAACAGTAAATCAGAAAGCAAGGAACAAAAGACACCTAAGACAACCAAACAACCAATAAAATGCTAGGAATAAATCAACACCTTTCAATAACAACTCTTAATGTAAAAGGCTTAAATTCCCCAATTAAAAGACACAGACTGGCTGACTGGATCAAAAAGCAGGACCCAACTATATGCTGCCTACAAGAGACCCACCTCACCCATAAAGATTCACACAGACTAAGAGTGAAAGGATGGAAAAAGATTTACCATGCAAACAGAAAAGAAAAACGAGCTGGAGTGGCTATTCTTATATCTGACAAAATAGACTTTAAACTAAAAACCATAAAAAGAGACAATGAGGGACACTACTTAATGATAAAAGGACTGATCCATCAAGAAGACATAACAATCATAAACATGTACGCACCCAATGTTGGAGCAGCCAGATTTATAAAACAAACTCTATTAGACCTAAAGAAGGAAATAGACACTAATACCATAATAGCAGGGGACCTGAACACTCCACTGTCAATATTAGACAGATCATCTAGGCAAAGAATCAGTAGAGAAACACAAGATCTAAACAAGACTCTAGACCAATTGGAATTGGCAGATATCTACAGAACATTCCACCCAACAACCTCAGAATATTCATTCTTCTCATCAGCACACGGATCATTCTCCAGGATAGATCACATATTAGGTCACAAATCAAGTCTCAATAAATTCAAAAAAATTGGAATTATCCCATGTATCTTCTCAGACCACAATGGATTAAAACTAGAAATTAATAACAAACGAAACTCTGGAAACTATACAAACACATGGAAATTAAACAGCATTCTACTTAATGACATATGGGTCCAAGAAGAAATCAAGCAGGAAATCAAAAAGTTTATTGAAACTAATGAAAACAATGATACATCATACCAAAACCTGTGGGATACTGCAAAAGCAGTATTGAGGGGAAAATTTATTGCATTAAATGCTCACTTCAGAAGAATGGAAAGATGGCAAGTGAACAACCTAACACTTCACCTTAAAGAACTAGAAAAACAAGAACAATCCAATCCTAAAGTTAGCAGACGGAAAGAAATCATTAAGATCAGAGCAGAACTGAATGAAATTGAAAACCAAAAAACAATTCAAAAGATCAACGAATCAAAAAGTTGGTTTTTTGAAAAGATAAATAAAATTGACAAACCATTAGCATGGCTAACAAAAAAAAGAAGAGAGAAGACTCAAATAACAAAAATTAGAAATGAAAAAGGCGATATTACAACTGATTCATCTGAAATACAAGGAATCATTCGAGACTACTATAAACAACTATACGCCAACAAATTTGAAAATCTGGAGGAAATGGATAAATTTCTGGACACACACAAGCTCCCAAAACTGAACCGTGAAGACGTAGAAAATTTGAACAGACCAATACCAATAAAGGAGATTGAAGCTGTTATCAGAAGGATCCAAACAAGGAAAAGCCCAGGACCAGATGGATTCACAGCAGAATTTTACCAAACATTCAAAGAGGAATTGACACCGATTCTTTACAAACTATTCCAAAAGATTGAAACAGACGCAAATCTCCCAAACTCATTCTATGAAGCAAACATCATCCTGATACCAAAACCAGGTAAAGATATAACCAAAAAAGAAAACTACAGGCCGATATCCTTGATGAATATAGATGCAAAAATCCTCACTAAAATACTAGCAAACAGAATACAGCAACACATATGAAAAATTATTCATCACGATCAAGTGGGATTCATCCCAGGGATGCAAGGTTGGTTGAACATACGCAAATCAATAAATGTGATACACCATATTAATAAACTCAAACACAAGGACCATATGATCATCTCTATAGATGCTGAAAAAGCATTTGATAAAGTTCAGCACTCATTCATGACAAAGACCCTCTATAAGTTAGGTATAGAGGGAAAGTATCTCAACATAATTAAAGCCATATATGACAAACCCACTGCCAATATCATCCTGAATGGAGAAAAGCTGAAAGCTTTTCCTTTAAGAACAGGCACTAGACAAGGATGCCCACTCTCACCACTCCTATTCAACATAGTGTTGGAAGTACTAGCCAGAGCAATCAGAGAAGAGAAGGAAATAAAGGGCATCCTGATTGGAAAAGATGAAGTCAAACTGTCCCTGTTTGCAGATGACATGATCCTATATATCGAACAGCCTAAAACCTCTACAAAAAAACTGTTGGAATTGATAAATGATTTCAGCACAGTAGCAGGATACAAAATCAACACACAAAAATCAGTAGCATTTCTTTTCTCCAATAGTGAACATGCAGAAGGAGAAATCAAGAAAGCCTGCCCATTTACAATAGCCACCAAAAAAATAAAATACTTAGGAATTGAGTTAACCAAGGAGGTGAAAAATCTCTATAATGAGAACTACAAACCACTGCTGAGAGAAATTAGAGAGGATACAAGAAGATGGAAAGACATTCCATGCTCTTGGATTGGAAGAATCAACATAGTGAAAATGTCCATACTACCCAAAGTGATATACAAATTCAATGCAATCCCCATCAAAATTCCAAAGACATTTTTCTCAGAAATGGAAAAAACTATTCAGACATTTATATGGAACAATAAAAGACCACGAATAGCCAAAGCAATGCTCAGCAAAAAAAATAAAGCTGGAGGCATAACACTACCTGACTTTAAGCTATACTACAAAGCTATAATAACCAAAACAGTATGGTACTGGCATAAAAACAGACACACTGACCAATGGAATAGAATAGAGAATCCAGAAATCAACCCACACACTTACTGCCATCTGATCTTTGACAAAGGCACCAAGCCTATTCACTGGGGAAGGGACTGCCTCTTCAGCAAGTGGTGCTGGGATAACTGGATATCGATATGCAGGAGAATGAAACTAGATCCATATCTCTCACCATTTACTAAAATCAACTCAAAATGGATTAAGGATTTAAATATACACCCTGAGACAATAAAACTTCTTAAAGAAAACATAGGAGAAACACTTCAGGAAATAGGACTGGGCACAGACTTCATGAATACGACCCCAAAAGCACGGGCAACCAAAGGAAAAATAAACAAATGGGATTATATCAAACTAAAAAGCTTCTGCACAGCAAAAGAAACAATTAAAAGTGTTAAAAGACAACCAACAGAGTGGGAGAAAATATTTGCAAAATATACATCTGACAAAGGATTAATATCCAGAATATATAAGGAACTCAAACAACTTTACAAGAAGAAAACAAGCAACACAATTAAAAAATGGGCAAAAGAGCTAAGTAGGCATTTCTCTACGGAAGATATCCAAATGGCCAACAGACATATGAAAAAATGCTCAACATCACTCAGCATCCGGGAAATGCAAATCAAAACCACATTGAGATACCATCTAACCCCAGTTAGGATGGCTAAAATCCAAAAGATTATGAACGATAAATGCTGGCAAGGCTGCGGAGAAAAAGGAACTCTCATACATTGTTGGTGGGACTGCAAAATGGTGCAGCCTCTATGGAAAATGGTATGGAGGTTCCTTAAACAATTGCAAATAGATCTACCATACGACCCAGCCATCCCACTGTTGGGAATATACCCAGAGGAATGGAAATCATCAAGTCGAAGGTATACCTGTTCCCCAATGTTCATCACAGCACTCTTTACAATAGCCAAGAGTTGGAACCAGCCCAAATGCCCATCATCAGATGAGTGGATACGGAAAATGTGGTACATCTACACAATGGAATACTACTCAGCTATAAAAACGAATGAAATACTGCCATTTGCAACAACATGGATGGACCTTGAGAGAATTATATTAAGTGAAACAAGTCAGGCACAGAAAGAGAAATACCACATGTTCTCACTTATTGGAGGGAGCTAAAAATTAATATATAAATTCACACACACACATACACACACACACACAAACCGGGGGGGGTGGGAAGAAGTATAACAACCACAATTATTTGAAGTTGATACAACAAGCAAACAGAAAGGACATTGTTGGGGGGGAGGGGGGGAGGGAGAAGGGAGGGAGGTTTTGGTGATGGGGAGCAATAATCAGCTACAATGTATATCGACAAAATAAAATTAAAAAATAAAATAAAATAAAAAATAAAAAAAATAAAAAATAACAACAAAAAAAATGAAATGTAAATTAAATGTCATATGACTAAGAATAAAAACTACTAATTTTGAATTTTGAAAAAAAAAAAAAAAACACTTTTATACAAGTATTGGAGTGCTGGTTTTCAGTTCTTTTGGATCTGTACCTAGGAGAACTGATGGACTTTATGGAAATGCTATGTTTAACTTTTTGAGGAACCCCCAAACTGTTTTCCTTATGACTGCACCATTTACATTCCCATCAGCAATGTGCAAGGGTTCCAGTTTCTCCACATCCTCACCAACACATATGTTTTCCAGTTTTGTTTGTTGTTTTGTTTTTTTGAATATAGCCATCTTAGTTGGTGTGAAGTGGTATCTCATTGTGGTTTTGATTTACATTTCACTAAGGGCTAATAATGTTGAACTTTTCATGTGCTTTTTGACTGTTTGTATATCTTCTTTGTAGAAATGGCTATTCAAATCCTCTGCCCACTTTTGAAAGGAGTTGTTTGTCTTTTTGTTGTTAAGTTGATTATATCTCCATGTAACATAAGTAGATAATGGTTTTGGGGTACCTAGAAAAAGGCTTTCTGGGTCACCTGACCACTAGACTCAGCTGTCACAAATAAGGACTGTTTTGCCCAAATCAGGATGCCTGGACATCCTATTTTTATTTGTATTATTGCACAATAGGCAGAGTCAAGACCTGCTGAAGGAGTTTTGGAGTAGCATGGAATTGGGTTTAAATTCCAGCTCCACTACCCTTACCAGCTGTATGCTTGCTATGGATTGAATTGTATCCCCCAAAGTTCCAAGTATTAGAAACTTAACTCCCACTGTGACAGTGTTAAGAGGGTGGGAAATCCTATTATGGTAATTGAAAGGTGGAGCTTTGAAAAGGTGATAGATTGTGAGGACCATGCTTTAGTGAATGGATTAACCCATTGATGGTTTAATGGCGGTCGTGGGCATGGTTCTGATGGCTTTAAAAGGAGAGTGCATGAGAAGCTGTCTCTCTGCTTAGGCCATCTGCCATGTGATACCCTGTATCACTGAATAGAGCCAACACCAAAGAAGGGCCTCGCTGGATGTGTTTCCTGGACTTTGGACTTCCCGGCCTCCAAAACTGTGAACAATAAATATTGGTTCTTTATAAATTGCCTGGTTTTAGGTATTTCTGTTAAAGACAACAGAAACAGACTAATGCAATGCCACTGGATAGGTGACAATCACAGAGTGTCAGTTTCCTCATCGGTAGAATATTTCTGAGGATAGTTCATAGAATCTGTCAGAGTTGGGATGGACACACAGCATGTGGCACTTTGCCTCGCAACTAGGTGGTGCTCAAGAAATGGGCATTCCCTTCCCTTCTTCCTTATTTGTCCTCACCTCATTCCTTACCAAAGTTCATGCGGATTTATGGTAGGTTGGTGAGGCTGGGTTGGGAGGTAGCCACCTACAAGCTGCAGCAGACTCAGGTGTTATCTGGAAACTGGGAGAATTGGTACCCACAGTCTGACTCTCAGTGTGGGGAATGGGACATTGCGGAATTGCAGGTAAGAGAAGCAGGAGGTGCTCCAGGCCTCTCTGCTGGTGCAGTTACCAGCCATGGGTTCACAAAAGGGGATGAAACTGATGGAACACCAAGTGTCGCTCTTCAGATCCAAAATCCAAATGCAGACCAGCAGTTGGACTGAATTGACCATCAGACTGAATATTTGTTTGTCCTGGGTGAGCCCAAGGCTCTTGCTAGAAAACTGAATTCTAATTATGAAATTTGTGCTAAAGTTTCTTTTCCTTCTTTTCATCTTATCTTTAATTTAATCGACCATTTATCTTAAAAAAAAAAGTGTGTGCATATATATGTGTGTGTCCATTTATATACACACACACATATATATAAAGTGTGTGCATACACATGTGTGTATATACATATATACACACACACACATATATATAACAACAGTTAACATGTATTGAGTACTTACCATGTAGCAGGCATATTACATATATTAACTAAGTAATCCTTATAACAACCCTTTAAGTATGGACTGAATTGTATCCTCCAAAATTCATGTGTTGAAGCCCTCACCCCCCATGTTACTGTATTGTAGATAAGGCCTGTAAGAAGGTGGTTAAGGTTAGATGAGGTCATAAGGGTGTAGCCCTGATCTGATAGAACTGGTGTCCTTATAAGAAGAGGAAGGGACACTAATGATCTCTCTGCTATATGAGGACACAGTGAGAAGGTAGCTGTCTGCAAGCCAGGAAGAGAGCCCTCAACCAGAACCCGACCATGCTGGCACCATGATCTCAGACTTCCTGCTTCCAGAACATGCGAAAATAAATGTCTGTTGGTTGAGCCCAGTCTATGACGTTTTGTTATGGCAGCCAAGCAAACTAACACATCTATGAACTAGGTATGTTTACTCTCCTCACTTTACATCTTTTACAGAGAGGTTAAGTCACTTGGCCAAGGCCACACAAGTGGTGTCAGGACTAGAACTTGGACCCTAGATGTCTGGCTCAAGAGCCTGTGCCCTTAACCTTGAGGCCACAGTCACTCAAGAGTCACATTGCAGACGAACTATCCAAAAGATCAAAATCACCTCTTTTGCTACTAGCAACAGTGGTGGTGGTCCCTACTTACAATGTTTTTACCCGGAGAAGTGGAGGAGCAGAGATAGAGCATGACTTGCCGGTTATTCCCATCACAGACCATGAGTGGTGTGCTGCAGTCAGCAGGAGTGCCAGCTTATGGGAGTCAATTATGTGCATCTTTTTCCAACTCTGTGAATACACTGAATAGGGACATCATGTTAGTAGGTTGAAATCTACCATGGTGGGAGTATTTACACCACAGAAATTGGCAAACACTATAAAATCAGAGCTTTTTCACTGGAGAGCCAGTTGTTAAACATTTACCAGTATACTACTTTATGCCACATTAAACACACAGTGAAGGTGTATGGGGGGCCAGCCTTCTTGACAGCATGGGTAAGCACTGGTCCTGCAGGAGCTTGCCTGGTGATCATACTATTTAGTTTTCTTTTAATAGATTCATAGATACCTGGATGTTGAAGCTGGAAAGGCTGTTAGAGATATTCAAGCCCAACTTTTCATTTCACAGGTGGAAAACCAGGGACCAGAGAGGGTAAGTGACTTGCCTAAGGTCACATAGCACATGTCTCAGCAATTCATGTCAATCTGTATCCATCTAGTCCAAGTCAGTAGATCTAATTGGGGGGAAATGCCAGAGGTTTTGTGGTGTAGATTAAATGTTGATGCTGCTATTTGGAGAACTAATCTGTGAGGATGGGGTAGTGTTTTCCGGATTTCCTGGCTGTTCCCTCCTCCCGCATTTCCACACCCCACAGGGTGTAGTAGAGAGATAAGCAAAATGTGCACGCTGTAATCAATAATGCAGCCTCTTCTGTCTCGGAGTGGAGTCTGTAGAAGTCGATGCAAATAGCACAGCTTGTAAATGTGCAGATTGGACCAAAGCCCTAAAGTGCACCCTAGAAAACACGGCTGCGTGTTCTTCATCTACAGCTAATTATAACTTTATTCATTACAGTCTGGCTCATAAGATTATAGACCTAAATCAGGAATAGAATATGTGTTACATATATATTTTTGTAATACTTTCCCTCCGTCAGAAGTGAGTCTCTGCCTCCACAGGGAGGCGTGAAGTCAGAGTCCCATCCCCAAGTCAGGCATCTGCAATGTGGCATTTTCTGTCACCGCCCCACGCTTTGCTCAAAGCAACGTGGAGGTGTTAATCAACTCAGAAAGCACCCAGCCCACCCACCCCGCCTGACAAATCAGAGCGCCTGTCAAAGGAAGATGTAAAAGGAGTTATTAATCTTTGGGGCCAAATGTTTTTAATTATGTACATACAGTATTCAAATTAGGTTAAAAATGGTCTTGCAGGTTTGGCTTTTCCCTCTGCAGTTTATCCTGCAGTGCAGTGGGACATGTGACTCTGAAGGGAGAAGGCACATTTAGGGTTTTTTCTTGTTCCAAAGGGCTTGTTGGAATATCCCAAACTTCTTGGACCTCTTTTACTCTATTTCTCTCCTTAGGTGACTGCAAATCATTCCTTGGCTTTAAATATCATCTGTATGCTGAAGACATCAAAATTTGTATCTCTAGCCCTTTCCTGTATACCCAACTCCAGAATCATATGTCTCTACTTAGGTCCCTTGTAGACATCTCGAACCTTAAAATGCTCAAAACAAAACTCTATTTTTTTTCCTTCTGGCTTTTAACCCAAGCACGGCCTTCTCTACAATGCGCCCAGTAATGGTGTTACCTACTTTCTACCATTACTCATTAAGTAGCACTATACACTTGCTCAACCTGCAAACTGTCATTCTGGATTCTTCCTTCCCTCACCTCTCACATCAATGAGCATGTCCAATGCATGTTATCTGCAAATTGTATCATGAATCTATCTCCTTCTCTCCAATGTCAATGATACCATCTTGGTCTTGGCTGTCATCATCTCAGCCCTGGACCACAGCAAATCCCCCTAGCTAGTTTTCCTGCTTCCTGTCTTGCCTCTTCACAGTCCATTCTTCACCCAAAAGCCAGAGGAAAACTTAAAAAAAGACATTAGTATCCCAATCCCCTGCTAACAGTCCTCTAATAGCTTAAGAATAAACTCCCAATCCCTTGCAATGGCCTCCAAGGCCTTACAGGATGTGGCTCCAGCCCAGCTCTGTGTTCTCATCTCCAGTACTCATACTGTACTCCAGGTTCCTTGAACTCACCAAACTCATTCTTGCCTCAGGCCATTTAACTTGCTGTTTCTTTACCTCGGAGGACTCTTCTTCCTATTCTTGAGTTGGTTGGTGTATTAGTCAGGGTTCTCCAGAGAAACCAAATCAATAGGATATGTTATAATTATATGAGAGGGATTTATTAGGGGAATTAGCTCATGTGGCTATGAAGAAAAGTCCCACGAGAGGCCATCTATGAAGTGGATGCCGGTAGCATGGCTTAGTCCGAGTCCAAAGGCCTCAAAACCAGGGAAGCTGATGGTGTCCTTGGTATAAGTTCTGGAACCCAAAAGCTGAAGAGTCTCAAGCTCTGATGTCCACGGACAGGAGAGAAGAGTGTATCCCAGTTCCAGCAGAAAGAGAGAGCTTCACCTCTTTCCTCTGTCTTTTGTTCTCTCTGGACCCCCAGCAGATTGGATGGTTCCCACCCACACTGAGGGTGAGTCTTTCCCATCCAGACCATTCAGACTCTCATACTAATCTCTGCTGGAAACACCCTCATGGACACACCTAAAAAGATAGCTTTACCAGGTTTCTCAGCATTCCTTCATCTAACCAAGCTGACATCTAGAATTAACCTTCACAGTTGAAATCCTTCCAATGTCACCTCCTTGGAGAGGCCTTTCTAGAGGGGCTAAGCCTGGGCAGGGAGAAGAATGATGGAGTCCCCCCTACTTCCTTGGAGGGAATTCTGTCCTTCCTCCAACCAAGTCTTCATACAAGAGGGAATTCTCATAGGAAACCAAGGAGTTGAAGGAAAGAGAAGGCTGAATACTGGCATCTCCAAAGGTCCAGAGTTGTCTGCAGTGGCCACAAGCTTGATGTTAGGTAACAAATCCATTGTGCAGTCAGTGACTACAACCCACTGATCAGACCTTGACTTGTGACCTTGGGTCCTGGTCCTTGGATGGTCCCATATCCCCATGTGTTGAATTTCACCATTCTTTTAAGACCTTTCCAGAAACTCTGTTCTAGCTTCCCATTAGATGCTGTCTGTCATTCAGCAGAGTTCCTAAAGCACTTGGGTTCTGATCTTCCTGAGGAAAGGAAGAGAGCCTTCTTGCTTTTCTCTCTTTTGTGCCTAGCACCGAGACTGGCACATAGCAGGCACACTACAAAACAGTGGTGAAAGACTTTTGGTTGCATGGATGACTATCTTATAATGGTAAGAATTTGCCATTTCTTCATGGACTTGCCTTTTTTCACACACTATTAGATGGCAAGTGCTTTGAGGTCAAGATTGGATCTAGTCCACCTTCATATTCCTCACCGTGCCTAGAACAATGCTGAGCCTTTAGTGGACTCTCAATACAATTCTGTAGCATGAAATTCACCACTAAGGGAAGCAATCCAGAGTCAATGTAAGTCTAATGAAAAGGACTCCTGGAGATAAATGCTAGGCTCCTCTCCTGTCTCCCAGGGACTTGGAATCCACTGAGCAAAGAGGCAGGTGTGGTCTTCTGACATTTTGTGAGAAGCAAAGGGGATAGTTTACATGGTGCTGAGGTCTCCTCTGGGGTTTCCTCTAAGTTTCCCCCTTTTACTGAAGATGCCAAATGAGGCCTGGCATGAAACATGGATTCATACAGCTTTTTGTGTGCAAACAATATATCCATTATAAAACAGTTTTACATTTCCTCATCTGACATGCAAGGGTGGCACTTTGTATAAACCACATTGTTTGAGCTGAAAATTGTATTCTGCAGATTTCATTTTGATAAGAGAATTCTGGCTTTGTCACTAACCAGCATTTTAAGAAGTCACATAAAAAAGAAATACCTTGAAAATGCATTTTCTTACTGGACTGATTCTGGTAGGGCTCATCAATCTCTACTGTCCCTTAGCTAGTTGCATCTTGAACATTCTTTGTTTAACCAGAAGTGTGTGCTGGCCAAGACAATAGTCTTGGAGTTAGTGTCTTTCCCCTCTTTATGTGGCAGCTTCCAAGGATGTGTCACACAGGTTATGTCAATGATGCCAGAACCATCAGCATCATCGCCACCACCACTGTCATTATCACCACTACCATCATCATCACCCATCGTCACCACAATCATCATCACCACCACCACCATAATCACCACCACCATCATCACCACCATCATCATCACCATCACTACCATCATTCTTATCATCAGCATCCTCATCGCCGTTATCATCATCACCTTCATCATCAGCATCACCACCATCATCATCACCATCACTACCATCATCATTACTATCATTGTCATCATTACCTTCTTCATCATCAACATTCACATTTGTTGAGATCTATGTGCCAGGCATCTTGTTAAGCACTTCATATGCATTATCTTCACATCAACCTTATGAGGCGCTCACAGAGGTTAAATAGCTTGGCCGAGATCATAAAATTATTAGTAAAATGTGGAGCTGCCTAGGCAATGCAAAGCCTACACACAGTAATGAGCATAGCTCACTCACTTCCTGGAGGCTTTTGATCTTCTAAATTAGCCTTGGAAGACATCTTGGCATGGGGGAAAGAGCACTGATGTTCAAGTCAGACAGACCTCAGTCCTAACCCATGCACTCTAACTTACTAGTTAGGTGACCTTGGGCAACTTGCTTAATTTATCTGAGCTTCACTCTCCTTATCCTTAAAAGAAAGACAAGAAAAGTGTTTGTGAAGTATCGAGAAGGTGTCTTCAATACAGTAGGTGCTTGATAATAATATTCTAACAGTTATTGGGCACTTATTGTGTGCCCAATAAGAGAACTTTATTTTCTTAGTTTATTTCCTTTAACCCTCAAAACAATTCCATGAGATCAGTGCTTTTATTCTATCTCCATTTTATAGATGAGTACATTTTGGCTTAGGGAGAAGTTACTTGACACTCGGGTTTTGAAAATCAGATGAACTTGTGTGTGAAACATAACTCTTTCAACAAACAGTTTCTTGACCTTAATATCTGAGGCTCCGTTTCATCAACTAATATATGAACTACCGTCTCTGAAGGGCATGGTAGAAATGGAGTGAAATAAGGTAGATAATAAGTGGTGAAAAATGTTCATTTCTTTCTCTTTCCTTTCATGGACTCCCTGCCACATCTCCTTCTTCTAAATTCCCATAATATGTTCTGTCTCTCTTAAGACCTCTTGTATTACCAAATGCCTCAAATGTTAAGCTGAAGGTTCCTATGAGTCAGGAATTATCTTTGTCTTAGGGCCTCTCGCAACATCTTTCACAGAAACTTGTGCATCATAGGCATTAACGAATGTGTAAATAAATGAAATAAACGAATAAGTAAATAGAGCAGTAAGGTAGCTCTCCCCACCAGGGAGCTCCACAGCTAGAGCTTCGGTGCAGTGTCACTAGAAATTTTGCTGGAACTGACATCTTTGGCTTATCACAAGGACAATACAGTCAGTGTACAGAAACCTGTCTTCCCATGTCTATTGCTGTCCCCTTACAGCAAGGGGAAATTCTAGCCAGTCACTCTTTGATATGGAAGGAGTCATAAAGCCTGAGAGTTCATGTGCCAGAGGAGAAATGATTCACAGTCATTGCACTGTGTAGGAAGGACGAACTGGGATGCAAACTGCTAGCACGCTCCAGGGTTTGCCTCTCGGTAATGCGAGCTTTGCAGTCTGGCCAGGAGTGAGCTTTTTACCATAAACATTCAGGGCATGCTGCTTATGTTTTAAAAGTGACGTGTTTTAATTTCCAGCCAAAAATACTATATGTTTGGATTGCAGTTTCTCAAGTTGCTAAAAAATTATTCAGAGGAGATGAAAACCTGCCATGCGGTAGAGGAAGCAGCCTGATGTTTAATGCAAAGGCTAAACCAGTTCTCTGGGAAGCATGGTCTTCTCTTTAAACCAGGCCATGAATGTGGACACTGCAGAACTGTTATTTTCAGTCTCCCACAAATTAATGTCATCTATGGCCAACTTGGATTCTCTTAGGACTTATAAACTATGTCAGGGCAATTGGTTTGAATATATATTTTTTCATTTATTATGGGTATATCAGACAAAATAGACTAGGTTAAGCTGTAGTAACAAACAACTCTCAAATTCTAACACCTTATGACAGTAAAGGTTACTTTCCTGCTCAACTACATATTGCTCATAGGTCAGCAGGAGGCTGAGCTCCATGTCTTCTCATAAGGGACCTGGTCTGCAGGATGGAACAGCCACCATATTGAACATCTGCAGCCACCACACAGCAAGAGAGAGAGAGCACTCCAGAGGACTCACAGTGGCAGCTAACCAGTTACATGCTCTGGCCCAGAAGCAACATTTGTCACTTCCGCTGTCAACTCAGTGACCAGAGCACTAGCTGGCTCTGGAGTCAGCTGGCTGCACCCAGCCACAGAGCACTAGCTGGCTCAGCAGTCAGCTAGCTGCATCCAGCCACAGGAGTCAGGAAATGCAAACCATTCTGTGCCTGGAGGGAGAACCAGATAGCAAAAGCAGCACCAACAAGTTGCACATTGGGTATTTAATGCATGTGAAACTGTTGAGAGAAAAGAAGAGAGAAATCATAATCATATCTCAGGGGAAGAGAAAGCTTGACTCAGATTTTTTAAAAAAATTCATTCTGAGCAGGATATAAGATTTTTTTCTCTCTCCTTTAACTTCTAAGGAATTGTTTATAAATTCTCTCTGTACTTGAAAAACAACTAATCCATTAGAGTTGAGATGGATTCTCTGGTTGTGTGTGTGTGTGTGTGTGTGTGTTGCACGTGTGTGTGGTATAGCATAGTGTAGTAGACCAAAAGACAGATATAGTGTGATGTAAATCTTCTCCGAGCTACCCAAGGACTTAGAGGTTGATGGAAAGATGGAGAATCTGTGATTTCCAGTCCTCTGGCTTGGTTAGACAGGTTCACGATGGACCTAAACCAGAGAAGATTCAACAGGCCTTGTAGTTAAAAGTTGCCTCCTTTCTTCGAGAAGATCAGTGATGCCCGAGCCTGCAGGTGATGTCCGGGTTAGACTCCAAGGCAGGCTCACACATGCTACTTCCCGTCTCAGGAAGGACGACGAGGCCAGGTGCTGTGTGTTGAACGTGTCCCTCAAAGGTTCATGCTTTGGAAACTTGATCTCCATAGCAACAGTGTTAAGAGGCTGGGAAACCCTATTATGGTAACCAAAAGGTGGGTCCTTTAGGAGGTGATTAGATTGTGAGGACTGTACCCTCGTGAATGGATTAATCCATTGATGGTTTAATGGATGGTCAGGAGCACGGTTCTGATGGCTTTAAAAGGAGAGTGAGTGAGCAGTTTAGCTCTCTTGCTCAGCCCATTCACCATGTGATACCTTGTATCACTGTCGAAGAAAGGCCCTCACCAGGTACGTCCCTGGACTGTGGACTTCCCAGCCTCCAAACTGTAAAAAATAAATTTCATTTCTTTGTGAATTATCCAGTTTTAGGTAAGTTGTCATAAGCAACAGAAATGGACTAATATACCAAGTGACATCAGAAATAACTATAAGCATGATCTCTCCCATCTGTCCATACACAAGCTCAAATTTGGTCTTCCCAATAATCCTCTACAGTAGACTGAGTATCCGTATCAGTATTTCTCAGAAAACAGACCTGAGGCCTGGAGAGGTATGATGATTTTCTCAAGGCTGCCTGGCTAGTAAGTGGCAGAGTCAGGATTTAAACTCAGGCATCTGGACATCAGGTCCAGTGCTCTGTCCATTGTGGTCTCCATGGGAACCAGGAGCCTATACATCCCAAGTTCTTATTAGCAGCCTAAAACTTGGACATACCTACTGCATGTTGGTAGGAACATCCCTTCCCTTCATCCCATGTGCAGGTTGTCAGCAGAAGTAACACTTTGGCCTTCATGCACCTTCACTAATTAGTCTCCAGAGGAGGAGTGATTTATCCGATAGGTGAGTTTCAGAGAAGGAACTGAGCATGCATAGCTCAGCCTTTTCTGTATTTTCTTGGGTCCACCTTCAGAGAGGATGCATTCAGTTTAGATTACTAGGTGGTTAGTTTTCTAGAGCATGCTCTGCCCTGGAATTAGGCACATTGTGGTCAGATCACTTACTGGATGGGTAAATTGAGCCAGCAGTGAAGTGGCTTGTCTAAAGCCATGTTTTTCAAATCACCTTCAAAGATGATATTCTGATTTCTGTCTGTGTCCTATGTCTTATTTCTTTTCTTTCTTTCTTTTTTTTTTTTTTTAAAGATGACTGGTAAGGGGATATTAATCCTTGACTTGGTGTTGTCAGCACCACACTCTCCCAAGTGAGCTAACCAGCCATCCCTATATAGGGATCCGAACCCGTGGCCTTAGTGTTATCAGCACCACACTCTCCTGAGTGAGCCACGGGCCGGCCCCCCTATGTCTTATTCCTTGATTGGATAGGAGAAGACGGATGTCTAAGCTCAAACAGTCAGGCAGGCAAAGTTCCCTCTTACTCACTCTTTTTGTTCTAGTTGCATCTTCAGGTAATTGGGTGAGGCCCACCCACATTAGAGAGGCCATCTGCTTTGCTCAGTCTACAGTTCAAATGTTAATCTCATCCAGAAGTGCCCTCAAAGACACTCTTAGAATAACGTTTGACCAAATGTCTAGGCACCCTGGGTCCCAGTCAGGTAGACCCATAAAATTAACCAACACACTGGGTAATCAGTAAAATATCATTTAATCAATCAACTAGTTAATTTATTAATAAGTGAAGTATTATTACTGCAAGTGTGCTTATCACCATTGGTGCAGGTTCCTGTTGATGGCCCTGACATTGTCTTGGGCCAGCCTCACACCCATGTGGAAGCTGCCCTGATAAAGTGGGGAGAATATTTTCTTCCCCACAGTCCCATGGCACATGTTCTGTTTGTGGCAAGCCCTAAGGAGGCTGCATTGAGCTCCCATCATGTCACTGAGGTCCTCTCTGCACACCATGTTGCTGTTCCCTCTGCTGCTGGCCTCTCTAGGATTCAAACTGCATGGATAAGGGCAGGTGGACACACATCCACAGGCCTGGTCCAGAGCCCACGGTCCCCCTGGTCCTCTCCCACTCAGGGTGCACATGTCTTCACCCATCCAACCCTCTCCTTATTCACCCACCCTCCCCCCATTCTGTAAGGAGCCCCTTCAGCATTAGACTTAGCTAAGCCCCAGGCTTTCCAGGGATCTGTGTGGAGCACAGGAATCAGCAGCCAGGTCATGGTGTTCGGTACTTACTGCCTGCACATGTCTCCGTGCACTCCAGAGGTGCTTACTGGCTCATTGTCACACCCCATGCAGGCAGAGCTACGGCCCTCACTGAGTGCTTCATTCCCACCAACTTGGTGGTCACCACCAGGGAATGAGCAGTTGCTGCTCATCTGTGCTGAACCAGGGCCGCGCTCTGTTCCCGGCAATTGGTTCAGTGACTGTCATTGTAAACAGGAGCATCAGGCACATGAGGTTGCTCCCAGACCCCAAAAATGATGGTGGGGGCCTCATCTGAAGGGTGCTTCTGGATCGTGGCAGGAAGAGGCAGAATCCAGGCCCTTGGAGATTCTTTACTTCCCACCCCCCCACCCCCGCACCTCAAAGCTTGGATTAGCTTCACGTCTTCACCAGGTGGTGAGTCTCTGAACGCCCGCTTACCCATATCCGGGGTAGGGGCGCTTCCTGCTATCTGAGGCAGCACAACCCATTGCTAACCATCCCTGGCAATAACACTATGATAATAATAAGTATTACAGAGAGCATTTATAGAGCACTTGCACATGCCAAGTGCTAAGCGCTTTGCATCGATTATCTCATTTAATTCTCTCCAGAACTCTGTGCTGTAGGTGCTATAACTTCCCCTGTTTTGCAGACAAGGAGACTCATGCTCTCAGCAGGGTTAAGTTACAGTAAGTGGTGATACACATCCAGGGTGTCTACCTCCAAAGAGTGCGCTCTTCAATACCTTACTTGCATTCTCTCTCTCAATTCCCATTTCTCGTTCTCTCTCTCCTGCCGCCTGGCTCTAGATTTGCTCTTTTAGATCCCACAGGCCAAGTCTTCTCACTCTTCCCCATGACAGCTGTGCAGAGTCTTGAAAACAGCAATCATGTCCTCTGAACTATGTGAGAGCCACAATCCAGATCCTTCTCCATTCTTCCTTTCACGTGGCTTCTAAGCTTCTCCCCATCAAACTGGCAGCCCTCCTCCAGGGCAGTAGCTGGTTGTGCCCTCTTAGTAGTACAGAGTCCAGAAGTGAGCCTAGGCTAAATGACAGATAAGAACAGGACTCTCACCTTCCTCGTTTGGGACACTGGGAAATTTGTATTAATACAGCCCCAGAGCACCTGAGAACCCACGTCTAGAATCCTGACTCATTTTTAGCTCCATGTCAGTGAAAAGCCCCGCTGGGAATTTTCCCATTGGCTGTAGCTGCCAAATCTCTCCTTCCCTGTCTTGTACTTGAGCAGTTATCTTTTTGAAGCTGTGAGCTGGACCTGACAATCATGTCTATTAGGAATCTAAAGCAATGACAGTCCCACTCCAGATTAGGCTCACAAATCAGAGCAAAGATTTCCCAGACATCCTGTGTGGAAGTGCCTGGTAGTTTTGCAGTAGCCTTGGTTTGCAAAGTCATCAGTTTTGCCAATCTCAAAAAGGAGAGATGTAAGGGGAAAAAATGGGATTTGGAATCAGAAGAGGTAAGTTCTAGTCCCAGGTTTGAACCTGCTAAACTAGCTGGGTGACCTCTGGTGAGATGCTTCTCCTCTCACTTGCATATAACACCATTAACAGGCTAAACTCAGGAGTGTTTGGAGATGCACAGACTCTGCAGCCCGGCTCCTGGGTTTGAATCCTGGCTCTGCACTAATAAGCTCTGTGACCTTGGGCAGGTTACATGATCTCTCTTCAACTCAGTTTACCCATCTACAGGTAAGAATTATAGTAGCACCTACTTCAAGGGATGTTTTGTGGAGCAACAGAATCAATACAGGTAAAGCATCAAGAACATCCACTGCCTGATATGTAGGAAGAACAGTATTAAATTATAAATTTATCACTCATGTTTGCTATTTTGCTTGAGTCTTACAATAATTGTGCAAGATAAAAGTAGAGCGAGAATGAACTCTATCGTTATCTGTGTTGATTTACTTGTTTATTTATTTAAATTAAATAACTAAATATGTACCTAATAGGGCATGTGACATAGCATAACCAGAGAACAAAAGAGTCAAATTCTTGAGGTTTTACTTACAGAAACAAAAAAAGATTTAGAAGTATATATGATTAATCAGAGTCAGTTTTGTTTTTGTTTTTTATCCCTGCACACATGCTCCTCCAGGACTAGATGAAATTTGCTGGACGGAAGCGGTAGAGGGGTTGGGCAAAGGGGGAGTGGAGCAGAGAAAAAGCAGAAGTGTTAGATAATCTAGGGGTGGAAGGAAGTCTGTGCCCACCCTCTGTCTCAACCAGACCGAGTGCCTGGAGTGGCAGGGTTCTGATGGGCTTGGGGGATTCAAGGACAGAGAGGACACTTGCCTTGCCTCTGAACAGAGCCTGGGAGGAGACAGGTCTACGGAATGTTCCTGCATGGTGGGGAGCAGTTGACCGGAGGTGGCTGTATGAGGACACAGCTGAGGGGCCTGAGAGACCCAGGCAGAGTTAGCCCTGGTCTAGCAGTGCATCGTGGAAGATGTTGCAGGGAGCCAGTGCTGGGGAGGGATCGTGTGGTCCATGTGGTCCAGGCAAGAGACATGTAGAAGTGACGGGTGTGAATAAACCAGAAGCCTCGTGGCCTCTCATATCTTGGCACTTTGTAAGCCCCTGGTGACCTGGGGTAAGTGAGGGTGAATACCCTGATTTGAATAAGGTTATGTTTCTACCACAAAGAGGAGCTATAAGTAGGAATTAAACTCACTTGCAGAAAAATTAAGGAAGTAACATTTTTTTAAATAGCTGAGTTTGTTGATTGGAATTTATACCACTGGTATATTTGGCATAAAAAAATTTAGAAATGCTGACAAGTCAATAAAAGAAAAGAATAATTTTAATTACCTATAATCCAACCACCCACAGATAACCACTGCTAATATTTTGACACATACACTGATTAGAAACCTAGAAGATCTAGATTCTGACTTCTTTTACATTAATAGTTATTTCTGGGATTTAAATTCTTAACTTCAAAGGAGCACAGTGATGGAAAAATATGTTAGGATGGAAGCTACAGTATGTAATATGTGGTAAGAAATAACAAAATGTGAAAAGCTTTTTATTTAATATAAATATGTCCTGTGAATCTGTTGAAGTATAGGTTACAAATGTCATCATACTGTATTTGTCAAAAATGTCTCTTTTTATCTGAAATAGAGAAAAAACTTCCAGAAAACCTACATATTTATTGGTATAAACACAATACTGCATTTTCTTTATGAAGTTTCACACTGAAAATCAGAATTAGCAAAATATAACAAAGTGTATTATGTAATAATAAAAATGCATTTAAAATTTTTATTTGCCAGGAAATCTTTCCTGATCTATACACAGAGTTGTGACAAAAATAATTTGTCATCAGGATCTGTTGTAACAACTTTTGAGAAATTGTAGCTCTCTTGAAAAGCTCTGTCAATGAAACTCCTCACTTTAGCTGCGCTTTTCCTTTTAAATTCCCTTTTGCTCTGGGCATCTGGAGCACCTTCAGTGTGGTGGTAAGTGACCTTCCTCCCCAGAGACAAGATTCTCACATGAAGTGGCCTCTGACAGGGTCATTTTCCATCCTCCTGTGATGATCTGCCCCACCCTGTTCAGTGAATGTGTTACAGGCTGCAGGTCACGCCAGCACCAATCTCTGCGAACCGTGGTAACCTGTTCATTCATTATTCCAGGAGTAGGATTTTAAAAATTATAAACAAAACAAACAAAACATATGCGTTTAGTTTTTAGATGCTTCCAATTTTAAACTCACAGATAAGATTTTTTAATCCTTTCTACACATATGCATATCACATATACTACATATTTTTGTTTTGTAAACTTCTTTTACAACTAAGCAGTATATCATTCACATATACATATGTGGTCTTTTTTAAATAGCTGCATGGAATTCCACTATATGGCACTGCTGCAATTTATTTTACCAGTCACCTACTGTTGAATCTTTTGATTGTATCTAATTTTCATCATTACTAAAAAAAAAAAAAAAAAAAAAATGCAATTAAGATCCTTGAATATATAATTTTGAATCTATTTGGATTATTTCTTTAGAATAAATATCAAGAAGAGAAGTGGGTGATTCAAATGATACTTTTTAATTGTGACACTTATTGCTAAATTGTTCCCCAGAGAAGTTGTACAGATCTACACTTAATCTAGCAGGACATGAGAGAGTGAGTTTTATATACTCTCTCCATCCCCGAGTATTCTCATCCCTTCTATTTCTTGCCCACCTGCTGGTTAAACATCAAGGTATCCCACTGTTGGTATACATTTTTGTTTATTACCATTTCGTTTTCTTCTAGTTCAAAAAATGCCTGCTCATGCCCCTAGCTCATCTCTTTTCTAAAGAGGTGCTCTTATTTTTCTTTTTTTTTTTTTTTTTTTTTTTTTTTTTTTTTGTCGTTTTTTCGTGACCGGCACTCAGCCAGTGAGTGCACTGGTCATCCTTATATAGGATCCGAACCCGCGGCGGGAGCGTCGCCGCGCTCCCAGCGCAGCACTCTACCGAGTGCGCCACGGGCTCGGCCCTTATTTTTCTTATTAATTTACACAAGTGAGTGGCAAATATATTTTCTGGTTTGTTGCATGTTCTTTAGTTGTATTTATATTGTGTTTTGGAGAATTTAAATTCTTTTAAAGATTTGTGTTAGCCAAATCAAGACATTCTTTTTCATCCATGAATTGTTTGGCAGTTTTGCATATTTGCTTGGCAAATAGATAAGAAGTTTAGGATGATAACTGTGAGCTTCACAGATCTCAATCCCTTAAAAAACTTTATATGATAGGTAAAGTGTTCTCATGTGCAAATAAGTAAATTGACTTAATCATTAAGGAGGATACCTTGACTCACATGAATAAACTGAGGTGAATTGTGTAAGCTTCTGACACTGTTTTGCAGGGCACCATCTCTGTGTCTCAGCTCTTTTCTCACCTCCTTGCTTTTCTAAGAGCTGGCTCTGTCCTCAGTCTGGCTTTCTTCCTGATTGCAACATGCTGCCAACAGCACCCAGGGCTTCCTGCTTTCTCACATTTACAAGGGAAGAAAGAATGACCCTCCTGGAATGATCAGAAGAGCGTCCAGAGCTTCTCTCTGATTAGATAGCTCCTAACCAATATCATGCCATGTGCTGATTGGCTTAAGTCTGGTTTGTGAACCAAACACCATGGAAGGAGATGATGTAATCTGGATTAGTCTAGACTAGGGACCCTTGGAGCTGTGGGTGGAGTCACATCACGGGCTATCGCACAGTGGAGGATGTGAAAACCAAGATGGTTTTCACCAACCACCTAGGATGGTTCTACACTCTGCAGTGGGGGTTGGGTATGATTTAGTGCTTTGGAGTCAGGCAAACCTAGATTTAAATCCTGGTGTCACCCAACTTTGAAATCAGTTTACAAAATTGGGGTAATAATACCAACCTCAAGAAGTGTTGTGAGGAGGAGACAGCGATGTTGGGAGGGAAGCCCTGAACACTGTGTCCGACCCACAGCAAGCACTTAAAAATGGCAGCTGTCAGCCTTTTTGTTCCCAGGTTGTAACCTACTTGAGGCCGGGGCTGTGTGTATCTTTGAGTCCTCAGAGCCCAGCCATGTGCCTGGCATGATCTTCAGAAAACAGGTGTTGGATGAATGGCTCCAGAGTCACCACTGGTCTCTTAGGCAGGAGGGCACCCCTGGCAAACAAAATCCTCCTTTCCTCTCAGGCGATTTGGTCTTCATGCTGTTTCAGAGTGGAGGGATCTTCACAGAGGACATTTTTCTATCCTGGAAGCTTCCAGAAAAGTTAGCTGTGAGCACAGGTAGAGTGCTGCACAAGCCGTTTTAGCCTAGAAGCTCAGGTTCCTTTTCTACGAAAGGGGTGTGATAACAGTGTCTGCTTGTAAGGTTGCTGTGGGGATTAAATGAATTCATACGTGTAAAGGGTTCAGCACAGTGCCTGGCTCATGGTGAGCCTACAGTAAGGGTTAGCTATTTATGTCACTACCAAGGGGCAGTGGTAGCTAAGGACACAGAGTCTGGAACCAGACAACAGGCATTCAAATTTCAGATCTGGGCCAGCCTGTGGCTCACTCGGGAGAGTGCGGTGCTGATAACACCAAGGCCACGGGTTTGGATCCTATACAGGGATGGCCGGTTGACTCACTAGCTGAGCGTGGTGTTGACAACACCAAGCCAAGGGTTGAGATCCCCTTACTGGTCATCTTTTAAAAAAACAACAACAGCAACAACAACAACAAAAAAACAAATTTCGGATCTGCCACTTCCTAGCTATGGGAATTTGGGCAAATCACTTAATCCTCTTGTGCCTCAGTTTTTTAAATCCTTAAAATGGGGATAATGATACTAGGATCTATTTCATAGGGCTGAGAAAATTGAATGGGTGAATATGTGTACGCAGTTAAAATGATGCCTGGTGTCTAGTAAATGTGATGTGTTCCAATTTTTTTATCACTGAAATTATCTTTATATGCATAGTAATCTTGAAAGTGTCCTCCCCAGGAATTAAAATGCCTGTGATGACAGGTCTGTAGAGCAAAGTGGAGCTCTCTAATGATCAGGCTCAGTGGACCAAGAGGATTGGATGATCTCTTCTTGCTCAGCACTTCCAGGAAGGGGTATGAGCTGTAAGGTGTCAGTCCCAGTTTGCCACTCACATGCTGTCTGCCTCACACAATTTCTCTCTCCTCTCACTGTTTCATTCACCCAGTCATGAAAGAGTTGGTTAAAGCCAAGGTTTCTTTCAGCCAACCAGCCCGTGAGACTGTGGCAAGACTTCCTGTTTCCCCCAGGGAAATTGACTCTCTAACACAGGCTGGTAGTGAGCCAAGTCCTAATGCAGTGTCCTTTGAAGGCACGCCCAGCTTCATTTCAAATGCAATATGCTTATTGCTGGTCTGATTTTTATTGGGAAAAAGCAGCAGTGTACTTTCCAGGTCCCTGGGGTCTGAATTAAAATAAAGGAAGTACTTTTAAAAATCAAATCCAAATAGCAGGACTTGGAAGCAGGCTGTTAAGCGAGGGTATCAAAGACCTTGGAAGCTGCTTCCATACCAAGTCCTGAGACAAAGCCTTGTGGTAATTGCATTTGGAGGTCCCACAGGCATTGGGGATGGAAGCGAGATTGTCTGAGTCCTGTCTGCCCAGCATAGCAGATAAATTGCAAAAGTTGCAGCTTACTGAGTACCTACTAAGTGTCAGTTCCTGGGCCATATTATAAACTGGTAAGATGGGCACTATCCTTATTTTTCAGATGAGGAAACTGAAGATTGGGTTAAACAAACAAACAACAAAAGTTTACCTGTGGTTACAGTAAGTGGCAGAGCTGAGATTTGATCTCACGTTTTTTTTGTTGTTTTGGGGGGGTTTTTTTTTACACCAAAATTTACATACTTTCCATTAGGCCAGTGTTTTTCAAACTGCTGACCGAGACCCAGCAGTGAGTCATGAAATCAGTGGTGAGTTGCAACCAGTGTTTTAAGAAATGAAATAGAATAGAATGGAAAATATGTCTGCATCACATGGGTCAGCATAACTAGCAAGTAATGAAATACGTACTTGTATGTGTGTGTGTATACACATATAACCATAGCATTTATGTTTGTATGTAGTGGCTCATGATGTTAAATGTATTTCCTACTGTAGTCATAGTCCAAAAATCTGTGAAAACCACCGTTGTAGGACATATGACTTCCCAGGTAGTAAGAGCTGACATTTACTAAGATTTTACTATTTGCTTGGAGTGTTTTACAGACTGAATTAATCATTACACGAACACTATGAGGTAGGCACTATTCACATCATTCCTGTTTACAAGTGAGAAGGCTGAGGTTCAGAGATTAAATAATTTGCCCGAGGTCAGAAGGTTAATAAGCAGTGAAGACAGCATTTGAACCTGGATTAGCTTTAGCACCTGCATTCTTAACCTCGCTGTTACATTTCTGCTTGAGACACCAGGAGGTCCCTTGACCACAAGAGCGATATGGTGGATAGGTCTGAAAGGGTCTGATGCCCATCAGGTGTAACCACCTGTGGCCAGCTGGCTCTCAGCCATCCTCAGTTTCCTCCATCTCCCCTCCGTCTCTTTTCATCAGCAAGACAGGCTTGCCGACCACTCTGTTGAATCTGCAGCTTCAAATTCCTCTCATCCTCCTATATTTTAGATTAATTAACCTCCTAATTATTTAGACATTCATTCACCAACTTGTGTGCAATTCAAATCTATTACACTTCAGGGGATGTGTCTATATTGTGTGTATTCTGCTGCGAACCTCACGTGGTCAGAAGAGAAGTGGAGGGAGGGAGATTTGTAGAATCAATTTTTAAAAATTCCGATGCATTTCTGAGGCATCTGAAGTGTTGATGAGATAGCTGGGGTTCTTGGGTGCTTGACTTTTAAATTCACATTTCTGAAAAGCAAGATACAAAATTGATTATACAGTATGATCTCAACTGTGTTAAAAATGTATATAGAGAGGATTGGAAGGAAGTGAACAGTGGTTGCCTCTGGGTGGTGGGGTGATGGGTGATTTTGATTTTCTCCTTTTGGTTTTTTTTCTCCCCAAATTTCCTGCAATTGATAAAAAGTGTGGCTTTAAAAAAATTCACGAAGTAAAATTTAATTTCCAAGGTAGAATATGGGATTGTACACAATTTTAAGGCATGATTGCCGTTCGTAAGCCAAAGGCATCATGCTTTCTTACCCATTAAGAAGTGTCAGAATGACTTGCTAGTAAGGCCCAAGTCACATGGCATATCGTGGGGTGCGGTGACCCTACCCACATGACTACTACCCGCTCTTTTCCAGCTGCCTCACTCTGAGTTAGGGAGCAGCCAAGCCAGAGCCCAGATTCTGCCATCTGACAGGTAGTCTCACAGGTGGGGTAGGGTCAGCTGCTCTGAGGTAGCCCATTGCAGAGTCTGACTGCCCACTAGACTGCACAATTGCCCCTGGGCTGACCTCTTGTCTTACTCATCTGATACCTCTTAGGGTCATGCATGGGACCTGGCTCAGGGTAGGCCAATAGAGGTTTGAGGAGTGAATCTGTGTGTTCATCTCCTCTTATAGTAAGCACATATTTAATACAGCAAAACTTGGAGGCAGATAGTATTATTATACCTATTTTATGGGTGGGGAAACTGAGGCAAAGATCATTTAAGTGACATGCCCAAGATCACACAGTAACTAAGCAGTAGAGCTGAGACTAGAATCCATGCCATGTTGCTGTAAAATGTCCTTTTCAGCCACCACACTGCATTGTCTCTCCAAGTTTAAGACACTGCTAAAATTCAAGGCCAGTCATAGGAGACCTGAAAGGCCATTTGGCTCCTAGACCCTCAGTCAGAAAAGGCAACACATTTAAAGTTTTGACATTACCTCCAAGTGACAACTTTCATTCCAATCACAGAGATACATTGACAGGACTGAAAGAGTATGTTTTCTTGCAGTGAGTTCTGTTCTGTTACTGGACCATCCCTGAAACATACAATAAATCAAGATGTTTTTATAATCTTGAGATGTTCTTGTGAATAGCACAATTACACTGCATTATATCACATATGCATTAAAATCATTTGTCAAATATAAACATTTAAAACACACCAAAATTTTGTAACTTTGACTTTATGTATTTATTTGAGCATACCAGATCCTTAAAAATAGAAGTGATATGGGCCTTCAGGGCTCTGGAGAGGCCCTGTTTAAATTACTTCCTGTTCCAGATTCTATCCTCTTCTGTCTTGCCCATTTCTTTTCACTACAATAGCAAGGTGGACATTTCTAAGTTCGTACTTAACATGTCACACTGGCTTTGATTATCTAGGAGGCTAGAATATAGTGTGTAAGGGTGCAGACTTTAAAGCCAGACTGTTTGGGTTCAAGTCCTACCACTGCCATTTGCTAGCTGTGAGAACTTGGGAAATTTAGTTAACCTTTCTGGGCTTTGATTTTCTTATCTGTAAAAGGGGGATAAGAGTACCTACCTCACAAAGTTTTTTTTTTTTTTTTCTTTTTCTTTTTTTAAAAGATGACTGGTAAGGTGATCTTAACCCTTGACCTGGTGAGCTAACCAGCCATCCCTATATAGGGATGTGAACCCATGGCCTTGGTGTTTATCAGCACCACACTCTCCCAAGTGAGCCACGGGCTGGCCCTCTCACAAAGTTTTTGTGAGGATAAAGTGAGTTATTGCTCATGAAGAGCTCAGAATAGGGCCTGGCATGTAGAAGTGCACAGTAATGTTAGCTATTGTTAGGACGAGCATGATGACATCCTTGTCTCCTCTACTGGAGTTTGTGCACTTTGAGTGCAAAGGTTGCATTTTATTTATCTCTCTGTCCCCAGAACATCCCAAGAGTTGGGCTGAGAACATTTTAGGTGCTCCTAAAATGTCTATTAAATAAATGAGTGAAGACCTCTGTAAAAGTGGGTTGACTGCACATATCTCAGGATTGTGGTGAAGATCAAAAGAAAGAAGAGGTGATAAAAAGCCCTGTAAACTGTAAAGTATGGGATGGATGTTTCTTTGCTTTCTTGCCCCACCCTCCTTCCTGATCCAGGCCTCCTTGACAAATGTGCTTACATAACTCACAGGCCTGCTCATAAGCAGCACTGGCCAATCGGGTCAAGCAGGCAGGTGCTGACCACCCACCACCAGGAAGGCAGGTACTGAACAACCATCACCAGGCAGACAAATGCTGACCAACCAGCATCGAGCAGGTGGGTGCAGAGCAGCCATCACCAAGCAAAGATGATGGATGACCAATCACCAGCCTGTGTGGGTTGTTCTGACCAATCACCACCACGAGTGGATGCTGACCATTGCCTTCAAGATGAGAGCACCTGTCCAGGAACTGGGGGCACTGGGGGTACAGGCTTCTAATCCTCTCTCAGCCTGGGGCTTGGCCAACTGTGAGTGGAAATTACCCTCAGGGAGGAGGGGTTACCAAGGCAACGGGGGCTTTCTCACCTAGCATGAGCTCTTGGGAGTTATTGCCTGACTTCATCTTCATTAATGGCCTTAATGCTGTCAAGCGTCATCACCGGCACTTCCCATTCCCCACCTGTTTATGGCATCTATGGCTGCCCCTGTCCTGTTGCAAAAGAAGGAAGCTGGGAGATCTCTGAAATCACCAGAGGGTTTTGTTATTTTTAGCACAAAACCATGTTCTGTGGGGAGGTGCAATTCCTGTTGGACTAGGGGCCTGATTAATGATGTACAGGAGCCAGGGAGGGGGTCAATGGAACATGGGTTGGCCTTTGACCTTGGTAATGAATTCCAGAAGTGCTTATTTGTTGTACCTCTTGAATTATGTTTCTAACAATGTATGTCTGCATTCTCTGACCTGGTTTTCCTTTCACTGTAGGTGTGATGTTAACAGCTCCATTTTCTTTGCCCTGGGAATGGTGCCAGCAGGGATCTACAACATGCCTGGAAAAGAAACCTGCAAGATTCTGCAAGCTCTGTGAACTTAGTTGGGTTGGAGGGGACTTATGGCTTAAGGCCTTAAGGCCCTTGTGGCTTTGAAGAAGTCTTTTACGATTTGTGACCTCTCCTCTGAGTTTCCCCCTTCATTTTGTTCTCAGAGATTTGTTTATTCAGATCTCAGAGAATTGTTTCAAATAATTTATTCCTCCAGTCACTGGTTCTGAGAGCATACTGCAGACTTGGCGTGGGCCCCGTAGCTCGCAAGGTGAATAAGGCAGATGGCCCCTTCTGTTCTGGAGGCTGCCATCTAGAGGGAGAGACGACCACAACAACTGATTCTCACAAAGAGCTGGGTAACACACGTGCTAATTTGAGGAAAGCACAGAGGAGTGGACGATCCCGAAAGGAGAGCTGCAAGTCAGCAAGATCATGTAGAGAAGTGAACTGGACTTGAAAGACGGGAGGGTTTCCATAGGAAAAGAATAGGAAGAAAAAGCTTATCAGCATAAGTTTTGTAAATGGGAGGAAGAGGAGTGACAGGCTATTCTCACTATCATGTTTTGCGAAGGATGGTGTTTGACAGTGTGATGGATTCAGAAAATGAAAGCATGGCCCCCGCCTTTGAGAGTGGGGTGAGGGAGAAGGGGACGACCACACAGCAATCGGCCAGCTGTGTGGGGCTGTGTGATCCAGCACAAATGAAATCGTATGGGACTATGGAGAAGTGAGATGCTCACGGGCCACAAAATAGGTGGCATTTGACTGTTTTTTTTTTTTTTTTTTTTTTTTAGTTTCTCCTTAGTTCATGATTTCCTGGACAATGCCGTCTCTTTCCCTCCTCTCCTCTCAGTCTACATGCCACCGTCTTTCTACACACGGATTGGAAGGCAACTGGTCCATCTCATGCTAATGATGAGGGCTAGCACTGGTGAACTGGCTATTGTACATGGCACCTTATCAAACCCTCAGTACTACTGCATTAGTTATCTATTGCTGCAAAACAAATTACTCCCAAATGCAGCAGTTTAATACTAACCATTTATTGTCTCATAGTTTCTGTGACTCAGGAATCTGCATGCGGCCTAGCTGGGTCCTCCGACTCAGGGTCTCCCGCAAGCTACAATCAAGGTGTTGGCCGGGCTTTAGTCATCTTAAGCCTCGACGTGGGGGAGAATCCACTGCTGAGCTCCTTCCCAGGCTTGTTGGCAGAGTTCAGCTCCTTGTAGGCTTTGCACTGAGGGCCTCTGTCCTTACAGACTCTTGGCTGGAGACTGTGCTCGGTTCCTTGCACATGGACCTCTCCTTGGGGCAGCTCACAGCTTCATCCAAATGGCGAGAGAAAAGAGCTGGAGTGAAAGAGCAGGAGAGACAGAAGTCATTGTCTTTTATAACCTAGTCTCAGAAGTGACATCCCATCACATTTGCCATATTCATTTTGTTAGAGGCAAGTCACTAGGTCCAGCTCATACTCGGTGGCAGGGGAGGGGAGATTAGGTAAGGGTATGAATCTCAGGAGGTGGGATCCTTAGGAGTCATTTTGGAGCTCATGACTACAGCCACTATATATAAGAGGGGTTCACTCCTTTTTTAGGAAAGGGAACAAGCTCAGAGACCTTGCTCAGGTTCACACACTAGGTGGCAGAACCAGAACTTGAACCTGTTCTTCTTGGAAGCCTCTTTCCACTACATCATGTTGGTGTCTCCGGTGGCTGGCTAAAGTCTCTCAGGATGGAAGAGATGATGTCCCACCCCAGAGTTATCTGCTCAGGTAGCTTGTGACAGCTGCATAGCTTCACACCGAGGCTTATGCTCAAGCCTCCATCACTTTTCTATTCTCCCTGATCTTGACAGCAGCTATTTTCATTCCAGTTTAGTATAGGAAAGGCCAAATATTTGATATCCTCTGTGCAGCTCCTTTCCTGAAAGCCTCTCACTAACTTCCCAGGGTCTTGTTGAAAGCACTCGAGTGAGAACATGCACCTTGCAATAACGTACTTTTTACACAGATGATTAATCAGGAGTGTCCCCGAATGGGCTGGCACAGACAGAGGTAAAGGAGAGAGCCAGATCATAAATCCAAATAAATTTATAGCTTTACCATCCATCCCATCATTACATCAGGAAGGCTGTATTTCCCTTTAGTGCCTGAAGACATGGAAGAGGTTTTGCATACTGAGGGCTCAGTCCAGAGACGCTGAGTGCTCCAGGCAGGTTTTTTCAAGAGTAGCCAAAGGGACAGTGTTTTGGAGGAACCCGCCTTCTTTGACAGGAACAGCTTGATGGAAGTTTCACAAGAGACTGTTCAGACACTTAATACTTGCTGCCTTCAACTGTAGTTCTTCCTTATTTCCATTTTTCTTCTCTTTTGAAACTTCTCAAAGATTACTATCTTTATATCTGCACATCTGCTAACACATCCTGCCCATGGTAGGTACCTAATAACTCTCTTTTCAGAGAATGTGTGACCATCTCTTTAACGAATTCAAACAGCCATCTTTAGATTCCTTTTGGCTCAGCCTTTCCTCTTTTCTGGAGCCTGGAGTGATAGAAAGGTCCCCACACTTGCAGCAGTTCATGCCTACAGTGCTTCACTCAGTCTACGTGACCAGGAGGTGGTGTTGCGTGAATTTGCTATTGCACATTTAAGACGTACAATGGCTAAAGAAATGTTTTGATGAGCCCATGGTAGTTCTTTCTGATTCTGTGTAATTCAGCTCTAAAAGGAACATCTGGTGTCTGTTCCTGGTCTTGCCCTGATTTCTGGGTCTGCTCTCTATGGAACTCTGACCCTCTCTATGCCATAGCTTCCTTTTTTGTTAAAGTAGAGAGCAGTAAACCATCTCTATCTTAGGATGAGTGAGGACAGACATGTTTCTCAGTAAAAGGAACATTGGCCCAAGAACCAGATCTCTGTGTAAAATTTGCTTTATTTCTTACATAGTCCCTTTTACGGGTGGCAGAAAAAACACATACTTGTTCAGTTAGTTCCTTGCCACATAGCCTTGCTCTAGTAAAATACATTCTGAGCCTAACTTTACTTATTTCTGTAATGAGGCTATTGTTACCACTCTGTTTATCTCACAAGATTAATGTAGGTATCACAAGAAATAATAGACATAAACTGCTGCATGATATGATGTTAATGACGACTGTGATGACTGCAATAGCTATCATGTACCATGTGGTTACTGTGTGTTAGGAAATGGGCTAAGAACTTTATGTGAATTATCTGGTCTTATCCTGATAACAATCCTATGAAGTAGATAGTATTACCCTATTTTATAGATGAGGAAGCTGAGGCCTAGAAACGTTAAGTGACATGCCCGACATTATAAGCTAGTAAGTTACGGAGCCAGGGTTTGGAGCCAGGATTTAAACCCAGGCAACCCAACACCCAAACCTATGAATTGTCTTATTTACACAGAACTACTACTGCCTCACACCATAAAGCACTACATAAATATAGGATTATATTACCTTTCCTACTTTACACAAGTGTAAGGTGTAGCAATTTTAATTTTCACATTTAGTCGCAGAGTACATTGAAATCTGTTGTCATGCACAGTATAAAAAGCACATAAGATTTTCAACATAGGAAGTTTTCAACAAGTGCAAAGATCATTCAATGGGGAAAGAACAGTCTTTTCAAATGGTGCTGAGAAAGCTGGATATCCACATGTACAAGAGTAAAGCTGGACCCTTAACCTACATACAAAAATTGATTCAAATGGGTCAAAGACCTAGACTTAAGAACGAAAACTGTAAAACTCTTTGAAGAAAACATAAGGGAAAACCTTCATGACATGAGATTCGGTGTTAACTTTCTGGATATAACACCAAAAGGAGAGCAACAAAAGAAAGATTAGATAAGTTGGATGTCATCAAAATTTAAAACTTTTGTGCATCAAAGGACACTATCAAGAGAGCGAAAAGATAACCTACAGAATGAGAGAAAATATTTGCAAATCATATATCTGACAAGGGATTAATATCCATAATATATAAAGAACCCCCACAACTCAACAATTAAAAAATAGTCAAAAATAGACAAAGAACTTGAATAGGCATTTCTCCAAAGAAGATATACAGATGACCAAAAAAATACATGAAACAATGTACATCATTAGTCATTAGGGAGATGCAAATCAAGCCATGATGAGATGCCACTTCACATCCACTAGAATGCCTGTCATAAAAAAAAAGGAAAGTAGCAAGTGTTGACAAGGATGTGAAGAAATTGGAACCCTGGTGCATTGCTGGTGGGAATGTAAAATGGCGCAGCCCCTAGTTAAACACAGAATTGTTGTATATTCCAGCAATTCCATTTCTAGGTACGTACCCCCCCAAATTGAAAACACACCCTTACACAGATACCTGCACATCAGTGTTTACAGCGGCATTATTCACAATAGCCAAGAGGTGGAAGCAACCTAAGAGTCCACGAACAGAGGATTGGATAAACAAAATATATATCCAATGGAATATTATTCAACTCTCAAAGGAATGACTTTCTGTTTTATGCTACAGCATGGATGAACCTTGAAAATATTATGCTACATGAAATAAGCCAGACACAAAAGGACAAATATTTTATGATTCCACTTGTATGAGGTTCTTAGAGTAGACAAATTCACAGAGACAGAGAGTGGAATATAGGTGACCAGGGCTGGAGAAGAGGGGAATAGAAAGTTATTGTCTAATAGGTACAGAGTTTCTGTTTGGGATGATGAAAGATTTCTGGAAATGGATAGAGATGATGACTGCACAACACGGTGAATGTGCTCAATGCCACTGAATTGTCACTTAAAAATGGTTAAAATGGTAAAATTTATGTTGTGTGTCTTTTACCACAATAGAAAAAATTTTTAAGCATGTAAGAAATCTTAGGATGTTTAGGTTTTGTTAATTTGAATTTTTTAACTAAAAATAATGTTGATTATATTTTTCACTATTTAAAAATAACATTTCATTGAGGAAAAAGTAGAAAATGCAGATAAACCAAAAGGGGGAAATTTAAACATTCACTATTCCAGAAATAGCCACATCTAAAACCTTAGTGTCCCTCCAGATTGTCTTTCTCTCCCTGTCTCATTTTCCTCCTTTTTATTCACCTGCCATGCACTTCTGCTCTCTTCCATTCTTCAGGAACTTTGAGGTCACTTTCTTTTGTGAGTTCTCATCTAGATCAGCATTCAGTCTTACCCATCCAATGGTGATGGTGGGAGGATCACTTTCTAAAACGAAGCGAAGTGATAAAACATTGAAAAGAAGCCAAGAAATGTGTGATCAGAATGCTCAGATTCATGCTGAGACCATTTGGAAGTTGCGTCGGAAAGGACAACTTTCAACACACTGTGCCCAGAAGTTTCTGAAGACATGTGGCCTAAGGAAGGATCTGCAACGTTCAATTTAGTCCATTTCAGAGAGTAAAGTAATTTTTTTGTAGCTTGTATTAGTCCTTCATTCTAGCCTCTTTGTTGGATTGTACGGCAGGGGCAACATCTGCTTATCCGTGTCCTTGGTCAACATATTACTTATTTGTGGAAATTAGAGTCTCACGTCTTCCCAAGTAGGAGCCTACCTTAATTCTAACCTTACCTTTCAGATTATGCACAGGGTTCTATCCAGCTAATTGCAGAGTGTCAATTTCTATTATTCTTTATTCACAATGGTATAAAAGGTGAATTGATGACTTCCTTATTAAGGAGCAAATGATCTTCTGCTCAGTAGGGGGCCTTCTTCCCGGTCTTGAGCACGGCAGGTTCTACCAAGGTAGGCTTTGGGCACGTTTCCTCTTAGGGAGCTTTGCCCTCCATGTTTCTAGACTCTCCTGCTACATCTGTTTGGAAGAAGAAAACTGGAAGTTTGCTGGAGCTTGGATTTTGCTTATAGGGTCAAGAGAAGGACTGACAGCAAGTTTGGTTTCCAGGAGTGAGGCAGCTATACTGCTGATTTGGCATTGCCCAATATTCCCTCCAGGGTGTCTGTCTCACTTCTCAAATATGGTTTCAATACTGCAGTGAGAATCCAAATCCAGAATTTTTGATTGGATGACTTTAGGTTTCCTTAAGCACATCGAATAATTTCCATTTCGTCTTGACTCTCTGGCTCCATCCCACACAGTTTTGTCTACCTGTGTTCCTGAGCCCTGATGCCTTTGTGGGCTGGCTTCCTTTTGTTTCCATTGCTGCTCCTCAAATCTTACCCTGTGTGGGCCATGGCAAGCCTGTTGTGTCTTCTGGAAGTCAATGCACAGTTTGGTATGTTTCTTCCCCTGGGGAATGTTCCAGATGGTCCTCAAGTTTTCCCTGATCCTCTTAATAGTTCTGCTCAGCTCTTAAAGCTATTATAATGCTTTCTTCAAATAGTTCTTAAAGATTCATTAATTAATTCACTTATTCAAGAAATATTTATAAAGCACTTATATTCCAGGGCTTCTGTTAAACACAGGACATATTTATGAATGAGAAAATCCCTATCCCTGAGTTCAGTTGAAATGAAGAAATAGGTAGATTTTCAGCTCTATACAATTCCTTGTGATGGTTCTTACACTGTGAGTATAACCACAGTTCCTTGGAGACACCAAGAATGTGCAATGAGCATTCCTTTTCTCTCTTTCTCCTACTTTAGCTTCTAAGGTAATTATGAACCTGCTTGTCTTCCTGTCTCTGACCAACCATTAAATGTTGGCATTAACCAGGATCCTACCCCAGATTCTCTCCTCTCTTCATACTGTGAGGTTTTTGTTTGTTTGTTTTTCTGGATGGCTTTTTCTTTTCCTTGGACTTCAGTTACCACCAATTGCTGATGAATTATGAGTCTACTTCTCCAGGTGGGACCTCTCTCCTGAGCTCCAGAACCAGCAATCTGCCTGTCTTTTGAATACATGTCCCACATGGACCTGCAACTGAGTATGTGGAAATCTTCATTCTTCTCCAAACCCTGCTATTTTGATCATCACCTTCCTAGTCCCCACAAGAAACCTGGAACTCCAGCAACTAGTCTAGTAACTTCCTGTTACATTACTTTTCCCACCCTCACCTTCCAGTTGAGAAGTTGATTCTTAACTTTCTGCATTTTTCACCTCCTTTCTCGATTCTCATTGCGACCCTCCTCTAGGCTTACGCCCTACAGGGGCTTCTGAGGCTGCAGTGGAAAGGGGTATGGAGCAGGCTGGACTGTGGGCTACCTGTCCCTGATTCAACCAGAGCAACAGCATGTTCATCTGTTTTGCATATTGTTTGAAGAGCGTTCAATGGCTAAACACTTGAAAACCACTGGTCTTAAATCCTTGGCATTTCTTCCCTGGATTTTTGCCGGACTCCAGCTGACCGCACTTCCCTGTTCTTTTACCCATCTAATCCAGTGATTCTCAATCCTTTCTTGGCTGTGATGCACAGGAGGAGTGATGGTCACATACTGGGCATACTTCCTATTATGTGTAAACACCGATGCACAATAAAGCAATTAGAATGCAAGTGAATGAGTGTGGTGCTATTGTAAGCATAACCTTGAATCCACTCTAATTTATTAAAATAAGTTCAGCCTCTTTGGTCTTTCACTATTATCCATGATAAATGATGCGCACCACATCTCACAAATGATCCCAACTCTGTTCTATCCCACTCTCCACACTGCCGCTGCCCTCCATGCATGGGAATCTCAGCGCTCTCCTGCTGGGCACTCTTCAGTGATTCCCCATTGGCTTGCAAGTGGGTTTAACTCCTTGGTGTGGCTGGCAAGTTTTGCCGTGATCCTGTATTTGCTAACCTTTCTGGTGTCAGCTCTTGCTCCAGTTCTCCATGCTCCAGCCATACCCCCAGCACACACCTAGGCTGGCCAGCCTCTGGGCATTTGCCCATGTAGTTCCTCCTGCCCTTCAGTGCCCCTCCCCAGCTCCTCTCCCTTTAGCCTGCATCCTGAACTCTAGATCATTTTTTTTTTAGATGAAAAGTTTCATTTACAACAGTAACTGCCACCTATGCGCTCTGGTAATCCCTTCTTCCTCTCTTGCTGGGTACTAAGAATATTTAGTCACAACTTAATCCAATAAGTTTTCAGTCTTGTTTATTTCTTAAATGACTCATTCCAGCCTTACTCCATCCTGATTATTTTTAGCTATTCATTTTGAAAAAATTCCAAATGTACCAGAAAGTTGCAATACCAGTATACCTTCCTATACCCTTCAGCTGCCTTCACCAATTGTCAACATTTTGCCACATTTGCTTCTATTTTTTTCTCCTTTTATCTTTACATGTATGGATGTGTGTTCATTTTATACACACATACACTCACATTGTTATTATTTGTTTAATCACTTAAATTATAAATTGTAAATTGTAGACACCTGTACACTTTATCCCAAAGACTTCAGTAAAAGATCTCCTGGAACTTTTTTGTACATATCGATGATACATTGATCAAATTCTGCATATTTAACATTGATAACAATTCACTATCTAATAGAGAGTTCATATTCGTATTTTCAATAGTCTGCCTACTGTTCTTTACAGCATTATATATATTTTTTGATTCAGACCAGCAATTTCTTTGTAAGATTATCTCCAAACGCTGTCACTCCTTGAAGCTTTTCCTAATTCTCCTCTTGCCTGTTAGCACTGACCACTTCCTCCTTTGTCCCCCACTTTACCTTTCCAGGCTTCCGTCGTGTTGTGTATGACATTCTGTCACATGTGCTTGCTTAGCTGTTTTGGCCTTCCTCACCAGCCTGGAAACTCCTTGAGAACAGAGGCTGTATCTTATCAATCCTTGTCTCTCCAGTGTCTGTTATATGAGTGACTTTAGCACTGAGTGTTTAATGAATAGCTTGAACTGTTTTGTGTATTGTTTGAAGAGCATTCCATGGCTAAACATTTGAAAACCATTTGAAACTCTAGATTCATGGTGAGGCTTTTCTTTTCGGTATTGTCTTCTTCTCTCCAATCTTATTTAGGCACAGGTACGAGGGTAAGCTGGCTGGGATGGTGGAACATACACTGGACCAAGCACAAGGAGACCCTGATCCTAATCCTGAGTCTGTTTCTAACCAGCAAAATGGCCTAGGACAAGTTATTTCACCTTTGTGAAGTTCAGTTTCTTCTGTATTTTGAGGTTCACGTTACTTGCTCTGCCTGCCTCACTGGGGTGTTGGGAAGGGGATGGTTGTCTGCATGCTAGGAATGCTCGTAGTTCCAGGTCTGCTGGGATCACCTCGTTCCTCTCCCCCGATACAGCCTGGGGCTCTCACTCCGTCTTCTGAGAGGCTAGGAGTGCTGGGTATAAAGCACAGAGACCAGCAGTTGGGACAGATTCCTTGAGCTGGGTCAGCTGTAGTGGACCGAATAGCGTCCCTCCAAAATTCATGTCCACCTCAAACCTCAGAATGTGATCTTATTAGGACATGGGGTGTTTGCAGATTTTGTTTTAAGTCAAGATGAGGTCATACTGGATTAGAGCGGGCCCTAAATCCAATGACTGGTGTGGACACACACAGGGATGAAAGCCATGTGACGGCGGAGGCAGAGACTGGAGTGATGCAGCTACAAGCCAAAGAACATGAAGGATTGCCAGGAGCCACCAGAAGCTGGGAACAGGCAAGGAAAGACCCTTCCTTAGAGTATGAGGAGTAGCACGGCCGTGTTGACACCTCGATTTCAGATTTCTAGCCTCCATAAATCAGAGAGAATAAGTATCTGTGGTTGCAGGCCACTCGGTTTGTGGTAATTTGTTATGGCATCCCTAGGAAACTAGCACAGTGACTTTCCCCTTTCTATCTCCATGGCGCCTGTGTCAGCAGAACCTTCCTGCTAGAGTAGAACAACTGGCAGAGTGGAAGAGATGGAAAGCGGTGGAGCTAGGCTGTGAAGGCATCTGGTGCCCTTCTGTGTCTCTCTAAACCACTCTGAGTCTATGGTCTGTTCAGGGGACAGAGCAGGAGGGTTTCTGGTTGGGCCCCAGAGTATGCCCCATCTTTCTTTCATGGTCTTAGGGGAATTGCCCTGGGTTCACAGAACCTGAGCTCTCTACCTTGGGCCCCGACATCCCCAGGATAGGCTGTTTGGGGAGTTTCATTGGCAGCTTAATTTGTGAGCTCACTTAGCATTGGGAGGATTTGCCATGGCCCCAAGGAAGTTGGCTCAATTATTAGTGGAGTCTGGAGTTTTGGGCCTGTGCCTGCCGGTGCTGTTTGATGCTGGAGGAGATATGGCATCTGCGATCTGAGTGCCTCTTCTCTGCCAAGGCATGTCCTCACCAGGGCTGCTCCTCTTCCCTGGTGCAGGAAAGTCTTACTTCACTCCTCAAGGTGCCCTTGTGGACCCTGATCCCTTGCCTGCTTTCTCTGGGGAAAATGGCATTCAGGTGGGCATCACTGCCTTAGTCCTGGGTTTTGGATGTTAGAGAAATAGAGGGGGGAAGAACAGGAAGACATGGAGCTGAGAGCCTTTCCTTCAAATTGGAATAAGCTCCAGGGGCCACCCACTTCCATTATTGTGATGTCACAGAAAGGAGCAGCCGCTGGAGGGGTGGAAAAGACTCGTGAAGTCATCGGGCCCATTGCCCTCTTAAATCTTCGATGCCACCAGGATGGTAGAGATTAGAGCCTGTTCCTGGCAGCTGAGCTCTGAAATACCCAAGGCCACACAGCAGCAAAGTCGGGGGACGAGCTCACTGCGTGAATGCCCAGCTGCCCACCTGGGAAGATCTACTGGGTTCTCACTTGTAATCAGCAAACCCAGACTCCTCATCTTAAGGCCTATGTGTCTCTCACCGTCAGATCACAGCCTCAGCTTCTCTTGGGATAATTGGAGACAGCTGATAATGAATGCAAACTGATGATTCATGTCATAGTTAAGCAAGACTCTGGGTGTGTGTGTGACTGGGAATTGTTCAAAATCATGTTGGGGTGCTGCTGATTATATCAAAGCTTCTGTGGGGAGAGGGGGACAAAATGTAATGCTGCAAATTTTAATACTACAAGGAAGCAATGACCTAAGAAACTTTCTAGAGAATGATGATCTGTGGTCACTGTTGATTTTGCTTTCATACACTTTGGAAAGCACTTTGCTTTTTTAAAAGCTTTTTAGGGAGAGAAAGTAAGAGAAACTGACCTTCACCTTATGCAGTGACCAAGCACAGCATGATAAAGTTGCCCAAGTCAACAGGAAAGAGTTGGGAGCAGAGCTCTTATGAAGAGAGAAAGAAGGGGGCAACCATCTGGCCTCATCCGCTCCGCTCCCTCTTCCCCCTGCTCTGTGGGGTTAGCACGTTCTCAAGTGCCTGTTTGATCCTAGTCAGAAAACTCCAGAGAGTGGCCATGTGGTTGATCTGTTGGAAGAGTTCTGGGATGCCACCAGTGTTGTTTTGTATTGAGAGTCACTCCAGCTGACGACAGCTGGGTTTACTTCTACTTGCTTTGGAATCCTGATGCCCCTTGTAGAAAAAGTAAGAGGGTCAGCCAGAGTCAAACAGTTTAGTCTGGAGCCTCATCTTTTCTCCTTCAGGGGATGCGGGAAGCGGGCCAAATGATTCCATATTTCTCTTCTGTCTCAAATGGACATGAATTCTGCTGCAACTGCACTTTGATGGTGATAGGAGGACCTCCTAGAAAGAGTAAGCTTTTTCCAGTTTTTCAGGGAAAAATATGTATTGTGGCAGATTAGAATTCAGTCTAAGGGGCCAGGTATTGGTGCCATCTAGGCTAAGCCAGAGGTAGCCCCTTATTTCCACCTGACACCCCAGAAAGCCTCACATATCCAGACTTTTAGCAACATTTAAAAGCAGGATAGGAACAACTTGATGGGCATGTGTTAGGGTTACATGATTAGAGAAAAGGGTAAAACCTGCTTAAAAGCACGTGGTTCCAGAAGCGACTGGAACTTGATCTCCATTGAGTAGAGCTGGAAGAGGCAGCTTTGAGATAAAGAGCACAGATTCTTAACGTCAAAAGCTCTGGGTTCAAGGCCCAGCTCTCTTGCATACTGCTGGCTGTGTGACCTTGGGCAAGTCATTTCACCAAAGTTTCTTCCTAGGTTAAATAAGAAGAATGACTCCAATAAAAATTCTTATAAGGATCAAGTGATATATCTGAAAGTGCTTTGAGTGTTGTAAAGTGCCACACACGGGTTGGGTATGATGATTCCCCTTATGGCCCTGAACATGGGATGCAGAAGGGTAGAGGTTATGTGCCTGCACCAAACAGCCAAGGAACCTGGGTGGCCACAAGCATTGGGTTTAATCATGAGACCTGCTCTTTTCTGAGAGTCTGGGAGTAGGTGGCCGGAGATATTCTTCTACAGATGCTTCTAGCTAGAAGGTCTTCTGTCTGATGCTGCCACTTACTGAAAGTCCTTGGGCAACTCATCCCACCCATCTGAGCCTTTGTTTCTTCATCCCAGAAATAAAAAGGTCAAAGAGATTTCCTCAAAGGTCCACTTCTTAAGTCATGTGATTCTACAAACCTAGAGGAAAGCTTTTGATTGAGTCGAAATAGCCATTGACCACCAGTTACATGCCAGAAAGTGTGCTGAGTGTGGAAGAAGGATGCCAAAGTCTTTGGTACTCTAGGATTTGAGCTCACAAACTAGTGAGGGTACCCAATCCCAGATAACGGGCACTTCTTGGAGAAAGTGCACCCAGCACTTCAGAGTGCTAACAGAATTGCATGGAGGGAGGCATTACCTAGCATGGAAGGGAGGAGAAAGGGAAAACTGGGAAGGAAGTGGCACTGAGCTGATAAGAGGGTCTTGCAGGTGTAGCATAGCATGCAGAGTGAACAGCTCCTGCAGAGGCCCAGAGGCAGGAAGTGGGAGGTGGGACAATTCTGTTATTGTCCACTTAAAGTCTTAACAAAGAGGAAATGTAAATAGGTACTGAGGTTGGGGGAGTTGCTATTGTGTCTGGGTACAATGCCCGGCCCAGGGGTAACAGGTACCCAGTTCTGAATTAGTTGGCCTGAGCTTATCACTTGTGCTGTCCTTACTGGCAAGTTTCCTTGTGTGCCAAGCTTACTCTTGGGGACTGCGTGCCCACACCCTGCATACCCAGTTCCCAGGGTGGAGGCACCTTTCCTGCCTGGGCACTGCCACTTTACATTCACTTCACACACTGGAGTTTTGACATGTTAGTGCCTGGCCTGTTAACATGGGATAACAAGGGAAAGCGCCCAAAGGCGGTGCCCGGCTCCTGAGCTGGCACTAGGCCAGGGCAGCCTTGTTTAGCTCCTTTCCCTGGGGTGGCAGGAAGGCAGCTACTTAGTAGTTCTAGCTCCTCTGAGTGCTTCCAAACCAGAATCTCTCCAAATGTCAGGGAGGAGAGTTTATGATTTCATCCTTTTATGATGTGCTTTTAAGGCCAATTATTTCTAGAGCTAATAATCCTAATACCTTGTTGAATTAGGCATTGGTAAGAAAAGGTATACATTTTAAAAATCCATGAAATTGCAAGCAGATCGGATGACAGTATTCTGGGTGAATGCTTTATAGTCTTGTGGTTATTATTAATATTAATAAGCATTTATTCACACACACACACACACACACACACACACACACACTCTCACACACACTCACACACACCCATGGGGCACTGGGCAGAGCTTGCAGAGGACACAGCCTCTGTCCTCAGGGACCCATAGAGGCTGTCTCTAAGACACTGTAGTAAATCACATGAGTATTGTAACTGTCAAGGTTTTAAACACCTAAAAATCAGCACTATCATTAGCAATCAGTAATCACTGTTATAGAAGAATAAATCTTGTAATCTCCAAATTACCTGTTTGCACCAATTAGAGCTCAACTGATGAAACATACCAATCAAAAGGGAATTTACTTGAGGCACCCAAGCTTATCTAGGTTTAAAGAAAAAAAAAAAAAAAAGGAACCTGCTGAGCTCCCAAACTGTTGTTTCCTAGCTCAGTATCTGTTAGGGTGGATTTTCTGGAAGCAGAGCTGACAAAATCCTGCACAAGTAACCCCAGGCAGGAGGGAGTCCACTATTCATTTATTTGTTTATTTATTCATTTATTCCCTGCCTGCCTACGAAAAGGATTTGAGGTAGTTTGCAATAAAAAAACATATATATATGATAGTTTTTTTAAAAAATCAAAAGGGAAGTCAGAAATCTCGGGGTGGGAGTGGGGGCACTGTGCTTGAACATTTAACTTCCACCAGTCTTTGTTGAGTCCCTTTGCCAAACACGGTGCTAGGCCCTATGGGAGCAAAAGGAGAAACACATCTCTCTTCTTACCTGCAAGGAACTTATAACCTAGGGTGAGACGCGAATGCTGGATTTAGTTCTGAGCTCAGAAGGCGATGAATGAGCAGAGGAATCACATGGGTTGTCTACTTCTCAGCATGCAATAAAAGAAAGCAACACATTGAGAGGTAGATTTTTCCTTGTTGTAAATTATATATATATATGGGGGGGGCGACCCAGTGGAAAAAATCTCAGTGCTTTTACCAGTCTCTCAGAGATGTTGTCCATGTGTCATTTTCCTGGCTGGAGGTGGAAGAAAGAGACAAACGTGGATCCACTGAGCCTTCCCTGGTTCATTCCTGAACTTCTGAATACCTGGATCTGGTGTTGGAAACTGAGTCAAAGCCAAGAAGTAGGGGCTAGATGGAGATGGAGAATGGGAGCTGGCGATGACCTGGTGGAAAAAGCAGTCCCCCGTGACATTTGGCTTGGGAATCAGGAGTTGAAATAAATGTCCAAACCAGTGAAACTCCTCATAGGAACCCACTCAGCCCTGTGCTATGAGCCAGTCTCCTCCTAAGGGCACCTCTATACACTCTGCTTCTGTGATAGTTCCAGCAGCCCCCAACATTGCTTGTCCTGGATCTTGGTCATCCCCTAGCCTTGACTTTACCATGCATTCACTTTGATGTCTGCCTTTGACTGTTATTAGGTTACCATGATGGCAGAACTATGTAAGTGTACCTGGGTGCATCTCTGCACCCTGCCCTCTGTTGGCAGGCAGCCTCCAAGATGACCCTAATTGTCCCTGCTGCCTTGTGTCATCCTCTCCTACACTGAAGCAGGGTTGGTTTGTGACCAATACCACAGTGTTAGACACTGTGCCAGGTGCTAGAGACACAGAGATGGATGAGACAGACACAGTCCTTGACCTCATGGAGCTTATGGAGCTTGCAGTGTCTAGCAGGAAGAGCAGGGACTTTGGAGCCAAATAGAACAGGTGGGACGGTCACTTTTCCACTTGGCTTTGTGACTTTGGGCAAGTTATTTAACCTCTCTGAGCCCCATTTCTTCATCTTTAAAACAAGCAAATTAGGATCCACCTTGGAGAGTTTGGTGATTAAATGTGGCCATGTGTAAAGCTGTCAGCACAGTGTTCAGGTTTCGGTAGATACTCCATAAATATTATTTCCCCCAGCTGTGCTAGGTGCTGAGAACATCATGATGAATGAGAGGTCATCTCTGTCCTCAGGGGACTCAGAGTCAAGTGGAGGGGACAGATGTGTACTCACTAAAAGTTCAAGGCAGACTGTGACAAATGCTGTCATAGAGGTAGAGAGGGCTGTGGGAATCCAAAGGAGTGTATAGAAAAAGCCTCGTAGAGACTAGATGGCATTTTGACAGTCCTTAGAGGGTAAGTAGGATTTTCATCAGTGGTGTAGGGCAAGAACATTGAAAACCCTGGGAAGCCACGAGGTGTAAAACTTCATGGCGTAGAAAGTAGCGACAGGGTACCACCTGAGCACGCTGGGCTTTTGTGGGCTGTGATCTCCTGATCTGTAAAATGCAGCTGTTGAACTAGATAGTAAATGGTGTTCCTTCCAGCTCACATATTCCTCAAGTACAGGGAGTATTGCTTCATTCATTACCAATTTCCAGCTCCTAACACATGGTAGGCACTCAATAAATATTTATTAAATGAGTAGGTATAATTATATGTGTAAGCAGCTTGAGAGAAAAATCAAGGAAGTATTTTTTCCATTTAATTGACATAAGTTATTTCCCCTGGGTACATGTTTGGGGGCACTTAAGCAGACTGCATATTGTCATTAGGTTTTGTCAAAGTCCTTCTACCATTCTGTGCCTTAGATTTCTTGGCTGTGCTGTTTCTTATCTTCCCAGTGTCGTTGTGGGATCCTGCTCTAACTTTAAAGCTACTGACATTTCCCTGGAGATCTCTTTAGTGCTCAGCGAAATGTCATCAGTCCAGGTGGGGCAGACCCAGCCAACTTTAAAGAAACTCCTCCTGTTTTCCTTCATTTAACTTCCATTTTGCTTCTTGCGTCTTTATGCATGGAGTAACTTTGAAACCAGAGCTCAACGGAAGAATTTACAGTGCTGTTGAACTACCCTGCTGTAGGAGATGACTGGCTCCTGGAGAAACTGCAGTGAGGAAGCTTGGACCTTGGAGGTCCCCCATGCCCACCCCACCCCAGGCTAGTGCTTAAGACCACCACATTGTTTTCTTCTCTACTGGGGCTCCCACAGTACATCATCCCTTGGGGTTTACCCTGCCCTAAGCCTTTCCAAACCACCCTTGTTCTTTCAAAGCTTATCCTCAGAGATTATTGTCTCCTCTGTTTTCAGTGCAATTCAATAACCATTTGATGCCCATCCTGTATCAAGATCAGTACTAAGCTCACGGGGTGAACGATGAACGCAACAAGATCCTTGGCTCCTGGTCTCGTTTTCTGAGATGAGAGTCAACCGAGAAGACATGTTAAACTATGAACAACTGCGAATGAACCGTCCCTTTTAGGCAATAGATTTGCATTTTACCAGGAACTTTTCAAAGACAGTGACTTACCTTCAAAGCATATTTTTTGTTAAAAAAAGAAACCTTAAAAAATGTTTCTTAAAAAACCCTCAGAGCAGTAGAGCAGTACTTATTAATTGTAGAAAACTTGGAAAGTAAAGAAAAAGATAAAGTAGGGGACAATCTGTTTGATGATCTCACCACCCAGAGGCAAGTCAACATTGGCATATTTGTGTCTTTTTTCTTATGCATTTGAGATCCTGTATTTATCAATTTTGCATACTACTTTTGTTACTGAGCGGTATATCCCAGCCATTTTGCCGTGTTATAAAACACACTGAGGAGTGACAGTAGTGACAGGAGTTTGTTAGCAAGTAGGCGTACGGAACTTATTGCTACAGAGGTTTGGGGTAGACACCATAATAATACTCCCTTTTCTGCCTGCTCCTAAGACAAGCCCTGCCTCCCTGCAGAGCCTCCATAGCATATTTGTAACTTAGCTGATCTACTTGGCTTTTCTCTGAAGAAACAGCATCCCGCGCTGTAAGGTGTGAGCATTTGCAGTCTTCAGATTCTCCACTTCCTGCCCTCCCCCACCCCAATTTCCCTGTCTCCAGCAAACGATAATATCTTTCATCTGAGCCTCTCTCCCTGCCTCCAGTGACTGCCTCCCCTGATGAATTCTCTCTGGGTGACTTTGGCATTTGCATATTTCCTCGCTTGGATATTCTGAGATGTTGGAACCAGAGAGCAGGTTGACGCGATCAGGTACTTAGCTGAATGAGATTTTCTTGGGAACTGCACAAATATTTGGAGTCGGGTGTGTGCCAATAGGCAATTAATTGAAATGTGGACACAGCAAGCTTCTGGAAGAAGGAAACTGAAGTTGAGAAATTAGCTGTGGGAAGTGATCCTCCGCAAGATACAAAACAGTAATTTGGGAATTTCCTTTACCTCATACTGAAATCGATTTGGTACAGAAAAAGAACAAAACAAAACAAAGAACAAGCACAGGATCAAGGTGGAGTCCTGTAATACTAGAGCTGAAAGGGATTTCCGGGGAACACTGATCTGACTCTCTCGGACAGGGAGAGGAGCCAAGGTCAGCGGCGAGTTGGGGCAAATTCAGGACCAGAGCAAGATGTCCTGACTCCAGCTCAGGGCACCTTCTACTTTATGAGCTGACTGTCTACCTGGAGACCTGGATTATCATATCAGGAGCTAAAGGGCGAGGACTGCAATTTAAGCATTTTCCTGTCACCAATGACTTTGTGAATACATTATTAAGACCCATAACAAATCCAAGGTTCTCACTGACTGTAACCTTAACTCAGGAAGGGAAGCACACCTAGCCAAGCTTCGTGGAGCTCCTACTCGGGTGTCTTCCTGCCTGCTAAGCACTGGGGATGGAAGTGATTAAAAATAGGGTCCCCCCTGCACACCATGTGTTGTTGGCCTGATGCCAGGTGAGGGCCCAACTTCAGAAAATATAAAACCCTCTGTGCCCATCCATATTTCCCCATCATCCAGGAGATTGTACCCATGTCCTCCATATTCTTACACATGGTGAGTAAGGGAAGAGGATCCCTGTGACACCACTCTAGGATTCAGACTGTTTTAAGGTGATGCAAAAATCATTTTTTCATTGCTCAGATATGTGAGGCCAAAGTGATCATTTTTAAGCTTCCCCTAAAATATGGCTTTCAAAGTGCTGTCTCTGAACCGGAGGCATCAGCACCACCTGGGAACTTGTTAGAAATGCAGATTCTCAGGTTTCACTCCAGCCCTACTGAATCAAAAACTCTGGGGGGATGGGGCCCAGCAATCTGTGTTTTAATAAAGCCCTCCACGGGATTCTGATGCATGGTGAAGTTTGAAAACCATTGCCCTAGAAAATCATGATTTGGAAGTCTGGGCTGCTGGGTTCTAGCACCAGGAAAGTAATTTATTTTTGATTATTGGACTCTTAAGAACAAACGCTCTTCATTTCAGAATGCCCAGGTGAGCTGCTTCCATACATTGCTGAGTGTTCAACAGGAAAACATTTCCAAGTGAGTCTTCAAAATTTAACTGACCGGCACAACCACACACAATTCTGGTAGCCTGACATATTTTCAGTAAGTACAATATTTCCATGCTTTAAAGTTCCACGGAATGACTGAATAAGTTAATTGATTGCTTAATCTTTATTTTTAGAATACCACTTCCCTACCTCACGTGAAAGTTTATTCAAACCTCAAATGGGAACATTTTATTACCCCAAAATGTTTTCCTACTTACTATAACATGTTACTAAGGAAACCAGTTGTAACATTGCAGTGATATTGTTGCTCTAACAAATTAACTATTCAGCAACGTATATGCCATACTGTGTTTCTTTCTCTCTCTCTGGAAAATTTCACACTTATTGAATTTATACACTTATAACACAGGACATTGGAAGCAGTAAGGAGTAAAGCAGAAAGAAGAGATCGTGTCCCAGAGAGACAGAGGATGTTTCCCTGGGATATATTTTGTGCTGTTTGAGCACCGGCAGAGCTAGGTGATTTTTCGTTCTGCTTTCAGAGCCCCTCTGTGTGGGGAAGCTGAGTTGGAGAGAGCAGCCATCTCACAAGGACACTTTGGTGACAGGCTTGGGGGGCTTCTAACTGGTGAGTGTGAGAAAGGGCTGAAACTGGGTGTGGGGTGCAAAGTGTGTGCTAATCACACGTTTAAGGAATCAAACGACATCAAAGCAGTAGAAATGCGAGCCACTGAGATGGCACCAGGAGATGGGGGTGGGATACAGCCCAGTGGGAGGCCTCCTGCTTTTTCTTTCTGGATGGGGGGAGGAGACGTTATTAATGATGGGATGAATTAGAACAGATGGGTACTTTTGACACATTTTCCCATGTTGTTATTTTCCAATTTCCCATCTTCCCACCACCTAGTCATGTCCCTTTCTCTTGGTTAGGAGCGCAAGCATGTGACTTTTTAAAGGGAAGCCTCAGGAAGGGAGGGTAAAAGTGGAGACGTTGGCACACAGCTTTGGGGGCATGATGGGCAGAACCAGAAAGTCCTCCTAAAGCCATCGTTGGGTGCGACAAGGGGGAAGCCAGTGTGTGACCCTTTCTCACTGCCTCCATCCGGGCAGCCCTCACACCCTCCCTGATTACAGGTAGCTTTCTGCAGCCTGGGGGAGATTTGCATTGTAAATGGTGGTTGTTAGGGCCCTGAAATAATATTAATCATTGTAAAACAATTATGTTGCATAATTTGTACATAAAAAAGAAAGAATGAACCTTTTGCTTGAATTAATATTTCCTCTGTTATGTATCTTTCTTGTCCCCACAAATAATGAGACCCTTGTCTGCCCTTTTGGGTGAGAAAGGCTCTGGGACAATGAAGCCACCCCCTTCCTTTGGCTTCTTGAAATATTGTGCTTGCGTCTAGAGCCAGGGAGCTTATGCAGTTTCAGGTGGAACAGCCAGGGACCCTGGCCAAACGGACATTCAGCATCCCATAATTAGACCCTTTTTGCAAGTGGAAGGACAAAAGGATGGGGTGGGCAAAGGGAAGCTCTAGAAAGCAGAGCAACGAAGCAGCAAGGGTCTCTGCCTGAGTCCCTGCCTAATCTCCAGAACTTGTGAATGGGACCTTATTTGAAAAAAGAGTCTTAGCAAATGTAATTAAGTTAAGGATCTTGAGATGAGATCATCTTGTGTTATCTGGGTAGGCCCTAAATCTAGTGACAAGTATCGTTGTAAGAGTCAGGGAGGAAAGACACACAGGAAGAGAAGAGGAGAAGGTCATGTGAAGGAGGTAGAGATTGGAGTGATGCACACACAAGCCAAGGCATGTCTGGAGCCACCAGAAGCTGGCAAGCAAGGATTCTCCTCCGGAGCCTTTGGAGGGAGCATGGCCCTGATGACAATTTGATTATGGACATCTGTACTCCAGAACTGTGACAGAATAAACTTCTGTTGTTTTAAGCCACCAAGTGTATAGTAATTTGTTACAACAGCCCCAGGAAACTAATACATGCACCATACCCTACCCCAACCCACAGCTCCCAAGGAGGTTCATGGCTCACGTTTCGAGTTTATAATGACAATCTCTGCCTGTTTAACAAGAGTCATTGCTGGAGGTCCCCCAGTTCACATCCCAGCTTGTCAGATTTCTGTGTGTTCTTCATCCAGGTCTGAGTTGACCTTCCCAGAAAGGCTCTCCTTCCCAGGAACTCAAAGGCCTGGCATTGAGAATGGGGAATTTTAATGTCAGGTGGGGCCTCATGTGGGGCGGGACTGAAGAGGCTTCTGTACCTGCTGTTTTGGCTTTCTGCTTCTTTATCAAATCTCATTGGCCCATGACTAGATTTAGCACCCTCAGTCCACGACAATAAATTTAAAAAATAATAGTACTATATATTGAGCACTTATGTGCCAGTCACTGCATTAAGAATTTTACATTCGTGATTTCATTTGTCTGTGCAGTGGTCCTGGAGGTGTGCAGGTGTCATTATTCTGATTTTACCGATGAGGAAACTGGGTCCTGGGGACACTAGGTAATACTCCCAAGTCAGGAAGCCACTAATTTCTGGAACCAGCATTTGAACCCTGGGAGTCTTTGACTTCACAGCCCAAACCCTCAAGCACTTTGCCACTTTGCTCTTAGAGCTGCAGCCCCACGCAGGGACACACATCTGCACCTGCGCTGGGCTCTGTGAGGACATAACGTTGCACATTTTCTTTTCGTAGGGCTTCCAGGGGGCATCTGAGGACAGATTCTAGCCTGAGCTGTACACCCGAAAAGGTACTGTCTGGTTTGGTCAGGGCTCTGCCTTCATGCTAAATTTCACATTCCTGAACGTTGCACGTTAGGCTTTCCATGGTCTGGTCCCTGCCTGCCTCTCTGACCTCATCTCTCCTAAAACCCTTCTCTCCACCTCTTGGGGTCAGCTTTGCAGCTGCTCTAAGCGCCTTTCAACTTCTGATGTGTGTCATACGCTCACTGGACTCCAGTCTTTTGCATAAACTGTTTCCTCTGCTTGGAACTCAACCTTTCCTCATCCCCTCCCCTGTCACCCCATCTCTATCCTTTGACTATTTTACTTGGTTAACTCCTATTCTTCCTCCAGGTCCCAGCTTAGAAGTCAACCACTTCAAGAAAATTTCCTGGACCATCTAAGCTTGGTTGAGTGCTTCTTTTGGGGCTCTCATAGCGTTCTTTATTTCCCCTGGCAAAACCTATCACTTTGTGTTATAATTGTGCTGTCTGTATCCCTCACTGTGCTGCAAGCCAAGGGCGGGAACTATGTCTGCTTGGTTCTCCATTGTATTCCTGGCACCCAGCCCAGCGCCTGGCATACAACAGGCGTTCAATAAAGTATTTGTGAAATGAATCAGTTAAGAATGTCTGAGATTCTTCCTAGACCATTAGGCTCAGGATTATGTCATTGATTAGGACATTGAGGAATGTTATATTAAAGGGCATAGCTATCTGACCAGCTGTCAACCTCAAAGGTTAAAGATGTTCTCAGAATATTCTAGATCGTTTTACAAGTTACTACCCACAACTTTATCTAAATCATTTGGACAAATGTTAGCTTGAAGGAGATGGTATTATTTGATGGTTTCAGTTCCTTTCTTCTTTGTGACTGTCTCGTTAGTATGACCACTTAGAGAAATGAATTGAAAAGTCTGCCTCCCACTGCATAAAGTAACACATTCTCTCATTTCTAAATGGACTTTTGCAAGTGTCAAAAGGACCCCTGACTTCAGTACCTAAGATTGGCTGAGTGTGACCCTGCAGTGACTTTGGATTTGGATCTTGCCACTTCTGCACCTGATAGCCATGCTAAGTAAGGGTCATCTCAATCTGTTCCCTGCTCTTCCGTCCCTCAACACAAACTCATTGTCCCCATGCTCTAGATTCTTTCTGGCCTTCTTGAAGGGCAGTGGCTTGGCTCAGAATTGCAGGGCCTATTTTGCTTGGGGACTTCAAGACCAGTGCACTGTGGCTGGTTCAAGAGAAAGAGATCTGGATCAGGAAGTAGGAGACCTGAGCTCTCCCCTCACTCCTCCTTATGGCTTCTCTGGGCTCCCAGTCCCTTTCTGAGTGAAATTAGGTTAATCACATATGCCTCATAGGTAGTTGTGAGCAATAGACGAAATAAGAGACCTGAGAGTGTTTTATAAACTAGAATACATCCAGGTGTACAGGTGACAGCCCATAACAAATACTCAGTTAATGTCTGCTGAAGGGATGTGTCCTGTGTCATGGAGGGTTTTGTATTCTTATCTGTGCAGCAGAAGGGAGCTTCCCCTTTGGCTTTTGAGGACTTGTTAATGACACCAGCACATGCCCCTCTCCATCACCTGCCTTGTCTTCTAATTGTCTTTCCTCCCCCACTCTACAACATTCAGAACAGAGAGCAAACTTGGCTGCATTGTCAAATGGGAAGGCCCATTGCAGCCTTCTGGCTCCCTATCTGAAGTCCTGCTTTCAATCAATAGATACCAAAATATCCTCGCAAGCAGAGAAAATCTGGAGTCTGCACTGAAGCTATTGGCACCAGGATATGAGGATGAATGAGTTGGAGGAAGAGAAGGAAGGAGGGAGAGAGAGGAAGAGCTGGAGGGAGGGAGGGAGAGAGAGAGAGAGAGAGAGAGAGGGAGGGAGGGAGGGAGGGAGGGAGGGAGGGAGCTGCAGGGCTAATCATCTGATTTTATTCCACAGCTGCCTTCCCAACGTGGACTTTCCCAGTGGGGGAATGACTACATTCATATGCAGTGAATGCAGATTGAAATGATGGAACACCCGATACCTCCTTAAATCTTCAGGTTGTAGCCAGCACTAGAGGGGAGGGAAGAGTGAGAGGGAGGGAGGGAGGGGAGCATGGGGTTCCCCCTACTCCAGGCTGATCACATTGGTGTAGACTACTCCCTGAAGTTCTGTAGGAACTGTGCCAATGTAGCTTCCACAGCAGCCTCTGCAAAGAGAGCCTTCTACATCCAAGTCCATCTCATCCTGCATGTGGTAGAACTGGCCTGTTTTTTGGAAGGTAAAACAATGATACTTGGGAAGCTCTGATTTACCAACAGTGGCAACTGGCTGGACCATCCTAAGCGGTGTCAGAGATGCTCAGAGAGGGAGGAGGCAGGAGGCACCAGCTCCTGTGTGAGTCTGGTCCAGCCTGGGTCTTGTTGAATTGGGAAAGGCTTGCTCTCCTGGCACTCACTGGGCTTTTCCCAGTCTACAAAGAACTCATTATCAAGAGGCTTGAACACAGCCTCTGACTGCCCCTTTTAAATAGAACCTGAAGAGGGGGAGCTTGCCTGGGCAAGTTCCTGGGCACTGGGGGTCGCTCTTATCCCACTGAAAAGTCATAGCAGGGCCTTTCTTGGACTCTAAGAGGAGACTTTAAGAGGAAGCTTTTGGCTAGCAGCAGAGAGCTACCCTGCCTTGGAGAAGGCTGTGCCAGACCCCAACACTTCCCTAACTGAGCTTCAGGCCAAGGGCTGCAGCATGTGTGCTTCCTGGCCAGGACTAAGGCAGACAAACTCTGTTCATGCCAGGTCTTTGGAGCTGTAGGAAGGGATGTCCATGGTGTAGTGGGCAAAATTATGAAGTCTATTTTCTAGACTTCAGGGGATTCTGCCTTTCTTCCCCATCCCCTTGACTCTGCCTTAAGCAGTACTTGCAGCCCCATCATCTCTTGCTAGTACTATTGCAGGAGTCACTTAAATGGATCTTACCAGTTCCAGTTTCATCTCCTCCAAACCTTCCTCAGCACTGTGGTCAGCGACATTTATTGGCCGTCAGTTGCATTTCAGTCCTTGTGTTGGTTACCAGTGATACAGAAACGAATCAGACTGAGAAGCTGAGCCCTAGGAGCCCATGGTCTGGTAGGGGAGACAGACTGTGACAGATGATGACAACATGGTGTCTTTAGTGCTATAACAGAGATGAGCTGCTGTTGCTTTGCAAGCATGAAGAAAGTCACAACAAACCAAACTGGTGACATTGGAGCTGAGCTATAAAAGGCAAGTAGGCTTTTCCCTGACAATAAGGTAAAGAAGGAGATTTTAGGCAGCAGGACAAACATGTGCCCAGTGAGTACTGACCTGGTGGGTCTGGTGTCTCCAAAACCATGGATAGAGCACACTTCATGCAGGACATGTAGCCAGACAGAGACCAGATAGGGCAGGGCATTGGATGCCTTGCTGAATTGTCTAGGATTTTTGCTAAAACCGAAATCTAATCACTTTATTCCCTGCTTAAAAACCCTCAGTCACCAGAAGGCAGGGCACAAATTCTTTTGTGCATGATTTGCTTATGCCATTCCCTTTTCCTGGACCACTTTTTGCTTCCCCTATAGCCTCCTGTTAAACTCTGATCCATCCTTCAACAATGATCTTAACCAACCATCTCCCTGAAGTTTTTCCAAGTTCCTCTGCTGAACATGATCTTACCTTCCTCAAACCCCCATAGCTTTGAATGCCCCTTTGTATTTACATCTGCTTCATTTTTTCTCCATAGAGACCTGCTCAAGGCCTGGCACATAGTAGTGGTCAAGGGTTTGCTGAACTAAGAGTCTGCTTTTCATGCCTATTGTGGGTTGAATTGTTTCCCTAAAAGATACATTCAAATCCTAACCTCCAGAACCTGTGAATGTGACCTTATTTGGAAAAAGAGTCTTTGCAGAAATAATCAAGTTAGGATGAGGTCAAACTGGAGCAGGGTGGGTCCTAATCCAATACGACTAGTGTCTAACAGAAGAAGAGACCTAGATCACAGAGGGAAGATGACATGGAGATACAGAGGGAAGCTAGCCACGTAAGGACAGAGGCAGAGATAGGAGCGATGCTGCCACAAACCAAGTAACTGGGGCTCCCAGAATCTGAAAGAGGCAAGGAAGGATGCTGTTCTAGAGACTCGGTAGGCAGCATGGTCCTTCCAACACCTTGATTTTGAGCTTCCAGCCTCCAGAACTGTAAAACAATAAATTTCTGTTTTAAGCCCAGCAGTTTGTGGTACTTTGTTACAGCAGCCCTGGGAAAGCCATACAGTGCTCCTTGCTTCTCCACTCCTCTTCTTTCCCTGCTGTGCACTGTTCCCTTAGGTTTCTGGACCCCAACAGCCACACCTGGGCCTGGTTCTTCCAGCTGGGTCCCTCGCTGACTCATCTGTACTCACCACCACTATACCCATCATTTTGCCAGAGGCCCTGCTTTAATAAAGTTTGACCAATCTGCATGACATCATTTGCTCCTGTATTAGTGTGCTCTTGCTTGGGTAATAGATTTTAACTTGGGCTTCCTAGAGACTTAAAGCTTTCACTCCCAGGAGTGACTCTAAGTGTGGGGCTGTCATAGCATCACAGAACGGCAGAACTGGCAGGGAGCCCTACTGCAGAAACAAAAAGATTGAGGCTCAGAAGTGACTTGGCTGAAGTCAAACCACTTAGTCGCTCCTTCATTTATTCCACAGATATTTATGGAACACCTACTCTGGGATAGGTGTGGGATATTCAGTGGTGATTAAAGATAAAAAAAAAAAAAAGACAAAGAAAACCTGCCCTCATGGATCTGAGTCCAGTGGGGAAGATGGCTATTAGCTATTAATCAAAGAATCACCTAACTAGATGTAAAATTACAACCGTGATAAATATTTATGAGAGGTACATGGTACCATGAAATCGGCATAAAAACTGAAACGATGGACAGAGATTCTGGATTAGGATGGGACCCCTTGACACCTGCACAGTCACACCTCTGCTGTCATGGGTGGGAACTGCACCTGCCCATATACAGAGCTCTCAGTGAGCAAGGGAGAGAAAAGATCTTATAGATATACTTCCCAAAGTTGTGAAAACCCCTAAGAAAAGAGCCACACGTTTTTAAAAAGTTTACTCATTTCTTGATCCACTCATTTATTTACACATTCAACAAACATTTATGGAATACCTCCCATGTACCTGGTACTGGCAAAGGGCTCTAGACACGCCTTCACATCCCTTCTCTCAAAGAACACACAGTCTAGCCAAGAAGATAGACGTATGAACAAGCTTCTGTCATCTAGAGTGCTAATGATAGAAATCAGAGGTCGGTTCCACATGTTTGCCTCTTTAGGAAGGTAGTCCTACAGAGGTTCAGCCTTGAAGGATGAGGCTGATTGCTATGGAGAGAATGGCAGCTGCAGAGGGAAAGCCAGGCAGAGCGGACAGCATGGGCAAAGGCATGGAGATGTGCACGTTTGTGACATGTGCAGGAAGTGGCAAGGGAGTTCCATGTGGCCAGAACATGGAGTATTGTGAGCGTGCGGAGTCCAGGCTGAGGAAGAACCAATATCCATTTTCCCCATGAATCTCTCTCCTCCTGGGTTACAAGGCTGAGATAATGCTGTCATTTTCCACCATCAAGTTCCAACCAATTTGTGAGGTTCTAAAAATATTTTTGGCTCAACATTTTTCTTCTCCTTAAGCAAGCCAAACCTAAGGCATCACAGGGTGGAACCCACACCTGTGTCTCCCCTTTTGTCCTGCATCCTAAGATAATATAGTAAAAGAATAGGGGTCTTTAAGTAAGACAGCCCTGGATTTGGAATCTGTCTCTGTCATTTGCTAGCTCCTTGGTTTGAACAAGTTATTTACCCTCTCTAAGCCTCTTTTCTATTCTATAATGGAGATAAAAATCCCTACTTTGCAGGACCCAGAGAAATGCCAAGCGGATAGTAGGCATTCAATAGATATTTCTCTTTGAGATCCTGTGACTGGAGAAGCCATCAGAAATGGACCAGCTGTTTTCCCAAAGGTGGGAGTCAAGGTTGCTGCCAGGTGCAAGCTGAACAACACCAACTTCCTTTTCTTTTGGTTTAAGTGTCTTTAGAATGAGCAAACTCAATATCTTTTCAGTGAGGTCCCTTTACATTGAACTCAGTTGAGTCTCTGATTAGCACCAAAGCCTAATTTTTCACTTTCGACTGGTCCCCCCCACCCCTTAACATTTGAGCTCTCAAGATGTTCTTTGTTTCTGTTGCTAAATGTGTGTGTGTGTGCATGTGTGTGTGTTGGAGGGAGGGAGGTACAAAGAGTCGAAGTGTATTTTTAGAGCAATAGAGGAGCTGGCAGAAATCGAAAATAAGGTTTTCAAGTTCATATGTTTATGCTTTAGAAGAGACATAGAAGGAAAAGCTCAGTGGCGGTCTGAGTGTCCTGTTCAATACCTAAGAAGCTTTCTGTGACATGCCTTCCAGCATTCTGATTAAAAAGCATCCCTGCCCATTCCTGGCTGGCCTCGCCTCCTCTTCCCTCCCCCCAGCAGGGGCCTGAGTTTACCAGGTGGGTGGCAGCGCTCAGGGAGGAGGAGCCTTTTGTGCCAGTGCTGATGCTTGGAGGAACAACGTGCTCTCTCCGGTTAGCAGGGCCCAATGATCAGGGCAGATTAATCCCCAGAGGTGGTCGGTGCACAATTAACATTTTTGCCTCTTATTTTAATTAAGAAGAGCCAGGGGATAGGGCGTTAGCATGTCTAATGGGACCATGTGGCGTGTGCTGACTGCCAGAGGAGTTTCAGTTATTAGCACTTGTTGAAGACTTTCTAGATAATTAAATGCTGCATTAATCATTGCACCAAATGGACATAGATTTTTATTTTTCATCTCTACTCCTTGCACACAGGAGGCAAAGTGGGTCCTGGACCTGGTGGCTCCCTAGCACAGAGGTGGGAGCTCACCCCATGCATGCCCACTTTCAGTGATTTTGCGGAAAAGAAAAGATTCTCCCAGACATTTGCCTTCGTTGTTCTGACAGCTGAAGCTCTCTTCACAGGCACATTAACATGACCTCATTAGGTTCTGCATCTACTCTTCCAACCACATAAAACAGAGTGCAGTAGGAGCCAATCATGCTAATTACATCAGATCGGTTTGCATATTCATAAACCATTTTCTGTTTTATGGACAGCAAAAATAAACACAGTATCTCTTTAATAATTTTAAGTGGGTCACTTTCAGGACTGTATCTGTTTTAAATAAATTATCATATTGTTAAAGGCCACAGTCAAAAGCTATTTTTTGAGCAGCCTGAGGTGGGGGTGGGGGGCAGGGCATGTGGAGGGGACTTGGAGAGTCAAAGAGGTTAGCCAATTGGTCAATTTCCAAGGTCTTTTTTGCCAAGGAAAATCCAAACTTGAAAAACCTCCCGGTTTAGTGAACAGGTGCAGTGCAGCCTCTCACTAATGACAAAATATATTCTAGTCAGAAATATGAGATTATCAAAATCACAGTCTTCAGCAGTGGGAGTGAAACCCAGTAACATACCAATTCCTGTGTTTCCTTGGAGGCGTTTCATTTTAGGGGCCAAGTTTAATGCTTTGGGTTTTCTCAAGGAGACAAAAAATTGGTGTAAGAACAACTGGGAGGAGTCAAACCTGCAGAAATGGACGTTTCTGCTTCTCTACATGTGCCGTCTTTCTTCCCAGACAAGACTGGAATCAGAGGCTTCTGTTCCGTGGGCACCTTTCCAATCCAGGACCTGTAACCATTGATAGAGGAGCTGAGTTATGGATTTCTTCTGCTTTAGGGAAAAAAAGAAAAAGATTTGCAAAACAAAGATACATAAGCTTTTCAAAGAGAGAGAGAGAGCATGGTTAACCTAGTTAAGAGAATAAACTATTTTCAAGACTACCCAAAGACCTAGTCACACCAGACAATTGATTTGATAATTACAAATGACTCCTATTCATTCATTAAAAGTGGGTCTGCAGGACTAATGTTGCCCTCATTTGATTGAGTGTTATATGTATTTTAAGGTAATAAGACAGCATTTCTTTATGGAAAAAGCATCCTGTTATCTAGGCATTCCATGGATACAAGCTGGTCTTTTTTATCATGTTTAATAGAGGTTGTACCACATTTACATACAGTTACAACATGACGTTTATTTCTAGCTCTGGATCTTGCTTCGTTTCTCTTTGCTGTAAACATTGCTGGGAGAATTAATGTGGTATTTCTTAGTGGTAGTTCAAGCTATCCCTATTTTGTTGTTTTTGCAGTACTGCTTCTGAACGAGTGGGTGTTGAAGCTGGAAGAGGCTCTTATTTTCTTTAATGCATAGGTCCCTGACTCAGAGCTTCTTGGAGACCTTCCGCTCAACCTCCAAAAATGTTTGCATGTATTCACCTTCACCTTGGTTGCCAACTAGGTTAGTAGATCTGAGCACAGATGTCTGCCCTGTGTTATTATCTGAAACAGAGTTGAAGCTTTTGTGTGTCAGCTGCACTGATTTTGAAATACCCTATTATTTGTGCAATATACCTTGGAATTATAGTTTATAATTTCATGAAAGCCTAACATATCTGAATGTTTACAAGTTCTATCCCTTGGGGAAATATATAGTGTTCATTTCTTTTGTTTAGTCTATTTAAAGTAGGACTAGATACAAAGCAGGAGTGATTGACAAATTAATGCTCTCAGCTCCTACTCAAAAGTACTTGAATTATTAGTACAAAAAGCATGTTACAAACTGTAATAATTTTAACTCCATTTCATTGCTAAAAGCTAATAACAATGAAAACAAATGAAAATAGTAATGCAATCTAACGCTAACCAGAATGGAAGTAGTCACAGAGTTGGGACTCTGCAATCAGATAATTAGTTCCATTAAAACCCAGGAATGGGTGAGTCTACTCATTTATTTTGGATTCAGTTGTGTGGAGGGAAAAAGAAGAAAAAGGATGGCCCTTATGTAACATAAATCAGACCTAGCCTTCCTCCTTTCATCCTTCTTCCCTCCACGGCCCTGGGACTGCATTTCCAGGATGACAGCTATGCTCCACAGCAGAAGAGAAGGAGCAGAGGACCTCATGGGTGGTATCAGTGTGTAGGAAGTCACTGCTGATTGCAATTAGAACAAAGGAGTCTAGAAGATTCAAATCCCACCTGCAGACTGTCTCAGCCATCTTGGGGGAAGGGAAAGAGCTATGCATGTTGCAGAGAGATGAGAACACCAGTTATCAGGAAACTTGGTGTATTAGTCAGGGTTCTCCAGAGAAACAGAGTCAATAGGAGATAGGTGTGTTATATATAGAAATTCATTTAAGAAATAAATAATATATATATATAAGAAATTATATATATATATATATACACACACACACACAGACACATATACATAAAGACATTTATTATAAGAAATTGGTTCATATGATTATGGAGACTGAGAAGTCCTGAGATCTGCAGTTGGCAAGCTGGAGATCCTGGAAAGCGGATGGTGTAGTTCCAGTTGGAGGGCAGGAAAAGATCAGTGTTTAGCATACAGTCAGGCAGCAGACGTTCCCTTTCATTCAGCCTTTTCATTCTACTCAGTCTACTAATACAAATGTTAATCTAATCCAGAAACATACTCACACACACACCTAGAACAATGTTTGACCAAACGTCTGGGCACCCCATGGCCCAGTCAAGTTGATACATAAAATTAACTATCACACTTAGGATCCCTAATCTGAATTTGCCCTGGTCAGTGCATTAATTATAATCTATTGATGCAAAGTAAACCTCTCAGTGTTATTCTTCTGGTCTGGGCTGTTAGGCTAATCTCAGTAAAGCTCACTCATGCAACTGCAGCCAGTAGGTAGGTTGTCTAGATGACCTAGGAAGACTTAGGATGGCCTCATTCATGCATTTGGGGGGGTCAATAGACTGTCAACTGGAGAGCATGGGCCACGAGCCTCTCATTGTCCAGCAGTCTGGCCAGGGCATAGCAAGTGAGGTGGGCAAGCCTCAAGCCAGTGTGGCAGGGAACTACGCAAGGGTGTGGATACAGGGAGGTGTAAACAAGTTGGATTCCATGCCTGCAACAACTTGCCACATACAGTTTCCTGATGCCCCAGGATGCTCATTCTGCCCCTGGCCTGGAGCAGCAGATGTGATGCTCCTTCACTGTCTCCTTTGTGGATTCCCTGCCACCAGACTGTCCTTAAAATGCTGGTATTCCCTAAGGTTCTGTCCTCGGCTCTCTGTAGTGAGGGTTATGTTGGGACAGTAATCTGCACATGAAACCTGGAAACTCTAGATTTCGAGAGTACTGTTTGCATGTGAACCCCAACGTATATTGAGTGGAGACCCTGAAATATTCTGTGCCCCAGTCCCTTGAGGGACATCTTCTAAATTCTCCGACAGAATGAAAGGATCAAAGATGCCTTAGGGAGTTCTAAAAGAAGCTGAGTTTATGTAGAGGTTAAATCATCCAAGCCCAGAAGCATAGTCCTGTTTCTGGGCACAGATGGATCTTGACCTGGTAAATGTACTATAAGAAGGGCAGCCTCAGGGACACAAATAGAAAATCATTGTGGCTGTTTAAGAAGGAGCTGGAGCCATTTAGTATTTGAGGGAAAGGATGGAGCTCAAGGGCCTATTACTTAGGCCAGGAGGTGGCTTGGAGTCAAATACTCCATGATTATCACCTGTGCTTGGGCACGTGGCACACACATGGCTGGGGGAGACAGACTGACCGGAGGTGGCAATGAAGAGTGAAAGGTTCCCAAGATGTGGAGCACATGGGCCAAGACATTAGCCCATGGAACCTTGTGGCCCCAGAACTCTGACACAGCCTAGTGGCCCAGTCTGGATGGATGGATCACAAGGCTCTGCATAGAAGTGAGGTCAGAGTCCATGCACAGCCAGAGGCAGCCAAGAGAAGCACAGAGCTGTCTTCGATTCTCTCCTTGTGTGTTGTGCTGCTTCTGCCTCCGGAATTAAAATATTGTGCAGAAATGCAGGTTATTGTTATCAATCCGATCTCATGGAACTTGACAAATGCATTCTTATGCAGATAATTAAGAGATAATGTCAACTGAACCAAGCTTTGTCACTGAAATAATGGTCTCCTGCTGTTAAGTTTATGCCTCAGCAAAGTCAAGGTGTTTGTTCCCAGAGGATAACTCCCTACTCCTTTGACAACTGTCTGTGACATCCTCCTTCATCCCCTTTCCCCTCCTCTCCAAGCCATGATAATAGCGAAGCCAATGTCTGGGGACATTGGATGGGGATGAGAGAGAACTCCCTTTGCTCAAGAAGACTGAACTGAGACCAAAACTCTGAGGTTCCAACACAAGCTTTTCTGCTTCTGCTCTCTGGGTTGTCTTGGGTAAATACCTCTTCTTGCTCTGCCTTTATTTCCCCTCCTCTAACATAAAAAGAATAACTCTTGACCCTGATTCCAAATTTGAAAGGGACGCATCTGATAGAATTGAGATTGCTTAGACTATTCAGGGTGTGCAGTCAGTGTAGTCATTGGGTCTCATTTCTGCTCCATATGTGTTGGACTTCTGATAGGAAATATACAAACGAACTCACAGAATAAGTTAAGTTGATTTAAAGGGAATTAGAATTGGACATCAATTAAGATAACTAAAGAAGCTTGTGTCATGAATGTTCTATTATAATTTTTTTTTTTTGGCATGGTCCAATAAGGAGTTAAATAAGCATACTATCTCCAGTGCAAGGGTCATTAATGGCTCCTGTCTTACCCAAGAGCAGCTGTAATGAGGCTGGAGGTTCTCTTCTTCATTAAGCAAGTGTGGACATTATGCTAGAGAAGTATAAACCATGCTCTCCTAGAGCAGGCATAAATAGGGTGATGCAAGGTGAGGGGTAGGCTGGTGGGCCTGCTGGAAGTATGCACCAGTAAGGAGGCGGGAGGCCCCCTAGCAGGCATCAGTAGAGTGTTACTTATGTGGGGAGAACTCCAGCAGGGAAAGGAGGTGGCTTCTTGGATAGGTGAGAGGAATATTGGCAAGATTCCAAATCCATCTGCTCCAAATACTTTGTTTTATTTCTAGGCATCCTGTTATGGTACTGGGTAGAATTTCACTAGTGTAGGTCATGAGGATAGATGAAGGTTGAAGACAGGGCAAGAAGGTGGACTAGAAGTGCCCAGGGCATGTTCCTCCCACAGAAAAGGAATGAAACAAGTAACTGACAGCTAAATATTGACAGGAGCATTGTGAGAGAGCATGGGAGTGCATCAGGAGATTGGTGAGTTCACTGTGGAGCACAAAACCCCAGAATGGTAGCACAGAGAGAAAGAGGTACATGGCCTCAGCTGCCATGTCTCCAACACCAGGATCGGCACAAGAAGAATTTTCCCTTGTGGCAAAAATGTAGGCAGAGGACTCACCTCAACCCCCATCCTCACTGAAAAGGCCCACAGATCCTGGAGGACAAGCCCAGGGCCAAGTGTGAGGTGCACCCTAGAAAACACACAGTACATCACTCTAGAACACTAGTACAAACTGTGCACTCCCCATTCCATACCCTCAGGACCCAGGCCAATGCAGGATGGAGCCATCTTGACACTGGAGTTGTCATGGGAGAATGCTGTACCCTGGGGCCAGTAGCCATGGCACTTTCCCAGCCTTAATGCTCTACCCTCCACCCAGGACATTCATAGGAGAGGCTATAATGTCCTGATCTTGAGAGCATGAAGCCTGGGTTCACAGTGGCTGTGACTTTGTTCTGCAATCTGGGAAGCCAACCCTAGACCTGCTGGACTGACACACCTCCATGTCCCTGACCAGAGATCAGAGGTGACAGAGACAGACAGACGCTCCTCAGGTGGACCACACCCCATTCCCCCCCTACCCCTAGTCCCACCAGCTGACTGAGTTGTATGCTCCTGAGCCCCCAAGCCAGAAAAACAGCTCATTGGTCTCTACCCTAATGAATATGCCCTTGGGCCAGTGGAAATAAAGTACATCCACCCCTCCCAGAGAAGCAGCCAGGTGGTTCCATCCAGAACAGTTCCATCTAGCGGCCTTGTCAACAGTCCCAGAAATGGCTATACCAGCTTCTTCACTGCAGAACTGCCTGGTGGTCCTGCCCACTGCCTAGAGGCAGGTGGACAGGCTACTTCTTGCAGGCTTGCCTAGCAGTCCTGGCCACCACTCCGAAGCAGCTGGATGGGTCACTTCACTGTAGCCCCACCTAGTGGCCTTGCCTGCTCCCTGTGAAGTGGCTCAGCAGCTCCTCCTTTAGCAGACCAGCTCCCAAACTGCAGAGGAAAGCACAACCTGGTGGTCACTACTGTTGCCAGCACCCAGACCCAGAGCACTGCCACCAAAGCTGCCACACTCCCTGCACAACAGTCCATTACACTCCCTGCTAATGCCCAGCCCAGGTGCCACCAGGTCCACCTCACCCAGATCCAGGTAGTCCTGCTTTTTATCAGGCAGGAGGAAAGAGGAAAGAGGAAGAAGCAAGGACCCAGGATAAGTCTCTGCCTTCATGGAAAAGGAAAGAGAAACCCCTCCCAGGGTCATAGATTCTAGCCGAGGAATTTCATAACAACCCAGTGCATGTATCAGGGTCACAAGACATTAGCCAGGGTGCCAGCAAATCTGCCCAGGGTCACCCTCAGCCAAGGAATGACATGGTACCCAAGTGCTTCTCCTGAGAACTTAAGATCTCACCCATGTCCTCAATGACCCAACACAGTGTTAGTCAGTTCAGCAAGAAACCTCTGAGTGCCCCAGTGCCTAGGCCACAGAGGCACTTACAGATATCTCCAACATTGGATACAGTAGAATTAACCACACAGAGACTACACTACTGCATCTACCTGGAACCCAAACTAAAACACTCTAACCAATGGTCAACATAAAACACATCTATGGGAGGGAGTCTCTCACCTTAAAAGACACTGCAGACTAACAGAGGGAGCCACTCCTCCACTAGATGACCAGACATCAACATAGGGATACTAGAAATATGGGAAAAACAAGAAAATATGACACCACAAAAGGAATACAATAATTCCCAAGTACCAGATCCCAAAGAGTAGGAAACCTTTGAAATGACTGAAAAAGAATTCTGAGCAACAATCTTAAGGAAATTCAATGAGAAATAAGAAGGCTTAGATATATGACACAACAAAATGAGAAAAACTATCCAGGATATGAAGATGGCAATTTAAAGAGATAAATATCTTAGAATGTAGCAGAACTCCTGGAACTGAAGGATTCAATGAAATAAAAAATACAACCAAGAGCTTAAGCAGCAGGCTAGAGCAAGCAGAAGAAAGAATTTCTGATCTCAAAGATAGTTTTTTTGAAATAATCCAGGCCAGACCAAAAAAAAAAAAAAGAAAGAAAGAAGAAAAAGAAAAAAGAATTTAAAAAATGAAGAAAATCTATAAGAGCTATCAGACAACCTCAAGTGTGGAAACATTCAAATCATGGGTGTTCTGGAAGGGGAGGAAAAAGGAAAATACTTTAAAAACCTATGAAGTAATAGCAGAAAACTTCCCAGGTATTGGGAGAGATATGGACTTTCAGCTCCAAGGAGCTCAAAGATCCCCAAACAGATACAATCCAAAAATGTCCTCTCTGAGACACATTGTAGTCCAACTGTCAAAAGTCAAAGACAAGAGAAAAGCATCAAGTCACCTATAAGGGAATTCCCATCAGACTAACAGCATATTTCTCAGCAGAAACGTTACAGGCCAGAACAGAAATGGATGATATATTCAAAGTACTAAAAGAAGAAAAACCTGTCACCCAAGAATACTGTACTCAGCAAGATCATCCTTCAGAAGTGAAAGAGAAATAGTATATTTCCCAGACAAACAAAAACCATGGGACTTCTCCTCCACACAACCAGCCCTACAAGAAATCCTCAAAGGAGTCCTGCATCTGCAAACCAAACAATGATAATCACCACTATGATCACACAAGAAAGAGCAAAACCCACTGGTAGAACATATATGCAAATGAGAAAGAAACTATATCTTACCACCTCAAAAAAGAAACACCAAAGACAAACAATAAAAGGGAAAGAAAGGAACAAAAGATATTTAAAACAATCATACAATAATCAATAAAATGCCAGGAGTAATACAATACCTTTCAATAACAATCCCAAATTTAAATATACTGAATTCCCTACTCAAAAGATATAGACTGGCTGAATGGATTAATAAACTAGACCCAACTATATGTTGCCTACAAGAAACTCACCTAACCTGTAAAGACTCACACAAACTTATAGTAAAGAGCTGGAAAAAGATATGCCATGCAATAGGAAAATCAAAAACAAGCAGGAGTAACTATTCTTATATCATATAAAATAGGCTTTAAACCAAAAACTGTTAAGAACAGACAAAGAAGGTTGCCTTGGATTGAGGGTCCCCCTGCCAAAACTTGACCCCCACTGTGACAGTGTTAAGAGGGTGGGAAATTCTATATGGTAATTGAAAGGTGGGCCCTGGAAGAGGTGGTTAGATTGGAGGACCATGCCATAGTGAATGGATTAATAATAATGGCCAGGAGTGTGGTTCTCAGGGCTTTAAGAGGAGAATGAATGAGGAGGTTAGTTTCTCTCTGCTCCTCCATTTTCTGCCATGTGAGACCCCTGGGTCACTGTTGCCACCACCCAGAACTTCATCAGATGGGCTCCCTGGACTTTGGATTTCCTGACTTCAGAAACGGTAAGCAATAAATTTCTTTTTCTTATAAATCATCCAGTTCCAGGTGTCTTATAAGCGGCAAAAATAGACTAATGCAAAGGTCGTTCGTTATATAATGATAAAGGAATTTATCTAGCAAGAAGATATAACAATCATAAATATATACACACTAAGGGGCTGGCCAGTCAGCTCAGTTGGTTACAGTGCAACCTTATAACACTAAGGTCATACCATAGGTTTGGATCCCCATACCAGCCAGCCACCCCCTAAATAAATAAATAAATAAATACACACCCAACATTGGAGCACCCAGATATATAAAGCAAATACGTTTAGACCTAAGGAGAGAGATAGACCCAATACAATAATAGTTGGGGACCTGACCACCCCTCTCTCAGCATTGGACAGATCATCTAGGCAAAAAATCAACAAAGAAACACTGGATTTAAACTATACTTTAGATCAAGTTGTCAGACATCTACAGAATATTTCATCCAACAACTACAGAATATACATTCTTGTCATCAGTACATGGAACATTCTCCAGGATAAACCACATGTTAAGTCACAAATTAAGCCTCAACAAATTTTCAAAAATCTTTTCAGACCACAAGGGATCAAAATTAGAAACCAATAGCAAGCAAAACTTTGTAAACTGTACAAATAAATGGAAATTAAACAACATGTTCCTGAATGGCCTACAAAAAATTAAAAAAGAAGAAATTAAACAGGAAAATTAAAAAAATATTGACTAATGAAAATACACATTATTCTAAAACTTATGGGATATTGCACAAGCAGTACTAAGAGGGAAGTGTATTGCAGTAAATGCTTACATCAAAAGAATGAAAGATTTCAAATAAGTAACCTAACATTACACCTCAAATAACTAAAAAACAAGAACAATCCACTTCCAAAATTAGTAGATGAAAGAATATTTACGAGCAGAGTGAAACTAAATAAAATAGAGATCCCAAAAATGATATAAAAGATCAACAAAATAAAAAGTTGTTTTTTGAGAAGATAAATAGAATACACAAATCATTAGCTAGATTAACTAAAAAAAGAAGGAAACCCAAATAACAAAAATCAGAAATGAAAAAGGAGACATTACAACCAATACCTCAGAGATACAAAGAATCATTAGAGAATATATTAACAAGTATAAGCCAACAAATTTGAAAACCTGGAGGAAATGGATAAATTTCTGGACACATACAAACTACCTGAACCAAGAGGAAATAGAAACCTGAACAGACCAATAAGTAGCAATCAGCAATCTCCCAAAAAAGAAAAGCCAAGGACCAGACAGCTTCACTGCTAAATTCTACTAAACTTTTAAGAATTAATACCAATCTTTTGCTAACCATCCCAAAAAATTGAAACAGAGGCCATTCTCTCAAATTCATTCTGTGAAGCCAGCATCATCCTGATACTAAAACCAGACAAAGATACAACAACAAAAAAAGAAACTACAGGCCAATATCCTTGATAAACATAGGTACAAAAATCCTCAACAAAATATTAGCAACCAGAATACAGCAACACATCATAAAAATTTGACACCATGATCACCCCTAGGGATGCAAGGTTGGTTCAACATATGCAAGTCAATAAGTGTGATACACCACATCAACAAAACCAAGGACAAAAACCACACGATTATCCCAATAGATGCAGAAAAAGCTTTTGACAAAATTCAACATCCCTTCATGATAAAGACTCAGCAAATTGGGCATAAAAGAAAATTATCTCAACACAATAAAAGCCATTTATGACAAACCAATTGCCAATATCATCCTTAACGGGGAAAAGCTAAAAGCTTTTGCCTTAAGTACAGGAACAAGACAAGGATGCCCACTCTCACCACTCCTATTTAACAAGTATTGGAAGCACTAGCCCAGAGCAATCAAGCAAGAGAAAGAAATAAAGAGCATCCATATGGGAAAGGACAAAGTCACATTGTCCCTGTTTGCAGATGACAAATGATGAATGATTTCAGGAAAGCTGGAGGATACCAAATCAATATTCAAAAATCAGTAGTGTTTTTATACTCCAACTATGAACTAGCAGAAAAAGAAATCAAGAAATCAAATCCATTTACAATAGCTACAAAAAACCAAAAAACAACCGAGGAATAAATTCAACCAAGGAAGTGAAAGATCTCTACAATGAGAACTACAAATCAAAGGAATACAAAAAAAGATGGAAAGGCATTCTATGTTCATAGATTGGAAGAATTAGCATTGTGAAAATGCCCATACTTCTCAACACTATCTACAGATTCAATGCAATCCCCATCAAAATACCAATGGCATTCTTCACAGAAATAGAAAAAGCAATCTTAACATTCATATGGAACAACAAAAGATCCTGAATAGCCTAATAAATTCTGAGTAACAAAAATAAACCCAGAGGCATTATACCTGACTTCAAATATACTACAAAGCTATAGTAACAAAAACAATATAGTACTGGCATAAAAACAGACACATGGACTAATGGAACAGAATAGAGAACCCAGAAATTAATCTGCATACTCACAGCCAACTGATCTTTGGCAAAGGCACCAAGAATATTCACTGGGGAAAGAACAGTCTCTTCAATAAAAGATGCTGGGAAAACTGGAAATCCATGTGTAAAAGAATGAAACTAGATCCATACTTCTTGCCATATACCAAAATCACTCAAAATGGATTAAAGACTTAAATATAAAACCTGAAACTATAGAACTCCTAGAACAAAACATAGGGGAAGCACTTTGTGACATAGGATTGGGCAAGGACTTTATGCATAAGACCACAAAAGCACGGCAACAAAAGAAAAATAAACAAATGGGATTATATCAAACTAAAAACTTCTGCACAATAAAGGAAACAATCAACAAAGTGAAAAGACAACCTACAGAATGGGAGAAAATATTTGCAAACTATATATCCAACAAGGAATTAATATCCAGAATATGCAAGGAACTCAGACAACTTAAGAGTAAAAAAACAAATAATCTGATTTAATAATGGGCAAAAGAACCGAATAGACATTTCTCAAAGGAAAAACATACCAATGGCCAACAGGTGCATGAAAAAATGCTCAACATCACTAATCATCGGGGAAATGCAAGTCAAAACCACATTGAAATATCATCTCACCCCAGCTAAACTGGCTATTATCAAAGACAGAGGATAACAAATACTGGCAAGGACGCAGAGAAAGGGAAACCTCTCCAGTGTTGGTGGGACTGTAAATTAATACAGCCATTATGGAAAATAGTTTGGAGGTTTCTCAAACAACTACAGATAGAACTGTCATATGACCCAGCAATTCCACTACAGGTTATACACCCAGAGGAATGGAAATCACCATGTCGAATGGACACCTGCACTCCCATGATTATTGCAGCTCTATTTACAATAGCCAAAAGTTAGAACCAACCTAAATGTCCATCTATGGATGACTGGATAAGGAAATTGTGATGTATATACGCAATGGAATACTACTCAGCCATAAAAGGAATAAAATTCTGCCATTTGCAGCAACATGGATGAGCTTGAAGAAAATTATGTTAAATGAAATAAGTCAGACACAGAAAGAGAAATACCACAAGTCCTCACACATAAGTGAGAGCTAGAAAAGAAAGAAATAATAATCACAAGAATATGTTGAACTTTCAGAAGGAGAGAACAGAACTATGGTTACCAGTGATGAGAAATAGGGAGGGGGAGAGGAGTTAGTAAGAAATTAAATAATGGACTCAAAGAATGATTGTGTTTTATAATGATGAATATGCTAATTATCCTGATTTGATCATCACATATGGTACGTAAGTACTGACAGTCAACTCTGTACCCCACAAGTATGTATAATCAAGTATGTTTCAATAAAAAAAAAGAAAGAAAGATGAAAACTCCAATTTCTGCTCTGATGTTTTGTTGGCTTTTAAGGTAGGACCCGACAGCAGGCGTATGGAGAAGGCACAGGGCTTGGTGATGTGACCTGGCTTCTACTTTCTACTCTGACCTTAACTCCCTGTATGACCTTGGGCATTTTTGAACTAAGTCTTAAGGAGGGTGCACCTGATGGTTTCTAAAATATCTCTTAGTTCTACATTTTATTTTCCTTATACTTAGGATTAGAGATGATCATCTAGCAGAAATGTGTTATTGATCCCATGTTTGAAATATGCTTTTAGAATGGTATCAAAGTGTAATTTCCCTTAAGTTTACATTTCTCTCCGGATTTGTCATGTGTGTGATTAATCACTGGGAAGAAAGTCATAATTCCTGAAAACTGATTACTAGAAAGGACCCCTTTCTTAAAGGAGTAAGGGCCATTGGAGTTTTGTCTAATTTCTTTATTTTCTCTCACTTTTTCTTAATTTGAGAAGAGGGGGAATGGAAATGAATGATTCCAGTTGAGACTAATTAATAAATTACAAAGCTTAATGTATTAACATTAATTTTGGAGAGCAGAGATTGTTAGTTTCATGTTGTCAAACACTAGGCTTCACTGGGGGTTAGTGTTTAGAATAATTTCATTTAGGGAAAGACATTTTTGGGGAAATTCCACATCTCTCAAATGTTTGCATAAATGAGATTTATTTTCTGGGTTTTTATTTTGTGGCAGGAAGAATAGGGGTAAAAGGAGGTTTGGGATTTTCAGTGCTTAAAAGAATTATTTATGTACACTTAAGGTAGCTTTTAGCTTCTTCTATATAACAAGGAATATCTCAACTGAAATTAGGGGTTGACGGTTTAAAAGAACTAGAACATTCTGCATAATAAAATGGAAGAGGAGTGGGCATGCTCCTAAGAGGTAAAGGATAGAGAAGAGAGGGAGGGGGCAGAGGAGTGGGGAGAAGGGACCATGGGACAGCAGAGCGACATGTTAAGCCTACTAAGAAAAAGATTTCTAGTAACTAATTGTAATTTGTTAGCTTTGCTGGAAAATAAATCCATTTCCATTACCCCAAATCCTTTAACAAAGTCTCCTGCATACATGCAGGACTTTAGTAAGTCGTGTTTTTGTTTGTTTGTTTTTTGTTTTATTTTTTACTTTTCTTATTGGCTGCTGTTACTATTTGTTGGGGGAAACCTCCATTTTCCTGGTTTAGTTTCCATGTGGAAAGATGGCAAGTTCCACTCTTGCCCTGAATTGGCCCGTGCTCACTCTGTCCCCTACTTCCTGTCCCCCCTCCAGTGTGTTTGAGAGAAGAACCGGGCTTGTAGCTCAGACTTCTTCTCCCTCTCCATTTTGGGCAGCAGACTCAGCAGAGAACCTGGGCAGCCCTGGCCATAAAGGTGACAGTGGCAGTTTTCCAGTCTTCCTTGTGACTGGGTAGATGGCCTGCCCAATCCTGGGTTCAACATTAGGAGAGCCATTGGTATCCCGTGACCAAGCCATGCTCTCCAGAACCAGTCTTACCAGTAACAAAGCCATCATTTCAATTTCCATCCACCTGACTTCTCATCTCTTTCCATTGGTCCAGAACTGAGGCAGGAAAGAGAGATGTAGACTTGTTAGTTCCTCAGCTCCAAGCAGAACAGCCCACATGTTAGACAACAGTCAATGTTTGTGGAATGAAAGGTTGTACCAGCATACATCACTGAATCATGAAATCAGTCAATAAATAAAGTGGCGTACAGACACATGATTTCACAAAGTAGAGGTCGAATCATATGAAACTGCTGGTTTTTGCAGGTCAGAAACAGTCAAATATTGGCAGTCCCAGGGGAGCAATCAGAACCCTTTCTGAGCTCCCAGTGGCTTCATTCTAGAAGAACCAACTTCCAGCTGTCAGTGACTGCAGAGGTTCAGGTCCCAGCCTGGAGTGCTTCTGCCAGAGTTCTGGGTCTCTTAGTGGAGAGCATCGTCTTAGTTCCTGCAATCCAGAGCCAATCTTAACCCACTACCCATGCTGCTCCACCCAGAACCAAAAGAGTCTTCACTCTTGCCCCAAACTCTCTTCCCTTGTGACTTGGGGAGCAGCCATGACCCAGAAAGGGTACCCGTGAGGCCCACCCACAAAATATCCTAGTAATCCCCAGATCAAGGGACTAGCTCAATCCACCCCTCAGCACCTACGTTCACACGCATGTGCACCACTTGGAGGTTACAAAGCACTTTTGTATCAATGGCCATAGCAATCCCATGACAGAGTTCTTACTGTCTCCATTTTACAGATGACACTGAAGCCCTAACAGCCGGTGGCTCTGGAGCACCAACTATATAAGAGGCACTGTGCGAGGTGCCTTACATAGAATATTTCATTCAATCCTCACAACCTGTTACGGGCTCATTGTGTCCGCCCCCCCCCCCAAATTTGTATGTTGAAGCCTAACCCCCAGTGCCTCCCAATGTCACTGAAATTAGAGACAGGGCCTCAAAGATGTGATTACGGTAAAATGAGGTCATATGGATTGGCCCTAATCCAAGATGACTGGTGTCCTTGTAAAAAGAGGAAATTTGGACACACAGAGAGATACCAGGGTTATGATGACATGTAGAAAAGACGGAGTAGGGACACGGCGACGAGAAGGCCATCTGTAGCCAAGGAGACAGGCCTCAGAAAGAATCAGCTCTGCTGACACCCTGATCGTGGGCTTCCGGCCTCCAGAACTGAGAGGCAATGCATATCTGTTATTTGAGTTACCCAGTCTGCAGTGTTTTATTACGGCAGCCCTAGCAGACCAATAAACAGCTCTCATGATGGACTACAATTATACTGCTATTATCTCCATTACACAAATGAGAAAACTGAGGCTAAGAGTGTTCAGGGATCTTGTCCAAGGTCACACATCTCGTAAGTGACAGAGCTGGGATCCTAACCTATGCACCATGACTCTAGAGTCCACTGGCTGGACATGAAGAGAATCACCCAAGGTCACGCAAAGAGAACAGGAGAACTGAAACCTGAGGCCAAAATATACATCATGGTTTGCTCTCCAATGGATATTTAATCAATCAGGATTGCTTTAAAATACCAATTTACTTCTAGCTAACAGTTCCCTCGTTATTCTGATTGGAAGGACAATAAAAATTTGTAATTAATAAATAGAAAACATTACATACATAGTGCATATTAATTAAAAGCGCAGAATGGAACACTGTATGGAATTCCACACGTAACTAATAAATGTAAGAACAGGTTGAGATTATGATCATGATAAAGGCAACTCGAGGGAAAAGCCCCTGACCTTGGAGCCAGGGTTTTGCTCTCAGCCTGGCACTAGCTAACCACATTGACCTTGAGCAAGTCCTCTGCCTTCTCTGCACTTTGCTCCCTTCCCCTGTAAAATATGATTAACAGTTTCTGTGTTGGATCCCTCCCTCTGCCTCTAGGAGTAACAAATGGAGAAAGACATAGAAATAATCTGTGTAAACTGTCTAAAATTGGAAGAACCTATGTCTTACCTTTGAGAAAACTAATGACAGCCACAGATTTATGTTTTGCTCTGTTGAGAGCTTTTGCCAGGCTGTGCGGGGGCTTCCAGAAAGGATCTGGCTAAATGGGAACTAGGTGAATGGCGCCAGGGCACCAAACTCCACATGGGGTGCTTGGAAACCTCCTGGACCCTCTCAACATGCAGACTGTTGCAGTTCCCAAAGCAAGGAAGATTTCGCTGCCTCGGAAGCGAGGTGTGATTGCACGTTTCCCACACAGTTTCTACGGCACACCCCATGCAGCCTGCAATGGAGTGGGCGCACATGTGTGAGTATGACTGTGTGTGTGTGTTTGTACTTGGAGAGGGTGTCTGTGAAATCTAAAGGGCCAATATCACACTTGCTGCGGCTCTGAACAGCCAGCCCCATCTGGGGAGCCCCATGCTGTATTGACGCACTGTGAGTTGCAACAGACAGCATTCTGGAATTAACGTGTCAATTTGTTTGGGGTGAATTTGTGGGGGAGGTTGCTGGCTTTCCCGAGCTTTCAGGAACAGTAGCCAAGCATAAAGTTGCTGGAATTGCCATTTACTTTAGCTCTGCCAGGGGACTGTCACCTGGGTAGGAGGCACCAGAATGGTGGTTGGAAATGGGGAGAGGCTGGACAGAGGCTACAAAGTTGCAGTTATGTAGAGTAAATGCCTAGAGGGCTACTGTACAGCAGCATGACTACAGTTAATAACACGGGAATTTACTGAGAGTACATTTCCTGTGCTCTCACGACAACAGCAAAGGTAACTATGGGAGGGGATGGATATGTTAATTTGTTTGACTGTAGTAATCATTCCATTATGTATATGCATATCAAAACATCATGTTGTACACCTTAAATATACACACTTTTTATTTAAAGAAAGAATAGCGACATTTGAGGCTGTTATCATCATCATTAGTAGTAGAAGATCATAAGTGGGGTTTGGGCAACTTTGCCCTGTAAAGGTTTTACAACTAAGACTGATTTAGGAATCTAAGATATGTTACACGCTGACCTTTCCTCCCTCCTTCCCTCCCTCCTTTCCTCCTTTCTTCCTTCTCTTCCATGTTTCCACATATTCTCCCTCTTTTCTCATGAAAAAAAGACATTGATTATTATATATTCCTCCTTTGGGTGAAAAGACCTAAACCACATCTGGGGTTATTTCCTAAACTGGGAAGAAGCTGTGAAACTTCAGCTAATTCAGCTATTCCTAGGTATGCTCAAAAACTAGAAGTGGGGACCAAAGAAGTCCATGAGCTAAAATGTTGGATGGGAAGGGAAAATGACACTCTGGCCCTGGGCCACAAGCCCTCTGATGCCAGGAGCAAGGCCTCCTCTAGACGCCCCAGCATTGTGCAAGAGCAGCAAGCAGTTCCTGCAGTTCCCTAACTGCTTTTGAAACTCCTTCGTCCCCAAGGCTGAGGACCTTGGGAAACACTGTGTAGTTACAAGTACCAAGCCAGAGGCTGCTAAGGTGGGCTTTAGAGATGCTAATTTGTGCAATGGCTCAGAGTTGATTGACAGGCGGCAGGACAATAAGCCCAGAAATGTGAATGAACCAAGCTTGAGCTGAGGCTAGAGGGCCTCCGGATGGAGGAATTGAAGGTTTCTATCTAGGTTAAGATTCCTGGGAAGCAGAAGATTTGGTGAGAATTCAGATCTCTGTAGTGAGAACTCAGCAAATAAGAACTAATTTAGACTTTTTTAAAACTAGGGGGTCAATGAATGAGCTTTAGGGGGTTCCTGAAATGAAATGCAACATTTTATTTGTGGGAGAATTTTTCTGGAGAGAGGAGACATAGCTTTCGTTAGATTGCCAAAGGCATTTGTGACTCCAAAACATTTAAAAGCAACAGGGTCCTGGTGTCCAGCGAGCAGGCTATCTCGAGGAGAAACAGGTCTGAACTGCCAAATCCAGATGGGTGTTAGGATCCCCAGCACTCCACTAAATTTGCTGCCCCCATCCCTAGTCTCCTAATCACAAAGTTCATTGTCACCTTTTTAGTGCCCATGTGGCAACTGACATTCTTGACTACTCCTCCCTGCAAACTCTCTTCCCTGTTTCTGTGACACTAATATTCTAGGTTTATTTTTGCCTCTGTGATTTTCTTTTCCGTATCCTTTGTGGGCTTATTTTCTCAGTTCACCCTTTGATGTCAGCTTTCTCCAGGACTCCTTCCTCTGCTCTGTTCGGTTGAGCCTTAAGTGGCCTTGCTCACAATCCCACTCCCTTGGAATTCTGTATCATGGCATCCACCTGCCATCGAGGCCAGAAACCTGGGTGGGGCTCATCTCCGTTGAGTCCTCCTCTCATGGTTCCCTCACCAGCAGGTCCAATCAATCAGCCATAAAAGTCCTGTATCTCTCAGATTAGCGCCTGAGTCCTTTTCTTTCTTCCCACCTGCCACTGCCCAGCTCCAGCTCTCAGCAATTCAGCAACCCAGGCTCTCAGCAGACTCCCCGAACTGGTGCCCTGGCCCTGGGTCTCCCTCCAACAATCCATTCACCACGCTGTTGCTGGAGCGATTTTTCTAAAACACAAAACTAACTTTATCCTTCTCTTCTTAAAACCCTAGAGTGTTCAGCATAATAAAATTCCAATTCTTTAGCTCAGCACACGAGGCCTTTCAGGGGCTGGCCCTGACCAGTGTCCAGCCCATCTCCCACCCCTGGCCCCACACTGGCTGCCTTGTCGTGCCCTCCACACACCACTCCCTTGCATACTTCTGTTCTCTGTCCTTTGCCTGGAACAGACTTTTCTCACCCTTGGACTATCTGTGCTGTCCAATAAGGCCACATTTTAATTTTAGTAAAATTAAAAATTCAGTTCCTCAGCAACACTAGCTACATTTCAAGTGCTCAATAGTTGTATATGTCTAGCAGCTACCACATTGGTAAATTATGGAAGGTGTCCATCAGTGCAGACAATTCTACTGGATAGCACTGGTCTAGCTAATTCAATGTGACCTCTGAAATTCAGCCCATGTCACCTCCTCCAGGGAGTCTTTCCAGTCTAGGTTAGACACTCCTCTCCAGTGTACTTTTTATATGCCCCTATTATACTGTACTATAACACTCAATTGATGTCCATGAATGTTCCACCATTCTGTAGGTTTCCTAAGGACAGGGATCATATTTTACTTGACTCAGTATCACCAATACCCAACACCGTGACTGGAGTAAAACAGATAAAACAGATACTCAGTAAGCATTTGTGGAATGAAGGAAGTTATGACCAGCTGAGCCGAACAGCATAACCATGGCCTTCTAGGTTTTCTTCACCTGCAGAGAGTTAGCTGGTAGAGCGTGTTGGTTACAGAAGGCCTCCTGTGGGAGAGAGACAAGGCTGTGATCACAAAATTGGAGGGGAAGGAAAGAGGTCTTTACATTCCCTTGGCTGATTTAACGGAGATAGCCAAAGGCAACTGGCGGTGAGCACCTTTGGTTCTCTGTGCATATAATCATGATCTGAGATTCAGATGTGGCTTCCTCCTCTCCAGTGTAGGCATTTTGTACACTTACAGAGCTGTAGAATCTTAGAATTGGAAGAGACCTTCAAAGTAATGTGACTCGGACCTTTATCCAATGTATTAATCTCCTCTGCAGCAGGAGCTTCCACTTGATCACCTCCAGTGACAGGGAACACCCTTCCTCCTGAGTCAGGCTATTACATTTCCAGGCAGCTATTTTGGTGGAAAATGCTTTTTAACACTGAACTGCAATCTCCCTCCTTATATATGCAGCCCTGACCCCAGCTCTACCTTCTGATGCACGGAGAATACATCTGTCCTTCTCCCATAGTTAAAAGCAACCTGTGGGTGCAGATATTTGCTCCTTCCTCCAGAGATCATTGGCATTTCTAGATTGGACACATCATGGGTAGTTAATTTTTATTAAACCAATTATTTCACAGGTTCCTATTTCCTTACTGATTCACACAAGATGTAAATCAGCAAACTTTTCTTGTCATTGAAAGGCAATATAATATTTTATCCCTTAAATGCTTACATAGAAGCAGTTTTTGGCTAAAAGTCGTTTTTGGCTGAGATGTTCAAGGAGGGAACTGAAATGACAAGTTAGTCATTTCCCCCTGACAGAGACCCTGGAATGGAGAGTAGCTACGGAATGGATAATCAACATTGCGCAAGCAGAGGCAGGTGTATCAACATCTCTGAGTTGATATTTCATTATTTATAGAATATAATTCTGATACATGACAGTCCTAATAATAGCAACAACAATAATAGATAAGCTCTACTAAGAGCTTACCATGCACCAGGCAGGGTTCCAAGTACTTGATATATATTGCATTTTATAAAAATCCTGTGTGTTAGGTTCTACTATTATCCCCACTTTGCAGATGAGAAAATTGAGGCACAGAGAGTGAGTGGTTTCAGTCTTGATTGGTCAGTTTCCCTCTTCTCTCATTGTTCATGTGAATTCCTACGCTTGTGTTGGAAGACAAGACTTCCTCTTCATCTCCTGAAGAGTCACTGAAAAATCATTGTCAAGATTCAATTAGTATGAAGAAAAGGCATAACAAATTTTACGCTAATGTTTTGGGGAGGGGCAATGCACAGGGGAATCACAAGAGAGTGATTTACCAATAATCCAATGGAGCACAGGTGCTTATTTACCCCTCTCCATAGAGTAGGGGAGATGAGGGTGTATGAACAGATGATTTTTAGGGGGACTCAATGGGTCTGGAGAACACACAGTGGCCTGGGACAAAGTCTTTTGGGCTTGTAGGACAGACAATGATTGGTAAATGATTCTCGAGAAGATAATGGCCTGTGACATAACTCTGTTCAGGTGTGTTAACAGACTCCGGTCTTTCTTCCTGTGATATGAGTTGTCAGGGAAAAGACCAGAGGTACTAACTGTCTTCTTCTTTGGCAGGTAGAGACTTAGGCAGATAAGGAAACAGCCTTATCCTGTGTTTTGGAGAAAGACAGAGGAATGAGAGTTCAGGGAGGGGGAGCTGGAGAGACCTTGAACTCTTATTTATTCCAGCATGTCAAAGGACCATATTTTGGGGTAACAGTCTCTGAGCCCCAACACTTGTCACATGCACAAAACATACCACACTTTAACAGATCACATTGACCTTCAGCTGACAATGTGTAAGTCCCTGAAATCCTCACAGCCTCTGTGTGAGGTGAGATTAGTTCCATTTAATGGTTGAGAAAATGAAGGCTCAGAGGAGGAGGTTTGTACATCACAGAGCTTCTAATGATGAGAACTGGAGCTCCAGCAAAAAGCTCCAAATCCAGTGCTGTGTGTACTGCACACGGCATCTCCCGCCATGGGGCAGGTCTGGTCCATACTTCACATGTTATTTCACCCCCTTTCTAAGGCAGGCAGCACAGGCAATCTTGCCCTGTTGTCCTACATGTGAGGGAGTGGAGAGGCTGGGCCTAGAACACAGGTTTTCTGCCTTCATGCTCTGGAATCTCTTCTTCTTTTTTTTTTTTGTTCTTTAATGGGATACAGAGTTGTATTTCAATCCATGTATACAATGTGTGATGACCAAATCAGGGTAGTTAGCATCATCATCACAAAAACTTATTGTTTCTTTGTGATGAGAACACTCGAGCTCCTCTCTTCTAGCTATTTGGGGACATGCAATAAACTATTGTTAATTACAGATGCCTAGCACTACTGTGCACCACTAGAATTACACCATTATCTAGCTGTAATTTTGTCTCCATTAGCCAACCTCTTAGGTCCCCTTCCACCTCCCCTTCCCAGCCTCTAGTAACCACAATTCTACTCTCTAATTCTAAAAGTTCAACTTATTTATTTTATTATTATTTTTTCATGCTCTGGAATTTCTGAAGACTCTTTGACCTGGTTGGGGACCAGCAAGGTAGAGTGTGGTCCCAGTTATATCTGCAGCAGTCTCCAGTGAGGGCTTTGCTACAGAAAAAGGTATACAGGTCCTCCTGGACAAGTATGGTGTGCTGAGACATTTCAGAGCTCCTACTTTGGGAACTCCATCATCCCGGCTCTTCTTTAGATCCTGCTATCCCTCATGCCTCTTTGCCTTGGGCTGCACTCACAGGCTCGGCTGTTCTTCTATAAATCCTACAGGATGTCTTCAAACAGGGAATTTCACACAGAGCAGAAGGGATGGCTCTGAGGTCATAGAGAGGGTCCTGAGGTCAGAGAAAGTGTCCTGAGATACGCCCCCCAACACATACATACACCAGGTTTCTCTCCCAACCCTAAGTCTCCATAAACATAGACAAGTAATTTATTGTCCTTGTGCTGTAAATTTCTCAGTGCTAAGATAAAGTCCATAACCTGCCTTTCTGACAGGGCTGTTAGATTTAAATATGGGATGAAATATTCACTTGTTCATTCATTTGCTCATTCATTCATTTGTTCGTTTGACAGATATATATTAAGTGTCAGCTACATGCCTGGCACTCTTAGGTGCTAAGGATACATGAGTGAACAAAACAAAGCCCAATCCTCATGGAGTAATTCTGGAAGGATTACAGACAAAATAGACATAAAGAATGAAAAATCCAGAGGGTACAGGGGTATGATGTGATGGGGTTACTATTTTATAAGTGGGTCAGAGAAGACTTTTGTGAGGAGGTTACATCTGAGCAAGAACTAAATGAAGTGAAGGAGCCAGCCATGGACTTCCATTAATACCTAGAACCCCTGCTGCTGCTACAGAAATTGTATCAGGGTGGTATTTTAGAGTTTGCAGTACCTTTTACATGTGACTAGAGAGGGAAGAGCAAGTACAAAGGCCCTGACATGGTACTACACTTGACCTGTTCAAGGACCCATGAGGGGGCTGGTGTGGCCAGAGTGCAACGAGGAAGGCAGGAATGGTAGGAGATGAGGTCGGAGACTTAGCCTGAAGCTCAATCGTATAGACTCTGCAGCTCAGATTGTCTTAATGTAGGGATGATCTGGAGCCGAGGCCACCCTCCACACACTGGGTACCAGCTGCTCCAGTCAGCCCAGGCTAGAGTTCAGAAGACTATGGCTGAAGACAGGTGGGACTCCTGGGGTGATCTGAAATGTAGGTTGGGTTCTGGATGCAGCCATAGCAACTAGTTCCTACAGAGAACTGGGGTCCAGTTCAAAATCTGAGGTAGGATCCATGATTCAGGAATCCAGGAGGGCATTGGGTGGAAGCAGTCTGAAGCCAGGCCCAGCTCCTGTGGCCCCAGCCAGTGACTGCAGCAGGCCTGTCCTGGGAAACAAAGGGCTTCTTCTACAGCAGCACTATGCATAGGGTCTAGGGACCCTGCCCACTTTGGTCGCTATTGTAGAGCCAAGTAAAGAGAGGAAGAAACTCTTTTCAGAATCACAAGGCACAGTGTGACCCAATCTGACCAAGGAAATCGGGGTGAGAGGGTGGGGCGGGAGAGTTTCTGCTGAGGATCACCCTGCTCCTGGAATTCTAGCCCAAGCTCTGTGCTTCTGACTTCTACCTCTAGCCTCCCAGTCTGTGCTGGCTTTCCAGGAAGGCTTATTTGTATTTCTCCATTCTCCCATCTTAGAGAGGCTCAGCAGATCTGGAACTCAAGTGCCCGAGTTCCTTCTGGAGGCCCAGGGTGCACACAGAAGCCCCAGTTAGGCTCCTGAGGCCTGGGGCCAGTCTATCCCGGTGAACTGCTACCCTGAAGGCAGAGAAGGGTCTCAGGAATTAGGTCAATGAGCATTCTGGACTTCTGTTAATACCTAGTACCCACTGCTGCTGCTACAGAAATTGTAATGGGAGTGGTACTTTAGAGTTTGTAGAACTTTTCCTATGCATTGTAGAAAAAAACAAAACTGAGGTATAATTCATATACCATAAAACGTATCCATTTAAAGTGCACAATTCAGTGGTTTTTTAGTATAGTCTCAAGGTTGTGCAACCATCACTACTAATTCCAGAATATTCTCACCACCACAAAAAGAAAGGCTGCTTACCCTTTAGCAGTCACTCCTCATTCTCCTTTCTCCCCACCCCCTGCAAACCATAAATCTACCCTATGTCTCTCTCTATGGGTTTGCCTGTTCTAAACATTTCATATAAATGGAATCATACAATGTGTGGCCTTTTGTGTCTTGCTTGTAGCATGACTTCATTCCTTTTTATGGCTGAATAATGTCCCATCATATAGATGTACCCTATTTTGTTTATCAGTTTTCATCAGTTGATGAACATTCGGGTTGTTTGCATTTTTTGCTATTATGAATAATGCTGCTGTGAACATTTGTGTACAAATTTTTGTGTAGCCATTTTTCAATTCTCTTGGGTGCATTTGCCAGGTCATATATTAACTCTGTTTAACTTCTTCAGGATCTGCCAAACTGTTTCCCACAATGACTGTGCCATTTTACATTTCCATCAGTATGTATGAGGATTCCAGTTTCCCCACATCCTCACCAACATTTTTCATTGACTGTCTTTTTGATAATAGCTATCCTGGTTGGTGTAAAGTGCTATCTCACTGTGGTTTTGATTTGCATTTCCTTAGTGACTAATGATGTTGAGCATCTTTTTATTTGTTTATTGGCCATTTGTGTATCTTTTTTTGGATAAATGTCTATTCAGATTCTTTGCTCATTATCTAGTTGGGTTATTTGTCTTTTTATTGTTACATTGTAAGAGTTGTTTATATATTCTGGATACCTTATCAGATATATGATTTGCAAATATTTTCACCCATTTTGTGTAAATGTACATTTTGTATACTTTTTACTTTCCTGATAGTGTCCTTTGAAGCATAAAAGTTTTTAATTTTGATTAAGTCCAATTTATCTATTTTTTCTTTTGTTGTTTGAGTTTTTTGGTGTCATATCTAAGAAACCATTGCCTAATCCAAGGTCACAAAGATGTACGTCTATGTTTTCTTCTAAGAGTTTTGTAGTTTTAGCTCTTACATTTATGTCTCTAATTCATTTTGAGTTAATTTTTGTATATGGCATGAGATTGGGGTCCCAATTAGTTCTTTTGCATGTGGATATTTTAGTTATCCCAGCATCATTCGTTGAAGACTATTCTTTCCCCTATTAAGTTGTCTTGACACCTTTGTCAAAATTCAATTGACTCACCTGCACTTTTAAAGATGTTTTTTCCTCACTTGATTGTGAATTAACTTATTGAGATCAAACTTATTCTATGACTTCACATGCCCAGCATATAGCACAGGCCTTGGCACAGATAGATGCATAAGTGTTGACTAGTTGAATTGAATAAGCCTATGAAATAGGCACATCCACACACTCTTTGATCCCCTACTGTGATCAGGGAGCCCATGAGTCGGAGAGAAGTGATTTTTCTCTCTGGCCCCTGCTCTGCAACTGACATTGTTGAGCACGACCGTTTCTACCAACCACATTTCTGATTTATCTTGTAGTTGTGATTCTGTGTCTGCCTCCTGGGGACCCAACAAGCTGGCAAGCCTTAGCTCCTCTTTAGACCTGAGGAATTTACTCTGAAGCTCTGATCCACATCCTCGGTAAGGATGCACAGTGCTGCAGGCTGGTGTGTACATCTCTCTGCAGGTTACTGGGGTGGCCTTTTATGTCCAACCTTGTATGTACACCGATGCTATTCAGCATTCCCAGACCTTACCTTGACAACACAGTACGACAACATTAAAGATGGGCTTGGGAAGTAAAACATGCTCATGTTCCCATTCTTCAGTACAAGTGTTTTCATTCCGGCATGGTTCTTTCTAGTCCTTTGCTGCCTGCAGACATCTTTTCTTGTACTTGCCAGTACAGTGCAACTATGATTTTGTGGCTTAATTTTTTACTTTGTTGTCATAAATATTTTCCATGTCTCTACACGGCCCTCATGTTACACATTTGTAAGAATTCATTGTGTTAATATGCCAATCCCTTCTTGTTGAACATTTGGACTTTCTCCCTCATTGGCTTTTAAGAAATAGATTTAAAGAAACAGAAATGAAAACAAACCATGTCCCACTCACCAGAACCCCAGCTCTCCATTCACATACACCCTGCAAGGCTTAGTGGTTACTGGCTGAATGAACCCCAGATGACTATGGACTGACTAAATGGATTCAGAGAAGAATATGTATGAAAAGTCTGAAACTTTGGTGTCTCCATAAAACATGAGATTAAGCAGTTTACTTGGGTGGCCTAAACTCTTCCAATTCCTGGTAACGTAATCTGGGTCACTGGCGGTTAAGTTAGTGAATCAGGAGACTCTGAACTGCGTGGAAAAAGAGGAAGAAGCCTGGATAGCAAACTGGGTTCAGAAAAGGAGGTGAGGGGAAGGCACCAGCAGTTTTGCTGGGTATCTCAGAGTGACCATTTGGTGCTTTGAAGAAAACCTGAAATGACCCAGAAGTTTCCGCTATGAGTCTAGTCGCATCTTGCATGCAGGATTATCAGCCTCCCCTGTGTTCAGGGCACTGGACGGGGTCCTGAGGCTCAGAAGTCCAGCCAGAAGAACAGATATATACCACCCCTGCTCCCAGGGCATTCTTCTGGAAGCCCAGGGAGCAAAGAACACACACGAAAAGATGCCATTGGCCTGCCAGTGAAACTCACTTGTATATGCCTGTGTTCCCTGTGACTTTATCTGTGCCTCCTCATGTCCCACTAAGCTCTCTCTGAGCTGGGTCTGCAGGGGAGCTGGGGTAGCCCTGAGAGCACCCACTGTGCCCCTGCAATTAAACAAGAATGCTCCGACTTGACAGTTCCACTGTGAAAGTTTTCAAATAGTGTTTGGAATGTTTACATAATTGTTCAAAAGAGGCTTTTTCAATGTACCTGTTTACACTCTTTCCTTTTGGAAATCCTTTCAGCAATCAGGCCGTGGAGGGCTCTCAGCCTGCACTTGCCGCCCTTGATTGCGGAGGGAGGAATGAAAGGCCCGTCAGTGAATCGCTGGGAAAACATTCCCTAACAAACGCCCTGTAATGAGGGGGCGCCGCTTTTGCAGCCGCGGCGGTGGCGGGGGCCGCTGAGAGCGGGGGGCGAGAGCTGGCGGGGGCAGCGGCGAGGACGTGGCTTTGTCGTGGAGCCCTTGGGTGGAGGGAGCCCAGACCCCGTGCCTTTGTGTGCAAATTTCCCACCGGAGCCAAGCAACTTTCCACAATTTAATTAAGTGGCTTTAGAGTCCGGAGTTGGCCTAACAAGCTCCCGTTCATGAATGAAAGATTTGTCCCCAGCAGCGGGGGCCCGGCTGGAGACAAAGTGGGCAGCAGTCTCTGCTGGCTCCGGCCGACTTCGCTGCTCACACGGCCGCCGCCCGCCCGGGGAGCGCGTGGGGACGGCGGCGGCGGCCGGGGGACCGGCGCGGTCCTTCTGGGACTCGTCTCACCTAGCTCGCAGCAAATATGCCATCCATATGCCCAGGATCACAACCGAATCCGCTCCATCGGGCCTGGCGAAGAGGCATTTAAATTGCTAATATTTTACTGGGGAGCGATGACAGCCCTGCCAAGGATCAGCTCTGTAGGATCCACAGAGACAGCCCTGGGGGGTGGGGGGGCTCAGAAGAAGCCGAAGTGAGAAACACTGGAAGCTGCCTGTTAGGAGGCGGGAGAAGTGGGGATCCTTGGCAGAAAGAAGTCACGAGAGACCGAGGCACGATCGCACGCAGGATGGAGCTGGTGGGCCACTCGGGCCCCTTTCTCAGCCATTATTTCTGAAAGGGGCCAGCTGGGGTTTCTACAAAGGCTGCTGTGCTCAAGGGAGACATCCCCCCTTAGCTTAGAAGAAGACAGGTTTTCTAGAAGGAAAAAAAAAAAAAATTAAAGTGCAGGCTGGTTGCAGAGGTGAAATGTTCCTCAGTTATGGCTGTTCAGTATTCCTGCCCTTGGCGGTGGTCTGTCCAGTGGGTTTGGGATAAGGGGTCTTTCATAGGCACTTTCCAGTGGAGGGTTCAGTGTTTTTCTCTGCCTGTATTTTTAGAAAAAATTATGATGACAGTTGTTAGGTCTCAGGCAGGCAGGCAGTACATTCCATTACAAAGTTAGCATGAAATCAATATGTAAATAACCCTTTCTAACTGGCAGCTATTTTTGAAGGCAGAACGCACCTGATGTTGCAGGTTTGTTCCAGTTCATTTTAAATACCTCTCCGTCCTCTGCGTCTGTGAATGTGCTCACAGTCAGAAGACACTTTTCCTCCTTTTCAGTTGATCTTTGCATCATCCTGGATAGTGGTAATGCCACCACGAGCTTTGTCTTCAAACCTCCATCATTTAAAAATCAGATTGACAAGACCTGCTCCAGGCAATGAGTGTTAGTTCCCCTTTGGCGTGATCACTTTTCTAAAGCGTGGGTTGCTCCAGGAAGGGTAAGGGTGGCAGAAGCCTTGGCCATCAACAAAAGGAATTAAAGGAGAGAGAAAGCCCAAGAGGCTGAGCTGAGGGTTGAATCAGAAATTCAGACAGTCGCTGCCAAAATGTGTAGAAGTCATTGCTAGGATAGAAAAGGTCAGAGGATACTAGCCATGGGCAGAGCCAGGTTAGAACAGTGACTGCAGCCCAACGGGAAGAAACAGGTCTTAAGGTACTCCCAAGTGAGTAGGGGTCTGTGACCAAAGTTCTTCGAATAGTCCATCGTTAATAGGGACAGTTTTCATTGTTGTTTGATTTTTAACTAGCTGTGTTATGTGCATCTGCATTAAAACAGAAGTACCTCTAGAATGTTCCATGTCAGGCATGGACAATGCCAGAAAGCTCAGTGTGTGTGCGTGCGTACGCACATGTGTGTATGTGTTTATTTTCTGAATTCAAAGGGGTGATGAAGTTCAAGCTGGGCCTGATAATAGCAATTGCTACAATTTACTATGCAGTACTTTTATATGTAAAATAAAAGTATGTCACTTACTGTTCTATGAGCTTTTACGTGATCTCAGCTTCAGAGTCTTTTTCTTGCAATCGAGCTGAAATCTGCCTTTCGGTGACTTACTCATATACCCCATGGATTTACACCCAGAACAAGGCTTCCTTTTCTATAGAGTATTCCTCAAGGCAGGTAGGTAGCATCTTGCTCTGTCTTTATTGTAGGCTAAATACTTCCCATCCTTCAATGATCAGAGTCCCCTTTCTCCTCCAAGTACACTACACTGGGTCTATTTGTTGCCTTCATGTTCTTGCCATTTGGTAAATCTCTGGAAGGAGACAGGATCTGATATTCCTTTTGAACTTTTTAGTATGGTCTAACTGCAAAAGGAGTGTCTCCCTGCAGGAAAAGAGGCATGTGGGGTGAGGCTTTAACTTCCCTGGCGCATGAAGCTCTTGTCTTTTATTGCATAAGGGTGGGCAGGTGAACTAGGAATTTGACCTGTTCTCTCTGGGCCCAGTAGGCAGAGCTAGGGTCACTGGGAATTGAGAGATATTATGGGAAAGTCATATTTCAGCTTGACATAAAGAAGAAATTTCTAATGAAGAAAAAGTGCACAACAGTGGAGTGACATGCTTTGAGAGGTAGTGAGTGTCTTACAACATGAAGGTGTCGCAGCAAAGGTGGAGAACAGTGGAAGGCACTCATCTACCAAGCAGAGGTTTCCACCAAATGGCTTCTGAGGTGCCTTCCAACTCTGAATGCTGGTCCTTTATTCACTTACACATGCATTGGTGCATGCTAGATGCAGGTGCTTTTCTAGGCTCTGAGGGGATTCACACTAGATATGAATACTGGAAAATGGAATTTTTTAAAAATTAGGATAAAAAACATATAACATAAAGTTTATCATCTTAACCACTTTAAGTATGCAGTTCAGTGTCATTAAGGACATTCACATTGCTGTGAAACCGTCACCACCATCCATACACAGAACTGCCTTCGTCTTGCAAAACTGAAACTCTGTACCCAATTTTAAAAACTCCCCATGCCCCCTTTCCTCCAGACCAGAGCAATCCCTATTCTACTTTCTGTCTCTACAAATTTGACTACTCTAGGTACCTCATATAGTGCATATAGTGGAATCATACAGGATTTGTCTTTTTGTGACTGCCTTATTTCATTTAGCACAATGTCCTCAAAATTCATCCATGTTGTAGTGTGAGTCAGGATTTCCCTCCTTTTTAAGACTGAAAAATGTTTCTTTCTGTGTATATACCACATTTTGCTTATCTATTCATCCATCCGTTCATTGACACTTTGGTTGCTCTACCTTTTGACTATTGGGAATAATGCTGCTATGAACATGGGTGAACAAACATCTGTTTGAGTTCCTGCTTTCAGTTCTTTTGGATATATACAAAGAGGTGGAATTGCTGGACCATACAGTAATTTTACATTTAGTTTTTTGGGAATGGTATATTGTTTTCTGTAGTAGCTGCACTATTTCATATTCCCACCAACAGTGTGTAATTTTTCCACATCCTCGCCAACACTTATTGTCTGTTGTTGTTGTTGTTGTGTTTTTTTAAATAGTAGCCATCCTAACGGATGTAAAGTGGTATCTCATCGTGGCTTTTGATTTGCATTTCCCTAATGATTAGTGATGCTGAGCATCCTTTCATGTGCTTATTGGCCGTTTGTATATGTTTGGAGAAATGTCTATTCAAGTCCTTTGTTCATTTTTCAATCAGGTTTTTGTTGTTGTTGTTGTGATTATTGAATTATTAGAGTCCTTTATATATTCTGGATGCAACCCCTTATCTGATATATAATTTACAAATATATTTTCCCATTCTGTGGGTTGCCTTTTCACTCTGTTGATGGGTCCTTTGATGCTCAGAAGTTTTAGATTTTGATGAAATCCAATTTATTTATTTTTTCTTTCATTGCCTGTGCTTTTGGAGTCAGACCCAAGAAATCATTGCCAAATCTAATGTCATGAAGCTTTCCCTCTGTGTTTTCATCTAAGAGTTTTATAGTTTTAGCTCTTGTATTTAGGTCTTTGATCCATTTTGAGTTAATTTTTGTATATGGTATAAGGTAAAGGTCTAACTTCATTCTTTTGCATGTGGATATCTAATGCAAAATACCCAACACCATTTGTTGAAAAGAGTGTGCTTACCTACTGAATGGTCTTGGCACCCTTGTGAAAAATCATTTGGCCATATGTGTGAGGGTTTATTTCTGGACTGTCTATTCTTTTCTGTTGGTTTGTATGACTGTCTTTATGCCAGTGCCACCCTGTTTTGATTATTGTAGCTAAGTTTTGAGGTCAGGAAAAGTGAGACCTCCAAGTTTGTTCTTTATCTAGATTATTTTTGTTATTTGGGGTCCCTCAACATTCCATATGAATTTTAGGATGAAGTAACTAACATTTATTGTATATGTATTATCTCCTAAGTGTTACTGGTAATGCAAATAGGAGGTAGAGAAGAAGTAAACCTTGTCCTCTTAGAGAGTAGAGTCTTCTAAGAAAAATAAGGTGTAACAAATAAATGTAAAACACAAGTGGATAGGTGCCTTAAACATCTATGTATTATGAAAGTAGGAAAGGGAACCAAAACTGAAGGCAACAGCTCCAGACTACTTCTAAAAAGAAAAGCCATGGTGGAGTCTTTGATTTACGGGTTCTTAAAGTCATCACAGTGTTTGTCTTGACTGTGGGGAAGTGGACCATGCTAAGACAGCCAACTCTTGTCTCTTGGTTCCTCCTTCCTCCTCTTTCCCTCTTTCTGAACCTATAGGTTCATGGATGTCCCTGATGATATTTAATTTATTCAACAAATATTATTGAACACCTACTACATGCTAGACACTGGGATACAGTGAGCAAACAGACCCAGTCCCTGGCCTCGTGGACTTTACAAATGGAGAGAAAGATAGATGCCAGATACTTATATGAGTATAATTAGTTACAAGCTGATAAAGGCAAGGAAGGGAAAGTTCAGGAAACTATGACAACTTCTAACGGGGGTGGGGGGGAACTGACCTAGTTAGGAGAGGAGGTGTCACTTTCCTAAGGGAGTGACATTTTGGGCAGAGATGTGAAAGATTAGCAGGAGTAGCCTCCATGAAAAAGGCTGGAGGGAAGCATTCCAGCAGAGGGGACCACAATGAGCTACAACCTTATAACAGATGAACAAAAACTACTCCTAATACCAAAACAAATAGCCAAGTAAGCACTGCCTTCAAACGGATCTTCTGATTCTAAAAGTTATCCAGAACCCAGGAAAGTTGGGGAATTCACTAACTGAAGTACTCAGAGGTTGCTATATGTGTGATTTAAAAGGAAACATTTGGATGAGTGCCTCAGAAAGGTTTAGACAAAACTGTCCATGGCACCATAGCCTATGTCATTACATGGACTCAAGAACTTGCTGCAAGGAAAACATGACTGGTTTGATGAGTGGTCTTCAGTGTATGAGTTCAGAGTCTTCCTCACCTGAGGAACAGAGTTAGTTGACCCCATGGTCCTTCCAGCTCTATAAGGGTCTCATAGTTTGTGTCTATAACAGTAATCATTAAAAACACTGAGTGTATCAAGAGTTGTTTAAATATCCAAAGCTGTTTTAGCTGTTCTAGCATCCATCATCAGAAGAGTGGATACGGAAAATGTGGTACATCTACACAATGGAATACTACTCAGCTATAAAAACGAATGAAATACTGCCATTTGCAACAACATGGATGGACCTTGAGAGAATTATATTAAGTGAAACAAGTCAGGCACAGAAAGAGAAATACCACATGTTCTCACTTATTGGTGGGAGCTAAAAATTAATATATAAATTCACACACACACACACACACACACAAAACTGGGGGGGGGGGAGAAGATATAACAACCACAATTACTTGAAGTGGATACGACAAGCAAACAGAGAGGACATTGTTGGGAGGGAGGGGGGAAGGGAGAAGGGAGGGAGGTTTTGGTGATGGGGAGCAATAATCAGCCACAATGTATATCGACAAAATAAAATTTAAAAATAAAATAAAATAAAATAAAAAATAAGACAATGACTAAGTTCATTATGGTTGTCAACTTGATGGAATATTATACAGCCATGAAAAATGAAAATTTTGACCAAAATATCTACAGTGTAATAGCAAATGAAAATAGGAACACAAGCAAAATGATATGTGCATTGTGATAACAATGGCATAAAATATGTCTGCATTTGGTTGAGGATTGGAAATATAAATATATAAATGGAGAATGGTTGTTAGCAAGAGATAGTGAGGGGTAAGATTTTATTTTCATAGGTTTTAATGTTATTACTTTTTAGATTTATTTTTCAAAAGATTGGGCTTTTTAAAAATCAAGAATTTTCTTGAAGACAAAGGAATAAATACAAACACAATATTCGTAGGCTTAACCAACAACATTTTGGGACCACTAATGGGAAAAATCATTGTCGATTATGTGACCCAATCATTAGGTTGAGAAAGGTTGTAATAACTAGAATATTTGTAAGAATCAAACATGCTAATATTTCCTCTGGGAGCTGGAAAGTCTAAATAGTGTTATGATAGTGCACAGTAGTGCCAATCCTATAAATTTTGGTTACAGTTGGTTTTCTTTATACTTAAAATTATTTCCTATAATTAAAAATTTTTTTTTTTTACATTTAATTTTGTTGATATACATTGTGGCTGGTTATTGTTGCCCATCACCAAAACCTCCCTCCCTTCTCCCTCCCCCCCCCACCAATGTCCCCTCTGTTTGCTTGTCGTATCAACTTCAAGTAATTGTGGTTGTTATATTTTCTCCCCCCCCCCCCCGGTTTTTGTGTGTGTGTGTGTGTGAATTTATATATTAATTTTTAGCTCCCACCAATAAGTGAGAACATGTGGTATTTCTCTTTCTGTGCCTGACTTGTTTCACTTAATATACTTCTCTCAAGGTCCAACCATGTTGTTTCAAATGGCAGTATTTCATTCGTTTTTATAGCTGAGTAGTATTCCATTGTGTAGATGTACCACATTTTCCGTATCCACTCATCTGATGATGGACATTTGGGCTGGTTCCAACTCTTGGCTATTGTAGAGTGCTGCGATGAACATTGGGGAACAGGTATACCTTCGACTTGATGATTTCCATTCCTCTGGGTATATTCCCAGCAGCGGGATAGCTGGGTCGTATGGTAGATCTATCTGCAATTGTTTGAGGAACCTCCATACCATTTTCCATAGAGGCTGCACCATTTTGCAGTCCCACTAACAATGTATGAGAGTTCCTTTTTCTCCGCAACCTTGCCAGCATTTATTGTTCAGAGTCTTTTGGGTTTTAGCCATCCTAACTGGGGTTAGATGGTATCTCAGTGTGGTTTTGATTTGCATTTCCTGGATGCTGAGTGATGTGGAGCATTTTTTCATATGTCTGTTGGTCATTTGTATATCTTCCTTAGAGAAATGCCTACTTAGCTCTTTTGCCCATTTTTTAATTGGGTTGCTTGTTTCTTTCTTGTAAAGTTGTTTGAGTTCCGTATATATTCTGGATATTAATCCTTTGTCAGATGTATATTTTGCAAATATTTTCTCCCACTCTGTTGGTTGTCTTTTAACTCTGTTAATTGTTTCTTTTGCTGTGCAGAAGCTTTTTAGTTTGATATAATCCCATTTGTTTATTTTTCCTTTGGTTGCCCGTGCTTTTGGGGTCGTATTCATGAAGTCTGTGCCCAGTCCTATTTCCTGAAGTGTTTCTCCTATGTTTTCTTTAAGAAGTTTTATTGTTTCAGGGTGTATATTTAAATCCTTAATCCATTTTGAGTTGATTTTAGTATATGGTGAGAGGTATGGATCTAGTTTCATTCTCCTGCATATGGATATCCAGTTATCCCAGCACCATTTGCTGAAGAGATAGTCCCTTCCCCAGTGAATAGGCTTGGTGCCTTTGTCAAAGATCAGATGGCAGTAAGTGTGTGGGTTGATTTCTGGATTCTCTATTCTATTCCATTGATCAGTGCGTCTGTTTTTATGCCAGTACCATACTGTTTTGGTTATTATAGCTTTGTAGTATAGCTTAAAGTTGGGTAGTGTTATGCCTCCAGCTTTATTTTTTTTGCTCAGCATTGCTTTGGCTATGTGGTCTTTTATTATTCCATATAAATGTCTGGATAGTTCTTTCCATTTCTGAGAGAAATGTCTTTGGAATTTTGATGGGGATTGCATTGAATTTGTATATCACTTTCGGTAGTATGGACATTTTCACTATGTTGATTCTTCCAATCCAAGAGCATGGGATATCTTTCCATCTTCTTGTATCCTCTCTAATTTCTCTCAGCAGTGGTTTGTAGTTCTCTTTATAGAGATTTTCCACCTCCTTGGTTAACTCAATTCCTAAGTATTTTATTTTTTGGGTGGCTATTGTAAATGGGCAGGCTTTCTTGATTTCTCATTCTGCATGTTCACTATTGGAGAAAAGAAATGCTACTGATTTTTGTGTGTTGATTTTGTATCCTGCTACTGTGCTGAAATCATTTGTCAATTCCAAGAGTTTTTTTGTAGAGGTTTTAGGCTGTTCAATATATAGGATCAAAAAAAATTTTTTTAAATTTTAGTTGTGATAAAATACACATAGCATAAAATTTACTGTTTACCATTTTTAAATGTAAAGTTCGGTACTGTTAAGTATATTCACATTGTTGTGCAGCGGATCTCCTGAACTTTTAGAAGTGCTATGAAGGCAATAAAACAGGGTCACATAACACTGTGAGTGGAAAGCTTGTTACTTTAGATTTGCAGATCAAGGAGGGGGTCTATCTGAGAAGGTAACGTGTGAGCTGATACTGGAAATAACCAACGATATGAATAACTGGGGCAGAACATTCTAAGGCAAATGCTGTACATCTCTTGTAGCATAAGGAAGAACAGATTCAAGGACCAGCAAGGTTGGGTATGGCTGGAGTGTAGTAAAATAAGAGGAAGAGTGGTATGTAATGAGGTTGAGGACACAGGCAGGGGCCAGCTACAAGGAGCACTGCATGCCATGGTCAGGAATATTTTACAGTTGTCCCTAGGTATCAGCAGACACTAAAATCCATGGATGCTCAATCCCTTATATAAAATGGCATAGTATTTGCATATAACCTATGCACATCCTCCCATATACTTTAAATCATCTCCAGATTCTTTATAATACCCAAAGCAATGTAAATGCTATGTAAATAGTTGTTATACAGTTCTGGTTTTTCAGATTTGTATTATTTTTTTATTGCTGTGCCGTTATTTTTTATTGGTTTTTCTTCCCCCCGATTATTTTCAGTGTAAGGTTGGTTGAATCTGAAGACACAGAACTGGCAGATACAGAGGGTTGACTGTGTTCTAAAGACAATGGAAATCACTGGCAGGGGGTGGGGTGGGGTTTAAGCAGGACAATCACGCTCTCCAACTTGTATCTTAAAAAGACATGCCCAGAGCCTTGTAGTGAGCCAGTGGTTGAGGGGCAAGAGAAGGAGCAGATCTTGTGCCTGATCAAAGACATGAATTAAAGTTGGGAGTATGATGAGATTAAGAGTAACTCCAATCAAGTTATTTTATGAATGTCCTCTTTTCTCTCTCTGTCTCCCTCTTCTTTCCTCCTTTCTGAGCCCAACAACCCCTAGGGCAGAGGTTCTTTTTTTCTTTTTTTGTTTTGTTTTTGGCAGCTGGCTGGTACAGGGATCGAACCCCAGATCTTGGTGTTATCAACACCATGCTCTAACCAATTGAACCAACGAACCAGCCTCCTAAGGCAGGGGTTCTTAACCTAGAGGTTACATCACAGTCACCTGGGAACTGTCTGCAAGAATAGTGCCCAGTCTCACGAGGGGAGATCCTTCCTGGGTGGTCTGGGGAGAAGTCCGACCATACTTGTTTGTTTAATCTGCACAGGTGATTGTGTTGTGCACTGAAAAAAGTCCCAAACAGAAAAAAGTGGTGATGGGGTGGGGTGTTGTATAGAAGTAGGGAAGGGAGGAGCAAGCCCACTCTTTCACCCTAGGGGCTTCTCAGTACAGTGGAGGAGACCAGATGCTGTACACAATTAATTGTGATACTAAATATAAAGAGATCAGTGCAGTGCTGGAGTGGAAGACAGCTACAAAGGGCTCCTGGTGTGCAGGGAGGGGGGTGATCCTTGAGAGTGGGGAGGGGAGATCCTGATCATGTGGATTTTAGCCCCAGAGCTTTGTTAAAGACAATTGGTGGAATCACATCACCCCCTCAACTGGCTGTCTCAGGAATGATTGAATGCCCGTGTCCCCCTTGCCTCCCTGCAAGCCGTAGATTCAGAGAAAGAGTAGGAGAAAGCCTTGGGAGAGCAGCAGGGCTGTCCCCGAGGCTGGAGGAGGGAAGGTGGGAGACAGGGAAAGCTTTGAAGTGGGATTTCACTCATTCAGACTGCCCCATCCCCACCCCCACCCACCCCCTGCCCCACCCGCGCCCGTCCAGATTCCCAAATATGTTTTCTCGCTCAGTCATCTTTTCTCTGGGTAAACAGTCATCAGTACAATAAAATAGGAACAGTGCTCTGGATTTGTCGGCAAGCTAAAAAAACAAAAACAAAACCCCTCATTTCTCAGGAACCCATTTGCCATTTTGATCCTCAGCAGCACAGCCACCAGAGTGGGGAATTTGGAAGCACACAGAGGATCTGGGTTCTTCTCATAGAACTTTCTTTGCGTGTTAAAGAACAGGCAGTAGCATTTAGGTTGGGAAGGAAGAGATATAGAAGTGAGAAACTTGTGGGTTCTATATATCTGCACTGCTTCTCCAGTTTCTAAAAACACACAGTAAATTTACAAACAGATCAACTAAGGAGTAAGTATTTGCCTTACAAAGGGTTCCCGAAGGGTTTCCTTACATTGCAAGTTCTCCCTGGTGCCTTCATTATTGAGAATCATTAAGTGGGAAAGATGGACTTGCTATTAGGACAGCTGGCAGGCACTCATCCCAGGACCACCTCTGTGCTGTTTCCATGAGCTGTGTGGAATATGGGTCGTCTGGTTAAGTTCCTACTTTCTCTGAGCTATTTCTCAGCACCCTACTACTACTGTTGGCCTCCTCATTTGGCCTCTGCATCTTGTGGAAGACGCCAAAGCACTTGACATTTAAAATTTATCAGCAAAGTTAAAAAAAAAATCTAACATGAATTAAACGGGATTTTAAATCTCCTCCACTGTTGCCATCAGTATAATCACTAACAGAATGAAATCAGAATCAGTGGAGGAAAATATTAATCATGCATTTGCATCTATTAAATATAATGCAAAAGAGAGCAGGTTGCATGCTCCTAGGTGATTTTGTAACATTTGTGAGGCAGGCAGCTGTGCGTCACTGGGAGAGAAAGGTGACGCTCCAGGATGTCTGCCGTCTTCCCAACAGCATCCAGCTCTGTGCCAGCACAGCATGCAGAGGCCCAACCTGCTTAAGGGTAATGAGGCAGAGAACTGGTAAGGAAATCCCTTCCTGCCCAGATCCCTGTGACTTGGTTTGTATCATACAGGAAATTGCAGGAGATTTTGGAATGCTAGTCTTTGACTGCTTTAAAAGGGGGTGTATGTGCAGAGCAGCTCCCCCTGGGCTGGGAATTCATCTCTGAACTGATGAAATTAATCCACTGCTGGGGACCAAGTCAGATAACAGCTGGAGGCCGGGAGTGGGGTTGAGAGTAGGTCTTTGGGCATCCTTACTTCAGCAGGACTGGTCCTAGTGGTTAAGAACATGAACATTGTGTTGAAACAGACCTGCCCCTTATCAGCTGTGAGACTTTGGAAAAGTTATTAAACTCAGGTTCAGTTTTCTCATCACTAAAATAGGGGTAACAAGAGTTGCTGTGAGAATTAAATGGGATAATGAATGTAAAGCACTTAGCTCAATGCCCTGTTCTTAGCGAGCACTTAATAAACTTAAAAAAAAATAGTCTCCACACAGTTCATGTCTGGATAACACATTGTCCTGGCCACCTTTTCCACACCTGTGATTCCAACTTGTAATGGCCTGAAAATCTTTATCTCTGGATACTCTAGAACCAACTGCATTCTAAACAGGACTTGGGGCACCTCCATCTTACCAAGTGTGCAAAAGAACTTTTCATCTCCCCACAAACCCAATCCTCCTTCTCTAGTCCATAACAAGTAAAGGGCACTGCTCTTCTCCCAGTAACTCAAGGTAGGCAACTGGAGGTCAGTCTCATCTCCTCTCTTCCCTCCATCCCCCAAATTGGATTAGGTTCCGTGGCCTGTCAGTTCTACCTGCTAAGTAGCTCTCAAGTCCGTTTCTTCCTCTTGGCAACTGCTTTCTAGCCTACAGCTGGAGCATTTCCAGACTCATCCCCTCAAATTCCCACAGAGGGATATCCTTAAGCAATCCACCAGACCATTTCTCTCCTGCTTACAACTCTTCAGTGCTGCCCATGATTTAGAGTGAAATCTCATCTCATTGGCTTGGGTACAAGACCCTTCATGGCTTGTCCCCTTCTACCCATCCAGCCCCATCTGCTGCTGATTTCCCCTTCCCAGGCCTCCAGCCCTGGGACCCTAGATTCTGCTGGGGGAATAAAGGCATGAGTCTAGCCTTGTTTTATAAAAGTTGAGTAAAAAGGTGAGACTTTCCCTGCCAGATATTTTTAAAATTTTTGAAAGTGGAACAATGTATTCATTTATTTTCTCATTATTTCAATGAATATCTGGGTACTTACCATGTGCCAGACACTGTTCTAACACTGTGAATACAATGATGGTATAAAATAACACCCTTTCCTCATGAAGTTGTACTACTGCTGCAGGAGCCCATAAACGGATCAATGAAACTGAATAGAAAATCCAGACAAGGGCTCGACTATATGAAAAATCAGATTGTTATAAAAATGACATTTAAAAACAGTGAAGAAACGTGGATGATTCAGTATCTGATATTAGGATAACTGGCTTGATATTTGAGAAAATTGGATCCCTATCTCACACCATATACAGTTGTCTCTCAGTGTCTACAGAGGATTGGTTCCAGGACCTCCTGCAGATAACAAAATCCACAGATGCTCAATCCCATATATAAAATGGCATAGTATTTGCATATAATCTACACATATCCTGTATACTTTAAATCATGCCTAGGTTACTTATAATACCTAATACAACATAAATGATATGTAAATAGTTGTTGTATTGTTTTTTGTATTATTTTAAATTATCATATTGTTATTTTTATTATTATCATTAGTATTATTATTTAAAATTTTTGATTAGTGGTTGGTTGAATCCATGGATACAGAACCCAAGGATACAAAGAGCCAACTGTACCAATAAATTTCTAAATGGATTAAAGGTCTAAATGTCAAAATTAGGTCTCTGTCTTTGGCCCCATAAATTATAGTCAACTCCTAATTTTTGTTCTTGTCCTCTTTCCACACCAGTGGTCACAAACTCAGACGGATGCTGACAAGGACCAGGCAAATCATTTCAATAAACAAAATAATCTGACAGGGACTGGGTAACCTGAAAAGCATTTACTCCAAGGCAAACATCTAATACTCACAATCACAATCATAATCACAGTAGCAGCAGCTAACATTGGTAGAGCTAGTGTCTATGTCCTTTCTGTGCTGCTATAACAGAAAACCTGAGACTGGGTAATTCATAAAGAGCAGAAGTTTATTTCTCACCGTTCCGGAGGAAGCTGGGAAGTCTAAGATCAAGGCACTGGAATCTGGTGAGGGCTGTTCTCTGCTTCCAAAATAGCACCTTGAACACTAGGTCCTTTGGAAGGGAGGAATGCTGTCCTCACATGGCAGGAGATGGAAGGGTAAGAGCGAGAAACTTCAAGAGCCCTCACGACCTAAACACCTCCCAAAAGGCCCCACATCCCAACACTGTTGCATTGGGGATTAAGATTCATTAAGATGAATTTTTGGAGGGGATGAAAACATTCAAACTATAGCAGCCAGGCACTTTTAAAATTACTGTATGTGAATTTACTAACCAAATCCTTAAAACAACCCTATGTGATATGTACCATTATTATAGATTAAAAAGCTGAGGCACAGAGAAAGTAAGTAACTTGCTCAAAGCACATATTTAATAAATGTCGAGCAGGATCTGGAATCCAAGTACTCTGACCTGAACTCTTAACCCCTATATTTCAGCCAGTTATTAGGCCAAACACATCATGTGAATAGGCTGGACAGTCTATGGGTTGTCAGTTTTTGACCCGAGTGCTGGATTCTTTCAGAAGGCTCACCCCACTCTTGCAGTTCAACTACCTCCTCTCTGCTGACAGCTCTACAGTTCTGTCTTGAACTCAACCTACAGTTGTTTCCTGAGGCCCACATTTTTTTAGCTTTCTCTGGATGCCACCTGGATTTTCTCCAGGCCCCTCACACTTCATGGGTGTGAGCTGACTTCCTTTTCACTCCCGTCAAAACTGTTCCTTCCTCTTAACTCACCCCCATGCCCTCTGTCTTTCTTCCAGTCTTTCCCAAATTCATCCTCCCAGGGGCCCATGCTGACCTCCTTATGTGAAATTACAACCCTTTCTCCATGCACACCCATTCACACATTTTTGCCAAAATTTCTATTCCTCTTCCTTTCCTGGTTAATTTTTCTCCATACTACTTATTGCCATCTAACATATCATGTATTTGACTTATTTAATTGTTTGTTGTCTACCACCCTTCACTAAAATGTAAGCTACCTGTGGAAATGGTTTTTTTCCCCTTATTATATCATCAGTGCCTGGAACAGTGCCTGGTATAGAAGACTTCCATTGAAAGATGGAATAAATTAATGAATGGATTGTGGTTCCTTCTTGTACAACAACACAATTTCCTTGAGGTCTTGTATTTAATTTTTTAAAGGAATCCAATTTTGCGTACTACTGTATAATGTATCTAATTTTATTTTAATGTTAAAAGAGGTTTTATATCATTCCCCCTGCTTCCTGGACAAATCTTCAAGTGAAATCGGTGCTCCAGGTTGGTGTTCCATCTATCTGGTGGCTTCCTGTGTACCCAGCACACCCTCACATCCCTCCACTCCCAGCTCTTTGTCTTGCCCTCGCCTTGCCTTTCCCAACAGCGAATAAAGAGACCCGCTGTTCCAGTGAAGGCCTCAGGGTGTGAGCTGCCTGCAAGTTCAGAAGCAGCTGACAGTATGAGAGACTGAATGCTTGAAGCCAAGGGCATTCCAGGCTTCACGGGTAGGCATCCTGAGGTTGGAGCAAGAGAAGAGATGATCCTTTCTATTTTTCAAAGATTGAACCATTTTTTTCTTTTCCTTTTAAATTATTTTTTCCTACCTGTCTTTAAAAACAAACTCTTTGTTTATTTTTTCATTCTTTTACTTTCTCTCCCATTTTACAATTCTTTCATTCATTAATTTATTTAATAAATATGCATTGAGTGTCTTCAAGGTTCCAGGCAGTAGGTTGAGCTCTGGAAATAATACAGTGAACATAATAGGCAGTATCCCTGCCATCTAGGAGCTCCCAGTCTTGTGCGGTATGCACAAGAAAAGATTATGCAATCTGGGGTGATGATTGCTAGGTTAATATCTGGCAGGATGCTAGGACAATGGCCACAAGAGCACCTAACCCAGATTCTGGAATTCAAGGGGGACTCCCCAAAGGAAGTGATGCTTAGGCTGATACCCAAAGGATGAGCACAAGCTCCTGGCCTGGTGCCTGCATCCTATCAGAGTGCAGACCAAAGTGAGTAAGGCTGGGAAGCCAGGGTGTGTGTGTGTGTGTGTGTGTGTGTGTGTGTGTGTGTGTGTGTGTGTCTGTGTGTGTCTCTGTGTGTGTCTCTGTGTGTGTGTGTGTCTGTGTGTAGAAACCATGCTGTGCAGGTTGGATTTTGGAACTGGGGATTTTTCCCCCTGAGGACAAGCAAGCTCCCTCAGGTATTCGAAAGATTGACACATAGAAAATGGATTTGGCTTTATTCTCAGTGGCTCCAGAAGGCAGGGTGATAGCACTCAGTGGGTATTATCTGCAGGTGGAGCTTTCAAACAGAACTGTTCCAAAACACAGTGGCCTCCAAGGGAGCTTGTGAGTGCCTTCCCACTGGAGATGCCAGGAAGGAGCTGAAAGACATGTTACTGCGCTTCTTGCTGGGGAATTGGGCTGGAAGATCTTTGGTGGCTCTTCCCACCAGAGGTTCTGTGACTCTGAGCCATCGCCCTTCAGGAGGGGTCTCAATGAGGAGAGCCTGGGACATGTTTGGACTCTGCCTTGCTCTTGGCTAGTGGAGAGAAGTATCAGACCTGAGCCCTGACCCTGGGGAGCTCATACACCGGTCACAGAGAGAAGCACATGCAAGGCTTTAGGTAACTCACAGGTGGATTTATGGAAGAGGTGAATTTAGGTGCGAAGGAATTTGGATAAGTGAACAATGTGAGAGTCCCAGAGCACTGGGGGATATGATGAGGTGGACTGAAGAGCTGTCTGGAGTTTATGAGCTTGGGTTCAAATCCCAATTGTGCCACAGACTCATGGCGTGGCGTGACTTCAGACCTTCTCTCTTTGAGCCTTCGTTCACTCCTCTGTGAAATTAAAGGCCACATGTAAATGCTAGCATTGCAATTTCCATGTTGAGCATCCTGCAGTGACCATTTCAATAGCTCATAGCTCAAAACATTTTTTTTAAAAAAAAGGAGTGTTCTCTCATTCCCTCAACAAGTGCTTGCTGAGCCCACCCATCGGCTCAGCCACTGGAGAAGTCAGAGGCAAACACGAAGACGACCGAGACCATCCATAAGAAGACATGGATGCACGGTTGTTCATTGCAGCCTTGTTTGCAATACTGAAAAAAAAAAGCGGAAGTAATTAACAACCCATAAGTAATGAAAGCACCAAATAAATATGGCTTTATTCATCTGATAGATTACTCATCAATTAAAAGGAATAAGCTAGATCTCTAATAATAATAATAAGCTAGATACCAAATGGATAGATCTCAAAAACAAAACAAAACATTGAGTGAGAAAGGCAAGATGCAGCACAATGCATGTTTTATGATGCCATTTGTAGAGGATCTTGTCACCTCCCTAGCATCCATTCCCCCTTCTCTTGATACGGTTTTGTGCAGGTATCCACAGCAACCTGTGCAGCCTCTGTGCTTTGGGGGAGGCTGGCTCTACCCTCCTCTCACTGTGGGAACATGTCCCAGGCCAAAGCTGACCATATAAGCCCACCCCACAGCCATAATGCCCAGTTCAGGGATGCATGAACCATTTTCGGCCATGAGAAGTGAGAAGAAGTGTGTTGGGGCTTCTGGGGAAGAAGCTTCCTCTCTTCTTCAAGCCCTTTCTGAATGGCTTCTCTCTTCCTGGATGCAGACAAGGCCTGTGGTCCTGAAGCTGTTGGCAGCCTTCTTGCAACCATGAGGAGGAGCTGGCCCTCGGATGACAATGACACCATGAGAAGAAGAGCCAGGAGACCAAAGAAAGTGGGTCTGTGGTGACATTGTTGAGCCGATAAATCAGATCAGCCTTGACCTCTTTCTTGCCACTGAACTTTTCAGTTATGGGAGCTAATGAATCCTCCTCAAAGTTTGTCAATTGCAGTTGGGCTTTCTGTATTTGTAACTCAAAGGGTCCTAACCACTACGTTATTTACATGCATTAAAGAGCATATACAAATTACTATATATTTTTCATTGGTTCATACATATGGAAGTAAAAGTACAAAGCACGGACTGAAAGCCTATACGAGGGTACTTCACAAAGTTTGTGGAAAGAGTCATGCTCTCTTCTATTTTTTATGAACTTTGTGAAATACCTTTGTATACTCAATTCATGATATGGTTGCCTGTGTTGGAGGGTAGAGGAGGAGCACTGAGAAATAGGCCCGGGGATGGAAAGCAAGTAACAGCTAGCATTTATTGAGCACTTACTGTATACCAGGCAGGCGCCATTCTAAGATTTTTATATGCATTGACTCACTGAATCTTCATGACAGCATTCCATAATTTTCACAGAAGTGGAAACTGAGGCACAGAAGGGTTAAGTAACTTGTCCACGGTCAACTGGCTAATAAGTGGCAGAACTGGGATAAGTAGCAGAGAGTCTGGCTCCATAGTCACTTATTATTAGCTTTATGTTCTCTTAATAGCTATGCTGAGGTGACATCAACTTTATCTATAATGTTTTTGGTTTGTTGTTTTTTTTTAACTGAAGCAAATGTGATAAAAATTTAGCCATCTTTTCTTCTAGTGGGAGGTACACATGTGAAGGTTTTATTATTCCCTGTCTTTTTGTGTGATTTTTCACATTTCTTAGGAAAAATCAATCTGGAGATGGCTCCTGCTTTCAGGAGTTCAGTCCACTGGACACAATGGCTGCAGATGTGATGTTGAGACAGCGCTGCTGGTGTTCAGTCGGGGAGAGGCCACACCTCGCTTGGGGGAACATGGGAGGCTTTGTAGCAGCCATAGCACTGGAGGCTGGACCTGGACATGAAGTCCAGACAAAGTCTGGGCATGCCGTGTGAGGGCAAGCCAGCCAGGGACTGGGCAGGGACTGGGAAAGGGCACAGGTCAGAGGATCCTCGTTCAGTTGGAGCTGAGCACACAGCATGTGGGCAGTGAGAGAGAATGTTACTAGAAATCAGCTGAAGCCACACAGTGGTGGGGCTTGTGCAGGCTTTTGTCCGTCGGGTGGTTGGTGCCTCTGGTGCTTGCCTCCTCCCCATCCTTGCCATCTCACGAGGTGCCCATCTGGCTGTTTGTGCTGCTTCTCCAGATGTTCACGAACTCCGGCTGTGAATTATCTGCTGACCCAGCAGTAGCCCCTTCCCAAGCACCCCGGGTGCTTTCAGTGTAAACATACAGCCACATTTAAACTGGTGAGACCTTGTCTGCCTGGGAAGCCGTATTTGGCTGATCTGCGTGGACTCTATTCTGGGAGCCGAGCCTGCTCAGGGTCACCTGCACAGAAGCCGGTGAGATGTCCTGGGGCCATCCACAATGGCTCCTGACAGCCGTGGGAGGGACACAGATGCGGGCTAGAGTGTAATTAGTGCCAGGAATGCAGCTCTCTGATCACTTGCGCTCAAGAACGTGCCTCTCTGGCTGAGAGGCAGATAATGGACAATCACAGAAGATCCTTGATTATGGCTTGATTGAGCTTATGGGAGCTCCAGACAGCTAATCCAATTGTGGCTTCCAAACTGTTCAGTGGAGGGCATTTTCATATGGACAGGGAATTAAATAAAGCTGTCCTGAACACTTTGCTAAGCTTATGCCTTCACTGTCTGGCCGGATACAATCTTCTGCTTCAAGTGACCTCAACAGAGACTACAGGGAGTGGTCATGACCCAAGACAAGAAGGCCAGCTTCCTCCTTAATTACTGTCACATCTCCCTTTAGGGCTCTTGACCTGCCTGGCATTAGCTTTTTGCTCCCTTTCCTGGAGCCAGAGATCCACTCCCTGCCCCCAGCCCCCAGTCGGCACCACAGCTCCTGGCCTTGGGCTTTTCCAGAAGCCTTGACTTTCAGTAAGCAGAGGGTTGTGCTAGACACACTTTCCACAGAGAGATGATTCACTGTTCTGGTGGAAACAATCCAGGGAGAAGCAGGGGGTAAAGCACAGTCTTGGGTCAGGGCCTCTGGGGGTCACCCCGGGTCTGCCCTGACCTGTGCTTGTCCAAATTCTTCCCCTTTATGGACCTCAGGAGCTCCTCTACAACAGAAGGGGGTGGGCTAGATGATTTCTAAAGTCAAGGGATTAAACCAATTATCCTCATCTATGAAAGCAGTAATGTAAGTGGAACAGGATGCTGAACTGACTTTCCTGTTACCTTTAAATGTTGGCCAAAGCACCAAAGATGGAAACAGTTGCTGCCAGATCTCCACTATGGGGCCTACAGAAAGGGGGCTGAGCTGGCCCTAGTCTTTTTCCTGTCGTCCTTCATCACCCCATATAGAAAGAAGAACTAGAGGGCTCATTGAAGGAATCTGGAGGAGTAGTGAGCTGTTGGCTTAGCGAGGAGACCCGTGTCTTCTCCCTCATTGCCCCATGGTAAAGATAAGGGGAGAAGGTGTCCCCCTACCTTAGGCCACGTGGTAGTGCTTCCAAGAGAATTACTCAAAGCCCGGGATGCCGGCAAATGTGCAAACGAGCACTCTTAAGCTGGATAACTGCTGAGCTGCTGCAGAAACTTCCCAGCTTACTCAGTGATGCCCGGGAATGGAGCATAGTGGGAAAGCTCTTGGAGAGCTTGTTTCTACATTTGTGTCCCCTGGGATGCACGTGAATGTAGAAACTGGTGCCTGGACAATTCTGAAGGCAAGTGGTGGTTGGAGTCATTTGCAACTGTGAGGCCAACATCACTGTGGAATGTGGCAGGATGCATGAGTGTCTTGTGAGGGAATTGGATGCTGTGGAGGACAGGTGGGCTTAGGTGGCAAAGACACTCTACCTTCCAGGCAAGGGGACTCCATCCATGGAGGTTCTGGAGTGGGAGCAGGATTTCAAGAGGTCAACTAGAGGACACATTCCTCATGTCAGCAGACTGTTCAGGGTGGAGGTCCCAGAAGAAACCTCCCAAGGAGAGAACCAGCCATTTGAAGGGCCGTCACAGCAAGAACATCAATGCCAACCAGTGCTGGCCAAGAGAGAACTAAAGGACCAGTTAAATGAAAGATAGGACTTTTACTCTTTCCTTCTAACCCCCACTCCACCTGCCTGGATTCCAGAAGCCAAGAGCAGTAGAGGGATGAACAAGAGCAAGGGAGAATGAGGAGTGAAAGAGCAGGACACACGCCCTTCTCCATATTCGGTGGACCACATACCCTTCTCAGACCCAGGGTGAGTCCTGAGCTTGGCCAAGAGAAGTGGCTTCGAGTCCTATGCAATATTAACCTTTCAGTTTTAGCAGTTTTTCTCTAAATACTGTTTTGGGGGCAGTTCTGATTTGGATAGCTTTGGACTTTTTAATATCTGAAATAAGTCTTGACTATCAACAAAGAATGTTCCTATGGTGCAAGTGAGAAGAAAGCTCTGAGTTCTGCCTAAGATGGCATCAGGGAACAGGGAGGGGAAATCAGAGCATGACTGAAGGCAGTGATTGGAGAAAAATACAGCCATTTCCTGTTTATATGCTATCAAATTCAGACTGTTTCAACATGCTATTTCCATAACTAATTCTTCGGTTCGATCTGTCACCACATGCAGTTTGGTTTAGTATTGGAAATGAAAAGGTAAAATGCACCGGATTCACACCTTAACCTGGGCAAACACTGTCTCAAAGGTGCAGACCACATTTCCTGGGCCCCCAGTCAACCTCCCCTGGCTTTGAGAGTCAGAGGCCTCTGTTCTTGCTCCCACAGTACATTGTGTGCCATCTTCTATCTCAGTGCTTCCTCAACTGGATTGCATTTGTGTATCTGGTCTATGTTCCTGTGGATACTGTGCTTTCTAAGAGCAGAGGATGCATTGCTAATGTCCAGGGTAGCTTTCAGCACATGCAGCTGACAAATCTGTCTCTGCTGTGATCTTGCCTCCCTGCCCAGTCTGGAGTCACAGCATCAGTTTTCTCATCTGTAAAATGGTGCATCTAGCTGGATGATTTCAAAGGCCCTGCTAGGTCCAGAAACCTTGGACTAACAACACAGGGTTCTTTATTTATTCCCACCCTAGGAAAAATTCTGACAACCAGCTCTTCAGTGCTGACTGCTGGATTTCTTTGAGGAAAAGGCCTAATGTGGCAGCAAGGACAACTCACCTTTGTGCTGGCCACATATTGTGGAATCTGTTTTATCTTGGGATACAGCAGGACATACGTAGAGTCACTGTAGCAGGACTGACTGACTGGGAAAGGCTGGGAAGGAGAATCTGAGTAGCCACCCTTCCCTCTACCCCATCTGGGCCATTTTGCAGGTGGAGGGAGGATTGTGGACACCTGGCAATGTCTCTGTCTCTGAATCATTGGGACCACAGTCCCTGGAAGAGAGAGAAATGGTAAAAATGAGCTGGACCCAAGTCTAAGAGGTTTTGTGGTAGCAGACAGGACTACATAGAATTAGAAACTGAAGGCCCCGGAAGCGAGGCATCAGCCCAGCTGAAAACAGGGAAACAAGGTCAAAGTCTGACAGTAACAATGATGTTGGTGCTAAGTCCCAAGAGTTGGCTAGAGTTTCTTAAGTGCCTACTGCCCAAGCTCAGGATAAGACCTCTCAAAGGGAGGCAGGATGCTGAGGGTACAAGTGAGAGTGAACAGGGCCCTAAAAATACACGGAGGGGTGGGGGCTGGGCTTGCCAGTGGCTTGCAAGTGGCTTCTCAGCCTTTCCTGTTGCTCAGCTGTTTGTGCTCCACTTGTAAGGGGTAAACACTGTGGCATGTACGTTTTGTACACAAGAGCACAGAGCTTGTGCAAGGGAATGAGCAGTGATTGCTACAAGCATCAGGTCTGAATTTTTTGCAAGATGTTGGGGTACACTGGGCTGCTCAGTTATGCTGCTGGAGCCTCATGAAGTCAGAAAAAGGCCAGATAGAGGGGTTTCGTGAGCCTCTAAGCCATGATATTCTCTCTCTCTCTCTCTCTCTCTCTCTCTCTCTCTCTCACACACACACACACACACACACCAGTCTTCCTTACAGACATACACCAAACTTATACAATTGTATATGGAAATTTATATGGAATTTTTATCATTATAGTCATGGAAACTGATTATTTCTGAGTGCCAGGACTTCCTGTCCCTCCTTCTCTTTATACACAGTCAGGATATTTGCCACCAGCAGCACCATCCAGAAGGACCTCTGCCCCCTGGGGGCCTTTCAGTGCAGAGGGTGTGAGAACTGGCATGCGAGCGCTCTTGGTCTGGGGGGCTGGAGTGTGAATGGGGGAGATGGGAGGGAGGAAGAGCAAAGCTGCCGCAATGACCCCAGCCATCGACCTGGGACTGTTTGACTTGCATGAGGTGTGACTTTGCAGAGAGATTCAAACCCCAGCTAGCAGGACAGCTGGCTCCAGTCCTTCCCACGCGGTGATGACTCAGGCAGGCCAACCCCTCTGGAGGCAGCTTTTCCATGGCTTGTTAAAAAAATGCTGCATTCCTAGTCTGATTTCTTTGGGGTCTAACCAAAGTCCTCTCAGGAATGAACTAGTGATTCTAATTCAGGTTTCTTCAGTGTCTTGGTTTATCCTGGTGACAGGAGGTAGCTGTTTCAGGGGAAAAAAAAACATTGCAATGACTAGGCTGGGCCCGCACGTGGGAGAAATGTTCTATTTTCCAACAAAAGGAACCTCTGAGGCATCTTAATTCTTTTAGAGTTTTAATTACAAAATCAAGCAAATCTATGAGAGAAAAACATTAAACTCAGTTTTACTTATGGCTCATTTTAGTTGCAAGGAATAACTCTTATCAAACCATCAGAAGCCCAGAGGGAATGTTGGAAGGACCTATGGACTCAAATGTAGGGCTCCTCCAGGACCCACTGCTGACCACGCAGCCCTCCTGAGGCTGGAGCTGGAGGGAATTTCAAGTGGCAGGGGGATCTGGGGGCTTCAGAGGCAGCTGTCCATGGGCCTCTCTACATACTGTTGTGGCCCAGGGTTGTGGGTTGAATTGTGTCCCTCAAAAGATATGTTGAAGTCCTAACGCCAGGTACCTATGAATGTGACTTAATTTGGCAAAAGGGTCTTTGCAGATGTGATTAATCTAAGATAAAGTCATACTGGATTGTGGGGGGTGGGGCCTAAGTCTAATCACTGTTGTCCTTATAAGAAAAGACACAGTGACATACAGAACACATAGAGAGACAATGGCCATGTAAAGGTGGAGGTAGATGTTGGGGTGATGCAGTCACAAGCCAAGGGACACCAAGAACTGCCACCATAAGCAAGGAGACAAAGAAGGATTCTTCTCTGGAGCCTTCTTGAGGAAGCATGGCCCTGCTGACACCTTGATTTTGAACTTTCTGGCTTCCAGAACTGTGAGGCAATAAGTTTATGTTGTTTTGAGCCACTCAGTGTCTGGTAAATTTGTTATGGCAGCCCCAGGAAATGAAGACCCCTAGCCATATGCCAGGGCCCTGCTAGCAACCACCATTTTCTCTCCTTGTTTCCTGTTCAAGGTCCTGATTCAGAGGGAATCTGGCCCAGGTCGTCTTTTGTGGCTGTCCTGTGGACCAGCTGCCCTTGATGGCTGCATCAGGCCATCCACAGTGACGGCATGTGCTGGGGTCACCTGGGGCAGAGCAGGACTCCTTAAGCTCAAAAGGCCGGGAGAGGTCAAGCCTTCTGAATGTGTCCAGCACATCCCAGCACCTTGGTCAGCGCCTAGCGGGAGGTTCTAAGGAGGCGCGATCCTCCTGTAGTCTTCTTTCATACTCTCCCCTTTTCCCTCTCCATGTATCACACTAGTTCCTACTTTTCACTGCTAATGGCTGGAGAGAAAAGTAGGCAATTTTTTAAATGTGGAGGTTCCGTGGAAAGTACAAGGACTTGAGTCCTGGATTCAGATTTATGAGTCCTGAGTTGAAAGTTTGATTTTGTTACTTACCAGCTATGTGACCATGACACTGGGCAGAACTTCTCACTTTCCAGAGCTTCAGTGCCCCTAGCTGTCAAATGGAGTCCATGTCACTGACCTGCTTAAAATACAATCAAATAAGGAAATGGGTGTAAACCTTCTTTGACCTTGTTAAAGCTCCAAGCTCACATGCAATGCGGCGGGTGAGAAGCAGCACCCCAGCTCGGGGTGGGCCCCCTGCAAAGCAGGGATGTGGAGACTGAGGGACAGGCTCAGGGATGGGGTGCCTGCTGGCTGCCTGTTTTTCCTTGGTCTTTTTCGATAATGCTAATTTGGTTATCTTAGTAACAGCTATTCCCCATTACTATTACTCATTCCAGGCTCTGAATCATTCTGATGGATATAACTTGACATCAACCAATTTGCCTAATTCATCACCTTTGCATTTCTTTAATGCTAAAAACAAAGTAGGAAGGTTTTCCAAATGGCTTTGTGATTTTCTTTTCTCCTCTCCTCCAGCATCCATGGGGGATGCAGAAAAGGCTCCCTCCAAAGGGCTGTTGGGTGGAGAAATATGCCAGCCAGGAATTCTGAAGTTAAAACCCATTCACTGGGTGGCCTCTATCAAATTCAGGAAGACCCCAGCCTTGGCTTGGATTGTCTCGCAGTCCCCAGGGCTGGTCATTGGGCAGTCCTTCATTTTCTATCTGGTATTAAGCGCAGGCCAGCTAGGACTGCAGCCCTCCCAGCTTCGCTGCACTCGTGTAAGTTTATCAGTGGCCTCAAGTTTGATGTTCTCCTTCCGAGGCTCAGGCCTGATTCTCCCACCCTCAATTTCAGAAGGTCCTGAGTCTACTCATTCTTTCAAGCCTGGCCCAGCCACCTTCTCCATGGAATAAAAAAACCTCTCCTCTGAATTAGCACATTGCCTTTCCTGCTCCTTCGTTGTGACCCTTAATTCTTTCACATAACAAAATCTATACAGTTATTGTAAGTCAAACAATACAGAAATATATAAGGAAAAAGTTAGGATTTTCCCCATTCTCCCTGTCCACCATCTCCCTCTCCCCCACATACCCTTGAATAGCCAATGTTTTGTTTCATCTGCATCCTCCAGTGCCTTCCTTTAGTTCATACTAACAGAGTCATTCAGATATTCACATACGTAAAGTATTTTTCTTCTGATACTTAAATGGAATCATACTCTGCATATACAATTACTTTTTTTAATTTAATAATATATTATGGACATTTCTTTATGCCAATTCACATACATCTAATTTATTGCAGTGGCTTCATAATGTTCCATATATTTATTCAACCCTTTCCTTGTTGTTTTCCCTTCTGCAACCCTTGCACACACGTCTTTATATACTGGTGCTTCTGTTTCTGTAGGACAGAGTCACAAATGTGTGATCTGGGTCAAAGGATATGACACGCTTAACTCTTGCAGTTACTAGCAGCTTACTTTGCAGACAGGAGGTAGTGCCACAGCCCCTCAGTGAATATGGAAGTGCCTGTCTCCTCACACCCTCCTCAGCTTCTAGATGTTGAATGTAAATATTTTGCATTTTTTACTATTTGCTAGGTGACAACGGCATTTTATTGTCTTAACTTTTATTTCCTTAGATACTATTGAGTTTGAACCTCTTTTTATATTTATTGGCTGTTTGCATTTCTTTTCCTGTGAATTCTTTGTTCAAGTCCTTTGCCCATTTTTAAATTGTGTCCTTTAATACATAATGTCTAATATTGCAGTTAGTTTTGTAGTTGTCCAACATACTGCAAAATAATAGCTAACATTTGTATAGCATAAAAAGAGCACATTCATTAGCTCTTTATCTCCTCACTGCGATTCTTTAAGGAGCATGTTGTCCTTAGTTTTACGAAACCAAGACTTAGAGACTTGCTCAAGCTACATGGCCTACGTGGCAGAGCTGAGGCTCTGAATCTATTCCATGGCACACGGGAAGGACCCACAGGTGACATTACTCTCCCATATGGTGCCTTATATTAGAGAACGGTTACGGAATGAGCAGAGATGTACAATGGCTGGATTGATGAATCAGAAGCTGGAGGGGATGATGGATGAAAGACAAAGGGCTGGATCAGCCTCCCAATATCACCCCTCTCCCCCAGTATATGTATCCTGGATTTCTGCTCAAAAATGCCTTTCTCAATCTTCATTACCATTGCCAAGCATCTTGACCTTGTTATATTCTTTGACTTCTTCTTGCATAGTGAGGAGTCTCTGTCCCATGCATGGAAAATAGCTCCTTGCCTTAAGTAGATAACATTTGAAGAGTGCCACAGAGTGGAAAGGCAGAAAGCAACAGTTCTCAGCTAGAGATGATTCTGTCCCTTTTCCCCAGGGGATATTTGGTAATGTCTGGAGACATTTTTGGTGTCACAGCTGGGGAGGAGGTGCTACTGGCATCTGGTGGGTAGAGGCCAGAGTTGCTGCTAAACATTGTGCAATGCACAGGACAGTACCCACAACAAAGAATTACTTGGCTCAAGATATTACTAGTACAGCTGTTGACGAGCCCTGGCTTAAAGTCACAGCAAATCATTAGAAGCAACATGATGAAAAGAAAGGATGTAGGATTTGCAAACTTAAGGGACTTGGCTTTGAGTGTTAAGGGCCCTGTATACCAGCTGCATGATCTTCGACAAGTCATTTATCCCTTCTAAGCATCAGCTTTCTCAAATGTAAAATAAACATAATCTTAACTTCCTTGAGAAGCTGTTGGGAAGATTAATCAGAATGATGTATGTGAAGGAGTGCCAGGTAAATGTGGGAGATGCTAATTGTCATTAGGAAGTATTTGAGAAAGTCTCTTATTTATCTGGGTGGGAGTCTGAGGGAACTCAATCTGTACTCTCCTGGTGTTTGGACTGACTGTGTGTAGGATGTTCAGATGTGAAAATGCAGGTGTTTGTGGTTTGGAGTTTGAAAGACTAGCTGAATGCTAATCTCCTGGCGTCCTTGTTTGCTCCTCTGGAAACTTTGCAGGTGGACAGCTAATCAATGGGGGGGAAATGATGACTCCTGCATTGTGCACATACTAACAGGTAGTCCTGTGGCTGAGACCTGGACCTTGGGAACACGCTTTCACTCTTGAAGGAAGACTGCTCAGGAAACCAGGATAGAATTCCTAATCCTGGATCTGGTTGGCTGGGGAGCAAGATCTGATCCATCTGGGGCATCAAACAAGGCAGTAAAGGGAGAAAGAAGTGAGGCACGGTGCCAAAATTAGGAGATGGAAAATCAGAAAGGCTAGTGGGAGAAGGTTCAGAGGAATTTTGGAGCGTGAAAGCAGATGCCCATAAAAGGCATTTTACACTCCTGGTCTTGGGATGGGCAAAGGATTTTTCTAATCAGCTCCACCACAGCACCCCAGCTCTAACCCACCCTCTGCTCTGATCACATTTCCTGTCCTAGATGTAACCTCTGCTCTGTCCCAACCCAGGCCCTGTCCTCTGTCCTCTCTTCTCCCCTCTTGGACCCCTTAATCACTCCTTCAACCTTGCTGGTCTCATTAGAATCCCATCCACCACCCTTGGCTCAGTCCATCATGTTGACTTTGGAAGGGAAAGGAAAAGAGAAGGGAAGAGGACATAGGAGAGGGCTGTTCTCTTTTGAGCCCAGAGAATCAGATTCCCCAGCCTGCTTCTAGCTTAGTCTGTCCCTGAAATCAGAAGGGAGCCCTTTGTCTAATATCCTGGGCATAGAAATAGCCTATGCACAAACACACATGTCCTGTTTGAGTCACAAGTAATGGTTCATGAGCATTTTTTCACAGATTGACGGTGATGCACATTCTGCCCAGGATTCAGGCCCTAAGCCAGGTTGTGCATCTTCTCAGTATGTGTAGCCCAGATCCATTGGCCTTCTTTTCTTTCTGGAACTCTTGGGCTAGGGTTGTCCTCATCTCAGTAAGAAGCTTCTGTGAGGGTGGAGGAGAGGAGCAGATAAAGTCAAAGATGTCGGGTGAGCTTGTAAGGTGATTCAGACCCTAGTTCCAGGAGAGAGGAACCCAGGGAAATACTTTTATCAGTGTTTCTTGCTCAGCAGTGGCAGCAGGCAGGATGGATGGGACACAGACTGCTTGTCTCCCCATGTGGGGACCAGTTCCACGGGGGAGCTAGGCTGCCTCCAGCCTGGCCAGGTGGGGCAGGGACTGTGGGGGCCGGTGTGGCAGCTGTGGGCTGCACCGAGGCCTGTCAGGGAGGAATGATTAATGAACAGCCGCACCAGCTGAGGCTAACCTTTGGAGAGCTGAGCAGGGCATCTGCAGAACTGTCAGTGCTCTGACAAGGACAGAGCTGAACAACCAATTATGCCGCCATCACTAAGGTGGGCTGTCACTTTAATCCCAGCCATTCACTTAGGCAAGGACAGGGAAATTTCTCCTCTGCAGAGGCATGTGCCTTGGTCACCTTAACCATTTCAGGACAGGGCAGGTACCCTTGCTGGGAGCTGCTCAGGCTAAGTGCCCTGACAAGTCTCCCCACTTTAGGTGTTCCGGGTTTTCCAGACCCTCTCTCATACTGGCCATGGGAATAGAATTCCATAAGCACATGTGTGCCATCCATTTATTCCTGTTTCCTCACACAGCTGTGGGATTAAGTCTGAATTCCTTAATCTGGCATTCAAAGCCTTTCATCCCATTTACTCACTCCATCATTTATCTGATGAACGATTACTTACTGAGCATTTGGTAAGCATAGGCATTCTGCTAACTACAGAGCAGAGTAATTAAACATTAGAGATTCCTACCCTTTAGAAGCTTATGATCTCAGAATAGAGGCAGATAAGTAAGTCTCTGAGTAGAGTATATGATCTCTTACAGAAGTAGTGATAGGAAGCTGTGGGAAGCCAGAGGAGGAACACCGAAACCAGATGAGTGGGGGAGGGGCAGGGAGTAGGGATAATCTTGGGTTTTGTCTAAAGTGCTGAGCACTTGTTAGTCAGACAGGGAGGTAGGAAAGGGAAAAGCAAGTACAAAAGCACAAAGGTGAAAAAAATTCACTAATTCCAGCAATGGCAAGTGAATCCATGTGTCTAGAATTCTAAGTACATGAGAAGTGACCAGTAAGTCTGGAAAAGTGGGGACTAGGTGATAAAGAGCTTTATATGCCACATAAAATGATTTGGAATTTTGTCCTACTTCTTAGAAGGGAGTAGATTTGGGACCTGCCTTTCTACCTATATTTTTGACATCATCTGTGGCTCTATCTTACCACATACCCTGGATTTCAGCCATGCTGGACATTTTGTCCTTCCCTGAGCTTCCCATGTTTTTACACTTTCATGTTTTTTCCCTTGTTGTTCTCTCAATCAGGAATGTCCCTCCCTCATTCTTTGCTATAAAGTTAGGAATTATATTTGGCTGCTAATAACAGAGGGTCAAAATAAGAATGGCTTACATAAAATAGAGGTTTAGTTTTCTTTTATGTAACATGAAATTTAGTGATAAGTAGCTCAGGGCCAGCAGTAGCACTGCAGTATCACCAGGGATCCAAGCTTCTTCCATCTTTCTATTCCACCGACCTTGGTGTGGTTCCCATCCTCAAAGTTGCCTCATGGTCACAAGAAGGCTGCCAGAGCTGCAGCCATTAGTTCCCTTTTCCAGGCAAGAAGGGCAAAAGGATGTACTTTTCAACCAAGTCAGTCACTTTGAAGAGATTTTCCAGGAACCTTGCCTAAAAGTTTTGCTTTTATTTCATTGGACACCCGAACTGCAAAGAAAAGTGGAAAATGTAGTGGGTTTTGTTTTGTTTGGTTTGGTTTTTGCAGTGCTTATTCTATCCCAACAAAATCAGGGTTCTGTTAATAAGGAAGAAACAGAGAATGAGAAGGCAACTAACAATCTCTGCCACAATTTTAAGCAAAAGGTACCTGAACATGTCCCACAGAGGAGGAAGACATGAAGGAAATTAAAGTTTTAAGGATGGAGAAGTCATGTCATAAAAAGTCTGGAGGAAAACAATGCAGCCAGAACAATAAAGATAAATCTAAATAACTGTTAAAAAGTCTAGGTGTTTTCCAAATTTCTAACATGTATCTTGAATAAAAAGTTTTACATGATATAAAAGGAGAATAATATAATAAAATAATATGTTTCTAAAACCCTAGGCTTAAAAAAAAAGATGAAGAAAGTAAAAATATCCTCACTTGATTCTGACAATTAGGAGAATGTAAATTAAGAACTATTTTGAAAAATGTCAAGGTTATTAATAGTGGAAATGGAGCCAACTTTTACCTTCTAATACATTCAAGAAGATAAAGTCAAAGAAAGTAGAATCCATCTACCAATAGGTAGTTTAAAAAAGAGAAGTCAGTTAACAATATGATGACAGGGAAAAGATAAAATAACTCATTACAACTATGTTTATAAATGCATTAAATTCTGTATTAAAATGTAAAGACTCTCAGACTGGATTAAAAATAAAATTCAACTATGTTTTACTTATAAGACTAAAACAAAGTTAGGAAAAAAGAATAAAAAGCAAAAAGATGGGCAAAAGTGCATCAGGTAAATAAGTTCAAAGAAAAGAAATCAGGCAAATAAATGCAAACAGAAAAGAAATCAATCACACAGAGTATAATTCTGGATAATAAAGAATTAAACAAGAAAAGGAGAGACTTGTTTCATGTAGAGAAAATCCCAATTTTAGCCTGAGTGGGACTCAGAAATCTGAGTATTTCTGTTGTGTTGCCAGAAGTCTATGTGAACAAAGGCTGAAGGTTCTCTTAGGAGAGAACGAAGGCTGTGTCCGCTGCAGGGGTTGAGATTTGGCTGAACATGTCTTGTGAGATAATATGTCTTCTTGTGCTAAAAGCCTTCCTGCCTGAGACCTTAGAAAGCCATCATTACAGATGAAGAAACCAAGTGCAATGAATGTGACCTGGAAAGAAATCATAGTCATTAGAGGGGAAAGCAATTCTTAAGAGAGTGTGGTATCTGTTACTCAGATTTGCCTATTGGTCCATTCTCTGTTATTTTTCTCATCTAAGTCTTGTGGAGATCAAAGAAACTGTAATTTAAAACTTAAATGATTACTTTCCTAAAAATACGGTAAAAAAGTAAGAAACCAGCAGTAAGTCCCTAGGATCTGTCTAACACAGCATAATGCAAAAGGTGGAGAGAGCTATTCATTCACTTTCCTTGCGTTTGGCACCATGAAGTTTGATTGGTATTTTGTAATATTACTCTGGTAGTGGAATGGAGTTAGAGAGAAAAGACATTTAGAAAGCTGTTGTGGTGGGCCAGCCCCATGGCTCACTCGGGAGAGTGCGGTGCTGGTAGTGCTGAGGCCATAGGTTCGTATCCTATATAGGGATGGCCAGTGCACTCACTGGCTGAGCGTGGTACGGATGACACCGAGCCGGGGGTTATGATCCCCTTACTGGTCAAAAAAAAAAAAAGAAAGCTGTTATGGTAATCGAAGACAGAAGTGCAACGTGGTACCAAAAGGGCTCTAGCATATTGTCATTGGTGCAGAGCAAGAAACAGGGATGCTTAAAAAATTCCATGGTTGTATCTCATGGATGACTGGAAGGGGAACAGTGGAACTTCCACTTATGGCCGTGATGGAGTGACAGGGATCAGACATCCCTTCCACTGTAAGCAACCAGAAAACTGTTTTCAATCATTAGACAACAGGCAGTGCAGGTCTTGGATCCCTGAGAGAAAGGGAACAAATAAGGTGAGCCCTACAGTTACTCTAGATGTCTGCCTGGAGGTATTTTCTGGATTATAGTTCAGTGAAAGGGAACACAAATCTTGCTCAGTTGAAGAGACAGACAGCAAAGAGAGGGATGCTGAAATAGTTATAATTTGCAGGGCAGAATACTAGAGAAGAGGGAGCTACTAGAGAAGAAAAAGAGCTCCAGATATCTGCATGGCAGTCCCTTTAAGTCGGTTGCTGAATCCTAGTCTACACAAGGCTGGGAGAAAAATGACCAGAGGGTTGTAAGCTGAACAATTCCTAGAAATCACAGAGGGCTAGGAAAAATTAGAGTTCTGAACTTTCAGGATGAAAAGTCCTTCTAAATATCCAAAACAGTAGCCCTGGAGAAAAGTCTATTTTAGATCTGTCCTAACAAAGTTTCAACCTTAAAAGGATCAAGCTAATTTGCAAATAAGTTATCTGCCTGCTAGAACAAAATTTACCATTCCTTAAAGGACTACAACAAAATCCAGAAATCTACATAAAACTCACAATGCCTAGCATGCAATTAAAAATTACAAGACAATCTAAGGAGCAGGATGATGTTACCCATAACCAGGAGAAAATCTGTCATTAAAAACAAAACTGGAAATGACAGAGATGATGGAATTAGCAGATAAAAATTTAAAAATAGCTGTAATAAATATGCTAAAAAATTTAAAGCAAAACATAAACTTAGTGAGCTTATAAATGGAAGATTTAAAAAGAACTAAATGGAATTTCTGGACATCAAAAATATGTATCTAAAATAAAATATTCACTGTATAGAATTACCAACAGATTAAATTCTACAGAAGAAAACACCAGTGAAGTTGAAGACATAGCAGTAGAAACTATCTAAATTGAATCACTGAAGGAAAAAAAGACTGAAAAAAGTTAAACAGAGGCTTAATGAGCTGTAGGACAATATAAAATTTAGCATTCATGTAATAAGAGTCTCTGAAAGGAGTGGAGGTTGAAAGGAAAATATTTGAAGAAATAATTGTCAAAAATTTTTCCAAATTTGGTGAACCCCCAACAATTCAATAAACCTTAAATAGGATAAACACAAAGAAAACCACGCCAAGATACATCACAGTTAAATTGCTAAATACCAATAATAAAGAGAAAATCCTCAAAGCTGTCAGAGCATAAAAGCATTACATGCAAGTAAACCCATATAAGAATATCCTATATTCTATTATCTATAATTCTATTCAGAAACTAATGAGACAATAATGGAGTTGAAATTTTAAAGGATCAACCAACCAACCAATCATATAAACTCAGAATTTTATACCTAATAAAAACAGCCTTCAAAATCCACTACAATGTATATTGAGAAGCTAAAATAAAATAAAATAAAGGTAACATAAAGGATTTTTTAGAAACAAAAGCTAGAAAAATTTGTTGCCAGAAAAAATATTAAAGAGAGTACTTTAGGCTAAAGGAAAAAGAGACCAGATGTGAACATGGAGTTATTAGGAATATTTACAAAGATGAAAGGGTCAATTCATCAGAAAGAAATATTAATCCTAAATTCACCTAATTACAGACCTTCAAAATATGAAGAAAAAAGAGTCAAAACTGAAAAGAGAAATAGGCAAATCCACAACTATAGTTGGAGATTTCAACATTCCTCTTTCAGTAATTTATACAACAGGTAGTCAGAAAATAAGTGAGCACATGGAAGACCTAAAGACCTAAACAGCACTATCAGGCAACTTGACCTTTTATGGCATTTATAGAAAATACTACCCCAAACAGGAGAAATGCACATAGAAGAAGATAGACCATATATTGGGATAAAAAAAAAAAAAGTCTCTATATGTTTAAAAGAATTGAATCATACAGAGTACATTCTCTAAATAAAACACAATTCAATTAGAAACCAATAACAAAACAAGGTATCTGGAAACTCCCCAAATATTTGGAAATTTTTTTAAAAAGTACTTCTAAATAACTCATGGATCAAAGAAGAAATCACTAGGAAATTTAGAAAATGAAAACAAGAATCAAAATTTGTGAGAGCAGCTAAAGCAGTGCTTAGAGAGTTATTTATAGCCTTAAATGCTTCTATTAGAAAGGAAGAAAGGTCTCATCTCAATTACTTAATTTCAACCTAAGAATCTAGAAAAAGAATAATGAATTAAACCTAAGATAAGCAGAAGTAGGGAAACTAGAGAGTGGAAATCAATGAAACAGAAAATAAACAGTGGAGAAAAATTAATGAAACCAAAAGCTGGTTCTTTGAAAAGATCAGCACGATCGATCAAACCTTGGGCTAGATTAATCAAGCATAAAGAGCAGGGCTGGCCGGTTAGCTCAGTGGTTAGAGTGTGGTGCTGATAACATCAAGGTCCAGGGTTCAATCTCTGTACTGGCCAGCCACAGGAAAAAAAAAAAGAAAGAAAGAAAAGAATAAACAGCAAAGACGCAAATCAATTACCGATATCATGAAAGAGGATGTCCATACAGATCCTATAGACATTAAGGTATAAGAAGAGTTTCAACAATGTTATACCAATAAATTCAACAACTTAGATGAAATGGACATACTCCTTGAAAGGCGTAAATTAAAACAAATTGAAGGGCTGGCCAGTTAACTCAGTTGGTTAGAGCATGGTACCGAAAACACCAAATTCGAGGATCCTCCTACTGGCCAGCCGACAGAAAGCCAATAAATAAATAAAATTTGAAAAACTGACTGAAGAAGACATAAGAAATCTGAATTGTTCCATATATTTATGTAAGCGATAGAATTCATAATTTTAAATCTTGCCACAAAGGAAACTCCAGGCCTGAATGGCATCCATGATGAATTCTACCAAATACACTTCTACACAAACTCAAAAAAATAGAGGTGGGGGAACACTGACCAAATGCACACTTTACGATAAAAGTACAATTTCAAGAACTGTTGGGCATAAAATAATTTTGCATCCAAATATATAGAGCAAAACTATTAGAAATACAAGAATAAATAATCAGAAATACAACTCTGACAAGAGACTTTAATATTTCTCCTCTTATTTATTTTTATCCATAACTTGGTGAATCTTTTTTGTGTATATATTCAGCTTTGATTTCAGCTCAGAAAGTTTTGATTTTTATTCTTTTTTAAAAAAATTATGTCTTTGACTAGTGCTTCTGTTATATTCTACATTCATCTTTGGAAATACATTTACTTTTTCAGTTGTATTTTTTTTTTTTTTTTTGTCCTCCATATATGTCTTTTCCCCAGTTGCTTTATCCTTGCTTTTAATTTTTTATTTAGGAGTTTTTAAAACTATCCATAAGTCCTCCACATTAGTGATTCTTTTTAAGTATTTATAATTATTATTATTATATTATCAGTTCTGTTCTGCAAGCCTTAGTAATCTTCCCTTCACTCAAGCCAGAAACAGGGCCACAATCTTTTATTTTACCCTTACCTCCTCTACCATTTTCAATGCATTGTCAAGTCTTTCAGCTTCAATCTTCAAAAGATGTCTCGGAACCCCCAATCAGCTACTCTCTTGTTTGGACCTGTATCATTTCTCCTCGAGATTATTACAAAAGCTTGTTAACTGATGTCCTGGACTCCAGCATGTTAGGACAATAGACTGCTTCCCTAGCTAACCCAAAAAACTTTTTATAATTTCACCCATATGCAGCTCTTTGTCTTCCTTCTCTTGAATGTTCAAGAAATTAGCGTTCCTGAACTGGCCAGGCTTCCTCACATTTTTGTGATTTTCACATGCTGCCTAAATGTTACTTCTTACACCTTCTCGGCAAGCTCTTATTCATCCCTCAAGATTTAGCTCAGACGTTACCTACACTGGGAAGCCTTCTCTCACGCTGTCACACCTTCCTAGGCTGTGCTGGGTGGGGTCTCCCAGGACCCCACATTTTCCTCCGTCACAGCACCCATACTTCCTACCTTCCTTGCTTCCACACTTGCCCACCTGGCCCACCCCCAGATTGTGAGCTCCTTGGGAACAGGAATTGTCTTATTCATGTTTATTGCTCCAGCACTAGCGCAAAGCCTAGTATAGTATTTTTAATAAATGAAAACCCTAGAGTGATAACTCTAATTCCACATCCTAGACAAACAGCCCTTGTACCCACCCTTTGCTTAATGCTGCTTGAATCTAGCTCCTACACTCTATAATGCAAGCAATGGAAAAGTCAGCCACTAAACAAACTGTGTCCCCAGCTCCTGTTGGAGGGCTTGGTACACAGTGGGCACTCAACAAATATGTCCTGAGCTGGACTCAGCTGCAATATATTACCCTGTCCTAAGTTAGACTTGTGCATCGAGAAGGGGGCTGGACGTCAATGACAGAAGGCTATTATACAGCATCCAAACCAGTCTCCACAGGGATTGTATGGATTTTGTTATATATGGAGAAGTGAGAGGACTACTGAATAGAATAAACCCAATGCTGCTGATTGGATGGGTTATAACGACAAAAGACCTGGTGATTTTAACAAGAAGGCATCTTCTGTGGGGAATTTCTGAAGTTGGCCAAATTCAGTGTGACGTGAAGCAACAGAGCAATCTCCTGCCCATTCGTGGGGGCATTCGGCAAATGGAAACCTGCTTGAGTGAAATCATGTTTGCAGGTCAAATAACAAAGCATCAGGCTCCTTCCATCCCCTCCCCTAAGACCCAGATGCAGTAAGAGGTCTGAAAGGCAGGATGGTGGCTGTGTATTGCCAGCTAATGATGTCCACAGCCATGAGGATAATTTTGGACAATTCCAGAGAGGGAGACTCAGAAGCAGATGTGATAGGACAGTGATGTGGCAGCTGGTGCACCAAGACCAGAGCATTGGCCACTGCTGTGCTACCCGAGGGCCATTTTAAGAAGTAATTATGAGATCTAATGAATGATTGTTCAGGAGAGGGAGAGAGAAAGTGTAACTAATAAATCCTTTGGTTAGCTCCCCTGATTTGTCCTAAGGCCTCCTTGCTAAACTCTTGCATTACAGAAAAAGGCATTTACTTTTACTCGCCTTTAAGTTTCATTTTAATTTGACTTTTTCTTTTTTAACTGAGCTCCTCCTCGCTTCAGGCAACTGTTGTAGGGGTTGGGCATTCAGAGATGAGCAAGACACAGTCTGTGCCTCCATGGAGCTCTCAGTGTGTCAGGACGGCTAGAGGACAGAGGAGGAGCTGCTGGGTTGGCCCAGAGTCTGAAGCAAGCAGGACAGCCTGGGCAGGTAAGGTGGAACCCGGGACAGGCAGAGAGCTCTCGGTTAGATGGTGCAGGGGCTGGCAAGTCCCGGGGAGGCTGGAACCCTGAGGAAAGGGTTATCTAAGCCACGGGGTAGGAATGGGACATATGGCAGCCCTGAGCATAAGAAGCAGGCAACCAGAAATGGGTTAAGTAAGGCTGATGTGTGAGGAGCGGTGGAGAGAAAGCAAAGACCTGAAAAAAACAATCCCAAACTGGTCAGATCAAAAGGCACTCAGAGCACTGTAACCTCATGCAGAGTGTCCCTCCCAGATATTCAAAGCCCCTCGCACGGCTTCTGTTCCAGTGGAGTGGGAGACAGAAAATAACTGGCCAGGATTGAAATGTGGAGTGAACAAGAAGCTCAGGGTGCTGTTTGAGGCAGAGGAAGATGGGTCAGGGAGCCTTCGTGGAAGGGATGACATTTGACGGAAGCCTCCAGGAGTGTCAGGGCCCCAGACTTGGCACCTTCCCTGGAGAAAGCAACCTCCCCAGCACCGGATGCTGAGTGATTGGCACTTCTGCTGTCACTCCTTTCCTGAAATTCCATCTCCACCAACTGTTCCGGGGCTGGAACACTGAGATTCTGCAAAGCAGTGGGCCTATTGGAATGCACGGGAGGCAGCCGGCCTGCCATCTCTTCCTTCCTCGGGCTGTGTTCCCAGGGAAGGCACGAACCTTCCTCTTCGTGTCTCCTGGGTGGAACATTTGAATTCCCCTGGGAAACCCCACTAATTCAAAACCCATTGATTCAGAATGTGTGATCATTTGAATAGGAACTTGGATAAACTTTCTCCTTGAACTATTTTTCTAATCCTATAAATAGAGTAAGATTTCATGAGTGATGATGGATGTATAAGCTATTTTTCAAAGGCTCTAGGAAAAATCAGAGTCACAGAAGAGATCTGGGATCATTTAGCTCAATCACAGGTAGGTTTGGTTCCCAGCCTCTGCTTGTATGATTACATACATCCTGTGACAGGGAACTCACCGTCACTGGAGACAGTGAATTTCATCTTGTGGCAGATCAATTAGAATGGTTTTTTTTAATACCAAAATCTCTCTGTGTGGTCACTAATCATTGGTTGTGGTTTTGGCCTCTGGAGCTGCACAGAAAGTGTTTGTGCCACAGGTTGCCCACCAGAGACCTAAGTGAGGACGCCCCAGGTCTTCTCTGCTCTGGTTATGCACACACATAGGAATCGGTCTTGAGGTCTCAAGCCCCGGGGGGAGATTGTGAACTTTTCTGTGTGAGACACTGTAGCAGGCTCCCCTCCTGCAAAGTCCTGGCCTGGAAGCCACAGGCCAGGGAAGGATTGGGAGGGATTCTAAGCCAGCTGTGCCTGGACCCAGGCCCATGGGGGCAGGTATTCCCTGGAGCCAGGAACCGGGCACTACTGTTCTCTCCCAACCTCTGCCTTCCCTAGATCCTCTCTCTCCTTTTTTCATGCCCTTCTTTTCTCCTTCCTTCTCTCTCTCAAATCACAATTTTTGGCTGGCGTCCCCATCCCTGACTCTGTCTCATCTCTGCCTTTCAGCTTGTCTCATTCCCTTTGTTTCCTCTCCCTTTTCTCTCATTCTTCCTGTTTTTGTGGTTCTCTCCCTTTCTCCTGCCCTTTCTGACTCCATCCCTGTCTCTGTGTGTCTCCTCCCTGCCTGAGATCTGTTCAAGGAGAATATATCATATTCACCACGCTCAACTGAGGCTAGTTGTGAGATGGGTTTCATTTATCTGTTATCTTGAGTTCTCTCTGTGGGTCAGTGACTCCTCCTTAAAATAGCATTCTCCCCTGCTTCTGAGTGATGGTCTCTGCACCCACTTTGGAATAGTTGAGAACAGGTAATTTCTGCGGCAGGCAAACAGGATACATAGATGAAAATTCAGATTCACAAATACAAAATGACTTGCTTTGGGAATTATTTAAAACGCCAGTGCATTTATAGTGTGATTCAATTTACAAAAATTAGCTTCATGGGCAACCTCTCTGCAACATCTCTCTACGTCTGGCAAGTTCATATCTGAGTTTTTTGTTTGTTTGTTTGTTTGTTTTTTGAGATGACCGGTAAGGGGATCTTAACCCTTGACTTGGTGTTGTCAGCACCATGCTCACCCAGTGAGCGAACCGGCCATCCGTATATGGGATCCGAACCCGGGGCCTTGGTGTTATTAGCACTGCACTCTCCCAAGTGAGCCATGGGCCGGCCCTCATATCTGAGTTTTTAATTAAAAAAATGTTTGAAAGCCTAACTGAGTCTTTGTGCCTTTGGACAACTGGAGAAAGCAAAGTCTTTCTTTGAAGGCAGATTGACATAGTGGGAAAAAGCACAGATTTTTAATCCTAGCTCCTCAACCCTCTGGTTCTAGGAAGGTTTGACCTCTCTAAGCCTCTGTTTTCTCACCCATAAAATGGGAACAATAAAACTATCTGGCAGGTCTGTTGTGAGGAATAAATGAGTTTGCATTTGTAACTCACGACCTTGGAAGCTGGTGGGATTACTTGAGAGTTGAGAAGCAAGTGCTTCCCTGGTGTTTGATGGCATTATTTGATCTCACTTAGCAAAACCACTAAGCTTTGGAGACTGGATTTAGGAAGCCCATGGTTCTTTGCAATAAATCCTACCAGAAGACCCACCATCAATTCCTGGAATTAGCTTAAAGGGAAACTTCTCTGGAACTGACATGTGAAGAAAAGGCTGTAACACCCTGCTCTTATTAAGGTTTTGCTAAACTGGTATATTTGAAATGATGTTTGGAAAAACTATTGTGTTTCTTAGAGGCAATAGTTTGGTATGAACTTAAAATCTGGGAACGTCAAGGCTCTGTATCAGAAGAAAGTAGTATCCAACGTCATATCAGAGGAGACAAATTTCAACAATGAATAGGAAAGTCCAAAACTTGTATTCATTCATACCAATAAAGAGGAGAATAGAAGAGGTGAAGAAGAAATTAACAAGGGAGAACCTGGTAGGCTTGGAGGGAACTCATTGCAAGAATGGGGCTTTGGTCTGGATGCCGTGGTGGCTACAAGGTACTTTATCAGTTTCTTCCCTAGTGGGTGAAGGTGGAGGGTCAGACACTGGAGGAGGGGCTCCACCATTTTTCTCTCTGCAGAACTCCATTTGTGAACTGAAAGAGGAAGAGGCCAGGAACTGGGTGGCAGGAGACAGCCAGAGGGCTTCAGAGGACTTTCCCCACAGGACCGTTCAGCCAGCAGTGGAGAAGACCATAGGAGCTTTTGACACTAAATTGACTTTGAATCCAGACCAGAGTCCGTGCAGTGAGTTAAGTACTCAGGATCAATGAAAAGCATTTTACTCCATACTGGGAATAAATCCAGGCCAGATTAGTCTAAATAATCATAGATACTAGTTAGTAATTAGTAACAAAAGAACAGAATGGAAGATAACTACTAATTTCATTCCATCCTACCCTAAATGTGCTAACATTTGTTAAAAGACATGTTTCTAATTGCTATCTCCACTCCCTCAATCCCTGCCAATTAAACCTCTGTCCTAGCTCTCCAAGACTGCTTTTAAGATCACTAGTGAGCACCACGTTGCTAAATCCTGTGGCCACTTCTTGAGACATCTTATTTGACCTGTCATCAATATCCAGAACAGTTGACCACTACCTCCCTTTTTGCGTATTTTTAACTTCTTACTTTGAAAATTTTTAAACTTATGGAAAATTTGTAATAATACGACAGTGAACATCTATATATCTCCCATCTGGATCCACCTATCGTTTAACATTTTACTGTATTTGCATTAGCTCTTTCTCTCTGTAAAAATAGAGCTGTTATTATTGTTGTTATTTTTGCTGAACCACTTAAGGATAAGTTGTAGACATCATGGCCCTTCACCCCTAAATACTTTTGCATATGTCTCCTAGGAACAAGGAAATGAATGCCTCATTGATACAATATCATTATCCAAAAAGTAGTTCTTATTCTAATTTCTCCCATTGTCTCAGTAATTGACCTTTAAAACAACAGCAACAACAACAACATTTCCAGTCCAGGAACCAATCCACGATTACGCATTGCATTTAGTTGTCGTGTTTATTCGATTTCATGTAATCTGGAACTGTCCCTCAATCTTTGTCATTCACAACACTGACATTTTTGCAGAGGACAGAGGTTGTGGTGTAGATCGCCTGATGCTTTCCCGGGATGAGATTCAGATATTCCATTTCGGGCAGGAACACTATATAAGTCATGTGTTCTCAGTGCATCCTGTTGCGAAGCCCTGGTGCCACTCTGTCCCGTCATTGGTGAGGTTCACTTTGACCACTCGATTAGGGTGGAATCTACCAGTTCTCTCCACTGTAAAGGATTTTCCCTTTTGTATTTAGAAGTGATTTGTGGGAAATACTCTGAACTGGCTCACCGACGAATTTTTATCCCAAGAGTTTTAGATCCGTTAATGATTTTTACCTGAGTCAATTATTGATTGCAAAATGTTGAATTTCTTACTCTATCATTCCTTCTATACCTTTTAGTTGGCATTCTACTGTAAAGAAGACTTTTTTCTTCTCCCCCACTTTATTTTTTTTATTATTATTTTTTTTCTGGTGACTGGCTGGTATGTTTCTTTCCTCTCTCTCTCTCTTTATTTGTTTGATTGTTTGTTTTGTATCAGAATGGACTCATGGATTCTTTTTAGCTCATTCAGCTACAATCCATTACTGTTATTCATTTTAATGTTTAAATTATCCCCAATTTGGCCAGAGGGAGCTCTTTTGGAATGGTTCCCTTGTCCCTTTTGATGTACTAAGACACTGAATATACAAATGAACAATGGCCAGAACAGATATAAAACTAGAACTGACTTATAATCTGCAGCAGCCAGCCCAGAGAGCCAACCCATTAGGCACAGTAACCAGCCCAGGAAGCCAGCCTGCTATCTGTAAGTCAGACTTATAGGGTCAGACAACTGTCTCTAGCAAAGAATACAAGAATCTAAACAATAATCCTTCTAATAACCAGCCCCAAGTGGCCCGGACTTGATCAATAACTTCCCTAATTTTCATCCCTGCTTCCAATTTAGGACCAACCAGAGAAAGTCAAATACGCTTCACTGAGCAATCACTTAGGATACCCCACCTCTAGCTAGCACCCCCTTCCGCTTCCCCATGCCAGCAGCCTCCAATCAGGACATACCCAAAGGCTTCCTTTTCTTCCACTGCAAAGCTTCCCCACTCTTCTGCCTGTCTTTGAGTCTTTGCCAAAACACAAGTGGTGATGGTTGGCTCCCTTGCACAGAATAAATAGCATTTACTTGTGCTCATTCGGTGGTCTTTATTTCCATGGAACCCCTATCATTTTGTTTATTGAGCACTTCCTTATTCTTTGGCACAAGAAATTCCAGGCTCATCTTGTATGCTCCCTGCCCTAGCCTTGGAACCAGCCTTTTCTCTAGGGATCCCATGCTCCTTTCAGTGTGGACTGATATTTAGAAACCAAGATCTGAGCTCCTGTTGTGCTCATTGTTACGGGGGTCTACTCATTTGACACACCTTCACAATCTCCTCTGCTCTCACCCTTCTTTAACCAATCTCTAAATGTTTAGGCACACCAAGTTTTAGTCCTAACTCTCTTTCTCTTCTGTAGGATAAGATGATAAATTCAATTACTTTTTAAAAAATATGTATTTACCTAACACCCGTGGCACAGGAGAAAGACTAGGTGATTGAAGTCCTGGGTTCTAGCCTCAGGTATTTTACTTACCAATTCTATGGCCTACAGCAAGTCTGTTGAGCAAAAGTCTTACTTCTGTGTGAAGAGTCATAATAAATAAAATAATGCTTGTATATGTAAAAGTGCTTTTTAAACATTTAAGTGCTACAAATAATAGTCATGAAACTCAAGTGTGCCCAAATGTGCCTATCTCATGCATGTGTTACTAGGACCAAATGAGTTCACACAAGCAAAGTGTCCAGGACAGCACCTGGCATGTAGTAAGTGCCACACGTGTTTATTATTGTTGTTGTTAATGTTATTACAACTGGTTACTTAGCTCGCATGCACTCTTTCCTCTCAGTAGTAGAAAGTCTAATCTTTCTGATTCAAGGTAAACCTGCCACTTCCAGGTTTAAACATAGTGGATTTATGATTCCCTTCTTCCTCCTTTTGCCTATTGATCTTGGTTGGGGAGATGGTGATGTGAGAATGGTCATAGGGTGTCTAGTCCCAGACTTGCTGGCCCCCATTGTGAGGAAGTTCATCCCTTCTTCTTTCCTGCTCCCTGATATCAGTTTTTAACCCCAATTCACACCCCACTACCACCTGCAGCTCATGATGACTTCAAGGCACCAGGGTTACTCAGATCACTCTTTTCCCTACTCCTACTTCCTTGGGATCTATCAAGCTTCTCCTCTTGGGGCCACAGAAGATTTTATCTGATTTCCTTTCACCATGCTGGAAAGCAGGGGATGTTGTGATGCAGGCTTGGAGCCCGTCTGCCCAGGTGCTCCAGGTGGCCAGTGCTGCTCCACTTCTCAGGCCATTGTGGACCCAGACCTCCCTTTAGAGCCATGCTGTCTCCCCAGCCTATACCTCGGGAAGCCAGCTTATCACCACCCTCCTCTCTGTCTACACCTCACCTTCTCCCCACAGTTAATCTAGCTTTGTGTCAGGTTCCTGTCATTCTAGCTGCACACCCACCCCTACCAAGGACTCAGCCTAGATAGATGGATGGGCTCAGCCCCTTTGCAGGGACCAGCAGCTCAGCTCCAGATGCATCCCGTCCTATTCTCCATCCTCCTATCTGATTCATCCATTCTGGGGAAGGAAAATATGCTTACATCATCACAGATTCTTCCCTGCTATGTGGTTTGTGGTTTAAATTTGTTTTCTGATGTTCAAAACCAAACTTTTAGAATAAACACAGAATAAAAAATAAAATTATAAGCACCTCTCTTTCTTCAAAATCTCAGCTTTTAGATTGAAAATTTTAGTTTCAATGCATTCTTGTAGTTTTGCAAATATCTACTCAGAAGCTCATAAGTTAAGAAATGGGCTCTTTGTTCCAAGCAGTCCCTCTCATCAGTGGTGGGAGAATCAGTAATAGGTCCAAGAAAACATGGAGAAATGCAAGCTCTATTTAGAAATATTCTACTACACCATAAAAACAATAGCATCCTTTTTTCTGGAACAATAGCTATTTTTCTGGGACAACAGCTTTGACTCCTCAGGCTGATTAATTGGGTCCAATCTATGTTATCCTATATCAACCAGTATCAACCTAATCAACATATATCAGTCTTGATTTCCTCTGAGTAACTTCCTTGACTCCAAAGCCTGCCTTGGGTGGGAGTGGAATGGATACCCTTAATGCCACACCTGAAAAGGCCTATCTTTTATATTTAACGTGGAAGGGAAGCCCCAAGTGCCCTCTTGTGGAGCAGAGACCACCGACCATGGACTGGATTTGGACCAAAGAGCGAGCTTGGCCAACCAGGAAAGTCTTTGTGAAGGTGAGTTAAAGCCAAGCCTTGGAAGAGGTAACAGACCTCTGGATGTGGACGGGCAGAGAGGAAGGAGATGGGAGCAGTATGTGCATGGGTGGGATATTCTGGGCCAGGAAACACTTTGGTTTTGTTGGAGCAGAGTGGACAGACATTTGTGGGGCTGCACAATGCTGGTAGGCTAAAGAACCACACTAGATGTGATCTTAAATGCCAAACAACATCATTCAGGATTTGGGCAGCTGCCTCAGGCCTGGGTAGTGTGTTTGGTGACTCAGGATATCTGAGGACTTCCCTGGGGTCTCCAGTTCCCACATGTCAACAGTCAACAGGGGATTTGGGCTTGTTTTAGTCATAGCTTTTAGAGCAAGGAACGGTCCATTTATAAGCTAGTGCACGCCAGGGCCTATCTCAAAACCTAGTGCCCCGTGGGTCAGTCTATCTGCTGGTCTCAGCCACGGCGGGGTGAAGGCTTTGCCTTCTCACCCAGGCTTCTCTCTCAGGCTGCTCAGTTGGGCATAAGCTCTATCGTCCCATATCAACTGGTATCCACCTGACCTCTGTGTAAAATCTTCCGTGCCTTCCCATTTCCTTATATATAAAATCCACATGCCCACTGTGGTCTGTAAGCCCCTGCGTGTCCTGGCTCCTCACTAACCACACCTGGTACCACTCTCCTCTTTCATGGGGCTGCAGCCTCTCTGGTCCTCTTTTTGTCCCTTTAATGAGTCAAAGTTGTTCCTGCTTTTTATCCCTTCCACTAGCAATTTCTCTGCCTGGAACTTGCTGCCTCTAGGTCTAAAAATGGCTCAGCTCAAGCTTCATGGCTTTTTCTCATCCCTTATCTTCCCTCACATCACACTCTATTTCTTTACCATGTTTCATTTTACTGCGTATCCCCATCCAAAATAACGGTATTTGTTCACAGGTTAGCTGTCTGTCTGTCCTCTATGAGAAGCCCACCAGGAACGCGCTGCCTTGCTCATCGCTGTCCCCGCAGCATTGGGGGTAGTTCCTGGAGTCTCAGAGCGGCTCAGTAATACTTGTTGAACGTTGGATAAATTCCAGACCAATCCGATGCACTCCACTCTGTTGGCCAAAGATAAAAAGACAAAGCTCCGCTCCACTTTCCTCCCATCCCTGCAGCATCAGAGATCCGTGGAGACAAAAGGGCTTTTAGCTATGCGTAGTCTAGTCCAGTGGTTTTTCAATTTGGTATTTAACTGTGGAAGTTGTTCCTGTTGTTTGGCTTTCAATTAAAATCTTACACAAAAGACTAATTTATAAAAGCAATAACAGAAGAGCTGCTAATGAAAGCCAGGTTTCTCACTGTTAGAGAAAGAAGTTACAAATAACCAAGAAAGGGAGGTTACCATGAGCCTTGTGGTGTTGGATTAAATTCAGAAACACCAGTTTAAACTCACGTTTGTTGGTTGGTTTAGATAAAAAATTTCTCATATCTGTGAGTATATATGGGTTAGTATGCACATATACATTTCATAGCTCTGTCCCCTGAGAGGTCTAGAAGCAGTGACACTTTGGTAGCAAAAAGCACAGCTAGCACCCACATCTTGGTGTCTAAATACCGTTCCCCCCCCCAAAAAAGAACTAGGCTTCTTGGAGAAATAGCTAATGATAGGGTTGGGGCAAGAAAAGATGAGATGAGCCTGGAGCATCTTGTAGTAACAAAGTGAAGAAGTGATTTTTAAAAAGTGAAGAAGTGATAAAAAAAAAAAGAGAGAGAGAGAGAAAGGGAGATAGACAAAGACAGAGACAGACAGACCGAGAATAAGAAAAATGATGGGAACACGCCAAAAGGACACAGGATCCAAAGTTACAATAATAGTAGATTATAACCCCCCAAAATAAAATAAATTTGTTAGTCCATACTAATATAAGTAAATATTGAATAAATAAATAGGAGAGAAGAGACAAATTTCCCACACAGAAAAATTTCAAATAATGTATGTAGATCTTCCTCAAGGAGGTGGAACATGACTTCCTACTCCTTAAGTCTGGACTGTGCCCAGTGACTTCGTCCCAAAGCATATAGTATGGAAAATGTGTTGGCGAGAGAGTAACTTTAAGTGGACAAATCTGACAAACCCTGCCTCACCCAGGTGATCAATCAACAGCGACAGTGATAAATCATGTTGATTACATGTACCCTTGATACGATGTGATAAAAATGGCACTCTATTTCTTTTTATTTATACAAAAAACCCATACTAATTATGAGAAAAACATCAGAAATGCCAATGAGAAACATCCTACAAAAAAAATACCCAACCAGAACTCCTCAAAAGTGTCAAGATTATCAAAAACAAGGGAAGTCTGAGAAACTTTTACAGACAAGAGGAGCCTAAGGAGACATCGTGACTAAACGTCATGTGGTATCTTGGATGGGATCCTGTAACAGAATAAGGACATTAGGTAAAAACCAAGGAAATATGCATAAAGAACAGGCTTTAGTTAAGAATATGTTAATATTAGTTCATCAAATGTACCATACTAATTTAAGATGTTAATAATGCGGGAAAGGGAAACTGGGTACAGGGTATGTGGGAACTCTCTGTACTATCTTTGTACTTTTTCTGTACATCTAAAACTGTTCTAAAATAGAAAGATTATTTTTTAAAAAAAGCTCTCTTAACAATATTTTTAAATGTGTGAATTGTATTGGATAAAAATAATACCTCAATTTTTAAAAATGAAAAAAATTGAGTAACTTGAGAGATTTTCCCAACATAGCTGGTTAAGTGATGACGCTAGATTGAGAATCCCAGTCATCTTATTCCATATCTCATACCACCTGCTATACACTGACTCGTTTTCCCCCAAAACTCATATGTTGAAGCCCTAAATCCCCAGTGGGACTGTATTTGGAGTCAGGGCTTTAGGGAGGTAATTAAGGTGAAATGAGGTCATAAGGGTGGGGCCCGAATTCAATAGGATTGGTGGCCTTATAAGAAGAGGAAGAGAGAGAGATCTCCCCACCCTGCAGCCATCCCACTTCCCACACATAGGCACTGAGGAAAGGCCGTGTGAGGACAAAGTAACCATCTGCAAACCAGAAGGAGACCCCTCGCTAGAAACCAAACCCTGCCAGACCTCGATCTTAGACTTTCCAGCATCCAGAACTGTGAGAAAGTTAACTTCTGTGGTTTAAACCATAGTATGTGGTATTTTGTTATAGCAGCCAAAGCAGACTAATCCACTACTTTAAAAAAAAAAAAAAAAAAAAAAAAAGCACTGTAATTTTTTGAATACTATGTCCCAAGCATTGTTCTGAGAGCTTTATAGACATTTGATCTTCACAGCAACCACTGCAGGGAGTTAAGCGATATTATTATCCCCATTCTGCAGATGAGAAATCTGAGTTTTAGAAAGAGTAACTAGCCTGAGGTCACAAAGCTAACACAAGTCAGAGGTGGGCTTCCCACTCATGATTACTTTATGTTAAAGCCCAAACTCTTTCAACTGCTCCCCAGGACTTATTTGTGGAGAGTAGGGGGTTGTGCTCCAGCTCCTGGAGGACAGAGAATCTATACCAGTTATTTGGAATTCTGCATGAGAGATTTGTCTCCTCTTCCTCATTTACTAATTTATTCAATCATTTATTTATATCAGTATGGACTCAGGGATATTTATTTTAGACTTTGGGTTATAATCCAGTACTACTTTATTCATTTTGTTTGTTCAAATAGTTCCAGCTTTGGCTACTGGGAGCTTCTTCAGTTTGCTCCTATATCATATTGACATACCACCATCATCGCGTTTTTTGTTTGTACTTTGTTTTTTGAGCACTTCCTTATTTTCTGTTGCTACTCCATATCAATCCAGGATCATCTTACATATTTTCTTCCCCAGTCCTAGGTTCAACTGTTTTTCCAAAGAGCCCTGATTCCTTTTATTGGAGAAAATAGGAGAAACCAAAATCTGGAATTACATGTTGTCATTGCTACCGGTGTGAAGTTGTTTCTAGGCCCTCTCAGCTGGCAGAAAAAAATAAAGGTGTTTATACTAATCCATGTATATAAACATAGCTGTAAATATTTCTCTATATAACCATCTGTATCTATGTTGAGCTAAACCTGAGTTTATGCTGATGTCTCCAGCTCTAATCCATTTCCACGTGGGTCCTTCTGGCTTCCTCCCTTGCTAATTTGTAACTTCCCACTCCAGCAGTGGGAAACCTGGCTCCCATCACCCACCATCCATTTACCTAACTGTTTAATTCCAGCATACATGCTTAGTGCTATCAGAATTGCTAAACCACCTGCAACCAGGCAAGGAGCATGCCGAAAACACCACTTCCGTATGGGTGGCCCACCACAGCCACCACAATAGCCACGGCTGCCGCAAAAGCGGCTAAATGACACAACCACCATGCAGATGGCCCGCCAGCCACTCGAGTTCATTGACACAAGGAGTCACCAGTGGAAACCAAAGAAAAGAAGAGGATGTCTCTCTCCACAAAGCCCATTCCAGAGTGACAGAAGAGCATCTGCTCTACGATAATAGTGGGGAACCTGAGCACACCTCTCTCAGCACTGGACAGATCATCTAGGTGACAAATCAACAGGGAAACAGTTAATCTATCAGAAGGAGAGAAGAAATCTAGGGTTATCAGAGGGGGGTGGGGAGGGAGAGGGGGACGGGAAGAGATTGGATAAGGTGCATAAAGAATAAGTACGATTTGTAATAATATATATGCTAATAATACTGTTTTGATCAACATACATCAACATTAAACCCCCAAAATATGTATAATCAATTATGACTCAATAATTAATTAATTAATTAATTAATTTTTAAAAAGAGAATTGTTAACCCATACTCCATGGAAAACAACTTTATCAACCAGGGAACAGTACTTAATTACAAATTTTACCTTTAGTTTTATAAGCTCCACTCATTTCCAAAGTTTAGGTCGGAATCTTTCCCCCCACTGCCTTCTATAAGGTTGTTTCAAACATTTGTGATACAGCTAGATCACTTTGCTACCTTCTGTTCTGGACCTCAACCTTATAAAAGATTTTTTAAAATTTGCGTACATTAAGGTTCACTCTGTTCTGTAGAGTTCTATGGGTTTTAATGAATGCATTGTGGCATGTATCTGCCAATAAAATATACAGAGTAGTTTTGCTGTGCTAAAAACTCCCCTGTGCTTCACCTATTTAATCTTCCCCCCCCAACACCTGGTTACCACTCATCTTTTCACTCTTGCTATAGTTTTGCTTTTTCCAGAATGTCATATAATTGGAGCATATCCTAAGTAGCTTTTTCAAAATGGCTTATTTCACTTAGCAATATATATTTAAGATTCATTCATATCTTTTCATGGCTTGACAGCTCAAATCTTTTTATCAATAGATAGTATTTAATCGTAGACATGTATCACTGTTTGTTTATCCATTCATTTCCTAAAGGACATCTTGGTTGCTTACAGGTTTTAGTGATTATTAATAAAGCTTCTATAAACATTTGCATGCAGGTTTTCGTGTGGACCTAAGTTTTCAAGTCAGCAAGGGAATTACCTAGGAGGACGACGGATGGATGATATGGTCTTCCAAAGTGGTTGTTCCATCTTGTACTTCCACCAACAATGAATGAGAGTTGCTGTTGCTCTGCATCCTCACCAACAATTGCTATTGTCAGCTTTTTGGATTTTAGCCATTCTAATAGGTGTGCAATGGTATCTCTTTGTTGTTTTCATTTGCAGTTCCCTAACGACATAGGATGTTGAACATCTTTTCATAGGCTTATTTGCCATCTGTATGTCTTCTCTGGTGAAGCGTCTGTTCAGATCATTTTTAATTGGATTGTTGGTTTTCATGCCATTCTAAGAGTTCTTTGTTATTATGGATACCAGTCCTTTATCAGATATGTGTTTTTCAAATATTTTCTCCCAGTCTGTGGTTTGTCTTCTATTCTCTTAACAATATGTTTCATAGAGCAGAAGTTTTTAATTTTAATAAAGTCCAACTTATCAATTTTTTATTTCATGGATCATGCTTTTGGTATTATACCTAGGAACTCATCACCAAACCAAGGTCATAGATTTTTCTCCCACTAATCAGTTTTGACAAATATATAGTCACTATTCTGATTTCTATCACCACAGCTTAGTTTGCCTTTTCTAAAATATCTTATAAACATAATAATACAGTATATTCTTGTTTTTATTCAACCTCCTTTCACCCAACATAGTTTTTCAGATTTATTCACGTTGTCACCCACATCAGTAGTTTCTGTTATTTATTGCTGAGTAGAATTTTTTATTAATATACTACAATCTGCTTATCCATTCACCTATTGATGGACAATTGTGTTGTTTCTAATTTGGGGTTATTACAAATAAAGACGCTATGAATGTTCTCACATAAATTTTTTTTGTGAACTTAAGTTTAAATACTTAGGAGTAGAACTGCTGGATCATGGAGGACATATATGTTTAACTTTACAAGAAACACTAACTCTTTTCCAAGTTGGTTGTAACATAATGTTTTCACTCTCACAATGTATGGGAGTTGGAGTTGCTCTATGTCTCTTCCAGCACTTGATATTGTCAGTCATTGTTGGTCATCTCACTGTGGTTTTGATTTGCATTGCGCTGATGACAAACGAAGTTGAGTATCTCTTCATGTGCTTAGTGGCCATTCACATATCTTCTTTTATGACGAATCTGTGCAAGTCTTCTGTTCATTTCTTATGGGATTGTTTGTCTTTTGTTATTAAATTGTAGAATTTCTTTATAAATTTTGGATGAAAGCCCTTTATCAGATTTATCAGATTTATGCATTGCAAATACATCTAGCAGGCTGTGGCTTGCCTTTTGGTTTTATTAATGTTGTTTTTTGAAAAATAGAAGTATTAAATTTTATTTATTTATTTTATTGAAACATAGTTGATTGTACATATCTGTGGGGTGCACAGTTGAATATCAATACCTCTGTGCAATATGTGATGCTCAAATCAGGATAATTAGTATATTCAACATTATACGATGTAATCATTTTTGCATTTTATGAAGTTTAACATACCAGTTTTTTTTTTTTCTTTTATGGTTAGTGCTTTGGGATCTTGTCTAAGAAATCTTGCTTGCTCCTAGGATACAAAGGTATTCTCTTCTGATTTCTTCTAGAAGCTTTATAGTTTTAATTTTCTCATTTAGGTTTGTGCTTCATCTCAAATTAATTTTTGTACGTGGTATGAGGTGGAAGTTGAAGTTTCATTTTCTCCATTTGAATAGCCAATTGTTTTAGCATCACACTGAAAAGATTAACTTTCTTACATAGAATTACTTTTGATGACTGTTGAAAATTAGTTGACTGTGTATATGTGGGGCTTTTTATGGACTCACTATTCTGATCCACTGATCTACCTATCTGTCTTTCTGGCAGTAATACATTATCAGAATTACTGCAGCTTTATAGTAAGTGAAAATATCAGCTAGAATAAATTTTCCAACTTGGTTCTTTTTTTTTTTTTTTTTTTTTGAGATTGTTGTAGCTGTGTCAGGCCCTTTGAAATTCCAAACACATTTTAGAATCAGCTTGTCAATTTCTACCAAAATTTCTGCTCTGATTTTGAGTGGGATGACATTAAATCTATAGATCAATTTGGGGAGAATTGGTGACAAAAATGTTGAGTCTTTCAGTCTACAAACACCTCTAGCTGGGTTTATTATTGTTGTTGTTTTTACATTCCATAGGATTTTGTACATAGACTATCATGTCACCTGTAAATGGAGACAGTTTTACTTCTTCCTTTCCATTCTGGATGCTTTTACATCTTTTTCTTGCCTAACTGCACTGGCTAGTACCTCCACTACAATATTGAATAGACGGGGTGAGAGTGAATACCCTTCTTCATGATCTTAAGGAGAAAGTATTCAGTCTTTCATCATTAAGTATCATGTTAACTGTATTTCAGATATTCTTAGATAAAACAGAAAAGAACTTGCTCTTGAATGCATTGATTTTCTTTATTGTTTTCTCTTTTCTATTTTATTAATTTCTACTCTGATATTATTTCCTTTTTCTCCTTTCTTTGGGTTTTATTTGCTCTTTTCTAGTCTCTTAGAATAAAAGCTAAAATCATTGATTTGATATCTTTCTCTTTTTTTTGATATGGGGGTATAAATTTCCCTCTAATTTCTGGTTTAGTTACATCTACATATTTCAAAGTATTGTGTTTTCATTTTTATTCAGGCCAAAACGCTTTCTAATTTACCTTTCAATTACATTTCTGACCCAAGGGTTATTTAGAACTGTGTTATATAGTTTCTAAGTATTGGGGAATTTTCTGGATCTCTTTCTGTTATTGATTTTTAATGTAATTCCATCAATCCTGTGTGTATTTGAAAAAAATGTGTATTTTGCAGTTGTTGGGTGGAGTGTTCTATAAATGTCAAATAGGCCAAATTATGTGATAAGGTTGTTAAGGCTTCTATATCTTTATCGATTTTCTGACTACTTGTTCTGTGAGTTATTGAGAGAGAAGAATTGAAAGCACCAACTGTAGTTGCGGATTTTTCTATTTCTCCTTGTAGTTGTATTTATTTTTACTTTATGTATTTTGAAGATATTAGGTGTGTCAGCATTCCAGATCATTACGTACTCTTGATAAATTGGCTCCTTTATTATGATAAAATGACCCTCCTTATCCCTAATAGGTTTTTTGTGTGAAATCTATGTTGATACTAATGTAGCCATTTCATCTTTCTTTTGATTAGTGCTACCATGAATTCCTTTTATTTTTAAACTATTTATGTATTTTTAAGCATAGACACACACACACATAAAAGTGGGTTTCTTGCAGGTAACATATACTTGGGTACTGCTTTTTTAATCCAATTTGAGAATCTCTGCCTTTTAATTGGAATGTTTAGACTATTTATATTTCATGTGATTATTGATATGGTTGTATTTACCATCTTGTTATTTGTTTTATATTTGCCCCAGTTGTTCTTTGCTCCTCTTTTCTCTTTTTTTCTGTCTTCTTTTGGTTTGAATATTTTCTTTGGTCTAATTTTATATCCTTTGTTGGATTATTAGCCATACTTTTTGCAGTGTTATTTTAGTGGTTGCTTAAGAGATTTAAGCTGGTCATTTAGCTCAGTTGTTTAGAGTTCAACCTTATAACACCAAGGTCACAGATTCAGGTCCCTGTACCAGCCAGTAGCCAAAAACCAAAACCAAAACAAATATAGAATACATCTTTTACTTACTGCAGTCTAACTTAAACTGATATTTTACTAATTCATGTATAGTATAAGAACCTTATAAGTATACTTTGATTTCTCCCCTACTGGCCTTCACACGTTGTTGTTATATATTTTACTTCTACATCTTTCATGTATCTCATAATATGTTTCTATTATACTTTAAACAGATAATTATTTTTAAAGATATTTAAATAATAATAGTAAAGTCATTATTTTTACTTATGTAATATTTTCTGTGCTGCACAATACCTTGTATAGATAATGGGTCAGTAAACTTTTTCTGTAAAGGACCAGGTAATAAATGTTTTAGGCTTTGCAGACCACACATTTTCTGTTGCAATTACTTAACTCTGCCACTGTAGCATGAAAGCAGCCATAGACAATAACTAAATGAGTGGGCCTGCCTGTGTTTCAATAAAACTTTGTTCACAAAAAGAGGCATTAGGTAAGATTTGGCTTATGGGCCATAATTTGCTGATCCCTGGTATAGGTTTAGGTTTCCGTCTGGTATCATCATTTTATTTTTCTGCCTAAAGACCTTTCTTTTACATTTCTTATTCTGTCAGTTTGGTGCTGATGAATTCTTTCTGTGTTTTTATGTCTAAAAAATATTTATTTTGCCAAAACTTTTTAAAGAATTTTTGCTTAGTAAAAAATTCTAGGTTGACAGATTTTTTTTTCTTGCAGTATTTTATAGGCGTTACACCACTGTCTTCTGGCTTACATTGTTTCTGACAAGAAATCCACTGTCATCTTACCTTTGTTGCTCTGTATGTAGTGTATCTTTCTTCTCTGCTTTTCCAATTTCATCATCGTCACTGGTTTAAAGCTATGTGATTATGATATAGTATAGCTTCTTCATATTTCCTGGTTTTGGTGTTCATTGACATTCTTAAATCTGTAGACTTATAATTTTATCAAATTTGAAATATTTAGTCACTATTTCTTCCAATCCTTTTTTGTCCTATTCATTTTGGGGATACCCCAATTATACATATATTTGACCCCTTGAAGTAATCACTGTTGCTCTGGGTTTTTAAAAAGTCTTTCTCTTTGGGTGCTTCATTTTTGGTAGTTTCCATTTCTATGTCTCCAAATTTACTACTTTTTCACTCTGAAATGCCCAATCTGATATTAATCCCATTCACTGTATTTTTTATCTCAGACATGGTTGTTTTCTTCTCCAGAAGTCTGGTTTGTATATTTCTGATAACTTTCATGTCTCTACTTAATATTTAATTTTTCCTCTAGCTTATTGAGCCTATGGAATACAGTCATAATAACTGTTTTAATGTGCTCATCTATTAATTCTATCATTTGTGTCATTTCTGAGTCAGTTTTGATTGATTTTTCTCTTTATTATGGGTTTTATTTTCCTGGTTTCTTGTGTGCCTGATAATTTTTTACTAGATGCCAGATATTATAAATTTTACCATGTTGGGTGCTGAATATATTTGTATTCCCCAACGTATTCTTGAGCTTTGTTTGGAGATGTGGTTAAGTTACTCGGAAGCAGATTGATATATTTGGTTCTTGCTTGAAGCCCTGTTTTCTGGGACCAGAGCAGTGTTCAGTCTAGAGTTAATTTTTCCCACTACTGAGGCAAGACGCTACTTAGTACCCTAACTGATTTCTCATGACTTATGAAGTTGTTCACTCTGCTACTGCAAGTAGGCTCTATTCCCATTCTTGTGACTTGCAGGCACTGTTTCCTCGAATCTTTTGCATGATTCTTTTCTTTGTCTCAGTTAGTTCTCACATGCATGTTCTGTACTCAGTTGAATACCCAATGGAAACTTCTATAGATTTTTAAAGTTTTCACTGTGTGCAGCTCTCCTCTTCAATACACTACAAATAAAAGGGGGGGGGTGTATTCTAGATGCCTTGGTTTTTCTGGACCTCCAATTCTGCCTCCTCAACTCAGGGTTATTGTCAGGCTCTATCAGGGTTCTGCATTCCTATGTAGAAGTGGGAAAACAGGAACAACTTAATTTCTCTTCTGATTTGTATCCTTTATATTTATCTTGCTTAATTGTTCTGGCTAGGGCTTACAGAACTATGTGGAATAAAAGCTGCAAGAGTGGGCATCCTTGTCTTGTTTCTGATCTTAGAGAAAAAGCTTTAAAATTTTCACCATTCAATATGACATCAGCTGCTGGCTTGTTAAATATATCCTTTATTGTGCTGAGGTACATTTCTTCTACACCTAATTTGTTGAGAGTTTTTATCATGAAAGGATGTTAAATTTCATTAAACGCTTTTATTGCATTGAGATGATCATATGGTCTATTAATCTGTTTTTGTGTCACTGTAACAAAATACCTGAGACTGGGTAATTTATAAAGAAAAAAGGTTTATTTGACCCGTGATTCTGAGGCAGCTCCACTTGGAGTGGGCCTCAGGCTGCTTCCATTCATGGCAAAGGGCGAAAGGCCAGCCAACATGTGCGAGAAGATTACATGGCAAGAGATAAGCAAGAAGAAGGTAGAGATGAGGTGCTGGGCTCCTTTCAACAACCAGCTCCCACAGGAACTAATCCATTCCTGAGAACTCATTGACTCCCCAGGGAGGTTATTCATCTGTTCATGAGGGATCCAGCCCCATGACCCAAACACCTCCCACTAGGCTCTACCTCCCAACACCGCCATATTGGGGATCAGATTTCAGCATGAGCTTTGGGGGGACAAACATATCTTATGGTTTTTGTCCTTTATTCTATTAATGGGGTATATCATATTCATTGATTTTTTTGTGATGGACCATCCTTGTACTCCAGAGATGAATCCCACTTGACCATGATGAATAATCCTTTTAATGGGCGGTTGGATTCAGTTTGGTATTATTTTGTGAAAGATTTTTGCATCTCTGTTCCTCAGGGATATTGACCTGTAATTTTCTTTTCTTGCAGTGTCCTTTTCTGGCTTTGGCATCAGGGTAATGCTAGCCTCATAAAATGAGTTTGAAGCATTCTCTCCTGTTTAATTTTTTGGAAGAATTTGAGAAGGATTGGAATTAGTTCTTTTTAAAATGTTTGGTAGAATTCAGCAGTGAAGCTATCAGGTCCTGGGCTTTTCTTTGAAGGAAGACTTTTTATTACTGATTCAGTCTCCTTACTCGTTTTCTATTTCTTCATGATTCAGTCATAGTAAGTTGTATGTTTCTAGGAATTTATCCATTTTTTCTAGGTTATCTAATATGTTGCTGTATAATTGCTCATAGTGGTCTCTTATGATCATTCTCATTTCTGTGGTATCAGTTGTAGTGTCTCCTCTTTCATTTCTGATTTCATTTGAGTCTTCTGTCTTTTTTCTTAGTCTAGCGAAAGGTTTTGTCTATTTTGTTGATCTTTTCTATTGTCCATCTTTTTTCATTTATTTATTCTCTGATCTCTATTATTTTCTTTCTTCTACTAACTTTGGACTTAACTTCTTCTTTTTCTTGTTCCTTGAGGTGTAATGTTAGATTGTTTATTTAAGATTTCTCTTCATATTTTGATGTAGGTGTTTATTGCTATAAACCTTTGTCTTAGAACTGCTTTTGCTGCACCCTGTAAGTTTTGCTATATTGTATTCCCATTTTCATTTGTCTCAAGATATTTTTAAATTTCCTCTTTAATTTCTTTTTTGAACCATTGATTGTTCAGGAGCATGTTGTTTAATTTCCATTTATTTGTGAATTTCCCAAAATTTCTCCTACTGTTGATTTCAAATTTCATACCACTGTGGTCAGAAAAGATACTTGATGTGATTTCAATTTTCTTAAATTTGTTCAGGCTTGTTTTGTGGCCTAACACATCTATCCTAGAGAATGTTTTATGTGCATTTCAGAAAAATGTGTATCTGCTGCTGTTCGATGGCATGTTCAGTATGTATTTGCTAGGTCCATTTGATCTAAAGTGTAGTTCATGTCCAATGTTTTCTTATTGATTTTCTTTTTGGCAATTTTAAGCTGATAATAACTTAATTTTGATCACATTAAAAAACTCTGCATTTTTGCTCCTCACCCACATTTTCTTTTCTTTCCATGTTTTATGTTGCAATTCGCACCTTTTTATGTGGTACTTGTATATCTCTTTAGAAATTATTTTAGCCATTGGTATTTTGCCTTTTAAGCTTCATATTATAGACCTATGTGATTTACACAACACCGTTACAATATTAGACCATTCTGAGTTTGACTACGTATTTACTTTTACCAGTGAGTTTTGTACTTTCATGTGTTTTCAGGCTTCTGATTAGCTCCTTTTCTTTCAGCTGGAAGAATTTCCTTTAGCACTTCTTGTAAGACTGGTCTAGTGATGATGAACTCCTTCAGCTTTTGTTTGTCTGGGAAAGTCCTTATCTCACCTTCATTTCTGAAGGACATGATTGCCGGTACAGTATTCTTGGATGGCAGTATTTTTCTTTCTGTACTTTGATATATCGTCCCATTCTCTCCTGGCCTAAAAATATGGAATCCTTCACAAACATGTGTGTCTTGTGGGAGGGCCATGCTAATTAGGTATTCTAGTATATGTGCTGCCAAAGTGAGCGCTAGCAGTTCCTATAGTCGGGTAACCCGACGACATATTATCTTGCCTTTCATTTTTCTGAAAATATCTTTATTTTATCTTTATTTTTGTAAGTTATTTTCACGATATAGAATTTTAGGTTGACAAGGTTTTTCTTTTTTCTTTTAGCATTTTAATGATGTCTTCAGTCCTTAATTGTTTCTGATGAGAAATCAGCTATCACTGGCTGCTTTTCATATTTTCTGTTTACTTGTGTTCTCCAGAGTTTAACTTTGATGTGCCTACTGTGATTCTCTTTGTATTTATCTTTTTGGAGTTGTGTTGAGCTTTCTGGATCTGTGGGTTTCTTTTTTTGATCTAATTTGGAAAATATTTGATGAATAGTTCTTCAAATTTTTTTCCTGCTCCTATAATCTCTTGCTCCCTTCCTTCTGGAACTCCAATTGCTCATTTGCTTCTCCACTTGATGCTGTCTCACAAATCACTGAGGCTCTGTTAATTGTTTTTCAAACTCTCTCCCCCTCCATACTTCTGTTTTGATGGTTTCTATTGATCTGTCTTCCAGTTCGTTGGTCCTGTCTTCTTCTTAGTGCCATCTACCATGATACTTTCTAATGAATTTTTATTTTATATTTTAGATATTGCATTCTCCAGTTCTAGAATTTCCTTTTGGTTCTTTTTTATAGTATTCCTATTTATTCTCAAATCCCTCATCTCTTCACACATTAAATTTATTTTTTCCTATAGATTTGTTATTGTATTTATCATAGTTATTTTTAAATTCCTGTCTTAGCCCGTTTGGGCTACTATAACAAAAATGCCTTAAACTGGGTGGTTTATAGACAACAGAAATTTATTTCTCACAGTTCTGGAGGCTGGAAAATCCAAGACTGAGGTGCCAGCAGATTTGCATCTGATGAGGAGCTGCTTTCTTAGACAGTGCCTTCTTGCTGTGTCCTCACATGGTGGAAAGGGCTAGCCAGCTCTCTGGAGTCTCTTCTATAAGGGCACTAATTCCCATGAGGGTTCTGCCCTGATCTAATCACCTCCAAATACCGTCACATTGGTGATTAAGTTTCAACATGTAAATTTAGAGGAACACAAACATTCAGAGCTTAGCAGTTCCCTTCTGCTACTTTCAATATCTGGTTCATTTGTCACTGTTTTTATCAACTATTTTTTCTCTTCACTGAGTTACATTTTTCTGTCTCTTCACATGTATAGCAATTAAAAAAAATTTTTTTTTTAATTATACATAGAGAACCCTGCATTCTGTTATCTTTCTCTGAAGAGTATTGAGTTTTGCTCTAGAAAGCATTTAAATTAATGTCAGATCCCCTTGGTCTTGTAGGGGCTTAGTTTTAGGCTTTGTTAGAGAAAATCTGTTTTGATTTTTCTCTTAGTCCTCGGGCAAATTCCTTAATCTTGAGATGTGGTATTTAATCTTAGGTTGTGGCCCTTCTGGGGTTTCAGTGAAAAGCTCGAGGTACTTACCAAGGCCCTCTCCTTTGGAGGGATTCAAACTTTAAACTCTGCCTCCGTGGTGAGCAGCTACTGAATCCTCTGCTCAGTTCTGTTTTCTTCTTTTTTTCCCCTCTCAGAATTCCAGCTATTGTTTTACCCCATAGGTGTCTGGCAGTCTCACCCCACACATTCAGGGTTTAAGTATCAGCCAAGGATTTGAGGGGAATCTGTATGCAGATTTGGGGGGCTCCCCTCTTGTGGCTTCTTCCTTTCTGGGATTTCCCCCTTCAATTTCCAGTATCTCTGGCAGATCCAATAACCATCACCTGACTGTTCAATCCCGCTGCAGCTTTCTGCTCAGCTCTCTCTGACGTGCCTTACCACGCTACATAGATGGGGGCTTCCCTGAGTGAAAGGCTGGATAAACCAGATCTCACCCAGTGTGGTTTCCTTCTATTAAGGATCAAATCCTCTCTAGTTTCTGCCTGATATTGATAATTTTCCAGTACCTTCAAACTGTTATTTTTTTTCTGTTTTGTCCAGAGTTTATAATTAGTATCAGCAGGAGAATTAGTACAATCCAAGCTACTCTGCCATTACCCTCATTTTCAAAATAAGGATTATATCTACTTCACAAGTTTGCCCCCTTCTTTGTGAGAATTAAGTAGGAATACACATGTGAAATGCCTGGCATAGACAGGTATTCAGGAAATGTTAGTTTCCTTCTCTTTATATTGAATTGCATCCTTTCACCTTCCCTTCATTATTCCTTGCTTTGCTGTCTGGATTCAACCTGCATAGGTCTAACTTGTTTCCCATAGGGCAGCCATCACAGATTTTAGGACACAAATCATATCCGGTGCCTCTAAGTCTCCTTTATCTTCAGGCTAAAAATCCCAGTTATCCCAGCCATTTCTCAGGCCATCGGTTTTCTTTAGGGACCTTTGAGTCTCTTTAACCATTTTCTTTCTTCATTGAAGAATGTCCTAAACTCAAGCTCCAGTTCTGCCACTCGAGCAAGTCAACTTACCTTCTGACTTTCAATATCTCCATGCGAAAGATGGCATTATAATTCCTATTCACTCTATGCCATGAAAACTCAGATACCTTAAACTTTAGCCACTATTGGGGGGAAGGTATGGAAAGAATCTTCACCTCCTGGGTGCCTGCTGGCACTGGTGTGGGGGCTGGGGCTCCCTTCCTCTGATTGTCTTAGTGGTGGGGATGCAGAGAAGAAAGGAGCTATTTTAACTTTAATTCAGTATCTCCCATCAGTGAGGCCTGTAGCTACTTTTTTCTTGAATTACCAAGGGCAATCACATCTTCCTGTTACAAGTTTCACTTTTCTTCGAAAGATCACACTGCCTAGTCTCATCTAAGAAATCCACATTCTTCTGGCTATTACGATTTTGACCATGCTCCTTGCAAAATAACAGTGGTCTTATTATGCTATAGAAGTATTTCCCTCCTTCCTGGTGTCTCTCTCTGAAACACTAGGATCAAATAATACATCCCCCAGAAGTTTCTCTTTGATCCCCAAATCTCTTTGGGGGAAAGGGAAGTGGTAGTGATTTGTTTATTCTCTGAATGGGAAAAGGCATTAGCAAAGGTTTTTATAATGAAGGTATTCCTGTATAAAGTCCTTACACAAATGAGTAGGGTGACCACAGAACTTATTATTCAAAGCAGTATACTGTTGGGAGTGAAAGGAGCACTATTGATAATTATGCTATGATTGTTTCAAAAAATTGGAATGTATATGGCAGTGTGCTATTGAGTGCCACAGGGTCTGACTTACCATAAAGGTTACTGATTCTTGGGGGAAAAATGTTAGCCCTTTTCTCCACTCCTCTACAGAGTCTTCCTTTTTCAGGAACTTTACTGCTGGGGGACTCACCTCACTGGTGCAGGGCACTTAGACAGCATGACCTGCGCTGAGCCGCCAGGGAAAAAGACTGATGTGGTCACTTTTGTCTAAAGCACATTCTCAGCTGCGTAGGCAAAGACTTGAGCTCAAATCACCTTCTTGCAAGTCAAGGACTCACTGCCCCTCATTGAGTTGCGTCCTGCCTGGCTAATATCTGTTTACTCACATGCATCTGCAAAAGGTCACTGTCTTCCCCCAGAGGTGCTGGTTTGCATGTAATGGAGCTGCAAAGTGACCCTCCTCTCCTCCAGTTCAATTCAACCCCTGTCCCAGCTCAAGCCTAAGTCCCAAACAGAATATCCAAGGAATATATGTGTTACTCTCATCTTGTTATTTTCTGAACAACACTTTTTTTCATGCCTTGCACCTTTCTACACTGCAATTATTGTTTATAGAGTGCCTTCCTCCTTTCTAATCCTTTCTATCTGGTAAGGTTTTACTTATTCTTCAAGTCCAAACTCAAATATCATGTGCTTTTTGAAGGCTTTTCTGATACCCTCACCTCCATTAATCTCCTTCGGGTGTCAGAATCAATTAGGATTTGGTCTGCTAATTTAATTTTTTAAAAGCATGACAGTGGCTCAGATAAGCTACTATTTGTCTTTCACAGACAAGTCAGAAAGTCTATATAGTCCAAGGCTGGTATGGTGGCTCCTATCTTTCTGCTTTGCAATACTCAGTGTGGCTTCCTTCTCAAGGTCACTTCATGGTTCATGACACCTGCTGGAGCCACAGCTGCATGCCCATGTGACAACTAAAAAAGAAATCATAGGAGGACAAAAAGGAGTTTTCCTAGCTAAACAAGTCCTTTTTTATGCTAATGTTGTGAATTACGTGAAAAGATTTTTCCTTGTGTTGAACCAACCTTGAATTCCTGGAGTTACCCACCTTGGTTAAAATGCATTATCATTTATATACATTGCCAGATGCCACTTGCTAAAGTTCTGTTTAAAACTTTTGCACCTGTGATTCATGAGCAAGCGGGGTCTGTGATTTCCCTTCCTCACATTGTTTTTGTCAGGTTTTGGTATCATGATTATGTTAACTTCATAAAGCAGGTAGAAACTCCTCTCTTTCTTTCACACTTCAGAATACTTACAGAGAGTCAGAATTATTTGTTCCCTTGAATGTTTGGTAGAACCCACTCATAAAACCTTCTGAAGGTTTCTTTATAAGAAGACTTTTAACTATTAATTCAAAATTCTTTAATGATTATAGGACTAGTCAAGTTTCCTATTTCTTCTTGATAAGTCATGTTTTCTAGGAATATGTTTATTTCATCTAAATTTTCTTTAATATATTCCTTGTCTGATTCTTCTATCTGATGTTTCTGATATATTCCAGATAACATCTTGAGTTCCCTCTTCCAGTTCACTGATTCCCTCTTCATTTGCATCTAGTCAACTGCTATGTTTTTCATCTATTGAGTTTTCTGTTGCAATTATTATATTTTATTTTTATAGCTCTTTTGGTTCTTGAAATCTGCTTGGTCTTTTCTGACGTTTTTGAGCCTTTAACAGCTTTATTGAGGTATAGTTGGCATACAATTTATATATTTATACTACACATTTTATAGTGTATAATTTGGTAAATCTTGACCTATGTATACACCTGTGAAACCATTTCCACAGTCAAGAAAATGAGCATGTCCATCAGGCCCAAAAATTTTACTGTTCTCCTCCATAACCCCTCCTCTCTGCCCTTCCTTGCCTACCTCTCATCTCCAGGCAACCACTGATTTGCTTTCTGCCACTATAATTTAGTTTGTATTTTTAGAATTTTGTATAAATAAAATTATATAATATGAACTCTGTTGCTGTTATCATCCGGATTCTTTTGCTCAACATTATTATTGTGATCCATTTATATTCTTGCTTCCTTTTTATCACAGAGTAGTATTCTACTCTATGAATACACAATAATTTGTCTATTCATTTACCTCTTGATGGACATTTGGATTGTTTCCAGTTTTTAGCTATTATAAATAAAGATGCTATGAACATTAATGCACAAGTCTTTGTATGGACATATGCTTTCATTTCTCCTGAGTATCTACGAGTGGAATGACAAAGTTATATGGTAGGTGAATGTTTAACCTTTTAAGAAACTGTCAACTCTTTTTACAGTGGTTCTACCATTTGCATTTTCATCAGAAGCAAATGAATGAGTGTTCTAGTTGTTTCACATCTTTGCCAATACTTGGTATGGTTAGTCTTTTTAAGTTTAGACATTTCAATAGATGTGAAGAAGTTTGTCATTGTGGTTTAATTTTGCATTTTCCTAGTAACTGATGAAGTTTTTCCTTCTCTCTTTTTTCTAATACATCTGGCTAGAGATTTAATACTTTTATTTTCTTCCAAAGAACCAGCTCTTGGTTTCATTGATTTTCTTTACTGTTTTGTTTTCTATTTCATTAATTTCCACTTTGATTTTTATTATTTCTTTTCTTCTGCTTACTTTGGATTTCACTTGCTCTTTTTTTTCACGTTTCTTAAGGTGGAAGCTGAGCCCATTTATTTGAGAGCATTCCTCTTTTTAATAAAGGAGTTTAATGTTATAAATTTCTCTCTAAGTATTGCCTTAGCCACATCTCACAATTTTGATAGGGTACATTTTCATTTATATTCTGGTCAATATACTTTCTAATTTCCTTTTTTTGTTTCTTCTTTAAGCTATGGGTTATTTAGAAGTGTGCTATTTAACTTACAATTATTTGGAGATTTTCCAAATATCTTTTTGTTATTGATTTCTAATTTAACTTAATTGTAATATGAGAACATACTTTGATAGCTTGAATTCTTTTAAATGTATTGAGATTCATTTTGTAGTCCAGAATATGGTCTATCATGATGAATGTTCCCGTACACTTGAATGTACAAGGGGTCTTCAAAAAGTTTGTGGAAAGATGCATATTATCTTTTAATTCCATTTTTCGATTAACTTTTTTGAAGTAACTGTGCATATTTTTCTGCTGTTAAGTGGAATATTCTATAAATGTTAAGAAGTTGGCTGGTAGTGTTGTTCAAGTCTTCTGTATTCTTCTTATTTCTTTCCTGTCTATCGTTCTAACAGTTCTTGAGAAAGGGTCATTGAAATCTTTGACTAATATTGTGGATTTGTCTATTTCTTCTTGAAGTTCTATCATTTTTTACTTCATGTATTTGTTGCTTTGTTACTAGGTGCATAAACATTTGGGATTATTATGTCTCCTTGATAAATTGCCCCTTTTATTATTATGAAAGAATATTCTTTTTTTTTTTTTTTTTTTTTGGTCTTTTTCGTGACCGGCACTCAGCCAGTGAGTGCACCGGCCATTCCTATATAGGATCCGAACCCACAGCAGGAGCGTCACCACGCTCCCAGCGCCACACTCTCCCGAGTGCGCCACCGGCTCGGCCCAGAATATTCTATTTCTGGTGATATTTTCTTCTGTGAAATCTACTTTAATATTAATATAGCCACCCCAACTTTCTTTTTATCGAGGTTGGAACAATGTGGGGCTTTTTCCTAGCTTTTTATTTTTAACCTATTTGTGTCTTTATATTTAACATGAGTTTCTTGTAGACAGCATATAGTTGAATCTTGTCTTTTTAAAAAAAAACTAATGTGATAACCTCTGCCTTTAACTGGGATATTTAGACCACTTATACATTTAGTGTTTTTATTTACATGATTGGGTGTAAATCTACCACCTATTTTGCTTTCTATTTGTCCCAGGTGTTCTTTGCTTTATTTTTCTTCTTTATCTGCCTTCTTAAAAACTAATTAAATTTTTGTAATTCTACCCATCTCCTTTATTGGCTCATCAGCTGTAACTCTTTGTTGTGTTATATTAGCAGTTGCTACCACATTCTATCTTCAAAAGGTATACTACCACACATGTAGCATAAGAATTTAACAAATATATGAGGATACTTCAAAAAGTTTGTGGAAAAACTGGTATTAGAAGATAACACGAATCTTTCCGTGAACTGTTTGAAGAACCCTCATGCTTCTATTTCTCCCGTCCCAGCTTTTGTGCTGCTTTTGTCATACATTTGACTTCTATACACACCTTATCATTATTATCATTATTATTATTTTTGTTTTAAACAGTCAATTATCTTTTAAAGATATTTGAATAATAATAGTTATTGATTGCTACCTCTTACCAGGAGTTTCTCTTAGGTCATCTTTTCTATTCTGTAATTGTTTCTCCATGCTGTTCTCAGTCGTTCTTTACTGCTTTGTCCTAAGTCTGAATATAGAACCTTCTGTTACTTCCCCCAAAGAATACTCAGCTAAGTAATGGTGTGTGTTGGGGTGGGAGGTCACTGGGAGAAATATGTGCATCTGTGCAAGACTGAGGCTAGCAGGCTAGCAAAAGGAAATAAAAAATTAAAACTGGATATCAGATACACCTATTCATAGGTTTCATCAATTATGTCCTTCATAGAAGTCACCCCTGGCCATCTCTCTCTCTGTAGCTCTAGAACTACTACCATGCTCCTGGGCCGGTTTACCTCCACAGATGGGAAGTCCCTCTGACCATGTCCTTCTGCATAGACTGCAGGCCCTAGAAAGACGGTGAGATCTTTCTTTCTCCTAGTTTGAGACCTACCTCATTTCCTCCCCAGGAGACTGAGGATGAGCACCTCTATCTCCTACGGGATAGGGCCCTGCCTCCGTTCCCAATGTGAGGTTGGCTCCTATGGCCTGGCTGGCAGCCGTGTAGTCAACAATATATTTCCCAAAGACTGTACCAAATCTCCTGTAGTTCCATTTCATAGTCTTTCACTTCTGGTGCAAGATGAAAAGATGATCGGGCATATACATCTCTCCCTTTTGAACATAGGCTCATGATCTTAATAGCATTTAATTGAGAAAACTACACAGACATCTCCCAAGAAATGAATAAAGACTTTGATACACAGTCCTTTATAAATTTATGTTTAGAAAAATAATCTCTTCATAAGGGCCTGATCCTGCTAAATATACAGCCAATCTATAGTAGTGTATAAAACATTGAACATCGCAGTGTATATTTGGGCCATGTCACTCACTTAGTGTTTACCTAAGAACAGTGAGGCACATCTACTGCCCTTAGATCTGCAATATAGTGTAGTGGTTAAGAGCACGGACTGAAAGCCCTCCCCTTAATGGCCCTTCTCAGAAAATGAAGGGCCTTTCTAATAAAAAAAATTCTTGTTTCCCTCCAGAAGTGAAAAACATCTCATAATCCTCTAAGTGGAAGTTTTCCAGGTTTGCCAATTTTAAAATCCCGAGCAGACTCCAGATTAACTTTCTGCTGGGAACCTTAAAATAGCTGTGTATCTCCACTGTGTGGAGGTCTCAGATAGAATACTATAAAACCTTTAATAATTATTGCTAACAAAAGTACACAAATAGAAGGTGTAGTTACTGGCTCTGCCCACAGCCCCTTTGGGATAGTCTGCCCAGCCTCAAAAGGGCCATTCCATGTTCTACATGTTCTTGCCTTGCCCTTTCTCCAACACACGTCTGGACCAGAGCTGGACATTTGTTCAGAGGCCAGCCATTGGCCAATCAAACTGCCTAACTCCAGAATTTAAATGAGTCAGCACCTCTAATCAGTGATGAGAATTTAAGTTGAAATGTACAATCAGGGATAGAGTAGGTTCTACATGCAATATCCCACAAGTGCTGTTATAGGGAGCAAAAACCATGAGGCAGCAGAGACAGCAGGCTGGTAGAAGAGGAATACAAAGTAAGAGACCATGCATCCCCCGTAAAGGAGATGAGGAGAGAAAAGCTGCCTCATTGCTAATGAACATCGCTGACCTTTGCTGTAGGCCCAGCAGCGCTCTTGCCCCAGATGTCACTACATCCCTCCATGTGGTAAAAACCTCGATTTTCCCATTCAATATCCACTCTCCCCTTCTTGGTTTTACTCAGTGTGGTGATGTACACAACAAAAAGACTACATCTCCCACCTCCCACCTCCCACCTCCCACCTAACTTTACAGCTAGGAATAACCAGCCACAGCCTAAGTTCAGCCAATAAGAAGTAAGTGGAAGTTGTTGGGTGGAACTTTCTAGAAGGCTCTTAAAAAGGGGAAGAATGCTGGGATGCACTTTTTGGCCCTCCCCACCCTCCTTCTAATTGCCACTTGGAGTGCAGAGTTGATGGCTAAAGCTCCAGTTTAAGGATGGATTCCTTAGCTAAAGACGGTGGAGAATAAAGATGGAAGAGGTCTGAGTTGTTGATGACAATCAAACCACCATGCTAGCCCAGGATTACCTATGTCCCAATTTCTTCTAATGAGGGAAAAAACAAACCCCTCCATGCCAACTTTGCCCCCTTGAGAGTCAGAGGCAGTTGGTGATACAGGGCCCTCAGAGTTTTGGCCCTTAGCAAATGTTCATGCTAAGAATGTGTTGGCAGCCCATGAGCCAAGGCATGGGCCCTCCCTTACTGTGGTCACTGCCTTCTAGGGTCCCATGTCCATGAAAGAGGTGGAAGAGCAGATGCTGACCACTGGGAGCAAGAACAGAGTACTTCGTGGAGTGGCCATCCAATGCTATTGAGTGGCCGCTTGGGTTGCCCCTCCTGCAGGCCTCCAGGTGGTCACGTAAGGCACCTCTTCTTAAGGCCTCAAGGTGGTATTCGTGCTTACTGGCAACAACACTACTATATGTGAGCTTTTTAAACACATCTGTGAACAGCTTCCTGCCATGGTCCCTGGTAAGCCCTTTTTCACCAGTTTACAGGAGAGGAGACAGATAATATGGAATTCACAGACCCAAAAAGTGGCACGAATGACCTTGTATTGGGATCCCAGTAGTGTGAAGAAGCTACAGGTGACAATAGAGAGTCAGATCCCCATACCAGCCAGCTGCCGAAAAAAAAACCAAACCAAAAAAAAAAAAAAAGAAAGAAAGAAAAAGCCCACAAAATAGAAAAAACAATGGAGGAGAAACGTTTGAAGATGGTGAGGAAGAGACCAGGGAATAAAGGCACCTACGTTCTTCATATCCTAAAAACCCATGGTATTTCTTTAACTTTTTATAACTGAAGATTTTGCATCTTCACCCTTAATAGCCATTAGATCTAATGGTTCACAGAGGTCTAAATATGTTATATAAGGCCCTCACAGATGTGATAAAATTATAATAGAAGCCATCTGGAGTAGAGAAACTACACTAAAATAGCAAGGGATCAGCAATCCCACCAAATAGACCAGGAAATGAGAGTTGTCTACTACAGAACGTGAAAGAACGGACAAGCTACAAGCCTTATTTTCCACTCAGTATTCAGCCATGGTATGAGATTTAACGTGAGGTATAGTTAGAATGATTCATAGGTTTTCATCCCTTTTGATGAAACCCTGAAGTTGTACAGTATATCGTGTCTTGAATATGCAATACTAAATTTTGAAACAATCTTTTCATAATAAAATGCTAAGAATTGTAAAAAGAAGTTTGCTGAAAAAAAATTGGTAGTATCTAGTAGGGTTAAAAATATGCAAACCCTGCAATCCTACAATTCCCTCATAAGTATACACCCCAGAGCAAGAATTGGCAGACTTTTTCTGAAAAGGGCCAGATAGTAGATGTTGTTGGCTTTGCAGCTATTAGGTCTCTGTTGTAACTACTGAATTCTGCATTTATAGTGCAAAAACAGCCATGGACAAACAAATGGGAATGGCTATATTCCAATAAAATTTATTTACAAAGGCAGGTGGTGGGCCAGATTTAGCCAGCTCCTGCTAGAGAAACTCATGCAGATGTGTGCAAGAATATCATTGCAGTGTTGTTTGGAATAGTTTCAAACTGGAAACAACCCAAGCCCAAATGTCCATCGACAGGACACTCAATAAATAAACCATGGTATATGTATCCATGAAATATCAAACAGCAAATCAAACCCCTATAGTATATATAGCAACATTCTTCTAAGTTTCATGGATAAATCTTAAAAAACAAAATGCTAGCAAAAGTAGCCAGACACAAAGGACGCTCTGTATGATTTTTGATTTGGTAAAAACTAAACTATATTGTCTAGGAATGTGTACTTTGAGAGCAAAACTGTCAAATAAAGCAAACAAGCAATTACAAGGAAGGTCAGAAGGCAAGAAGCAGTGTTGACCAGGAATGTGTTCATAGAAGGGCTTTGGGTGTTGGCAATGTCCTGGTCCTCAGCTTAGGTGATGTTCACATAGAGACTCATATTTAGTATTTTACGGAAATTTTCTATCTAGGTTTTTCATACACTTTTTTATGTTTGTGTAAATTTCATAAGAAAAATGTGGGCTTTTCTTTTCTTTCTTTTTTTTTTTTAAAGACGACCGATAAGGGGATCTTAACCCTTGACTTGGTGTAGTCAGCACCACGCTCAGCCAGTGAGCAACCAGCCATCCCTACGTAGGGATCTGAACCTGCGGCCTTGGTGTTAACAGGTTATCAGCACCACACTCTCCCGAGTGAGCCACGGGCCAGCCCGAAATGTGGGCTTTTCTAGTACTTTCCATTTATAAAACGCTACACAACAGATGTTAATAATATGATGGCTGGTTCTCTTAGGAATAAAAGATGCCACTCACAGTTTTTATTTTCTGTATAAGAGCAGGTACCAGTCTTGCCCTACATGCTGGGAATTGAGGTTGACCAGCCATATGAGCAAATCAGAAGCATATTTGCCAGCGTTTTGTATCCAAGTACTTTCACATGCATGTAACATAATTTCTTAGGAGTTCATATGCTTTTTATTTTGCAATTTGCAAAGTACTAATGTGCACACTCTTGAGTAAAACGTCTGCATTGTTTCTGTAAGTGAAATCAGACATCGACTACATGGTTTTCTGGAGTAGTTGGGGTCTTCAGCTGTCTTTCCTCTTTTACTCTGAAAAATATTATGAAATTGAGAAGTGCTATCTTTGATAGTGTCTCCTGGGAGCAGAGCACGTGATGAACAGACTTCCACCGTGGAAGAGATGGGTGAGGAGGTTAAGTAAATTTTCTTTGTGTAGTTCCCATTAAACTTCAATCAGAGTTACAGAAAGAAATTTCCTCCAGGCGACTGCGAATACAGGTATTGGTTTGACTTTAATAAAAGTCATAACTGATCTCTCTGAGGTCTCTCGTGGAATGAGCTCAGCAGAATCCAGGCAGGTCCTTGAGAGGAAAAGTGGCCACTTAAACATTGCATTATCCTAATAATCCCATTCCAGACCTGCCGTCCCATTATTTTAAAGGTCTTCATTTGCAAATTGTGGTATTTGAAAGTTTTCTTTTACGTTATTGCAGAAAGCAGGATGGATCTTTCTAAGGGCCCTCTCCTTCCAGGCCAGTGTGAGGTGTCATAGCAGGTAATCCAGGGTGCTCTGCACCTTCACATCACTGCTTTGATTAAGCCACCTATTTAAAGCCACATCTGCTTTGGAGGCAAGAATGATTTGAATGAGATTTGTTAAGAAAGAAGAAAAATTCTCTCATTGCCAAGAATCAGCGTGGTCAGGATAGAGATTAGGTTAATGTTGCCCCAAGACATGAAATCTCATCCATTCAATTATCATCCAACCAATCTTTTCAGGGCACCTACTAGGTGTCGGGTGCTGTTCTAGTCACTGGAATAAAGCAGGTATCAAAATAGACAAGGAATTTGCCATCTGGTAAGGGAGATACACAATGAACAAATGAAAATTTAGTAAGACAATTTCAGGTAAAAATAAGAAGATATGAAAAAATAAGTTTGGATAGTAGGTTAGGTGATGATTTGGGATGGGGCACCAATGTAGACAGGGTGATCAAGGCCCCATTCAGAAGGTAATGTGTGAGTTGGCAACTAATTGATGAGAAGGAACCATCCATGCAAATATTTCAGGGAAAGGGGGTTCCAGAGAGAGGGGATAGTGAGTGACAACTGCTTAAGACAGGAAATATATTGGCACCAGCGTCCTGAATGAGGAAAGAGGGATAAGAGATGCATTTGGAAAGGTAGGCAGGAGCCAGATCCTGCAAAGCCAGTGAGCCATGGTAAGGCTTTAGAATTTATTGTATGTGCAACATCTCCTTGCTCTTTTAATACATAAATAAACATTTCTTAGGCTAATGCCTGGCTTTCTTTCTGGAATGCAGAGGTACTTGGGTGCATGTGAGGGAAAATGCAAAGTGGCTCTGGCTCCTGGCTTTGCCACTTAACTTTCAGACAACTTTGGGTAAGGTTCCCAGCCTCTCCAAGCCCCATCTGTAAAATGGGGGGAACAGCACCCACTTCATGGAGTCATGATGAGTATTAGATGTCAGTAAAGACTCCCCACCATGGGTCGACACTCAGCAGGCACTTGATCATTTTCAGCAGAATCTTAATCTGAATGACCCCGTGGGCCTGTTTCGCCTTTGGGGAAGCTTCTTTTCAGTAAAAGCTCGTTGTTTAACAGGAGATCAGGCCAATGGTAATGCATTAAGAAAAATCTGAATATAGATGCAAAAATCCTCACTAAAATACTAGCAAACAGAATACAGCAACACATACGTAAAATTATTCATCACGATCAAGTGGGATTCATCCCAGGGATGCAAGGTTGGTTCAACATATGCAAATCAATAAATGTGATACACCATATTAATAAACTCAAACACAAGGACCATATGATCATCTCTATAGATGCTGAAAAAGCATTTGATAAAGTTCAGCACTCATTCATGACAAAGACCCTCTATAAGTTAGGTATAGAGGGAAAGTATCTCAACATAATTAAAGCCATATATGCCAAACCCACTGCCAATATCATCCTGAATGGGGAAAAGCTGAAAGCTTTTCCTTTAAGAACAGGAACTAGACAAGGATGCCCACTCTCACCACTCCTATTCAACATAGTGTTGGAAGTACTAGCCAGAGCAATCAGAGAAGAGAAGGAAATAAAGGGCATCCAGATTGGAAAAGATGAAGTCAAACTGTCCCTGTTTGCAGATGACATGATCCTATATATCGAACAGCCTAAAACCTCTACAAAAAAACTGCTGGAATTGATAAATGATTTCAGCACAGTAGCAGGATACAAAATCAACACACAAAAATCAGTAGCATTTCTTTTCTCCAATAGTGAACATGCAGAACAAGAAATCAAGAAAGCCTGCCCATTTACAATAGCCACCAAAAAAATAAAATTCTTAGGAATTGAGTTAACCAAGGAGGTGAAAAATCTCTATAATGAGAACTACAAACCACTGCTGAGAGAAATTAGAGAGGATACAAGAAGATGGAAAGATATCTCATGCTCTTGGATTGGAAGAATCAACATAGTGAAAATGTCCATACTACCCAAAGTGATATACAAATTCAATGCAATCCCCATCAAAATTCCAAAGACATTTTTCTCAGAAATGGAAAGAACTATCCAGACATTTATATGGAATAACAAAAGACCATGCATAGCCAAAGCAATGCTGAGCAAAAAAAATAAAGCTGGAGGCATAACACTACCTGGCTTTAAGCTATACTACAAAGCTATAATAACCAAAGCAGTATGGTACTGGCATAAAAACAGACACACTGACCAATGGAATAGAATAGAGAATCCAGAAATCAACCCACACACTTACTGCCATCTGATCTTTGACAAAGGCACCAAGCCTATTCACTGGGGAAGGGACTGCCTCTTCAGCAAATGGTGCTGGGATAACTGGATACCGATATGCAGGAGAATGAAACTAGATCCATACCTCTCACCATATACTAAAATCAACTCAAAATGGATTAAGGATTTAAATATACACTCTGAAACAGTAAAACTTCTTAAAGAAAACATAGGAGAAACACTTCAGGAAATAGGACTGGGCACAGACTTCATGAATACGACCCCAAAAGCACGGGCAACCAAAGGAAAAATAAACAAATGGGATTATATCAAACTAAAAAGCTTCTGCACAGCAAAAGAAACAATTAACAGAGTTAAAGGACAACCAACAGAGTGGGAGAAAATATTTGCAAAATATACATCTGACAAAGGATTAATATCCAGAATATATAAGGAACTCAAACAACTTTACAAGAAGAAAACAAGCAACCCAATTAAAAAATGGGCAAAAGAGCTAAGCAGGCTCTTACATCACTCAGCATCCGGGAAATGCAAATCAAAACCACATTGAGATACCATCTAACCCCAGTTAGGATGGCTAAAATCCAAAAGACTCTGAACGATAAATGCTGGCGAGGTTGCGGAGAAAAAGGAACTCTCATACATTGTTGGTGGGACTGCAAAATGCTGCAGCCTCTATGGAAAATGGTATGGAGGTTCCTCAAACAATTGCAGATAGATCTACCATACGACCCAGCTATCCCACTGTTGGGAATATACCCAGAGGAATGGAAATCATCAAGTCGAAGGTATACCTGTTCCCCAATGTTCATCGCAGCACTCTTTACAATAGCCAAGAGTTGGAACCAGCCCAAATGTCCATCATCGGATGAGTGGATACGGAAAATGTGGTACATCTACACAATGGAATACTACTCAGCTATAAAAACGAATGAAATACTGCCATTTGCAACAACATGGATGGACCTTGAGAGAATTATATTAAGTGAAACAAGTCAGGCACAGAAAGAGAAATACCACATGTTCTCACTTATTGGTGGGAGCTAAAAATTAATAAATAAATTCACACACACACACACACACAAAAACCGGGGGGGGGGGGAGAAGATATAACAACCACAATTACTTGAAGTTGATACGACAAGCAAACAGAAAGGACATTGTTGGGGGGGAGGGGGGAGGGAGAAGGGAGGGAGGTTTTGGTGATGGGGAGCAATAATCAGCCACAATGTATATCAACAAAATAAAACTTAAAAAAAAAAAAAAAGAAAAATCTAGAGATAATAACAGATTCTGGGCAGGCAGCCTTGGTGCAGTGAGGCAGGCACTCGGTTCTGGTCCTGACTCCACTCGTCACTAACTGAGTGATCACAGGAAACTGGGCCTTGGTTTCCAAATCTGGAAAACAGGAATAACTATCATTTGGCCCTGCCCACCTCAAGAATTAGGAGGACTTCTGATACAACAATGGATGTAAACCACGAAGGCTTTGCAGAGTGGAGTGTCCGCTGCACGGGCTCCTTAGGCCAACGCTTTCCTCTTCATCCACAGAGGGCAAACTGCTGAGACCTCTGGATAAGTCTCAAGGCAGTGCTGGGAGTTGGAGAAGGGAACGGGCAGTTCCCTTCAGGACTACCCCATGTCTTATTCTCTACTGGAATTACATGAATTCATTTTCCCAAGATTTTCTTGGGATGCTCTGTAACTTACAGTAGTGCCCCATATCTGTGGGGATACAATCCAAGACCCTCAGTGTATGCCTGACAACTGCAGATAGTACCAAACCCTACATAGACTAAGTTTTTTCCTATACATACATACATACATACCTATGATGATGTTTAATTTATGAATTAGGCACAGTAAGAGATTAACAACAATAATTAATAATAAAATAGAACAATTATAACAATATATAGCAATATATTATAATAAAAGCTATGTGAACGTGGTCTCTCTCAAAGTATCTTATTGTTCTGTACTCACTTGTCTTTTAAAAATTGGTTATGAATATTCATGAGACACAAAGCTGATTTTCACTCCTTGTGCCCAAGATGTGAAGGCCAGATCCATACTGGCAGCATGCCCATTACCACAAATTGCGATTGTACCCCGTGTCCCCCACCCAATTATTCCCAACCTCCCTCTCCCTTCCCCTTTCCTCCCCACTCCACTTTGTATCCCTAGGTATGTTCTCTCCCTCTGCAAGTCCAAGGCACCACTGTGGTCTTTCTTTCCTTCCTTCTTTCTCTCTTAGCTCCCACTTATGAGTGAGCACATGTGGTATTTATTCCTCTGTGTTTTGCTTATTTCACTCAACATAAGTTTCTCCAAGTTCATCCATGTTATTGCGAATGGGAGACTTCATTCTTTTTTATTGCAGAGTAGTATTCCATGGTGTATATATACCACAGTTTCCTTATCCAATCATCCATCAATGGACATTTAGGTTGGTTGCATATCTTGACTATTATAAACAGGGCTAGAATGAACATGAGAGTGCAGGTATCCCTTTGACATGATTCCCGTTCCTCTGGGTATATACCTAGGAGTAGGATTGCTGGATCGTATGGAAGATCTATCTGTAGTTGTTTGAGAAACCTCCATACTGTTTTCTGGAGTGGTTGTGCTAATTTATAATCCCACCAACAGTGTAGGAGCATTCCCTTCTCTCCACACCCTCAGCAGCATTTGTTATTCTCTGTCTTTTTTATTATAGCCAGTGTAACTGGGGTGAGTATATTCACCTGTTTTTGGACCACGATTGACCACGGGTAGCTAAAATCCTGGAGAGCAATCCCATGGACAAGGGGAAACTATGTTATGGTCTTTATCAGATTTACAATGACTTTAATTTAATTCCTCAGTCAAATGTCTTCTCTCTCTGCGTGGGTAAAGGTACCCATCCTAATCTTCTATCCCTTCTCCACCTTCTCTCTCCTTTCTCCTTTCTGCTGAAGCAGAGCCAACAGCCCAACTTCCATGCTGGGTCACCAGGATTCTCATCAGGAATATGATAACGATGCCATCAGTAACTCTGGTCAGCCCAGTTTAAGAAGCAAGTGTAAGTTTTGCAGAGATTCCAGCTTCTCTGCCCCTCTGATTAGAAGGGGGCCCTTTGTTTCAGGATTGCAAAGAGGCTTTAGCTTCTCTTCACTTCTGCTTTCTTCCTGAGCAAAAGAACAAAGATCAGAGAGGCATGGCTGGGACCAGGCAGGGGTGAGGCACTGCTGGGAGTGGGCACGGCAGAGCTCAGCCTTGGACAGAAGGAGTGGAGGGGAGGTTCTGGTGACAAGCCTAGACATTGGAGAAAGTCAGAACAGCTCCAACACAATGCCAACAGATAAATGCATCTCTGCACCTCAACTGAGATGGAGACCTAAAGGGACAAACACGGTTGGGCGGAGGTGCTTGCGTACGACGCAGAAGACAGAGAGGAGGAACGTAAATACAGAATCAGCTGGCTTTTGTTTTCATGTTTTCATCTCTTGCTGGCTTGGATGCAGGTTTGTTTCCAGAAATACTGGAAATGAAGATAATGAGGGGTTGGGGGAGAGACAAGAATGTGGAGGGGGACCGGGATTTCTCCACCAGAAAAGCCTGATAACACGTTGCCTTATTGGATAGTTAGGGCAGTCCTGTGTAGTAGAGTAGGACTGACCGTTATTCCCATTTACAGGTGAGAAAACTGAGTCTGAAGTGATGAAGGACCTGTCCTTTGAGGCACAGCTTGGGGCAGTGCCTCTACTCAAGTGGGCTGGCTCGAGTCCTGAGCCCACTGGCCTCACAAGAGGCCCTCAACAGCTCTCAGCACCCCCACCCCTCCACCACCACCACCCTGAACCCCGAGTGAAGAGTGAGAGTCCAGACCCCCAGGAATGATGCTGCAAAGGAGAAAAAGTGGACCCATCGCTCCCTCCTGTTTAAAGGAACCATTTGTATCGATTAGGAAAGGTATTTGTTCAAGTCTGCAAATCCTTTTAGGAACTCGAATCTACTTCTGGGCTGAAAAAGGCCTATGCTCAGAGCTTCTAACTGGTGATAATTACAAATTAATTATTCTTTTGTGAAGTCTCTGGGCCCAGCAGAGCACCTTGAGGCGGTGGTGCTTGAAGGCCCAACTCTGCCCTGCCCAGCTCCTGCAGCACCTCACCTAGGACCCTGCAGCCAAGCTACTGGGCTCCAGGAGAGACCAGCCATAGGTCCCATGCTGGTCTGCAGCCCACATTTTTTTGCCAGATAAAATACAGGTGTGCCAGTTGGGATGTACTTAACTAAAAAATTATGTGTTTTTTTACCTGATACTAAAACCGAATTAAACCTTAACTGGGCATCCTATATTTTAATTTGCTAAATCTGGCAGCCTTAGGTGCCACCCACCCCTCTCCCATGAGCCTGCCTCCTGGTATCTCGATCATGACTGATCACCTGGGTAAGAATGCTTCTCCCCTGCACCCCTGGACCTTTTCTCCCCTGGACTCTCCATGGTTTAGATTCCCCAGAATCTGTGGGAGTTGGATGGACAGAAATACAGATTGATGCTTCTATATGCCAGGCTCAGTACTTGAGATATTCCAACTCATTTTAACCCCCACCACAACCTTCTGAAGTAGGTATTCTTAGCCCATTTCACAGATGAAGAAATTGAGCGTCAGAGAACTTGCCCGACTTTCTCAAATCTACTCCCCCTGTAAGTGGTAGGATCAATTTGAATCCATGTCTGTGGATTCCAGGAAGAGAGTGGACACGGCTCTATGATGTTACCTCACGGGGCCTCCGTTTCCCCCATGAAGTGGGACATGACTGCACTGATGCCAGCCTCACAGTGATGATTAAATGAGACGCTGCATTGACGTGATCATCCCAGGGCCTGGCACGAGGGTAAGGCTCTGTTCATGAGGATGGTTTTGGGGCTCACTTCCAGTTTTCACCTTTGGTAATTTCAAGGCCATTCAGTACCTATGGCAACACAGTGTGGTCTAGAAGATTCCATTTGGCAGGCAGCAGCTTTAGGGATGTGACTGAAGACCAGGAAATTCTTGCAGCTCTGCCCTGGTTCTGGGAGCCCCAGGTGTTCTGTCTCTAAGCACCGGCTTTGTTGTCTGTAAAATGAGGGATAATTTTGCTCAAAGCCTCAGTGTGTGGAGTGATGAGTTAATGGCTCAAAAGGGCCTTTGAAGTCCCAAACCCATGAGCAGTCCTAGGCCATGTGTGAATGTTCTCGTCATCTCCTGGGCATCTCCCAAGCTGTGTGTGACTCATCAGAGGTTCTGGGCAATCAGACCTTGTCCTGATGGGGAGGACAATGTTATACAGCTTCCCATCCAGGTGGCGTTGGGAACTGCCCTCTCTCTACCCGAATGTAGCCCACCTCCCGCCTCCCACCTCTGCTATGATCTGTTGTCTGACTGGACTTCTTTTCAGAACCTCTTCCCTGGTAAATCATGAGCCCGCTCCAGGGGATGGGTCAAGTTCTAGCTCCCAACACACTTGGCCAGTCCATCAACCTGGGCCATGCTAGTTGGGTCCCAAAATAACGTAGGTGAACAGTTGGAAAGTGTTTCAGGAACTGATGTTCTCAAATGTCTTCCTAATCCTTCTCTAGAAGCCCATGGAATGTGTGGTTTGTGAACGGGGTTGAAAAAAATCCTGTGCCTAAGATGCCTGTTTCAGAGGGCTTTCAGTTCTTCCTGTAACTACAGTAACTGAACATCTGGTTGATGAAGAAATGACAGCGAGCAGGAGAGGTAAAGCCCTGAGGGCTTCCCAGTCCTCTCCTTCGTGATTACCAGGGTTAAACTACAAAGAAATGGTGTGGAACACGGTCTATAGGTAGGCAGGTAGATGTCAGGCCCTAGAGAGATAGCACAAGTGTCAGAGGACGTTGAAGCTATGAGACAGCAGTGCCCGTGGCTGTCTCAGTCATTGTTGTATTTCTTGTGCCTAGAGCAGTGTCGTGCACATGGTAGGTCCTCAGTAAATATTAAGTCATGTGTGATTGGATGTATGGAGGAAGGAAGGAGGGACGGAACGATTACATCTAACACTCAGGTAAAGGCAGCAGTTTAGCAGAAAAAGCCACATGACATTCTAGAGGGAAGTCAAGAGCAGAAGTTCTGGGACAGAGGTGAGCAGACCATTTGGGTCACCCTGTACAGGCTTTGTGACGAAGGATGCAGGTGGAGCACTGGCCCTGGAATCAGAGCCATAAAGAGACAGAGTGTGCCTGTGCTGCCAAGCTCGCAGATAATATCTAGACACCCCTCCATTCCCTTCCATCTGACAAGGTCAAAAACCTCGGAGCATTCTTGACTCCTCTCTCCTCTCATACCCTATATCCAATGTATCACTAAATCCTGTCAGCTGGCCCCTAAAATATATCCTGAATGCAATTACTTCCCACCACTGTGTGACTCCCATCTTGATTCAAGCCATGAACATCTCTGGTCTGGACAGATAGTTTCAACAGTGTCTAACCATCTCCCAGCTTCTAATCTTGCTGCTGACGCCTGCTCCACGTACAGTAGCCATAGTGACTTCTTAGAACAGTCAGGTCAGATCATGCCACTCCTCTGCTCAGAATCCTCCAAAGCTTCTCACCTCCCGTCATTCAGAAAAGAAAGTCCTTGCAGTGGCTTACAAGGTCCCACACAACCTGGCCCATTCTCTTGCTGATCAATGCCCCCCTCACTCACTGCTTTCCTGCTACTCTGGCCTGCTGCAGATCGCTCGCTATCCTGCAGACAACCCAGCATGGTTCTCAGCTCAGGGCTTCTGCACTTGGCTCTTCGTTCTGCCCAGTCATTTCTAGACGGGCCTGCCCTGGCTCTGAGCTCAGCTGGAGGTGGATGTTATACTGGTGCTTCTGCCTTGCCATAATGCAATTTCTATTTGTACCTAATTGGTTTCCTGGACCTTAAGTCTACCTCTGGCATGCTCAGGTCCTTGCCAGGACAAAAATCCAGTAACAGTCAATGATTCAGCCCCTGGAGTAAGGAAGTTGAGAACAAGGTATGTATGTTTGTGGAGGTTGTACACTGCACAAGGGCACGAGTCAAGGTAACCAATTGGGGCTGGAATCCGACCTGAATGCTGCTTGCCAAGCTTGCCAAGTGGTGCACTTCTGTGCAGGGTTGCATCCCCCCAGAGGAAGTTCACCATCTTCTAATTCCCACAAAGGCACCATATGAGCCAGCACTGACCTTCTCAGAAAGGTGGCCTAGCTATAAGTATTGGATGGGGGGCAGGTGACATTCAAGTGAGGGGCCCAGAAGGCAGGTGCTGAAGCCTTAGTCCTGCTCTTGGAAACAGTAGGTTCTGGATGGGCCTAGCAGTGGGAAATCAGTAACAGGCAGATGCTAGGCAGCTTGCCGGGTGGTAGGAAATCCTGTGCCTCTCTCTGCCCTTCCAAATATGTGATGTGGGTTCCAGTTAGGCTAGGGAATAGGGGCAGCCTAAAACCTGCTCAGAATTCAATAAAAACTGCAGACTTTTCTATGGAAGTGGACACATACACACACATACCCTCAATTTTGCACACAATTTCCAGGGACCCACACCATTCCTCTACCCAGCCTTTATCTGTGGCTATTAAGTCAAGTACCCCTGGTAATCCAGAGTGTCTTTAAGAGTCCTCCCAGCTCAGATGCAAAATCTAAGTAGTATCTAAACACTTCAAGGAAGCACCTGCTCAGCAGCAGCTGTGGTGAGGGTTGAGGCTGCAGGACAGGATGGAGATTTTAGAAAACCACATGCGAGGGCACCCCACAGTGACAGACTCTGCTTGACCCAAACAACCAAGGACCTTGAAAGGAAATTCCTCTTCCCCTCCCTGCCTCCTGGCTCCAGGAACCCTGTTCCATCCCTTTTCCTTCCAGAGGAAACAGTCAGAGCCCTGGCCGTGGCCTCCTCAGCACAGACAGCCCCATCACCAAAGGGCCCAGACAATTAATTACCCACCATCATGGCGCCACTGAGCCTTCAATTTTCCTGACTACCATGAGGGTTAGCTCAATCTGAGACTTCCTTTAAGGGAGCATCATAACTCTTTCTGTTCCCCAGAAATTGTAACCCGGACTCGGTTTTGTAATGCTAATTGCCTTATCTTCATAAATTCTACAGTCTTACATAATTTACCCGCATTGTAGCAGGATTTCCCAAGAATAAAAAAGCAGGTGCCGTCAATGGTAATTTGAATAAGAAAAAGACATGTTAAGTGGTTCTTCTCTCACTAGTAATAGAAATTAATTAGCTTTGAGCAGCTTTGGAGGTTTCTGCATTTTTTGCTGTAACCTGTTATGTTTTCTAATTGTATGGAAAGAAGGTTTGATTTGATCACATTATTTGGTGATGAAGAGGCCTCTGTTTGGAGTCAAAGGTACAGAAATGGTGGCAGCCAGAAGTGTGGGAAGTCACTGCAGGCGTGCAGAGAGTGTGGGATTTGCAGTCAGATCAACTGACTTCCTAGCCCGGGTGAGCCACCTGTTAGCTCTGTGACCCTGGATAGATCGATCACTTCCCGTCTTTAAGCCTCAGCTTTCTCATCCGTATGACAGGGGTCAGGAACCCTGCCTGGAAGGCAGGGAGCACAGAGCCAAGCGGCTGGGAGCATTAGCTCTGGAACTGGACATACCCAGCTTTGGATTCTGAGTCCACCACTTACTTGTTTGGGGACTTTTCCAGTTAGGATGCCTTCAACTTCAAGAAACAAAAATGCTATTTAAACTGGATTCAGCGATGTGAAAGTGTGTTGTCTCAAGTGAGAACACTAGAGCTGGCACGGGCCGCAGGGGTGCTGCAAGTAACTGATGGATCGATATTACCAAAGATCCAGGCCTGCTTTCCCTCTTCACTCTGCTGTACTCAACACTGGCTTTATCCTAATGGGTGTCCTCCCCTGTCCTGGCAAGGAATACAAGCTTCCAGGTTCACATCTAGCAGAAGAGGGGGTGAGCCTTTCCCTTTAACATGGATATAAATTTTTCCTTCAATCTGGCTGAGCCAGTGATTTTGCCCATCCACTCCTGGAGCAATAATTGACTCCAGCCAGGATCTATGTCCATAGAGCTGGGATGGGGTCTGCTATGGACTGAATGTCCCCTAAAACTCATTGAAGCTGATTCCAGTTGTAACAGTGGTGAGAGAGTTGGAAATCAGACTATGGTTGTGTTGAAAGGTGATTGGATCCCGAGGACTGTGTCCTTGTGAATGGATTAATCCATTCATGGAGTAACAGGTTAATGGTTTAATGGGTTATCAGGACGTGGTTCTGATGGCTTTATAAGTAGGGCAGGTGAGCATGTTAACTCTTCCTCTTACCATTCTCGATGTGTGATACCCTGTATCACCAGGGGACCTTCAAAGAGACACCACCAGAAAGAAGACCTTCATCAGATGTGTTCCCTAGACCATGGACTTTCCAGCCTCCAAAACCATAAGAAATAAACTTCATTTCTTTATCAGTTACCCAGTTTCATGTATTCCATTATGAGTGACAGAAAATGGACTAATACAGGGCCCGTTTCCCCCTGAATCGTGTAGGGGAGGGATTTTGTTAAGAAGAAGGAAGTTGTAGATGAGAGATGGGCTGTTAGTGGCATCTCCACTGTGGCAGGTACACTACACAGTGTCGACTGTACAGTGACCCTGGTCAAGTTGCTTATCCTCACTAAGCTCTGCTTCCTTGTCTGTAAAATGGGGGCAATAAAAGCACCACCTCATAAGGTTGTTGTGAGGATTTCGTAGTACAGACCTAAAGCATGGTAGGCCTTCCAGAGGCTCTGGTTTCTTCCTTCTGCTTTCTTTTCTCTTCCTTGAAAGAAATTCTCCAGCAAGTTATTCAAAGTAACTCTGTGGACCTTGGAAGGACTAAAAGCAAAGAAGGAGGGGCATGACAGGAGAAGCCATTTCCTTGAGTTTGTTCTTCAAAGTAGCATCTTTTCAACCACAAGAAAACTATAATGAAGGGAAGATGTTGCCAAAGACATAATTAAGGGACAATGACTATGATAAAGAGCAGCATTGTGAAAGCAGGGCCATGGGACATGTTGCGGGGTGGTCAAAGATCGATGTGTTTTTTCACACTTGCACCAGCACCACCGCAAACCCTGCCCCAGCTCTATCACCTTGGATGACTTCACCCTGAGTCCTGGCCCCAAATAATGGCAAGCCAAGTGACAAGCAGCTCCCTTAGCTAAAGAAAAAACGCCCCAGAGATCCAAGGACTCTTCGGTCATTGATTAGAGTCATAGAGACAGAGCTGGAAGGTAACTCTCCAAGCAGCTGGCTGAAGCCCCTCACTGAAGTCTAGCTATTATCAGACTAGATAAAAATGCAAGATTCAACTATTTTCTGTCCACAAAAAAATATCTTTTGATGTAAAGACACAAATAGGTTGAAGGGAAAAGATATACCACACTCTTTCTCATACAAACCTATGAAAGCTGCTGTGGCTATATTAATATCAGACAAATTAGACTTCAAGATAAGAAATATTATCAGAGATAAGTATGGCTATCTTATAATGATGAAAGAATTAATTCATCAAAAAGACATATGACAATCCTAAATGTGTATCTATTAATGAAGCAAACTCTGATTATCAGAGTTGGATATTTCAACCTCTCAGTAATTAATAGAACAACTGGGCAAAAAAGAATCCATAAAGCTATGTGAAATTTAAATAATACTATCAACCAACTTTACCTAATTCATCTTTATAAAACACTATATCCCAACACCAGTGGAATATACAATGTTCAGCAAGATAGGCCATAAGCTGAATCATAAAATAAGCTCCAATAAATACCACAAGATTGAAAACTTATAAGAGTATATGCTCTGACAACAGTGGGTTTAAATTTTTAAAATAATAATAGTAATACTAAAATATCTGGAAAAGCTCCAAATAATTGGAAATTAAAGAATGCACTTCTAAATAACCAATGCATCAAAGAAGAAATCCCAAAGGAAACTGTAAAATATTTTGAACTAAATGATAACAAATATACAACATATCGAGACCTATGGGATGTACTAAAAGCAGTACTCAGAGGGAAATTTGTGTGTGTGTGTATGTGTCTAAGTATTTAAATGCTCATATTGGAAAAGAAGAAAGGTTTTAAAATAAATGACCTAAATTTCTGCCTTAGTATGCTAGAAAAAGAAGAGGAAATTAAATCAAAGTAAAAGGAGGGAAATAATAAAGACAAGAGCAGGAATAAATGAAATAGAAAAAAAAGCAAAGAGAGAAAATTAACAAAGCCAGATTTCATTCTTTGGAAAGACTAATAAAATTGAAAAACTCCTAGCAAGACTGATCAAAGAGAAAGAGAGAGAGGACAAAAATACTATGAGTAAAAGAGATATCACTATAGATGCTAGATATTAAAAGAAAAATATGACCATATTTTGCCAATAAATTTGACAACTTAGATGAAATACACAAATTTCTTAAAAACACACACACATACACAAACACAACTTATCAAAACTGACACACAAAAAAATAGAAAATTGGAATAGGCCTATGTTTGCTAAATAATTTGAATTTGTAATTTAAAACCTCCCCATAAAGAAAACTCTAGATACAGCTGATTTCACTAGCAAGTTCTATTAAACACTTACAGAAAAGTAACATCAATTTTACACAAATTCTTTCAGAAAATAAAGAAGGATGGAACACCCCAAACTCATTTTATAAAGCCAGCCTAACTCTAATACCAAAAAACAATATTACAAGAAAAAAAGTCATATACCAATATTTTTCTAACATGTGAGTGTAAAAATCTTTAATAAAATATTAATAAATTGAATCCAGAAATATGTAAAAAGGACATTACATCATAATCAAGTGGGGTTTAATCCCAGGAATGCAAGGTTTATTTAACATTTGAAAATCAGTGTAACTTACCACATTACAAAAATAAAGGAGAAAGATCATCTTAATAGATGTAGAAACTCAGCACCTGTTCAGCTCACAGAAAACGTCCTCAGTCTGATAAAGAGCATCATAAACAATAACAGTAATGACAACAACAGCAGCAATAACCTACAATGAACAGCATGTTTAGGGGATGAAATATTGAACAATTTCTACCTAATCCCCACACTGGGGATAAGTCAAGGATGTCTCCTCTCCTTTGGTGGGCCCTCCTGCCTACGAAACACAGGCCAAGCCTCTTAGACGTGGGAGGTCCTATATGGCCTGGTCCCTGCTGACTTTTCCAAACTCAGGCCCCCTAGCTCTCCTCCCTGCCTCCCTTGGATCCTGTGCTCATTCATTTCCAGGTGCATTGTGACTTTCATCCCCTGTGCATTTGCCTCAGCTGACCCTCTGCTCAGATAATTCCTCAACTTGAGTGATGCATCAATTCTTTCTTTGGCAACCCCAGACCATTCAAGGTGTTCCTCTGGAATAGTAATCTTTGCTGCAATTTCTGCTTTACACATCTGTCTTTCTCAATAGATTGTGAATGCCTTGAGGGTAAGGCTATTTCTTATTTAACTCTGGTGCTCCCTATAGCTAGTGTCAATAATGTTGAAAGAATGGATAGATGGTTAAGGGTCACGATTTTGGTCTTTGCATTCACTGCTCATTCTGTAAGATCTTATTAAGGTCCAAATAACTTCTCTCTAGAAGAGGAGAAATACTAAATCCTTTAGGTGGTGGCAGATGCCAGGATAAGTGGCATTTGACCAGAAAGATCCTATGGGAGTGATTTCACTGCAGTCATTCTCTGAGGCTTTGCAAAATGAAAACAGTCACAGCTGCCTCACAAGAAAGCAAGAGTACCATGCAATGTGCTTGGGAGGAAGAACGACACCCCCAAACACAGAACTCTTTATAACAGTATCACTAGTAAGGTAATTTTCAAACCAAATTAATGCAGTCAGCCTTGCTAGAGCATTGGACACGAGGAAGGTGTGAGCTAGAATATTTTCTTTCCCAAAGATCTTTGAGTAGAAGAAATGTTGTCTTACTGGATGTTCCACTTTTTACCTCCAAAACACAAGTTACCTTCCTCTCCATGTTCACTGCATCTCCCTTGGTTCAAGCTCTTATGATTTTTTGCTTGAACTGTCACCTGGTTTCTCTACTTCCCACCCATCTTAGGCTCTGGTCCCCAAAGTGATCTTTTTGGTGCAAATTTGAGCATGTCACTCCCTCCTAAAACTCCACCCTACTTATATCCTATGGAGAAAGCCACACTTCTTAACATGATCCAAAAGGTCCTTCATGTTGAAGGTCCTGTCTCCCTTTGCAACATAACTTTCTGCATTGCTATTAATGGCCACAGTTTCTAATGGGAGATGTGTCAGATGGGCAGAAAGACTGAAAACTATCCTAGCTACTCTGCTTTTCTTGCCATTCTTTTTAGGTGCGGTATTCATTTTCCATTGCTGAGTAACAAATGACCACGAATATAGCAACTCAAACAACACACATTTATTATTTCATAGTTTATGTGGATCAAGAGTCAAGGCCTGGCTTAGCTGGGTTCTCTGCTTCAGGATTACCAGGTTGCAACCAAGGTGTTGGCTGGGCTGCATTCTCATCTTAAAATTCAACTGCAGAAGCGTCCACTTTGAGGCTCGCTCATGTTGTTGGCAGACTTCAAATCCTTGAAACTGGAGGACTGAGGCCCTCCTACAAGCCAACTGCAGCTCTTTGTCACATGGGTAGCTTCCAAAGACAGTTTACAACATGGGTGCTTGCTTCTTCAAAGCCAGTGGGAAAGAGAGAACAAGATCACTAGCAAGACGGAGTCTCATAAAAGTAATGTGATCACAGGAGTGACATCACATCACCTTTGCCATAATCTATCATTCAGCAGCAAGTCCCAGGTCCCACCCACATTCAGGGCATGAAGACCAGAAGGCAGGGGTCAGCAGGGTCATCTTAGGGTCTGTCCACCAGATGCCATAGACTTTTAAGCCTCTAAGCTTTGGCTCATGATATTCCCTTTCTCTGATATGCCCTTTCCCTGCTCTCCTGTCTGCCAGGATCCTACTTACCCTTCAAGCAAAAGTTACTTCTGTGAAGCCTTCCAAAGACTTACCTCTGCCTTTATTCAAAGATAGATCCCCATCAGAGCTTCCAGAACGTTTTATTCTTTCAACAGGCTCTTAGGCAGCAGCTATTACAGTCTATTACATGTAATGAAATAGACTCACACTGTGGACAAAAATTTTAAAAAGAGCAGTCTGCAACAAGGGTTCTCTAAGTCAGACCATGGACTGACCACATCAGAATCACACAGGGAGCACATAAAAGGTAAAGCTCCTCAGGCCTCAGCCTCTGAAGGTCCTGATTCCATGTACCTGGTGTGGGGCTCAGGAATCTCTTCTTATAAAGTTCCCCAGGTGATTTTGGTCCCTGATTAGGTCTAGTCACACTGGTATAGAGGAACCAGCCTTGCACCTGAGTTACTCAATGCTGGGTCCAGATCCACCTGTACAGGATGTAAACTGGATGGACAACCTCTGAGAAGACAGACGGAATGCTCTGGCTCATGTCTGGCTCTGCCATTTAACCTGTTTGACTTCTGAAAAGATACTGATCCTCCCCCAGCCTCAGCAGTAAAATAGAGACACTGATTTTCTTAGCCATAAGGTGGCTGTGAGAATTAAATGAGGTAATGCAGGTAAAGTGCTTGGTAGAGCACCTGGCACACAGGCAGTCCTCAGTAAGAGTTTCGTTGTATTAGAGACGATTCCTGGGTTCAGCTGTTCTGCCAGTGAGTCCCTGATGCCGCTGGAGCTAAGGACCTGCATGTCCGGGTGGGGGCTCCTCTCCCCTCTCTGCAGATCTGTCCCTGGGTGGCTTACAGAAATGACTTATCCTGGACTCTTTCCACCCAGGCCAGCTCCTCCCAAGCCTCAGCCACCGTTAGCACCACAGACAGGGGCTTGGCCCCCACAGGGCTTCACCAGCCTTCACTGGGGCCATTCCTCCTACAGGAAGAGTGAGCAGCAGCGCAGCCCCAGGACACATACAGCTCCTGCCACAGCTCTCAAAGCCCTGCTCCCTGGGGGCAGGAGGGGGGCATCACCCACCTTTTCCATGGCTGCCTCTGAGTACTTTGAATTTCATTAAGGCAATTATTTCAAATGGAATTAAAAGCATTTAAAATTAGACCCTAAACTCTTAACAATTAGTGACGCAGCGACCTGCCATCCGCAGAGCCACAATAGACCTGTGTCGATTGGTACGTGAGCACAATGCCAGTCTCCAGATTTGCATGCACTATTACAATAAACGGCTTTTAATAAAATGAGTATTCTTAATTACCGCCACATTAATGAGCTGCAAATTAGTCATCATTAAAGGCCCCATGGTCCCTCCCCACGTCTCTGAGAGTTGCCAGTGGACTTCACCAGCTCAGCTGCTTCAGCAAACTCTCAAGTTTTCCTGCAGCCTCTTAGGAGATGGTGAGTTGGGGGTTAATCCCCATATTGGCCTCAGGCCAGAGATTTGATTACTGGGTCTAGTCTTCGGGGTCCTCCCTGCTGTCCAGCTCAGGGCTTCCAGTGTTCTCTAGGTCTGGGTAGCACCATGCCAGCTCAGGTCCCTCAAACACCTTGACTACATCATTTATTCACCCCATTATCCATTCATTTATTCATAAGACACTATGTTGGCCACTGGGGATCACTGAGAAGTTATCTATCATCTGTTTGAACTCCCCCAGTGGCTGCCAATAGCTCCTGTTATCTGATCTTCCTTACAGGAGGCTGTGATCTGCCAGAATCTGGCTTCTGAGGCACTGGGTTCCACCCATCCATATGCTCAAGAAAAGGCCAGTTCTGGCAGAGAGGAGGTAGTCTTGGGCAAGAGCTCTGGACTTGGAGGTCTGGAATCTACCCCTAAGTTTCTGTGGGAGCTTGAGCAAATCACCTTTCTTTCTGAGAAGGCATTGGTCTTGGCCAACAGCCAGTACATTTTTTTCTGTAAAGGGCCAGATAGCAAATACTTTAGGCTTTGTGGGTCTTATGGTCTCTGTCACAACTACATAACTTGGCAAAACAGGAAGGAGCTGAATTTGGTCCAGGAGCCTGTAGTTAGCTGACCCCTGGGCTAGGTGAAAAATAAAAGCCCTGGAAACTCTGGCATTCTATGAATCTGTAAAAGGGCTATTCTTCCATGGGGAAGTGTAGGCAAGAGCTTTCACAAAAGCCCTTCGGACTAAATTACAGAATGTTTTATCTTGGAAGATGATTTGTACAAATAGGACAGAGGGGGTTTGCTTTCCTTTCCTGTTCCCTGTCACACCCACCAAACACACACACACACACACACACACACACACACACACACACACACACACACATGCACTGTAGGGGGCTGAGTGATGGCCTTGCAAGATATCAGATCCTAATCCTTGGAACCTGTGAATGCTACCTGTATGGTAAAGTTTTTGAAGATGTGATAAAGCAAAGGATCTTGAGATGAGGCAATTATATTGAATTATCCAGATGGGCTCTAAATGCCATCACAAGTTTCAAGAAAGAGGCAGAGGAAAAGTAGACCCAGAAGAAAGGAAGGTGATGTGAAGGTGGAGGCAGAGATTGGAGTGATGAGGTCATAAGCACAAGGAATGCTGGCAGTCACCAGAGGCTGGGAGACGCAAGGAGTGGATATCTCCACACGCCTTTGGAGGATGTGCAGCCCTGCCCACACCTTGACTGCAGCCCAGTGAAACTGATTTAGAACTTCCTGCCTCCAAAACCATGAGACAGTACATTTTTGTTGTTTAAGCCAAGTTTGTGTTAATTCGTTACAGCAGCCATAGGAAACTAACACATACATCTTTTCCCCTATAGAAACCACTGATGTTCCTCATGCCTCTGTTAGGTATAGTTTGGCTAGAAGGAGAAATTATAGTAACAATAATCCTTTACATGGAGTCCTGCACTGTGATTAATATCAATAAAACACTTCCATATACATACAGTGGCTCTGTGAGGAAGATGTCAGAGTCTCTATTCCATAGCGGAAGAACTGGACTCTCAGAAATGTTAAGTGTTTTGCCCAGTGTCACTCTGTTAGTAGGTGTCAGAGTCAGAACTTGAACCCAGATCTTTTGATTTCAGATCTACACTTTATCCAAGCTGAAGTCTGGGCTAACCACACTGGCTGCAGGGAAACAAGAACTATGGGAAGGTTGAAGTCAAATAGCCATTTGAACAGTCCCTTTGGAATGGAATGATTATGTTTGGGTTTCCAGCTAACATCTGGCTCAGGTATAGGCTCTGATGAGGGTTTATTGTGTCCTATGTCTGGATAGCTGGAATACCCCATCTGAGGGTAGCTTCTGGCTGGAGACCAGTACAACCACTGGGGAGTTGGACCCACCCAGGAACCAAGGCTTTTGTGAGCCCTGAAGGTAACCCTTTAATTTAGGACTTTTCAAGCCACTTGTAAAAATCCCAAGCAGCTCTGTGACAAATGCCAGAGAGGGGTGCTCCGCAACTAACTAGTCCGGAATTCTTTCTACCACACCACAGCTGGAGAAATCAGACAACAGTTGTGTTGATACCCTTGTGTGTGCTAGCATGATGGGGAACAAACCCAGACAGGAACTCACCTTGTTAAAAGGCAACATCCTGTAAGGGAAGCTGGTTATCTGGTTTGCAACCAGAATCATGACTGCTATAGCAGGGAAACCATCAGTCTGAGTCTTTATTTATTGCAAAACCCAAATGAGTACTTTAACTCAGGATTCTCTGAAGACCACAAATGTATTGATTGTGAGTGATTGAGCAACCCACACTAAGAAAAGATAATGCATACAATTTATTATACATTTAATTCAAGCACATTTGTTTCCAGCAATCACAAATGATATGTAGTGTGGTGTTCTAAAGTTGGAGCACTTACATTACCTGATTTCAAGACTAATTATAAAGCTAACAGTAATCAAGACAATGTGATATTTGCATAAGGATAAATCAATGGAACAGAATAGAGTCAAGAAATAGACCTATACATATAAGTTCAGTTGATTGTTGACAAAGGTGCCAAGATGATTCAATAAGGAAAAGGATAATCTTTTCAACAAATGGTGATGGAACAATTGTGTATCCTTATGGGGAAAAAAAGAAACCTCAACCCCTACCTCACACCATACAGAAAAATTAACTTGAATGGATCAAAGACTTAAACATATAACCTAAAACTATAAACTAAAACACAACAAGTACTAACTAATTAACTAACTATTTATATATATGACAAAGGATTTATATCCAGAATATGTAAAGAACTCTTACAACTCAAGAAGACAAACAAGCTAATTTTAAAATGGCCAAAATATTCTATCAGACATCTCACAAAAGAAAATATACATACGGCCAACAAGCACATTAAAAAGTGCTCAACATCATTAGCCACCACCAAGCAAATGCAAATGAAAACCTCAGTGAAGTACTGCTCATACCCACTACAATGACCTAAGTTTTAAAAACTGACATTCCAAAATATTAGTGAGTATTTAGAGCAACTGGAGCTCTCATATATGTCTGGTGAAGGGTCTAAAATTGTATACTCGCTTTACAAAATAGTTGTGCAGTTTCTTATAAATTTAAACATATTCATATTGTTTGACTCAGCAATGCATAGGTATTTACCTAAGAAAAATTTGTGGCTGAAGAAAGACTTGTACACAAATGTTCACAGTAGATTTATTCAAAATAGCCTAAAACTGGAAACAACCCAAATGTCTATCAACGGGTGAATGGATAAATTGTGATATATCAGTATAATAAAATACTACTCAGCAATGAAAAAATAAGAACTACCAACACATGCTACAACATAGATGACTCAGATAGAGAAGAAAACATACTGTCTGAAGCCATGTGTATGATGTTCTAGAAGAGATTAAATTACTCTATAATGGTGGAAATCACAGCAGTGGTCACCTGGGGAGGGAAATTTAGGGAAGAAGATTGACTGGGAAGGGGCACCATAGCACTTTTTAGGGAGATGGAAATGTCTTATATATTGATTGGTGCAGTGATTACACAGGTATAGACATTTGTCAAAACTCCAATTGGCTCATCTTATTGCATGTAACCTATTACCTCAATGAAATTTATTTTTTAAATATATACATATTGTGGGATTCTGATAATTTAATTTCCATATTCTCCCCAAAAGAAAATGGTGAAAAGTCATTCCCAGATATGGACACAAAGGCAAATTCAGCCCAGATTCTTCTTTACCTTGTGTTGCCTAAGTTCTAAGGATCCTCTACTTATGTGTCCTTCTCAGATCTTGTCTCCCATTGGCCCACTCCCTTGTATGAGGGCTTTTTTTATTCTAATCCTGAAAATTCCCAGCCTCTGCTTAGGACTAATATTCGATTTGGGGGAGTAGTAGCCACACTCTGCTCTGAGTATAGAATCAACTGAGAAAAAGATAATGGAATCAGACAGAGCTGAAAACATCAGTTCCATGTTTGCTAAGGCTGATTAAAGTTTTAGCTCAGGGGTCAAATCAGGCTCCCTAATAGTTCTCCCTCCATCCAATCACTGGCCAACTAGACAACCTGGGCCTCTTCCACAAGGGCAGACTTTCCTCTTAAGCTGACTACACGGAGGAGGAGAGAACGCCCTGACAGACGGACGCTGAGGGCAGCTGCAGGAGAGAGAACCCAGAAGGGGTGGAGCCAAGGCATACTCCATTCTCATTCCAAATTCACCTGGCAGTTAAGCCCTGGGGAGGAGGGAGAACGTGTGAGGAACAGAGAAAGGTCAAGAACAGATGTTCCCATGACCTACAAAATATAAGGAGTCATGGTGGGGGACGGGGAGATGAGCCAGCCATGGTGCCTACCATTATGGTGACCACGCTCTCCATTTTTTTAGGGACCACACAAACCCAATTAAAGCTTGCCATCATGTAGAAACTACAGATGGTGCCCCTTTCACCCTCAAAGGTGTTCCTGTTTGGACAATTAATGATATGGCCATGCCGCCTACCAGTCATATGGGAAGGGGTGTGCTTTCCTCCGATGCTGACTACAAATGCCTCTGCCTCCTGCCTATAACTTTCTATTTTTGAGGCCCGGCAGTTCTTTCCCTCTTCCTGGTCACTCTCAGCCTACTGCCTCCAGGTCCTGCTCACCCTGCAGGATCAGGAAGGATGAATAAGTCTCATTTTATTCAGTCACATAAGATCCTTTTGGCAAATTGGATTCAAGCTGAAAATTAGTGGTCTGCTGGGCAAATTCATGACAGCTCTGGCATTTTTTGAGCATGACCATGAAATGCTTCCCCGGCTCAGGGTTTTGCTGTTTAATCTTTCTCTCTGTTGGGAGGGGGCTGCACAGTGCACGGAAAGAGCCACAGAAATGTACGTGATAGGGCTGCTGTCCTTGCAGAGCTTCTAACTTGGACTATTTAGCAACTGTGGACAACTCATACGTGGAGGGCTGCTCAACAGAGAGACTTGAAGGCTCAGAGAAGGAGGGAAAAGTTTTAATAGAGGATAGAGAGGCAGCAGGAGGACACTGTATCTGAGCAGGGCCTGAGAGGTGAGAAGGCTTTCCAGAGGCTGAGAGCAGGAGAGGTCTCTCGGGCTCATGCACACAGTAGAACGGCAGCCCGTTGGGTCTTCCTCATACCCCTCCCTTGTCCAGGACTTCGGCCCCTCTCATTAGATGTACTCCAAGAACCCCCAACGTGTCATCCTCTCCCTACATCCATTTGCTACACTGCTGCCTGAGCTTTCTTCCCAAAGCACAACGCTGAGCATTATATGCCCCAGCTCAAAAACTTGCAATGGCTCCCCGTTGCCTACAAAGCGGCCAACTCTCTGCCTGTCATTTAAGGCTCCCCACAGTAGAGCTCACCCCTGCCCTGTGATTGTCTTCTCATGCTCTCTCCCACTTTGAAACTGTTCACTTACTCTGGCCACACTCTCCTCCTTTCAGGCATCTACATCTCCAATGAAAGACATCCTCATTCTCATTTAAGAATCAGCTCCAATGCCCCCTCCCCTCTTCTGCCTTCTCTGATTCCTCAAGGCTGCAGGGGCCTCTCCTTTTCTGACACCCCGGTTGCACTCATACCTGTGTAGTGACTCTCAGCAATCTGCTTTGTTTTATAGTCTTTTGGGTTCATGTGCTTCCTCCTGCCACCCCAGACTTTGAGACCCAATAGGGCAGGAAGTGTGTCCATCTCTTCCTCCCCAGGGGTTACCCAGGGCAGGGGTCAGAGCAGGTGATTAGGAAGTTCTCCTGGGTCCTGCAGAAAGATCCTGTGGGGCAAACACTTAGAGCACATCAGCACAGCACCGCCTACTTGACTTGTGCCCTGTCCATGCCCCAGGAAGTGTCTTCAGTGACCAGCCAGGCCTTTCTTTAGAGAAGTTTGCAGAAGAGCCACCTGGTCCTCCAGTCACTGTTTTGTCCTTTAGGTGGAACTGCAAAAAAATAACCAAGCAGAAAAACCCCACTATATTAGTTTAGTGCTTGATCTCTGCTCCCCTAAAGCAGAGCTAAATCTAAAGTGAATATTGATGACTTTACAAAGCCTAGTGTTTGGTATTCACTGAAAACCATTGTGTATTCCCTAAATAGTTCGTTTTGTTTTCGAAAGTTCTAAAAAACTCGCTGTATTGAAATGCATGTTGTTGCATCGATTTTTCTAAAATACACCTTGTTATCTTTTCTTTGGTAATTGGTGACTGGTAATGACTTTGGCAATTTAACATGTTCTTGCAGACACTTTCCCCATTCCCCTTGATAACTGAAGTCAGGAGCGAGGGCCTGTCTGTCAATCTCTGACGCCTGTCAGCCTGCATGATTGACGGCTTTTGGTCCCACAATAGAGACCATTTTTGCAGCCCCCGTTCTGTTATTTTCCCCTCCTTTAATACTTGTGGGGGATGGTGTTTGCTTTATAATCTGCGTTTAAAATCCAACTTGGAATGAGGCCAGCTCCAGAGAAATTATCACAATGTCTTGTTAGCTTTGCATCAGGAAAATTCCCCAGAGAGTTTCTTAAGCTATGATTCCACCTTCTGAAATTACCTCTGCTCAAAAATCTAAGCTCCAGCCTTCATCCTGATCCTTTCAAATTCCAGGAGAAAGGCCAAGGGGTCTGCCCAGCTGTGCTCTAATAGAGGGCATGACCAGGCGTTCTGTGTGCATCTGGAGTGGAGTCGGGCCATCCCTTTCTCCAATGCCTCCATGTATAAGCTTCCACATAATGAATGTGAGTCTGAGTGGCGGAGCTCAGCAGAAGAGAAAGTGCTCTAGTCTGCTGGGCGATTATATTCCTAAAAAACCAGAGCAGGCAGGAGCCTCTGCCAACTCTGATGGAGCAGTATTTGGTGCCTTGGCATCACCGGGTCACATGATTGCCCGAACCTTTTGGATAAACAACTAAAACCAAGATCACCGAGGGTCAAGAATTTAAGTGATGTTGTGTTTCTCTGTGGTTGTGAATGGTTTGGGGTTCACAGATCCACTTTAGAATCTGAAGAAATCTATGGTTCCCTTCCCTAGAAAAGTGCACATCCCGCATACTCAAATCCTGCCTACAGTCCCGGGGGAAGCCACTCCTCTTCCCTGCTGCGTGGCTCTCAGGTTAAGGTCTCCTGTTCTGTGCGAAGGTAGCAGAGAGCTCATGCCCAGCTTCACGACTGCAGTGTTGGATGCTGATTTGGGGGTTGGCTACAGGGGTAGTCCGTACAAGGCCAACTCTTGGAACCAGGTGCCCTGTTGGTCAGAACTGCCCGTGAATGTGTGTGACTAAAGGGGGGTGCCTTGCACTTGGGCCCAGGCCTGTAAATGTTCATTATCCAGTTATTAGTCAGTGGAGACTCTGGGCAGGTGGAAGAGTACTAACCAGATTGAGGCAACAGAGGAGGAAGACTGGAAATTTGGTCAAACTGAGAACCAAACCAACATCAGAGGACCAGAGAAGGAAAGAGTTTGGGTAGGTCAGACAATGCCAGTTTTGTATGAGCTATAAAAACACAGCTTCTGGAACTAACTCTGCAAACACCTGCCCTCATTGGTGGGGCCTTGCACATCTTGGAAGGAGATGGCAAGTTGTTCCTGAAGGAACTGAGTCTCATTATATTAAAAAGAAAAGTCCAGACTAGGGTATTTTTCCCTTCCTTGCTTTCCATCTCAGCTGAACTACTGTGTACATTGTTACTACCAGGATTGACACCAGGGAAGTTTTTAAGGGGTTTCTGATATACTTTGTAGCATTTCATTCATCAGTTCTACAAAATTTTTCTGTGCCATCTATAATGTGAGCACTAGGAACACAGAGGTGACCCAGATGGAAGAGGCCTCCTTCTCCATGCATCTTATTTTCTAGTTGGGTGGGAGTTGGGGAGAAAGGACAGATTATTAACAGAAAAAAAATAATAAAGTTAAGAAGACATAATTAAAGCCCCCATGAAGAATTAGAGTTTACTTCCCCTTTCCTTGCATGTGGGATGCCTTGAGACTCACTTGTAACCAATAGAATGTGACAGAAGAGAAGCTGTCTGACTTCTAAGGCTGGTCATAAGAGGTGGTGATGCTTCTGCCGTGTGTGGGAAAACAGCTGCCCTGGAACCCTGAGTGTCACGAGAGCAGTCCAACTGTCCCGAAGCCACCATGTTGTAAGGAAGTCCACATTAGCCTTCCCCAAGAGACCACATGGAGAGGCCCTCAGATTAAATAAACAGAGACAGAGGGATGCCTGGTGAGCCTCCAACTGCTCCAGCCCTCCATTTTTCCAGCTCCAGGTATCATTACTGCACCTGCACCAGACCACCCTGCTGAGCCTTTCCCAAGTTTATGACCCACAGAAACTGTAAGAGATAACAAAATAATTGCTGTTGTTTGAAGCCAGTAAATTTTGGGTTTGTTTATTATGCAACAGTAGATAACCTAACAGAGAGTGACTGGTGGTAAGGGACTTCTTTATATTAGGTCAGGAAAGCCTCTCTTGGGAGATGACGTGTGAGCTGAGACCTCAACAATAAGAGAGGAGCCATGTAAAGATCGGGGGAAGAACATTCCAGACGGAGGGAAGTACAAAGGTCCTGGAGTAGCAACATTCTGGGAATTTCACAGAGGAACAGAAGGCCAATATGGCTGGGGCATAATACATGAAAGGGAGAAAGGCTCAGAGAGGTAGGCAGGAGACAGATCATGAAGAGCATTTTAGGCCAGGTGACCAGATGTCCCAGTTTGCTTAGCATAGTCCTGGCTCAAGCTTGTTCCCACATAATTATATAGCCACCCAACTGTTAGGCTATGGTAAAGAGCTTGGACACCTCCTATTATGTTTTTTCTTCATTCTCCCCAGTCTCCAGGTTGATCCCCGTGCTCCCCACCCCCACCTTCACACACTCCGCCGTGAACCTGACGTGCTCTTTCCCTCCCCCTTGTCCCTCCCCCAGCCTTGCTATTTGTTCCCTTCATTCTTATCCACTTTGCCAGCCTCGTCTGTTCCTTCCATGGTTCCAGACAGGCTGCTGTGCCTTCGACTTAATGAGAGGTGTGAAGACACTGGCTGACATGGTCATTGAGTGTCCAAGGTCCTGGGTTCAAGTTCTGGAGCCACCATGTCTGGCCTGTGCAACCTTAAGTGTCTTGCTTCCCCTTCTTAGGACTTACGATTCTTATCTATTAAGCGGAAATTGAAAATGTCTACCTCACACGGTCCTTCCAAAAAGAGCTGGTGACTATTTACTAATCAAGAGTTGGTTTCAAGTCTCGGGAAGCTTGATAAGAGGAAAGGAAGTTTAAATCAAAGCAAAAAGATTATGACTGGACACAAGGAAGAAATGCCTGAGGTACCCCCTGTATTTGGGGTGAGGTTGGTAGAATTCAGGGGGGCACAGCCCGAAGAAAGAAAAAATGAGCAGGAGGAAGCCAGACGAGATTTTCAGCAGCTGCTGAGTGAGACACTTTGGGGAGAACAGGAGAGGTCTAAAGCCACCTCTTAGAAAGCTGCAGAAAGCCCCTGCACCACCTTTATAAGGAAACCAGCGATAAAGATTTACATTATTCTTCAGGCTTATGGAGTCCAGTCTGGCTTATTCTGGATGACTGTTGAGCAGAGACCAGCCTTAAAGGCTTCTTGGATATATTTGGGTCACATCTATATATATTTATATAAACATTTTTTAAAGTCTGAAAGGATATACACCAAACAGTCAACAGTGGTTATGTCTGAAGGAGGAAATATCAAGGAACTCTTACTTTCTCTGTATTGTTTTTTTAAAAAAAAAATTTTTAGCCTAATCACACACTATTAGAATAAACAATACAGATATTTTTTAAAAAGGAAAAGAAAAAAAATCTACTAAAATCAGACAAAGTGCACAGTAAATAAATACATGTTAGCTGCAAGCATACTTAGTAAACAGTAATTAAGTGACAAATTAAGTAAAGCTAGTAACAAAGACAAAAATGATAAATCCCTAAGACAATGGGAGACCTCCCTCTACCACCCCCAGCAGTGCCAAGCAGTCCTTGCTGCTGGGGGTTGAGACGGCTCTACTTCCAGGAGGAGCCTGGGGGTGGAAAGCCTTTTAGCCCATAGGTGATGGGCTGGTCCAGAGAGGGCTGCCAGGGGCAGATTTCGAGGGTGGAGGGATGAAGGACAAAACCAGATGCATTGGATCTTTGTGTTTGTGCCTTGGCAGCACTCAGAGTTCTCTCTCTCTTCTTCCTCTTCCCCTCTCCTCCCATCCCCTCCTTTTCCTCTATTAATCCTCTCGCCTCCCTCCTCTGCTGTCCCCTGTCCTCCCTGTCTTCCTGCCTTCCTGTGTGTGTCTCTCTCTGTAAATCTCTGTTGGGTTCAGCAAACATCACAGCAGTCAACTCTGTAGAAGACCCCATCCATTCTGTTGTCAGGGTGGGATGCGGTAGTGGTGTGGGGGCTCCCAGGAAAACCAGGAGTAGTGCGCTTGTCTCTATGGAGCTCCCAGTCCAGAGGAGAGAGAGGCCCCACCAAGACCCCAGGCAGCCAGATCTGTGGGACAAGAAAGGTGCCCACAGAGTGCCAGAGAGCAAAGCGTAGGCAAATACCACTCCCTGGAAGGCCAAGGTGACACTCAAATAGTGGGTAGAATTCAGGCAAGTGCACAGCAGACAAACAGATGGCCCAGTGGGGACCAAAGTGTAGGGGGCTGTCCACTCTGCATTCAAGATCTGGTGATCTGGTGTGGCAGGAGCATAGGATGTGCAGGGAGGAACAGTAGGATCCAAGTCCCAAGGATGAAGGGCTTTGAATAACATGTTAAATAGATGAGCCCTTATCTTCGAGGACTTGGGGAGTCAGCAATGCATTTAAATTGAAGAGTGACAGAGTCAGGTGTGCATTCTAGAAAGATTCTTGGAGCCAATGTGGAAGGCTGTTGGAGGGAGCAAGCGGAGGCAGGCAAAGCAGCAGCAAGGCTGAGGAGCAGTCCAGGTACGATGTGAGCAAGTCCCAAGCAAATGCAGCAGCAGTGGGGATGAGAAGATGCCAGGGGAATCATGCACACCCTTGGTGGGGCAGCTGTGATCTGGGGCAGATACTGGAGGATTTCCCCTATGAATTCCCCCAGCAGATCATCTAGTTCCTATTGTGTATCATTCATTCATCCTATTGCTTAGCATTCATTCACTTGACAGACATTATCGATGCCTTCTCTATGCCCAGCCCAGGCCAGTCACCAAGATACAGACATGAATGACAAATAATCCCTGTTGCATAGGAGCTCAGAGTCCAGTAGGAAAGGCAAATGTGATAGACTGATTTTTAAAATGGCCCCAGTTATTCTGCAACCTGTATATACATGGAAAAGTGATTTTGTAAATCATCTCATATGGGGAGGATTTATTTCCCAAGCCTTGTATCTGGGCTGGTGTGTGATTTGCCTTGGCTAATAGAATGTGGCAGTTCCAAGCCTGGGCTTAAGAATTCTGCTGCTCAGTCTCTTGGAACTTGTCATGCCATGAAAGACCACCTGGAGCAGAGCCAAGTCAGCTCAGTTGTTCCTGCTGGGACAGAAGCAATGTAAGAGAGCACAGCCAAGATCAGCCCAACCCTGCCCAGCCCAAATCAGCAGAACTTCCAGATGACTCAGATTCATGAATAGCAATAAAAAATTTTATTTTAGGCACCAAGTCTTGGGTGTTTTGTTATATGGCAATAGCCAACTGATATACCATATAATACATTAATTCTTTTAAAAAGCATGCTATAAAAGCTTATAACCCAGATGTCACCACGGCCTTGTAAACATCCTCTATTCTCATCCTGTACCTACTCTGAAGCAGGATCAGCACTGGATCTTACTTTGGGGAAACTATTCTCCATGGGCCTCTTGCATTTCTGCACATTTTGCAAGCAAAGGTTGTTTGGGACTGTCTTTTAAAAGCTGTAAGATGAGCAGCCTTGGAAGCTGGAGACAGTTTCTCTCCAGAAGAATGGGAAGGTTCTTTGGTTGTCCAACATAATAAAGATACCTCTCTCCAGGGCAAATTTCAAGCAGGCTCACTTGCTCATTATAAAAGCTTTGGGTTCCCTAAGCTGGGGGGGGGGGGGGGGGTCCTTTCCTGTCATGAAACTTGCTGCATGTGCTGCAGGTGTTATTTGGCTCTCTTTGTGTCACCTTGCAAGAATAGGAACTTGGGAACCCACATAAATGCTAACACTCTGGCTACTGCTATTGCCATGAGTCATAAAGCCCTTCATGTCTTACTCAACAGCCTGTGTCTTCTGCCAACATCTGACACTGTGGGAGGTGAGTAGCCTGCGAGTAGGGTGAATCTCAGATTGTTCCTAGTTCTTGACACTTACCTTTCCAGAAGCAGTTTAATCCAATTGCACAGAGCCTTACTGAGTAACAGGATTCATTAAAGATTTTGTCATAGGGAGACAAAAGAGAGGTTTACATACATAGCACACCACACATGAACCCTAACAAAAATCCCCCATGAAACATTCATTTCCTCTGCATAGCTCCCCAAACTTCCTCTTCAGCCATCAGCTGCCTCTTCTCCCTACAGGCCCTTCCCATCCTTTCCCCTCCTCCAACCTTCCTGCTGTGCTGGCACCAGCCACCCAGATCCACACGCACCCCCCCCCCCCACCCCCAGGTCTTTCTACAGCTCTTCCTTTGCTCAAGCAAAGACATTTGGCGCATGCTTCCCCCAGTTTTTCCAGGCCAGCCTCCCCACACCCATCACCCAGCCCAGCAAACAAAGGATCTTTCATGGGCTCCACCCTTCTTAAAAAGTATCTGGATAGGATAAATAATAAATAAAAAATAATTTTTACCTTTCACAATTTTCTTTTCTTTCTTTTTTTTTTTTTTTTTGGCCACAAAGATTCTAACAAAGATATAGGTAATGTGTTTCGAAGACACAAAGGAGGGGGAAACTATTCCTGATGGAGGGATCTAGAAAGGCTTTGAAAAAGGTGCACTGATCCCTGAAGGGTGAATAGGTTCTCCAAAGACAAAGAGAGCAAGAGCCTGCCAGGTGGAAATGGCATATGATGACAAAGAGAGAGGACCCCTCCAAGGCTAGAGTCTGGGATTGGGGGTAAAAGATGGGTTTGGGGTGCAATCCCAGAAGACCTGGGGTACTTTGGCATTTGTAGAGCAGAATGACTCATTGAAACCACTATGAAATGTAGTCTGTCTCTGGGTGCTGGGCACATGTGTGAGGTTCTTTAAATTCACACATGAAATATCAAAGCACAAGGGCTTGTAACCAAAGGAAACACCCACTAATCATAGTTTTCGCCAGGAACACCCTAACTGACATTTTAATTAACAAGCTGTTCTCCCCCCACCACCACTCCGTTTTTAATATAAGGACTTCTTGTTGCTTTAAATCTAAAATTAATTAAGTAAGAGTTCTTCTCTGGAGTGGAGTATATGGCTCATGCTAAACGGACGGGAGTGATAAGCTAAGATATATGGCTGTAAGTTGGGGGGGGGTTACTTTGCCTCTGCAGAAACTTTGCCTCTGCATCTGAGGCGAACCGCACCAGCCACAGCCCATTTACTCACTGAGGACCTGGCAATCCTGGACTTGTTCCAAGAAATATTCCATTTAAATCTGCAGTCCAGCTAAGACCTAGAATTACAGAAGCTTAAAACAGTGTTACAAGGCCCTACATAATCTGGCCCCTGCCTCTCTCTCTAACCTTAATCCCCTCTCGCTCCACCTTGTGCATAGTCCTGGTCACACTGGCCTTGCTTTTTCCAAACATGACAAGCTCATTCCCACCTCAAGGCATTTGCATTTGCTGTTTCTTACGCTTGGGACACTCCCCCAGCACATTTGCAAGGTAGGTCTCAAGTGAGAGGTCACCTCTTTCTCAACATCTTTTCTATCCATTCTATCTAAAATACTAATCAATCCCCCTCCCCACACCATTACCCTGATTTATTATCTTCATAGTGCTTGTCACTAACTGAAGCCATGAGTCATTTATGTGCCTGCTCTGTGTTCCTCCGCTAGAATGGCAGCCTCAAGAAAGCTGGGATTTGCATCCTGTTCATTCATGCGTCCCCACACGTAGGACACAGCTGATGCTAAGGAACTTTTTGTTGAGTAAATGGAGGGATGCTATTCCTTCTGCTCAGAATGCACTTCTCTCTTCCTTCCTCTCTCCCCGCCTTTGCCTGGCTGACCCGTGCTCATTCTTCTGATTTCAGCATAAACAGCATTTCTTGACTCTTCTAGATTGGGCTAGGCCACTGCCAATACTCTCCTTTATAGCATTCATTATAACTGAAAACAGTAATTGTTAGAATTGGTCCATCTAGAATGTAAACTCCATGAGGGCAAGTAGCTGCTATTTTAGTTTTATCATCATCATCATCATCATCACCATCATGCAGGATTCTTCTGACCGAGGCAAGCAGAAGGAAGATCTTCCAAGATGGCCTCAGACATAGTCATACTCTCCCTGGAATATGGGAAGGTGTTTGGGAATGGTGGAGGAGAGGCATGTGCAATCCAAGTTCAAGTCCAGAGCACCAACGGCATCCGTAAGCAAGTGCAGCGCCGAGGCCCCCTCCTGCTGTCACGATTTATTCCTCCAGGCAATGACAGAATCTCATCATTTTGAAAATAACATATTTTATTTAGCTATTCTTCTCCTGATGGACGTTTTAGGCTGTTTCTAATTTTTTTATGTGACAAACAATTCTGTGATTATCCCTTCCCTCTGCTGTATCATCAGATGTTTTCCTTTCTACTGGATTATTCTCACCAGCCAACAATGGTAATTCTCTCATCTTAAAAAAAAAAAATAGCAATAATATAAAAACTCTTTGTCCCTCTACATCCTGTTCTGACTACCACCCCATTTCTCTACTCCTCTTGAGAGCAAATCTTTCCTCTTCTCCTCCATGTGCTCTCTCAAGCCCACTCCCATGAGGTTGTCGCCCGTCACTCCCCCAACACAGCACCCAGCAAGGTTGCTGGTGACCTCCGTGTGGCCGGATGCAACAGTCAGCTCTCAGGCTTCCTACTTAATCGCTGCTGTCACTGGGCACATGGGATCATTCCTCTCTCTTAGAAATCTGCTCACTTCCCTTTTTCTGGTCCTCATCCTGAGAAGGGTCACTTCTTCTCTGTCTCCTTTTCTGGTTTCTCTTTGTGTCCCTGTGCTCCACACAATGGGGGGTCCTAGGACCCAGTCCTCAGACATCTTCTCTTCACTCGCTGTGCTCATTCTCTGGGCAATTCATCTGGCCCCCAGCTCGGAATACCATCTACACACTGCTGACCCCCAAGTTTCTACCACCCATCCTGACCTCAACTCCAGCCTTGTAAGTCCAGCTGCCTTCAGGACACCTTTGCTTCAATGTCTAATAGGCTTATTAAATTTCACCCACACACACACACACACCACACCCCATATCCTCTTATTTGCACAGTCTTCCCCCATTTTCATGAATGGCAGGTGCTCAGGCCAAAAACTATGGAGTCAGCCAGCATTCTGGTCTTTTTCTCATGCTCTCTATTCAGTCCTTCAGCAAATCCTGTCAGCTGTACCTTCAGTGCCTATCCAGCACTGATTCTGGATACATCTCCACCACCGCCACTTTGTCCAGGCCACCGTCACTCCTCTCCTGAAGTAGTGTAATGGTCCCTCACTCGTCTTTCAGCCTTGTCCTACCCCCAGTCTATTTTCAGCGCAGCCATGGCTGACAGAATGGACGTTTTAAAACCACGTGAGATTGTGTTGTTACTGTGTTCAAATCTCTCCGGTGGCTTCCCATCTCACTCAGGGTACAGTGGCTGACAGGGCTGACATGAGCTGGGCCCTGTCTACCCCTCCACCATCTGTCACCCTCCCCTCGCCCACTCCAACTCTCCCTGCTCTGCCCACACTGACCTACTTGCTGTTCCTCAAACTCACCAAGCCGCCTTCAACCTCAGGGCCTTTGCACTGTCTGGTCCCTCTGTCCAAAATGCTCCCGACCCCTCCCACAGGCAGAGCCTGGTGCTTCACTCTGTTCAAATGTCTCCTTTACAGAGAGGCCTTCTCTAACTTCCTGTTTTAGTCAGTTTGGGCTGGTATAACAAAAATGCCACAGACTGAATGGCCTAAACAACAAACCTTTGTCTCTCTCATGGTTTTGGAGCTGCAAGTCCAAGATCAGGGTGCCAGCATGGTCGGGTTCTTGTTGGGGGTCCTCTTCCTGGTTTCCTCGCATGGCAGAGACAGAACAAGCTCGGGTCTCTTCATCCCCTCCTAAAGGCGTCAATCCCATCACAGGGGCTCCATCCCATGACCTCATCCAAACTTAACTACCTCCCAAATGCCCCACTTCCTAAGACCATCACATTGGGGATTAAGGCTTCAACATGAATTTGGCCATGGAGAGGAGATGCATTCAGTCCATAGCACCGTCCTCCACAGCAAAGCAAACCCCTACCCCAGGGCTCCCTTTCCACCTTCTCTCTCTTTACTTTCCTCCAGAGCACTTATCACCATCTGGCATATTCTTTGTTTAACTTATTTATTCATTATTGATTATCACCTATCTCTCCCCAAGTAGAATGTGTGCTATGGAAAGAAAGGGGGTAATGGGAGTTCTGTCTTGCTCTACCCATACCATGCAGAACATGTTGCAGGTGCGTAATAAATACTCACTGAATGAATGAGCATCTCTGTGCACATATGGCTTTCTCTAGGTCAGACACAGGACTAGAACTGCTCCCTGACAGAGCGTGTGCCTTTTCACTTGTCCTACGCACAGCTGAGTTGCTGTCCGAAGTAGTTGGGACACAAGCTTCCATTTTCCCAGCTCCTCTCCATCACTTCACATTTTTGCCAGACTGATGTGTAAAAGTGGTATCGTGTTGTTTTAATTTGTATATCCCTGATTACTAGTGAGTTTGGGCACCTTGTCCTTGTTTCCTATGACTTGCATTTCATTTTCCTTGCTCATTTTCCAACTGGGTTGGCCTCTTGGGCCTCAGGAGCCCTTCCAACAACTGAGAAGAGTTGTCCAGATGCTCTCCAAGATTCATTACAGCTCCGCCGTTCTTCAAGGCAATTCACATGACAATTACGTATTGAGCAGCTCTACGGGCTGGGCCTTGTTCTAGGTGCTGAGGGTGTATCCGTGAACAAGAGAGACAAAGTCTCGCTTTCGTGAAGCTTGTATTCTAGGAAGGCAAGTTTGAAAATAACCAAGGACACAAACAAGGAAACAATACAAAGTCAGATCACACTCAGTGCCATGAAGAGGTGTGATGGGGTGGGAGGGTTGTGGTAAAAGCATTGCTGAGTAGGTGATATTTGAGCTGTCATCTGAATGAGGAGATGGAAAGACCCAGGGAAACACACTCCAAACAGGAGGAACAGTAAGCACAGAGGCCCCAAGGTCAGCTTAGCAAGTTTGAGAAAAAGGAAAAAGGTTGGGAGGCTGGAATGAAGAAGCTCGATGTGCAAATATCTGGAGAAGAAACTTCCAGTCTGGAGGAGCACGGAGGGAGGCGGGACCAGAGCTGAGGGCATGGTAAAGAATGGTAAAGGCCTGGACTTTATCCTAAAAGCAGTGGGAGGACAATGAACTCTTCAGTGCAGGAGAGCCACGTGCTCAGACTTGCCTCTTTCAGAGGAGCAGCATGAAACATGAACTGAAGTACAATAGCAGGTGTGGGGAGACAGTTTAAGAAGGCAGAGTAGACAGTTGTCATTTCTATGACTGCTCAACCTCTGAAGGCCCTTCTTGGATTTGGGGACCCACGATTCTGGGAGTCCTGTGGGGAGGCAGGGCCTGTTCTACATGCCAGAAGCCAAGGCAACAGGGACCTGCTCTCCTTGACCCCTATGCCTGGAGCAGGGGATGAGCCCCGGCAGTCCTCTAGCTGCGCCTGCTGGTGTGTAGACCTGGAGCCAGTGACGCAGGGCAAGGGGGACGTTCAGAAGTCATGGCCGAGGTGGTGGCATTCACTGTGGCCATCAGAGGAGGCAGTGTTCAGTTCTAACGCAGGCAATGAGCCATGAGGACTTGGGGTGTTGGGGAAAGCCCAATTTTTAGCAAAATCTCCCAGTTTTTATGCTGATTACAAATTCAAATTTTAAAATCCCTACAGGTTGGGGCAGAGAGGTCAGACATAACTTGCCACTAACTGTTTATACCCTCTGTCCAATGTTCTCTCTTTTTGAGATCACAAAGTCCTTCCTTACATCCAATAAGGTCAAAGGGGAGCATTTTAGCAGAAGGCTGGGAAACAGTCAGCGGGAGATGGAAGTTTCTTAGCTAAAAGCAAGAAGCTGAGCTTCCACTGCTCCCTAAAGCTCACAAGTCCAAGGGCAGAGGCTGAGCCGAATACAGAGAAAAGGAAGTTGTGGACCCTCTGGATGAAAGTAGCTGTAGATGGGGTGGAAAAGACCAAGTGGGGGGTGGCGGTCGGTAAGTACAGCAAATACCCAGGGAGATTGTCCTTGTCTGTGGGTGACTCTTCCCATCAAAGAGCATCGTGGCTTCTCTGGAGAGAAACAGGCAACATCAAGCAGGGGGAAAAGCAATGGCCCAAGAGACCTGGGCTCTGCCACCAATGCACCGAATGACCCTGGACCTGTCGCCAACCCTCCCTGGGCCTCAGTTTCCCCCTCTGCACCATGACGGGGTGGGGTTTGATGAGAGCATGTCCAGCTCTGCAGTCCTGTGTTGCTGGGGGCCTCACCCCAGCAGTGGTAGGACGAGCAGCCTCTCTGGAGGCGTTCCATGGGATGGCTGAGGAAGCATGTGGAGGCCTCCCCCGCCATGCACTGAGCAATCATTTCTGGAATAACTTCAGATTCAAGCAGCTTTTGTAAACTGCCCCATTTAAATTAAAACAAATCAATATGCTTTCTAAAATTTAGTCTCAGCTAAACAGCTGTGACAGTTCATAGCAACCTGAACTTGAAATGAACCCACCCTACGTATAAATAAAGCCTTTGATGTCTTCATTAGTTTCTCACATGCCATTTTTTCACAGTCTATCAGGCTAAGTGCTTTGCAACTTATATATATTTTTGCAGGAGGAGTATTTAACCTTCTGATTAGTCACCGCAAGCAGCACAATGACAGAAACCCTGATTTTGCACACAATGAATTTATTGATAGATTTAGCCCATTAGCTGTATTTACCTGTCAGTTCTATGGACACTAATGAGTTGTTTTTCAAGGACTAATGAGAACTGTAATGGCTAATGGATGTTTACAGCTTCACCGCACCATACCATGTGATGCTGTGAGCACCCGCTCTCGTCCCTCCAAGTCTTTAATTGGCACCATCAGAGGACTCTTTAATTATATTTGAGCAGACAGTAAAGATCCTGGCCAAATCAATGGGAGGAAGGCAGCGGGATTCCGCAGGAGGCTGGTCACTCCCATGGGCACCGGCCCAATGCTCCAGTCAGCACTGTGACTTTCCCCATGACACTCTTCAGCAGGAAGACATGCTGAAGAATGTCCAGGCAAGACATATCTCCATAGATCTGCTTCCTAGCTCATCCCCGGGCTTATAGAGCAAGGCTGGAGGTCATTGTCCTGCCAGGGGAGTGTAGTCCACAGTGTGGTGACCCCTCCAGGCATTGGAAAATAGAGCCCCCTTGGACCCTTGGATATAAACTTTTTATTCATCAAGACCATGTCTTCCTATGTGTTATATCCAAAGACAGGACCCTGGATAAGGTCAATATCAACTGGACAATCTTAGCATTAGCAAGGGAGAATTGGCTCATGGTAAACTTACAAAGAAAAACCTGATCTTCACAATACTTACTCACTCATTCATTTATTTATCCATTTATCCCACATTTATCAAGTACCCACTAAAGATAAAATGCACCAAAAAACGTTGAAATATAGTAACATCTCACCCAGCAGATAAATAAAGGGAAAAAGCACCTAAATTCACAGAATTCTTTTAAAGAAGTGTAAGTAAATTACCTTCAATTGCATAAAAACCCATGGCAAAGACTGTATTTCTACACCAAGGTCCCACACTTGCTGGATCTAATCTTATACGTTTCTGATCAAAATTAATAAACCAGATGGCTTAGGAACACCTCATTCTTTTTAGTAGATAAAGCTACTGTCGACCAGTTCTTCACAGAAAAGGCAAAGATCAGCTTGGCTGATCCATCAAATCTCCTATCAAAGGAGGCTGGTGAGAACAGGGAGGAGGCTGAGGATGGTTTCATGGCAGGAGCAAATCGTGAGGATGTTAAGCCTGGAGAAAAGTGAACCTGCGTGATGCGGGAGTGGAGGCTAGAGAGAGAGGACATTTGTTTGTTGACCCAGTGGGGTCACGCAATGGTCCCTGTGCACAGGGGGACAGCTATTTGAAGACCAACGTAGTTGTGAATGAATCTACTGCTGGATGTGCTCTTCTATGAGCCTGACCCTTTCCTGTCCCCTAGCCAATCCTGGGAGCGAGACCTTGCCTTTCTCAGTGCTTCCTATGGGCCATGAGCACATTCACTTTGGTGATGAGAGTGCTGCTAGAGAAATTAGAAGAGCAGTTTCCATAGAGAAGTGGGGGCGGAAGCCAGATTGCACAAGGATTAAGGAAGGAGTGGGTGGCGAGGAAGTGGCAGCAGTGACAAGTTGAATGATGGAGAGAGATAGAGCAGTCACTCAAGGGGGTCAGGGGGACCTGAGCACGTTTAAGTTTCTAGGAAGATGTCAACTGAAAGAGAAAGATTGGAAATGCAAGAACAGGGAGGCGACTGATGGAGTAAGGTCTCAGAGGTGTCAGGAGTGCAGGGAGCACAGAATAACAGAAAGAGGAGGAAGGATTGGCCTCAGGACAAGAGAGGGACAGGGACTCTACCTCTGTTAGTGAAGGGGAGCAATGAAGATGCTCAGCATTTTGACGTGGAAAAGAGGGAAACTCAGGGAACTTCAGTCTCTCCTTATTTTGTTCTCCGAGAAAACCAGGAGACCTCACTCATCTCAGCCCAGTGCCTGGAGGAGAGTGGAGAAGCTTTGGAGCAGCCACAGTAGGGCTCTCAACCAGGGGTCGCTCAGAACTGGATTGGAGAGGACCCCCTGGGCCTCCCAATATTCATCTTCCAGAGACTCAACCAACAAGGCTGTCTGACTCTGCCTGGGAAGGAAGAGCAGCAGTGGAATGGTTTCCCAGAGTTAGGATTAGCAGGGAGCCACAGGCAGTCAAGGGCATAAAAGATGCTTGAAGGTTGTGAGACCTTGACCATGTGGTCAAGGTTAGGAGTCTAGAGAAAGAGAGAGATAAAGAGAATCAAGAGAAGTGGGGGAGTAAGAGCCTGTGGAGGACAAAGACAGTTTCAGGAGGAACAAACCAGAAGGACATGGGAAAGGCAAGGAAATTTGGGGGTCAGTGAGATTTGAGGACTGACCCCAGGCTGGCTCAATGACTACAGCAGAGCCCTTCTCCAGAGCTGGGTTCCTCTCACTCCTGGAGGATATTTTGACTGGGGAGGGAGGTCATAACATCTTTTCCCTTCCCAGTAACAGAGAAGGCTCAGCATTAATTGTGCTGCCTCACTAGGCCCAACATCTGGTGTTTCTGGGGTGATTTCTTGACTCCTTTGTGCCCCCAAGTCACAGCCTTCCTCCAAGGTATGGCAGGGCGCCCACCTCGGTTTCCATGGCCGACACCCTGAGTCCTTGTTGGAACAGAAGCATTCCCAAATCCCAGCCTGTAGGAATGGACTCACCCTGACCCTTTCTTTGCCTGGTTCGTGTGGGTCCCTTCCTCAGGGATGTGGGGTCCTGTATTGGATCCTCTTAGGCAGAAACCAGAAAAACCCAACACCATTGACCAATTCTCAGGAATTTTCCTGACTCCCTGAAGAGGAACGCTGGAATAGTGATGCCCTCAGCTGCAATAAGCCAGCGTCCACAAGCCCCTTCAGCCCTGAAAAGTCCCTATATGGTTAATAAAGTCACAAAGGGCCACATTGGGAGCATTGGGGAGGATGCCTGAGCTGAGGGTTGTGGTCACTGAGGAAAGGGGAGGATGCTGGCATGAGATGTGGGCTCCACCCGGTGTGTCACTTACTCAACAAACATTTATTGAGCAAGTACCTCCTGGGTGCCAAGTTCTGTGTTTGGCAGTGGAGATACCTAGACACATGAGACACAGCTCTGAGGAAAAGAAGCCAACAATATCAGGCAGGTGATGAGGGTTGCAGGCACCAACCCAGCCCAGTGTGATCAGGTATGGCTTTTGGAGGAGGGGACTGTCTGAGCTAAGTGGGAGAAGAATCTCCAGAAGATGAGACAAGAAGGTATTTATTTATCCAACCAATATTTACTCACTGGCTTTCTCTGCAAGGCACCGTTCCAGGAGCTGTAGATACAACAGTGAACAAGTGCCCCAAATCACTGTCCACACTGAGCTTACATTCTAGGATAAGGGTCATCATGCTGTATTCAAGGGACTGCATGCTTTCCAGCACAATTAGAACCAAAGGCTGAAAGGGTTAGTAACAAGAGACAAGCCTGAAGAGGCAAGAAGGGTGAGATCGTATGGGCCTTGCATTCCATGATGAGTTTGGAGCTTACCTGAAAGCAGTGGAAGGGTTGCTGAAGACTTTCACACAGGTACCACGTACATTTTAGTTAGGCAGTGGCAGGAAAGGTTGAAGGGAGAAGGAGACTTGATGTTGAGAGACCAGTTAAGAGACAGCTGGAATATTTCAGATGAGAAGCCAGTGGGGGGTTGGGGGGCAGTAGGAAGGGAGAGAAGTAGATAAATTTGAGGGCTTCATAAGAGGTAGAGTCAATAGAACTGGATGAGCTGTTGGGCAAGAAAAGAAAGGGGAAACTGGGATAACACCCAAGTTTCTTATGTGGGGACCTGGAGGGAGGCTGATACTGAACAGAACACAGAAGGAAGTGCAGGTTCAAGGGGAAAATGGAAATTTTTCAGACCTATGGAGTTTGAGCTGCTGAGTGTCACCAAGGGGACCATGCCAGAATGGTTTTGTCACCAGAGCGCCACCAGGACTGAGGCCACAGGAGGAGAGAGGGGTGGAGTGCCCAGGGAGCATGTTCATGGTACAAAGAGAGGGGAGCTCAGCCCAGAGCCTTGATGAGCTCCAACAGTGAAGGGTCAGAAGGGCTGAGGCAGAGGAGCCTGAGAAGGACCAGTTGGAATGACAGGAGGAGACCCGGGGACACTGCACATGCAGCAAGAGGGGGTTTCAATACAAGGGAGAGTGCTCAGGTGTCAAACAGCTCAGTGAGGCCCTGGAAAGACTGAAAATAACCATTAGATTCAGCAGAAGCGGCACGAAGGCCTTAATGAGGTTGGTTTCCGTGGGAGGAGAATTGGAATGTGGTGGGGAGAGAAAAGAGAAGGAGGTAAGGCAGGCAGGGGAGACGGTGCCCACCCTTCCAAGGCTCTGGCTCTGAAAAGGAGAGAAAAAAAGGCAAGGAGGATAAATAATCATTGGGTTGAGGAGGGAGAGTTTATTTTTAGATGAAAAATGTTTCGCTTGTTCATAATCCAAGAAGAACTAGCCAGGAGAGAGGGAGAGTGGGGCTGGAGCTCGGCGACAGAGCCAAGGTGACTGGCACAGCAGAGCTGACGGGGAGCCTGGGGGCTGGGTTGGCCTAGACGGGACAGCAGGCGGGGCAGCTCTGCCTATGGGAGGAAAGGAGACAGGTGTGGGGCTGGGTATGGACAGGTTTATAACTGGGATGCTGGAGGGAAGGGGAAACAGAGAAGGAGGTCTTGGCCTCCTCATGGTGAGTGCAGGTCCCCGGTGGCCAAACCCAGGATATGGCAGAGACCCTAAAGCGGCCACATCTGACACACTGGGCACCCTGGCTTTAGTAGTGTTGGCAGCTGTGGTGGTTCCTCAGTATGGAGTCAGACCAGAACAGGGCACCGGTGACCTCCATGTAGCAGGAGGGAAGGTCCAGTGCTGAGGGGGGTGGGGAAGGAGAGCAGATTAAGGTGGCTTCCCAAACTTCAGCTTCTTATGGCTTTTCCACCTTCTCTCCCTGCCGACTTTGAAGCCTCCTGACCCCCACTGCAGCGCCATGGAACCCCACCAACTGGCAGAAGCTCCAACTTGCCCCAGCCAGGGAAGAATGTGGACCAAGGAGTTGGCATAGAAATCAAAGATGCCATTTCCAGAAGGAAGCAGCCTGTGCCACATCAGTGAGCCCAGACTATTGCTGGCCTGGATGACAATAGAGAATTTTCATTGGGAGGGAGAGGGAAAGAGAGAGGAAGGGAGGAAGGAAACAAACATTTATGTCATGCTTATTGTATGCAACACCACGCCGAGTGCTTTGAGAACATTCACTAATTTAATTCTCAAGCCAGCCATGCGAGGTGGATTCCCCACTGCAGAGATGAGAAACCCAGGCTCTAGATGGTTGCTCAAGTGTATGCAGAAAGGTAGTAGCACAGGCAGGCTTTACATCCCAGTCTTTCTTTCCTCCAGCGTGGTGCCCCTCCCACAGCACACACTGCCTCCAGCAGCTTCTGCCTCTGCCAACACCCTCAGACCGCAATGACCTGCACCACATCTGCAGCCACCACATTCCCTCCATCACATACAGGCCTCCTGCCCGCAACAGCCAGGGAGAAAAGAACATTGCAATCACATACTGCTAAAGGTAAACATTAAAATGTTTAAAAAGCACTGGACTTGGAACCATAAGACATAGATGAGTTCAGTTCCTGGCTCTAAGAGCCACCAGTTGTGCAACCTTAGAGGTTTCACTTCACTCTCTAAGCTTCAGTCTCCTCCTCTGTAAAATAAGAATCCCTACCTCAGGGCCGAGCCTGCGGCGCACTCGGGAGAGTGCGGCGCTGGGAGTGCGGCGACGCTCCCGCCGCGGGTTTGGATCCTAGATGGGAATGGCCGGTGCACTCAATGGCTGAGTGCCGGTCACGAAAAAGACAAAAAAAAAAAAAAAAAAAAAAAATCCCTACCTCATAGGATTGTTGCAGGGGTCAGATACATACAAGTTGGGGCATTCTGGTAAATGTTTAACAACCAGCTCTCTAGAAAACAAACAAACAAACAAAAAACAAAAGATGCCCTAGGTTTGTAGTGTCTGCTGATTTCCATGGTGTAAATACTCCCAAGTTGGCTGATGTCAAGCCCCTAAAGTGACGTTTCTGCAGAGTCAGGAAGAGACATGGAATACCACACCATTAAGTAGTTTTTCCTCCATATGGGTACAACGGGCATAAACAGCCTCTAAAGTACTATCTTTAGAGTAGAGATAACAATAAAATCATTAGAAAATGATATGGGTTTTTAGTGTTTATTTCCTTTGCTTTAGACTTAACTTATTTAATTAGAAATGTATATAATTTAATCTTTAGTAATGGCTGTGTTTAACAACTGGCTCACAGAATTCCTAAAGTGGAACAGGCAGCTCTCACGAGCCGGCTCCAACACAGCACTAATAACAGCGGCTACCCCGGGGCTGAGTTAGGGGCGGAGCTGGGATTAAAACCTAGGCCTGGATGACTCCAGAGTCCACACCGCCACCAGCTTCCTGACTGCACTGCAAGGTGAAGATCTGGCTGCCTAGGATTGCTGGTCAGCCCTGGACACTGCTAGAGAGAAAGTAAAGAGATGCTGATCTGTAGGCACCGCAAGGAAGAAAGTTGGCATGGCCTCCCTCCTGCCACTGCATAGCATTTGGACTTAGCCTAGGAAGCAGCCATCCGGCGTGCCTCTATTGATTAAAGCCAACAGCAGCTTTTGTATTAATGTCACAAAGCCTGTGTCTGGGACTGAGCATTTTGTTAGTCTTCCCAACAGTCAGACCATTGGTCAAGTTCCTTCAACCACCCCCTCAACCTCCTAGAGCCTCAATTTCCTCTTCTATCAAAATGAGCAGGTTGGACCAGCTAGCCTCAAAAGTCCCTCCAGATCTGAGGTCCCTGGACCTGACTCACTACATAGGTGATGCTGGAGGCTCTGACAGCTTCAGAACAAGCAGGTTACAGGATCACAGTTGCAGTCAGAGATCTGCTGGAGGGGGTGGGACGAGAGGCAGAGACCAGAGGCAAAACAAGTGTGCTGGTTTTGTTCAGAAGTCCCAGAGAGGTAGCTGAAAGGGTGACAAGAGACCACTTTTTTGCACAGTGGAACAACGCCTCCTGGGTGTAAGCCATCTCAAGTGCTCAGTCCTGCTCCCCACTGTGACATGCATGATAATGGGTCATCTCCATCTCTGATATGTACCCCCTCCCCTCAACTATGAAGCGTGGAGATTGAACTACACAGCATCTAACATCCTCCCAGTCTGACTGCTGTTTACTCTGTAACTGTGGGATAAAGACCCAGCTGAGTGTGAGGAGATGGAGAAGAGGGGAAGGATGTGGGACATATGACCACTGACCCAGACAGGACAAAGGGGAGAGGAGGAAGAGGACCCAGTGGCTCAGAACTCTCAGCCTCAAGGGTGGAAAGATGGCAAGAGGGATTAACATGCATGTGCATGCATGTGTGCATGTGTGTGTGTGTGTGTGTGTGTGTGCATGTTTGGTGGGGGTGAGTTAACTTGGGAAGCCTGTGTGCATGGTGTTGGCAGTATCTCCAGTACACAAATAGCATCTCAGCCTTGGAGTGGTCCTGGGGCCTATGCACATGGGTGGGTGCTGCCTGGCGATGCTGGTGGGGTGCTGGGCTGATCCCCTGGTGTTGTCATGGGAGCCCAGGAGAAGTGCAGGCTGGGAAGTGACTGTTGGGTGCAGCTCCATCTCGAAGGAGCCTGTATCACGCCTTTTGCAGAACATCAGGTGGGAGTCTCAGAGTACAATGAGCTATTGTTCTTACACTAAATCTGTTTCCAAGGTTTTATGAATCATCTTGCTGCTGATCTTAAAAAAAAATAATATACAAGCTTCAGTGGAAAAAGGCTTTAGCTTGTTTTCTCCGAGAGAGGGACATGAACTTGGAAAGAGCTTCTTCCTGCCTCTTGCCTGCTCAGACACTTGATCTTCCCCACAACCATGAGAGCAGCCTCTCTAGAGGTTCTGAAGCTGCCTGTGGCACAGGCCACCTCAGGGTCGAGCTTCAGCCTGCGAAGGAATGTGTGGATCCTGAGGAGGGAACAGAAAAGCACCCAGACTCAGGACTGCCAAGGAAAATTAAAGACAAGCAGCTCAAGCTAAGGCCAAGCAGTTGTGACCCAGGCAGTCCCCAAATAGGCATGTGCCCTCGGGAAGTTCAGCTCCACGAGCGGCCTCTACAGAGAGTGTTTAGGCCGCCCAGGGAGATGAGCATTTGCCTTCGAGGCATAATGTTCGCCCTGTGTTTGCCAAGAACTCATTTCCAAGAATGCACATGCAACTCAGGCCAACCGAGTTCCCTGCTTTATTTTTTAGTCATCTGCCTTCTTGCCTATCTGTCCTTCTGTCTGTCTGCTGGCCTCCTGGCTGAGGCATTTCTTTGAAAGTCAGACCACAGAAGATCATGGAAGGAAAGTAACAGGACCACAGTTACTTAAGGCGTCCCCAAGCAGAAGCTAGAGCATTGGGTCCCTCTCAGGGCACCTACCCAGCCTGCCTTACAGCAGGCCTCAGCAACTTGCTGAACTGACTAGCATGCCGAGAGGTGGAATCCACACCACACAGTGTTCTGCAGGGGATGCCCATTTATACGATGGCCTCTCTTGGTTCTGTCTTTCCAGATGGAAAATGGGGGGCTGGTCTGGAGGTCACCGGGCCCTGCCACCATTATCAGTGTGGACACGGCTTCCAACTTCCCCATCGGCAGTTTTATTCCTTCCCCAGTCTGATTCTTGACCCCAACATGCCCCGGCTTTTGTTTCTTCCCCTCCCCTCTGGAGCTGAGTCCTGCCTCAGTTTCTCCTCTCTCCCCCCAAGCCCCAACTCTAGAACACTCCCCAGCCCCAACCCTCACTCTCCTTGCCACCCAGAGTCCCCACCTCCTCCTGCTGCCTGGCTCCTACTTGCAGATGGTTCCAGCACTGGTTATTATTTAAACGAGCTGCTTCTGGCTCACATGTTAATTAAAACCCGCTGTCCAAAATCTCCTGGTACAATTTGCAGTGTAATCTGTAGCCTCTAGTGCATCATTGTATCTCTATTAAAAGGGATTCTCTGTAATGATGCGGGGATTTAATTAGTTTCTTTGCCAATGTTGTAAAACACAGTGATAAACGAGCCAACAGGTCCGCAGATCATTATTCTCCTCAAGATGAGCTTATTAGCTGATTATGAATCATTAACAAAGTCTACACGGGATTTTCTTATCTAATTCAACACAATTTTTAACATTCAGTGTTCGACATCCATTTCTTTCAACCAGCAACACTGTGGCGATTGCAATCTGTACGTATGGCTTCCTACTCTCCGCTTGGGTTTTCCCCCTCTCTGTATTTAATTTTAGGTATGTTGCGGGGGAAACAAGCCCTGCTGATTGGAAACCATACTGTGGTGAGTTCAGAGTCTCATTTTGTGGAGGGAGGCAGCCACCATGAACTGGGTCTGCAAGTGTATGAGTGTACACACTTGTGTATGTGTATCGGGACAGCGTGGGGCTGTCCAGGTTCCTAGGTGGGTGGATATGTGTGCTCTGTGTATTCACACGTATGTGTGTCCACAGCCTGTGGACGGCGCTTTCTTGTTTGTATGCATCTTGTATATCCGTGTGTGTATGTGTGCACACAAGGACATGCACGTAGGAGCTTACAGGAAGGGAAGTTTCAGGATAGGCTTTCATACTGGTGTCATTCAACTACTCTGTGAGATGTTGGTGTCTCTGTAAAAGTCTCAGACGGGCCTGCTCGGGGTCTTCCCCCTTTCAGTCAGCACACATACTGGGTCCCTGACAGGGACTGGGCACGGAGCTCAGCACCACCAGAGGTAGGGGGTACGCTCCCTGTTTTACAGATAAGGAAACTGGGGTCCAGTGAGGTTAGATGGCTTGCCCAAGGTCATAACTAGCAACTGTGGAGTCTGCCTCATTCTGAAATTCCAAATCCCTTTCCATGATGCTATGCTGCTTCCCGGGTGTTGGCTTCCTCCGATCTCAGAAACCTGTGGCTCCTCTGGGACTGTCACAGATACTGCTCCCCTTCGACATCACCTCCAAGCACACACCATCTGGTCCTGGCCTTCTGCAGGCTGAAGGTGGGAAGAGCAGCTACTGCATCTGGGACAGAGTATCCCCTGGGAAGCACCTCTGTGGATTTGGTCCTAGCAGTTTACATCATTCTCTCATGCCTCTTTATTTCAGCAAGCAAATGGTATCATGTGAGCCTTCAGCTACTCTGGCCAAAACTATTACTGCTAACAAGTACGACAGCTAATTAGGTACAAATGATGTGAAGAGAAGAAAATGACATTATCCCCTCAAATTGCAATGGCCAGGAGACTATATGCAGGGGACAATATGCAAGTAAGTAAAACTGTCATAGCTGGGGGGGCTTGGAGGCCCAGCGTGCTTAGACCTCAAATACACAAGACAGGGGAAGACAAAGGAAGTTAGATTTGACCATGATGGGGAGCTGGGGGGTTTTATGGGCTGAATGGGGCCTCCCAAAATTTACATGTTGAAGTACTAACCCCCACTACTTCAAAATGTGACTGTACTCGGCGATAGGGTGTCTAAAGAGTTAATTAAGTTAAAATGAGATCATTAGGGTAGGCCCTAATCCAATACGACTGGTGTCCGCATAAGACAAGGAAATTAGGACACAAACACGTACGGAGAAAATGGCCATCTGCAAGATGAGGAGAGAGGCCTCAGAAGTACAACACTGCCAGCACCTCAGTCTCGGACTTCTGGCCTCCAGAACTGTGAGAACGTAAGTTCTTGTTTAAGCCACCGAGTCTGTGTTACCCTTAGAGAGGATAATTCTTCATCCAGTTGTCAATGCACTGCTCAAAGGAAGGCAATAAGCATGTGCACACCTTAGGTTAGTGTATTTGACACAAGTAGGTCCAACGTGACCAGCAGTGGACATCTAGGTAATAAGAAATGCTCCAGGTGAGGTATAGTGACCCCAAGTGATTTACCCAGTCAGTGAAGGAACCCAGCAAGCAGGAGGCTGAAAAGAACTTAGCAGGAGTCAGGAGCCAGGCCAAGCCAATGAGGTATTAGAGAAGTTTTAGTCCCAGCAGGAATATGACGTTCTGGACAAGGATACCAAAGTAGAATCTTGGTCACACCAATAGAAGCAGTATTGTGGCAGGTAGGAAAAGTCTTTTTTTTTTTTTTTTTAAATTTTTATGAGTTATTACTAGCATATTCATTATTACAAATCATGGTTTTTCTTTATGCCCTTTACCCAACCTGTCACTCCCCAAGTCCCCTCCCTCCCTTTCCCCCATCTCTAGTATCCTTAGGTTTGTTCTCTCCTTCTGAAAGTTCAGTGTATTGCTGTGATCTTTTTTCTTTCCTTCCTTCCTTCCTTCCTTCCTTCCTAGCACACAGTTATGAGTGAGAACATGCGGTATCTCTCTTTCCTTGTCTAGCTTATTTCACATAACATAATTTTCTCCAGACTCATCCATGTTGCTGCAAATGGCAGAATTTCATTCTTTTTTTATGGCTGAGTATTATTTCATTGTGTAGATACACATTTTCCTTATCCAGTTGTCAGTTGATGGACACTTAGGTTGGTTCCATATTTTGGCTATTGGAAATAGAGCTGCAATGAACATGACAGTGCAGGTATCCCTTCAACATGATGATTTCCGTTCCTTTGGATATATACCTAGTAATGGGATTGTTAGATCATATGGTAGTTCTATCTGTAGTTGTTTGAGGAATCTCCATATTGTTTTCCATAATGGCTATGCTAAATTATAATCCCAACAAGTTCCCTGTATTCTCACCAGCATTTGTTATTCTAGGACTTTTTAATAATGGCCAGTCTAACCGGGGTGAGATGGTATCTCAGCGTGGATTTGATTTGCATTTCTCTGATGACTAGTGATGCTAAGCATTTTTTCATATACCTGTTGGCCATTTGTATGTCTTCCTTTGAAAGATGTCTATTTATCTCCTTTGACCATTTTTTGATTGGATTATTTGTTTTTTAACTGTATATTTGTTTGAGTTCTTTGTATATTCTGAATATTAATCCCTTGTCAGATGTATAGTTTGCAAATATTTTCTCCCATTTCATAGGTTGTATTTCCACTCTGTTGATTGTTTCCTTTGCTGTGCAGAAGATTTTAGTTTTATATAATCCCACTTGTTTATTTTTTTTCTTTTGTTGCTTGCACTTTTGGGGTCTTATTCATAAAGTCTTTGCCCAGTCCCACTTCCTGGAGTGTTTCCCCTATATTTTCCTTTAGTAATTTTATGGTTTGGGGTCTTATAGCTAAGTCTTTAGTCCATTTTGAGTTGATTTTGGTATATGGTGAGAGGTAAAGATCCAGTTTCATTCTTCTGCATATGGATGTCCAATTTTCCCCACACCATTTATTGAAGAGTTTATTGAAGAGCCAGTCTTTTCCCCATGTATATACTTGTTGCCTTTGTCAAGGATCAGTTGGCTATAAGTATGTGGGCTGATTCCTGGGTTTTCTATTCTGTTAAATTGATCTGAGTGTCTGTTTTTATGCCAGTACCATGCTGTTTTGGTTACAATACCTTTATAATATAATTTGAAGTTGGGTAGTGTTAAGACTCTGGCTTTATTTGTTTTTTGTTCATGATTTCTTTGGCTATTTGGGGTCTTTTGTTGTTCCATATGAATGTTAGGATTGCTTTTTCTGTTTCTGTGAAGAACGTCATTGGTATTTTGATGGGGATTGCATTGAATTTGTAGATTGCTTTGGGTAGTATGGACATTTTCACAATGTTAATTTTCCCCATCCAAGAGCATGGCATGTCTTTCCACCTTTTTGTGTCCTCTTTAATTTCTTTCAGTAGTGTGTTTTAGTTCTCATTGCACAGATCTTTCACCTCCTTGGTTAAATTTATTCCTAGGTTTTTTGGGGGGGTTTTTTGGCAACTATTGTAAATGGGCTTGGTTTCTTGATTTCTTTTTCTGCTAGTTTGTTACTAGAGTATAAAAAAGCTACTGATTTTGGGATGTTGATTTTATATCCTGCACCTTCATTGAAATACTTTATCAGCTCTAAGAGTTTTTTGGTAAGAGTCTATTGGTTTTTCTATATATAAGATCATGTAATCTGCAAACAAGGACAGTTTGACTTCATCCTTTCCAATTTGGATGCCTTTTATTTCTTTCTCTTGCCTGATTGCTCCAGCTAGTACTTCCAATTATGTGTTAAATAGGAGTGGTGAGGGTGGGCATCCTTGTCTTGTTTCTGTACTTAAGGCAAAAGCTTTTAGTTTTTCCCCATTAAGAATGATATCAGTGATTGGTTTGTCATAAATGGCTTTTACTGTGTTGAGGTAATTTCCTTTTATACCTAATTTGCCAAGTCTTTATCATGAAGGGATGTTGAATTTTGTCAAATGCTTTTTCTGCATCTATAGAGATAATCATATGGTTTTTGTCCTTGGTTTTGTTGATGTGGTGTATCACACTTATCGATTTGCATATGTTGAACCAACCTTGCATCCCTGGAATGAATCCCATTTGATCATAGTGTGTAATTTTTTTGATGTGTTGCTGTATTCTGGTTGCTAGTATTTTGTTGAGAATTTTTATATCTATGTTCATCAAGGATATTGGCCTGTAATTTTCTCTTTTTGTTGTATCATTGTCCGGTTTTGGTATCAGGGTGACACTGGCCTCATAGAATGAGTTTGGGAAAATGGCTTCTGGTTCAATTTTTTGGAAAAGTTTGAAGAGAAGTGGTATTAATTCTTCTTTAAAGGTTTAATAGAATTCAGCTATAAAGCCACCCAGTCCTGGGCTTTTCTTTGTTGGAAGATTGGTGATTACTGCTTCAATCTCATTGCTTGTTAATGGTCTGTTCCGATTCTCTATCTCTTTTTGGCTCAGTCTTGGTAGTTAGTATGTGTCCAGAAATGTATCCATTTCATCCAGGTTTTCATATTTGTTGGCATACAGTTGTTTATAATAACCTCTAATGATTCTTTGTATTTCTGTGGTGTCAGCTGTAATGTCTCCCTTGGCATTTCTGATTTTGTTATTTGGTTCTTCTCTCTCGTTTTTTTTTTTTTTTTTTTTGTCATCCTAGCTAATGGTTTATCTATTTTATTTATTTTCTGAGAAAACTAACTTTTTGTTTTATTGATCTTTTGTATCATTTGGGGGGGTCTTTATTTCATTTAGCTCTACCCTGATCTTAATTATTTCTTTCCACCTACCACTTTTAGGATTGGATTGTTGTTGTTTTTCTAGTTTCTGAGGCATAGTGTTAGGTCGTTTTTTTGAAGTCTTTCCATTCTTTTGATGTAAGCATTTATTGCAATAAAATCCTCTCTTAGTACTGCTTTTGCAGTTTCCCATAGGTTTTAGTATGATGTATCTTTATTTTCATTAGTTTCAAGAAATTTTTTATTTCCTGTTTAATTTCTCCTTGGACCCACAGGTCATTCAGGAGTCTGTTTAGTTTCCATGCACTTGGATAGTTTCCAGAATTTTGCTTGTTTTTGATTTCCAGTTTTAATCCATCGTGGTCTGAAAAGATACTTGGAATGATTTCAATTTTTTAAAAATTTGCTGAGACTTGATTTGTGACCTAATGTGTGGTCTTCCTGGAGAATGTTCCATGTGCTGATGAGAAGAATGTACATTCTGCAGTTGTTGGATGAGATGTTCTGTAGATGTCTGCCAGGTCCAATTGGTCTAAGGTGTAGTTTAAATCCTGTGTTTCTTTGTCAATTTGTTGCCTGGAAGATTTGTCCAATGCTGAGAGAGGGGTGTTCAGATCACCCACTATTATCATATTAGGGTATATCTCTTTTTTGTGTGTAAGAGTGTTTGTTTTATATATCTGGGTGCTCCAGTGTGGGTGCATACATATTTATGATTGTTTTGTCTTCTAATTGGATATATCCCTTTATTATTATATAATGGTCTTCTTTGTCTTTTTTTATGGTTTTTGGTTTGAAGTCTATTTTATCTGATATAAAAATAGCTATTCCTGCTCATTTTGGGTTTCCATTTGCATGGTATATCTTTTTCCATCCCTTCACTTTTGGTCTGTGTGTGTCTTTATAGGTGAAGTGAGTCTCCTGAAGACAGCATACAGTGGGTCTAGCCTTTTAATACAATCAGTCAGTGTCTTTTGAATGGGAAGTTGAATCCACTTACATTTCAGGTTGTTATTAACAAGTATTGCTTTACTTCTGTCGTTATATTGCTTTTTGTTTAGAAGTTTTAAGTATCATTTGTTCCTTTCTTCCCCTTTTATTTTCCATCTTCAATGTTAGTTGGACTTTTGAGGTGACATGATTTAGCTTCCTTCTCTTTCTTGTTTGCACTTTGATTTTAATGGCAAGTTTTGCTCTTTCTTGTAAATCCATAATATGATTATCATTTTTCAGATTCCAGAGGCAGGACTCCTTTGAGAATTTAGTGCAGGGCTGGTCATGTAGTAAACTCCCATAATTTTTGTTTGTCTGGGAAATACAATATTTCTCCCTCATTTCTGAAGGATAACCTTGCTAAGTATAAAATTCTTGCCTGGTAATTTTTTCTTTTAGTATTTTGAATACATCATCCCATTTTTTTCTGGCCTGTAAGGTTTCAGTTGAGAAGTCTGCTGTAGTCTGATGGTGGCTCCTTTATAGGCGACTTGACACTTTTCTCTTGATGCTTTTAGAATTCTCTCTTTGTCTGAGTTTTTCCAGCTTGACTACAATGTGTCTTGGAGAGGATCTTTTTGGAATGAATCTGTTTGGGGATCCTTGGGCTTCCTGGATCTGAAGGTCTGCATCTCTTCCTATACCTGGGAAGTTTTCTGTTATTATTTCCTTGAATACATTTTCAATGCCTTTTCCTTTCTCCTCCCCTTCTGGAATACCCATGATTTGGATGTTTGTGCACTTGAGGTTGTCTGCTAGATCTCTTAGATTTTCTTTATTTTTTTAAAATTCTTTTTTCCTTTTTTTTTTGTCTGCCTGGGTTACTTCAAAAAGACCATCTTTGAGGTCTGAAATTCTTTCTTCTGCTTGCTCTAGCCTGATGCTCAAGCTTTCTGTTCTGTTTTTTTTTATTTTTTTTTTATTTCACTGAGTGAATCCTTCAGTTCTAGGAGTTATTTTACATTCTTTTTTAAGGTATTAAAATTTCCTCCTTCATATCCTGAATATTTTTTCTTGTTTCATTGTGATCTCTAATTGATTCTTCTCTTATATCTTGAGTCTTCTTAAGACCATTGCTCAGAATTACCTTTCAGACATCTCAAGGGTTTTCTCTTCAATGGGCTCTGGTACTTGAGAATTACCATATTCCTTTGGTGGTGTCATATCTTCCTGTTTATTTATAGTTCTAGCATTTTTGTGCTGATGTTTGGTCATCTGGTAGGACATTTGTTTCTTCTATTACTCTGGAGTGGGCTATGAGGGGAAAGATCTCCTTCTCTATTTGTAGGCTATGCTGGTGACTCTTCTTGTATCAATGTAGTTGAGTGTGCGGTGGGCTGCCTCAGCTCCTGTTTGGTCAGTAGGCAGGCCCCTTCACAGCTCAGGCATGTGTGAATGGGCCCGCAGCTTCATTGGAGTCAGCATGTAGGACCAGCACTCACCTGGGCACCTGCTCGGTTGATGGGTGGGACCCTCTGGGGCTTGGGCAGGCAAGCATGGGCCCGTGGCTGTGTCAAGGTTGGTGCATGGGACTGGTGCTCACCAGGGTGCCCGCTCAGTCAGTGGGCAGTGGAAAAGTCTTCATAGAGCTCTCCACAAGCACACAGGATCAAAGTAGGTGCTCCACAGAGGTGTGTTGAATGATAGACCAGTAGTTAACTACAGTTTCTGTATCATTTAGCTCTTGCTGTGTAACAAAGCATCCTAAAACTTAGTAGCTTAGTTTTTTGTTTTTGTTTTTGTTTTTGGCAGATGGCCAGGACAGGGATCAAACTCTGGACCTTGATGTTATTAGCACCACTCTCTAACCAACTGAGCTAACAAGCCAGCCCCTCTGAAACTTAGTAGCTTAAAAAGACAACCATTTATTCTTATTCATAAGTCTATAGGCTTTCTGTTGATTTGAATCTGCTGTCTGTCAATCTGGGCCAGATTTGACTGATTCTGACTGGGTTTGCTCATACATCTACTGTGAACTGGAAGTGGGCTGGGGCCAGATGGTTCAGGATGGCTCATCCAGAACAACACAGCTATCCCCCACATGTCTATCACATCCCTTCTTCTGGGTAGCCCAAGTATCTTCTCATGACAGCAGTAGGGGTCCAAGAGAGAGCTAGTCTGGACAGGTTGTAATGGGGCACACAGAGGCGCAAGAGAGGTTGTGGAAACCTAAAAGCACTTTTCCAGCCTCTGCCCGGATCACATCTGCAAATAGCACATTGGCCATAGCAAGTCACATGTTCAAGCCCAGAGTCAGAATAGAAGGGGACTACAAAGTTACAGGGCAAAGGGTTTGGGTACAAGGAGGACATTAATTGGGACTGTTGCTGTAATAAATCTACGACAGTGACAGAATCAACAAATGTTTGAAATGGAAGTCAGTAGGAACAAAACTAAATCCAGATTCACTAGCTGGTGGGGTAAGGCCACTTATTCCTCCTGTCTTTGGTCAGGATTTGCTGAAAGGCTGAAGAGCTGAGTCTGACTCTCTGTAGCTCCATAGGAAGGGGCTGCAAATAACATCTGCTGAATGGTCCTTGAAGTTACACCTGACCTCCACTTTACACAATTGGAGTGCCATTAAAATGTTGTGTGAGAATCTGAAAACAGTGTGGTCTTCAGGGTTTTGCCACTTTTCTCTTCTTCTCTGTGTACTCTGCCTGGACAATCACATCCCCTCTCACCACCTCAACCACTTTTCTCCTGCCCTAACACAGCTGAAGAACCCATCAGGTGCAGTGGCACTACAGGGCAATAACTTTGCACTGAGAGTTGGGGGAAAGGGAGAGAAAAATATCTCCTGAGAGGCATTGTCGTAGATATCAGACCCCAAGAGGTGCTGTGGCCATTCTAAAAGCTTCCCCCAAGATGTTCTGATATATATCCCACCACCACCAGTGTTGACAACTACAGATCTATCTAAATAGATGATTTCCAGATCTAAATTTCCAGCCCAGATTATTCTCCTGAGCTCCAAACCCATAAATCCATCTCTCTGTGCGTGTCTCTATTTGGATGTCCCATAGGTCATCACCCTAAAATGAACTAACCTTCACCCTAACCAAATCTGAACTTCCTCCTCTGTTTCTTATCCACCTACTCTCCCACCCAAGTCACCCAAGCCTGAAATCTGGAAGCCACCCTCAACTCCTGCTTCTCCCACAGGGCCAAGTCCAAGATGGCAGCAGGGACTAGATGGGGGACAGGGGTCTGCAGACCAGTGTGAGCCTGGGAGGTGTGCAGGCTATGCTGCCAGAGTGTTCTAAGCATTTCCAAGAGCAACAAAAAAATAAGTAAATCTTTGGTAAAGTCACGTACTGCAGTCTGAGGGATATTCCAAAAAATAAAATTTACTTAGGTCACTCCCTTGGTTATACCTCTTCATTCTCTCATCAGGGCCCAAACATCTTCGCATTACTTACAGCACCTTAAAGAACTTAGTCCCTGTTTAGCTTTCCAGCCTCAACTCTCTCCTCTCTCCTGTGTGAATGTTATGTTCTCCATTCTTTTCAGTTTTTTAAATGTCATCCTGACCTCACTGTCAGGCTTTTGTATACGCTATTTCTTCTGCTGAATACATTCCCTCATACTATCCTTATAGTTCACTGCTGTTTGTGCTTCAAATCTCAGTCCAGATGTCTCTTTCTCAGAGAAGATACCCTTTACCCCCACAGTTCGGTTCATGTCCTTTACCATAGTATCCCCTTTTTATCACTTGTCACATTATATTTTGTGCCTTTTTGCTGATCTTTGTCCCCCACTCCCTTAGTCTGTAAGCTCCTTGAAAGCAGGAAGCATGTCTTGATCCCCAGTATAGCTCCTATACTTGGAAGGGTACGAAAACAAAGTGAACATATAAGAAAGTATTGTTTAATAAATGAATAAATCCCAGATGAGTGACATAGGGTTAATTTACTTATCCCAGAAGAGTTTCCAGCTGCTGACTAACATGAAATCTCTTTGTAAGAGGTCAATATAGTAGTCACCTTTCAGAGAGGGATCATATAACTTAAGGTTTTTATATCTGCGTATTTATTTAAACAAGGCACACTCTATAAACAGGGAGGCAATTAACTGGGAAACTCATTCCCTACCCCTTTATTAGTGGGATTATATAAGAATCCTACTTCATGCTCAACACCTAAACAGGTTCCCAATGAACGCTTCTAGAATTATTGATTAAAATTTAAATATTTATCTGCTTTTCATACTTCCTATTACTGTGTTTCCAGAAATCATTACATAGTAAGTGATATTATTCATTGTTACCTACTTACATTCACAATGACCTTTAATTATGGCATTGAACCTAAAGAAAAAGAGAAGAGAAGCTGTCATCTCTGGCTCCAAATATTCAAAGTTTTTGGAGGCAGATTTGAATGAGTGTCTTCAAAGGACAGGCCAGAACTGGAGGAAGATTTTGGCTCAATAGAACAACTTTCTCATTAACAAAAGCAGCATAATGGGATAAACTCTAGAATGGACACAGACAAAGAGAGGATTAGTGAAAGATGATAAAGAAGAATTTCCCAAGAATACAGAACAAATAGATTTGAAAGTGTAAAGGAGTTTGAAAACATGGAGGATAGATTAAGAAGTTAATGTTAATCTAGTGGAGTGTCAGAAAGGGGGAGTGGAAATAATGATAGAAATGCAACATTGAAACTATCAGAACTGAGAATTTTTCAGAATGAAGGAAAATATAACTTATTATATCAAAAATAGATTAAGTGAAGATAATTCTATGCCTAGGGACATATCATAAAAAGCCTGTAGAGTATCAAGGAAAAAAATAAAATCTTAAAAGTTACCATAAAAAAATAAACCCAGATAATTTACAAAGGAATGATACCAGAGTGAAAAAAATTTCTCAGCCGCAGCAATAGATGTCAAGAAGACATAAAGTGGTAAGTGCTGAATGAAAATAGCTAATGATCTTGAATTTTATATCCAGATAAACTAGCATTCCAAGTGGGGGTGGCAACTTTTTCAGACATGAAAAGACTATGCATTTCCCAATTCGTTACAAGAACTATTAAATAAACTTTACTGTTTTATCTCTGACACGTAAAGGTGAAACTTCCATTCTTACAACAATAATAAAATGCAGGACAAACTGAAAATCAATGACTTTTCTTAAAACCATTAGAAAATTAAGATCACAGGGCAAATCACCACCCCCAAATCTCCCAAAGCTGGAGAGAAAGGCAAATACAAAGAATCACAGTGAAGATCAGCTTACCCAGAGAAGAAGCTGCCAGAGCCATGAACTGGTAGGAGACCTTGACAGTAATTGCTGGAAGTTGAGCATAGATGAGTGTGAGAGTGAGAATCTCCTTAGAGCTGTAGTCATGGAAGCCTCATACCTCAGTTTCACCTCCAGGAACCCTATCAAGTTGTCATGGTGAAGAGTCAAGAAAAAAACTCATGTTTCTGGCAGAGGTAAAGGACAAGTAACTATTCTGAAATACACCCAGAGCATTCTCCTTAGGAAAGGCTTAGTCATCAATGGAAAAAATTTTACCCTAGCTTTATCTGATGTAAGAGTAAGGAAACTATCTAACTCCAGCCCTCTCAAGACTTCCTATCTCAACTAAAAGGGAAAAAAATTCTGAGAAACACTTGTGAGGGTCACAACTCAGAGACACAGGCCCACTAAAAGACTGAAGTACATCACAGGATTGTAGAACAATGTAACTGTACAATCTTCAACCCACACCTTACCATCACATCAACAAGACCCCAGTGTAATAAAAGTGAGTTACAGCTGAAACAGCTGCAAGGCTCAGACTCTATTTAAGAAGGAGCTTTTGAGGAAATTCAAAGATAACAGAAGAGTTGGAAAACAAGGACAATAGAGGATATTGGAGCCTTTGACACCTACAGCTGCAGCAAACATTAAACACAGCCCAACTCTTAGAGTAACATAAATCCTCACACTAAAAGCCTATATGTCTCAGTTCCTATTACCTGATACACTATGCCCTGCTTTCAATAAAAAATTACAAGGCACAATAAACATCAAGAGAAATGTTATCTGAGGAAACCACAGTCAGCAGACAGCAATCATCAGAACTCAAGAATAAGAATTACACTGGACTTCTCATTAGAAACCATGCAAGCTAGAAGAGAATGGAAGAAAATATTTAAACTTCAAAGAAAAAGACCACCAATCTAGAATTCTATATCCAATGAAATTATTCTTCAACAGTGAAGAATAAAGACTTTCTCAAACACACAAAATCTGAGAGAATTCATCACCAGTACACCAGCCCTGCAAGCAATGTTTAAAGAAGTTCAGGGAGAAGAAAATGATGTAGGTCAAAAATTTGAATCTACTTAATGAAAAAAAAGAACATCAGAACAGGAATAAGTGAAGGTAAAATAAAAATATTTTACTTTTCTTATTATTATTATTTTGGTGGCTGTCTGGTATGGGGATATGAACCCCCTTGGAGTTGCAAGGCTGTACTCTCACCAGCTGTGCTAACCATCCAGCCTTTTCTTATTGTTTATTGATCTAATAGATAACTGTTTGTTCAATGTAATAACAGTAACTACATATTCTGTGATTATGGTATGGGGATAAGTGAAAAGAATGAGAGCAATGCAATAAAGAATAAGAGGGTGGAGTTGGCAACACTCTGGCCTTTACTACCTGTGAAGCAGTAGTGTTGAGATTGGACTTAAACTAGTCATGAATGTATATTGCAAACTCTAGGGAAACCACTAAAATTTTTAAAAATAAGTATAATTGGTATGCTAAGAGAGGAGAGAAAAGGGAATCATATAAAATGTTCAATCAGAACCAGAGAAGACATAAAGCCCCTACTATTATGCACCTAACAACAGTGCATTAAAATATATGAGACAAAAACCAATAGAACTGCCAGGATAAGTAGACAAATTCACTATTTTAGCTGGAGGCTTCAATACCCCTCTTCCAGTAATTGATAGATCAAGCAGGCAGAAAATCAGTAGGAACATCATTAAACTCAATAGCACCATCAATCAACCAGATATAATTGAGATCTACTGACTACTTCATATAAGAAGAGTAGAATATACATTTTTCTCAAGCTCATATGGAACATTCACCAAGATAGACTACATTGTGGGTGATAAAATACACCTTGACAAATTTAAAAGAATAGAAATCATACAATGTCTGCTCTCATACTGCAATATAATTAAACTAGAAATTAATAACTGTAAAGTGGAAAGCCCCCAAATATTTGGAGCTTAAACAACACACTCCTAAGTAACACATGGGTCAAAGAATAAATCTCAAGAGAAATGAAGAAAATATTTTGAACTAAATGAAAATTAAAACACAACTTATCAAAATTTGTGGGATGCAGCAAAAGCAGTGCTTAGAGGAAAAATTATAGCATTGGATGCATTTACCAGAAAAAAAGAAAGAACTAAAAGTCAACTAGAGAAAGAAGATCAATTTAAGCCTAATGTAAGCAAATAAAAAAGTAGTAATTACAGCTGCAATCAGTGCTGAAAGCAAGAAAACAAAAATCAACAAAACCAAATACTGCTTCTTTGAAAAGATCAATAAAATTGATAAAGCTTTAGCCAGGCTAGCCAAGAAAAAGAGAGAAAGGACACAAATTACCAATATTAGAATGAAAGAGGAGTCATCACTACTGATACCATGGGCATCAAAAGGATAATAAAAGATTATTATGAAACACTCTATGCACACAAATTTGATAACATATAAAATGAATAAATTCTTTGAGTGACAAGAACTACCAAAGTTCACAAAAGGAGAAATATCTCATCTGAATAGGCCTATATCTATTAAATAAATTAAATCAATAATTAATATTCTTTCCAAAAATAAAGCACCAGTTTTAGTTGATTTCACTGCTGAATTCTACCATTTATGAAAGAAATTATATGAATTCTCTACAACCTCTTCCAGAAAATAGCAGCTGAAGGAACACTTCCTAACACATTTTATGAGGCCAGCATTACCCTGACACCAAAACTGGATAAAGACATTATAAGAAAGGAAATCTATAGACCAATATTTTTCATGAATATAGATGCAAAAATTCTCAACAAAACATTAACAAATTAAATCCAAAAATGTATAAAAACAATTATACACCACAATCAAGTAGGAATTATTCCAAGTATACAAGGCTGGTTCAATACACAAAAATCAATTGGTGTAATCTACATTATCAACAGACTAAAGAAAAAAAATCATATGATCATAGTAGTTGAAACAGAAAAAGCATTTGACAAAATCCATCATTTAATGATTTTTTTTTAAGTTCAGCTAATTATGAATAGAGCAGAACTTCCTCAACTTGATTTAAAAAAACAAAAAACCAAAAACCACAGAAAACCCTACAGCTAACATCATTCTTAGTGGTGAAAAAATAGATGATTTTCCCTAAGATTGAGAAAGGGGCACGGAAGCCCCCCTTCACCACTTCTATTCAACATTAAATGGAAGTCCTGAAGAATGCAACAAGACAAGAAAATAAAATGTATATAAATTGGGAAGGAATAAATAAAACTATCTTTGTTTGTGCTTGATATGATTGTCTGTGTAGAAAATCCCAAAGAATCGACAACAACAAGAACAACAAAACCCTAAAATTAGTAAGTGATTATGGCAAGGTTGCAGAATATAAGGCTCATACACAAAAGCCAATAGCTTTTTTATATGGAAATATAATTTTTAAAAAATACTTTTATTTTAACAATGAATAATTGGAATTTGAAATATAAAACACAGTATAATTTACAATAGCACAAAAAAATTAAAGATTTAGATATAAAGCCTAACAAAATATGTACAAGATTTACAAGAGGGGTCTTCAAAAAGTTCATAGAAAGATTTGTAATGTCTTTTAATTCTATTTTTCCACAAACCTATTGAAGTACCTCTGAGGAAAACTAAAAAATTCTGATGAAAAAAAATCAAAAGATGACCTAAATAAATGGAGACATATTCCATGTTCATGGATAACAAGACTCAAAAGTGCTATGATGTCAATTATTCCCAACTTGATCTATAAATTCAACACAATCCCAATTGAGATCTCAGAAAGCTATTCTGTGAATATCAACAAACTGATTCTAAAGTTTATGTGGAAAAGCAAAAGACCCAGAATAGCCAACACATGAAGAACAAAGCTGAGGCACTGACACTACCTAATTTTAAGACTTACTGTAAATCTAAATTAATCAAGATCACATAGTATTGGCAAAAGAATAGACACATACATAGATGGGAAAGAATAGAGAGCCCAGAAATAAACCCACATAAATATAGTCAACAGATCTTTGACAAAAGGAGCAAAGACAATTCAACAGAGAAATGATAGGGTTTTTTTTTAATAAGTGGTGCTCGAACAATTGGATATCTAAATTTAAAAAAAGAATCTAGATTTAAACCTACACCATTCAGAAAAATGAACTCAAAATGAATCATAAACCTAAATATAAAATACAATACTGTAAAATTTCTAGAAGAAAACAAAAGACAAAATCTGTACAACATTGGGTTTGGCAATGAAATTTTATATACCACACCAAAAGCACAATCCATGAAAGAAAAAAATTAATATATTAAACCTTATTAGAATTAAAATTTTCTGCTCTATGAAAGACACCCTTAAAAGAATCAAAAGACAAACGACACACTTGGAGAAAATGTTTTCAAGACATATAGGTGTATATCCAATTTTTTAAAAAAACCCTCTCAAAACTTAACAATAAGAAAACAACCTAATTAAAAAATGGAAAAAATATCTAAACAGACATTTTACCAAATAAACATATAAGAATATGTGCAACATTAGCTGTCGTCAGAGAATGGCAAATTAAAACAACAGTGGGATACCACTATATTCTTATTACAATGGCTAAAATTAAAAATGAAAATAAGAAACCTGACAATAACAAATGTTCATGAAGATGTGGAGCAACAGAAGTTTTTATTTATTGATGATGGGAATGCAAAATGGTACAACCACTTTGGAAGACAGTTTGTCAGTGTCTTACAAAGCTAAACCTTATCATACAATCCACCAATTATATTCCTGGGTATTTACTCAATTGATTTAAAAAGGCATATTTATACAGGTATTTACTCAGTTGATTGAAAAAATTATGTTTTACAAAAAAAAATTTATGTTTACACAAAAATGCAGGTTTGCACAGGAATGTTTCATAATTATTCATAATCTCCAAAAACTGAAAAAAATAAGATGTCCTTCAATAGGTGAATGGATAAACAAACTGGTACATTCGTACAATGGAGCATTATTTAGTAATTAAAAATTAATGAGTTATCAAGCCACAAAAAGATTTGGAGGAAACTTAAATGTACATTGCTAAATTTAAAAAAGACAATATGAAATGGCTACATAGTATATGATTCCACTTATATGATACTTTGGAAAAGGCAAAACTATAGAAGCAGTAAAGTGATCACTGTTTGCCAGGGGCTTGGGGAGAGGGAGGAACAATTCCCCTGAAAGCTGGGGAATGTGTTACAGCAGTGAAACTATACTGTATGATACTGTAATGGTGGATACACTACACTATGCATTTGCCAAACCCATAGAACTCTACAGCAGAAAGAGTAAAACTTAATGTATGCAAATTTTTTAAAAAATCAATTAGGAAGTTGGTGGTCCCTGGAAAGAGAGCAGACTGTGACAAAAGAATTTACCTGCATTACGAGTGTATAAAACAACCTCACTGAAGGGAGTCAGGGAACAAGGTGTTGTCCTAAGTAACCAGAAATCAGTAGAGTCTGTAAGACTAACGGCAAAAAAGGAACTGCATTTAAGCACTCTGCTCTACTTGAGAAACTCACTATTTCCCATGGGGGGACAGGTTAACAATTCTGACACTATTATAAATTTATATTGAAGTTGAACAACTAAGTAAACGGATGGTGGATGTTACAAGTCAGGTTTCTCACTGTTGAGGTGAGAGCTCACAGATGAAGGAAGGAAGCCAGAATAATCCAAGGATTATAGTTGGATACATCAGTATGAACTCATGGTTAGCTTAATATACATGCAAATACTTAATTACAGAAATGTTTAGATATGTTGTGATGGTTAATTTTATGTGTCATCTTGACTGGGGCCTGGGTGCCCAGATATTCCATTAAACATTATTTCTGGGTATGTCTGTGAGGGTGTTTCTGCATGAGATTAACATTTGAATCAGCAGACTACGTATGTTGCCGTCCCCAGTGTGTATGGGCCTCATCCAAACTGTTGAAGGTCTGAATAGAATAAAAGGCTGAGTAAGAAAGGATTCTTCCTCTCTGCCTATCTTTGAACTGGGATACTGGTCTCCTTCCTTCAAACTTGAACTCAGACTTGTACTGGAAATTACACCACCTGCTCTCCTGGGTTTCTGGCTGGCCAACAGCAGATCTTGGACTCCTCCATTTTCTTAATCATGTGAGTCAATTCCTTATGGTAAATATATGTGTTTACTATATTTAATGTGTATATACATGGGATAGTATAAACACACATATTTTTTGCTCTATCAGCTCCATCAGCTGAGAAGCCCTACAAGAAATGACGCCTCAATAGCACCAAGTACACCGAATCCTCAGATCTTGTTTTCTAATGCCATTCTCCAACAAAAGGAAGCAGGGATCCAGGGGTCCTTGGAGAAATTGCTGATTCTAGGAGTGGAGCATGAAATAAGATGATCCTGGAGCTTCTTGTAGTGCAATAAAGATGTTCAATAACATATTGTTGGGGGTGTGTCAAAGGAGCACCAGAGCCTGCAAAAAGAGCTGCCAATGGCCAAAGTTGGAACAATTGGAAAAACAAAATAAATAAGATAGTATTGAATTATATCACCAAGTATAAAATAAATATTTCTGAGACTATACTTACATAAATAAATGATTCAATAAATTAATAAATGATAAGAGACAAATTTCCCATGCAAAAGAATTTCAAATAATTTATGTAGACTTTCCACCCTCAAGAAAGGACAGAATAACTTCCCACTCCTTAAGTGTGGGCTGCGCATAGCAACTTCCTTCCAAACAGTGCACTATGAAAGGGGCGGGGGAGGAAAACTTCACAGTGGAGAAACCTGACAAACACTACCTCACCCAGGTGATTGAGGCCAGCATCAATAGTCGTAAATCATGTTGATAGTATGTTATGCACCCTTGATATGATGTAATGAAAATGACGCTTTTATCTCTGTGATCTTCCTCCCAATAACCCATAACCCCAGTCTTATCATGAGAAAAACATCAGACAAATTCCCATAGTGAGGCATCCTATGAAAAACTTGGCCACTATTCCTCAAAACTGTCAAGGTCATCAAAAACGAGGAAAGTCTGAGAAAATGCTACAGCCAAGAGGATCCTAAGGAGACATAATGACTAAATGTCATGTGGCATTCTGAGTGGGGTCCTGGAACAGAAGAAGGACATAGGTAAAAACTAAGAAAATTTGAGTAAAGTATGACTTTAGTCAATAGTAAACATATCAATATTGGTTCCTTAATTATAGCAAATGTATCATACTAATGTGAGATGTTAATAATAGGGGGAACTATACATGGTATGTGGGAAGTCTCTGTACTATCTTCTCAACTTTTTCTGTAAATCTGAAAAGATAATGCCTATTGAGAAAAACAAAAACAAAGAACTACAGACGATATACTTCCGTAAGAAGAAAAAGGAATTTAGAGGGAAGCTAATGAGCAAGGAAATAAAATATGTTAGTAAATTTAACTATTAACTGAAAAAGAGACAATTATTTTGTTAATGGGCAAAACTGTGATTAGAAACAACAATAACTAGATGGGAATGGTGTTCAATTAGTGGTCAAAGAGGGTTAAAGTTTGTGTCATGATTGGGAAGAAAACATATATTAAATGTCTTTTAAATCTGTTAGAAAAAAATGTGTACCTAAGTATATGTATGTATGTATGTAAATTACGAATGTAAAAATTCAAGAATAATCACTATGCAACTAAAAATGCAGTCTATTTTCCAAACTGCCACAGGGAAAAAAAGATATTGGAGGGGTGAAAAGAACAGAAAGGTAGAATGGAAATAGGAAACTTTTTCAGTTCAACAGAAGACAAGCAAAGGAGAAAAAAAAACTGAAGCAAAGAACAGAAAACAGAAAATAAGATAGTAAAAAAACCTACAAATATATAAATAGTTCAATAAATGTTTTATGAGATGCATCTTTTGCAAACCCTCAAATTCTCTTAGCCTCACCTGTCTTCCAGATTCTCAGCCTTTTGCTCTGCTAAGCCACTGCCAAGTGACAATCAACTCTTTGTGGGTCTGTGGCTGGAGGCCACTGCCCATTATCTCTGCCTTCTCCCACTCACTTGGCACTTTATGCCATAGTGCATGGGCCAGATAACTCAACCTGAAGTTCAAGAGAGTTAAATCCCCAAAGGGCAAACTTTGACTAATTAGAGACATGAAATTGAAAGGAGCCAGCAGATAAATTCCTTCTCCTTTCTTCCCTTCAGTGGACATTTCCAAAGCATGCATATGTCTATACAGCATGTGTGGAGAGATGCCAAGGGGCTAAGTGAGTGTATCTGTCAAGCATTAGCATTGTCTCATGGCTTGTTGTGAAGTTTTTACATTTGCTTCCCATGCCTCAGTTCCCTTTTCTCTCTCTCTCTCCTAATGCACTGTCATTGCTTCAGCCTCCATTTTTATGACACATGTAAAAAAAAAATAATAAGTCCACCTACTAAAATAAAGAGATTAGGTTTAAATCCAACAAAATACTTACAAGAGACACACATGAAATGAAATTAGTTAAAAATGCTGAAATGAAGATCCAGAAGAGATATATAATGCAATTACCAGCAACAACAAAAAAACTGGAGTAATAACATTAATATCAGACAAACTAAGGTGTAATATATGGTATATATTATAGTATTATATTATATATATTTATATTAAAAAACAATCCACCAATGAAATATAACAATAATGAATTTATATGCACCTAACAAAATTACCTCAAAATATACAGTACAGAAACAGAATTAGAAAGAAAAAAATGACCAATATAGAAACATAGTGGGAGATTTTAACAAACTTCTATTAGAAACTATATATAAGTAAACAAAATATTATTACATAGAAGGCTTAAACTTGTTGTCCGATGGGTGTATATAGAGCTTTCAATCAATTAACAGAGAAAATATACTCTTTTCTATTCACATGAATCATTTACAAAAATTGACCACATATAATATTAGGACACAGAGAAAATCTCACCAAAAAAACAAAGAAACAATATCACATAGAACATTTTTCCTGTGGCAATAAAACTAAATTAGAAAGCAACTCTAAAAATTAACTCAAAACAAACAAACAGGTTGGGAATTTTAAAGTGCATTTTGGGGCCAGCCCCATGGCTTACTCGGGAGAGTGAGTACAGCACTGGTAGCGCTGAGGCTGCGGGTTTGGATCCTATATAGGGGTGGCCAGTGCGCTCACTGGCTGAGCGTGGTGCGGACCATACTGAGCCAAGGTTTGAGATCCCCTTACTGGTCAAAAATTTAAAAAATAAAAAATAAAATAAAATGCATTTCTAAATAACTTATTCTGAAAGAATACATCACAGTAAAAATTTCAAATATTTTGCATGGGCTGTAATTGAAGGTTGTATATTAAAACTATGTAACTAGAAGAGTACTTGTAAGAGAATTTGTAACTGCAAGTACACTAATTAAAATAAAGTTAGAAAATCAGTGAGTTATGTTTAACTCAAGAACCAATCAAAAGATAGTAGAGTAAACAAAAACAAGATAGAAGACAGGAGATATTAAAATTGAGAGTAGAAATTAATAAAACAAAAAAACAAAAAAAAATAATAGAAAGTACCAACTAAGATAAATGCTATTTCTCTTTTTTAAAAAAATAATAAAATAGCCTCCCAACGAGACTGAACAAGGGAACAAAGGAAAAAGGCATAAATACCTAAAATTAGGAATAAAGAAGGGGGTATAAATAAAATAAAGACTTTAAAAGTTATGATAGAATATGACTAGTTTTGTTTTTTAATTTAAAAACCTAAAAAATTTTATATTTCTAGAAAATAAAAATTACCAATATTGGTTTAAGAAGAAATAGGACACCTGAATAAATCAAGTCATCAAAGAATAGAATAGTAAACAAAAGTAAACTCTCCTCAATAAAAAAATCCATCCTTAAATGAAATCTTGATATGTGATAGAAATGATGTCACAAATCAATAGGGAAAGAATTCTTCAATAAATGGCACTGAGGCAATTGGACATTCTTACTGGAAAAGATAAAAAATAAAACTAGATGCTTATATTTTTCATCTATACAAAAATTAATTCCAGGTAGATCAAAAATCTAAACAGAAAAGGCAAAATTTTAAAACATTTAGGGAGAAAAACAGGAAAATCTCTTCAGGATAGAGAAGGGTTTCTTAAACAAGGCAGTATAAGAAATAGAAAAATATTCATAAATTTGACTTTTAACTTAAAACTTTGTTCAACAATAGTTGCCATTAGCAAAGTGAAAAACAAGCCACAACAGCCACTCTGGAAAACACTTTGGCATTCTCTAATAAAGCTGAAGATATGCATACCTTACGACTGAGAAACTCCTCTGCGAGGTGTAGCCCCTGGAGAAACTCACACATGTGTGTGCCTGGAAACATGGACAAGAATGTTCATAGTGATATTGTTTGAAATATTTGAAAACTGAAGGGAAAAAAAAAATAGTAGTATGGGTAAATAAGTTGTAGAAGGTTCATTTGATAAAAAATCATCAGTCATAAAGATGAGGAACTATAGTCAAATATCACAACACAGCCTCATCTTACAAACATGTTGTCAAAAAAGCAAGACACAAAAGAAAAAGTACAAAATGATTCCAATTATATAAAGTTCAATTGCTTTGGGCATATACCCAGTAGTGGGATTGCTGGATCATGTGGTAATTCTATTTTTAGTCTTTTGAGAAAGCTCCATACTGTTTTCCAAAATGGCTATACTAATTTACAATACCACCAACAGTGTATAGGGGTTCCCTTTTCTACACATCCTCACCAATTCTTGCTCTTTCATCTTTTTGATAATAGCCCATCTAACAGATGTGAGGTGATATTTCATTGTGGTTTTAATTTGCATGTCTTTTATGATTAGAGATGTTGAACACTTTTTCAGATATTTGTTGGCCATTTGCATGTCTTCTTTTGAAAACTGTCTATTCAAATCCTTTGCCCATTTTTCAATAGGGTTATGTGTTTTTGTGTTACTGAGTAGTTTGAGTTCCTTGAACATTTTGGATATTAGTCCCTTATCTGATACATGATTTGCAAATATTTTCTTCAAATCTGTAGGTTGTTTCTTCACTCTATTAATTGTTTCCTTTGCTATGCAAAAGCTTTTTAGTTTGAAGCAATCCCATTTGTCTATTTTTGCTCTTGTTGCCTGTGCTTTTGGGGTCATATCCATGAAATCAGGACCCAGACTGATGTCAAGGGGCTTTTCTCTATGTTTTTCTTCTAGTAGTTTTACAATTTCAGGTCTTACATTTAAGTTTTTAATTTATTTTGAGTTAAGAATACATATATATATATATATTAAAGTTTTTAAATCGATAAGAAAAAGAGGGCAAAAGATATGAATAGGGCAATGTAGTAAAAAACACACATATATAAGATTCTCAGTCTACTAGTAAATTGGGAAAATTTAAATTAAAACAATGATGAAATATTGTTGTATAGCCATCAGACCAGCAAACATTAAAAGCCTGACAATACCACATACGGTGAGGATATAGAAAAACAGATCTCTAATTATACTTCTGGGAGCATGCTTTGGGAAGAGATTTGGCCATATTTAACAACACTGAAGAAAAGCGTATCCTATGGCCCACAAGGCAGTTTTGCATTGTGCAGAAAGTCTTTTACAAAAATATTCATCTGTGCCATTGTTTGTAATAGCTAAAACTTAGAAACAACTTTGTTTTTAAACAAAAGAAGGAATAAATTAATTGCAGTACAGTAACATAATGCAATGTCAAATAGCTATTAGAATGAACTAGAGCTACAAGTATCAAAATGAAAAAGCAAATTGCAGAATATGCATAGTAAGACACCATTTGTATAAACTTTGAAAACATACAGAACACCACATATTGTTTATGATACATACATATGTAGCAATAGTATGAAAATATGCATGAGAATGATAAACACTAAATTTAGGGTGGTATTTGCCTCAGGAAAGGGAGGAAAAAGAATTGGATCAAATCGGAGCATGCAGAGCTTTAATTATATCCGAAGAGTTTTACTTATTTTTAAAAGAACTGAAGCAAGAAGAAAAGAAAATCTATCGTTTTAATTCATCAATTAACAAGCTAATATTTAAAAAAGGATCATCTCAATAGACTTAGAAAAGGCATTTAATAAAATGTAGCAACACTAATTTGTGAGTTTTTCAAAACCTCAAACTAGGAAGAGAACTTTAACCTGATAAGAGGTATCTACCAAAATAGCAAATATCATACATAATAATGAAATGTTGGAAGTATTTCTTTTAAAGCCAAGAACAGACTAGAATTATCTGGAGGTCCCGTAGTGACAGAGTTCAGAATGGGGGGAAGGTGGGGGAGAGAATGAAAGGGAAGTGGGAAAGAAAAATAAATTTAAGCAACACTGAGAAAACTTTCCATGGTTATCAGATTAGCAAAAATTTAAATGACTGACAACACCACATATTTTGGAGGACGGGAAGAATCAGGAACTCTTTCACTGTTGATGAGGCTGTAAAAGGGTATACCACTCTGAAGGGTAAATTGTTAATATCTGGTAAAGTTGAAGATGTGCACATAATATGAACAAGCAATTCCACTTTCAAATATTATATTTGAAATATTATATTATAATAGAGAAAAATTAGGAAGCTATCTAAATGTCCATGAACAAAGAATAAATAAATCAAGTGCAGTTCATACATAAAATGAACTATTACGCAGCTATTGAAATAAATGAAGTAAACTTTAATGCATTAATATGGATAAGCCTCAAAACATTAAATGAAAATCATCAGTTGCAAAATGACACAGTATAATACAATTACTGTTAGTTTTAAAAACACAAAAAGCAATACTACATATTGTTTATGATTATACATATATGCATTAAATGTATAAAAACTGGTATGGAGTAATTTTAAAAAACAACTTTAAGCTAATGGCTACCTTTGAGGAGGAAAGAAAACATGGGTGCATTTAGCCGTGTCTGTGATTTTTCTCCCTGAGAAAAAGAAGAGAGAGCTACAACAAATTCAGCAAAATATTAACCTCTTAAATCTGGGTGGTATGATATGAGTTTCTATTACATTATTTTTACCCTCATTTATGCATGTTTGAAATATTTTATGGTTAAAATGATCTCAGAATTGGAAGAACATTCAGAAGTCAACTAATCTAGGAGCACCATTTCCCAAGAGTCCTCCAGCCTTGGCTTGCATGCCCCTGGTTATGGGGAGCTCGCTACTACCAGGCAGCTTCTGTTCTGGTCAGGTTTGCCTGTTAAAATGGTCATCCTCATATTGAGCCAAAATCTGCCTCCTTTTTCTTCCCCTCACCCAGCACCAGAGTTGTGGCTTTGCCCTCATGTACTTGACTGGGAGTCCGGAGCCTTGGACCCTGGCCCTGGTTCTGTCATGACCTCCTGGGTAAGACTTTCTACTCTCTAGCTATCATTTCTCCATCTATCAATTACATGATTTTAATGGTCACTCAAGGCTGTAAAATCCAAGAATTCAGTAAGATTAATGTATTTCCAAAACTTTGGCTCAGCAGAACCTTTTGTAAAAACATAACTATTTTATTTAACACAATCCTCCTCTTTAAAAGCATGCATATTTCTTAAAATAATCCTTAACCTTTTGTCTGAAAACTTGCCTGGCAAGGTTGCTCCACTTGGCAGAACTGGAAATGTACAGGCAGACAAAGATAAGGCCTGGCCAGGGCAGCAGAGGGGAGTTGCTCAAGAGACCAACAGCCAACCTTCCAAGGTCAGGCTCACAGCCACCATGCCCCCTCCCCTGTCAGGCTCGCAGTTTACTGGCAGCCACATGGGCAGTTATGTGTCCCAGGGCCCAATGTGACCCCGTGGAGAGGAGCCCTCCCAATCTCCCTTCAAAGGAAGCCTTGTAGCTGTTCTCCTAGGAAAAACCAGGGAAAAAAATCCTTCAACCTACTCCTTTTCCACCTACCAAAGCCCCCTACATCATTCAAGACCCAAACAAGGGCTGCTGCCTCTCTGCGGCTGGCCACATGGCCACGTCTCCTGCAAGAGAATGAACTCCATTTTCCACAGGCCTTTCCTTATATTTCTGGTAGCTCTGAAAATTTTTGCTAAACAAACTCTCACATTTTGCTTACTATGTGTTAGGTACACTTCTAAGCACTTTATATATGCTAACTTATTTTGATAAATGCTATTATGAATCCCCATTTTACAGATGAGAACGTCAAGGCACAGAGAGGTCGAGTCACTTATCCAAGTGTGCAGCAGAGCTGGGTTTTGAAGTCAGACTATTTGGTTCCAGAGTGTATGGTTTTTGTTTTTCCTACTATGCTAGGATCCAACTCATGTTTGAGTTGTTTATGCATGTGTCTTATGACCACCTCTAAATCATCTGTTTTGTAACCTGCTTTCTCTCACTTAACACTTTATCATGTATATCTTTCCATGCCATTAAATATTGTTCCACAACATTATTTTTTTAATGACTGCCTGGTGATACACTGTGATATATAACCTGTTCGATTGTCAGACATTTAAATTGATTTCACTTTTTCATTACCATCAACAATGTTTTAATAAATACACTTATAATTAAGTCTCTGTGTACATCCTTGACGGTTTCTTTAGGATCCGTTCCAGAAGGAACTGCTGGATCAAAGTGTGTACAAACTTTTAAGACTTCTGATACATATTGCCCAATTAACCCTGGAAAGACTCATCACCAGTGAAGGGGAGAACCTGTTCCCCAGGGTCCTGGCCAACCCAGCTACAATCACACAATAAGGAAAGGGGGGTGGGGGGTGGGGAGAGGCATATTAGTTTTTTAATTTATGTTTCTTGGTTTATAAGTAAAATAAAACTTTTTTTATTTCCTCATTAATTATATGTATTTCTTCTTTTGTGAATATCCTTTGCTTTTTCAAACCAGTATGCCCTTTTCCTTTTTCGCTGGCAAGAAGAGAAAAGAGAGAGAGAAAAAAACACTCAGAAGATAAAAACCCCACATTTCAACACCAAAGTCCAGGGTTCGATCCTTGTACTGGCCAGCTGCAGAAAAACAAAACAAAACCAACAAAAAAATCCACATTTCATCTCTCCTCTATGGGCAGAGACAGGAGCTAATAAGACAGTAACATATATTTACAGACTTTTATCAAACATTTTAACAAAAATAAACTAGCAAATCCCCTGCCACAACCAGATTCCAGGATCTGAGCGCCCTACCCTGTTTTGGTCCATTCCCTGCCAGGCACCTAGATGCAGGTCTCAGAGCACACTCAGGCCAAATCCCAGCTCTATACTCACAACCATGGGACCTTGAGCAAGTTACCTAAACCCTCCCTGCCTCCATTTTTTCCATCTGCAAAATGGGAATAATAGTAAAGATAATTTAGTAATGATAGTAAATATAACAGTAAAGACATAATAGTAAAAATAAATAGTAAATAGTAAAAATAATAGTAAAGATAATTTATTTTATTTGGCTGTTTTGAGGGTAAAATAAGCTCATAGATAGAGGACTTAAACCACCTGGCACATGTTGTATATTTTTCTCTGCAGAGAAAAACAACCATTCGAATATTTTCATTTATTCATTCATTTGGCATATTTGAGACTTACTATATATTAGAACCCATGCTAAATATCAGGGATAACATAATTGCTGCCTTCAAAGGATCCCTAGATGAGACAAGACAATATGTACACAAGAGCTGTAATAGCACATAGACTGGGAGAAGGTCCATAAGTCGGGAACCTCTTAGGGCCACTTTAAAACATCTCAGCATCCCTGTCAATTCAGCCACCACTCTGCACAGGCTTTAGCCAGTTTATTGCAGGTGTGACCTGACAGCCACTTCTGAGGCCACAACACATACCTCTCACTTCCTGCCGTAGTCTTCTCTGAAGTCCCAGGGAGAGGTCCCAGAGGGAACCCACTGGAAATGCCCATGAACTGACTAGAAGGGGAGGGAGTTAACACCTGTGGGCCACTTTCCATCCCCCCAGGCAAGCAATCCTAAGACTTATTTCTAAAATCCTGTGGCCAACTCCGTAACACCTCCCTCCTTCCCATCTCACCTCTCTGCTCCTCACACTTGCTCCTCAGCACCACTTTCCAAATATATTAAACACATACAGACCTGTTCTGCACACTCTGCTTTCAGGGACACCCAGGCTAAAGAGGTCCTAAAAGAGGTACAGCTAAGGGACTGGGGGATTTCAGAGGAGGACGGTCCAGGTAGGCTCCCTGGAAAAGGTGGCATTTGGGTGGAGCCTTGAAGCCTGGCTATGCATTGACAGGAAAAAACATGAGAAAAGTCTCGGATACAGAAATTCTTAGGGTAAATAGGAGAAGAGGGCCTAAGATTCTCTCAAACACTGTGTGAATAAAAGAGACTTGTAAGAGATATGGTGAGAGAGAGAGAAGCAGAAATCATGCCTTGAAGAGCCATGAATGTTAGGGAAGGAGCACGGACTTCCCCTGAAGGCAGCAGGTGGCAATGAGGTCAGCTCTGGGTTGACTATGGCTGAGATGGGGGAGATGGTGAACACAAGCTGCAGTGAATGTTGGCCAGATCTGAACAGGGAAGGGAGGGGACCAGTCCAGGAGTTCTTGGTGATTCAGTTGAGTGATGGGAAGAACTGAACCACGGCTGGGAGGAGAGGTGGAAAGAAGGCTGTGATGCGCGTTCACTGTGCCCTGAGTCCAGTGAGACAGAACAACCACACACACACATGTTACATGGCACAGGTTTATTACTTACAGACAGCAAGGGACAATCAAAGCCTCAGATTCACTGGGAGCCAGTTCCCTAAGGCTCAGGAAATCTGCCCAGGGCAGATGGAGTCCTGACTGTGCAGGCCCCACTTGCACTGCAGCTGAGGGACCCTGGAGAGCAACCCATCCTGGGTTTATACCTCGTAGTAAATTGACCCACTGGCCTAATGCACTAAAGAACATCCTGTTTTGGGCCAGCCCGTAGCTCACTCAGGAGAGTGTGGTGCTGATAACACCAAGGCCACAGGTTCGGATCCCATGTAGGGATGGCCGGTTGGCTCACTGGGTGAGCGTGCTGCTGATAACACCAAGTCAAGGGTTAAGATCCCCTTGCCAGTCATCTTATAAAAAAGAAAAAAAAAAAACCAGAACATCCTGTTTCTGGGGACAGAGTGGGGGGACTGGAACAGAGCCTGGGTTCTTCTGGCCAGTCCCTTCCTATCTCAGGATGTTACTTCTCAGTACATTCTATGGTTATTGTGAGGAAACTAGAATAGTTCAATCAGGCCCCATGGCCTGGGATCCCGTTGAGGGTGGTACAGCACATTCCTTGTAAACAAGTTGTGTGTGGGTGGAGTTAGTGCACATGCGCACCAATGTATCTTTTTTAGTTTTGTTGCTATTCTTGTGTTCTTCAGAGTTTGTGAAGGGGACAGCAGCAGAGCTTGTGTCTAAAAATACAGCATGTTTACTCTGCTGGCAGCTGTTCAGTTTTACCCTGGACTTTGCTGGTAGCAGTTGAGTTCTTAGTTTTTCTTTGGACTTTGCTGGTAGCAGTTGAGCTTCTGAGTTTCTCTGTGGACTGCCTAGCTCCTAGATGTGTGCATGCTGAATAAAGCTTACTATCCCTTCAACCAAGTCTCCAAGGACCTTTTTCCGGTTACCTGGCTTGTAGACCTGCATGTGAAGGGTTTGTGACCCAGTCTGGACAATGGGCTTGAGGGGGTCTGTGAGCACCAGACCCAGCCCTAGCTCTACTGGTTATTCTTCAGAACTACAAGCAAGAAAGGGAGGAGAAGTGGCTGGGTGCAAGGCCACCCAGAGAACTGTTCTACAGGGATAAATGAGAAAGCTAGAGGTGGCATCTACAGGACTTAATGGGACCAGGGTTGAGAGAGAGAGTAACACTTACTCTATTTAATGTGCTTTGTCAGAGGCCATTATTTGCCTTTTTTAATTAAGATGCTCTGTATTGAATAATGCCATTTCTATCCATGAGCAAAGAATCTTTATGTTTCCCAATGGTACAAGACTCTCTCCATCTAATCTAACTAATTGACGCTTTTAATAATGATGTGAACTGATTCCCAAATTACTCTGTGCAGCCAGACCAGGGCCTCCTGGAAAGTGCTAGGTCTGGGTGGCTATACAGACATGGTATAAGACTGCGTAGCCAGGAAACTCTTTTGTCAACAAATTCTTGTCGAGATGTAGTAGTAGGTTAGTCAATTAATGCTAGCTGCTGTAACAAACATCCCCAAAGTATCAGTGGCTTAAGCCAATAAGAGTTCAGCTCACACTCATACAAAATCCAGTGCAGAGGTTTCCTCTAGTCATCTCTCCTGTGGAGCTCAGCTCCAGGTGATGACTAGGGAATTGAAGGTCTTTCCATCTAGTCTCTCCTCAGAGTCCTACAGTAGATCCTTTGCATCTGGTTGAAGAATGAGGGAAGACAGAGGATGTGAAGGGTTGGGTGCCCCTACTTAACCACTTTGGTCCAGAAGGGACACATATGACTTCCACTCACATTCCACTACAAAAGGTAATCACGTGAATGCTAGCGTGTGAGAAATTCAGTCCCTGGCTGGGCAGCTGCCTCTCTGCAGCACTGTACACTGTGGAAGGGGAGCTTGAGTCTTTGGTGTTTGGTTGTCTGTGTCTGCAGTGAACAGAGTGGTGAACAAGAGCTTACATCCTATTGGGTAAAGCACACAAGAGGCCATGAAAAGGAATGTGCTGTGCCAGAGAAGATGTGTTAGGATGGGCGGGCCTGGGGGTGGAATGGGAGTGTGGTCAGGGAAGACTTCTTGGAAGAAAGGGCATCTGAGCTGAGACCTAAAAGGTGTGTGGAGTTAATCAGGAAGAGGTGGAAGAGAATGCTCCAAGCTGAGGAGGTAGAGTACAAGGGAGACCTAGAAGAAACAAAGATACTGTATTATACAACTGAAAGAAATTAGGTGAAAACTATGAGGAGAGGGAAACAAGAGATGGAATTGGAGAGGTAGACAGGGGCCAGCAGCATTCATTCATGCATTCGCCCCTCTATTGGCAAATATTTACTGAATGTCTGGTATATACCAGACGTTGTTCTAGGCAACAGGGATAAAGCAGTGGACGAAACACACAAAGTCCTGAGGGTCATGAAGGGCTTTTCAAGCCAGGGTAAGGAGACCCCCCTGGAGGGTATTCTCATTTGGGCATCAGAATGCCAAGGCATTTAGGGAAGAGATGGGGTGAGCCTGCAGCCCTGCTGCCCTGGGCATCCCTCAGAAAGGTGATAGAGCCGTCAGGGCCTCAGCCTGGAATTGGCAGCTGTGTGTGGATCCAATTTCCGGCATTTGGGCATGTGCCCTTTGCTGCGGATGGATTGTTTACTCTGCCATTTGTTGTACTCATTTCTGATCTTTTGCTTATTGTGTCAGAGATAAACACCACTTGGCTGATCCCCCGGGAGCAGGACGCCTGTTCTCCGGGGCTTCATGAGCCATCACTTTGCACTTGAAACAACCTGTAATTTCCTCTCTTGAAAGAGGCTCATAAAATGATAGATGAATCTCCAGTAACTATAATACCTTCCTAATGGTTAGAGAAACTGGAGCCATATAGCAGAAGTGCAGTCTAGAAGAAAAATAGGAGAGTTAGAAAGACAAGCTTTAAAATATAATGGTGTTGTAATGGGCAAAATGAAACACACATTGCTACTGGAATTCTGCCCAATGCATCCTGAGCACAGCATTAGCTGGAGAGCAGCCCCCTCTGCCAAGAGCCCCTTCTTTTCTCAGGGTGGATGCTGCAGCAGCGTTTGTTGAATAACTGAACAATGACAGGGCTTGTTGAATGACAAAATCCACAAGTACTGTTTATTGTGCAAGAGATAGATAAGTTCTAAACATAGTGTTGGGCCACCTGAAGGCACTGGAGAAATGTATGCTGATTAAACAAACAGATGATTCTCTGCTCAACCCACAGGTAACTGAGAAACCACGGGTATGTACCATGCTATAGGCCCTATGTGGAGTGCTCTGGGAGGAATAGCTCATCGACCTCCAAAGCCACACAGCTAGTAGGGGAGAGATGTGGTCGTTATAAAGGACAAACATGAAAATTAAAGACCCTCAACCCCAAAACACGCATATATGCAGAATAATGTTCCTGGGAAAACAAGAGAAACAAAATTGTTTTCCCTGACTGCAGCCAACTCCACCATGTCTGACAGTGGTGACTGCAAGGTGTCCCTTTAAATTCTATTTAACTCAGTAGTGGCAGATGCATTTTCCAAAACAGATGACCACAACAATGTCTCACCTCCCACACACTCTTCTCCAATGTGACTTTGTCAGTCCCTCATCAAAATGTGGATGGAGCCTAAGTCCCCTTCCCTTAAATCTGGGTGGGCTTGTGCTATGGTTTGAATGTGTCCCCTCCAAAATTCAGGCGTTGCCAATGGAATAGTATTAAGAGGTGGGGACTTTAAGAGGGGATGAGGCCATGAGGGTTCCTCCCTCCTGGGTGGGATTAGGTGCCCTTATTAAAGTGCTTGACAGAGAACATTCATCCCTTTTGCCCTTCTGCCTTCTGCCATCTGAGGACACAGTGTTCATCTCTTCCAAAGGACCCAACTTGGAAGCCGAGACGGGACCCTCACCAGACAACAAACCTGCCAGCACCTAGATTTGGGAATTCCCAACTTCCAGAACTGTGAGAAATACATTACTGTTCTTTATAAATTACCCAGTCTATGGTATTTTGTTACAGCAGCACGAATGAACTAAGACAGCTTATGGCTGCTTTAACCAACGGAGGGGTGAGGGAAGCAAGCCTGTCACAGGAGATGACACGGCTCTGCTTAGTTCACTAGAACATTTGCTCTCAGAGCCCTGAGCCACCAGCAAGAAGCCCAGTTACCCAGCGGCCACATGCTGTGAGGAAGCCAAGCCCCATGGAAAATCACTTCAATTGCAATCCTGGTATTTGTGTCATCCTAGCCATGTGCTACACATGTGAGCAAACAAACCTTCAGAGGACTGCAACCCCAGCCCTTCCTTGAGTTTTCCTAGCCCAGGCACCAGACGTGGAGCAGAAACAAGCCATCCCTGCTGTGCCCTGTCCACAGTCCTGACCCACAAAATTCACGTGCATAATAAAACTGTTGTTTTAAGCTGCTAAATTTTGGGGTAATTTTGTTACAGTGTTATGTGCAACACCGAGCTTGTTCCCCCCAACATTTATATGTTGAAGTCTTAACCCCCAGTACCTCAGAATGTGACTATATTTGGAGACAGGGTTTTAAGGAAGTGATTAAGGTAAAAGGATTATGGATAGGCCCTGATCCAATATGACTGGCATCTTTATATGAAGAGGACATTTGAAAAGAGACACATAAAGAGGGGAGAACTTGTGATGACACGGGGAGACAACGGCCAGTTACAAGCCAAGGAGAGAGCCCTTAGAAGAAACCAACCCTGCCCTGACACCTTGATCTCCAACTTCCAGCCTCCAGAACTGTGAGAAAATAAATTGTTGTTTAAGCCACCCAATCTGTGGTACTGTGTTATGGCAGCCATGGATGACTAAGACACACACTTGCTGGTCTCTACTCCATGCCAGGCCATGGGCTAGTCAGGAATCTTCCCCAACCTCAAGGAGCTCCTGGTGGAGAGGGAGAAAAGAGACACATAAATGAGTAAAGGGCATGAGGCAAGAGGAGGTTATCTGGTTGCCAAGAGAAGGGAAGAGCCAGGGACTGCTTGGCCGGGGGGTAATGTTTGAGTTGGACCTTAAAAGGATAATGAGGCTTCACCATGCAGAGAAGGGGAAAGGGTGTAGGCTGAAGTCTGCGGTGAGGACAAAGAAAAGCAAGACACCCCAGGTGGTTCGTGGGCAGAGTCCAAGGTGATGCTATTGGCTGGAGGTAAAAGTCAGTTCACAAAGGGTCTTGAACACCATGTTTAGGAGTTTGCTGTATGTGTTTGCTGGGTTCCCATTGCTGCAGAGTGCAAGGAGAGGAGGGTGGTGAAGGGAAACTCAGGCTTGAAATCAACAAAGGCCAGACACAAGCTTCAGCCAGGGTCCATTGCTCTGAAGGGAGTGGGAGAACCCAAACCGCTTGCAGATGAAGCGCTTTGCCCAGGGCTCCCGGGCTGGTCAGCAGACTGGCAGGGAGCCTGGGGGTTGGGCAGTGGGCAGGCTCCAAGCCCCCATGAATATACATGATCCTGCCCTGGAAGCCAGGCTTCCTGCAGAGCGTTTACCACGCTTTATCTTGACAAGGTGATGTCCTTCAGCAGAGGACATTAGATGGCTCTTAGTTCAGCATTTCTGTCAAGTCCGAGGCAAGCATTTGATTTTCACTTCATACATATGCTTAGGTGCTCAAAAAAGGCATCCAGGAGAGGAACAGTGAGGCCAGTGAGGGAGGTCATCACCAAGGAGGAAGACACAGGCTCTCCTCGGGCTGCTTCCCGGGCTCTGACTTACAGCCGACTTTGGCCGCACTGGCCATGGGCTGCATTTTAACAGATCTGACACTCTGTGCAGCAACTTGGGGCCAACTGCCGGCCAAGGAGTCTTGTTCCAGCTCTGCCACTGACCCTCTGGGTGACCACTGGGTAACGGTAGAGAAGCCTCCTTCCCTTTCTGGGTCACAGATCCCTCCTCTGACAAATGAGGGAATTGCATCAGTGGCCAAAAACCTTTTTTTTCTTCTAAAGCAGCCAAACCCTGATTTCAAACATATTTTAAACAGATCATAGTAAAACTGCTCTGCCTGAAACAGGATGGCCAGAAGTACCTTTCCCCTTGCCCTCCCCATGGTTTCTGAGATGACCCTAGAATCCCCAGGCTGCACCAAGCTCAGATGGGAACCTCTACATCAGGTGGTTTCTACATACTCTAGGTTGACATTTTGGGACATGAGAAACTCTTGTTAACTTCAAAACATCCCACTCACCCCACACAGGAGAGTAATTATATTTCCAGTCCCTCCAAATAGAACATTGATGCTTAACGAAAATGACTGTGGACTTGGCAATGCTTTAAATAAATTTGAATTTTGTTTATTACAGCATCTATATTAACTATAAAATAACAATTCATGAAAGTTAAAGATATATTCATCAAGTATCCTTGATCAAATTGCATACCTTTGAGGTCCGATTTGGGAAAGTTCTAATGCAGGATCTGAGGGTTAGGGTGGGGACCAGGAGTCTGCATGTTTAAGAAGCCCCTCAGGCCATCACATGACGTTTGGATACCCATGGCTGCCCCCTGTGCTACCCTTCCTGCCACTCACACAAGGAACTCACAACTACACACCCACAACTACACAAGCTCAGTATTTTTTTAGAAAACAGAATTCAGAGGTACCCTTCCCCACCCAACAGAACGCAGAACCATGCCTGGGGATGCAGAGTATACTGCAAACACTGCTTCTGTGCAGTTCATCCGCCACAGCCACTGCCACTGCAAGAGCAGCTCACTGCCACAGTAGGCCACCTCCCACTCAATTGCATTGACACAAGGAGAGTCACCAGCAGAAACCAGAAAAAGAAGAAGTCTCTCTCCTCAAAGCCCACTTCAGAGTAATTGAAGAAGCAACTGCTTTACCAGATAACCAGACATCAACATACAGATACTAGAAATATGAAAAAACAACAAAATATGACATTACCAAAGGAATACAGTAATTCTCAAGTACCAGACCCCATAGAGCAGGAAACCCTTGAAATAACTGAAAAGGAATTCTGAGCAACAATCTTAAGAAAACTCAATGAGATATGAGAAAACTCAGTTAGGCAACATAATGAAATGAGCAAAAATATCCAGCATATGAAGGAAGAAATTTTCAAAGAGATTAATACCTTAAAATGAATACAGAAGAGCTCTTGGAACTGAGGGATTCATTTAATGAAATAAAAAACACAACCAAGAGCTTAGGCAGCAGGTTAGATCAAGCAGAAGAAAGAGATTCTGATTGGGCAGACCAAAAAAAAGGAAAGAAGAATTTTAAAAATGAAGAAAATCTAAGAGAGCTAGCAGACAAACTTAAGTGCAGAAACATCTGAATCATGGGTGTTCCAGAAGAGGAGGAGAAAGGAAAAGGCATTGAAAACCTATTCAATGAAATAATAACAGAAAACTTCCCAAATATATAGAGAGACAGACCTTCAGATCCAAGAGGCTCAAAGGTTCCCAAACAGATTTAATCCAAAAAGATCCTCTCCAAGACACATTATAGTTGAACTGGCAAAGCTCAAAGACAAAGAGAGAATCCTAAAAGCAGCAATAGAAAAGCATCAACTCACCTATAAGAGCCCCTATCAGACTAAAAGCAGACTTCTCAACAGAAACTCTACAGGCCAGAAGAAAATGGGATGACATATTCAAAATACTAAAAAGAAAAAACTGCCAGCAAAGAATACTATACCCAGCACGACTATCCTTCAAAGATGAGGGAGAAATAGTGTATTTTCCAGACAAACAAAAACTGCAGGAGTTCACACTACACAACCAGCCCTACAAGAAATCCTCAAAGAAGTCCTGCATCCATAATCTGTAAAACAATAATCAATACCACAAATACACAAGAAAGAACAAAATTCCCTGATAGAACAAAAATGCAAATGAGAAAGAGAAGGAAACCAAACCTTATCACCTCAAAAAACCAACAAACATAAAGGACACACCATAAAAGGAGAAGAAAGGAACAAAAGATATTTATAACATCCAAGCAAAAATTGACAAAATGCCAGGAGTGATACAATACCTTTCAATAACAACCCTAAATGTAAATTGATTAAACACCTCACCTAAAAGACACACACTGACTGATTGGATTAAAAATCTAGACCCAACTATACACTGTCTTAAAGAGACTCACCTCACCTGTAAAGACACACACAGCCCCCCTCTCACAACCAGGCACACCACACCAGCACCTCGGGGCCTGCCTGGGGACTCGAGGCATGGATTTGGGGACCAGACCCTCCTCCCACAACCAAGCACACTGCCAGCACAAAGGAGCATGCCAAAAACATCACCTCCATGTGGGTTGCCCACTACAGCCACCACAGTAAATATGGCTGCCACGAAAGTGGCTAGATGCCACAACTACCATGCAGATGGTCCACCAGGCACTGGAGTACATTGACACAAGTAGAGTCACCAGCAGAGATAAAGAAAAAAAGAGGACGTCTCTCTCCACAAAGCCCATTTCAGAGTGACAGAAGAAGCATCTGCTCTATGATAATATTGGAGGACCTGATCACACCTCTCAGCATTGGACAGATCATCTAGGCAACAAATCAACAGAGTAATCATTATTCTTTCAGAAAAAGAGAAGAAATCTAGGGTAATTAGAGGGGGGAGGGGGGAGGGAAAAGGGGATGAGGAGAGATTTGACAAGGGGCATAAAAAATAGTTAAGATTTATAACTATATATTCTAGTAATATTGATTTGATCAACATATCTCAATGGTGAACCCAAAAAAATATGTATAATCAGTTTTCATTCAACAAAAATTTTTTTAAAAAGATACACACAGACTAATAATGAAGGGATGGAAAAAGATATACCATGAAAATGGAAACCCAAAACAAGCAGGAGCAGCTATTTTTATACCAGATAAAATAGACTTTAAAACAAAAACAATAAAAAGAGACACAGAAGGCTACTATATAATGATGAAGGGATCCATCTAGCAAATATATACACCAATCATAAATACATACCCACCCAACACTGGAGCACTCAGACATATAAAGCAAACACTGTTAGACCTAAAGAAAGAGATAGATCCTAACACAATAATAGTTTGGGACCAGAACACCCCTCTCTCAGCATTGGACAGATCATCTAGGCAACAAATCAACAGAGAAACACAGGATTTAAACACTTTAGACCAATTGGACCTATCAGATATCTACAGAACATTTCATTCAAGAACTACAAAATCTACATTCTTCTCATCAGCACATGGAATATGCTCCAGGAGAGACCACATGTTTGGTCACAAATCAAGTCTCAACAAATTTTCTTAAAATTGAAATTACTTCAAGTATCTTTTCAGACCACAATGGATTAAAACTAAAAACCAACTACAAGTTAAACTCTGGAAACTATACAAAAACCTGGAAATTAAACAACATGCTCTGGAATGACCTATGGGTCCAAGAAGAAATTAAACAGGACCTCAAAAAATTTCTTGAAACTGATGAAAATAAAGACACATCCTACCAAAACCTGTGGGATACTGCAAAAGCAGTGCTAAGAGTGAAGTTTATTGCAGTAAATGCTTACATTAAAAGAATATATTAGGGAGAAATGGTAAAGGGCCACAAAAAATGTATACTTTATGTAATAAAAAAAAATTTTTAAGTATCCCATAAAAGAAAAGCCAGGACTGTGATGAACATAGTTGCAAGAAAAAAAAAGAAAAGAAAAGAAAGAAAGAACGAATAGAACTCAAATAAACAACCTAACACCACACCTCAAAGACCTAGAAGAACAAGAAAAATCTAACCCCAAAATCAGTAGACAGAAAGAAATAATTAAGATCAGAGCAGAACTAAATGAAATAGAGACCAAAAAAACAATACAAAAGACCAATGAAACAAAATGTTGGATTTCTGAGAAGACAAAAAAAAAAAAAAAAAGACAAACCATTAGCTAGGTTAACCCCCCCCCCAAAAAAAAGGAGAGAAGAGAAGACCCAAATAACAAAACTCAGAAATGAAAAAGGAGACATTACAACTGATTCCACAGAAATTCAAAGAATCACTAGAGAATATTATAAACAACCATACACCAACAAATCTGAAAACCTGGGGGAAATGGATACATTTCTGGACACAAAAACTACCAAGACTGAACCAAGAAGACACAGAAAACCTGAACAGACCAATAATAAGCAATGAGATTGAAGCAGTAATCAGCAGAGAAGCCCAGGACTGGATGGCTTTACTGCTGCATTCTACCAAACCTTTAAAGAAGAATTAATACCAATCTTTTGCAAACTATTCCACAAAATTGAAACAGAAGCCAATCTCCCAAACTCATTCTATGAGGCCAGCATCATCCTGATGCCCAAACCAGACAAAGTTACAACAAGAAAAGAAAAGAAAGGCCAATATCTCTGAAGAACATAGACACAAAAATCCTTGACAAAATATTAGCAATCAGAATACAGCAACATGTCAAAAAAATTATACACTATGATCAAGTGGGATTCACCCCAGGGATGCAAGGATGGTTTGACATACACAAGTCAATAAATGTGATACACCCATCAACAAAAACAAGGACAAAAACCATATGATTATCTAAACAGACACAGAAAAAGCATTTGACAAAATTCAACATCTTGTCATGATAAAGACTCTCAGCAAATTAGGTATGGAACGAAAGTATCTCAACATAATAAAAGCTATATATATGACAAACCCACTTCGAATATCATCCTGAATGGGGAAAAGATGAAAGCTTTTCCCTTAGATGGGCACAACCTGGACTATCTCAAGCTGGGGTGGTGGGGCCCAAGGGCCTTGGCCACGCTCCCCAACACCCACAACCAGCCCAGTGGTGACCACCAAGCCACTGCAGGAAGCACCCTAGGCTCTCCCAAGCTAGGGAGGTGGGGGGGCCAAGGGCCCTGGCCACATCCTCTCAATACCTGCAACCAGCCCAGCAGTGACCACAGAGCTGCTGCAAGAAGCATCCCAGGCTCCTGAGGTGGGGCGGTGGGGGGCAAGGGCTTCAGCCACACCCCACTAACATCTACAAACAGCCCAGCTATGACCAAGCCACTGCTGGAAGCCCTCTGGTCTCCCCTGCAGGAATGAGGGGGGTACCACAGGCCTCAACCCCATCCTTCTTCCTTCCTCCTTCTCCCACCCTATTTCCTGCCCCTTCCACTCTGCCCCTTCCCCCCAAATGCTCCACAACATCATAGAATGTAAAAAAATAATATTGATAAATAAATAAACTTAAAACTATATATATACATATATATCTTTGTCTGGTTTTAAAATAAGAGTAAAGCTGGCCTAAAAATTACTTGAGAAGGGTTCCCTTCTCTAATTTCTGAAAGAAGTTGTGTAAGATTGATACCACTTTTTTTCTTAAATGATTTATAGAATTCACCAGTGAAGCCTTCTGGTCCTGTAGTATTTTAATTATGAACTTAATGTCTTTATAAAATATAAATTTATTTGTTGGGTTTTTTTGAGTGAACTTTGGAAATTTGACCTTTCAAGAAGTTGTCCATTTCATCTAAGTTGTGATGCCTCCTGATATAAACTTGTTCATGGTGTTTTTAAATTATCCTTTTAATAAATGTAGGATCCATAATTTGTGTTCTCTTTTTTTCTTGATCAGGTTAGTTAAGCCTTATGCATCTTTCCAAATAGCTCTTGGTTTCACTGATTTTCTGTAATGTTTTTCTGTCTTCAATGTCATTAATTCCCTTTCTATTATTTCCTTTCTTCTACGCTTTGTGTGGAATTTTCTATTCTCCTAGTTATTAAGGTGGAAACTTAGACTGTTATTTGAATCCTGCCTTTTTCTAATATAAGCATTTAATACCATAAATTTCCTTCTAAGCACTGCTTTAGTTATCTCCCAAAGTTTTGCTATGCTGTGTTTTCATTTTATTCAGTTAAAAATATTTTATGATTTCACTTGTGATTTTTTTCTTTGACCCATATGTTATGTACAAATACGTTGTTAATTTCTAAATATTTAGAAAATTTCAGATTTCTTATATTCATAGATTTCTAATTTAATTCCATTGAGGTCAAATAATATGTCTTATACGAATTTGCACCTCTTAAATTTATGGAGACTTGTTTTGTGACCCAGAATATGATCTATTTTGGTGAATGTTCCATGTGCATTTGAAAAGAAACTGTATTTTGCTGTTATTGGGCAGAGTTTTCTATGAATACCAATTAAGTCATATTGGTTGATCAAATTCTTTTAATCTTTTAAATCCTTAATGATATTCTGCCTACTTGTTCTATTGATAACTTAGAAAGGTATGTTGAAATGTCCAACTATAACCATACTTTGTTTATTTCTCCTCTTATTTCTGTCAATTTTTGCTTCATATATATTCAATCCCTGTTATTAGGTGCATACACATTTAGGATTGCTATGTCTTCTTGGAGAATTGACTTGTTTATCATTATGAAATGTCTGTTCCTGATAACATTCCTTATTTAGAAGTCTACTTTATGTGATATTAATAGAGCCACTCCAACATGCTTTTGTGTTGCATATCACTTTCCACATGTTTTCTACTAACCTATCTGTGTCTTTATAATAAAGCTAGTCTCTTGTAGACAGCAAACAGAAAAAAAAAAAAAAAAAGAATGGGCACGAGACAAGGATGTCCACTCTTACCACTCCTGTTTAACATAGTATTGGAAATACTAGCCAGAACAATCAGGCAAGACAAAAAAGTAAAGGGCATCCAGGTTGGAAGAAATAAAGTCAAACTGTCCTCATCTGCAGATGACATGATCCTATATATAGAAAAACCTAAAGAATATGCAAAAAAACTCTTAGAGCTGATAAATGATTTCAGTAAAGTTGCAGGATTGAAAATCAATATGCAAAAATCACAGCATTTTTATGTTCCAACAATGAAATAGCAGAAAAAGAAAGCTCTTTTACAATAGTCACCAAAAAATTAAATACTTAGGAATAAATTTAACCAAGGAGATGAAAAAACTCTGCAATGAGAAATACAAATCACTGCTTAAAGAAATTAAAGAAGATACAAAAAGATGGAAAGACAGTCCATGCTCTTGTACTGGAATAATTAACATTGTGAAAATGTCCATACTACCCAAAGTGATCTACAGATTCAATACAGTCCCCATCAAAATACCAATGACATTCTTCACAGAAATAGAAAAAAAAAATCCTAACATTCATACGGAACAAGAAAAGACCCTGAATAGCCAAAGCAATCCTCAGCCCAAAAAAAAATAAAGCCAAAGGCATTATACTACCTGACTTCAAATTATACTATGAAGCTATAGTAACCAAAACAGCATGGTACTGGCACAAAAACAGACACTCAGACCAATGGAACAGAATAGAGAACCCAGAAATCAATTCACATACTTACAGCCAACTGATCTTTGACAAAGGCAGCAAGAACATACATTGGGAAAAAGACTGTCTCTTCAATATATGATGCTGGGAAAACTGGACATCCATACATAGAAGAATGAAAGTAGACCTGTACCTCTTGCCATATACCAAAATCAACTCAAAATGGATTAAAGATTTAAATATAAAACCTGAAACTATAAAACTACAAAAAGTCATTGGGGAAACACTTCAGGAAGTAGGACTGGGCAAAAAATTTATGAATAAGACCCCAAAAGCACCGGCAACAGAAAAAAAAAATGGGATTAGGTCAAACAAAAAAGCTTCTGGACAGCAAAAGAAACAATTAGAGTGAAAAGACAACCTGCAGAGTGGGAGAAAATATTTTCAAACTATGCATCTGACAAGAGATTAGTATCCAGCATATACAAGGAATTCAAACAATTTAGCAGTAAAAAAAAACAACTAACCAGATGAAAAAGTGGGCAGAGGAGCTAAATAGGCATTTCTCAAAGGAAGATATACAAATGGCCAACAGACACATGAAAAAATGCTCGAGATCACTAAGCATCAGGAAAATGCAAATCAAAACAGCATTGAGATATTATCCCACACCAGTTAGACTGGCTATTATCAAAAAGACAGAGAATAACAAATGCTGGAGAGTATATGAGAAAGGGAAACCCTCCTACGCTGTTGGTGGGACTGTAAATTAGTGCAGCAGTTACAGAAAACTGTGTGGTGGTTCCTCAAACAACTACAAATAGAACTGCCATACAAATGGAATATATGCCCAAAAGAACAGAAATCATCATGTTGAAGGAATACCTGCACTCCTATGTTTATTGCAGCTCTATTTACAATGGCCAATAGTTGGGATCACCCTAAATGTCCATTGACAGATGACTGGATAGAGAAAATGTGGTATATATACTCAATGGAATACTACACTGCCATAAAAAAGAATGAAATTCTGCCATTTGCAGCAACAGGAATGAACTTAGAGAAAACTGTGTTAAGTGAAATAAGCCCGACACAGAAACACTGTATGTCCTAATTCATAAGTGAGAGCTAAAAAAAATAAGCAAATAAAAATGTTTTTTAAAAAAAAAAGAAAGAAAGATACAACAATCACAATAATTCCTTGAACTTTCAGAAGGAGAGAACGGAACTGAAGCCACCAGAGGAGGGAAAGGGGGAGGGAAGAGGGGTTGGTGAGAAACTGGTAAAGGGACACAAAAAATGAATACATTGCATAATGATAAATATAGTAATCATGATTTGAGCATGGCATATTGCACAAGGGTGTTGATGTTCAATGCTTTACCCCACGGATATGTACCATCAATTATGTTTCAACACACACACACACACACACACACACACACACACACAAACCCTCAGGTGGTTCTGATGCAGGTGGTTTGGAGACCCACACTTTGAAAAATGCTGGGCTAGATACTCTATTAAAAAAGAAAAGAAATGAAACATTCATTAGTAAAAGAAGATGAGGAAACTGCGTATTCTCTACCCGTCTTGGAGTTTCGAGGTAGCATAATAAAAGATCTGAGGAGTCCAGCAGTTTCTAAACTTCTTTGACCACAGAAGCCTTTTTTCCCAAGTAACACCACTTAATTCTGGAATATGCTTTCAGAAGTATGGGCGTATTGACACAGTTTGATGATATATGTATGAATTTAGGGTTCTTTGCAATAATTTTTTGGCCTACTCAATACATGTTAATTCTCTTCTTTCTTCTCTGTTTGCTGTTTATGGATCTAAACCAGCAGGCAGCTCATAGGGAAGGAAGAAGCCAACCAGCAAATATGCCTCATTTCTTTCCCCAGCAAAAAGCAAGAGCTCTTTGCTGAGGACCAGAGCTCTCCCTTAGACATATGTGGCATTCATGAATTTGTCCATGTCCTTTGTCTGACTTATAACCTGTGAGAGGGGCACATTAAAGAGCCCCTTTCTGGTTTTACAGTGAGACTAGCTGTGTATCATAGTGATAGAGCATGGGAACCTTGGAGTCCAATAGATCTGGTTCCCTCTTAATACCACCTGTGTGACAATGAGCAAGACACTGCAGGTCTCGGAGCTTCTGTTTTCTTGTCTGTAAAATGGAGATAATACCCAGCTCATCATTTTGGTGTGAAGATCAAATGAGAGAACAGAGGCCAAGCATTCAGCACACAGCATAAAGTAAAAAGGGTGATATGGTTATTAATTTCAGCATCAACAATAATATGAGCTTGTCTGTGGGCAGATGAGAATGGGTTCCATGGATGTGAACCAAAGTGGCTGGGGACGCCTGGATCAAGGCAGTAGAGAATGAAGTTCCTATGGTATGTTTATACTTTCTTATACCTTTTACTTCTAGACCATTCATTCTCAAACTGCAGCCCAGACCAATTAAACCAGGATCTATGGAGTAGAACTAAACATCAGGATTTTTTAAATCTTTAGCCCTAACTTCTCTTCTGAGTTCAAAGCCTATTATCTATTTCACGTCTCTTCTTGGATATCTCCTCCTCAGCGTATCCATAACTGACCTTCTGGTCTTCACCCCAAATCCGGACCTTTCCCAGTGTTCCTGCCTCCAGTGAGTGGTACCAGCCAGCCAGTTCCAATAGCCAGACATGTAGAAGTCGTCCTTGTTTCCTTCCTTCCAATCGCAACTCCCATTGAGGGTTGAATGTTTCGGCGTCTTTCTGTCCTCACCACTATCTGCCATCCAGTCCAAGCTACCAGCTTCTCTCATTTGGACCACGGAAATAGCCTCCTGCTTCCAGCCCATTCTCCCCACTGCAGCCAGTATGACCTCTGGGGGGTTTCCCAATACCTACCTGGCCTTCATTGCACCTGTCAAGAGTTGTAGAGTAACATACATAGAGTAACATATGTGACTGTATTTGACTAATCTGCATATCCTTCATCATATTCTAAGTTCCTAAAAGCAAGGCCAATTTCTGTTTTGCTAGCCACTGTTTTAAGTATACAGTAGGCACTGAATAAATGTTTGAGTACCATTGAAACAACTCCACTACAAACTGCTTTCCAGGGCATTTTCTCTTCTGCATTCTTACTGGTGGGCTTTAATGAGGATTCCCAAAGAATGTGGAGTCATAGGTATGAGTTTTAATTAACTCCAATAGGCATTTAATGCAGATTTAATAAGACAGTTATTGTATGTTAATTAAATGTCAACTGATTGCTAAAAGGTTTTTGCAATTATTGAAGTTTACTAATTATCTAATAGATAAATCAGTTTCCCATGTAAATAACTAGCATCTACATAAGCAATAAATATGCCATTAGATTCCACGCATTAACATATTGAAATTAGAGGTTAGCCCCTCAGGGAATTCTAGAAACTGGTGTCCAATCCAGGGAGGAAAGGTACCAATCATCTTACAGTTGTTATGCCCCATCCTTTGGGAGGCAGCAACTAATCAGGCTGCAAAGATGAGACTGCTCAAAGCTGGAGCTGGTTTTAGAAATGTTTACTTACCAGGCTTTCCAAAACCAGGAAACTGGTAGCAGAGAGGGAGATCTGCTATAAAAAGGCCCTTCCATGGCCTTGAGGCTCTGTCTTGTCAATTGTAAAACGGAGATCTGTAAGGCTCCCTTCCCTCTGGGGTGTCTGTGACCACTGCATGGCCAATATATGAGTGCCAGTCACAGAGAGAGTGTGCAGTACTGTCCCCTTCTCTGTGACTCATAGCCCAAGCCCGGGTCCTCCACTAATCACTAAGTAACCTCAGGAAAATCACTTCCCTCCCTGCGCCTCAGTTCCCCACTCTGGAAAACCCACCTCACCTGGTCATGAAGATTAAATGAAGCAAGTGTTTGTAAGTCTGAGTGGAGGGTAAAACAGAAGGAGGAGAGGGTAATTGAAAGAAATAGGGATGTTTTGAAAGAAAAACTGGAAAGTCGTCAACTCTGCCAGTGCTGTATATTGTGCCAGGCATTGTCAGCTATTTTCTTATTTTAATCCTTAACTGCTCTCCAGCTTGAGGAAGTTCTGATCATCCCCATTTTGAAGACAGGGAAAGAGACACAGGGAGGCTAAGGATTTTGCAAAAATTTGCACAGCAATGTAATGGCAAAGCCCTGGAGCTCAACTGCAATGCTCAGCGTCCCTCTGATCCTTACTCTGCCACCCAGGGTCACAAGAGTTTAAGCTGATCCCTTCTAAATAGCCCTTTCTACATAGGAATAAGAGCTAAATCCAAGCCAGTGGGTACTACATTCCAGGCAGTATTTCAACCACTTCACATGTATAATCTTAATTCCTGCAACAACCCTATGAGGTAGATGCTCTTATTTTACAGATGAAAAAAATTGGAAGCACAGAGGGATTTAGTAACTTACTCAAGGTCATATAGGCAGTAAAGGGCAGAACCCAGAATCTGAACCCAAGCAGGCAGACTCCGTGCTAGGAACAGGACACTCCGAACTCTTGCAGGGCCCCAGGCAAGAGCACCAATGGAGGACCACATACTATAAGCCTAAACATCTAAAAATTATAAATGTTGAACAAAATGCCTTGACAAATATACATCCAGAAGGACCCAGAAGGCCAGGTTTGCATTTAGACCCTTGGACTCTGCAGAGTTCTATGCTGGCCATAGCCCCAATACCTGCAAACATCTGCCTTTTGACCTCACCTTGCAATGCGGCGCGCCCAGAGAGAATGGACCATGCAAGTGGGTACAGGGGCACCATGGCAGGGGACTCTGGTGTTCTTCATCTAGAAGAGTAGGGCTTCAGGTGAGTGGAGCCCCGTGAATGGAGGAAGGCTAGAGCAGCTCCATTTGCAGTGCTGGGCTCAGGGCATGGGCCTCTCCTGCTCGAGTCGATGGGGGGCAACATTGCCCTTCACCCCGACCCTGCCATACTGGCCGTGCTAAGTGGTGGACCTGCGACTTGAACCCAGGCAATCTGCCTCCAGAGCCTAAGCTCCTCATCACTCCACCCAAAGACGCTGGAAGACAGCCCAGTGCACCTGGAGCTCTCTCTTTTCTGGGGGGTGGGCGCCAGCAGTGGGAGGCGTCAAGGCAGCCTGCGCTAGGAAGCACTCCGCTTCCAGAGTGAGACACTGTGGCACTGACACCTAATACTTAGATATGGAGCAACTCACTTCAACTATCTGAGCTTCAGTTTCCTTATGTGTAAAATGGGGATAATCTTAGCTACTTTATTTTGAAGATGTGTTGTGGCATAAAATGAGAAAATGTTTGTAAAACACCAAGTACAGTCCTGGGCACATAGTAAGTTCTCAGTAAATGTTCAAGGAACAGACATCTGTGTCAACATCTGTCTCTCCTAAGTAAGGCCATCGAGGGCCTGTCTTTCCCCAGCTGCCAAGTTCTCAGCTCTGTTCCTGGGACATCCTTTTCTGTGTCCCCATCAGGGCTCACCCAGGAGCCCCCCAACACCACACACCAGCTTCAGGATTCCAGCAAGCTGGGCCCCCACAGCCAGGTGCATCAGCCCTGTGGGCACTCCCCCCAGCCTTCACTGTTTTGGGGGTCTGGTCTGGAGCCCTGGATCTTGAGAATGCCGTTTGCAGGAATTCTCTTCCATCCTGAGAAAGTGATGACTTTGGGAAATCTTCTCCCTTTCAATGGCCAGGAGGCCAGTGAGACTTTCAGCCAATGGAAACCCACAGAGCAAATAAAGGGGGATAAACCCCCCACACAGCTCCCAGGACCCCTGGGGTCAGAAGCCAGGCGCTGCATTTATGTGCAAATAGGGCTGGATTAGGGATTAGGGATTATCAGAGTCCCGAATTACATGCAGCTGCCAGATTTCTTTGTCCAGAGGGATCAGGGAGATTTCTTGGTCTCCTCCTGCCCGCCCCTCCCTCCCCTGTGCTGTCAGAGGCAGAAGGCAAGAGGGACTCACGCTGCCTGCTGGGGGAGGGGTGAGGAAAAGGTGGGGAGAGGCAGGCCTCGAATCAATAGGCAGCCCACGTGGCCCAGCTGCCAATGGCGATCGATGCATCTTCCTGCTGATTCCTGCACATCCAGCGGGGTTGGGGTCCGCAGCTAGCTCAGCACCTCAGCCCCAAGCTCTAGCCTTTTCCCATGGAGCACCTGGCCCTGAGATGGGGGCTGTTGCAAACACATAGCTTCAGTATCTTGAGGTGTAGCAGTCACCATCAAACCTCTCCTTGTAGTATGGACAAATTATAGCAGCTCCACGTCCACTCTGCAAACTTTAGCAGACTGCCCAAGGTGACTCGGCTCAGACAACAGGAGAACACAAGTCTTCTGGCTCCCAGTCCAGGACTCTGGTTTTACATTGGGATGTTTGCTCTTTGCGGGCCAGAAATTCAGATAGCATGCTTTTTAAATTCAGATAGCATGCTTTCTTTTTTTTAATCTCTCTTTACTAAATCCTGATACAAAGCCAAAAATTTTTTTATATTATATACTTAATATGACCCTTGCAGGCAGCTATGGCTATCTCTATTTTAAAGCTAAGGAAGCTGAGGTTCAGAGGGGTTTGGTAGCTGGCCCCAGGTTACCCAGCAAGGATGACAGCATCAGCAACATAGCCCTTGTACTGTCTCCAAAGGGCTCAGGAGATCTGCAGCCCAGGCCAACATAGCTGAAGCCTTGTGAGAGGTCACAACAATTGTGTGGATCTCAGGAGCCTGCCTTGTGAGGGACAAACACATCTGAACCCATGTGCCCCTGGACCACTGCTCCCCGGAACAGCTCCTGGCCTCCATGGTCCAGACATCTCTGGTGTTCTGGCCCAGAGGATGAGGAGTCTGGTGGGGGGAGGGGCAGGGGGAGGCCAAACAGCCCTTGCAAAGCAGCCTTGGACTCTCACTGAGGCGAGTGTCCCCCTCTCTGCCCTTCAGGGGGTCAAGATTACAGACCTGTCTAAGCCCCATGGGGAGGCAGTAGGAAGCTGTGGGGTCTTAGTGTTCAGACTTGGGGAAAATTCACCTGCAAGATCACAAGCAAGAAAACAGTCTAAGCCAGGGCTTGGCAAACTTTTGCTGTAAAGGGCCAGATAGGAAATATTTTAGGTTTTGCTAGCCACAAAGGGTCTCTGTCCAGGCTCTTCTCTATTTTTCTTTACAACCCATTAAAAATGTAAAAATCATTCCTAGTGCCAGGGCCAGGCTGCAGGCCACAATTGGCCCTTGGGCACCACAGTTTTTACCCTGACTGTTCCTGTCCCCTGGGGCTGAGGTGGAGGGTCTCGGCTCCACCCCCACAACTTCAGTTTGTATCTCCTGGGCCTCTCTAAATGAAAAGGGGCAGGGAAGTGAGTATCTTTAACCGAGCACCTTGTTGCCCTGAGCCACAGACTAGGGTAGGTGCTGGGCTAGAGGCAGGAGCCAGGGTAGGGACCTAGGCTTTGATTCCAGGTGAGGCCGGGGCTGGGTGCAGCTGTAAGGGAGCCAGACCAGATCCCCACATTCTCCCCTCAGCAAGAATCAATAACTATTTGAATTTCTTTCATCTGAGCAGGGATAGCAACACAGGCAAACAGGAGAGGGAAAAGGCACTGATCCTTCCCAGCTGCTGCCAGCCCCTCCTCACTGTTCCCACCGCCCCCGCCCTGCCATCTGGCCTCCCCTCCCCCAGGCCTCTGTGCTCGACATCCACTCACTGTCCCACACTCAGACATCTGCAGATCCTCCAAGGCCATGAGCAACGCAAGGATGTTTCAGTCCCAAGAACAACCAAGCCCATCCAGGTGGTGGAGGTGAGAGGACCCCACTTCGCAGGCTGGGCTCGCCTCGGGGAACGTCCACCTCTGGGGCAGCCTGATCCGCACCCCCACCCTTGTGCCCGCACCCACCCCCACCCTGCTAGATTCAGGAACCATTTTCATATTCATGTATCTGAGAGACAAAGCAGGTATTTCATGATTGGCTTTTTGTGCAGAGTGTGATTTCAGATTCAGCCAACACTGGAGTGATTCCCTGAGGTGTTAGATAATAGATTTCATGGCGAGACACTGGAGGCAGGTGCATGGCTAGGACAATGAGGCAGAGGGACTGACAAGAGGCGATGGAGGCCCGAAATAGGGAATGAAGGAGAAGAGGGATGGATTGAAACGTGCTTGTGATATAAAATTAGTCGGATTAATGGTAGGTTGAAGGAGAGGGGGAACTCTGGAATGATCCCCATGTTCCTGGTTTGGGTGAGTGGGTGGCAGGTCACTCTCTGAGAGAGGTGACCAGGAGTCGAAGTGGGTTTGCAGAGAAGTGTGGTGAGTCTGGTCTCAGATCTGTTGATTTGGAAGTGCCCAGGAGGCACGAAATGAAGACGTCTAGAGGGTTGAGTCTAGATCTCCAGGAGTGGCCCGTACTGTAAATGTGAATGGGCCTCCGCATTTCTCCACTATCCTCCTATAAAACCCCAACCTCCTTTGCGACCCTTGTCACCTGGCTACGCTGACCTCTTGTTCCCACTCTCTACTGACCACTCTTCCTCACTCACGCAAGCTTCAGATCCTGCACCCTAAGTCACTCTTCATGTGTCAAGTGTCCAGATGGGGAATCCCTGCCACACCCTGGCTTTTCAGTTCTTGACTTGCTCATCTCTAATTTCCTCTCCTCCTCATTTGTCACAACTCAGGCCTTGTCACCACCAGGAACTACACAACATCTGAAATCACCAATTAACAATATCCATTCTTTTATCAAAATTCACTACCATTCTAGTTTCTTTCCATGAATCCCTGTCTTTGATCTCATGGAGACTCCAAGTCATCGGTCCCTCCACTTTCTCCTTATCCTTAACCTCCCTAGAGAGCTTAGAAATTGTCCTTAGCTGCATGTAATGAAATCCAGCTACAGAGGCTTAACCAGAAAGGAGTCTATTTCTCCTCCCCTAACAAGATGTAGGCAGGCAACAGCGCTGGAGGAAGTCATCAGACTGTCTGGCTTCCTGATCTGCCATGAGTTGAGGGCAGCTTTCGTGCCCATTGTAGAAAATTGCACTACTGACCCCAGTGCTTTGTCCCTCCCTGTAACCATGCCTTTTATCATGTGACTCTGCAATTCTTCCCACGAAAGGACAGAAATACTTGTCTCCACCTCTTGGCTTTGGGTGGAGCCACGCTTTGGCCGGCAGAATGAGGCAGAAAGTGACTATGTGCCAATTCTAAGCCTAGGCTTTAAGAGTCTTCGTGCATTTCCACTGGCTCTCTTGGGCTTCTATCATCATCCATGAGAAGAACATGCCTCAGAAGGAGGATAAAAGCCACATGAGGCAGCAGCACGACCCCAGCTGCTGCAACCTGGAGAAAACTGAAAAACCCAGCCTAGCCTAGATCAGATGAATCGCCCAACCAGGAGATTCACAGGACACTGAGTTTTGGGGTGGTTTGTTTTACAGTATTACTACAGCAATGGCTAATAGATATGTGCATGATCTCGAGATAGCAGCTTCACCTCCAGCCTCTCTGTCCCATTCTAGAAAAAAGGACAAGCAGCAGAAGGCACATTCCACATGAGGTTTTCCTCTTTAAAGAGCCTTCATAGAAGCTTCACCCAGCAACTTCTGCTTCTGTCTCACTGGCCAGAACTGTTTCACATGGCCACTCTATGTGAAAGGGTATATAGGGAAGTGAGTATTTTTAACTGCACTGCCCCAAGCCACATCAAGGCTCTTTTTTTGCCAGCCAGTCTCCCCCATGACTTCACTTTCCCCTCATCTGACTCAGATTTCATAGTTTGTCATTATAGTCGCTCTTTTCAAACGTCCTAACTCCCAGCCAGCCAGCCATTTCACTCACATGGTAAGAACCCGACCTCAAATGAAACCAACTATCCCTCTTCTGTACAACTTCTCTACAACCCAGGAGTCTGCCTGTGTTGAGGAAATCACACAACTGGGCAACCTGAAGTCACCATGAATCATGAGCACCTATTTCAAAACAGAGCCTGGAAATCTGGCGACATTTAAGCTCACCCCTACACTCCTCACACTCTTTATATCTCTGCCTCTCTCCCCAGACTTCTAATTTCCCCTCCACCCCCTTACTCTCAGCAGATAAACTTTTCTTACAGTTCGTAGAGAGACAGAAGCTGTCAGACTGAGAATTTCCTCACCTTCTCACCACCAAGTCTTCTTATCTGCCGGTAGCTGCACCTGACTTGCCAGCTCCTCCTCATCTTTCATGGCTAAGCCTAAATGTCTCCTTACTGAGTGAGGCCTCCCCAGGGCTCCCAACCACAACTAGATTAGGTTTCCTGGATTTACACACTCATAGCACCACCCTGTATTTCCCCATTATAGCATTTATCGTCATTATAATTATATAATTTGTGTAGTTTTTGCTTCTTGTCTCTTTACCCCATTTATGCACTTACTTAAAGATGTATTGTGTCTGTGGCATTGTTTTAGTTGCTGAGGAAGCAGCAATGCACAAAACAAAGTCTCTGGCCTCATGAAGCTTACATTCTAATCTATAAGCTCCAAGAGAGCAAGAGCCATGCTAGTCCCTCTCCCCTATGTCAGGTGTCTGACACTTGCTGGGAGCTCCATAAACAGTCGTTGAATTGCATGGCTTGTCAGGAGGTAGTTTAACCAAGAGGTTAGATGAGCAGATAGTGAGTCCATGCCATAACCCTAGGGAGCACTAGTATTTAAAGATAGGGAGAAAGAAACGATAGTCTACCAATGACAGGGGAAAGGAACAATCAATCGTACAGATAGGAGAAGAACTGGTCATATGCAAAGTCTCAGAGGCCAAGGGGAAAGAGAGTTTATGAGAGAAGAAGGAATTCATTGCAGCAAAGGCAACTGCTCTGTCTCCAGGAATGAAAGAAATGAAGTTGGACTTGTTTTAAGGAGAACATTGATTGCCTTTACCACAGGAAAGTAATGGCAGCCAAAGTCAAACTGGGGTGGGGTAGGGAGTGCAGGGGGGTTCACGAAGTAGACTCGATGGGGGTGAAACAAGAGCTTTTTCAAGAAGATTGTCTGGTTAGTTGAGGGATAGGTTGGAGAGAATATCACACTCGGACTCATAGGATCGCAGAGCTGGAAAAAGTTGGTCAGCAAACATGTAATGAGCAACTACCATGTACTAGACATTAATCTAGTGCACAGCATAGAATTCCTGCCCATTAGTGGGAAGATGTATTAGTCCATTTATGTTGCTATAACAGAATACCTGAGACTGGATAATTTATAAAAAACAGAGGTTTATTTGGCTTACGATTCTGGGACAGCTGCACTTAGCACAGGCCTCAGGCTGCTTCTACTCATGGCAGAAAGCTTCAGGTACAAGCAGATCACATGGCAAGAGGAAGCAAGAGAGAGGAGGTACCAGGGTCTTTTAAAACAACCAGCTCTCCTGGGAACTAATAGAGCAAGAATTCACTCATTAATCCCCCTCCCCCACAGAGAGCACTAATCCATTCATGTGGGATCTGCCCCCAAGACTCAATCAGTTTCCAATACTGCCATTTTGGAGGTCAAATTTCCACATGAGTTTTGGAGGGGACAACACATCCAAACTCCATCAGAAGAGATAGGCACTGATAAGTACTATACAGGTGATAAAATAGGAATAATGACTTAGAGGGTAACTGGCAGGCTCAGAGGGTCAGAGACCTCCTGGAAGAGGTGACATTTGAGTAAAACCAAAACAATACAAAGGAAGCAGACAGTCAGACAGAAAGAAAGCAAGTGTAAAAGGCCCCAATGTGGGGATGTGTTCAGTGTGTCTCAGAAATAGCAGGAAGACTACAATGACTGGGGGCAATGAGGTCAGGGAGGAGGGTCAGAGTCACCTCCTACAAAACTCTGTAGGCTGTGTTTACATGTTTGGGTTTTGTTCTTATCAAAATAGGAAGATGACTTCAGCTGCTCTTTTGAGGAGGGAGATGGGGAAAAAAGCAGAGGCAGGGACGCCAGTGAGGAGGTGGTAGCTATACCCAGGCAAGAGGGCTTATGGCAGAAGAGATGGTAAGATGTGCTCAGATTCTAGATATATTTTATAACGTTTAATCATGAGGGCCAGCCCGTGGCTCACTCGGGAGAGTGCGGTGCTGATAACACCAAGGCCCCGGGTTCAGATCCCATATTGGGATGGCCAGTTAGCTCATTGGGTGAGCATGGTGCTGACAACACCAAGTCAAGGGTTAAGATCCCCTTACCGGTCATCTTTTAAAAAAAAAAAAAAGTTTAATCATGGAGATTGATAGATTGGCTACAGTTTGGGACAAAAGAAAAAGAGAGAAATCAAGAATGATTTATGTTATTCCACATTGTACTGGAGATCCTAGCCAGCACAAGAAGGCAAGAAAAAGAAATAAAAAGCATACGAATAGAAAGAAATAAACCTGCTTCTATTTGTGGATGACATGATTGTCTACATAGAAAATCATATAGATTGTAGATTGTCTATAAGAAATCTATACAAAAGCTACTAGAACTGATAAGTGAGTTTAGCAAGGTCATAGTACACAAAGTTATAGACAAAAATCAATTTTGGTCTATACACTAGCAATGAACAATTGGAAATTAAAATTTTAAAGGTACAATTTATAACAGCACCAAGAAACTTGAAGTACTGTTATAAATCTAGCAAAATATGTGCAATATCTGTGTGCTAAATCCTATAAAAACTTATGAAAGAATTCAAGTATAACCTAAATAAATAGAGAGCTACACTGTGTATGTATATGGATTGGAAAAATACAGTTAAGATGTCACTTCTCCCCAAACTGATCCATAGATGCAGCACAATACCTATGAAAATCCCAGCAGACTTTTTTGTAGACATCAGCAAGCTTATTCTAAGCTTTATATGGAAAAACAAAGGAACTATAATTGCCAAAACAATTTTTAAGAGGACAAAGTTAAAGAAATTACACTACCTGATGTTACAATTTACTATAAAGCTAGAGTAATCAAATACATGTGATATTGGCAAAAAGATAGACACAGAGATCAACAGAACAAAATAGTGTCCGGCAATAGATTCCTACATATATGGTCAATTGATTTTCAACAAAGGTGCAAGGGCATTTCAATGGCAAAAGGATAATCATTTCAACAAATAGTGCTAGAACAATTGCACGTCCATATGCAAAAAAAAAAAAAAAAAGAACCCAAAAAACAAATAAACAAACAAACAAACAAAACCCAAAAAACAAACAAACAAAATGGAAAAAGAAAATTAACAAAAATTAACAAAAAATGGATCATAGGCCTCATAAAATGTCGAGAAAAAATACAGGGCAAAAACTTGGGTTAAGAAAAGATTTCATAGATATGACACCAAAAACATGATGCATAGAAGAAAGAATTGATAAGCTGGACTTCAACAAAATTAAAATCTTCCACTCTTTGGAAATCACTGTTATGAAATGAAAGGCAAGCCACAGACTGGAAGAAAAATACTTGCAAAGCACATGTCTGGTAAAAAATATATAAAAAACTCAGGGCTGGTTTTTTCAAGATGGCGGTGGCTGCGGCGGCTGGCGCGGAGTAGCTGAGGTGGAAAAGGCGGCCACTGGGCCTCAGGCAGCCGGGAAACTTGTGGACCTTCCTCTCGCCATCTCCTAAGGGAGGACCGCTGCTGGTGGCCAGTCGTGGGGGGTGACCGCCACTTTGCCCCCGGCAGGAGAGGCTGCCTCATTTACAGGCAACAGCTTTGAAGTGTGGAGCAGGAAAAGAACTGTTTCTTAGCTGCAAAAGCGAGTCTCGAAACAGGGAACACGGCACCAGGGCTGCTGTGGATGCAGCCAGGATCCCGGAGGCCGGGGCCGCGCTGAAGGCGGCCAGCTGCCCTATTCAGGATTCGAGGTTTCAGGCCGGCATTAAAGAAGATTCCTGGGAGCGCCCGAGCCGCGCCGCGACTGAACAGCCCGAGGCAGCGGCCGAGAACGGGGAAGGCGGCAAACCAGAGGCAGAGAGTGAGCGCCCGACCTGGCACAACCCTGTGAGTGACCCCTAGACTGTTAGGGGGGCTGACGCCCACCCGGCTCCCGCCTGCATCACCAGGCCACTCACCGCCCCGGGGCTGCCTCCATTTTCCCAGGTGTGGGCAGCTCCGCCCGGCTCGGCCGCCACTGAGCCTTCCCACTTGCTTGCCCCGGCGCGGGGCTTCCCGGGGCCTGTGGGACGGCCTCCCTTCCCACTCCCTCTGCGGTTCTCTGGCGGGTTGGTGGGGTGGGGCGTCCCTGGCCAGTGTCAGCAGGGCAAGGAAGTACGGGCGGGCCGACTGTCACTCCACCACACCCTGGACTCGGGCCCCGGTAAACTTCCTGTTACTGGGAGGCAGTTACCATCTCTGTGGCCACCAGTTCGGAAAAAAGCCTAACCAATTTCTGGCTGGGAATAGTGTGGTAGGAGAGCTCCCAGGTCCGCTTGAACCTGCCGGAGAGCTGGCTGCAGGCGGGCGCTAGACTCGGTTTATACTGGGGGGATACAAAGGTGAACAAGTCCCGAGAAAGATCTACACAGTGCTACAAAGGCACCCAGAGTGACCGGTCGTCTGTGCCTAGCAGAAACCTGGTAGACCTCCTGGGCGAGGCGGTGCCGAGCAGGGTCTTGAAGGCCCAGTTGATAGACGAGGGTTGCAGAAGACACGACCCAGCCCAGCACAGTGTGCACAGAGTGGGGAGACGTGCAGCCAGGGAGGCGGAGACTTGACAGAAACCACACACCCTGTGGGGTCGCCACTGCACAATCCAACAGCCTGGGCCAGAGCACACGGAACAGGGAGAAGTCCTGCACAGGAAGTGAAAGCTCAACAGCGATCACACACCCAGTGGTACGTGATCCACCAGCCCAGCAGAGTCCAACCTGACCAGAAAGGTGGCTCCCCGGAGAAGCCCAAGACCCGAGGCAACCACACACACAAGGCACTAGAGGCCAAGTGAGCAGCCACGGAGGTAGCCATACGAAATTGGCAACCACAGCAACATCCTAGTTAGTCATTAGTCTCAAACCGGTGGACTGTGAAACCCCCTGCCACAATGAATAAACATCAAAAAAAAGGTACCAGAAATAAAAAAAATCAAGAAAGTACACCACCAAAAGTTAATAAATCTCAAACTCTAGATCCTATAGAACAAGAAGCCCTTGAAATGACTGACAAGGAATTTCGAGTGATAATTCTAAGGAAACTGAATGAGATACAAGAAAGCACAGCTAGACATCATGATGAAATGAGGAAAAGTATACAGGATCTGAAAGAGGAAATGTACAAAGAAATCAATGTCCTGAAAAAAAATGTAGCAGAACTTGCTGAACTGAAGAAGTTATTCAGCGAAATAAAAAACACAATGGAGAGTTTAACCAGCAGGCTTGTCGAAGTTGAAGAGAGAACCTCTGAACTTGAAGATGAGCTGTTTGAAATAACACAGGCAGACAAAAAGAAAGAAAAAAGAATCAAGGACATTGAAGAAAATCTGAGACAGATATCAGATAACCTTAAGTGCTCAAATATCCGAGTCATGGGTATTCCAGAAGGGGAGGAAAATGGAGATTCCATTGAAAACATATTCAAAAAAATACTGGCAGAAAACTTCCCAGGTATAGGAAAAGTCACAGATCTTCAGATCCAGGAAGCTCAACGATCTCCAAACGTATTCAACCCAAAAAGGCCTTCTCCAAGACATGTCATAGTCAAATTGGCAAAACTCAGAGACAAAGAGAGAATCTTAAAAGCTGCAAGAGAGAAGCGTCAAATCACCTATAAGGGTGCCCCAATCAGGCTAACATCAGACTTTTCATCACAAACCCTAAAACCTAGAAAGGAATGGGATGATATTTTCAAAATACTAAAAGACAAAGATTGCCAGCCAAGAATACTCTACCCTGCAAGGCTATCCTTCCGAAATGAAGGGCAAATAGTATATTTCTCAGACAAACAAAAACTGCGGGAGTTCACTACCACACGACCACCCTTACAAGAAATCCTCAAGGGAGTACTGGGTTTGGTTCCTGAAAAATAACTACCACTGCCATAAAAACCCAAGAAAAATCAATACCCACTAGTATAATAAAAATGGCATTCATGAAGAGAAAACAAGCAAACAAAAACGCTATCTACAACCTAAGGAACCAACAAACACAGAAACCAAACAGTAAATCAGAAAGCAAGGAACAAAAGACACCTAAGACAACCAAACAACCAATAAAATGCTAGGAATAAATCAACACCTTTCAATAACAACTCTTAATGTAAAAGGCTTAAATTCCCCAATCAAAAGACACAGACTGGCTGACTGGATCAAAAAGGAGGACCCAACTATATGCTGCCTACAAGAGACCCACCTCACCCATAAAGATTCACACAGACTAAGAGTGAAAGGATGGAAAAAGATTTACCATGCAAACAGAAAAGAAAAACGAGCTGGAGTAGCTATTCTTATATCTGACAAAATAGACTTTAAACTAAAAACCATAAAAAGAGACAATGAAGGACACTACTTAATGATAAAAGGACTGATCCATCAAGAAGACATAACAATCATAAATATGTACGCACCCAATGTTGGAGCAGCCAGATTTATAAAACAAACTCTATTAGACCTAAAGAAGGAAATAGACACTAATACCATAATAGCAGGGGACCTGAACACCTCACTGTCAATATTAGACAGATCATCTAGGCAAAGAATCAGTAGAGAAACACAAGATCTAAACAAGACTCTAGACCAATTGGAATTGGCAGATATCTACAGAACATTCCACCCAACAACCTCAGAATATTCATTCTTCTCATCAGCACATGGATCATTCTCCAGGATAGATCACATATTAGGTCACAAATCAAGTCTCAATAAATTCAAAAAAATTGGAATTATCCCATGTATCTTCTCAGACCACAATGGATTAAAACTAGAAATTAATAACAAACGAAACTCTGGAAACTATACAAACACATGGAAATTAAACAGCATTCTACTTAATGACATATGGGTCCAAGAAGAAATCAAGCAGGAAATCAAAAAATTTATTGAAACTAATGAAAACAATGATACATCATACCAAAACCTGTGGGATACTGCAAAAGCAGTATTGAGGGGGAAATTTATCGCATTAAACGCTCACTTCAGAAGAATGGAAAGATGGCAAGAGAACAACCTAACACTTCACCTTAAAGAACTAGAAAAACAAGAACAATCCAAACCTAAAGTTAGCAGATGGAAAGAAATCATTAAGATCAGAGCAGAACTGAATGAAATTGAAAACCAAAAAACAATTCAAAAGATCAACGAATCAAAAAGTTGGTTTTTTGAAAAGATAAATAAAATTGACAAACCATTAGCATGGCTAACAAAAAAAAGAAGAGAGAAGACTCAAATAATTAGAAATGAAAAAGGCGATATTACAACTGATTCATCTGAAATAAAAGGAATCATTCGAGACTACTATAAACAACTATACGCCAACGAATTTGAAAATCTGGAGGAAATGGATAAATTTCTGGACACACACAAGCTCCCAAAACTGAACCATGAAGACGTAGAAAATTTGAACAGACCAATAACAATAAAGGAGATTGAAGCTGTTATCAGAAGGCTCCCAACAAAGAAAAGCCCAGGACCAGATGGATTCACAGCAGAATTTTACCAAACATTCAAAGAGGAATTGACACCAATTCTTTACAAACTATTCCAAAAGATTGAAACGGACGCAAATCTCCCAAACTCATTCTATGAAGCAAACATCATCCTGATACCAAAACCAGGTAAAGATATAACCAAAAAAGAAAACTACAGGCCGATATCCTTGATGAATATAGATGCAAAAATCCTCACTAAAATACTAGCAAACAGAATACAGCAACACATACGAAAAATTATTCATCACGATCAAGTGGGATTCATCCCAGGGATGCAAGGTTGGTTCAACATATGCAAATCAATAAATGTGATACACCATATTAATAAACTCAAACACAAGGACCATATGATCATCTCTATAGATGCTGAAAAAGCATTTGATAAAGTTCAGCACTCATTCTTGACAAAGACCCTCTATAAGTTAGGTATAGAGGGAAAGTATCTCAACATAATTAAAGCCATATATGCCAAACCCACTGCCAATATCATCCTGAATGGGCAAAAGCTGAAAGCTTTTCCTTTAAGAACAGGAACTAGACAAGGATGCCCACTCTCACCACTCCTATTCAACATAGTTTTGGAAGTACTAGCTAGAGCAATCAGAGAAGAGAAGGAAATAAAGGGCATCCAGATTGGAAAAGAGGAAGTCAAACTGTCCCTGTTTGCAGATGACATGATCCTATATATCGAACAGCCTAAAACCTCTACAAAAAAACTGTTGGAATTGATAAATGATTTCAGCACAATAGCAGGATACAAAATCAACACACAAAAATCAGTAGCATTTCTTTTCTCCAATAGTGAACATGAAGAAGGAGAAATCAAGAAAGCCTGCCCATTTACAATAGCCACCAAAAAAATAAAATACTTAGGAATTGAGTTAACCAAGGGGTGAAAAATCTCTATAATGAGAACTACAAACCACTGCTGAGAGAAATTAGAGAGGATACAAGAAAATGGAAAGATATCCCATGCTCTTGGATTGGAAGAATCAACATAGTGAAAATGTCCATACTACCCAAAGTGATATACAAATTCAATGCAATCCCCATCAAAATTCCAAAGACATTTTTCTCAGAAATGGAAAAAACTATCCAGTCATTTATATGGAACAATAAAAGACCACGCATAGCCAAAGCAATGCTGAGCAAAAAAAATAAAGCTGGAGGCATAACACTACCTGACTTTAAGCTATACTACAAAGCTATAATAACCAAAACAGTATGGTACTGGCATAAAAACAGACACACTGACCAATGGAATAGAATAGAGAATCCAGAAATCAACCCACACACTTACTGCCATCTGATCTTTGACAAAGGCACCAAGCATATTCACTGGGGAAGGGACTGCCTCTTCAGCAAATGGTGCTGGGATAACTGGATATCCACATGCAGGAGAATGAAACTAGATCCATACCTCTCACCGTATACTAAAATCAACTCAAAATGGATTAAGGATTTAAATATACACCCTGAAACAATAAAACTTCTTAAAGAAAACATAGGAGAAACACTTCAGGAAATAGGACTGGACACAGACTTCATGAATACGACCCCAAAAGCATGGGCAACCAAAGGAAAAATAAACAAATGGGATTATATCAAACTAAAAAGCTTCTGCACAGCAAAAGAAACAATTAACAGAGTTAAAAGACAACCAACAGAGTGGGAGAAAATATTTGCAAAATATACATCTGACAATGGATTAATATCCAGAATATATAAGGAACTCAAACAATTTTACAAGAAGAAAACAAGCAACCCAATTAAAAAATGGGCAAAAGAGCTAAGCAGGCATTTCTCTAAGGAAGATATACAAAAGGCCAACAGACATATGAAAAAATGCTCAACATCACTCAGCATCCGGGAAATGCAAATCAAAACTACATTGAGATACCATCTAACCCCAGTTAGGATGGCTAAAATCCAAAAGACTCTGAACGATAAATGCTGGCGAGGTTGCGGAGAAAAAGGAACTCTCATACATTGTTGGTGGGACTGCAAAATGCTGCAGCCTCTATGGAAAATGGTATGGAGGTTCCTCAAACAATTGCAGATAGATCTACCATACGACCCAGCTATCCCACTGCTGGGAATATACCCAAAGGAATGGAAATCATCAAGTCGAAGGTATACCTGTTTCCCAATGTTCATCGCAGCACTCTTTACAATAGCCAAGAGTTGGAACCAGCCCAAATGTCCATCATCAGATGAGTGGATACGGAAAATGTGGTACATCTACACAATGGACTACTACTCAGCTATAAAACAAATGAAATACTCCCATTTGCAACAACATGGATGGACCTTGAGAGAATTATATTAAGTGAAACAAGTCAGGCACAGAAAGAGAAATACCACATGTTCTCACTTATTGGTGGGAGCTAAAAATTAATATATAAATTCACACACACACACACACACACACACACACACACACACACAAAACCGGGGGGGGAGGAGAAGATATAACAACCACAATTACTTGAAGTTGATACGACAAGCAAACAGAAAGGACATTGTTGGGGGGGAGGCGGGGAGGGAGAAGGGAGGGAGGTTTTGGTGATGGGGAGCAATAATCAGCCACAATGTATATCGACAAAATAAAATTTAAAAAATAATAATAAATAAAATAAAAAATAAAAAACAAACAAACAAAATAAATAAATAAAATTTTAAAATAAAAATAAAAAACTCAGGGCTGGCCAGTTAGCTCAGTTGGTTAGAGCACGGGGTTGATAATACCAATTTCAGGGGTTCAGATCTCCAAGCCAGCCAGCCACCAAAAAAAAAGTGTATATATATATATATTTTAAACTCTTAAAACCCAGTAATAGCAGAGAACCCAACTTAAAAATGGGTGAAAGTTTTGAACACTTTACCAAAGAAGATAAATGGATGGCCAAAAACAAAAACAAAAAACACCATATGAAAAGATGTTCACATATTATTAATCAGAGAAATGTAAATTAGAACCACAGTGAGATACCATCACACACCCACTGGAATGGCTAAAAATAATATTTTTGAACAGCCAGTACCAAGTGCTGACAGGGATAGAGAGCAACTGGAACTCTCATACATTGCTGATGGGGATGCAAAATGGTACAGTGACTTTGGAAAACAGTTTGACACTTTCTTATCAATTTAAACATGACTTGCCTTATAAATCAGCAATCTCACTCATATGTATTTACCCAGGAAAAAAGCAGCTTTTACTCACGATTGCCAAAAAACAAAGAAAATTCAGATGTCCTTCAATAGGTGAATGGATAAACAAACTAGGTTTATCCATACAATGGAATACTATTCGGCAATAAAAATAAACCTATTACCAATACATGTTACCCCAAGGGTAAATCTCTAATGTGTTAACCTGAGTGACAGAAGCCAGCCTGAAGAGGCTACATACTGTTTGATTCCATTTATACTACATTCTGCAAAACACACTGTTTGATTTCATTCATATTGCATCCCGAGGGACTGGGAACAAAGGGAGCAGTTGTCTACAGAAGGGTTCAAGGGGATCTGGGGGATGGATGCTGGAAATGTTCCGTATCGTGACTACAGTGGTGGCTGTACAACTATGTGGGATAGTTACAATTCATCCAACTATATTCTTAAAAGGGTAAACTAAGCCAATAAATCAGACTTTAAAAAAATGATTTCTAGGTTTCTAGATCATCTCAACCAATTTCAAGCATCCAGTAGAGGTTGGTTTCAGGAGGAAGGGAGGAAAAGAAGGGGGAAAGTAGATGGATAAATACGTGGGAGAATGGATAAGTGAGGAGTGGCTGGCTGACTCACTGACCAGCTGGCTGGACAGACAGATGGACCATAGCAGAGTGGAAGGCTGGGCTGGGCTGGAGCAGACAGGAGGCGACAGAGGACAAGCTGCTGGAGCAATGGCAAGAGCCGCTCGCTGGACTCAGGGTTGCAATGCTGGGGTCCCAGCCCCAAATGCATGACCTGGGAAAATCCTTCCTCCTCTCTAGTAAGTGGGAATAATAACCATCCCCTCCCAGCTGGCCACGTTTCTGCACTTAACAAACATTCGTTTAGCACCAGCTCTGTGTCAGGCATTCTTCTAGGTGCTTCACCTATGTTAGTTTACTGGATCCACAAAACAACACTTGCACATTCCTGTTTCACAGACAAGTTGAGTGAGTGGCCCAAGGTTACCCAGGAAGCAAGTGGTGGAACTGACACTTGAGCCGAGCAGAACGAGTCCAGAGCCTGAGTCTCAACACCTTGCCACTGCCTCCCCCCCAACTCCGCCCCCGCAGGTCAGGGGTCCTCAGCACCCACTTCTGATATGTAGCCACTTCCAACTTACAACAATGGCATTTTTATCACATTCAACCTAATAATACTCTTAGTAACTACTATTTACTGAGTACTTCCTGTGGGTAGCACTGCAGCGCTTTGCATGCATCGTCTTATTTAATGTTCTCAAAAGCACTCTGAGATAAGTATTAGCGTTCCCATCCTACAGATGAGGACACTGAGGCTCCAAGAGGCAAGCATGTTGGGCACATTCAAACAGTGATTGGCAGAAGTAGGAATGAATTCCACTGTGATGTCAGAGCACAGAGCGCCCCTGTTCCCTGCTGGGGGAAAGCCAGGTGCTGGGTTTCTCGCCTCCCATTCAGCCCATTTCCATTCCTGGAAGCCCTAGAGTCTGCCCTTAGTCCTTCCAACCTTCGCCCCACCATGTCCCACTCCCCAGAGGGCTCAACAGGTAAAGCAGACAGACAAGCCAACAGGGACAAGCTGTTGGGCTCCTTCTTTTTAGAAGTGTAGGACTTTCTAAACTCTTTGGCCCCATCAATATTTCAGGGCCTGATAAATTCAGGACAGCTGTCTCCCTCCCTCCCTCCCTATTCCCCCCCACATCCCCCACCCTCTCCATCACTTCCTCCAGGGCTCCAAAACCCCCTGTTAAGGCCAGACCCCTGTGCCATTATGAAAGGTTTAAACATCTGGGTAGCCCTGTTTCAGCAGCTGGGACCCCAAACCTCGGTCCCAGACCCAGTGCCTGGCTGCCCCCCAGCCGGGCTTTGGATGATGACATGGGAAGGCAGCCTGGTGACTGCCGGTTTCTTGTTCCTCTGCCGGCACACTGCTGGGATCTCCATGACTCAGACCTCCCACGTCCAAGGCTGACCTCTGCCCCCGGCTTCTCAGGGCCTGAGCCCAGGCCCAGCTGAGCTGCTGCCCCGGATCAGAGCTGGAGGGAATGGCTGTTGCTGCCATGGCAACGAGGCTTTGTACCGCCTGCCCAGAACAAAGAGGGTTTTCTTATCCCTCTTTGGGTCCCATGGTGGGGTGCAGCTGCTGTAGGGCAGGCAGAGGCTAGGCGGATGTTCCACGCCGTCTGACAAACCCATTGCCCAGCATGCTGTGAGCACCAACAGCTAAGAAAGCCCACTCCATCCCAGCCACTTCAGATGCGCAGGAGCTGGGAAAGACAAATGTCCAGTCCTCTGCTCTCTCCTATGCTCGACAGATCTCCAAGTAGCACTTTCCATCCAGGGCATGGGGATGTCTCCTTTTCCTAAGGCAGATACATAAGAAGGGATACAGAAGCCATTAGAACACAGCCTCTTTCTCCAGTCCAGAGAATCAAAGATGTGTTCTCTTGAAAGTCTCCCAGCCCATCCCACTCAGCATTCAGATAGACACCCTGAGGCCATCAGGAGTTCTCCTTAGGTCACACAGCCGACTTTATCAGGCTGGAACTGGCAACCATTTCTCCCAACTCTCAGCCCAATCCTCAGCCCAAAGGCCCACCATCTCCTGCCAAGCACTGACGCCTGTGATTCAGCCTCGCACCCCCTTTCTTTTACTGTACCAGCAACGAGGTGGCTCCTGGACGACACCAAGAGTCCCTGAGAGGCTCATAGCACTGGCTGTGTAGCCAAATGATAACCTCCGAACATCAAGCATAGGCCAAGCTTTGGAAGATCATCAGAGTTAGGTAGTGGTGATCCCTAGGGCAAGACAGCCCAGAAGCTCTTGGGTACAAAAGAGTCACTGAGGCAAAAGAATCAAAGATATGAGTCAAACTGAGAATGAAGGACAGAGGAAAAAGATCCAGAAATGGGATGAAGATCAACAGTCCTGGCAGAATCCAGCATTAAACCGGGGGCATACTGGGTCTGAGGCAGGCTCCTGCCCACCTCCAGTCCTAGCCTGGTTGCTCCAGCTGCTCCCCAGCCACTGATGGGCGATGCTGCTTCCTTGTGGCACCAATTGAGAGTGCTCTGCAGGGAACCCCTGTAAGTGTCTAATTTTGAATGCATGGCCAGGAATTGATCCTCTTCTATGATGTTTCTCTGCTGTTTTAAGCAAACCACACAGAAGTTCTCCTGGGCTCTTGTGAATACAGCAGACCACTGCGAGCAGGACGTGGTGCGTGCCGTCTCCTGTGCGTGCCTCGGCCGCTGCAGCTCTTCCACTCACTTGCTTAGGGACTTTGGACAATGGTCATGGCCTCTCGTTTTCCTCATCAGTAAATGCAAGAGTTCACCAGATCTTTTAGCTTTCTCCCAACTGAAATTCTATGGGACCAGGATTCCAGCTGTTTTATTTACCACTAAAACTTAAATGATTTGGGTTTGGGGACAAGATGAGTTAGTATTAGATACTAACATGTTCTCAGATATCCATCCTTATTCTCAGAGTCAATAGCCCACTGGGTCTCAAGTCTGAGATTCTCTGACTCCGTCACTTTCTGGTTTCATGACCGTGGGCAAATCGCTTTCTGAACCTGCCTGTGCCTCAGTTTCCATCTTATAGAATGAAGCTAATTATAGTACTTCTGTCACTGGTGGTTGTGTTTTCAATGCATAAAGTATATGAGGGTACGTCAAAAAGTTCAAGGAAAAGTGGAATTAGAAAATAATATAAATGCATCTCAGCACAGTGTTTTGCAGATGGTAAACAATAAATAACAGAATGTGAAATTAACATATGTTGAATAAATATGTGAATGAATGAATGAAGCAACTTGCGGTGGGGGGTGTTTTGCTTCTAACTCCCAGCACCTGCAGCCTGCCTAAGGCAGGTATGACTCCTCACTAAGGTAGGTATGAAGCCAGGGTATAAAATTCCACTCCAGAGCTCCCCTGGAGGATCAGACTGAAGCCACCCTCTGCAGATTTTGCCTGAAATCACACCGTCAGTTGGCTTCCTCCCCTTCCTTGCACTGTTTCTCCCCTGTCCTTCCTGGTTTCCCCTGGAGTGCTTTGTCTCAGGGCCTGAGATTCTCTGACCTAAGACTCCCTGTTCCAAGGAGCTTAGTTGGGGCGAACACTGTAGTCCCATAGCCGTGCAGGGAGAGAGTAGCACAGAAGCCAGACCTGGCAGCAGGATATTGGTGGGTGGGTGGAATGTGTGGGACTGAAGATACAGAAGACCACATAGGAAAAAGCAAGCCATTTTCTCCGGGGCTGTTCATCACCCTGTAGGTGGGCCACACCCAGTGACCCACGCTGGGCCAATCACGTTCTCTCTCCTGAGAATTGGGACTTGGGGGTGCAGGGCAACTAATTAGTCTCCTCCCACGTCTGGAACTATACTATGGATAAGTGAACATCACAGAGGCGTCCAGCAGGGTGGCCAGCCCAGGGACCAGAGCACTGAAGCAGGGGATTCTGGGGCCCAAAGTAGATGGAGGCCTAGGCAGCAGGTGGGGGCCTCAAGATGCAGCCAGGGGCACAAGCGTGGGATCTTGGGTCCAGGAGGGAAAGATGTACAGCAGGGACATGAGAACAAGACAGTCCTTATGATAGGACTGGGAAAAAATGCTGGACTTGTTCAAGAGTGCAGTGACTAGGAGTGGGACACCACAGGAGCTTGGGAGGTCCCACAGACATGGGACCATGTACAAGTCCTGGTGCCCAACTTCTGGATCCTGACAGATGCCACCTTGGAGGTAGAGCTGAGCCTGGGAGTCAGGGCAGAGCAGCCCTGGGTGCAGATAGGGGGCTCCAGGGCCGGGACAGGTGTGGAGACTGAGGACCACCCTGTCCAGGCACGACAGCCTGGCCACCTGGCTCAGGCTGCCTCCCTGGCTCTCCAGGGTACTCAGGCCAACAGCCTGGAATTATCCTGCCATTAGTGGTGATCCATCCCTTCTGAGCACTGTGCCATTTCATCACACCATCTCAGCATCCAACATTAGGAGATAACTGCGCTCACAACATATGTCATTACTCATTAAGGGACTTTTTCTGGATTATGGCTGGGGCTTAATGACTTGTTAAAGATGTTTAACACTTACAATTTTGTTTTTAATTTAGGAAGCAGCATGATCAAACTGCGCCCTGAGACTCTCTCCTCGATTTGGTGAAATCTGGAGATGGGCCGGCTCCGAGGCTGTCTGTGCAGGGGAGGTGATCCTTAAATTGAATTGCAGCCCTCCGAGGGGTGTTTGCCCCGTCAGCGGCTGCCAGGATCTGACATGTTAATGGGGCTGAGGAAACAATGGGTTTCAGAGGTAATTGCTGAAGCAATGACTTCCAGGCAACATTTGACTTAAAAAAAGAAGTGTTGCTACTGCTGCTGCTGCCAGGGAGGGGCAGGCGGGGGCTCTGCTCCAGGCCTGTCTCCAGAAAGAATTCCAGCCAGGTTAGCTTACCTGCAGAGCTCAGGTGGGCCTGCACTCACAGCAGCCCAGGGTGCTGACAAACGGCTTCCCTTCCCTCCAGCCCTTTGTTCTGCTCCCCTTGTCTACACTGGGAGTTGTTTCTCAGGGGGGCTGCCAGGCAGAGAGGTTGGAACATAAAGTCCCTGATTAAGCACTCCAAAAGAAGAGGGACTCCAGAGTCAGGAGGGACTAAGTCCCCACTTGCCCCCAATGTGCAAGAGCCACCCCTGTGGTTTGAGGGAAGCTGCATCATCTCTGGGGCTCAGTGGTACGACTCACCTGTGCGACTCCATAGATTTGCTGTGAAGATTGAATGAGACACTCCAGTAAAGTGCTTACCTCTAGAGGTGGCCACAGTAAGCACACAGCAAACGATACCCATGGCTAACATTTAGAGAGCCCTCTCTAGCTCACAAAGTCCCTTCTAAGCACTTTACATGTACTAACTCAGGGAATCTACCCAACAGCTCTCTGAGGTAGGAAACATCATGTCCATTTTACAGATGAGGAAATCGAGGCTCTGAGAGCTGAAGTGCTGGAGCCAGAATCCAATCTCAGTCAACTAAGTCCCATGTTCTCAGCCCCCACATTAGAGCCATTACTAGCCAGTGGCTGCTTACTGGTGAAATGGCTCAGAACAAATCACTTTGTTCGTCTATACAAGCTGGTCCTCCTCACCCTCAGGTTGCAGGTGAGCTTCTTGTAGAGTCCCCAGGCTGCCAAGAACTCTGATATGGAAAGGAATCTACAGTGTCTCAAGCCTCTTTGTCCACAAAGGAAAAATCTAGGGAATGACATAAATTTTAGCAAATGTGCAGCTGCCTGCAATAGGAAATAGGTCAGAGATACATTCTGGGCATGAGTAAGTTTAACATGAGTCATGGATGAGGAGGCGGGAAAGAGAAAAGGAGCCTGAGCCTGGCTTTTTGGAAAGGACATGCCGGACTCAAGAAATGCAGACTGGGTTGAGACTGAGGCCCTGAGCAAAACGGGGCTTATCGGAGGAGCTGGAGGAAAGGTTATTAAATCATTCATACATACATTCATTCATTCATTCATTCACTCAACAAATACCCAAGCACCTGCCATGCATGTGGCTCTGTACTGGGCAATGGTAAAAAAAAAGATGCCCTTCAACTTCTGGAGCCCACAGCCACAAACAACCAGTGTGTATTAAGTGCCAAACACCATCTCACTTCTTCCAACACGAGATCCCGAGTCTACCAGAGCCCTCAGCTCTTGTTGCAATGGTCATGGATTTTGCTGGTCACAGTCCCCCTTGCTGCCCAGAAAAGGAGGAAGTCACCTTTCCAGCACATGATTCCCAGGCTGCACTGCACTCAGCACACTGGCAGCAATTTCCCAGGGCTCAGGGCCAGACCTAAGGAAAGAGAAGTTGGCCTCCCCAACCCACCACTACAGAGGAGCCACAGGGAGCATGCAAGGCTAGGACCCAGTTCTGGAAGCCTCTGAGTGCACTGGGTCTCTGCCCTGAGCCCTTCCAGGGCTTGGGCTCAGGAGGGGGACCCAGGAGGTGGGCAAGCCCTCACCCATTGAAGATCAGGGTCTACCAAATAACACAGCTCTTCTACTGTGGAAGCCACCAGCCCATGAATCGCTCAGCCTATGCTAGATAAATCCAGTGGAATTCTCCCAGGCCTCAGTAGACCACCACTAAATGTAACTTTCTATAACAAGAGGCACAGACCGTGTTTTCATGTGGCCCAAAAGTCCTGAGCACCTAGCTTGGGTGCACAGCAGATTCAGGGGAGAAGCCCAGTGGAGGGGAAAATCCAGCTCACCCCTGTTTGGTTTGGGGACAGAGAAGGACCTAGAGCTATGGCCAGAGCCCTTTGCTTTCCATACCAAGGTCTCCAAAGAGGAGTGCTCCTTCCATGTCAATGGTCGCATTTCAGTCATGGGGAAACCACTTCAAGGAACCCAGACAGAGCAGAGCTTCCTGAGGCACAGGGCAAGGCTGTCCCCATCAATATGCCACCTCTTTAGGCTGACTCCCCCCACATTCGCCATCCACACACATAAACAAAGCCAAATGCATGAGCTTATCCTCCATGCCTCTGTACCTGCTTTTCTTTTTTTCCTAGAAATCTCCACACCCCTAATCACTCCTCCCCGTACCCCAACTTGGGTATCACCTCCTCTGGGAAGCCTTCCCAGACCCTCCCTCCCTCCTCTGGGTTTCCATAGAACTTTGCACAAACATCTATTATAGGATACAGTTGTTGGTTCACATGCATGTCCCTCCTATAAAGCTAAAAGCTCTTTGAGATCAAAGATCTCAGCTTGTTTGTCTTTACTTCCCAATTATCAAGCACAAGGCAGTGCATGATAAGCGTTCAAACACATTTGAAGGAGAGAGAGGGAGAGAAGACGGGAGGGAGGAAGGATGGAAGGATGGATGGAAGGAAGGAGGAAGAAAGAAAGGAAGGGAAGGAGAAGGAGAAAGTGGGAAGGAAGGGACGCCGACACGCAAGCAGCAGAGCGCAGCCGTCTCCTGCTATGGAGACGTCAGCTCAGGATAGGCATAACCTGACTAAATAAGCTTTTCCATAAAGGGAGTGGGAAGAGCCAGGCACACTTGTCACTGTTTATGGTTCCAGTTCTAGTCCACGGATGACTTCCGTCCAGCCACTCACAAATTTGCAGTTTCCCTTTGTTTTTACTTTCTATCTTAATGGAAAAAGAATAACGTTTATACCATCATAGAACAAATAGAACCATGACTTCTGCTTCACTGGTTTTTTGCTGTGCTGCAATTTAGAGGGGAAACTTTATCTAAACTTACCGTGTTACAACAATAATGCACCCTCAAAGAAAAACGACGTCTTCGTTACGCACACCTTCATTAGGAAGCTGTCAGCACACAGCAGTAGCAAGCTTTCTGATAAGAGGAAATTGTTCTCATATACAGCTTACTGCTCTTTCCTAATTCTTCCTTATTAACTGTTAAAATCACCCATGTCACTACTTATGAAGCAAGTTTCTCCTTTAGTTCTATTGCTTTTCCCACCATTACAGTTTTTTCTCTCTGGGAATCTGCAAGGCAGGCATGGACCTGTGTTTCCCCACACCCCGGTCTAACTAATGCTATGTTTATGGCCAGAAGAACCCAGAAAACAAATCTCACTGGGGGGTCTTCTCACTGGACCAATGACGAGCAAGGGTGAGGTTCCAGAGGAGGGACTTGAAGGTCCCACATACTAACACCATCCCCTTTCCCAGAGAACCAAAGGAGGTAAAACATCAGCAGTGTCTGAAACAAGGCGGAGATTTAAGAGAGAAGCCCTGCAGAAAGGGAGTGGACATTGCTGAAACCTACATGTGCAGGCATGAGTGTGGGGGTTTAGATCCCTTATCTAATCCTCAAAACAACCCACTTTTACAGATAAAGAAGCCAAGGTCATAGAGTTCAAGTAATGATAATCATTCAACAAATACATTTTGAACTCCACTGCTGACAGGCACTAAAACAGGCATTGGGGATGGTCAGCGAACAAAGCAGCCAGACCTCTGTTCCTATGGAGCAGGCATCCTAGCTGGAGGTGAGGAACAATGAAACAATAAACATAATCAACACATAAAATAAAGAACAAGTTAGAAAGAGATCCATGCTGAGTTCGTGCACATGCAAGGTAAGAGGGATGGGGAACATCTGTCATGGGATGGGGCAGAGACATTTGAAATACAATGGTCACTGAAAAGGTGACAGGATGGAGGTAAGCATGTGAGCCAGTGGATATCTGGGGAGGAGTGCTCTAGGCAGTGGAGCATGAGGTGCAAAGGCCCTGGGGCTCCAGTAGTGAGTGAGGGGCAGAGTCTCTAGAGAAGTGGTCAAAGAGGTCAGGAGGGGATACTGACCACTGAGGAGGCAGAGGATTAATCATGGGGGTCTTGATAGCCATTGTGGACTTTGGCTTTTACTCTGAGTGAAATAGTGGCGCCACTGCAAGGTTTTGAGCACAGGAGAGTTTTGCTGTCAGTCATATTTTAAAGGCTCCCTCTGGCTGTTGGGTTGAAACACACTGTAGGAGCAAGTGTGGATGAAGCACAATCAGTTAAGAATGCTGTTTCAATAAGCAGGTGAGAGGTGATGGCTTGGACCAGGGCATGCCTCATGGATATCTGGAGAGAAGGTGTTTTAGGCAGTAGACATGGTAAGAAGCAGTCAGATCCTGGATGTATTGGGAAGGAAGAGCCAGTGAGGATTCCTGATTGGATGTGACAGACTAGAGAAAGGGAAGGGACAAGGAGGTCTCTAAGTCCTTTTGGCCTGAGCAACTAGAAGGGCATGTTCGTTTGAGGTGGCTATTAGACATCTGAGTGGAGGTGCTGGGGGACAGTTAGGTAGGCAAGTCTGGGCTTAGGGGGAGTTCCAAGAGAGAGGTGTACATTTGAAGTCATGAGCCCAAGAAAGGATTGGAAGCCATGAGACTGGACGCAAACACGGAGGGGTGAGGGTAACTAGAGGCTCGAGGAGGGGCTGGGACTGTGGCCACCACACAGTTAAGAGGCTGGGGAGAAGGGGATGAATAAAGAAGACCCAGAAGGGGCGGCCAGTGACGTGGGAGAAAAAGCCCAAAAACTACAGTGTCCAGGAAGCCAAGTGGAAAAAAGTGTTTCTAGAAGGAGGAGGAAGTGGTCAACTACATCCAAGTCTGTAAGACCTATTAAGACAGGAACTGACTGTGGGATAGAGCCACGTGCCCAAAGTCACCCAGCCAGTGAGTGGCAGGGCTGGATTCAAATCTAGTCTCCTCCACAATCAAGCTGCAGGTTCTGCCTATTCCACACCCTGTCAGAAGAGAACCACCCAGACAACCCTCCTTTCTCATCTATTGGCTGCCTGGAGAGGGGTCTCCCACATTTTAGCCAGACATGCGGGAGGCAGTTTAACATAAAAAGCAGACTCTGGAATCGGACACACTCTGCCCACGTCCTGGTCCTACCACTCACAGTGATGGGACCTCGGTCTCTTCACTGGAAAACTGGAGGGAGTGAGATGGTGGCATGAATACTTATCACAGTGTCCAGGCACACTTTTTAAAACATAACTATTACAGTGATGAGAGTGGCCAAATGAGCAGTGGGAGGCACGAGTGTCCCCATTTATCAGTAGGCCAGGGTAGTCCCTCCCCATCCCCTCTCTCTGTGGAAATGCTGGACCCTCTTACTTCCTTAACACCACAGTCCCTCTTGCATGGTGCATTGGCCATGACATGTTTTCTGAGTGCCTGTCCCGAGGAAGGCACACACTGTGGCAGGCCAGAACCAGGAGGGACATCGGTACTGTGGACCTGCTTCAGGAAGGGTGGCAGTGAGTGGCACTAGTGTGCATTTCCTGGAGGGGATGGAGGCAAGGGGGGCTTGGCTCCTGCCCCTCAGAGGCACGACATGCTGAGGTTTACCCCTGGGATTATCTGGGGCCGTGGGTTGGTGGTCGGTGTTTCTGGGCAATGACAGTGAGTGGTATTTCCAGCCTCTGTGCTGTGTGTCGAGATGAATGAAGGGGTGTGTGTGAGTGTGTTCACACAGGTGTGGGGGGTGGACAGATGAGTGGCTGTACGTGCATGGGACTGTTTACTCAGGGAGTGAGCACATGTGTGTGCTACACTGCACTGTGTCAGGCTACTCCTTGCACAAGCTGGAATCTAAAAGATGTGATGGGCAAAGGCCAGCAGTCTGAGGACACCATTCCAGGAGGAGCAACCTGGATCTCTTGGGTGACATAGAGAAAATGCCCCTGGGACTCTGCTGGCTGGGCTGTCCCCCGCATCACATGTAGGCATATGCTGCCACCTCCCCTGGCCTCAGCAGCACTGTCTCACCAAGAGAGCAGCAAGTCGGCAGGTTTAGGTGGCCGGGTCCCAGGAAGCCCTTCGCTGCTGTGACTGGAGATGGCCTCCCAGTCTTCTCACTGAGGACTCATGTGGGAGGAGCGGGAAGTACTGGGGCAGGGACTCGGTCTATTCTGACAAGACTGGAGATCTCTGTGCTTCCCTCTGCGATAGACCAAAGTCACAGCTCCCCACCATCTGCCCTTGGAAATGAATCATTTAAGGTTCTCCTTTTATTCTGGAACCTCTCAAACAGCCTCACAAGCTGTGAGATGTCTCCCTAGGTAGAATTTAAGGCAGCTGCAAAATGCCTCGATATTTTCAGAGGCCTTATTGTGCTTAAACTTGTTAGAGAGGCCATGGAGTTAATTAGTATATAGATTTTCCCATAGAAAGCTAATTTTCGGAATGATTTGCAGCCACTAGGCCTGTAACAGACTGCAATCCATTTTCTTCTCAAGTTTTTTTTCCAAAAGAAAAGTCCAAATTGCTGTGACCAGATGACTTCCATTCCTCAGTCCCAGCCCCCCCAGCCCCTGGGGGTCTGGAGTCACCCCAAAGGCTGACTGCTTCCCTAAGTCCTGCCCACTGCTCTTAGCCAATAACCTGCATTTGCATAGACACCAGTGCGGGCTGGCTGAGGCTGGCTTCGGGCAAGGGACATGGGGCCAGGGAACTGAGGGGGTCCACCTTTCAGTGGAACACAGTGCAAGGGTTAAGTGCATGAACCTGGGGTCGGATAGACCTAGGACAAACCCAGACTCTCACCTTCTGGCAAGTTGTTTAACCTCTCTGTACTTCATTTCCCTCATCAGTAAAATCAGGATAGCAGTCATTACCTCATCAGAAGTGTTATAAGGATCATTATAACCATTGATTTTTAAAAAGGCAACATTTATTGATGCTTCCAGTGTTCCAAGCCCTGTGCTATAAGTACTTTGTATCATCTCATTAAGTTCTTATGGGCTTATTTCATGAGAGGGAATGGAAGCTCAGAGAGGTTAAGTAACTTGTCCAATGTCACACAGCTTGTGGGTCACACAACAAGACTTTGAATCCAGGTCTGCCTGATTCCAGAGCTATAAATAGGTAAAATAACTCATGGAAAGGAGTAGTTATTATTTTAGTCCTATAAATACTGCTCTTTCTATTACGTCTATCCCAGGATTCTCAGCCCTTCCTTACACATCACAGCAGTGAGATTCTGTCCTTCTGTGCTCCTAACAGCAGCAAAGTAAGAGAGTCAGAGTCTCAGAGTGGGAAATTCCCTTAGAGATTGTGGAATCCATCCCTTCCCCACTGGACAGATGGGGAAATGGAAGCACAGAGAGGCTAACAGATCCACCAAAGTCACCCAGGGAGAGCAAGACAAGCCCCAGGACTAGTGACTGCCATCTAGCCCTCTTCCTCCACACGGAGCCTGCTACCCTGCCATATCAGGATTTGGAGCTCCTCAGAGGGCCTCTGAAAATGCAGAGCCAAGGGAAGAGCTGACACCTGACAGCCCAGTGATGGTTTGGATGGTTTCTGAAGCCCTCTGCTGAGTGAAGGCAATATTAGTCATCAGAGATCTGCACGTGCCTGAGAATCCTTGTCAGAAAATGTGATGACTTTGTGGACTGAAAATGTATTTCCCTGCCTTATCACACATCTGGAGTTCCAGCAGAGCAGCCCCTGAGCTGGGGAGGCAGTCAGCCTTAAGAATTTGCACAGATATTGCTGTTTATCAGAAAAAGCCCAAATGGAGGCTGAGCTGGGAGGGTGATGGAAGTAATAGCTTGAGAACATGCCGATGGTGATAAGGAAAGAGTATCTGCTCATGACCCAGAGACCTCTCCCACAACCCCAAACCTGTGGCCCCGTTTGCTCCTGGCTTTAGGAGGTGATTACATTTGCTCGTTCCACCTGTGGAGAAGGCAGGGAAAGTCAGGTTACTCTGATGTGGGAGAAGCCAGCTGCTTTCCCAGAACCGGGCTTCCCTTCCACTGAAACTCATTCAGCTCACATTTCCTGAGCACCGGAGCAGGCCCGGTGCTGTGCAAGCTCCCACTGTGTGCCAGGCTCCACAAGTGCCTCTTTTATGCCATGCCTTGGGTTGGGGACCACCTGCATACACCAGGACCAATGCTAGACAGGCACCTTCTGTATGCCAGGCCCTAGAATGACTGGGCTTCTGTGGTCTTCCAGGTCCTGTGTTGTGTGGGCACCCTGGGCATGTGCTGTTAATGTCAAGTACTGGGGCATAAAGCTCAACCAGCTGCCCGTAAGGCATTTGCAGTTTACCCAGGAAGATGGACACATGACCTATTAGCTAAAATACCCTCTGAGCTGTCTTCTACCCATTGGCTTGTAAAGTCCTATAGGGACCAAGTGGGGTGAGAGAGTCATTCTGCACAGGGCGCTCATGGGAGGCTTCCTGAGAGGGTGGCCTTAGCTTGGCCTTGAGGGATGAGTTGGAGTTTTCCAGACAGACAAGAAGGGAAGAGCTTCCCAGGAAGAGGGCACAGCTTGAGCAAAGGCAGAGAAGAGTGACAGGAGTTTGGGAAATGGTGGGTTAGCCAGCGTTAGGGAGAGAGGGGCAGGGGTGGGGAGACAGCAAGAGGCGAGACCCCAAGGGCAGGCTGTCATGAGGGGTCACCGTGCTCTGGGAAGCCTCGTGTGTCAGCAGAGGAACCTCAGAGCGGGGAATAAGGGCCCGATTCTGGGGACCCCACCCATACTTCAACCAGAAAGCCTCCATCTTTATTTCATATATTAGGCATCTATGTAAGATGACTCTTGAAAACTGCATTTGGCAGCAAGAAAGGAAGGAAGGGAGGGAGGAAGAGAGGGAGGAAAAGAAAGACTAAGAAAGAAAGAGATGGAGAGGGAAGGAGGGAGAGGAGAGAAGGGAAACAGGGAGGGGAGGGGAGAGAGGGAGGGAGGAAAGGATAAACAGAGGTAAGATCAGGCTCCTTAGGTGGTAAAGATGAGGAGGCTGAGGGCCGAGAGTTTAACTGGCCAACCCCGGAGTAAACCCCAGATCCGCCAGCTCCCCTCCTGTTGCCGTAGTTAGCCTTCAGCCTGTCCACAAGTGGAGCCCAAAATACACTTCTGCTGACCACAGATGCCCCACACCTACCAGGATGCAAGAATGGCCACCTCTCCCGAGTCACAGACAGCACTCAGCCAACGCACAGAATGCTCCCCACTCACAGTGCTCCTGCCATAAACTCTCTTAAGCCTTTTGGTCTTGGCTTACATCTGCTCTTAGGCAGGCCTGATGGAGATCACACCCTGATGGTTTGATTTTCCTGGTGTCTGACGTAGTGACTTCCATCTCAGATAAGGAATCTGAGATGCAGAAGGACGAGGCCTTGTATCCAAGATCACACGGTGCACGGGGCCAGAGCCAAGGCTGGATACCGGGTCTCTTGGCCCAACACCACGTGCTCCACTGTGTCTGCCATTGCCAACAAGCCCTGGAAGGCACTGCCACAGCCCCCTGTGGTTATGACAGTGAACGTGCTTCATCCTTGTTGCTCAGCAAGGCTTGGTGTGGATTCTGCACGGGGATCTTCTTGGTGCAATCAGGCCTAGACCAGACACATGAGTACTCCAGGCAGCTTATATTTTGACCCTCTTTCAATCTGATAGACCTGAAGGATTTGCTCATCATTTATTTGGGGGAGAAACTGAGCCCCGTCTGATGAAGGGGAGAGAAGGCAGATGCCCGGCCCCTCCTGCTCCATGCCCTGTTCCTCATTTGTCCCAGCAATCACGCTCTGCCGCAAACTCACACACCCCATTTAGCAAAGCAAAAGCCCTGTATTCAACTGACCTGCTCTCCTTAGAAGGCAGTCTAGCAGCCACTTGTGTTTCCATTGGTCTCAGGGTGGGGGAGGTTGGTGCAAGGAGGCACTTTATGCCACCTCCCACCCCGCAGGCAGCTCCTGTTCAGCCATACCCAGTGCCCTCCCATTACATTACCAGTGTTTGGGGTGCCCTAGCCTTGGACATAGGAACTACCATGGTGGGATGGATCAAGCCCTGACATCAAAACGGACATTTATTGAGCTCCTACTGTTTACCAAGCACTGGCCAGTGGCTTTCATAGCAGTTCTCTCATGAAACCCTCACAATGGCCCCGAGATGTAGGAATTGTCATCCTCATTTGACAGGTAAAGACACTGAGGCTCGGAGAAATGCAGTCACTTGCCTGAGGTCCCACAGCTCAGGACCTGGGTTTGTTCCCAGTTCTGCATTCCTTTAGCTCACTCTGCCTCAAGGAGTAGGATTTCTTTCTTCTCCCTATACAGACCCCACTTCCTAGATGGTGCAAATGAGCTCCACAGGCATAGACCCTCTGGGCCCGGCTACTTGGAAAACCAATCCGTTCTCCCAAGGCCACTCGGAAACCCAGGGGCAAGTGTGCAGCCCTCGCTCTTGCAGGCTCAGTGGGCTTTCTGGGGGCCTCTGCCCGCTAAGCCACAGTTTCTCGAATGGGCCATCCATTCCCAGACTGGACTGCTCACTCCCTTGGTGCTACTTAGCACCAGTTCCCCAAAGGGTTAAAAATGGGAACCAAATAATTTATTTCAGGATCTTCAAAAACAAATTCAAATTTTTTTTAATTATGTCAAATTAAGGCCATTAAAAGTTAAGCTGTGTACCAAGAGCATTTTCCTGGGAAAGGTGCTGTAACATCATTATTTCTCCCCAAAACGCACTTACTGTACATTTCTCAAAGCCATCAGCCTTGATTGAAGGCTAATGAAAAAGCTGTCCTGCGTCAGTTTATTCCTTGTATCCATTAAGAATAATTACGGCTGAACAATTTTTGATGCCTGTAACCTTCGAAAGCGTTGCTAATGGCATTATAAATTGCTCCTTGTCCAATGACTACGGCGAGATGCTTAATTCAAAGGCGCTCTGTCAACAGGACTGATTTGTGTGGCTAATGAGTGCGTTTAAAACAACAGCTTCGGCTCATGCATCCGAATGTCAATAAGAGGACGGGGTTCAATAAGGAGGCTTGTCCGTAATAATTAGCAGGGACAAGCACTCTGGATCAGGCCCATTGTGGCTTTTGCAGCCCTGTTCTTAAGACATCACCAGCATCCCTGGGGCCTGCCCAGGCACAACTCTTTATTCCTGGGTTGGGGTTAGAACCAGGACCCAGAAGACCAGGACAGGGGACAATGGCAGAGGAGGAGGTATTAACCAGGGTGTTCAAGGCAGTGACAACAAGACGACTAGCTACCATTTATCAAGCACTTAATCATTAATTCCACAGAGATTTAGGGAGTACTTATTGAGTGCAGGTGCTGTGGGACACAGTGGTAAATAGAACAAACACAGACCCTGGCCTCCCTGAGTTCACCAACTAGAGGAACCATCAAACAATGACCTAACTAACCCACACCAGCAAGGCTGGCAAGGGTGGTGCTGGGGAATGCAGAGGTGCAGCATGAACAGCGAACAGGGTGCCCAAACCAGCCCGGGGCCAGGGAAGTTGTGTTTGAAATAACACTGAAGGGTCCCTAGGGGTTACCAGACAAGTAGGGGGAGCCCCTGCCATCAGAGGGAATAATCCCTTGGGAGAAAAAGACAGGATGAGGAAACAAAGGGAAGCCCCACCTACTGGAGTGGTGGAAGGCAAAGCTGCAGGGGTCAGCAGAGGACCAGAGTGGGGAGGGGGGCCCTGGCTGCCATGCATGTGGGGTGTGGGTGAGGGGTTGCACAGGAGGCACTTTAATGTGCAACTCTCTCCCCAGTCTCTGAATGCCCTCTCCTGCCCCAGCCCTAAAAGGCTCAGTGGCAATGCCATCTCCCCCAGGATGTCTGCCCTGATTTTTCCTTGCTTTCTTGTTAGGCTACAACCCCTGGCTGGCATCAAGGCTGCAGTTGTCAGCACCTCCTTGTTTTCTGCACATCAGGTAGACAGTCATCTCCTTAAGCACAGACTGATGCCTTCATCTGCTCTTACCCCATAGGGATTGTTAGCCACCCCATTTAACTTATCCTGGTTTTCCCACCGTGACTGCTGTTCCCATGGTTAGTTTTTTATTGCACAAGTACTCAATGGAAAATAAGATGGGGGAGGCATGGGAGTGGGAGAGATGATGCAGGGTTGGAGGAGGTGCTCAGAGATGAGACAGTGTAGGCCCTGCCCTTCAGACCTCCACCTTTGTCCTGGACATGAACACACAGCATGTTTGTTATCAGTGCACCTGGCCAGAAGCTAGGGCGGGAAGCCTAAGTGAGGGAGGATGAGATGTGAGGCCTTGGAGACCCAGCTAAGGCATTTGGTTTCGAATGTGCAGCTAAGGAAAGCCAAGGCATGGCGTTAAGCTGGGGAGTAATATAGGCAGTCATGTGATACAAGAAGATGCCTCTGACTGCGGGTGAGGACCGAATGGTAAAGAAAAAAATCAGATGGGAAGAAAAGTGGCTAAGAGCTCAGGCTCCAACCACCTGGGTTCCAATGCCACCTCTACCACTTATAAGCTATTAGATTTTGAGCAAAATTACCCTCTGTAGCCTCAGTTTCCCTCTATGTAAGATGGAAGTAATAATAGAACCTACCTTAAAGAGTTATGGTGAAGATTAGATGAGAATATATGTGTAAAGCATTTTGCACAGTCCCTTGCACTTAATAAATGCTGTTGTTGCTACAGTCACTGCATATCAAGCACTCTGAAAAAAAAGGGTCCCCATTTGGTAAAATGAAACAGATGTAAAGAGGTAAAGTAACTGGCACAGGGTTACTTAGCTAGTATGAAGTGTGAGAGCTTGGATCCTACCCCAGCACACTTTCCTCTACCCCAGCTGCCACTCCAGCACAGTGAGTGATGGTATGCAGCAGCCGGGCATGGTGGAGGGCAGTGTGCATGTGTGTGCGTGCATGTGTGCATGTGTGAATGTTTGCAGGAGTAAGAAGGGTGCACAGCAGGAGGACTCGTTAAGGCACAGCCACACACCACTGCATCAGATGTGGGGCTCTGTCCCCGGACAACCCTGGGCATGCTAGGAGGGCTCCAGGTGTTTGCCTGCAGGAGCCAAGAGGAGTAGGCATGGTGGGGGCCACTCCCTGTCACCCGCCAGGGCCCCCCACCTCCGGGGGCTCTCCAGGTGCAGAGGCAGCAGGCAGGTTTCAGAGACTGGGCTGTCACGATCCATCTCCCCCTCCTTGGATGACAAGTCTCAGATTTCTATCTCAGCAGAGAGGTGCTAGGGAAATCCCAGGAGGAAATGATAAACGGGGTGTTTGCTCCAATCAATCTCCAAAGAGAGATTTCGTTCCAAAAGCCCTTCACTTCTACTCCTGCCAAGAGACAATGAGGAAGGCAGTGTTGAGACCTGTGCTTCGGGCTTCCAGGTGGTGGGTGTTTGGGGCAGTCCGGTCTCTGCCTCAGCAAGTGGAACACCATTTTTAGCCCTTATCACAGAGAACCTCTCTGCAGCATCTGACACTTTTAACCGTCTTAAACTGTTCTTCTCCTCTGGCTCCCATGACCACTCTTCTGAGTTTGCTCCAAAATCTCTGGCTGATCCCTCTTGGTTTCCTAGACAGGTATTTCTTCCTTTGTCCTTCTCTTAACTGTCCACATTCCTCTCACTTCCATCCTGTGTTCTCTTCTCACTCCCAGCCTTCTTCCCAAGTGAGTTCATCTACCCCACAGCTCTATTTATCACCTAAAGGCCGCTGGCCCCTAATCTCTCACTCCAGCCATTGCTCTTCTGACCCAGATCCATGCAGCCACTGCCCTTTGAACATCTCTGTTCAGATGACTTACATGGACCACAAGGTCAACACGTCCATAGCAAAAGTGGCCACAGTCCTGCCCCACCAGGACTCTCTCCTTGTGCCATCTGTCTCACTAAGACAGCACCATCCATCCACTTGACCAAGCCAGAAATCAGGAAGCAAGAAAGTTTGGGTTTAATCCGGGTTCGACCACTTACCATCTGTGTGACCAAGCACATTACTCAAGTTCTCTAAGCCTCAGTTTCCTCATCCGAAAAATAAAGATAATAATAGGTCCCACTTAGTGAGTTGCTGAGAACCATAAGTGGGTTAACTCATGTAAAGTTAAAAGAGTAACCCCCATATCCAATTATGGGGTGACTAGTTGGATCAGTTCTACCCCTATTTTCCTAACCCTTCTGCTTCTTTTCCACCATATTGTCAATACTTACAATAAGGTCAGCACTTACTGCAAAAATCACCTATTTCTCTTCCACTGGTCTTGTCGCATTGATTGAATGACAAAGAGTGAGTCTAGAGGACAAATCAGATCATAACCTTTCTGTCACACCTCATTCCTCTGGTGACAAAGTTCAAGTTTCTGAACCTGGTTTCGTCAAATGAGGTCCTTCAAAGGTGTTGCCTCTGCTTATGGACCCAGCCTCTTCTTTCACCACTCGCCTCTGAGCTCTGGGCTTGAGCCACTTTAAATTAGTTGCTCTTTTGCCAAAAAGCAAGGCCTCTGGGACTTGCACATGCTGTTCCCACCACCACCATCACCACCACCAACAATATCAACAACTTCATCTGAGTCACTCCTGCTCTCTTCGAGTCTGGTGGCCTTCTGTAGTGGATGCTGTAGCATGCCACCCAGACCCCCTCTCCAGACCACAGTACCTCTTCCCCTACTACTTTAGCAGAAGCACTGGCTGCCTCCCTCAAGGGTGTGCCCCCTCCCTGGGGCACCCACATCCAGCCACTGACTGATGAGAGGGAGAAAGCCACCGCTTCTTTGTCTCAAATTCTGTTCAAATCCGGCCTCTCCAGCTCCTGCACTCCCCGTGGGATTACTGGGACCTCTGGCGCGGCTGCTTAGCAGTCAAAGCTCTTCCCCTGCCACTCTGCTGGCCTCACTGTCTTATAGGTGTGCTTCCCCAGAACCCTACCCTGCAAGCTTCCCCCCACAAATTTCTATCTCAGAGTCCATCTCCAGGGAACCTGACCTAAGACACTCCTCAAACGCCCCTCCTCCCGAGGCTGGGTTAGGTTCCTTTTTCTGGTACACAGCCACCTCCCACTTTTGTCAAACTCCTACCACACTGCACAACATTACCTGTTCCTTGCCCATCTCCCTCGTTAAGAGGAAGCTCCTTGAGAGGGACCGCGTGTATTCATCTCTGTCTCTATAGCACCTGGTCTGGTGCCTGCAATGTCCCTGCGATACTCAGACTCAGAGGTTTTTATGGAGCCATCTCAAGCATGGATTCTTGATGTGGCTTATAAAACAAATCACAGAATAGTTTGCTCCTTGGAGTTATCAAATAATAGCAATGATAGGCATCCCAGAGCTTCATTCCATCCTTGAGCCTGAAGGATATAGGAGGCTTGGGGATGAGATCAGAGATGGAAAGAGACTTGAGAAAAGACAGGAGAGACCAGAGACAGTGTAGGGAGCAGGGAGATGAGATTCCGTGGAGCGAGCCTGCCACAGTCACATGACTCCGAAGTAGAAAGCACCGTCTTTCACACTTTGATGGAGCCACTTGGGTAGCAAAACAGCCATGTCACATGTGCCATATGCTTTGGCCTGGCATATGGTGGGTTCTCCCCCTAAATTCTGTTCAATGGCTCCCAGTTGCCCCCAGGATAAAGCCTAGACTGCTTGGCAGGTCCCACCATGGCCCTCTGCCAACTAACCCTTACCTACGTTTCTGGCCTTATTTCTTGCCTCGCCTCCCTCGCATATCTTCTCATTCACATCTTCCTGCCTGTGCACAGGCAGCTCCTGCCTGGCGTACCCTTCCCCGCTTTGGCCACCACAGAACTTCCACTGGACTGAAGCACTCCCTCATTTCTCCAGGAGGCCATTTCCCTTCCTCCTCTTACTCTTTTTTTATCTCTTTGCACTGAGATTATCTGTTGTCCTGTCTGTCTCCCCAAGAAAACTGTGAGCTTTGTGCAGGCAGGGAATATGCCCAATTTGTCTCTATCTCCAGCACAGTACTTGATCTAACCCAGAGCAGCTCAGACACTGTCAGCTGAGGGGATGAAAGAGGTTCTCTGCATCTGAGCTGGCTCAGAGCATGCCTGTGAGTATGATCTCCAGCTCCCTGAGACATGGATTGAAAAGCAGCTTAGAGCACCCTGGCACCTCTGGAAAGCATGGAGTTAGCGGCCTGGCCAAGTCTCCAGAGGTGAAGGAAGAAGGTGCCATGGACTGGGTGGTCAGAGCCACAAGTTTTCCTCCAGACCCCACTTGGGGGAGGAGGATACTGTTGGCCTAGACACTACATCACATTCATAGTGTTCATGGAGCACCTGCCCAGCATCAGCCCAATCCATAATGTCTCTTTTTCACAGCAACCCTGAAGCCAGGTGTGCTGCTAGTCCCACTTTACAGATGGTAACTGAGGCCCAAAATTCTCCTAAGCTCCTTCCAGCTCCAACATTCCTTGATCCAGTGACTCCTCCTGGACTTTATGTAGGGGACCCACCTGTGACTCTGGACAAGTAGAACCATGGATCCCAGTGGTGGCCCTAGCTCTGGAGTCCTCTGCTGGGAGCCAAAGTCCCACCGAAGGAGAGGCAACAGGGCTGGGAGACAGAGGAGACATCTCTTCCCTTGAGAAGGGCTTACCCTTATCCTCCAAAATTGGTTTGCACTTAGAGACCTGGCCTTTCAGTTTGGGCAGGGCTTAAACCACACTTGGTCCTGTAAACCTCCCAGAGGCTCTGAAACCAACCTTGAGATGCCATTTATAGGACAACTAACATAGCATTTATGACTGGGTTTTTGGGATTGCAGAGTGTTGCAGATACGGAAGTTATTATTATTACTGCTATTGTTATTCTTATATATTTTAGTTTTTAAGGGAGGGAGTGTTTTCTGGCATCCCTTTGTTCATAGAAATATATTCAAGAGTCAACCTGAATATGGAAGATTTCAAATAAACCATTGAATAGAATCTGTGATTACTTGTTACAATGTGGTTTTTTATTCTAGAAAAATCTCAGACTTCTCAGAGATTAAGGCAAAAAGATAAGTGATAAGGATGATTTTGAAGTTTTGTTTTTTAGTTTGCAAATGTATTTATATATTTTAATTCACAAAGCATCTGTGGATACAGGGGGAGATGTATATATATGTATGCACACAAACACACATATGCACACACATACACACGTGAGCACATGTGTGTGCAGATACATTCCGTCTAAAATGCCTACATTTTGAGTTTCCCAAGGGCAGACACTCTGTCTTCTTTCCTGTCCCCCCCACAGAGCCTGGCACATGACTGATGCTCAATAATTACTTGTTGAGTGAAAGAAAGTGAAGACAGTCGGGTCAATAAGAAAGAGCTGATGTAGCAACCTTCCCCTGGGCAGCGTCTTGATGGGCCATGACCTTCTGTCACTTACCAGCAGCGGGAATGGGGCAGGGGAAAGAAAGGGACTGAATTGCTAATGCTATGAAGCTGCAAGGTACCGGGAACTATTTCCCAGGGTTGTCACTGCCCCAACCAACCCACACAGACTCCCCATCAGAGGGTAGCTTCCTTCTCCACCCCCCACACCTCACCCCTCCACACACACACGTGCACACATGCACGCACACACTCCTCTGAGGGCCTAAACCACCTCTCTCCTTCCTGGCACTGCCCTCTTCAGTACTCCATGTCACTCCTTGAAAATCTTAGCACTTGGATCTCAGTCTAGAGCTTAGAGGACCTCTGTGCTGGGTCTGATAATCTATCCAACTCCCTGGATTGTCAGGGCCTTCACTGTAGAAGATTAGAAAATGGCCACACTCACTTCTTTGTGGCTACTCCCAACAACATGATGAGTCTATTTCTCTTCTCCTTGATTTTGGGTGGGCCTTCAGACTCACTTTGGCCAACAGAATATGACAAAAATGATGTTACACATACACTCAATCTGGGACTGAGCTGGATCATGAGAGACACAATGGTCAACCCAACACCTCAGCCAATGACCAGTCAACCCCCAGCCATGTGAGTGAGGCCATCTGAGACCAGCCAGTCCAACCACCTGCCAGCTGACCTCAGACCCACGAGTGAGCCCAGCTAAGATTAGCCAAGCCCAGCCCAACCAGCAGGACCTTGCAGCTGACTCTAGACTTGGAGCAATGACAATCAGTAGTTGCTTCAAACCACTGGGTCTCTGGGTGGTTTGTTAGGCTCCAGTGGCCTCCCTGCGTGGCACCTCAGTCACCACTCACAACCCTTGTACCATGCTGTTACCCAGAACCACACCACTCCTAAAGTGGGCCATCTATCTATCTACCACTTCCTTCCTACCTGGACTGCCTGTTCCAGAACAGTCTGGGTGTCAAGGTGGTTAGGCATACAGGTTTCAGTGTCAGACAACCTGGGTGGGTAGAAAGTTCCCTGCACACACAACCTGTCCCTGCGATGGAAGAATGGCCTGGAGAGCTAAGAGCTGAGAGCCCATTCCTCCTTCAACAGAGACTCTCCTTCTGTCTCTCTGTCTCTCTGTCTCTCTCCTCTCTCCCCCATCTCCCTTGTCTCAATTTCTCTACATATGTATATCTCCCTCAGATGCTCATTGTGTGTGTACGTGGGTGGGGAGAGGAAGAGAAACACAGACACACACACTGTGGAGTGGAGCCCAGGGGCAGGAAGAATAGGAGCCTGGGGACGTGGCTGAGAATCCAGTCGGGAATCTGGGCTTGAGGGCGGCAGGGAGTCTAAAAGGATTTGAAGCCACGGAAGGACGTGATCCAATTTACATTATAGATAAATGTGTGAGAGGAGAGTGGAGGAGGAGATGAGCCTGGAGACGAAGAAACAGGCGTGGAGCTGTGGGAGGGAGCCCGCCAGCAAGACGTGATGGAGCTGAGCAAGAACGGAGCAGGAGGACGGAGAAGCACGAGGAAGGGGAGAAACGGGGGAAGCAGAGACAGAGCTGGCATGGGGAGACGAGAGGACAAGGTACAGACAGAAAGAGAGACACAGAGAGAAACAAACAAAACCAAACAGGCAGAGGAAGAGAAAGACAGAAATCCCACCTGTGCAAGGACAGTGTCAGAGAAAAGGCTGACAGGCAGCGTGGAGGCAGGGCTGATCTCTGCTCTGCGGCGCTCTGGGCTCCCCTCCCTCGGGACCCCCTCCCACCCTGTCTGCCATGCCTGGAGGTGCTGAACCTGACGGAGAAAGGCAGGAAAGAGAGAAAGGCAGAAGGCAGGAGAGGGGCGGAGTGGGCGGAAGGAGGGCGACCTCCGCGCAGGCCAGGCCCAGGAGCCCGCGGCCGCGGGCCTCCGCTGAGCTCCTTAACGAGCTGGCGTCTGCAGATCCAGCCTTCTCATGTCCTGAGACAGATTTATAACTAGACGAGTATTTGAGTTTATCAAGCAGGGGAGCAAGGCAGAGCTGGATATTTCTCATTTGGCTAGTCCCCAGAGGCCTAAGTCTGCATTAGTGAACTGGAGAAATTATTAGGGATTCATTCCCCCTCCCTCTCTTACAAAGGGATGGGAGGAAAAAGCCAGAGGAGAGAAATGCTCACCTCAGAAAACAACACGAAAAGTCAACTGAAATTGGGACAGTGACACAGCCTCCCCCGCCTCCCATGTCCTCCCCTGCAGGGCTTCACCTCCTTGACTCTCCTCCCACCCAAGAGAGGACAAAGACTCCAGTCACGGCTATTGCAGACTCTCTTTGCTCCTCAGAGAGAAGCCACAGATGCTGGGACCTCCTCCAGGCACACAGGGACACTGGGCCACCAAGTCAGGCGGAGTCTACAGGCTCGCTCAGCCTTCCGCTCACTGGCCAACCCTAGGCAAGTCACTTGGCCCCTCTGAGTTTAATTTTCTTCATCTCTAAAATTGAAACCCTACTCAATGCCAGTCACCAAAGTTGAATGGATCTGCTGAAATCATCTGTACGAAAAAGTCCTCTGTAAACTGAAGAGTGCAACGCACATGTGATCTGTCCAGGAACTGAGGGGATAATGTAACCCCCTCCTCCAACACTGTGCCTGCATCCTCCTCTGAAATTCATGCCCAGGGTATCAGACATCACACCCTGCCCCTGGTTCACATTCCCCCTTGTTCTCTTTGTGCAAGTCTTGTCCTTCCTTACAGCCAGAAAGGTGGAGGGTCAAGGCTCAGGAGGAAAGCCCAGAGCCTGGGGAGGAAACATACAACCCAGCTGCCTCTCAAAGAGCTGGCCAAAGAGCTGCCAGGCCAGTGCAACAGGGATCAGGGCAGGCCTGGTGGGGACAGACAGAGGGCTCCTGGGAAAAAAACAAGTGACAGGCGGCTGCCTGGGGAGAGCCTGGGCCATTTCACAAAGGAAAACAAGTCTTGAGACCATCCACTGGGAGGAGCATTTAACTGAGGGCCTCTGACCAGACCACAAGCAAAACAGCAGCCAAGGAACACCACGCTGGTGACTGGAGGCCCAAGGAGGCGCCTTGCTCAGCTGGAAAGGCAGCCTGCCCACCACATCCAGTACCTCACCCACTGCATCAGATTCTCAGACCACAAAAGGAGCCCCACGTTCGGGCTGGTGGCGAGGCAGAGGCCTGAGACAAGTGTGAGGAGGAGCATGATTCTGTCCATAAACATCTCAATAGCATGATTAACTGAGCATCGCAAATTGTAACCCTTTCCTTTAATGCACTTTCCCTGAATTACCACAGGAGCCGGCGGCCTAGGAGCCCGTACAAATTGCTGGAATGGGCAGTTAAGCGGGGAGGTCGGAGGTTAAATGAACACGGTTGTTTATGGAGACACAGCCCGAATCCATTTGCATTTTAATATTCTCTCAGTGAGACGGAAAGCCACTTTGAGGACAGCTTGTTTGGAAATCCCATTAACGGGTTATTTATGGGGCTCGTGGCTGCGTGACCCTTGCCCTTGTTTTGTTAAACATGAACCAGACATGAATCAGACGGGCAGCGGGCTACTGCTATTGTTTCCTGTAGCACAAAATGTCATCGGATTCAATTATTCTGAGGCTGACACTTTCTGAATTATCACCCTCATAATGCTCGATTTTCCCTTTTTTCCCCTTTGGTCAACCTGATTATTTCTGTCTTTGTAGAAGGCTGACTCTTGGCGCAGCCATTTCACTGCCATTGGCTGTCAAGGGGACTGTGGGCGTCACAGTTTGGGGCTGGGCAAGGCCCCAAAGGCTGCCAGCCCAAGAGATGGATGGTCAGGTGACGTTGGGGAGGGGTCCACACCCTGGACACCTGGCAGCCTCTGCATCCCACTTTTGGGTCTGGGGTTAACTCTGGGGCCGTGTTTCCTTGAGAACTGAATTCTTGGGCTCTGTCACATGGGTCTCTGTAAAAGGCTTTTGATCAACATTACAATTGATTTCTCTGAAAAAATGAACTGGAAACTTATCATAAAGGGGAAAAAAAGCCAAGGAATATTCTGGCACTTGGGGTTTCTTCATGAAAAGTTCAATGGATTAAAAAGGCTATTGTAACTTATGGTTACAGGGAGTCCAGAGTTTAGTCTCACGCTCAAATGTTTGCCATGTGGAAATAAATTCATCAGTTCTCTGACAGATACTCCTTAAAATGGATGTCGTTTTAAAAATAAAAAGGGATCCTGGTGTCCTGGACCGCAAGATTGGCCTATGGCCTGGGGCCATCTCTTTCCAGCACTCTCTGGCCCCCAGCCTGACACTGGCAGGGCCAGCATGGCCACCCCATGGGTCTGGTATCTGCAGCTTCTCTCTGGTTAGAGAGATCAGAATGTGTTCTGTTCATCCAGCCAGAGCTCTGCTCTTCAGCCCCACAGTCCAGCTCCAGTCAGCAAAGTGTTACTGATCCAGGAGCCAGAGTGGGGTGCTAGGAGAAGTGAGTGAATCAGCCTGGCCCCGTCATCTCTCTCCTCTCTACCCTTCTGCCATCTAAGCCATAGTTCAGAGCAAGGAAGGACTTTGAAGGGCACGCCCAAATACATGGGGGCATCATGACCCAGAGCAAGGGCAGGAGGAACTCAAGTTTATAGTTTGCTGGGAATGAGCTGGGACTAGAACGCAGAGCTTAGCTCCTTGGCATGGCGCTTGGGATGACACAGACAGCCAGCACAGCGCCTGTCTGCCTGGAATAAAAGAGGTGCTAGAGTTCAAGGAAGAGTCCTTGGGGTGGGGGCTAGGAATAGGGCAGCAGATGCTGCAACCTTCACCCTAACCACTACAGTGAACACCTGCGGGACTCCCCGCACCTGCCTTCCTTGCCTGAGGGCTTTCTCTGGCTGCTGGAACCCATCTGGCCACCTTCAAGGTAGAGGTCAGAGATGCCTAGAAAGTAAAACCACCTGGAGCAACCCTCCCACAACTGTGGAAGCTAACTCTAAGGTGCATGTGCCAGGCTGGCTCCAAGTTGCCAGCAGGAACAAGCTCCAGTTGCCCACAGAGGTGGCATCTGGGGAACATCTGACCTCAGCAGTTAGACCACTCAAGGCTGAGCCCAGAGGAGGTCGGCCTGGGGTGGGCATGGGAGGCTCCTAGGCCTAAGTGGGATCTGCCCTCCCAGCCCAGGTGCTGGCTCTGCTGTGAGAGGCACCTGCATCTCCTTGGGAACTATCTTCCCACCACTTTCTGCGCAAGCCTTTCGACCAAGTTTAAAATAGATTTCTCCTTATGAATTGGCCGTCGGAGGAATTCTCCTCCAGTGGTTAATTCAATCTTAATAGAAGCTGATTTTTTTTTTTCTCCCAGAAGAAAAGGGAACAATACATCTTTAGAACGGATTTATAAGTGTCATGATTTTTCTACTAATTTACGCTGCATTCTCTGCTTTAAAATGTGAAATTACCTCATTGTGCCTCTGAATATCCTCCGCACTTGGGTCTGAAATTAAGCTTGCCGTAGAGGAGTCTAAATGACCACAATTTGCTGTGTGAAATGCCCTGATTGCAAGTGCAATCCCCAGCCCCAGCGCAGCCCAGCACACTCCAGCTGATTGGCCTTCCCGCTTGGCTTTGCCAAATACACCTGGTGCTACCTGCCACGTGGGGGAGGGGAGGCAGGGAAGTCACTCCAGGCTGATTGGTCTCATCTCCTGCCCCCACAAGCAGATGCTGCCCTCCCCCACCCCCCAACCTCCAGCCGCCTCCCAAAAACTAGAGAGCATATGCTCCCTGCTCAGCCACCAAAACTTGTTGGGTCAACAGGGTGACCCCACGGATAAACATGGTCTGCAGATCACCAGGCCTCTTCTGACCAACACAGCCAGCACAAATTTTTCAACCCCTCAGTGACATCATGATTGTCCCTCATTCTTTCTGGGTTCTCTGTGGTCCTCAGCTCTCTTCACTTCTCCCAGATCTTAGCCTCTTTTGAGAAGATTTGGTGTCACTGGGGACCAGGCCTCTTAGATGCCTTTGACCACTATGGGGTCTGGAATCAGATTCTTCAAGTTCAAATACAAGCACTTACTGTCTGTATGACCTTGGGTGAGTCACAGCACTCCTCTGTGTCAGTTTCCTTATCTGTAAAATGTAAACAGTAGCAGCATACACAGGAACAGAGTGGTGAGTAGGATTAGTAGAATGCAGTTAAAGTGTCTGACTGTGCCAGGTACTCAGTAAATATTAATAGGTCAGTATTTCACATACTCAGGTGTGCAAGCATTTTAACTTTATTTTTCTATAATGTACACTAATGTCTAGACAGGCGGATACATTTCCGTGTAATAAAAAACATTCTCTTTTGGAGGAAAACTAAGTTGACCTGGGAGAATCAGGAAGCTGAGGTTGGCCAGCACACGCACCTTCTCCCATATGCCCAGAGGCAGACACGCCTGCTTCCTGGTTCAGGTTGCCAGGTGGGGGGTTCAGGCCCAGGACCCTGAGTCAAGGATGGCCCTAAACCCAGCACCAGAGCTCTGCTAGGGCTCATCTACCTAGTCCCTTCCCCACCTAACTACTCCCAAAAGACCAGCAGTCCCTTCAGGGCTCTTGGGCCTTTTTGACCTTTTCAGTTTAGGAACAAAGATAACCGTGGCTTCAGCTCCAATGTCCAGCCTGCTCCACTCCCACCCTCCAAGCTTTTCTGGAGCAGCAGAGAGCAGATTCACCCCACTGCAGCTGCCCCTGTCCCAGCTGGTCCCTACAGCCTAATCCTAGAATCCCTAGAAAGGCAGGCTCAGGGCACATCAGAGGGGAGGGGCTTCAGCTGGTGCGTTAGTTTCCTAGAACTGCTGTAACAAAGCTCCACTTACTGAACAGAAATTTATTGTCTCACAGTTCTGGAGACCGGAAGCTCGAGATCAAGGTGTTGGCAGGATTGGTTCCTTCTGAGGCTGTGAGGGAGAATCTGTGCCATGCCTCTCCACTCATTCCTGGTGCTTTGCTGGTCATCTTTGGCATTCCTTGGCCTGTAGACCCATCGTCCAATCTCTGCCTTCATCTTCACGTGGGGGTCTCCCTGTGCGTGTGTGTGTGCGTGTGTGTGTGTGTGTGTCTCCAAATTTCTCCTTTTATAAGGACACCAATCTTTAGGTGGGATTAGGGCCCACCGTAATGACCTCATTTTAATTTAATTAACCTTTTAAAGACCCTATCTCCAAATAAGTTCACATTCTGAGCAACTGGAGGCTAGGACTTCAACATATGAATTTGGGGGGAGCACAATTCAATTCATAACAGCTAACCACACCGCCTTATTTCTGAGATGGGGATGCTGATGGCCAAGGAAGAAAAGGGTTTGCCAAGTTCAATCAGCAACCTATGTACAGAGAGGGACTCCAACTCAGGACACTCATACCCACATTACTTCTCTGACCTCTTAACGGCATAGTCTGGGGAAGGTTTGAGAGACCTAAAGGAAAAGACTTGGCCGTGACCCAATAGGGCTGACAGTGACAGTATCTCTGACGGGTTCTATCCGGACCCAGAAGATGGGCCCACGCAGCCCAGCTCAGAGCTGAGTGTTCCTAATGGTCAATCAGGCGGCACCAAAGAGCTTTTTAACAAACATCATTCATCTTCTTCTGGTGCCAGCGATGGGACTGGCTTGCACGGGAACACAAACCCTAAATGCAGCATTAAAATGATTTTAATGCTCACCGTCGTGTGCCAAAGCTTGGGTCTCCCATCTCCACAGCAGCCCATCTTGACGCGGAAGTTGGGATCCTGAAAGGCAATTTTGTTAATGCTACTGGGAGGAGCATGCAGGTCTGCAAACTCATCCATCATCTTAACACGCTTCGGGATGGACTGGGCAGATAAAGCTTTCATCTTCTCTGCCAGGCGGAGCCTCTTCAATTAGGCTCTGAGGGATGCAGGGGAGGGTGGGAGCAGGGCCGGGCACCCTGAGGGTGGAGGGAAAAGGGTGGAAATTCCTGCTGCACTGAACAGCTGGGGGGGGAGGTGCAGATGGTCCAGCCCCTCCATCCTATAAAATAAGAAAGCACAATATGGAAAACAAGGGGCAGGGTCTGCCCTAGCTCTGGTGGGGGAAGCACATGGTCTGAGTTTCAGAGCAGCCCCCAGGAGAGTGAGCAGAGGTGACAGGAAATGGCAACCTGGCAGGGTCTCAGGCTGAGTCCTCCCTCTGCAGCAGGAGGGGTGGGGGCAGCTGCCTCTCCCTGCTGAAGGGGGCTCCTGCTGACTGGCAGGGGAGAGAGGATGCTCCAGGAGACTGGAGTAAGGATGGAGAGGTGACGGATTAAGGCAGCGAGGATCAACTGCTGTTTCAGTGTCCCCAAGCCCTCCTCTGTTTCTCCTCCCTCAGCTCACAGACCTTCAGGAAAAGTCCCAGTCTTCACACGGGTCATGCTAGTTCAGACCCAACTCTTCAGGCCCTAAAAAGCATCGTGGTGGTGGTTACCACCCACCTCCACCCAAGTATACCCCCTTTGTCCCCCAGTCACCAGGACTTCCATGGAAAGGGGTGAGCAGAAGCCTTCTCCCCTCCTTTCTCTCCACACAGCAACTCTTGTTCCTCTCCAGGACATGGACAAGAGGGAATGCTGTGCCACAAAGAGGCCACCAGAGTCACAGGCCTCGACAGGTCAGCCGACCGTGGCCTGGAGCAGCCAGGAGGACCTCCCAAGAGGAGGGGTTAAGTGAAAAGCAAAGTTTACCTGAATTTGGACTTGAGTAGGGTGTTTGTACTGCCTCTTATGTCTTTTTCCTGACACATTGTCATCATGGCTGGACTCTCCCAGAGTCAATTGATTATTGATCATTCTGCCAATAAGTCAACTAGGGATTTACTGAGCAGTATCCACTAGGTGCTTAACGGGCTTTCCCCTCTGCCTGTCAGCCAAGAATTATTAATTAAAGCTCTCCAGTGATAATGATAAAGATAATAATGGCAGCTGCTACTTACTGAGCACTTACTATGTGTTCTAAATGCTTTGCCTGTACAAAGGCTTTGCCTCCCTTGCCTGCTTCATCTTCTGTCTCTCCCTGCCTCCTGCTTTGCACTCTGGTCGTACCTCTGTGCCCACCACGGTGTTTCATATCTCACACCCACGCAGCTTCCCTGTCCACAGTGCCTTGCCCAGCCTTCCTCGACTGAGCACGCTCTCCTATTCACAGATGTCCTCATAGGGGTCACCTCTCCAGGAAGCCACCTGAGCCCCAGCTTGAGCTCAGAGTCCCTTCTACAAGTCCCTGACTGCACCTAGCTGAGAAGGCACCCATGGCAGACATCACTAATGGATCACGACACCATTTCTGAGAACTTTCCAGGACTCGGCCAGCATTGCCTGCTATGAGCACAGAGAGTAGGTGATTCAGTCACATAGCTTAGCATGACCCTTGGCTCATAGGAGCATGTTTAGTGCTGCTGCATCGTCGTGTCCCAACCCTGCCAGCCCCGCCCTGCCATGGTGCACAGTCCCTCACCTTCTTGGGGTGGGGGGCTGGGAGGAAGAGAGTGACCTAACAGATAAAGAACAGAACAAGAAGACATTCTGGACCATTTCCAGAGAAGAGCATGAACTATAAAAGCAGGGGAACAAATGGCCTATATCCTCTGCCCCCAGCTGGGGTGAGGATCGATCTGTGCTGGGCTCAGAACAGGAGGTGGGGTCTCCTGAAAGGATGGGAGAGGAGGCCAGGATGGGGTATGTGGTTGAGTATTTCTGTGTTCTAAACCTTGGTAATAACTACCACTTATGAATCCGTCATCTCCACCCAGCATGGCACAAAGTATTCCACATTCACGCACTTAATCTCTCCTTCCTCAAAGCCGCTCCACAGAGTTGATATTATTATACCCATTTTGCCAGTGGGGAAACTGAGGCCCCATTGGAATCCCTGGTCAAACATCAGTATGTCCCACATCAGCAGCTTGCAGAAAGTAGAACTGGGATTCAAATATGGGGCTTCTTGACTCCAAAGCTCCTCTTCACCACAGCACATCCTGCCTTTGTGCCCTATGACGCTTTTCTTTGAAATAAAAACTACGGGCTCTGAGTGTGTGTGTGTGCACGCGCACGCATATGATGGGGTAACACGAGGGCTGGGGGCTAGGCAGAATTAAAACACAGGCCCTAAAGGTTTCACAACAGCATATGTAGATAAGAAATAAAATTGCTCTAAAAAGAAACAAATAAATACACACAGAAACTAAATAGCATCTACCTGTCCAATACCGCATTTCTTTTCTTCGCCTGAACTGATTTCCACCCCTACCCCAGCCCCACACCCTTCACCTGCCGGCCCATTCTGAGTGGCCTAGAAGGAGAGAGGAAGGGCAGCAGGCTCCTGCATCTCAGGATCCACCCTGTTTTAAGTGACCGGGAGTCTCCTTTTTTCTGAAGACAGAGCAGTTTCCTTGTGTTCTATGCAAATAAGCTGTTTGTAAATGTGCATCCCTAATAGACGAGCTGTCAGGTTGGGCTGGGGGTTGGCTGGGATGCAGGAGGACAATAGATTCTGTGCTCTGGGGTCAGTCCTGGAGGGAGGGGACTGTGGGGCTCAGGAGGCTGGGAGAGAAGGAGCCAGATGCAGGGGTCGGAGAGGGAGTGTGATGAGGCCCCGGCCAGTCTTGCTGAGACCCGGAGCCTCAGGCACTGAGGTGGCAAAGAACAGGGAGCCTGTGGTGACAGCTGGGGTGGGGGGGTGCCATGTGCCAGGGTGAGGAGGAGAGGCCTGGGGCTCTGGGGCAGCTGGGGCACCCCCTGGGTGCCAGGAAAAGGCCTCGAGCAGCCTCAGAGCTGCAGCATTGGAAATTGGCCAGGAAGACTCCTGCCACAAGGGCTGTGTGTAACTGTGGTGTTGTGAGTGACCCATGGTAGTGGCCTGCTTAGGTCCCACAAAACATGATAAAGCTCAGTAGAGCTCCTGCCATATATAACAATACTCAGTAAATGGTAGTGTCGATATTTAAGACTTTAATTGCAAGTAAAAATAAAACAACTCCAGTTAGCTTAAGCAGAAAGGAGGGGTTTATTACAAGGCCCTGGAGTGCCTCCTGGATCCCAAGAGGGGAAAGGAGCCAGCAAAGGCCTCTCTCTGTCCTGTGCAGGGCTCCTTAAGTCTCCTCTCTCTGCAGACCAGTTCCTTCCTCTTCTCTAGATGTGGTGGAAGGTTCCACCCCACAGCCCCTGAATTCACAGGTCTGAATGTCTGCCCCTCCAGGGCCTGACCAGCTCTCAAGCCCAATTCCAAATTCCCTGGAGAGAAAACCTGATCGACCTAATTTGGATCCGGGTCTGATCAGTAATGGCTGGAAGGAAGGGGATTCATAGCAGTCATTCACTTACTAAGCCATTCATTCATTCTACAAAGATTTATGGAGCACCTACTACATGCCAATTCTGTTATAGGTGCTGGGGGCAACAGAAAAAGCCCCTGCCCTCTTGGAGCTTACATTCTAGTTTAGGGGAGACAGACAAGAAGCGGCCTACTAAAGGTACAGGATGTCAGGACAACATGGCAGGGTAAAGGGAGAGAGCACTGGGGCAGGGCAGGGAATAAATTACTTTTTTATAAAAGGTGGCCAGAGAAGGCCTCATGGACAAAGTGACGTTTGATGAGAGACCTGAAGCCATTAATAAGACAAGTGGCCTGGTGTGTGAGGGCAGAGAGTGCCTGGGGGAGGGCATTCAGTGCTGCTGGAGTAAAGCTCCCCATGGCAGAGTGGAGGTTGGAGAAGTGATGTGGCCCAGACTGGGCAGGGTCTGTAGGCCACTGGGAGATGAGATGTCCGGGGGGCTCTGAGCCAAGGAATGGCGTACCCTCTCATTTCACAGGGTGTCTCAGAGCCTCCTACACACAGCCTAAAATCCTCTGGGCCTCACTTGCCATCACCAGCGCCCTTGACCTCCTGTTTTGCCACAGCTGACTCTCCGAGTGAGCTGTTTCCCTGCCACAACTGCAGGAACCCTGCGGCTCTGCAGCCTAAGATATCCTCCAGGGCCTCTGAGTCCTCCTTCACTTCTGCACCCACAGAAAACATCGCTCCAAGAGGCAGGGTATCTGATTTCTTCAGGGTCACCGAAGGGGTGGGTGACATCACCCAAAAGTGCAGGAGAGTTGACACTCGGTGGTACGGGTGATAGGAGGATAAATTTCTCTACAACCTGCCCTCATCACCAGATAGTCACCAGTCTGTTCAGATATATCATGGGTAGTCCTGCATGCAGGAAGTTATACCTGAGACCAAGCCATCAGCTACACTGGCTATGCCAAGTGTATTAACAAAGCTCGGTATTAGGCTCCTTATATTTGCTTTCCCTCTCTCCCATCCTCATTCCCCAAAGCCCTCACACTGGCTCCGCCGGGACTGCACTCTCCCTTAATGTGATCATATAAGCCTTCACCTCAGGATCTGTTTTCTGGGAACCAGGACTAAGGCAGTCGGCACTTTTTAGGTGTGGCCCTAAAAAGTAGACTCTCAGGATGGGATTTAGGAGTTGGATTGCTCACCCATCTGAAGACAGTAGGGACCCCCTTGCTGGAAAGTGAAGTGGTGGTGATACTTCTGGTCTGCAGGGCTTCACAAATACTAAACTTGAAGCTGTGGTTAATGAGATGAGGTTCGGGAGGAAAATGAGGCTGTCAGAAGGCTGTGAGGCTTGATCAGTTTGGAGGAAATTATAAGGATCATGGTGAGGGCTGGCTGTTGTTGACGGCCTTGAAATCCTTGCAAAAATAAAATGGTGAGCCCAAGCAAGCTAACTGCCACCTTACGGCATGCCTCAAAAGCCAGAGAGCACCGTGACATCTTTAAAGGAGACTCATCTCCTGCTGCCACAGGGCAGACTGTGCTGAAAATTGGGCCCAGGGTTTGATTATTAGGAGGAAAAGTGGCAAAGGAGATGAATGCATAATCTCACAGGTGTCCTTAAAGGCTGTGACAGGTAAAGAGTGGAACCCTGACATAAAGGAGGACATTTGTGTAGACAAGCCTGAAAGTCTTGAACCTCAAATTCCTCCAAGCCCTCCGGAAGCAGCAGCTCCCCTCCTTTGCCAGCAGTGAAGAGCCTCCTCTCCCCTGGAGACCATGCAATGGCACCACCCGAAGCAGAGTGGGCTGGAAAGGCCAAGTGGTCTTCAGATAGTAGGATGCTTGAGATTTGGGAGGGGATATGGTTATCGTTAATGATAAGCACGATGCATGGCCTTGGGGAGTGAAAGGTAGAGATAAGGCAGAATGAAGGAGTCTGGAAAGTGAGAGTCAAGGGTATGGGAAGGATCTTCTCCACATGTATGGAAATCACCAGGCATTGACAGGGCAGTGTAGGGGAAACAGTGCCTGGGATTTTAAAATCTTCAGGGAACCGTAGTGGGGAGTGACTAGGGGTCTATAGGTGAGTGCAACAAGGCGTACCAAAGGGTATGGTCTGACAGCATGACTGCAAAGCAGCGGTTTTGGGGAGATGCAGGGGAACAAATGCTCGAAAGTAGCAACGAGGAACGAGAAGGATACCTACCGCACCTGCCAGGCAAGCGTTCAAGGGCTGCAGAAGCCAGAACAGCCACCATGTGGCAGGGCTGTGGGGGGAGCAGCATCCTCGTCCTCAGAGGGGAGCTAGGTTCCCACCAGAGTGAGAAGGGGGAAGGGGCACGTTCAGGGACAAGGGTGAGGACATGGGATATTTTGCTGATGGCTAACCATGCAGAGCACAGTCAAAGGTTTTCAGGAGTAGGGAGAGGAGAGAGCTGGGGTTATACTAGGGGACATACAGAGCTAAATGCAGATTAGAGGGCAGGGGATGAGGGATGAGCTGGGAGTTTGAAGATTTTGTGGTGACTAATACAGAAAAAGGACAAAAGGCATACTGAGTTCAGTCTGGGTGCTACTGGGACATTCCCCTTTGACACTCCTTGCTGCCATCGTCTATGGGCTGATGGCTGTGAGCATTAGGAAAAGGAACAAGAACCTCTGGGTTTCTCTCTTTACTCTTGTCAAACACATACAGAGCTGGCTGCTGGGGCCCAACCCCGAGGATCAGAGGGAAGAGGGGTCAGATCCTAGAGGAAGTGTGGGGAGTCACGAGCCGGACGGACCACCCAAAAAGTGAAACCTGAGTCCAGACCCTCACTCTGCCTTAGCTGGTGATCTTGGGCAAGTCCCTGAGCCTCTCTGAGCCAGTTTCTTCATTCTGAAATGAGCAGGTAATACTTATCTCATGAGATTATAGTGAGGATTCTATGAGAAGGGCAAGAGGAGCACTGAGCACAGAGCCTGGCTCATGCCAGGCCCTCAGGAAGAGGTATTCATTTAAAGGGGCAGTGCACTTGAACCGTCCAGTCTGGTCTGGAACTTTGACTGCAAATCTCAGAAGGTGTCCCCAGTTGTGACCCACTTTCCTCAGCAATGGCTGATGGAGTTCTTTAGACTCTGAATATTTACTTTTAAAATGGCTAAGCTAGGAATGGATGAAACCACCCTATGAAATGTCCTAATAAGGTTTTCAAAAATGTTAATTTCAACATAAATATAGACATAGCACACTACAAATACTCTATAGAATGGGTCTGAAGTTTATACCTGCTCCTCCTCACTGGGATCTTAATAAAGCCCCAAGATAGAAGTGGCTGAGGTCATTGTTTCTAGCATCTGAGGATACTCCTTTGTATCCAATATGGATTCATCCTAGACCAGTCACTTCCTTATATCAAGCTTGTTCATTTTTTTCAAAAAATATTTATTGAGTGTCTACTATGTGCCAGGACTTGTATCAGACAGTTTGTTCAGGGAAACAGAAATCACCATAGGAATTCCAAGGAGGAGGGTACTTACAAAAACTTTGAAAGGGCTGGAAGGACATACATTAATGAAATCCACTGCCATATCTTAACAAGTTGCATGAAACAAGGAAATTGGCAAAATGATTTTAGCTTTCTCCAGGACTAAGGTGGATGACTTGCAGGAAAACACCCAGAGGCCACTGCAAACATCTGGCATTTACCAACGCCCATGCATTAGCGTATTGTTGCTAGAGGATCAATAATACAGATTCTGTTCCTTTTGTGCCTTTCAAATTCTGTAAGTGTGCCACTGGCAGAATCAGAGTAGCGATTCTGGAAAATGTAGTTCTGAAGCTTCTAGCCCTTGTGATCCAAGAGTGTGCAAGGAAGAAGGAAAATGGTGCTGAGCTGCCAGCTGACAATCCAGCATAGCTCTGTTCTGGGTGGGGGCATAAAAAACAAAGCTCCTGGCTTCTTAGAGCTTATACTCTAGTGGGGAACACAGATGACAAACAAAATAAATTTAGTATATATCATGTCATTAATGAATGCTATGAAGACAAATAAATCAGGGTAAGGGGAGAGAGAGGTACCGGGTATTCTTTTAGTTAGGGTAGTCAGAGACTAAGTGAGGAGCCATGTAGATATCTAGGGGCATAATGTTCTATGCAGAGGAATCAGGAGGTGCAAAAATGCTCTTTAAAGGGGGTGCTTGACCTGTTCAAGAAACAATAAAGCCACTATGGGCAGAGCAAAGGAAGCAAGGTGCACAGTGGTGGGAACTGGGATCAGAGAGGTAGGCTGCATGGGACGGTACAGGGTCTTGTTTGCCATGGTACAGGGTCTTGTGTGCCATGGTGAGCACTTTTCTCAAAGTGAGATATGATCTGACTTATGTTTTAACTGAATCACTCTGCCTGTTGTGTGCAAATTGGGGATGGGAAAATGGAGGCAGGGGGTCCAATGAGAAAGCTACTGTAATCATCCAGGAGAAATGGTGGTGGTTAGACCAAGGTGGTATTAGAAGAGGTCAGAGTTAGAATCTATCTCAAAAACACAGAACTGACAGGATTTATTGATGGATGGGAGGTAAGGTGTGAAAGAAACATGGGAGTCAAAGGCTGACTCCAAGGTTTCTGGCCTGAGCAACTGAGTGATTGATGGTACCACTTACTGAGGTTTAAAGAGGCAATGGGGGGTGGGGGGGCAGATAGAAATACAATGTTTAGCTCCTGACGTGTTTATTTTATATCCCTTTTACATATCCAAGTAAAGATGTGAAGTAGAAAATTAGATATACGGGTATGGACTTCAGGAGATAATTCAGATCCAAGAACAGACATTTGGGAGCCATCAGCCAACACATGATGTTTAAAGCCATGAGACAGAATGAAATCGCTCAGGGAGTAAATGTTGACAGAAGAGAGAAGAGGTCAAGTACTGAGCCCCAAGGCTGATAGCCATGGCAGAGTATTCTCAGCTTCTCTGACTGTAATTGCTCCAAATTTATGCTTAAAGTCAGAGCCTCATCAGCTGTTCCCTATATCAATTCCCAGCTCTCTGTAACACTCCACAAGCCCTGGGTTTCCTGATCTTCCAGGAGTAGATCTATGCCAGTCACTCACTGGTTTGCTCTCAGATCTACCCCCACCTTCTCTGATCTACTCACTGTCTCAGGAAATTACATTTCCTAGGCTACCTCACCCTCTAGCTTTCTGGTATGTTCAGTCAATGAAAGGCTCTTGTAGAAGATTGGAGAGTGGGAGGGGAGAAGCTGGGATATTTCTCCCCCTCTTTCATTCTGGCAGTGGCTGAGTCTCTGGCAATGGTTGTGCTTCAAACAGTTTCTGCTGGGTAGCTGCCATCTGCCTCAGTTTCCTGGCCTTGCTTACACTGTGTCCTCCCACTGTCCCTATATCCCTGAGGGTAGTAGCAGTTTCCAGCTGTTGCTAATCTCGAGCAGCTGTCTCACAATCCCTTGTTTGGCTTTTTAGCTCTTCCACCACCAATCCCTCCATTCAATTCTCTCTATTCAAAAGACCTAGAGTGGTTTCTGTCTTCTTGGCTTGGCCCTGATGGATACCGAGCCCTTTGGCAAAACCTTGGCAGCAGGTGTTGGTTATATACACACGGCTCCTCCTCTCTCTGCCTGTGCTCTTTGGTGCAGCAGGAAAAGAAAGACACTCTAGACCACCCAGGTGTGGCCTTCCAGAAGAAAAACTTCCAAGTTGAGGCCAACTGAAGAGTGTCCCCTATCATGGACAAATCATTGACTCTCTGTTACCTCCCATGTCAAGCTCTCTCTGCCTCGCCTGGCTTTTAGCCATCTTTTGTCTCTCTAGAGGTGGGCTCTTGCAGTGTAGAGGAAAGAGCTAAGAAACCTTGCCTCCAGCACTCACTGGGAATGTTGCTTTTGCCTCTCTGAGCCCCAGGTTCCTTACATGTATAAAATGGATGTTGAGATCTCTTTGTTATAGAGTTGTGGGATTTGACATGAGAATGGGTATGAAAGCTGCCAGTGGCTGGCATTACAGTGGACTCAAAACATGTAAATACCCCTTCTTAAGGGTAATCCCCACACTGCTCAGTACTCACTCCCTTGTTCATTGATTTGTTTATCCCTCATTCGTTCATTAAGTTTACAAGCATTTATTATCCATATATCATGCACTAAACAATACTGTGGGGAATACACAAATGAGTCAGACACAGTCCTGCCTTCAGGGAGTTGGTAGTCTCCAGGGGAGATTAAACATGTCCATCAATGACTGTGACTCAGGCAGAATGAAGCACAAGAAAAATACCAGCTGCACCTGTAGAAACTGACAGGAAGAGCTGACTCCGAGAAAGACCAGCAAGGATTCCAGGCAGGAGTCTTAACCACTTTTTATGCTACGGATCCCACTGGTGGTCCAGTGAAGCCTATGGATCCTTCTCAGAACAGTGTTTTAAATGCAGAAAATAAAATCTGTAGGATCACAAGCAGAACCAATGATTTTGAAATACAGATATCTCAATATCACAAATCAAATCTGTAAAATAGAAATGTAAGAACTTCTTTATTAATGGATTAAATAGGAAGATCTAGTGGGGTTCTTAAAACAACTGTAACTTCTAGGTAGTGTCAATTATATTTCAAGATCTATGCAACAACTGTAATGCCGTGGTTTGTATCAGTGACAAAGTTCCAGCACTACTAATTGCACTGCAGTTTGTTGCCTATATTTATAATAAAACTAAATGCTACATTCCAGTTATATGTTGGTGAAAATAAAGGTGTAGTTTTTCTCATTCCCATTCACACGCCCTCTGGATTTATCCATGGACCCTTGGGAATCCATGGACCCCAATTTAAGAAGCCCTGCCATGGAGTGGGATATTACACAGTTGTCGGGACCCTGAATTTTGCAGTGGACAGCCCAGCTTCCAATCCAGGCTCTGGCACTCACATCTTCTGTGACCACTCTGAGCAAAAGTCTCCTCACCTGGAAAATGGGAGATGCCGACATTCCTCAGCTGGTGTGAGGACCACAAGAGTGCTGTTTATAGACCCCTTAGCACAGTGCCTGGCACCTAGTGTGTGCTCAATAGGCGACTGTTCTATTAAGGTGAAAATCAATCATATTGAGCTGGTCTGCACTGTGAACCAGGTTCTAGGCACAGAAGTGTCATCCCGTCTCTGTTTTCCACAGGGCAGCGAGAATTCCTCAGCTACTTCATGACTCAGAGAGATAACTTTCTCACTCCGAATTCTGAAGACTGGCCAGGGGCCCAGCCTCCATGCCCAGAGAGTGGGCCACAGTGACACGCTGGGCAAAGGGCAGGGCTAAGCGAGGGGTGACAAGGCAGGGACTGGCCAGCTCCCAGAAGTGCTCCCAGGGGGTTACACAGGGCACCTGCACAGGTGGACACCCAGGAGGGGCCTGCTGAGAAATGGAGGTGGTTGATAAGTACTGATGTTAGAATTATAGGTATGCTAGGCAAGATGTCACCACCACCCCAGGGCCCTGCCGGGGTCCTAAGGCATGGATCCAGGGAACGCCGAACCCAGCTGCAACCAAGTAAAGAGCACAACAAAAACACCATTTCCACACAGGTAGCCCACCATAGATAGCCACCTCAATTACCATGGCTGCTGCGAAAGCAGCTAGTCTCTATAGCAGCAATCACAGCCACCATGCAGATGGCACGCCAGACTCTCAACTGCATTGACACAAGAAGAGGCACCAGTGGAGACCAAAAAAAAGAAGAAGAGGTCCTCTTTCCCCACAAAACACACTCCAGAGTAATAGAAGAAGCGTCTGATATACGATAATAGGGGAGGACTTGATCACACCTGTCTCAGTACTGGACAGATCATTTGGGCAACAAACCAAAGGAGGAACAGTTAATCTGTCAGATGGAGAGAACAAATCTATGGTTATTAGAGGGGGAGAGGGAGGAGAGAGACTGGATAAGGGGCATAAAGAGTAAGTATGATTTGTAACAATGAATATGCTAATAAAAAATAAATGTAAAAAAACAAAAACAGAATTATGGCTACATTTGCCCCCTTTTTGAATGCTTCTCCAATATCCCTCCCTCATTCTCTGCAGAATGAAGTGTGTTCTCCATAGAGAGGCGTGTAAGGCCCTTTTTGATCTAGCCCCTCCCTGCCTTTCCAGCCCCGCCTCGCAGTTTTCCCCAGCACATGCTCTCTTCTTTCATGAATGGAAACTTCTAGGAGGTCCCAACACAGCCCCAGTGTTCCCCACTCACACTGGTCTTTCTGTCTGAGTAGCCTGTCCCCTCCCCAGTCCACATCCTTCTCGGTCCTTCCAGATGACCCTCTTCCAGGAATCCCCCTCCTCTCTCTGAGCTCCCAGCTGTGCCTCCCCATGGCCCTGACTTCATTCTGCATTGTCTTGATCTATGGCCCTCTTACGAGGACACTTGCAATGACATTGGGCCGACCTGGATAATCCAGGATAACCTCCCCATCTCAAGATCCTTAACTTAGTCACATCTGCAAAGTCCCTCCTGCCATATAAGGTAGTATCACAGGTTCCAGGGATATCTTTGGGGGTAGGGGACAGCTTACCACAAACAGCAAGTACCAAGGCCCGGGGGCAGGAGCACATCTAGGGTATTTCAAGAAGACGAGGATTTGAGTGTGACTGGAGTGGAGAGAGTGCAGGGGAGGGCAGTGGGAGATGAGGCCCCAGGTATGGCAGGGGCTAGAGTGGGCAGGGCCCTTCCGTTGGTCAGGGCCAACCCTAGCTGCTGTGTTACTAAGTCCTCCAAAATCTCAAAGGCTTAACAGAGTAAAGGTGTGTATCTTCTCACTTCCCAGCCTGATATGGGCCCAACTTGTCTTTCTAGCAACTCTCCAATCCTTCAGGCCTCAGAGTGCCCCTCGGGGTCCTTCACATCGAGCTAGCAATGGCAGGAGAGAAACAGCAGGGATCTCTCCAGACATTTTAGGTCCCGGGCCTAGAAGGGCTGGACATCACTCCTGTCCACTTTCCAGTGGACAGAGCAAGTCACATGGTCCCACTGAGGTGCAAGGACAGTAAGAAACCGGGCCTTCTTTCGTGCCCAGGAGAAAAATAAATTAGTTTGGTAAACCCATAGCCTTTCTTTTGCTACGGCCCTTTAGGACATTGTAAGAAGTTTGACTTTTACTTCAGAGAGATGGGAACCCTTAGAAGGTGTTGCCCAGAAGAGTGACATGATTTCGTTTAAAGGTTTTTGAAAAACGCACCCTCATGGAAATGTTCCATATCTTGATTATGTGGTGGTAGTGAACTTGACTGTTTACATTTGTCAAAATTCATAAAATTGTGCACTTAAAATTGGTGAATTTTATTGTGTGTAAATTATACCTCAACAGAGCTGATTTTTTAAGAAAAGGATCACACACAGACTATTTTGAGAATAAATTACTCTCAAAAGGAGAGGTGTGCAAGAATAAAAGCAGGGAGACTAGTTGGCAGGCAATTGCGATAATCTTGGCCCAGGGTGGTATTCATGGAGGTAGCAAGAAGTTGGGTTTGGGGTGTGGCTTGCAGGTAGAAGCAAACAGGATTTGCTGAAATAACAGATATAGCAAGGAATGTTAAGGCACAGGCTTTAGACTGAGGCTTCCTAGGGCTCAGTCGTGGCTCCTGCCTCTTAATCATGGTCTTGGGCAGGTGGCTTAATATTTCTGAGCCTTAGTTTCCTTCTCTGTAAAATGGGGCTAATAATAATAGAAATAAGTTCATAGGCTTGTTCAAAGGTTAAAATGAGATAATGTATGAAAAATACTGAGCACAAGCCCTGGCATAAATTGAGGACTTGATAAAAGTCAAAAGAGATAATAACTGCCCCTGGATTGAGTGCTAACCACAAGCCAAGTTATGTATAAATGCTTTACATTCCTTACCTCATGGTGTGACGGCCAAAGAGTTGGTCCCCATGTTTTTCTGGCTGTGGACTAAAGTGACCACAGCTGTAGACTTCACTGATCAGAACCTGGGGTCAGAGTTCTCAGCTCAGACCCTACAAGGGCCCTGTCGTAAAAAGCACCTCCAGAGAGCAGATCTACTACTAAGTGTATTAATTCAAACCAGCCACCCCAGCAGTGAGAGCCAGAGCCCTTCCTTGCAGGAAAAACACAATTTTACAAAAAACTCTTGAAGGTTAAAAAAAAAAAAAAAAAAAAAAACTACAGGAGGCAGTGGAAACTTGTCACTTTGATTGCTTGGATAAGGCTCTCTCTGTGTTTCTCAGCAATCCCTAGATTCTCCAGAAATCGCTAAGGGAGAGTCAGGAGTTAGCATTCTCTGAGAGCCTGCTATGTTCCGGGCCTTAAATAATGTGATTTCACAAATCACATGCAGCCTCACAAGAAGCCTATGTGATAAATATCACAATTCCCATTGTCTGACAAGGCAGCCAAAGGTCAGAGAGGATAGGTGACTTGCCTGATATCACACAGCTTGTGGAACGTAAGGGTGGATTTTTTGTTTTGTGGGTAGCAATAACTTACTCAACGTGATAATAGTAAATAGCAGGTCAGTATAGTGGTTGGAAGTGCAGACTCTGAAACCACAATGTCTGGGTTTGCAGCCCAATTCTTCTTCTTACTAGCTGCATAAACCTATGTGAGCTACTTAACCTCTCTCTGCTCTTCAGTTGCCTTGTGTAAAATGAGAATAATAATAATATGGGTACCAACTTATGATAGTTAATTTTATGTGTCAGTTTGACTGGACTAAGGGATATTAGATAGCTGGTAAAACAGTATTTCTGGGTGTGTCCATGAGGGTGTTTCTGGAAGAGATTAGCATTTGAATCAGTAGACTGAACAAAAAAGGTTGATCCTTACCACTTTGGGTGTAGATCTTTCAGTCCATTGAGAGCCCAACCAGAACAAAGAGATGAAGGAAGGGCAAATTCGCTCTTTATTTTCTCCTCTTTTTGGACAACACAACTCCAGATTCTCAAGTCTTTGGACTTCAGGTCTTACACCAGCATGTGCACGAGCATGCACGCACACACGCACTGGTGGTTCTCAGGCATTTGGACTCAGACTGAATTATGCTACTGGCTTCCGTTGCAGATGGCAGATTGTGGGACTTCTCAGCCTCCATAATCACATGAGTCAATTCCCATAATAAATCTCCTCTCATTCAAGGGTAATTCAAAAAGTTCATGGAAAAATATAATTAAAAGATAATATGAATCTTCCCATGAACTCTTTCAAGACCCTTCGTATATCCAATTGGTTCTGTTTCTCTGGAGAACCCTAACTAGTACACTACTTTAGAATAATGTCGTTAGTATTAAAGGAGTTAACATATATTAAGAACTTAGAAAGTGGCCTGGCACATAGTAAGGATTATATAAGAGCTAACTTATTATTATTGATTATGTTAGGCCCTGATGCTAGTGCTCAGCCCAGCACAATAACTAAAGGGACAAAAAGAGAATTATAAAGTTTCCAATTGAAAGAGCATAGAACAAGGGTTAGCAAACCATGACCCATGGGCCAAACCTGACCCTCTGCCTGGTTGTGTAAATAAAGTCACATTGAAACACAGCAACAGTCATTTGTTTATGTGTTGTCTATGCTGCTTTTGCTCCACAAAAGTAGAGTAGTTGGGACAGAGACTTTATGGCCTGCAAAGCCTACAATATTTACTTGCTGGACCTTTATAGAAAAAGTTTGCTGACCCACCTGGAAGATAGCTAGTCCAGTTTCAAATCATTGATATCATCTCCACAACTGGCCTTGATTGAATAACTTCAGGGATAGGGTGTTCTCTCCCTCCTGAGACAGCCCAGCCATTTTTCAGATAACTCTAATGTTTAGGAGGTTCTTCCTTAAATTGATGTAATCAACCTCCCCGTAACTTAAAATTCTAGAACATTACAAGATCCAAGCTTTCACAGACGGAGTGGGGCGTTGCCTAAGGCACTCAGTAACAGGCATTAGAGCTGGGATTTCAACTCACTTCTCACGTTTTGTCTCCCCTGTGAGGCTACAGAGTCCTCACATCACAGAATGGAGTCTGGAAAACAGTTCTGGGTCCCTAAAAAAAAATAAAAAATAAAAATAATTAAATTATGTTCAATGTACTCTGTTTCCAAAGACAGAGAACTTTGTGATATATTTAAGAAAAATATTTACCCTCTAAAACTATTTTCAGTTTACAGTTTCCATGCTGTTAGGAGCAAAACTTCTGCTATTAGTAAAGCTAATCTCTCAAGAATGACTCATTTTTTTTTTTTTTAAAGATGACCGGTAAGGGGATCTTAACCCTTAACTTGGTGTTGTCAGCACCACGCTCAGCCAGTGAGCGAACCGGCCATCCGTATATGGGATCCGAACCCGGGGCCTTGGTGTTATCAGCACCGCACTCTCCCGAGTGAGCCACGGGCCGGCCCCAAGAATGACTCATTTTTTAAAAAATAAAATAAAAGATGTTTTCTAAGAGGGTGGAGTGGGCAGATAAATAGAGTAGTCAAGAGCTAGGACTGAGGGATCAGACACTTGGCTTTCAATCCTGGCTCTACCACATAATGAACACGAGATAATCATCTCTCAGCCTCAGTCTTGTCATCAGTAAATAGGGACCACAATAGCACTGATCTCATAGGATTATTGGGAAGGTTTGATGATACAACACAGTAAAGCATTTAGCACAGTCCTGGCACTGGGCATCTGCTCGATAAATATTTGCTATTATTAAAACTGAACATGTACTATATGGCTTTCTCTCACCTTCTTTCTTTTTCCTTTCCTTCCCTTCTCCCAAGTCGGCATAAAAATTATTTTCTCTTTCCTCTCCTCCAATTAGATATTGATTAGAGTATCTGATTGAGAATGAGCACTTAATAAAAGTAAATAAGTTCTGACATTTTATTTTTACTCTTGAATAAAAATGTTCACCATCCTCCTGAAAATGAGCCGTCACATTTTATTTAACAGCAGAAAAGATTTGTACATTTGGCCCTGCAGGAGCTGAGGAATCTATTTTCATTATAACAAATATTGATTTTGCATTAAAAAGTCTCATTATTTGAGATAATGACTGCTGGGCTCCTTAGTTATTCTTTTGGTTCCTAAATCATTAAAACTCTAACATTTAAAGAGCAAGTGGGACTGAGGTGGCTCCCAAATTATCGCCAATGAGTCGTTCCACGTGTGCCCTAGTCACAGACCAGCTTTCGAGGCCCGCGCAGATACTCAAACACACATGGCTACGTCCAGTTCTTCCTCTTGCAGTTCCAGAATTCCAAATTCCAAATCGGACTTGGTTCCATTACAACCATTTTACAAAATGAAATGAGAAGCAAAACAAAACAAAACTCTGGTCTTCATGTTCACGTTCAATCAGTTCTTTGAATAAATCCTAATTTTTTTTTTTTTTTTAAAGATGACCGGTAAGGGGATCTTAACCCTTGACTTGGTGTTGTCAGCACCACGCTCTCCCAAGTGAGCAAACCGGCCGTCCCTACATGGGATCCAAACCCGTGGCCTTGGCGTTATCAGCACCATACTCTCCCGAGTGAGCCATGGGCCGGCCCAAATCCTAATTTTAAAGGAACTGAAAAGAATGAAGAAAGCAGCGTCTGCCCCCAGGACCAGGAACTGGTGGCTTGTTGGGCAGCCATGGTAGTGCAGAGGTATCTGGTAGCGCGGCTACCTTCCACCAGCAGTACCGGTTATTGACTCCAGGAATATTCCTCAGTGGATGGTTTTTCACGGTTACACTCTCTCTGATCCGGGGCATTTAGGCAGCATGAGACCCGGCTGGACACCTCATCGGCAAGCTGCATGTGACACAACTGAATTTTGCAGAATTTCAACCACAGGCACCAATTTGGATAATGTATTCTTTCAGAAGCCAGAGCTGAGCTTTAAACAAAGCATAATCCTGCCTGCATATCAATTTTCCCAGGACTGGGAGGAGGGAAAGGAAAAAAAACCCAGAACCACAAGACTCTCAGCAGCAGCATTTCCATTTGGGGCTTAGCATGGGGACGTCCGAGGAGTATTCACAGTCTCCAGGTTCATTAACAGGAACACAAGGAAGGAAGGGGGGAAAGGTGGGGAGCGGGTCATAAAATATGAAAGGACTTCCCTGGAAATTGGCATCAATGTGATTTATTCAATCCAGACTCTGGCTCAACTATTTGAAAATAATTGAATAGTTGATACCCACTGCCACTTGTAATTGATGGGAACATGGGCTGAGGGTGGAATGAAGGAAAGTGCCAGCAGGAATTTGAGATGTCCCAGATCTCAGCCCTACCCAGCCTGCCTGGACTCCACCCTGACCACCAGCCTCTTCTTGTAGGATGCTCCTTCCCGTTCCATTCCTGTCCACCCAGATGCATGTCTCTGTAGGGTTGTCACCACCGTAGGTAAATAATTTTGCACCCCACCATTTACATTTGGCATTGTACTCTAAGCATTTTTTCTCTTCGTAAAAATCCCTGGTTTTAAAAACATTACATAAGCAATACATACTTAAGGTAAGAAATGCAAACAATACAGAAATACGACATAAAAAAAAAGGAACATTTCCCCACCCCACACGTAGACATCCATACCCTAAGGTTGCCACTATTAACAGTTTAAGGTTGGTCCTTCCAGATGTTTTTCTGTACCCATAAACATGCACACACACATATACACATATATGTGTATACTTTAAAACTTTTTCACAAAAACTACATATCCTGTTTTGCAACTTTTTAATTTAACAATGTTGTGAACATATTTCCACGTCAGTACATATGGAGACCCACTTCTATTTTTTTATCAACTATATACATTCCATTGCTTATTTTACTTATCCCCTCATTGCCAGGCAATTAGGGTATTTCCAATGTTTATCACAAACGGTGCCACGGTGTCACCATACATACATATACATACATCTGTGCAAATGTTTCTACAGAATTGATTCCCAGAAGCGAGAGCGCAGGATCTTAGCATGTGACCTATAAACATTTTCCATATTGTTTCAGGCATTCCAATTATCACTTTTGATATCTGCAGAACCACCTTTTGAATCCAACTTAGCCAACTCGCATAGCAGAGAGGAAAATAAATCTGTTTAAAACTATCCTATCTGCAGTTGCCTTCATATAGCAAAAGGAAAATAATTTGGTGAGTCCCGCAGGGTGTGAAACGTGAAGGCCCCGCTACAGGGCATGATCTGGAAGGAAACAGGAAAGTCAAGAGAGAGTTGAATTGTATGTGGCATTTGGAGTTTCCCAGAGAATCTGGGAGAGATGGGAATTAATGTAAGGAGAGTTTATGGAAAGAGAAGAATACCAGCAATATGGCAGAAAACTTAGGATGCTATGAAAGAATTCCAATGGCCAGAGCTTCCCCAAAGTGGGTTTTGGCTGATGGGTTTTTAGAACGCAGCTGTCTGATCTTCACATACAAAGTGTGGTGTGGACTGTGCTATATAATTGGTGTTGTGCTGGAAGAGGTTGAAGAAGCAACTGGGGTCTTGGGGCACGGGGTGCTGATGTGCACATTTGCTGATATCCATGGTATAAATCCTCCTACCATGGTGCGATACAGCTCCAGGGCACCACTAAATGCCCCATGGTTATCCTATAAACCATTGTTAATGGTTTACATAGTCTGCTCCACCCAACAGCCCTGGGCTCGTGGACTCTCCCTGAGCAGAAGAAATCAGGCAGGGCCCAGCTTGGAGGGAAGGGACCACCAGCAAGTGAAGAGAGTGCTACAGGATCCAGGAGTGGGTTAGGAAGCTTGCTGAAGTATAGACTGAGAAAAGGGTAGTAAGCCCTGTTTGGGAACCCATGCGAATACTTAGAGGGATTTCCACTGTGGGGAAAGGGCTTGAGTTATCTTGTTTAGGTGTGAAACAATAACCCCAGAAGGCTGGAAGACGTGGAGACCCCAGGTGCCCCACTTTGGGTTACCGCCCTGCTGTACACTTGAGCCTCTCCCACTGCTTGCTGTTTCGGCTAACTCTGGGATGAACATCTGTAGCATGCATTCAAGACTCTGCATCTAGTCCTCACCTCCTCCTTCACCACACCCCTTTCTCTCCTTCTGTGCACCCTCTGTTCCACCCTTCCACAGTCCTTGCCAGTCCCAAACCCATGCTGCACCCCCAAGCTGAGGCCTTTGCCCAGCCTTTCCCTCTTCCTGGATGGCTCTCCCTCTCCATTTAGGCTAATTGTAGCTATATCGGTTCTTCCAGGTTTGTTGACTGACTTCAGTCTTTCCTCCTGTGAGGAAGAGCTAACTTAATGAAAACTCAGGAAAAGTATTAATTAATTAATTAAGATAATTGTTTTCTTCTTTGGTGGGTCAGGACTTTGGACAGATAAGAGAACAAATATATTCTGTGCTTTGGAGAGAGAGGATTAAGAGATGGGAGGGTGGGGGAGTGGGAGGGGAGATCGGAGAGACCCTGAGCCTGCTTCTTTAGCCCAACATGTGAAAGTCCCATATTTTGGGGTAATGGCCTTTGAGCATAAAGCCCCTAATATGTCATAATGGCTCTGCTTCTCTGTTGGAACCCTAACTGATACAGTGACCTAACTGCAGAATTGACAGCCTTGGGTTCCTGCCCTCTGCTCCTAGTACCTGGCCACCCTCAGGAGCCAGAGAGGCAGCTGAGTCCCAGGCCCCAGGCCCTCCTTGGTGATATCAGTGCCCCTGTCACAGGGCTGAGTCTCTCCATTCTGTGTCCCCAGGCCAGTGGCCAAGGGAGAGACATGTGTCTGGCCCATCCCTCTGACCATCAATATCATCCCTGCCAGACTCCAGGAATGCCGGGTCCTGCCTACTCTCCTCATGTAGTCCTCAGAGGGCTGAAGGGCAGGCATATCTCCTCGGCTCCTCATCTTCCCCCCACAAAGCTGGGGACTTTGAAGGCTATTTATTTCTCCTGGTCCCCAGGCCCATAACCTCGGAGCTGCCTCGGATGCCTGCTGTCCCGAGGACTCTATTAATCAAACAGTAAAGATGTCACACTACCAGCTTGGCCATTGCCCAAGCAAGCCCTGGGCCAGCCCTTGCTCACAGTTACCACCACCCACACGCTGAGCTGGGACTTATTACTGCTCACCACATCCAGGGCTCCTGCAATCTGTGGCAGGACAGAATCTCTCCACACTGTGGCACTGAGGGAGGGATTTCAGGGTCAATTGGTCTCTCCTTTCCTCATCAGTCCCTTCCTTTCTCTGGAAGGTCCCAGGTAGCCCTTTTTCAGAAGGTGCTTCTGAAGAAAAGGTCATAGGGAAGCTGTGGAAACAGATGGCTCTGAATGCAAGTTTCCTGATTGTCACTTACTAGCTCTGCAACTTTGGAGAAGTCACATAACTTCTCTGAACTTTAGATACCTCGTCTACAAAATAAAGATATTAATATTAACCTTACAAGAATGTTGTGAGGATTAAACAAGGCGTTATAGGTAAAGCACATAGTCCAGGCTCCGGCACATTATAACATACTCTAGAAGTGGAAGCCATTATTATTACTGCTATTGTTTTTATCATTATAGCCACTAAAACGTATGCTCCAGAAGGGTGGGGACTGTGTCTGACCTATCCTCTCCACGGCCTAGAATAGTGCTCAGCACACAATAGCCACTCAATAACTATTGTTAAATGAATGAATATATAAATAAATGTTTATTGATTAGGTCCAGTGTATGTTATGGATAAAGCAGCTAGGACTGAAGAACATCTAGAGGTTTCAGTAGCTGAATTTCTGTTAGAACCCTTTTTGTCAAGTCTGACCATCTGTGTCCTCTTTAAAGTTTTTCTTTGACATCCTGTGGACTACTGACCCACGGCAGAGATTGCGCTGGAATTCTCCATGGGTCAAGGGCTGTAAGGTAGATATTAATATCATCATATACAGATAAAAAAGCTGAGGCTCAAAGAGGGTTAGTAACTTCACCAAAGCCACACGGCTAGTATGGCAATCTTGTACCATATATGGGCATTAGATTCTAAAATTGGTGGATCAGGCAGAAGTAGCATAGTGATCAAATTGCCTTTGGAATTCCTTAAATTGAGTACACGGTTTTCTTTGTATATAGCCCAGTACAGTAATTTTTACCTAGCCTCACTTGACTTTGAGAACTGGTGAGCTGGACTGAAGAAAGTACCAGAAGGAAAGTCTAGGAGATGATGTCAGGACATGAAATCATTTAAGTGCTTGGCCCCTTAGATCATTACTGGCCCCCTCACCCAAATGAAGCAGGGGAGGGGATTTGGACTGTTCCTGCCAGGTTCACTCAATTACAATTTAATGTTGGTGCCCACTGGTGTTAATATATGTGAATAGACGTTGTTAAGCCGATCAAGTGAGTAACACACCTAAAAGCCCCTGCACAGTGACTGGCATAGAGTAGGTGCTCAATGTATGTGTGTCAGATTTGAATCTAAAATACTTCCTCATTCATTAAATATGTATCGCATTTCTACTAAGTGCTTGGCACCATGCTGGGCATTGGGGAAACAGCAGCAAACAGGACAGATAAGATCCCTGCCCTTATGGAGGCGACATCCTGGTCGAGGAAACACACAAGAAGCAAATAAACTCATAGGCATATAATAAGATGTCAGGTGGTGCTAAGCGATGGGAAGAAAACTTACGGGCATTGAGGATAGAGAGTGGGGGGACAACTTAGGGCAGGGAAGGCCTCTCTGAGGAGGCGACACTTGAGCAAACAACTGGTCTGGCCTGGGCAAATCAATCCCCACATCTAGTCACTTGCTCCCTGCCTGTCCAAATTAGCTTTTTATTTTGTGGCCTCCACTGAACAAAATCCACTGCCACTGGCCAATCCCTTAGGCAATAGGCTGGTGACACCTTACAGTGGGAGGGGAGTAGTGGGGAGGGACTGCTATTGTCGGTGTTTAGGCTAAACATGACTTCTCTATAAACGGTGAGTGGGGCTCAGACCCCGTCCACCTGACTCCAGGGCCTGTGGTCTCTGTGCCACAACACAGCTTCTGTGCTAGGAAAACTCCAGCTGTAGCTGTGGAGACAAAACATAGTAATGACTGGAACCAGAACACTGATTCTACAGTCTCACGATGCTTCTGTTCCCTCTTCCGGGCTCTGGAGCCAGGAAGAGTCTTCAGACACACCCAGAGCTTCACATTCACGAAGCGATTTGTGCTCATCACCATTTCTGATTAATTCCCTTTTCGTGCAGGGAGGGAGCTGAGGTCCAGAGGCCACGGCACTCTCCCCAAACCACAGAGAGTCAGCAGGGAAGGAGGTTAGAACTCAGACTGCCGGACTCCCCACTTCTGCTCTTTATATCACATTGCTGCCTTCCCATTCATGGGTAACAAAGCTTTAGTTTGGTCTGGGGTCATGTAAACAGCAGATGCCCTTGGCTCTGTGTGGGACCTGGCTCCCAGGGGAATGTGGTGGTGATGGAGAAGAGGGCGAGAATGGCCTCGGGGCTGAAGGTGCACTGGAGACCAGGTGTGGAGGTCAGGTGTCCTGCTGAGCCCCAGAGACTGACGGCTCCACGGGCACTCAGGTGGGGCCCCAAGGGGGAGAGCCTCCTGCAGGGACAGCAAAGCTGAATAGGGGACAACATAAGGCCACTTCTGCCTTCACCTGGCTCTGCCTTTGCTCCGCAGCTGTTTGGGGCCCAAACTTTCCACATTTCATCCCTATCTCTGAAACTGCTGGGGGGAAGGAGGTGTGGGTGGTCTTTCATTCTCTAAGGGCCCGCAGTTGGCTAAGCTCTTCTCCCTCCTCGTGTATTTCCTTCATGCAACAACCTTGTAAGGTGGTGACTCTCACCCCTGGTTTACAGATGGGCTCCACGGCTCACTGTGCGGCACCTTGCATAGCAGCCCCCTCTCACCCCAGGTCACCCCTTGGTGGCACAGCTGGGATTCCAGCCCAGGCCTGCCAGAGCAGACGGCCGTGCTTTCTAAGGCATGGTTTCCCACGTGGCCTTCGGAAGGGCTCCCCCGGCTTCCAGGCGAGGCCATGCGGGCTGTCTGGATTGATGGCGAGTTGCCCACATCCTGTAACCCCCTCCCTGCCAGGCCTGGGCCCGCGCTCTGGATGCAGGCAGGGAGCAAGGCTGGGCACTAATTTACACTTGTTTAACTACAGCTGCCGCCCTCCCGCCATGTGTCTACCCGCCATTTATTGCGCTTTCCAAAGCCCTGCCCGGCACTCAGGGGCATTTCCTGCCTGCGCTAATGGAGGAGAATAGACGCATTATATGTGAATAATGGATTATGATGATACAATTTGGGTCTCTGAGCTCTCACCAAGCCTGGGCTGGCCTTGCATTATTGATAACTTACACACACCTTCCCGAGCGTGTTTATGTAAATATTTAATAGGGAAAGCAAGTTAACCCATTGGTTCCAGCCATTTCCAGAACATTGGAAGTAAAGGCTATGAGGGGTGGCTGGGGGACCCCCAGCAGGAGGAGATGACAAGTCTAGTCCCTTTGGAAAAGCCAGAAAGTTCCCAAGATGCTCACTTGGTCAGAAGGAGTTTATGACCTCGAGGTTTGTGGCTTTCCAAGAACCAAGAGAGAAGGATCAGTCTGCCTCACCATGGGAGACCCACCTCAGGTCAGGAAGACGAGTGGCCAGCACAGGCAGAGCACGACGAGAATGCTGGGGAAGAGGGTGCAGATTGCCGGAAAGCAGCTGTGGTGGGTCTCACCACTGAATGAATGGAGCCGTGCTTCCCACGTTACATGGCTGATTTCCTGTGCTTTCACATGGCTTCCACATTTCACACCCCATTTCACGCTGGAAGGCCATGCTTTAGAGACTGCCTGGGTTTCAACCTGGGCTCCACTGCTTACCCGCTGGAAGGCAAGTTACTTAATCTCTCTGTGCACTGGTTGCCACATCTGTAAAATGGGGAAATAGTGTACTTGTCTTACAAGTACTCATCGGTGGGTGCAAGAATGCAGTGAGATAATGTCTCTGAAGCACCTTGTACAGTGCCCAGCACAAGGTAGGGGCTCAACACTAGCTATTACCACGTACCAGTAGCTTCATAATGCACATGTTTCACATGCATCTTAATGCCATGGCATGCATTAATTGGCAGTGTTTCATAGTAGTATGGAAAATAGGTGGGCATCCCAGACTCAATGAAATATGGCTATTTGGGCAATATCGTGTTTCTGGAAATTAAACTACTTTGTCCCCTCTGGGAAGTCACGAGGGTGGATATGTGCCCGATCTGCTTGTGATGAGGGTAGAGGACCAAGCAGAATCAGGAGACCTGGGCTGGCTTACCTCCCCACCCACTGCCAGTCCCCGGCTCTGGGCACCTGCCTCCTCTCCACTTCATCTCTCCCACGTCCCCCTCCCAGTTGCCGCTGACAACCTGCCATTCTCAGAGCATCCTTCCTTGAGCTGCTAAGTATTTGCATATGCTGGTCCCCTGCCTGAATGCCTTTCTCTCACTTCTCTTTCTGGAAACCCCAACCATTTCAAGAAATGATCCAGTCATGATGTTTTCCATCCAGCCTTCCCAGCCTCTTGACTGATCTCATCTTAAAATTGAAACAGCCAGTTTGTGGTTCCACCTGCCCACCAGCCTTGCAGGCCCAAGGTCCCAGGAGGCAGGCACTGTGTCTGACAGATTCATCTCTGTGTGCCCAGCACCTCCTGCGCACAGGACCCGTGCAGGGTGCTGTGGGAATATCGCAGTGCACGGAACAGGTAACAGTCTGTGCCCTCAGGACCTCATACAATAGAGGGAAGGACAGACAGCAAACACAAGACACAAGAAACTCCAGTGTGTAAGAAGAGTGTAAGCATCATGGAGAAAGCAAAGAGCAATGAAGAGAACTGGGAGGGTGTGCACTTTTAAGCAGGATGGTCAGCTCAAACCCCACGGAGAAGGTGACATGTGAGCGGAAGTCTGAGGGAGGTGACAGAATGAGAAGCGAGAACAACCAGTGTGAAGGCACCGGTGTGGGAGTCTGCCTGGTGTGTTTGAGGCGGGCGTGGCTGGCACAGAGTGAGTGAGTGAGGGCTTAGCAAGGGGGGAGGTCCAGCTCATGCAGGGCCTGTGGCCTTGGCAAAGACTTTGCCTCTTACTATAGGAAGACAGGAACTGTTGGAAGATTATGAGCAGAGGAGTGACGGGATCTGTCCTGTGTTTTAAAGGGATCATTCTGGCTACTAGTGGAGCACAGACTCCACAGGACAGCTAGCAGGAAGCTACTGCAAGAATCCATCAAGACATGATGGTGCCTCACCCTAGGGTGGGAGCAGGGTGCTGGCGGGAGATGGCCAGGTGGCCGGGTGCTAACAGAGGTTAAAGATGGAGCTGGCCAGATTTCCTGATGGTTCAGGTATCTGATGTGAAAGAAAGAGCAGAATCCAGGACAAGTCCAAGGTATCATCCCTGACTGGAAGGATGGGGTTGCCATTAACCAAGGAGGGAGAAGACTGGGTGGAGTGGGTTTGTGGGAGGAAGCTGAGGAGTTTTGTTTGGGATGTGTCATTAGCCATATTAGATTTGAGATTCTATTAGGTATTCAAGTGGAGAATTTGAATGGGCCACAGTGTAGAGGAGCCTGGAGTTCAAGGAAAAGGGTCCAGGTTGGGTTGTAAATGTAGAGTCATCAGCTCGGATGGATGAGATCACGGGAGAGAGAGAGAGAGAAAGAAAGACACCAGGGCCTGAGCTGGGGCATTGCAATGGTACAGGGAGGAGAACCAGCGAAGGAGGCCAGGAAAAAGCAGCCGTGGGCTGGGAGGAAACTTCATTTGCTGAAATGTCAGTTCCTTACAAAGGATTATAACGAAATAGCTACGATTAACTGAGTAGTTACTCTGTGTTAGACACTTCACATATAGTTTTTCCTTTGATCCTGAGATTTAGGACTTCTCATTCCCATTTTACAGATAAGGAAACTGAGGCTCACAAAGGTGAAGCTGCTTGGCCAATGTTTCATGACTGGTCACTGCACAGCAGCAATAAACCCAAGCCTCAAGTCAGTGCAACTAACATTTACTGTCTCCTGAGAACTGGGTGCCCCTCATAGACATTTTATTTTACACTCTTGCAGATTTTTTGCAGATTCCACCCATTTTACAGAAGAAGAAACTGAGGCTTAGAGTTTCATTAAGTGACCTATCCAAAGTTATCCAGGAGGAAATAGTTGGCAGGGATTTGAATCCTTGACTCCTGCCTTCCTTTAGACACTTGGGATTCTCCCGTCTGCATTTGGAGATGCAAATAGGGTTGAGGGATTAACTGTGGCCTCTCAGCTTGAAATCCTAGGCCTCTTTCAGAGACATAAGACCCTCTGCTGAGTCCTAGGCTGGGAGCAGCAGGGGAGAGAACTGCATTATCAGGGAGTCTCTTCCTCCCCGCCTGCCCAGCATCTGCCCTCCGCCCGCTCCTGCCTGGCTGCCAGATGTACCAGCTGTGGCTCCTCTCCACAGAGAGCCTCATTTATTAATTAACGTGGATGCCAAGGGGGCAACTTCTCAGGCCCAACCTCAGAGCAGATCTTGGCACATTTTTCAGACTTTATTTAATAATTTATCATCTTTTAATCATAAAAATAATTAGCACAAGAGCGATAATCTGTGCTCTGCTGACAGCAGACCAGCAGAGGAGTTTTCAGACAGTGCCAGAGCCTGGAGAGCCGAGCTTTGGCAGAGAGGAGAGGGGAGGCTGGCTTAGAGCCAGATGTCCTCTCCAGGGCCGGCCTCTGGGAGTCAGTGTGTTGGGGACACCACCTAGCTTTGGGGGAAAGATGAGGATCACGCTGCTTTCCTAGGAATTTGAGGTTCTGGCTCCTGTCTGAACTGACTCTCTGGATAACCCTCTGAGAGGTTCCCTTACCCTCTGGATCTCAGTTTTCCCATCTGTAAAATGGGAGTTAGATTAGATAGTGCCTCAGGACCCTTTCGTTCAGGTGACATGATCCGATGAGGCAGCAAATGAGGAAGCAGTGGTTGTAGCCATGGAGAAAGTGAGCCGGAGAGTCCACGACAGCCACGAAGCCTTCCACGGTCTGCCCACCCCCTGCCCACCCTGCGAAGTGTGGGCTCCTCCTCTGCATCCCCAGGTGCTCACAGGGCCCTGGAATCAGACTCAGTTCTGCCTAGCATGATCTATGTGGCCTGGAGCAAGTCCCTCCCCTCTCTGAGCCTCAGTTGACCCATATGAAAAGTGAGAGTGAGTGTTCATGTCCTGCATGTCTCCAAGAGAAGACCCAAAAGAGGGGATGACAGGGTTGCCCCTAGGAGACATTGATCCTATGATGCCCTGGATGGAACTGCCACTCCCTTCCAGCCTGTGGGTTCCAGAGGACGGGGCAGGGACTGCCTTGTGCACTCTACCTGACACTCCTGGTAGTGAAAGAACAAGCTAAATGTTCTGTCAGCTCCAGGCACCTGTCTTGAGGTTGTCCAGCCTGTGCATGCAGACGCATCCTCCCCCAGGGTGACAGCAGAGTCAGGTGGCTCTGGATAAGACCACCATAGTTCAGGAAGGCAGTTCTGCCTCTTCTTGTGGGGTCTTACGCAAGCTGCTTAGCCTCCACGCGCCTCAGTCTCTTCCTGAGTAATTGGGGATACCCGTCTTAGGTAAAAGATCCCCAGAAACAGATCCTGAGACAAGAATTCAAGAATAAGTCATTGATTTAAGAAGAGATCCTGGAAGCTTCAGGAGGGAGTAGAAAGGTGAGACAGGGAAGGGGAGGAGGGCAGTGAAAGGTGGGTCACTGAGCCAGGGACCACAGTGGGCAAGTGGGGCTCAGTCCTGCTGGAATCAGCAAACTGCATCCCACAGGCTGAATCAGGCCTTGCTGCCTGATTGTGTAAATAAAGTTTTATTGGAACACAGCCATGCCCACTCATTTGTATATTGTCTATGGCTGCTTTTCTGCCACAACAACAGAGCTGAAGAGTTGCGACAGATGCCACACGGTCCTCAAAGCCTAAAATATTTACTATCTGACCCTTTGCAGAAAAAGGTTGCCAGCCCCTGGTATAGGACAGAGTGATTCACATCAGAATTGTCTGCCTTGCAGGAGCGGAAGGTGGGCTGTTCATCCACCAACTTTCAGGCCACCGTTGGATGTTTCCAGGAGCCCCAACAACTACCCCCATTCCTCACACGCACACACCCAGTGCCAAGGCTGCACACTGCAGCCACCAGAGGAACCCCTGAGGCAGAGTCACAGGCACCAAGAGAGCAGTGAGTGCTGAGGGGAAATTGGGGGCCAGGGCATCTGGAGCCTCTGCCCTGATATCTCACTGAGCTATTATGAGGATCAGATCAAATAATACTTGGAAGTACTAAGAACAGGGAGTGCACCTAATATTCCACAACTTGGCGGTCACTGTCAGCCCCTAACCGAAGTCATTCCTGGCTCATTCTAAGTTGAGCTGCCTTCACCTCCTCACTAGGCCTCTGCCTGCCTGTCTTTCTGCTAATCTGGGCTCCAGGTCAGTCTAGTCCAGGGAGGAGGATTCCTCTCCAGGCCCCAGTTCTACCTGTCTGGTCAAAACTGCACCAGCATTGACCCCTCCCTATCTCTAACTTGCTTTTCCTGCCTCTTTCTCAAGTGTTTCCCGCCACCCCAGACCCTGTAAGCTCACCCACTTCAGCTCTGTCCTCAAATCTGAGTTTTGGACCTGCTGGGGGAAACTGCCCTCCGATCTCCATCCCGGCAGGCATGTCTTCTCTCCCCTGGTCAGCTATGGCAGCCCGCGACCCCCAGCACTCTTGGTCATTGCTGCTCCTGCTCTCCTGTGCCTGCCAGAGGCTGTCAGCACCAGCTGGAGCTGGCCCTCACCTCCCACCGCTCCTGCGAGTATCCCTGGCAGTCGGCTCTGGGATCCTGTCAGAAAAGGATATAAGCAGGCAGGTTCGACCAGAAGGTATGATCAGGGCTCAGTCGGGGGCTGGGATCAGGGCTCAGCCTGGTGTGAGGGTCAAGGCCCAGTCTGCTGACTCTAAGACCAGGATCAGGACCCAGTCAAGCAGGCAGGCAGGCCTCAGTCTGAATTCCAGTTCCAGATTCAGTCTGAGGCTAGAATTAAGGCAAAACCTGGGGTCAAGGTCAGAGCTGTACTTCAGCCATGGGGTTGGTCTAACCAGGGAGCCCAGCATATCCAAGTGGCTTATCTAATAGTCCAGCCCAGACCCCAGTGCCTGCTCCTGGCTCACCGCCCTGGCCCACCTTCCCCACTGGGGCGCCTGCACCCCGTTCCTGTGCACACCCTCCTGACCAGGCGGCGAGGATCCCAGGTCCATCTGTCTGCTGAGCTGTCGTGGGAACCAAGCTCGGAGAATGGGCCCGAGCCTGTCTCCCTGCGGAGCCTGCCTCCAGACTGTTGGCGTTCACGGCTCTGCCTCGCAGCCTCCGAGCCGGGCTCACACTGCTGAGTCCAAACGCCGTCCACTGCTCAGTTCCAGCCAGCCGCCAAGCACTCCCCAGATGGGCAGGGACCGCGCCGTGCCTGTCTGCCTCCTGCCTCAGGCACTGCTCGCTCCCTGCCAGAGGCCCGAGGGAGGTGCCCAGTCCCCAGCTCACAGCCCTGGGGGCTCAGCAGAGCCAGGGAAAGACAGGGACTCCTCATCACCAGCTTCAGGGCCCTGAGCGGCATCAAACGAGTGGTTCCCTCCAGCCCTGGCCCTGGCCCTGGTGAGGCCCTGCCTCTCTCCTACCAGGTGCCTGTCAGCCTCCATCCTCTGACCATAGAACTGCCCAGAGGACTTGGAAAATCCAAGGAGAGTCATGTCAATGTGTTCCCCAGGGCATCATCTGAGAAGCTCCAGAATCAGGAAGCCCTGGGTTTGAACGCCAGCAGCGCCACCTCAAGTTGTGTGAACTTAGATAAGTTACTCTGTGCCTCAGTTTCCTCATTTATAAATGGGCCTAAAAATTGCTAGCTTGTAGGTTGTAGTAAGGGTTAAGTAGATAAGCAGATGTAAAGCCCCCGATCAAGGAGAGGAGCTTCTAGTGTACATCTGTCCTACTGTCTACTCAGCTCCCTGCCCCTCTTCTAGTCACTGTGCCCCCTTCCTGTGCTGAACTGGCCCTTCTCCATAACACGTGGGTCTGGGGGTGTGGCCAGTTCCAAGACCCGGCCCCCATGGCCATAGAATGGGCACAGGCTGAGTCATGAATGGCAATCCTATTGACATCACTGGGACCACCAGAACCCCTGCGGCCAGATTCCACCCTAAACCTCCCAGGCACTGAAGCTGTTGGACTTGGGTTTCTGTCCCTGGAGAGAGGGGAGAGGAAGCACAAGTCATGGTTAAAAGCCTTGACCCTAAAGCCAGACTATGGGGTCTCAAATCCCCTCTTTGCCATTTAGCAGTGTCACCTTAGGCAAATTACCCAACCTTGTGGTGTGGCAGTTTCCTCATCCATAAACTGGGCATAATACTGGTATCCACCTCTCAGGGTTGTTATGAGGATTCAATAATTAATTTATGGAAAACACTTAGAACAATACTTGGCACACAATAAATACTGTACAAGTATTTGCTAGTATTTTTATTATGTTTTATCATTCCCTGCTCAGCTCCTCTCTTTTCCAATCTAGGGGACAGGATCAGACACTCAACAAATATTTACAAGGTCCCTACTATGTGCTATACACTGGGACACATTGGCAAATAAGGCTAATATGGGCTCTGTCCTTCAGGGGCTCACTTCCAGTGAGGGTGAGTGGCCAAGGGGCTGCTGCTCCAGGACCACCAAGATGTAGCTGCACCCACTGCACAGAGACCTGCCCTTCCAGGAAGCTCAGGGGGTGCTCAGCCAGGGTTTGAGCAAGGCTCCAGCTTGGTCCATGGAATCTTCGTCTGATGCTGGGAATTCTCTCTGAGCAACTGGGGCCTCCGAGGCAGGCACCCTAAGAAACCCCACTCATCCTCCCTAAATCTGGTCTCCTCAGCTCTCACTTAGGACCCTGGAGAACAGTGTTCATGGACACGTCGAGAAGGTAATGTAGAGATGTGGGAGAGAAAAGGTGTGAGCTACAGGGATGGGTGGTCAGAAGAGTCTCATGACGACCCCAAAGGATAGAAAGTGACTTTGTTGTCAAGATAGAAACAGCAAAAGAGAAGAGAAGAAGGAAGCAAAGTAAGAATCTCAAGTTCATGTCACTAAGCACCCCCATCCCAGGCCATATCAAGAGGACATCACGTCTGAAGGAGATTCAGCTGGGTAGCCAGAAGACCTGGATCAGACAGCCAGTGGCTTCCTGGAGAGCCAGATGTCCCAAACTAAGCCACCGGGAGGCAGATGGGCTCAGCTTAGTGGACCGAGGAAGGCAGGCTGAGCATCCCAGGAAGCGTGAGGGTCTCGTGCCACTGCCAGTGGGCAGCAGTCCCAACTTTGGTTAATTAAACTTTGCAGTATACTTTTTGCAAGATTATATGATAATTATGTGATAATAGTTAGTAATAGCTAACATTTGTAGCATGGTGAGAGGCCATATGGCATGATGGTTAAGGGTGAGGTCTCTGTACTCAGACTGCCTGGGTTTGACCTGTTTCACCACCTAACGGTTGTTTCACCTCAAACAAATTACTTCACCTTTCTGTGCAACAGTTTTCTCATCTGCAAAACTGAAATGATGGAATAATAGCACTCACCTCGTACAGTGTTAAGAGAATTACTTAAGTCATTACACAGAAAGCCTTAGAAGAGAAACTGGCACACAGCAAGTGCTCAATAAATGTATATTTCTTACTGCTGAGCACTTACTACATGTCAGGTACTGTGCTGAGCACTTTATTTGCATCATCTAATTTACTCCTCCCAGCAGTCTATGAGGTAGGTGCTTTCACTGCCCCCATTTTACTGATGAGAAAACTGAAACACAGAGCAAGTGATTTGCCGGAATTCCCACGGCTCTTAAATGGCTGAGCTGAAATTCGGGCTCAGCATTGTCTGACTCCAGAGTTTAAACTCTTTATCAGGGGTCAGACACACAAATGGGACCCCGTGGAGAGCAAAGAGTCAGGCTAGCTGTATGCAGTAGAGACATGGGGGAGACTGGCGAGCCGAAGCCGCCTTGCCCCATCTGAAGGAACAGTCCACTCAGTTCCAGCTGATCACTGCCCTGAAGGACCCAAAGGGCTAGAGTTGCAGCTGTGCCCCAAGTCCCCCATGCCGATTGAGCCAGGTCGCCTGGAGCCTGGAGCCAACCATCTTCGGGGACACAGTGCAGCCCACTTTGCATGCCCACAACCCTGTGTCAGGGCTCGGAGGGCGAGTCCCTGGGCCATCCGTCTTCCTCCACACCCATCAACCCCTTAATGCCGTTCTTCCTTGCCCTTGCCCCGCACCTCCCTGCCCCTCCCCAAATCCCCAACCTCCACCTGGAGCAGGTGTCCAGAGAATTTCTCTAAGGGTCCCTCCATCTCCTGCCCTAGCTGAGACCAGGCTGTCTCCTGAGGATGCCGCTTCCCTGGCAACCCCTCGAGACGCTGCTGTTTGCTCTCACGCCCTAAGGATCGGAGATGGGGACGGCATGCATCCTGCTCTCCACGGCCGTTCTAGGCCGCTGCTCCTCTTCCCTTGTCTAGAACACGGTGCACCTTTGCGCCACATCATTCACTCCACCATCCCCCCTTGCCTTGCTACTGATGGACACGCGGCTGTGATGTCCCTATCAGCCCCTCAAGTCCCTGAAGACCGTGGCACCTGGCTCAGGCCTTCCTGTCCAACCTAAGCTGTGCCTTTATCTTGGGTGAATTCAACATCCACAGGAATCACCTGCGTAATGCCCAGGCTTCTCAGGCCCTTGACCTCATCTCTAGTGACCTTCTTGCCCACTTCCCCCAGCCACTCATCATTCCCTCCCTCATCACAAGCCTTGCCACTGATGCAGCATCGCCAACTCAGGCATCCATCTCTGACGCTGACCTCTCCTTTTTTGCAAGCTTCCATCATGGTCCTTTCGCTTCATCAAGACCTCCACCAACCTCTTTATCTCTCCCCCAGCCCATCAGCCCTCTCTTCCTTCACGTCTCCTTTTACCTGGCATAGATTCCATGATCCACCCTGTTACTAACACTCTTGCCAATGCCCCAAACTCTCCTCCCCACCATCTTTTCTCCACCTGTTTCTCAAAACCCAAATCACGGATACACCCAACCCTCTGCCCTGTGTGTGCTGCACACAAACCTACAAATTCATGATCACCAGCTTCCTGCGACCCTCCAACGTTCCTGCCTCTGCTCCCCCGTCTGGTCTGCGTGCCCAGGCTCCTCGAGCCCCGGGATGCTTCGCTCGTCCCTCTCTCGTTCTCGTCACAAGACCTCACCCCCCCCCTTCAGAGCAAGTGCAAGTCACCAGAAAGGAATCCCCCTACCTACCTGCATAGCTCCACACCCCTTCTCTCCCCCACCCCTGCACTAGGAGAGGTCCTTCCTCTGGGCTCCCCTGTGTTCTGGAGCCCCCTCCTGCCTTCTCAGGAGCCCCGCATTATCCTTCTCCCTCGTCTGTGTCCATCCACTTCTCCTTAGGATCTTTCCTATTGACACCTAAGCACCTAAGTCTCTCCCGTCTTAGGTAAACCCTCCTTGGCTACACAACCCCCTCTAATTACAGGTCTATCTCTGCCCTCCTCTTCACAGCCAAACTGCTTGGAAGGGTTGTCATTATGTATCTCTGCAGTGTACGTTAATGGTTAGAAATATGGGCCCTGGAGCCAGCCTGCCTGGGCGTGAATTCCAGCTCTGTTTCCTACCAGCTGTGTGACCTCAGGCAAATCACCTAACGTCCCTGAGCCTCAGTTTCCTCTCGTCTAGAAAATGGAAATAAATGTACCTCCCTCAAAGAGCTGCTGTGATGATTAAATGTGTTAATACACATAAAGTGCGTGGCACGGGGCCTGCCCACAGCAAGGGTGCACTTCCTGTTTGCCATCGTTTGCTATTTTTATTGTTGCTCTGGTTGTTTCTCCACCTCCTGCTCATTCCGCCACCCAGTAATCTGACTTATGCACTTTATTCCACCCAAACAGCTCTGGCTAGAGGTACTCATGGTCCTCTTGTCCCTAAATCCAAAGGGCCCCTTCCAATGCTCTTCTTCTTTGACCTCTCAGCAAGTTTATTCCTTCCTACTTTAAACATTCTGCTCCTTCTACCTCCCTTAGGATCCCTTTCCAGTTTCCTTTGAAGGTTCATCCTCCTGTCCCAGACATAGGTTTGAGTGGCATTGCCATGGGTGACTCATTACCCTCCATGGGCCAATGTCTCCCTAATTATCTCCAACCCAAGGCTGTCCTCTGACCTCAAGTCAATATCCTACTCCACATTTCCACTTAGATCTCTCAACCACCCTTGAAATCCAGTATAACCAAAATGAAGTCATGATCTTCCTCCAACCCCCAAAAGAAACCTGGTCCTCTTTCAGATGTTAACACCATCCATCCGGTTTTGCGAGCCAGAGTCCTGGGAGCCACCCTTTCTCCCTCCTGCTTCTTCATCCCCTCCAACCATTCTCCAAATGAATATTACCTCCTACACAGCCCTCACCACCTCCACCACCTTCTCTCTAATCCAAGCAACTCTCGTCTCTTTCCGATACTTGCTTACTAACTGGTATCTGTGCTGGACCCCTCTTCTGATTCCAGTTTTCACACAGCACCCAAACTGATCTTTTCAAAAGACAAACCTGGTTTCACCTCTTGGCCCTGAGCTCTTCCATGGTGACTTCTTCTTGGGCTCCAGGTGGTGGCAAAATGGCTGCCACAGCTCCAAGCCACACCTTCTGCCTTTTAGTCCAATTGTCTCTTACCTGGAATTCTCTGCAAAGTCCCACAGCATCTCAATAGCTCCGATTGAACCATGTGCTCATCCTCACACCAATCATTGTGGCCAAGGGGATGCAATGTCATGAGTGGCTTAGAGTGGGTTGCACGCTATCTGCCAGAGTTGAGGGATAGGCTTCCAGCTCCACTACTTTACCGAAAAGTGGATCTTTGAATGGCTATTTCTGTGAGGAGAGCCAATGACTGCTGAACTGCCAAGAAACAGATGGTGTCCACTACAGTTGCCAGTATAAACATCAATCGTGGTGTATCAGTATTTCCCTGAATGTGTTCAGCTGAATACTAAACTCTCAAAGTCCTCAGGAGTGGGGGCCAGAGGAGAAAAATAATATTCATGGGTAAATAAGTTTGGGAAAAATGGAATTTTATCCCCCCGCCCTTAGAGATGTACAGTGCATATTGGAACATTAGGGGCAATGAAATCTCCTGCAGCCAAGAAACTATCTGGCTTTCTTTAACCCAGAATTTCCTGAATATGTTTGAGTGTACCCCCTTTCCCCCACATTCCTCTATAAAACTCACTCTGAAAAACGTCACTATGTTGAGTTCTTTTGTCTGTTTTTAGAGTTGTTTTCTCTTCCCTCCCTTTCAGCTGTAATTTCCTGCTGCTCTGGGTGCTTTTACTTCTGGAAGCCACTCTCCACATCCTTTTTCTATTTCTAAATCCTCTGTAGGCTAGATGAACAATAATAGAGATTGTCAAAACTATTTGCAAAGTCAGAGAAGGGGGCTCTGAGAGAGGTTCTGATGCATCCTCCCGTGAGTAAAGGGTGGAGATTCTGTGGCATTTTGTCTTTGTGGTTCTGATCATCTTAGCCCTTGATCCTTGACTGGGGAGGGGGAGCTGTCAGAGAGCCGAGTTTTTGATGTGAGATGTGCTCTTCTATACTGACTCTTTGTATTAGTCCGTTTTGTGTTGCTATAACAGAAGACCTGAGACTGGGTAATTTATAAAGAACGGAGGTTTATTTGGCTTACGATTCTGGAACAGCTACATCTGGTGCAGGCCTCAGGCTGCTTCTACTCATGGTGGAAAGCAACAGGCAGCCGGCAGGTACAAGCAGATCACATGGTGACAGGAAGCAAGAGAGAGAGAGAAAGAGGAGGTGCCAGGGTCTTTTAAACAACCAGCTCTCGTGGGAACTAACAGAGTGAGATCTCACTCAGGCCTCCCTCCCCCCAGGGAGAGCATTAATCCATTCATGAGGGATCGGCCCCCATGACTCAAACAGCTCACAACACTGCCACATTGGGGATCAGGATTCCACATGAGTTTTGGTGGGGACATCACATCCAAATTCTATCACTCCTCTTTATAATACAGTCCTCAGGGCCCAGGCGACAGGAGTGTGTTGCAGGACAGAAGACACAGGGCTGGCCTATATACCTCCAGGTAGTTCCTATCATGTAACACCCAGGAAGAAGCCAGAACAGCCCCAGGACAGCCCAGGCAGGCTGAATTCTGAACACTAAAGATGCACATCAACCAGAGAGCCCTCAGTCATGCTCAAGAGAGATTTAACTGGAAAGAGGACAGAGCAGCCAACATGAGGGACAATTGTAAAGCAGAGTTCAAGAGAGATTCCAGAGCTGTGTGTGTGTATGTGTGCATGCAAGTATACACACAGATGAAAAGGTGCTTTGAGAAACATATGGACCCATATAGGGAGAGCTATGTGTGTGTAAGAGAAAGGCAAAAAGAGACTTTGACTCTATCTGCCCCAAGGAAGGACTAAGATAAATCCAGGGCAGGGAGTTTTGTGACGATGTTTCCTGAAGCCTAAATCAGGAGACATGGTTGTCGCTGTGGTCTGACATGTGGGTTTCTCCCCAGTCTATTTCATGAGCCTACACATGATCTGACATATAACCTGACCCACAGACTGGCCTGTGGTCTGACTTGTGGTCTGCCAGTGCGGTCTGTCACAGCTCCACAGGGAGACTGAATTTCCAAAATTGGGCCAAGCATGGGACACGCAGGTGGCCTGGGCTGGGATGCACAGCTCTTCTGCAGGCTATCTAGGTCTCTTTCAGGGGAAAGGCATTGGCGGTCCCTGTGAGTTATGACTTTTATTATGCAGAAAACAGGCACATTAACTTCAGGTCCTTTGAAAAATGTGGTCCTGTAATCAGAATCTGTGTCTGTCCTGATGCACGGTGGCACTGGGCCAGAGAAGTGCAGGGATGAAATAAACATTTAGAAAGACAACTGCATTTGCAGATCTAAGAATTGAGTTATATTCGTTTCTGACAGCTTCCTGAATCACAGCCCACGTCTCCACCCGACAAAACTGGGACCTGGCCCTTTAACTAGACTCCATTTCACATAATTAAAGACTCACAAAATTAAATGGCCTGCATGGAAAGTGGCTTTCAGTGGACTAAATGCCGGGAGCAATCTCCTCGCCAGAGTGGAGAAGTGACACTAGCTTGCAGATCAATATCATCTCTGTTATTAATATCAAAAGCACATTACTTTGTTTTTGCCTGGCTCCCCTCCAAGCCTCCGGCCCTGCCGCGGAGCAGCCATTTGCTTGGGCCATAATTTACTTTGGTGAGTTTTTAAGGTATTGTTTTGTCAGGACCAATCACCGTGACGTTATAAATGGCTGGGAGGACTTGCACTCTCCCTCGGTGGCATATGCAGCGAAATTAATTTTTAAAAGTTTCACGTCAATTACTCCTGTCCTTGAGTTATGCAAGGGGACAAAAGAGCAGAGACGTAAGGACGTGAGTGATCTCAAACAGATGAGGTAACGACACACAGAAACCGAGGCTGCAGACCAGAGCAGACATTACACTATCTTTAATTGATGCATTGAACTAAACAATGCTAAAGCCAAATAAATATTGACCACTTAGCAAAAGAACCATTGATTTTTATGATGGACAACAATGCCATCCTCCACTTTGCTGGTGAGGGGTTTCGAGCTGGGGTCTTGTAGGTACCAGAACAGCTACTTGGCTGGATTACACAGAGAAATGCCATAGCTCTCTGGAAGCGCTTTGCAAAGCGGGTGTAAATGTTTTCACTGTTTCTTGCTCTGCCTGGCCCGTGCTCCCTTGTGCTGGCCTAACCGTGTCTTGCTCCTTTTGCTCACCTTTAAGGAGACCTCAAGCTGGGCCCTGCCTCCCTCTGCTTCAGTACTGGAGCAAAGGGACAGAGGCACTGAGTATTTTTTTCTCCAAGATCTCCACCTATCTCCTGCCTTCCTCCTACCGCTACCTCCCCCAGCAGGCTGTCCCTAAGCCCAAAGAAGTGGCTCACCTTAAGCCATGAGCACAAAAGGCCTCTCCCACTTCCTACTCCACCTGGAAATCAGGGCAGAGGGGGAGACCGAGGAAGAGGGGCACAGAAAGATCTATATCTGCAGAGAGAACAGGATCTCCAACTTATGAGCACTTGGGATACCGGACACTATGCAAACATTATCTTCATTAATTCTCCAAGATACTCGAAAGGTGGGTGCTGCAGAGTCCGACCTGAAGATGGATGCTGACTTTCAGGAGTGGGCATCTAAAGCCTGTGGATCTTATAACTGGGGTCACTCAGCCTCACAAACCTCCACCCTTCCCCTGAGAGAAGGCAGGCTCCATGAGGGCAGGGACTTGTCTGTCTTTTCATGCTATCTTCTCAGTGCTGCCTGGCATTTGCATGTGGTCAGCTCTTGGTAACTATTTGCAGAATGAATATTACAAGAGAAGTGCTAAGTGGTGACATGTAATGTTATCATTTGAGAGAGATGCGTCACCTTTTGGCACCCAATCACGTAGAGCCACCTGCCAGGATGCTTTCACCTGGAGGTGTGGAGGAAAGAATGGGTCAAGTAGCAGCTGGGCCCAAGCCAGGTGGCATGTTGGCCATCTGCATTGGGGGTCAAGAACTACAGAGTCTGGTATAGCCTTGAAACCTCCCATTACCCAGGTTCGGAGATGTCTGAGCAAAGCACTCATGAATTTAACTGGAGGTGGGCCCTCTTTTTCTTGACACTCTGATGTCCACGGCCAAGGTGGGCAGAAAGGAGTCGACACATGTCTGCACCTTAGCAGTCAAAGAGGGCCACTTGTCTTTGCAGAGCTGCCTTCCAAATGCATTATGATACCCATTTATAGGTGAGGAAACTGAGGTTTAAAGAAGCTCAACAACTTGTCCAAGGTCTTAGTGTCTTTGCCAAAATAGTCCAGTGAAAACTGAACATTTCATTTATCCAGTCACATCCCCTGTCAGTGCTGGGCATCCCAGTGATCACTTATTCAAATCTTGGCATGTGGTTTCTAATATTTGCTCATAGGTTGCCAGTCCTTGCAGCCACAGCCCAATCTTTGCTATGCCACTGGGCTGCCTAGTATGAGGACAGATCATAGCACGGTGCCCAGGGTGGGCCAGGCATGAGCAAGATGCCCCCCTGCAGTGCAGGCCTGAGTCCAGGTCACTCATTCCCTTGGTGTGAAGAGAGGCAGTCGAGTGTGGCTGAGGGAGTTCTGGCCTGTACATGCCAAAGGTCCACCCATTCCTGCATCAGCAAGCATCGCTGCTGCCTATCCTGCAGCAGGCAGGGCCTGTGCGGGGGATGCCTCAGCAGATGGGGCTCCATGTCTCTGCCCTCACACAGCTTATGGTTGGTAGAGAATAAGACTCTGCATTGCTTCAAAATTCTTTAATTTTTATGTGCATAAGTCTTGAACAAGGAGGACAGCTTTTAAATACATTCCCAGCTTAATAAAAAGATGCACAGTTCTTCTACATCAGTAGATTAATTAGAAAAAAATCAGGCAGCATACACACTTGGTGGCAGACACGGGTTTACAAGTGTAAGAGAACCAACATGAGTATTTACAGAAATGCAGGAAATATTCTAACAAACATATTCTGTTAAACACAAGTATTTACAAGAAGTATTCTAACAAATGTATTCTTCTTTAACAAACATTCATAGTCTCAAGGTAACAGGGAACAGTCCTTGAAAGATAACTATTCAAATGTTGACTATCACAGGCTATTGCTGCCTTTAGTAAACACTTAGAAACTCAACCTCCAGATGTCAAGATTCCTAGTAAGCAGAGATTTAATTTAAATGTTATGGTAAACAGTATGTTACTGTGCTTCTAATCTTATTGTTTATTTAAACAACGAGTGCTTGCTAGCTTAGTGCTTCTGTCAATGAGTTGGGTACTCAAAGAGTTCATGTCAACCCAGAAAGCATTTGTCAGGCACCCACACTGGGCAGACTGTGTGTAGGATCCTGAGCTCTCAAAGCTAAGTCAGCTGCAGTTCCTGCAGTTTGAGCAGCTCCTGGTAGAGTGGGGAGAGGGACCCAGAAACAGGCGTCACTGTGTTTGCTCACAGATGGAACTGGGTAATGGCAATGAGAACATGAATTTACTCTTCCTGCTGGGGAGAGGGGAGGACACACCAGGAGGGTGCCTGTGAGCTGGGTCCTGAAGAGTGAACAGGAATGTTCTAGAAAGCAAACAGAAAGGCATTCCTGGCAAAGGGATTTGCAGGTGCAAAGACCTAGAGGTAATATGGGGTACAGTGTACGTGGAAAAGATTTGCAACTGTTGGAACTCAATAATTTAACTGTTCTCAACACGGAAGGCAGAGGGATCCTTTAAAAATGTGAATCAGATCACGTTTCTCCCCTGATCCAAGCCTCCAAGAGCTCTGATTGCACCTAAGGTAAAATCTGAAGTCTGACCTTGGCCTTCAAGCCCCTGCATGATCTGGTCCCTACCCACCTCTCCCACCCATCCCCTATCACTCTCTTGTCTGCTCTCTAAGCTCCAGTCTCATTTCTGTGACTTGAGTTGGTACAGTCCATTCAGACCTCAGGGCCTTTGCACTTGCTGCTCCCCAGGTGTGGGATAGTCATCCTCCGGATCTTCCTTCCATTGGCTTCTTCTTATTCAAACCTTGGTTAGGATGTCCCCTCTTTGGAACAGATTTCCCTGCATGCTAATTAAAGCAGCACCTGTCATGCCCCCCCTCACTTCTGATCACACCAACTTGCTTTACTAACATCAAGACACATATCACTCTCTAAAATCCTATTGTTTATGCATCTGTTCAGGGTAACCTCCATGAGGACAATGACCTGGTCTGCTGTGTTCACAGCAGTGTTCCCAGCCCCTAGGACAGTACTGGGAATAGAACAGGTGCTCAGAAAGCATTTATTGAATGAGTGAATGAAGAGCCTGGAGAAGTCTTTGGGCTTCTCCCAAGTCTTGGAACATTTGAGAAGCAGAGAAAGCAGAGGAGGAGGCTCCAGGCTGTGGGGAGGAAGGGAGAGAGGCCTAAACACGGATGGAGGGACAGGTGAGTTTGCAAGCACTGGACCAAGTCCAGTGGGGCCAATTCATCCATCACAGGCCAACAGCGGCAGCATTCCACTGCCCTGATGCTCACAGGAAGGAGGAGGCCTGACCCTGGGAAAAGAGGAGGGACTATGGGCAGAGCTGATAAAGGCCTTGGGGAGCAGCCCAGCCCGCAGCCTGCCAGCTCCTCTCCCACCTTCAACATCTCTGTACCCAAGGGAGGTGGAATTCAAGACTGAGGCCAGAGGGAATTCAAGACTGTCTCTGGAAGTTTAAAATGCTCATGTCCTTCAACCAACCTTGCACTTTTACGTTCATGCTGTTCCTTCTGCCTAGGACATAATTCCCTCTCATTTAGCTGACAAATCCCTACTCATCCGTCAAATGTCTGCTTAGAAATCACTTTCTCTAGGAAGCCTTCCCTGACACTCCACTGCCCCTCCCAGCCCTGGCCAGGCTGAGTTTGGAGATCTCTCATTATAGCAATTATCATCTTTTATAATTATAATCGCCTGCGTCTGGAACCACACACACCTGGGCCTAAGTTTCAGCTTGGTCCATTGCTGCTCAACCTCTTCGAGTCTCAGTCTCCACATCTATAAAATGGGGGAAATAATACACGTCTTGCAAGTATGTTGTGAGGACTATTTGGGATAGTACCTGTCGCTGGTAAGTCATAGGTATTTAATATATATTAGATATGGTAACGATAAAAAATAAAAATTTCTGAATCATCCCAAATGCCTAACAGGTGGTCAGCTGGGCCGTGGTGAAAACAAACAAACAAAATGCTGGATTTAGAATCCAAAATCCTGGCCCCGCCATTACCACTGTGATCTGAGCAGGTGTAATACTCCTCAGCTTCTGACTCCTCCTCTGCAAGATGGAATTCCTAAAACCATCCTCAGAGGATTGTTGCGAGGATTACATTTATTCAATCATTTCTCAAATATGTAAGGAAGACCGATTATGTGTCTAGCACTGAGCTCAGTACCTGGTAAAACTTCAGGTTATTCAGGTCTGATCCTTCTAGTCATGGGGGACAGGGAACATTTAATAGGCAATTACAGCAGTATATAGCTCATGTGTACACAGACTTGCATTCAGCAGTACTGACTACATACCAAGCTGGAAGCAAAACAGATAAGGCTCCTGCCCTAATATTAATAATAATAGCTAGTACTCGTTGAGCATTGACTGCATGACCTTGGGTTTAAGTTCTGTAAGCTTCCTGAAACACAGATAAAATTAACAGCTACCTCATAGGGTGGCAGCCAAGATTATATGAATTAATGCATGTGAAGCTTGGAGCAGAGGTCCTGGCACCTCGTAAGTGGTCAATAAATGGGAGCCCTAATTCTATTTATTAGCTCACTAGGTAGCAGCCTTGTGTTTAGAGCTTTACATGTTTTATCTCGTTTAATCATTTAATCCAGGGTGATAAGTACTAAGATACTACACGTGAAATTGCCTATAAACTTAAAAGCCTTTACACATGTGAGTGCTTGTTAATGTTTCAGAGAGACTAGCAGAGGACCACAGAATGGGAATGCAGTGGTCAGCATGGGGCGAGATCAGACAGAAAAGCTTCTGGAAGTTGAGCCTGGGGTAGGACGGGGAGCAAGGGTGAGTGGGGCCAAGCATCAGAGGGCAGGGGGAGCAGCCTCTCTCCTGCAAACTGGGGTGTTTCTGCTGCTGCAGAAGACCAGATTCAAACAGGGCAATTTAAAAACATGTAAAAGGCATAAAGTGAGAGCAGCTGTGCACAGCTGCCGCCGAACGTTCCATCGCTGCCTCGCTGTGGACTCTAAATGACAATAAACCTTCCACCCCTTATAAATTAAGCAGACTTTCAAAAAAACCATATCTCCTCCTGCAACTTTTTATGGCTGTTTGGCAACTTTAATCATTTTGCAAAATGCAATTCCTGGCCATAAATTCTCTCCCAAGTACAGATTTAGGGAGATCTAGAGGACTGCGGCGGGTTGATAGGTAAGTTTTAATCTGACAAGGCCAAAAAGTCTATTAGATTTATAGGGAGGCAGCAGATACCTTGTAATTACACCAGACTCGACCTCCGGGGAATCTCGAATTCAAAGGAGGCGGGGGAGAGAGTGGAAAGGAAGCCACTGGGCAGTGGCAAGGGCAAGCTGAAGCCCCTCAGCCTGCCAGCCCCCAGCCCTGGCCTTTAGGCCACAGGCCATGGTGATTTCCTGCAAAGATGCAAAGACCTTGGGTTCCAAGTAGCTGAAACCTGTGATTGGTGCACACACACACACATGCACGTGCACACGCACATTCAGTGTCTCTGTGGCTGGCACCTGTCAGGAAAAGCTGAGCCCTTTTGAAGGAGGTCACATATTCCTGAACAGTGAGGAAAGCAAGTGAGATGACACTGGATCCCATTCAATTACACATTCAACAAATATTCAGTCCACATTTGTGCTATGTGTCACACACTGAGTGGGGCAGTGGGGGCAGAGCCTTAGATGGTATGTGGGTTGTGCCCTGCACAATGCTCGAACTAAGAAGGCATTGGACATAGGCTCCAACACGGGCTGCTGCAGACCGAGGAAGGACAGCCTCTCCTGGCAGGCTGCCCAGGGGCGTGCCTCTGACTGTCTCCCATGAAGGTGCCAGCCTCTCTGCATCCCCAGCTTTGGAGTACAGGGCGTTTGTGGGCTAACAGGAACCCAAGGAGCAAACTGGCAGCCTGCAGGCCAAATCTGGCCAGCATAGCATTTTAAATTTTTTTAATTTGAAACAGGCTTTTCCTTTGCCACAATGTTACCACTCCTTATTATCTTACTCTCAGGGAATTAATTTACGTTAGCTCCTGGTCCCTAACGTGAGTTTGAGACCTCTGGAAGAGCGGTGGCGATGGAATAAGTAAAGGATGCCACAAAGCCCCAGGCACAGCACCCAATCCAGACCCCCTATGAAATTGTGGTAGGTCCCACGAAGAATAACCCCCTGAAGATGTCCACGTCCCAATCCCCCAAACTGAGAATATGTTATGTTACGTGGCAAGTGGGGAATTAAGGTTGCAGATGGAATTAAGGTGATTAATCAGCTGACTTTAAAATGGAGAGATTATTCTGGATTATCCAGTGGGCCCAATGTAATTTCATGGGGCAGTAGAATCAGAAGGCAGAAGAAGAGTCGATGTCAGAGTTGTACCATGTGAGAAAAACATGACAGGCCATTGCTGACTTTGAAGGTGGATGGAGGGAGCCACAAGCCAAGGAAGAGAGGCAGCCTGTAGAACTGCAAAAGACAAGACAGCAGATCTCCCCTTGATCCTCCAGAAGGAAATACAGCCCTGCCAACACCTTGAGTTTAGCCCAGTGGGACCTATCCCAGACTTCTGACCCCCAGGATTGTGAGATAATAAACTTGTGTTGTTTTTAAGCCATTGAGTTTGTAGCAATTTGTCACAGCAGCAGTAGGAAACAAGTGATATTTCAGCTGAAGCCCAAGAGATCAATAGATTCGGGCTGGGAGTGTTTCAGGTGAAAGAAACACACACGGTGTCATTCTTCAACGTCCCTACTTTGCTCACCCCCAGGTCAACCTGGGGATGTGAAATGTTTGAGGATGTGGCCTCCACATGGGTACAGGGTACAAGCAGAGGCTACCAAGTAAGGCTGAGCCACAAACGGGTTATTTGGGGTAATATTTATTGGGCCTTGTCTGGGGACCTGTACTTGTCATTCTGGGTTTTGTTGTCACAGTAGCCCTGGGAGGCTGACCGCTCAGTGGCTAAGAGTCTGGGCCCTGGAGCCAGAACACCTACGTCAAGTCCAAACTCTACCTGCTGCTGACTATATGGCTGTTACCTGACCGCTTGTACTGCCATTTCTTCATTGGTACAGTGAGGATCATTACAGCACATTATGGGGTTGTTCTGAAGATTAAATGAGATAGTTCGTGAAAAGCACCCAGAACAGTGTCTGGCACTGAGCAGTTACTGTTTGTAGTCTTCAGAAATGGCAGGCAGACTTGAGGGTAACCTGCATGACCCCAGCGTCCTGGTGTTCATGCTTCTAACTAGTAGAATATAGCAAAGATGATGGGATGTCACTCCCATGATTACGTTATATCATATAAGACTCCGTCTTAGCAGACTGGAGATGGAGACTCTCCTTGCTGCCTTGAGGAAGTAACAGGCCATGCTGAAGAGGCCCACGGGGTGAGTAACTGTGGGTGGTATAGGAGTCGGGAGCCACCTCCACCAGACAACCAGCAAGAGCCAAGGCCTTTGGTCCTATGACTGCAAGGAGGTGAATTCTGCCAACAATCTGAGTGAGCCTGGAAGCAGATTCTTCCCCAGTCCATCCTCCAGATGAGAAGGAGTCCCTGCTGACACTTTGACTGTAGCATTGTGAGACTCTCAGAGAAGAACCCCACAAAGCCGTGTCCGAACCCCTGGTCCACAGAATCTGTGACAAAAGTGTGTTGCTAAAATCCAGTAAGTTTGTGGAAAGGGACAACTCATACATCGATAGGATGTTTCCTGTTTTACAAACAGAAAACTGAGGGTTGGAAAAGATGGATCCCTTGCCCAGGGTCACACAGCTAGTCGGGGGCACAGCTAGAACTCAAGCCCAGCGCTGCCCAGTTCTGGAAGCTTGCTCTTATCGCCTCGCCAGGCTGCCTCTCTGCCTACAGGGTGGCCGGCTCATCCTGTCGCCAGGCCCCTTCATCTCTTCCTTACCTTTCTTTTTCTTCTTCCTTCTCCCCCAACCCCTCTTCCTTCTGCCTCAACGTTCTTCCTCCCCTCCCTCCTCTTCCTCTTCCCTTCCCCACCATGGGCTGGCTGCTTTGTGACAGTCTCTGTTTTCCTAAACCTCTCCTTGCAGAGTCTCTAGAGACCCCTGCTAGGCTCATCCCAAACAGAAACCAGTGGGGAATCTACAGCAGCTTCAGCCCACTGGGCCAGGACCTGGCTACCTACACCACCCTCCTGGACCCCACCAGAGAGCCTGAGTTCTCCCAAGGAGCCAGAATCAGAACTCCCCGAGGCCGGGCCCCAAGGCTCAGGAACAGCCCACCTCACCTTCCCTAAAGCCGTGCCCGCTCGGCGGGGAGAGCAGTGAAGAACCTCCATTCCCTCTACTTCAGCCCGTCTGCAGGTCTTAGGTCCCACCTCCGTTCACATGAAAGAGGAGCTTCTTTAAAGATGAAACAGAATAAAATATGGATAAGCATTAGTCAAATGAAATTAATGCTTCCAATATTGTTTTAGGCTTGCTCATATGCATCAAGCAGTTATGAGATCGCCGTTTATCACGTGTGGATATTGCAGTTATATATTAGCTGACTGTCTGGTGGCCACTTCAATGGCTCTCTCTGGACCCCGGGTTGCCCTTCACAAGCAAAGTCAGCCTTGCCGACATTCATCGCCCTCCGCAGCCTGTGCATCCCCAGATGCTGATAAAAGGCCTTGCCCCCAACAACATATGAATATTTAAATGACAGCTAATTATTCAGCATATAATGATATTATTAGCATCCACTTCACTGCTGGCTGTGGGCCCAGCCAAGTCTTGTCCCACACTGAGTGGTGCCAAGAAAAAGCCGAAAAATAGGCAAGCCCATGCCTGCTGTGTCTGTGGGGACCCATCGTTATTTGGGGAGATGTCGATTCACAAAATAATCGCCAAGGATCTCCCCACCTGTTCTGTGTTGAGCCATGTGCTGGATCTGGGGAGGAGATTTAGCCCACATAGCTGCTGCTCACAAAGTACTTACAGTCGCACAGGAACTCACATTCACCCTGCCGAGCACTTTATAGGGGCATCATCAGATTCGCAAAACAAGTTTATGAAGTCAGGACTTTTATTATCCCTCTTTTCTTAGAAATGAGAAAACCAAAGCTTACAGATGATGTGACACACACGAAGTCACACAGTGCGTGAAGGAGCTGGGATTCAAACCGGGACAACCTGACGCTGGAGCTGTGGCTATAGTAGCCAGGCGCAAAGCTCGAGCTCCCAGACAGACAGTAGGAAAGGGGCATTGCAACAGAGATGCAGGCAAAAGGCTCTGAGATCCAGAAGTGAGGATGAATTTGGCTGGAGATGAAGTGGGAAAGTCTTCTAGAAAAAGGCAGCATTGGAGCTGGACTTTGAAGAATAAACAAGCACAGGTGAGGGTGGGAGAGGGGTATCCCAGACAAAGGGAACAGCACTGGCAAAGGCCTGGGGAGGAAAGGTGCTCGGAAATGTGAGATTCTGGAAAAACTGCAATGCAGACCAGTAAGGAAGACCTAATGGGAAGGTAGTTTGCAAACAGATGGCAGAGGGTATTAAGAGTGGCCAAGGAGTTTGGATTTCATCCTGAGGACTCTGGCGAGTCTTGAAAGGTTGCAGTAGACTTGAAAAATGGGGACAAATTTCCCCTTCTTGTAAAGAGGTGGAATCTGCTTCTCCACCCCAGTCTGCTCATTACGTGGGCTTGGCCACATGACTTGCTCTGGCTAATGGGACATTAGTAAATGCAACAAAAGCAGAAGTTTGAAAACTGTGGATGTGTGAGGCTTGCCCTCTTGCTGTTCTTGGAGCCCAAGACTACCATGGAAACAAGACTGAGAGGCCACATGAAAAAGGAATGAGGTGTCCCAGCTGAGCCGAGCCCGAATTACTGACAGCCTTCCAACAACCAGACACGTTAGTGAGGCCACCGTGGACCATCCAGCCACCAGCAGCCACCAGCCAACCTGTGAGCAGATGCACACAGGAGCCCAGCAGAGATCAGTGGCGTCAGCCCAGCTGACCTGTAGAATTATAAGCTAAATGAAGTTGTCATTGTTTTAAGCCACTCCATTTGGAATAGTTTGTTAGGCAGCAACAGCTAACTGAAACAGGGGCTTAAAGAGAAGTGGCCTGACCAGAGGGGATTTAGAAAGATTACTGTGGCCATGAGGTGGAAGATAGATTAGAAGTGGTGAAACTGGCAGCTGGAGACCGTGGGGAGGCTGATGTCAGAGTCCCAAGTGAGAAGATGAAGTTCTGGTCAAGGCAACAGTGATGGATGAGATGAGAGTTCGCCCGGTGTCTTCCAGGGAGGCACTATGATGGCAGGGAGGCGTGTTTCCGGGGCCACTCCTACAGACACACACACACACTACACCCACACCTGGGCTACCTTGGGGGCCCCACACCAGGAGAGCCAGTACCCTCTGCCTGTGCTGTTCTCTCTCTGCCCGCTTCCGCCTCCATCGGCTCACCCCTTCGCCCTTCCACTCAGCCCCTCTGCTCCAGCTCCTCCACTCTGAGAAAAAATTACCTAAACAACGGAGATAACAAAGTGAAAACCATGCAAAGAGCAGTGGACTAGGAGTCCAGACCCTCACCTCATTCTACTCCCAGCTCTGCCTCTGATTGGCTGCATGATCTGAGGCAAGCCTCTTTGGGCCTCAGCTTCCCCAGATGCTTTCTGCTGAGACACTAGGTTGGTGACCTGGTACTTTGAATTCCCAGGACTAGAAGACCTCACTACCACACCTTCTTCCCTGCACTTGAACTCTTGGAAGAAGCAGAAAACTTGCCCACTCACCCACCCACCCCACCTCTGGCCCTTGCAATGGCATGGGGAGAATGAAAGAGATAGCCACTGACCAAAAGCATCTTCCTCAAAGGCCCATCACGGCATCCAGCCCTTCACAGTCAACATTCAGGGCCTAATGAAGACATGAGTGCACCAGACCAGTTCCAGCACCAGACTAGCTCATCCACTGGAAGAGCAGAGTCCTGAAGATGGGGCACCCAGGGAGAAGGAGCAGCATGGTCGGGCAGGAAGAACCCAAGAATGGGCCTAAGAAGATATGCCTTGAAGTTAGGCATCATGCCTGGCCCCCCAGCAATTACTTCAAAATGTTCATTTCTCTCCCACCCCTGCCACCTCCAAGTCTCAGCTCTTCATCTATAAAATAGGGAGGTCAATCTCCTCTCCTCAAAATTGTACAGCGAGTCCAGGTAAGAAGCTCTGCAAAGTACTTGGTATATAATAGGTGATCGTTAAACCTTATTTCAAGCTTACTGAAAGCTCAAGTTGACTGTCAAGAAAAGTTCAAGGAGACTAGAATACACTCCTGATGTGTGCCATATGAAATGCATAGCACCTGGGACATACTATTGTGAACAGTGTGATGTGAATCTAATTAAGCATCTAGGATTAACTTCCAGTTTACAGGAGAAATGAAGGATGGAGGGACAGGTTAAATGACATTGGGAGGGAACAATCAGATAAATTTAGCATGTAAAAACTTCTACAAGAAAACTGGCCTAGATTCTTCAAAAACAATGTGATAAAAAAAAAAAAGCTAAGAGGACTATCCTAGATTTTAATAGACCAAATACAAAACATGAAAACATATACCTTGATGGTATTCTAGTTCAAATTTAAAAAAAACAAAAAACAGCTATGCAAAACATTTTAGGACAGTTGGGAAATATGAATATGACCTGGAAATTAACTGATGTTATAAAATTACTGTTAATTTTCTCATGTGCAATTATGACATTGTGGATATAAAGAAGAATGTCCTTATTCTTAAGAGAAGCATGAGAAGTATGTAGTGACAAGAATCGTGATATCTATAACTCATTTTCAAATATACAAAAAAGAAAGGTGTAGTAAATATGGAAAAATGTTAACAAATACTAAATCTAGGTGGAGGGTTTAAGGGAAATAATTAGACTATTCTTTCTGCTTGTCTACAAGTTTGAAAACTCCCAAAATAATAAGTTGGGATATTGAGGGAAGAAAACCTAGGATCCAGAACTGCGGAAGCAAACTCACCAGCTGCAGAGGCCCTCCCTGGCCCTGTGCAGCAGGGCCATCCAAGGACAAGGGCTGCGTCACCATTGGAAGTGGACCTTCCGGCCCTGGCTCCAAGCCACGACGGCAGGGGGTCGGGGGCCCCAGCTGCAACCCCACCTCCCCACCATCCCTTTCTTGGAAAGGTCAGCTCCCCAGGCATCAAGTAGGGCCCTGTCCCGGGGGAAGGATGAAGCAAAGAGTATTCTGTGAAGCTGACTGCCCCCTGGCCGGAAGGTGACCATGGTCCCGAGCCCCTTGGGACAGAAAACCCTTTTATTTCCACCAGTCTGAATTCTTGGTTCCTGGTGCAAGAGTTGCCATCGGTTCCCCTTTCCAAATGTTCCTGTAGCAACCTCTTCCACGCCTCCTTGTTTCTGCTGGATGAAGGGGAAACAGCTATCTGGAGTGGGGGGATGTTTGGGGCTCAGAACATAGGGATTTCCAAGCTGCATGGGGTGGGCCAGGCACAACAGAGCTAACAACTCGGGGACATAGCAGGAAGGGGACTTCCAGAAGATAAAACTGGAGAGTAGCCCAGACTCACCCCCAAGAGAAAGGGCAGGCAGGGCCTGAATAAACTTTGCAGGGGACAAGGATTGTCATGGGCTTTAACCTGTCTAAGAGGCTCTAGGACTCCCATGCAGCCTGATCTCCAAGGCAATGGCCAGATCTCAAATCCATAGCAGGAGGGTAAAACCCACTGAGTCTGCAATTGGTTTCACTATCCTTTTGGACCTAAGTGAAAACACATAAAGAGACCAGACCAGTGCAGCTGAGAGCCTGCGGCACTGAGCATTGGTTGAACTGTTCCCAAGTGCCAGGCACTGTGCTCAGCATGGTCTACGCATTACCCATTCGGTCCTACTAGAAGTCCTGATTAAGTCCTTAACTATAATCGGGATGTAGATCTAGCTTTCTACTGTGGCTGGGTACAGACAAATAACCCTGATGACATATGCAGGAAATAAGAAATGGCGTCCAGTTCATGAAGCACAGTGGACCAGGACCTGCACCCAAATGGATGGCCAGGAAAGAGCCATTAAAGACCCAAGTATAGGCCATAAAGAAGGTTTTAAGTGGCTCTTACTGGAAGACCCATATTTCCCATGAGATATTCCATGAAAACGGCATTCTGAGGTTGAATGGCCTTAGGAAACTCTACGGGTCACATTCCCCTCTTGGAGATTCATGAAGGACGTTAGCACCTTGGGGGCTCTGGAAAGTCCCAGAATAAAGGAGCTTCCCAATCCTGTTTAACTCAATGATTCTCATCATGACTTGCCCTCCAAACCCTTGTGTGAACAGAGTTTATAAGGGATTCAACACCTGTTGGGGGATGAAGGAAGCAAGATGGGGTAGAGAGAAGTGGAATGTGATGCAGTCTCAGCAAAGATTCAGCCAATCCCACGGGAGCTCTGGGGCTTGGATGGGACTTCAGAGAAGGCTTGAGTTGAGGCCAGGGGGCTGGGCCTTTGTACCCTTATACAGCTGGTCTTTGGATGTGGGCTGCTCCCAGAGGAGGGGCATAACCTTGAGCTGGGTAGGTGTCTTCAGCCAAGAGCAGTTCACAGAAAAGGACTCAGCTGGGAGCAGCCAACACTCCAGAAGCTGGAACATGAGCCCCTTCCTCCCAAAGAAGGGATCTGGACATCACACCATAGTATATACTACAGTTGCACAAGACCAGAAGTGTTTTCCAAGGAGAAGGGACCCAAGGCTGATGGAAGCATTTGGGGAGCTCGCTTTGCTTTGTGTTTTTATTGTTGTGGTTGATTTATTTATAAATCCCATATAAAATGAAAAGGACAGAGTGAGGGATACCACATGATGGCCAGTCATGAGGACTGCAGTCCACCATCTGAGCTCAGGATTTCCCCATCCACCCACAACACTGGGGAGACCTGGAAGTTCATCCCATCACGTGAAGAAATAAGGTGCCCTCCTGATACGTGAGTTTGTTAGCCAGTTATGTGTTGGAAGGATTCTGCCCAAAAAGGATGATGTGGATTTTAGAGCTGCTAGCCAAAAACCCTTCTTGTAAATAGTTATTAGCCAGCAAAACCAGCTGTTAATCAAAGAGACTCCTGGTTTGTTCAAATTAAATCATGTCAATAGCATCCAGGAAACTACTATTCCTTCTTTGCCTTCCAAGGTGAGGGGACAGGCATCCAGCCACCCGGAAGTATTTTGATAGAAATTAGCATAATGAGGAGCTCAGAACTTATTGCTGTTCTAATCTCCATCAGTCATGAGACTGGTCCTGCGAACCTTTCATCTTGTAGCAAAAATTGGTCAGGCTTGACCCAAATGGTTGTGTATGAAGATTTCAGACCATGGCTTTTAGAACAGGCAGCTTCTTCTAGTAGGATATTTTTCCTGCCAGACTATATCTGGAAGTGACATTGTCCTATGAAAATCTAAACTGGTTATGACTCCCCAAACCATCCCCCACCCCATTCCCACAACCCCATCAGGCCAGCCACAATCTAACTGTGAGAAGGGAATTTGTGCATAGACTAGATCCCCATGTAAACAGAGCGATGCCGTTTTCCAATTAAATAGGCTGCCAGCAGCACAGAGGAGGAAAATCACCTCATTAGAAAGACAATTGGCATTGGTGTTGTATTTAAAATTTGCACTTTTCAGACCAAGCCTAGGAATTGGCGGCTCTTAGCATTAAAAGAAGTGACCCTCCTGGCACCAAGGTATAAGACTTGGTTGTCACAGGACACAGAATGGAGACACAACAGATGCCTTCATTCAACTGTCTATTTACTGAGCATTTGCCCTGTGCTGGACACTTTAAATATAATGGTGAGCAAAGAGATATGGTCCTGCCCTCACGGAGTTTACAAGCCAGTGCAGACAGAGGGAAAATGACAACTGTAATAAGTGCTACAAAGAAAAGGACCAGTGACTTTGAAAGCTTATAACAGCAGATGTAGCCCAGTCTGGGGAGTCAGGGACCAGGACAGACACAGTCCCATCAGTTAAGGGCTTCAAAAATCCACAAGAGGAAAAGCTAGACGCTCATGTCAGATCCAATTATGTGGCATTTGTATATTTTTATACATTTATATATAACCATATGTTTTTCTATTTGTATGTACACATATATGTTTGTATATGTATTCATATAACTATATATATATGCACTACATTTGAGTTAATCATATAGTAACCGTATGTCGTTCCCATCTAGAGCAAACTGTGCTGGTCTCAATTAATCCTGTTGTGGACTTTATGCACAGGAAGCCCCTTCACATATTGTTCATGGTCACTGGTGCTCAGCGTAGACAGAGCAGGTAAGAGCCCTCATCCAGATCAAGAATTTAGCCAAGGAGCATGCTGTCCTGTCCCGATATGCCACATGGAACACCTGCTTTGGGGAGTGTGAGTCTGGACGGGGGCATGCCTGTAGGCCTGTGAGGAAGGCCAAGAGGGCACATGTGGGTCTTGCATGCCTCACTGTGTGCATGCATGTGTGCATACATGTGTTAGCCCACCGACTGTGGGCACACATGTGCACATGTGTATGCTCTGTGTTCTGCCAAGGAGGGAGGGAAGCACCTCATTTTCCTGGGTTGGCAGTTTTGTGGCTTGATGCCTCTGGGAGTCAGGCGCTCGCTGCACGTCCTGGTGTTCCTTACAGCCATTTTGCCTGCAGCAGTCACACAGTTGAAAAATCTGGGTCCATGTGACTGCTCAGAGACTCTGCAAAGGCAAACAAGTAGGACTCATGGCCATTTTGCAATTCCTGCTCATTAGACATGTCTGGGGCCTTGCGAGTGAGCTCTGAGGATAAATAAGTATAAATATTATATTTGCCTCCAGGTTATCTTTAAAAATGTATTTCCCTCTCCCTCTTACTTGCCCCCCAGCCCCCACCAACTGTCAGTGCCTCTCGGAAGCTCCTGGGTATCAGAAGTGCCACACTGAGAGTCCAGGGTCCTTAGCAAGTTGTTTGCTTCCCCTGGGCTGGCACATGTCACTCAGTCTATGGGGTGGCCAGAGGCAGCAGGGCACCCAAGAGCTTCTTGGTGTCCCCTGGGTGAGGAGGAGGGGTGTGATTGTCCCCTAAGGTGCTGAGAGTCTGAACTTCCAAGCAATACCACACAAAGAGATGACAAGAGGCTTTGTCCTCACCAGCTGGGCCTGGCTGGCATGGCCACGGCCACAAAGGGACTGGGGTCAAAGCCAAGGCCTATGTGTGCCAACCCTCAGCTGGCATGATGCCACCACCTATAGGGGACTAAGGACCCCCACATTGGTGCCGAGGAGGTCCAGGTACCTCCAACATGTGGGTCATTTGGTTTTAAGAAAGCAACACCTACTCAAATAACTCAAGGAAAAGAAGGGACCAGGGAAAAGAATGTGGGGATTCTGCCCCCCCCCCTCACCTTCATGATCTACTGAGACTGAGTCAGCAGGGTTTTCATTGGTGGGATTCTGGAATGGGTATTTTTAGAAAGCTCCCATGTGACCCTGGTGATCAGGCAGTTGAGAGCCACTGGTGAGAAGTGAGAAGAGAGTGGCACAAGTGGCACTCTGGACTGCTGCGGGGGGCCTTCTGATCTGCCTCCGCCTCTCCCTTCTCTCTGCCCATGACAGCCTGTCAGTAGTCTGAAAAATAGAGTTCACTGCGCGGATCTCCTTCTAGCCGAGCTGCCTCAGCCCTACCTCATGGGACAATATTTCTGATTCCCTCACTGACCCCAGCTCCCAGCCACTGTCCTCCAAATGAGCCCCATCTGCCACTATCACCTAAAATGTGGGACTCAGTGGGATTGGCTCACTGACCAGCCAGAATAGCAGGTCATGGGCTGCCCCAACTATCTTGGGAGAAACTGTCCTCCCTCCCTCTTGCCTGCCCTGGACTCAAGGAAAGAGGCCCTCTTGGGCTCTAAACATGAAAATAATGTTCCCCCAAATTGCATAACAATAATAGCTACCATTTGTTTAATACTTCCTGTGTATCAGGCACTAGACTTATTGCATTCCATGCATAATCTCATTTAATCTCTACTATAATAAATGTAGGGTTATTCTCACTTTGCTTATGAGGAAACTGAGGCACAGAGTGGTTGGATAACCACCCTAAGGTTGCACAGCCGGGAAGAAGTAAAGATAGGCTTTGAATTTGGGTCTTTCTCACCCTAAGGCTGCACTCCTAACCATGGCTCTGTACTTCCCATAGACTCTTCATAAAGCAACAGAATCCAGCTACCTATACAGACCCCTGTCAGTGACACCGAAGGGATGGGAGCTTCAAAGTCTCCACCCAGAGACCAGGGCTTCTCCAGAACCCTGTGAAGAGATGAAGCATCCCTACTTACTGGAACATGACTTGTCTACCCCTGTTACCTGCACCCAGAGTCACACCATTTGACTTGCTGGGCTCCATGTGTTGTGACCAGAGTCCATGGGCTACGGCAACTTGGGAAACAGAATTTGGATAGTAAAATGAGAAGAAACTCAGTGATGGAAGTCCCTGAGAAATCTCCCAATCCAACCCCCTGTGTTACATGTGGGGAAAACCAGACCTAGAAAAGGAAAGAGGCTTTCCAGTGCCACACAGTAACTTAGAGCAGCAGTGGCAAATGGATTTCATCTCATTGACCAACTCTGATCAGTTGGCTGGCTTTGAGTACTGTGTTGAGAAGAATTCTGAGGCCATATCTGGGCTCAGAGGGAAGGAATGCTGTAGTTAGCTGGCAATGCCCACCATGGAAAAAGCAATGTAGCAAGAATGCCAGGCACCAACCCTATGTTAGAGCCAAGATAAGGTCTCAGGTCTTCTGGCTGCAGGTCCAGTGCCTGACAGGCATGAGCATTCTAGTCCATTATGAAATACTCCAGAAAATTCTATCCTAGATAATTATGAAACAAAGATACCTCAAAGTGCCTCAGTGGTTGTTTTAGGCATGACACATTTGGTAGCAGGAACAGAAACCCACTCAAGTTAGCTTAAGTAAATGAGAACTGGTTGCAGCGATATGACAGGTGATCTCACAGACACTCAAGGACAGGAAACAGCATCCCGTCCACAGAAGCACCAAAGTGGAATTGGAACCTCAGGAACAGAGTCCATTCTCTTTGCCTCTTAAAACCACATGTGGCAGAAACTATCTACTGCCTATACAATAGCTATACCTCTAAAAGAACACAGAGTTTGTTCTAACAGAACACAGAGTTTGCTAACACAACACAGAGTTTGCTCAGAAATCAGGCAGTGAGTCCAGCCCAAGGGATGCATCATGACTGGTCTAAACCATTCTTAATAATTCTATTCACCTTTGCCAGTGGTTGGTTTATCCCAGTTCTGGGCAATGACATAAAGGGAAAAGTATGCAGGTGGCTTAATGAAAGGAGACACAGGAGAAATTTTTCCTTCCCTTTTAGCCTTAGATGTGACCATGTGAGGTTGTTGCCATGTGATTTGTCCTGATTGGTCAGGTGTTAACCGCTGGTCCAATCACCTGTGAACAGGTGTGAGATCACCTGCTACAGCCACATTGCCAAGATGAAAAAAGACATCACCTACATTCCGAGGGTAACAAAGTGAAAAGCTGTGAAGAAATGATATTTTGAGCCACCATCTGCACCTTTCCTGGATTCACCCACCTTCTCACGTCCCTGTTAAGTGAGATAATAAATAGCATCTCATTCAAACCTTTTCTAGTTTGGCATTCTGCTCCTAGACACTAAAACATCCTCCATACTTACTTTCATCGTCTTTCATCAATGTCCTCATCTGTAACATGTGGAGAAGGAAAGGATATTCTAAGGATTAAAGGAAACGGTGCATGTAAAGCACTTAGAACAGTGCCCTGTGCAGTCGTTGGCAGTCTTTACTGTTAGTAATCATTATTATTTGTGCTAGCTCATGTCCAAGACGGCCACCATCAATTCCTTCCCTGTAACACCATCAAGAGGCAGAGTCTATTCCTCCCACCCCTTGAGTCTAGGCTGGCCCATGACTGCATATACCAACAGAACAGTGATACTTCTACCCTAGGCCAGTTCCAGGCTAAGGTTTCTAGAAGACTGGCAATGTTTGCTTCCTTTCTCTTCAGATACTTGCTTTTAGAACACTTGCACTTGGCACCCAGCCACTATGCAGTAAGAAGACCAATCCACATGGAGAAGCCACTTGTCGGTATTCTGGAAACACCCTCAGCAGAGTTTCCTGCCTACAGCCAGTGTGGATTGCTAGCCAGCATCAATTGTTGTCCAGTGTCCATTGCTAGTCAATGCACAAGGGATCCTGGACATCCTGCCCAGCTGAGATTTCAGATGACACCAGCACCAGCTCTAATTAGAACAGCATGAGAGACCCCAAATGAGAACCACCTGGCCAAGTCCAGTCAACCCACAGGACCATGAGAGATAATAATAAATCATTGTTTTAATCCGCTAAGATTTGGGCTAGTATGTTACACAGCAATAACCAGAATATTATTAATATAATTCTTATGTCTGCTTCTCTGTGTTTCCCCTAACTCAAATGTGTGAGTGAACAGGAGTGTGTACCAAGAGCAAGGGGACAAGCTGGAGCATCCGCTTTGGCCCCAACCCTATGTGACTTTTCCGTTCTAGTGCCCAATATCATCTCACTGATTTAGTCCCTGTGTCTCAGTTCTAAATGCCTAGAGAAAGAATCTGATTGGTCAGGTTGGGTTAGGTGTTCACCCTGACAAAATCATTTGTAATCAAGAATGAAGGTTACATGCTCCCTGGTACTGTATAGGATGGAGATGTGAGGACATTCGCTAAGAAAGGATTGTGAATATGGAGGAAATACTAGATGTCTCTTGCAAGGTAGCTCCTGGTTCACTTCTGTTTGCTTTTTTCTCAATCACCACATAATGTCAAGATGGCTGCAGCAGCTCCAGCCACTACATCCTCTCAGGTTCAAGTATAGTGAAAGAGAACCAGACTCTTTTCTGGTAGCACCTCCAAAAGTCCTGGGATCCACCCTGCCCCAATTTGCAATCAAGAGCAAGAGATGCTTTGATTGGGCAGGCCTAGACCATGGACTCCACTTGTGGAATTTGGAGCTGTTTCCAAAAGAAGGGTGTAGTGGATTGAATTATGTCCCCCCAAAACTCACTGAAGCTTGAATTGTGTCCCCTATTTTATATATTAGAAGCTTAATCCCCACTGTAACAGTTGAGGGTGGGAAATCCTATTATGGTAATTGAAAGGTGGAGGCTTGAAGAGGTGATTAGATTGTAGGACCATGCCGCAGTGAATGGAGTAAAAATGATGGTCCTGTGCTTGATTTGGAGGGCTTAAAAGGAAGAGTGAATGAGGAAGTTGTCCTCACGCTCTGTCTCTGCTCTCTCTGCTTCCACCATCTTGCAATGCGAGACCCCTGGGTCACTATTGCCACCACCACATGGACTTTGGACTTCCCAGCCTCAGAAACTATAAGCAATAAATTTCATTCTCTTGGTTATAAGCAGCAAAAGCAGACTAACACAAAACGTGAATAGATGTCAGTGTGTGTGTGTTGTGGGGGTGTGGTGTACAGGGGGATAAACAATAAACCTTCACCACACTTACCAAATATAAATGGGGATTCTCAGAAATTTCAGGAGGGAAAGGGGATGCTCTGAGCAGTGGATGTTGTATTCTGGTCACTACAAGGCACAGCCCCTTGGTAAACAAAATTTGGTCATCTACTTAACTTCTTAGTCTTAGGCCAGCTTCACCAGTCTCTCTGAGTCTTTTGTTCTCCAGGCTAACCCATTCTGGCTGCTTCTACCCTTCCTCATGAACCTCTGTCATACTGGGCTATGGTGGCCAGGCTAGTGTCCGTTCCTACAAGGGGCCAGCCTTGCTGCCTATATACCACTTCAATGTTAATTATAGCAACAATAATAACTTCTCTAAAAACCCTCATCGTCCAGTCAGGGCCACTTGGGGTGAGCTGGGGACAAGTCTCTTTTTTCCTAAGCCCTGTGTCAGCCTTTGTACTTCTGGCTATTTCTCTTTACCTCAAGGTTCCATTTCTATTCGCATTTCTACTGGTTGTAACTGCCCTCCAAGGAGGCCAGTTGGAATGCTTGTCTTCTTAAGACTGACAATTATGTTGCATGAAACCAACAGGCATCCTCAGCCCCAGGATGGTTCCGTGGTTTTCTGGTTGGCAGGAAGCAGCCTTTTTACAGGGGGTGGGGAGAAGTGGGCATCAGAAACCCCTCACTTGGTCTTGGCCTCAGAGACATTCATCAGGGGCTGACATTTCCTACACTGCTGGCCCAGGGCCAGGGGAGTGAGTGGCTTATTTCTGTGGCATTACAGTTTGAGTCCATATGCAAACCAGAGGACTGTGTCTATAAATAAGATATTATAGTTAAATCAATATTGATTATTAGGACTTAGTGCTATATTTAAAGCCATAAAACTGAATAAATATTATGGTAAAGTGTCCTAAATCTCATGGGCAAAATCATTGAGCAAGACAAAGACACAGGCCTTGAATTGATGGAGCTTAGACCCCATTTCCCACCCCTGAGAGGAGCTGTCAAGCAGATGGCTATTCCTGATAGGGGCAGGGAGAGGGAAAGCCAGTTTGGGGACAATGTAGATGTCCTTCAACCTATTTCTCGGCCACACTCTTGGTTGTGTTCAGGGCTTGTGTTATGCATAACTCAGTACATGCTTACCTGATTTTCATGACTGGTATTAAAAGAGTAGTTAATTCAGACAGTAATGACAATTGTACTCACCAAACTTATCTTTCTAACATGACCTTTTACTGATTAAAAAGTAACTCAAATTTATTTATTGTAGAAACTATAGAAAGGTTAGATAAGAAAAAGAAGAAAGTAAAACTCGCCCAGAATCCTACTACCCATATATATAATCACTACGAGCGTTTCAATGTACATCCTTCCAGTCATTTCTCTGCGTATGTATGTGTTTCCATGTGTGAGATATAATTTTTAATAGGGTTGAAGTAGCCAGGCTGGTTTGCCTGAATTAATCTGAACAGATTAATTCTATTATATGTACTACAACTTATATAATCAACCCCTTTATATATTACTATATATTTAGATTATTTCCAGTACTAATTAAATTCCTTTTCAGTTTTGTTCATTCTTTTTAAAAGTGGAATTAAGAGTGCTTGTCTTTAGAAAATAAGCCTTTTTTTCCCCCTAGTTGATGAAGAAGAATGAAACCTGAACAGGCACCGTGTCCAGTCGAAGAAAGGAAGTCACCGTGTTCCCGATGCAGCATGTGCCGTGGTATGGAGCAGAGGCGGAAGCACACAGCGACTGGTTCCAGGGGAAACAGAGATCAGCAGGGCCTCCTGCACTGCCCATCACAGAACTACTCCATCTGGAGGATTTGGGGTGCCTCCTCATCCTTGAGCATCGATTGGTAATAGTCACCATTGCACAGAGTCATAGCAGGAGGGTAATTTCTATGTACAGTGTCCACTGCTCATCACCAGCTATGCACATAAAGAGGGTCATATCTTTCATCTGTCTGGGAGGGATGGGGAAGACATGGTCTACAGACAGTCAGTCAGTCACTGTTTCCTGGGATGCTGAATCCTGAGCAAATGCCACAAGGGTCATGGGGCCATTTGGGGCTTAACTCGAGCAGTGGCCGAAACTGCTGCGGCACCAGTAGCTGTATCCTTCTCCAACCTGCTCTTTCTGGGAACCAGTTTCTCAGCTTCCTGCTTCCTGGATCCTGGGCTTCCAAGGCTTCCTCAGTCCCTGCCTTTCCCATGCCTGATCTCAAGCCTTCTGTTGATTAGCGTATCAACAAGGGTGGTATAGAAGCTGAGAAGTCCCACTATCTGCCATCTGCAAGCTGGAGACCGAGGAAAACCAGTGATGTAAATTCTAGTCTGAGTCCAAAGGTCTGAGAGCCAGGAGCACAGATGCAAGTCCCAGGCCAAGAGCAGGAGAAGACCGATGTCCCAGCTCAAGCAGTCAAACAGAGAGAGCCAATTAGACCTTCCTCTGCCTTTCTGTTCTATTCAGGCCCTCAGCAGATGGGGTGATGCCCACCCACACTGGGGAGGGCATCTGCTTTAGAGTCCACCCCAGTCAACTCAAATGCTAATCTCCTCAGGAAACACCCTCACAGACACACCCAGAAGTAGAATTTAACCAGATATGTGGGCACCCAGTCAAGTTGACACATCAAATTAACCATTACAATTAGTTATGCTGAGTTAGTTCTGTTGCTTGCAGACAAGAATCCTCCCCACTCAACTCATTCATCCTTCAAGGCTCAGGTTAAACGTCACCTCCTCTTTGAAGCCTTCCCCAAATCCCCTAAAGGTAATCAGTATTATCTTTCTGCCTCATTTCCACAGCCCTTTGCTTGTAACTCTTGCAGCACTTATTTTACCCTGCCTGGTGTTAGAGGTCATTTTTAACATGACGCAAGCCAAAGTATTTTACACTGTAATCACAGGAGCTTGTTGAATGAATGAATGAATGAATGAATGAATGAATGAACATGCATATATGTAAGAATAGGTGTAACACAGTTTGCGTTCAACCGTCAATTGATGAACCAGTGTTAAAAGGGACCCTGGATATTGTTCAGTACTTAGTGGCAATGAAAAGTCACAAGCGCTTCTGTCTTCTGCAGGAGTGAACTAACTATTCCTGGTCGGAACACACGAACATAAGATTGTCAGTGATTCCCAGTACTTCCCATTTGCATTCAGCATCAGCTGGCCCAGCCGGCTATAGTCAGACCCTAGCTATCCCTCAGATCCCTCTGTGAGTCTACATCAGGCATCACACACCAGCCACCTGAGGGCGAAATACATCCTGTAGTTTTGTTTGGCCCACGCTGGTTTTTTTCTTTTTGCAAATTCACTTAGTTACTAACATTTAAAACTCAGGAGACATCCCATAAAATTCTAGATTTCTGACTTCTCTTGAAAACTTACAAGACTCGGCAATACCTGTTCAGTTTCCCAGATGTCAACAATCAGCTGGAGCTAAGCAGTGGCTACTCCCCCTGGCCCCACTGTGTCCTTTGGAGGAAGCATGAGCTGTCATGCCACCATAGTCACCGGTAGGCCCGCTCCCCTCATTACCTACCTGGCCCCTGAGGACATTACTTCCCTTAGTCTCTGCTCACTAAGGTTGGTCATTAAGGGTGAAAAAAAGGCTGGAAGGGAGGCGCAGATGGATAATGTCCTCCTGTTTAGCTTAAGTATTTCCAGAGCATCATAGTCAGGAAAGAGCATATTTTGAGGATTCTGGAAAACTATGCTCCTCACCCCACTTCCATCTTCCCCCATGGAAGATTCGCCTGCTTCAGAGAAACTGAAACCAAGTTCCTCTTTTCTCCTTTAGTCTCCAAAAGTACAAGGTCACCCTTCCTGACAGGCCAGTGAGGGGGATTCTCCAAAACCCGAAGTCTCCAAAGCCCAAAACAGAGCCAGGAGTCAAAGACGGGCCTTTCCTTCCTGCCATGTTATCATGTAAACCACAGCCCAGTGGGACAGAATTAATTTACCCCAATTTATAGTGAAGAAAGTGAAGGTCAGAAGTAAAATTAGTTATCCAAAGTCACACAACTTAAGGGTAGCCCATGTGGGACTCTTGCCCAGATTATCTGATTCCAAGCCCACTGCCGAGAAGCATCTGGGGCTCAGCCGGGCTGGGGAGAGGTCTGGCCTGGAGGGCATCCTATGACCCCTCAGCCTTCAGGACCGTGTGGGAGCACGTCCTGCCACTCGCCTGGCTAACAGGCAGCAGGGATGAGGGCTTGGACTGTAAGGACGACAAACAGTTGAGGGTGAGAGGATGACCCAAGCTCCCCCTTGATGGCTGGGTTCATGATGGGGACCACCCCAATGGGTCAATCCCAGGCCAGGCTGCCTCCACATAAGAAAAGTTTGGCCCCCCAGACCCTCTCTGTGCCAGGTTGTCAGAGCAGGAGGGTGGGAGGAGATGGATTCTTGTTCAGGGCCTCTCTTTTCTCTGTGAAGGAGGCAGGAGGGAGGAAGACTAAGGGCTTAGGAGACATCCCTGCTTCCTCTTTCTCTCACCCCCACCATTGGATCCATTGGCAAGCCTGATGGCTCCACCTCCAAAACAGACCACATCCCTTCCTGTCTTTTTCTCCCACCCTCATCCTGGCCAAACTGTCGCAATGGCTTCCTGTCTCCCCGCTTCTGCACTTGACCTCAGGCAACCCATTCTCAGCACAGCAGCCAGAGCAAGCGTCCTAAACTGTAAATCAGAACTCATCTTCTTAAAACCCTCCTAAAGGCTTCTCATCACCCCTAGAATAAAGTCTAAGTTCCCTACCATGGCCTACAAGGTCCGGTATGCTGTGGCCTCTACCTGCCCCTTGAAACGCATTTCCTACTTGTCTTCTCCATGCACACTGCACTCCAGCTACAGCAGCCCTTTGCTGTTCCTAGAACCCAGCCAAGCTTATTCCCACTGCGAGGTCTCCACGCTGGTGGTTCCCTCTACTTGGAACACTCACACATCTGTGTACAGCTGCTCCTTCTTGTCATCCAGGTCTCAGCTCACACGTCACCTCTTCAAAGAGTCCTTCCTGACCCCCAGTCCGAAGGAGTTCCCCTCTGGTCACTTTCATTCACATCATTCTATGTTATTTTCTGCACAGGACTCACACTATCTGAAATTATCCTCTTTAAGCATGTGCATTCTTGTCTGTTGAGAGTCTCCCCCTACTAAGAACCTGAGTCCATGAGAGCTGAGCCAGCATCTGTCTTGTTCAATGCTGTTTCCCCGGTGAGTGGCACATAGTAATATGTAATACACAGTTGTTAAATTAATTAACTCATTAATTATCCAGGTGAGAGATGATAGGGACATAAACCAAAGCAGTTGCATCAAGTGAAATGGAGAGAATAATGTGAGAGGTATTTAAGAACCAGAATCAACAGGGCCCATTCTAAAGAGGGGATGCAGCAGCAGAGGCCTCAGGCTTGAACAGCTTGGTAAAGTAATTTATCAATATCAGTCACTTATGGGTCAGGGACAATAACAAGTTCAGTGTTGGAAAGTTGATTTTGAAGCACCTCAGGGACGTCTAGGTGACATTCAGTTATAAGTGTATTTTGGAGTTTGGGAAGGAGACTTAGGCTGCTGGTTGAGATCTAGGGAAGTCATGGGGGAATGAATTAGTGATAGGTGACTAGAGCTGTGCTTGCCCTGAGTGCAAAACAAGGAGGGCTTAGGATGCAATCCAAGGCAACCCAGATTGAAGAGGACAGACAAAGCAGAACCAGGAAAAGATCCCAGGAAGGCATGTCCAGAGACGTAAGAAGAGTGGGAGAGTGTTGCTAAGGAGTGAACCTTTCAAGGAGAAGGGGTAGTCAAAGGTATCAAAGGCAGGGGAGATCCTGACGCTATGGGCCTGGAAGTACTGTCCTTGCAATCTGGGGCATCCTCACAGCAGTCTCAGTGGTGGGATCTGGACGGACACCAGACTGGAGTGAGTGAGAGGGAGCGACGTAGACACGTTGCAGAATAGGAACTCTTTAGTCAATGTGTCTGCGAACGGATGTGGTAACAGCCAGGGAGGATGTGGTAACAGCCAGGGAGGATGAGGAATCCAAGAATTTTTTTCTTTAATTGGGAAAGAGACTGGCATATACAAAGGTACTTCAAAGGTTTGTGGAAAGATTTGTATTATCTTTCAACTCTATTTTTCCCTGAACTTTTAAAGTACCCTTGTATGTAGCCCAGACATTTGATTGTACATTAGTCTATGACACGGTTTAAGTTCTTTCCCAAAGGGCTAATGACCATGCAAATCACTCAACACAGTGTGCTCCAGGTACACAGCAACATTTATGGTATGAATGGTTGAAACTGCCCAAGAAAAGAAGCCCTTGAGCCAAGTACCAAACCCTCCACCAACACGGATGCATGCAAGAAGAAATGACTGTGAGAAAGAGATATAATGAGTGACGTAGCAGATAATATGACCCTTGATGTCTTGGTGGAGTGGAAGAAGGGGGTGATGGAGGGCTCTGCCTTAGTGATCTTTGAATCTCCTACCTGGCTCTGATAAAAAAAAAAAAAAAAAAAAAGCTGAGCAGAACAATGTAAAAATAATGACAGAAAGATGTGGCCCTGGAACCATTATCTGGACTCTACTTCCAGTTTTACCACCAACTATGTGACTGCTCTTTGAGCCTCAGTTTCCCCACCTGTACTTTGGGGACATCGACCTAGACTGTCACTGAGAACCTACTACCTCTAACACTATCTCTGAAGCCAGTCTGCCTGGATTTATATCTCAGCTCTGCTATTTTCTACCTGTGTGACCTTGGGTGAGTTACTTAACTTTTCTGTGCCTCAGTTTCCTCATTTTTAAAACAGGACTAATAATCACCCTACCTCGTAGTGTTGTTGTGAGAGTGAGATGAAGATTAATATATATAGCACCCCTAGGACAGTGCCAGGTACCTAGAAGAGCATTACTTGTATATATAGTTTTGGATTATGTTACTATTGTGGTAGACACTCAGTCTGGGGGACCCCCAAGTGAGTGGGTGAAGTATGCTGGCCTGATTTAGAAGAGCAAGAGAGAGGACATGCTAGAACGGAGGATGGTAAACTTTTTCTACAAAGAACCAGATAATAGATATTTTAAGATTTGAAGGCCATTTGGTTTCTGTCACAATTACTCACCTGTGCTGCTGTAGTGGAAAATAGCCATAGACAATATGTAAACAAATGAGTGTGACTATTTTACAATAAAACTTTATTTACAAAAACAGGCAGTGGGCTGGATTTGGCCCATGGGCCATGGTTTGCAGACCCCTGTTCTAGAACAAAGGTCCCTGGAAAGAGGAATGATGAATTTTTCTCTCTGGTGGGTAGAACTAAGAAATCCCATGCATCCAGATCCAGGCCAGAGATCTACCACTGTGGCTGCAAACTCTCTAAAAAGGAAAGCTTCTAACTCACAGAACAAGCAAATAATAAACGAGTTTTGAAAATAATTAAGATTGAAAATTGATTGTCTGGGCCAGAGCAGATTTATGCAAAGGGCCCTTGCTCCACCGGGAGTGGAAGGAGGGTTTCTAAGCTCTGTGTTGAACAAGCTAAGCATTTTTTCAGATTATTCCCAGCATAATATGCCAAAGGGAATAGGCTCCATTTATTATTTCCTTAAAAAAATCAATGAGCTGAAACATTCCCTCTAGACCTATAATATTTATTTCAATGTTCTGTCAATAAATATAACAAGGTTAGCTTTCTATCAGTTTAGTTGGAAGAATCATTTGAGGGAAGTTCTATTTGTTAAGCTCGATTACAGAAAGCAATCAATAGGGGAAAATTCCCCAGTCACTATAGGCAAGAAATATAATGCTCGGAGGAGTCATCCCAAGAAGGAGATTGATGTCACTGCCCCATCATCCCACCCTCCTTCCCCCAAAAGTAGGAGACGTAGGTACAACCTTGAGTTATGGAGTATCGGGTTGGAGCAGTTTCCACCTGGTGCTGAGAGGGAAACTGAGGCCCAGAGAGAGAAAGGGAATTATCCATAGTCATAGAGTGACAGAATCAGAACTAACATCTAGATATTCTGATCTTCCAGGTCTTGAGCAGTTGACTCAGGTTGGATAGTGAGATACAGAGATTCGTGGAAAAGAAATGTTTTTCTCTTTCATTTGAATTCAGCTTCATTGGCTAGGGCTTTTCAAAAGATGGATCTAGGTAGGATGGCTTCAGAAGGGTGTTGAAGGGACAGGGCAAAAATATGCCCTCTGTGAGTTGGGGATGCCTGGGGCCTTAAGGATTCAGGGGAGATGCTTCCCCATTTTACCCTCACCCTCCAACACAAACACCCAAAAAAACAAACACAGGCTCACACGCCTCCCTGGCTGAGTTGGCAGGTGTATCCTCTCTCCTAGAACTTGAGGTCTCACCTTTGGCATTGCTGCCAGACTTGGCTAGATGAACCCACTCAACTGTACCTAAGCCTTCCAAGAGATGAGTCATGACATATATAGGACTTGGGGTCAGAAGACCTGACCAGGTGGCTCAGCTCCCCCATATCTTAGCTGGATAAAGTCATTTCCACCTCTCCAAGATGTTCTTTCCCACCTGGAAAATGGGAATAACAATAATGACACCATACTTGTAGGGTAGAAGTATAAGGAATGCGTGATATTGCTGGAAAGATAAAAATAATAATTAGTGTTATTGATTGTTGAATTATTATTATTATTAGCATTTAAGGAGTGCTTTCAGTATGACAAACATTGAACTAAATGTGTTACATGCTTTATCACATTTAGTTCTTACAACACTATGAGGTAGGCGATATGAATATCTTCATTTTACAAATATGGAAAATAAAGCTTGGAGGTTAAATAACTTGCCCAAGGTCAAAAAGCTAGAGGATGGTGAAGTGAAGATTTGAACCCACGTATGCAACTCCAAAGCCTGGACTGATAGCCTCCGTAATCAGGAAGATTGCAGTAGCATCCTGCTCCGGAAGGAGGGATTTGCTTTCTACAATCCACGCCCATCCCCCAAACACCACCTCCCTCAGAAAAGCTGGGGTCCAGGACACTTGTGGGTCTCCATCTCACACCTCTGAGTGTTTACGGCCTTGAATATCCAAAGGAGGCTTCAATGAGCCAAGTGCTTTATGGAGACCATCCAGAATATGCTTCATCAGTAAGAGGTCTTAAACTTCAGCTAATCTAATCCCTCACCCAGAGACTAAATTATCCCAAACGTAGTAGCAACAACTCTCCTGAGCTGTCACCGAGACTGGGTATTTCTGGGGGTATTTAAGAGAGAAATTTTAACTAATAGTCCTGAACAATTATTTATTGAGTTTCTAGCTTGCCGGGCATTATTTTAGACACTATAAATACACATATACTCAGCAGATATATTGAATATTACTCCCTGGATGTTCCTCAGTGTCTCCAAAAGTGAATTAAATATCTCACTATCCAGTCACCCATGCCAGAATCCTAGGGATCAGCAGTCTCTGGCCCCCTCTCACATCAGCCAGCACATATTTACTGAGTTTCTACTAGATCCCAGGTGACCAGTCGCCAGGCCCTGGTCATTCTGAGATATCACTGTCACCATATTTAGATATTATTACATTTTGCAGGGCTATGGGAAATCTATGCTCTAGGGAGAATGTCTGGGCAGCCAAAATCACCCAGGAGATCTGTGAAATAATAAACATTGTGATCCAAATACATCAGACTTGACTAGCCCCTGGGTGCAAATACAGTCACATTACGTTGATAACTTGGAGCCCCCAGCTGACTGATGGCAGAAAAGCCAGTCTTTTGAAGAGTTACCTTCCACTCAAGTTCCTTGCACCTCCCCTACCAGGCATTTCTGGGAATCTTAAGGGCTGCCACCACGTTCCCACAAATCAGTCCTGACCCCTGCTCATCACTGTGACAATCAGTTAAACACCACAGCCATGGGGCCCAACATTTTTGCAGAGGCGTCACTCTGAGTGGCTCAGATAGAACTGGAACTCAGAGTCCTTACCCTGCTGCAGAGAAAACAGTCTATGTTACACTAAGCTAGAGAAGTCCCACCATAGGATTCTTGAGCATCACATTGCTTCCGTATTCAGTGATAAAGCTCTTTGATTCATTCACACAGCCTCTTCCTCCCAGAAGACAGCTGCCAGCAAGAGATCCAAGCAGGGCTTGTCCTAGAGCCACCGAACGACTTTAGAACAATGCGTGCACAGACGAACACGTATGCATGTGGTAAGGCAAAGCTCTGAACAAATTGATCTGAAACAGATAAAGGGAACTCTTGTCTCATTGATTCTGTTCCCCAAATATCTCAAGTCTATATACTTCTCTCTCCATCTCCACCACCATCATTTCTTGTCTGGTCTATTATAATTGCCTCCTAACTAGGCTCTCTAAGTCTCCTCTAGCCCCTCCAATCCATTCTCCACACAGCCATCAGAGTCATCTTTTTAAAATGCAAATCCAATCATGTACCATCCATGCTTAAAACCCTTCGATGGAGTTCACTGCATTTAGGACAAAATTTAAAGTCCTTTTGTCTCACTGTGTTCTCTCAAAAGCAGAATCTGAGACATGGACCTGAGTATAGGAGATAGTGCCCAAGGAACACAAGTAGGGAATGGGGAAAATTCACAGGGAAGGTGAAAAAGTTCTAGAAATATTTCTCCTTGTCCCCATTATGTAGCAGCAAACCTAGCTCCTCTCTTTGTATGCTGGTCTACTAGCATGAGGAACTCAAACCAACTAGGTGAGAATCTTTGTTTTAGGTTCAATGAAATCTTTACTGTTTCTCCTGGTGGAAGTGCCCCACCCCTTGGGATCAGGGTCTCTAATCCTACAGAGCCTTAAGATTCTAGGACAGAAAGCACAAGTTCCCCCAAGCTGGCCCCTGGAAGTGATGGTGAGAGGGTCCAATCCCACTTTACCCTTGGTTGTCGGATTAATATATTCTAGATATTGCAACACGCCACTACTTAATGGCCATTAGTGCACCTGTATACTGCATCCTGGAGAACAGAATCCTGGCCCTGCAGGGTACCATTCCTTAAGCTGCCACCTTAACTGGGTTTTTAAGGAACCATTGCAACACTCTACCATGCCAGCAGCTTCCAGGTGATTTGATATATAATAGGACCAGTGAATCCCAATGTCATGTGTCTGTTGTCATACCTCCTTTGCTGTAAAGTGGGGGTCTTGATCTGAGGTGATACTATATGGGATTCATGGCACTAAATCAAATACTCTGCAAACCCTTGGATAGTGTTGCTTGCATTAGCACCATGGGCAGGGAAGACAAACCCCTATCCAGAGTATTTGTCAATCTCAGTAAGGACAAATTTCTTCCCTTTCCAGGGACAGTTGCCACCAAATGGCTGGTCATTCTTCACAAGAAGCAATATCATACTGAGGGTCAGTGTTGGTCTCTGCTGCTGACAGGTCATCTAGTTAGCAGCTACATTAGCTAGATCAGCCTTGGTGAGAGGGAGCCCATGCTGTTGGGACTATGAGTAGCCCCCATCCCTGCCACCATGCTCCTCTTTACATGGGCCCATTGTGCTTGCATAGGACGGCTGAGGACAGAGGCTGGCTGACATCCAATGGACAGGTCTTCTCCCCTAGTTGTTTAACGGCTTTTATATACTGGATTCTCTCTGGTGAGCACTGACGTGAGACACAAATATACAAAAATGTTGTGTCCATTCCTATAGGGCCATCCACACCCTTTATCCCCAGACTCCTTATCTCTGATCATTCAATCTTGCTCCTTCCAGGCCCCTGACCGATTAGCCAAGCACTTCAACATTGCCCAACAGTCTATGTGTCAAATCACTTCAGACCACTTCCTCCTCCGTGAAGTTGATGACCAAACTGTACTGCTTGAAGCTTTACCTAGTAGATTTCCTCTCAACACTGTCCATCAACATATTGAATTGATCCATCTGTGAACCATTCCCAGGGTTTTTCCACTTCCATCAGGTGGTCCTGGGAGTCTCCTGACAAGGAGACAGATATGTGCTGAGACAGAGGTACTGGCTCAAGAGATAGCTGACCTGGGGGCTAAGCCACCTGTGCATGTACTTTCTTGACACTCTGCACTTGTTCAGATCTGATTCGAATGTCCTGTGCAATGGATTGACGATGTATCTACCCAGCCTTATGACTCAGATATAACACCTAGTTCATGATGGGGAGCTGTGGCCATATGTTCACAGAACATGGTCAGGTACTCAGTCAGTACTAGGGCTCAGTAACACTCCAGGAGCTGGCTTTCAAGCATTGAGTAGTTCTCCGCTACAGAAGCCACAGCCTTTCTCCTTATCTCTAGAGATTTTCGCTGTGATTCTCCTAATAGAGCTTACCAGATTTTACCATAGATACCTCTAACACTGTTATTATTTACCAGGTCATATGACCCAAGAAGTAGGGCAGTTTACTCTGCAGCCCTGACTTGCTACTGAACCCTCTATTGACCTAGGACCCATTCAAAACTGGTAACTTCCTGAGCCACACAATAAATAGGTTAGAACACTATTCCCAAATGTGGTATCCACTGCCTCAAAACTCCAAAGAGGCCCACCATGCACTATACCTCTATTTCAGTTGTAGGAGATTCAAGGAGCAATACTTCTAAAAAGCTTCACCCATGTGTCAAGCCCTGAATCTTTGCATGATTTATCTCCCACCTTTTGACGTGCATGTCATTACTAGGGCATCCCAGTACCTGCCACTTTCTGTTCATTGGGTTCGATGAGAATGATGCCATCGGTACAGTGGACCGGCATGATGTTTTTGGAATGCCAAGACAATCAAAGTCCCTTTAGACTATATTGTGACAGAGAGCAAGAAAACCAACCTAGCCTTGGGGCAAGACAGTGAATATATACGTATTGCTGTCCTTCCCATGTGAATACAAACTGCTTCTAATCTGTTTTTCTGATGTGAATTGAAAAGATCAAATGCTTCATATCGAATGCTGGAGGCTATGTCGATCTGTTCTGGTAAAGATACCATGTTCGGCAGGGCAGCTACAGTTGGGGCTACCACTTGTTTTGGTAGTCCACTGTCATTATCCTTGACCAATCTGGAATTTTTCAGGGGCCCTACCAATAAACTGAAAAGGCGTGTGAGGGAGAAAACCAACCCCTAAGTCCTTTACGTCTTTGATGGTGGCACTGGTTTCTACAGTGCCACCTGAGATATGGAATTGCTTTGGATTTAGTATCTTGGCCAAGGAGTTAGAGCATGTATAAAGGCCTCCACTTGAGCTTCTTACCACAATGGTCAAGGAACCAGTGTGAAGATTTTGGCAACTAGTAAGTATATTCATTCTAATTATATACTCAGAAACCAGCTAAATGAATAAAGAGTCAGTGTGTGGGTCCGTTGGACCCACTGTGAGACAGAGTTAAGCTAGGGCTCCCTGATCACTTGGCCTCGATATCCCCTAATTCTAACATGGAGGCTATTTTGGCATTTTGCTTTCCAGATCAGACCCTCTATCAAACAGCCCTCAAAAGATCTCACTGTTACTTCTTTCCCTAATGTACAGTTACTCTAATAAATAATATAGGTCCCTTTGGCTAAGGATTGGGGAAATATTTATTGTATATACTTGAAGTGCCATTGCAGAGTCTTTCTTCAAGGGGACTTAGTCTCTCCTTCAATCATCGATGAACTCTGGGTCTGAAAAGTGGCTCAGATTTGGAAAATGGGTGAAGGTTCACTATCTTCTATTACAGAGGCTTCCATAAGCCTTGATCTTTTTTGCTCACCTGCTTTTGATCTTTTTTTGGTTATATAAGTCAAGCAATACCCTTGTTGTCTGCCCATACGTCTGGCTCATAGGAACATGGTCTATTAGCTATCATCACAGATCCTTTTGGATCAAGGCCCCTAGCTGCTACTCAGCTCTGCTGCTTGATGTGGTAAACAAATTCACCTTTCCTCTGTCAGTTACTTACTGACACCTAGCCTCTGCGATGCCAAAATCCCATCATTCCCCTTGTCATCAGGGAACCTAATTCCAAGGCAGCATCTCTTACCATCAACCCTTGCCTACAGAAGGCGGCCACTACTGAGCTCCTCGGTGATGTTGCATAGTTCTGATTAGTGCATTCCTTATTGCTTTGGTGAAAAGAGTGTCCTCTGGACCCTTCTAGAAAACATAGACAGCTAGTGTCATAGTATCATGCCACACCTCTAAATTCTCTGATCCCTTCCTCAATACCCTACCAAAGCAATTCCAGATTTTCCATCTAATTTACTGCAGGTCCAAGCTTCAGAGAGACACCTGGCAGCATGTTAGCCTGCCTTCAAGTGTGCTTGCCAGACATTAAATCCTGACTCCCAGGAAAGTATTCCTGTATCAGTAAACACTCCCTGATCTAGAATTATATTTCCACCCCAACTTCAGCCCAGTTCACAACCTTCAGGATCCACCTCTACATATATTCCCCTAGTTTCTACTGGTACATATTGGCAGTTCACGTAGCTCTTTTGGCAAATAAGCCATTTCCTCCTGGAGCAGGATCTGTACTTCCCTACTCAAGCTATGCTGAGACCTGACCCCAATTTATTTTTCTACTTCTGTGGTGACCTTGACAGTCACATGTTGAAGATGGGGGAGTCATTAAGGAGAAGGAGCCTGGGTCCCTAATTGCCACTTGGAAAAAAGCCACCACTTATCAAGACATCTATTTTGGAAGCAAGAAATGAACTTTTATTCTGTTAAGATACTGAGATGTTAACAGCTTATCTGTTATAGCAGGTGGCCTTACTTTAACTAATATAATGTTCTAGTTACCTCCATGCCTTAGGATCCAGAACAAACTGATCCAAGGTTCTAGAAAGAGGAAGAAAATATCCCCTAAGGCTAAACTCTGCTTCATACCTCCTCATTTTCTGTTCCTCCTCCCAGGATGACTGAAATTGGGAATGTTGGTCCCTTCTAAGAGAAGTCTTACCCCAAACCCTCAGTGGTAGGGTCAGGCCCTAGAACCTCAACGTGACAAACACTAATCTGACATTAATACATTTCTCAAAGTCTGAATTCTTCAGCCTTAAAACCACACATGGGTCCTCACCAGCCCCACAGGTTGGGCTAGGCTGTGCCCAACCCAGTCTCTTTTCATTCTCTCAACATTTCAAGAGGCCTCACCCATGCTCAAAAAATGATTTTTGAATCAAAGGAGGAGGAAAAGGAAGAGAAAGCTGAAAAGGAGAAAAAAGAAGAGAGGTAAGAGGAGCGTTTGTAAAAGGTGCCACTGTGCTATCCCTACCCCGCAAATCATCCACACTGCAGAACTCAGGAGACACCTCCTGGCTTGTCAGAGCAGAGGCCAGGAAGCAGTATGATGTCTGAGAAAGAACCCCACACCTAAAATTGGAGAACAGATTCTGGACCTGACTCAGCCACTCATTGGCCCTGATGTCTACTCTCTGGGTCTTAGTTTTTGCATCTGGAGATAATCCCTGTTTCCCAGGCCATAGAATCTAGAGGTAAGAATTAGAGCAAATAACGGCCCAAACCAGACAGAAATGGATATGTCATCACTGACATCAGTGCCGCAACTTCAGTCGCTGCCACTGAACCACTCTCAGTGCCGCTCAGTCACTTGCGCAGCAAGTATGTATTGCACGTGCTGGGAGTACAGGAGTAACAGGAAGTCACAGCCCCTGCTCTCCTAGAGCTTACATTCTAGTGGAGGAAACAAGTGCTCAACAGAGAATCAAACAAATTAGTGTGTGATTACAAACTGGCATAAATATTCTGAAGAAAAGCAACACATTCTAAGAGAGCAGATGAAGACTGAGCTGGCTTGAATGCTTCTCTGAGGACATCTGAAGCATGAGTAGGAGTTAACCAGGCACAAAGGAGAGGGCGGGGGAAGAATATTCTGAGCAGATGGCGTCACAGGTGCCAAGGGTCCACGATGCGGGAAGAGGGCTGTGAACGTGTTGGTGGACGCAAAAGGCCAGCATGGAGAGACCACAGGGGCCAACGGGGAGACTGTGGGAAATGGGCTGGAGAGGCAGGCAAGGCTAGGTCCTGCGGTCTTAAGAAGACGTTAAAGACGTTTGTCTTCCTGGTAAGAGCAATGGGAAGCCAGTGAAGAGACTGAGACAGGGGAGGTAACGTGACCAGACTGGTGTTTGGAAAGATCGCTTCGTCTGTGGCGTGGACAGTGATTGGAGGGAGCAAGAATAGAAGCCATGAGCCAAGTGAGGAGCCCTTCCCAGGAATCCAGGAGAGGGGCGAGGGAGGCTCAGAGCATGGGTATGAAATCAACAGGACTTGGGTGCTGGGTGGATAATGGGCTAAAAGCAGCTGCTGCTGACATCTTGTGCTCTCAGTGTCTCATGAAACTTGCAAGGTTCTTTTGGTTTTTGAACAATGGAATCTCATCTTACACAAGGGCTAGATTTCAACGTCTGTGCATAAGAATTGCATACAGTCAAAAGTGCCCTTGCAAAACTCCTAAACCACTCATCAAGTACAGTATACATGGGTTTTGTTTATACAGCCATGAACAGAAATTTTTAGGCACACTAAAGTTAGAGAGCCACTGAACTAGAATAAAGAAAGCAACAGAAGGAAAGCCCATATGCAAATGTCTGGGCATTCAAATCACTTTGCCTTTAAGACAACTATTCAAATCCCTAGCAGTGAATGAGGAGATGGGGGTGGGGGTGGGCGAGGGAAACTAAGTACATATAGAGGCAAGGGTGGGAATTTTTTTAATGTTCCCACTTTTCTGAATATTTATTCCATTCAATTTCAATATGAAGGCTTTATAATGCTAACACATATATTAGTTGCTTACATTAGGTGGCCAGTGTGTAGGATTCCCACCCCAACATCTGCTCCAGCCTCTGTTCCTTCTTCCCTGAAGGTGAATTCTTTCCTCAGAGCCCCACCCCTATCCCATTCCAGATTGGCCTGAATGCTAAGATGAGCTTAGCTTGGGTCAAGCCAGGACCCTTGTATCAGATAGGATAGGCTAGGTCATGCTACCCTAACCAACAACCCTTTAATCTTAGTGGCTTAAAACAACAAAGATTATTTCTTACCCAAGCCACTTGTGCATGACGTGTTGCTTGGGGCTCTGCTCCACATATCCTCACCCAACTGATGGAGCAGACACCATCTCGAACATTGCCAGTCACCCAAGCAGAGGGAAAGGGAGCGCTAGAGGGCTCCGCACCGCTGTTAAATGTCCATGCATGGCACAAGTCACTTCCATTCACAACTCATTGGCCAGAATTAATCACCAGGCTCCACCCAGCCACAAGAGGGCCAAGAAGTGCAGTCCTTCCATGTGTTCAACAGGTGCAAAGCCAGAAATATTTGACAAACAGCACTAATGACTTCCACATGCTCTAAATGTACAATGACGAGAGAGAAGAGAGACAAGCTTTAATTATTAAGTCTGTGTTTGGATCTGGGGCCCTGTGTAACCATGTGGCTGAATAAAATGTGCCTCACTCATGCCCCATGGGGCAGAGTCTGTGCCCAGAAATAAACTTCCAGATAGCACTGGGATGTGCTATCTCGGAAATTAAAGAGATGTCCCAATAGAGGCAGCTGACAGCCTGGGCTTGGCTCTAAGACCTCTAAACCTGCTCCCCAAGCTCTATGGGGACTGCAGACAGTTTGAGGAATAGTGGGCTGCCACTCACTCTGTCACCAAATGTCTCTGACAGTTCCTGGAAGTGCCTGGACTTGGGACAATGGGTATATAGTTGAATCCCTGCCCTCAAGGAGCTGCCAGCGTGATGACAGTGTATGCTGCAGTGGGTAGTTTCCCAGGATCATTAGCCACTCCTTCTCATCCCTAGACAGAAATGATGTGCCTTGCATCAGGAGATGAAGCCTATTTCTCCTCCCTTTGAGTCTGGCAGGCCACTTGGGACATGCTTTGACCAACAGGGTGCAGCAGAAGTCAGGTTACAAACCTTCGAAGCCCAAGACTTAAGAGAGAGAGCCACTGCTACTTCCTCGCTCCTGGAGCCCGGCTGCCATAGCATGAGGAGGCCAAAACTAAACTGCTACATGATCCGAGGCCATGTGGATAGAAGCCCTGGAGGACAAGTGGCCTTCTTGGACATTCCAGCTGCAGCGGTGCTCCCAGCTGAGGGCAGCCACATGGGTGACCTAAACCACACCGGATGGAGCAGAACTGACCAGGTGAGGCCAGTCAATCCATAAAATGAGGAGAAAAAAAGTCTGTCATTATTTTAAGCCATTAAGTTTGGGGATAATTTGTTACACAGCAACAGATAACTAAAAAACACACAATATGAGATGTCTATGCGTGGTTCTGAGGGTCCCCAGAGAAAGAAGATCTAAGAATACCTTCAAAGATGTTTTATATTGAGTTCTCTGGAAAGTCTCTGAAACAGAGTTGTGTGGGGTTTATTGGAGCAGGAGAGGGGCTCTGGAGAGACACATGTATAAAGAGGTGGGGATGATAGGCCTGGACCAGCAGTGTGGTTGCAACTAAGGCCTCAGCCAACCCTATGAGAAGCTCTGAAGGTGGGAAGGAAATTTGGATGGTTCCAAGCTGAGGCAAGGGGGGCAGGCTTTGAATGCCCTCCTTAGCCAGCATTAGCTGTGGGCTGGGCCCAGGAGGGAGGCAGCTTGATCCTTCAGCAGCCAGGGTTCTCTGTAGAGGAGGACTGAGGTGCCAGCTCTGAAGAGGGGAGCAAGGAGGAGAGCACAGTGTCCCCATAGGAGGTGATCCAGTGGCCCTTGAACTGAGACAGGGAAGTGTGTGGTGATGTGAGGGAGAGAGAGAGTTTCCAGGCAAAAGAAACAGCAAAAGCAAAGGCACTTATGTGGGAACAGGCGTGGAAAGTATAAAAAGAACAATACATAGAAAGGGGCATAAGAGGTGAAGCAATGCCAGGCAAGGACATGTGGGCTCTATCCTGAGGCAATGGGGAGCTACTGAAAGTTCTAAGCAGGGCAGAGACATGGTTTTAAAAAGTCCTCTGATGGCAACATGGAAGGTGGACGAGCAAGGCAGAGACTAGAGGCGGAAAGTCCGTGGGTGATGCAGGAGAGAAATGAAGTTAAACCCCCGGCTCCCACGAGTGTGCACTGGCAAAGTCCTGCAGCAACTTCTTCCCTTTGCAGCCAGGTTCTATTACAACTTAACCAAGCAACTGATGGCTAGAAGGGGAGGTAGGGGATGACCCTGGGGCAGGAAAAGGGGGGCAGATGCATGATATATGGCTCTGCATCATTTTCAAGCATGGGGAAGCTCTGGCCTTTAACAGGAAAGCAAAGGACACTGTGCCTCAGAGGGCTCAGGGTGACCTAGGGTTTCAAGGTATTCAAAGGAATCAATCCAGATGTCCCTGTCCCAAATGTGAGGGCCCCCAAGCAAGCCCTGACCAATCAAAACATAGCCAACTTGCCACGCTGAAAATTCCATTTTCTTTGGAAATCTGCTACGCTTATAATTCGTTCCTGAGCCAAACCTCAGTTTTCTCTGCCCTCCAGCTGCAGGAGAAGTCTCTATCTGAGGGCAAAGCCTTTCATGCTTCACCTTAAATTAGTGATTAATCATCCTCAGCCTTTCATTGTCTTTTTCCAATGCATTGATCACCCCCAGCAACAGTCATCTAATTCCATAGCTTTTATAGTTACTATTCCTCTGAGCCACTCAAATAGCTGGGAGACTACACCCACCAGCATATTCCCTTCCACTAGTTTCCCGTCCCACTTTACCACCAGTAAAAGTTTCAACAATTGCACTGCTAGAACATGTCAGGGGCTATTAGTACCTCCACCCACCACCAGTGATAGGGTTCTCATTACCAACTGGCCGGTGGGTGATCCAGCTTCAAAATCCCATTTTAGAGTCTGTTTCCTAGGAACCACTCCTAGCACCAACTGTAATAGTAGGTCAGATTCCCTAGAAATAGATCAAAGATGGAGGTTTGCATGCAGAGGGCTTATTGGAGAGTGATATCAGGAATAACACCAGTCAAAGAGGGAGGGAAGCAGAAATGGCCAGAGGGAGAAGTTGATCTCTGATGCATTTGCAACAGAGGCCTCTGTCAATCCTGTGGAAAGCTCTAGTGGAGGTCTGACCCTTTAGAGATGTCCCAAAATGAGGCAAGAGTAAGCAGTTAGTCACTGAGTTGGAACTGCCTCCTGGGAAGGGGCATAACCCTTGGGAAAGACAGTTCCATTTGGCCAAAGGCAGTTCTTGTAGAAAATCATTCTAGGCGAGGGGAATAGCAGAGACTCTCCGGCAGGAGCACAGCAACAAGGCCAGAGTGGCTGGAGTGGATGGAGGGAGGGAGTCAGGTGTGGAGTGAGGGGCAGGGGAGCAGATCTCATAGGGACTTGCAAGCCACTGTAAGGTCCTTCCTTGGCTTCTTCTCTGAAAAGAGTGGAGAAGGACGTGATCTGGCTTTAAACCTCCCCTGGCTGCTGTGTAGAGGGAAAGTGTAGGAGCAGGGAGACCTGTTTTGGAGGTCATTGCCATAAACCAGAGAGAGGTTTTAATGGAGTCAGCCAGCGTAGTGGCATGGCAGTGGTGAGAAGTGGTCAGACGGTGTTTTCAAAATACAGCCAGCATGATTTGCTGATGGACTGGCTGTGGGATGTGAGGAAAAGAAAGGAGTCAAGAATGACTCCAAATATGTCCTGAGCAGTGGAAGCAAGGACTTGCTGGGAGCTGAGACAGGGGAAGTCTGCAGGGGAAGCAGGTCTGGGGAACTGAGTAGCCAGCTCTGTGACAAGGTACAATCCAATTATGACAGATGGGGCTCAGGGACACAGTGGAAGTGGGTGACACTGGGGGCTCGATGGCACAGGGACCTGACACTATCATCCCGTCACCTGACATTCCAAGATCCACTCCAGGCTCCTATGGCAGCCCAATTCTGTGAGCTATAGGCAGGCATACAGACAGACATAGAAGGCTCTGTGTTACTATGAAGAAGTGTGCACATGTTTGGGACTGAGTTGAGAATATATATTGGGGCTAAAAGTAGGGAGTCTGTGCAAATAGTGTGTCCCCGTGAATGGAGGTGTTGATTGTGCCTATGTGTGTGTTCATGCATGTGCACATCATGTGTGTGGCATTGCAGGTCCAGGGGCTGGGCACACCAGTGCGAGTGTGTATGAGAAGTCATGGTGGCCCTGGCAGTTGGGCACACTCCAATGTGAGTGATGCCAGCCTCAGGCCTGAGATACAGTGGACACACGTGGTTGTGGAACATGTAGAATAAACAAATAGTTGCTATCAGTGTTCGGAACAGAGCACCCGGGCCACCTGGGGGTGGGGGCATCATGTCCCCTTACCGACCCTGAGCCGCACAGGTCCCCTCGAAGCCCTGCACGAACAGGTGCAAGTCATGGAGGTCCCTGCAGCTCCCCCATTCCCATTCCCTCCTGCTCTCCTGGGCTGCTTCTGGGCTGGGAAAACTGCAGACACAGCTCCGGGGAGGGAGCAGAGTTAACTCTCCATTTGCCATTAAACATAATCAGGGAGAAATCTGTGCAGAGCCTGCTGCTCTGGCCGATAAGTGATTCCCCAGAACAACAGATAAAAGCCTGGCACTAAAGTGCAGCCAGAAACGATGTGTAATTGGGATGAAAGAATCCTTAAATCTGCACGCTGCTTTTAACTTGGGAGGCTTAAATTACAATTAATAGTTCCCTTGAAGAAGGCAGTGGGGGAATAGAGGAATTCCAAGGCCTTGAGCTCAGAGCCCTGGGCTCCATTCTTAGCTCTTCAGTGTTTAGGTGGAAGAGGGGATGCTAAGTAGTAAGAAGGGAGAAGACAGCTATGGGGAGAGGAGATCCTTTTCAGGGTCTTGGGCACCCTGATGGATTGCATCCGTTACAAGTTCCAAACCCACCAGTTCCCAAATAAGCTCATCCGTAATCCTGAACTTTTGCCCAGTGCATCTCACAGCATCCCTGGGATGTTGCCAGCAGTCAAAATTCATCACCTCCATTTTGAGATGGGGAAACTAAGGAGACACACCTATCCTGGGGCCCTGGAGTATAGCTAGTCCACCTGCAGCTCCAAAATGAGGAGGGCCTGAGAGCTCACCTGTCCTTGTGATTCCCAGGAGGATGTGTTTGCCCAACATCCCACAAAGCAACAGCAAGGAGTTAGTGCTGGGATCCGGCCTTCCTGACTCCAGTAGCTGCTCTGTCCCCTGCACTCTTGGCCAATGAGCCTGGAATTCTCTGAGGAGGGCTCAGTTCTCTGGCACTAACCCCGCAGCCCCGGCCCCCCCCCCCCACCTACTCCCAGGTGTGAGACCCGATTGCATTTACCTGGGGGAAGGCTTGCCGTCCTCCCCACAGGACCTGGGCCTGCCCCTCCGTCTTCGGCCTGTCTGGCAGCCCCCTTCTCCCCAGCATACATACTTGCCCACACTCTCTGCCTCACTGCGCAGGCCACAGTGCACAGGGCCTCCTGCTTTCTGCTCAGGAACGTGGCCTAGGCTCTTCCTCTGGGGTCCTGCCCTAAAGGCAAAGCCATTGGCAGCAGGGCTATGGACAGGCCAGGTGGGTGGCAGCTGGACAAAAATCAGACTCGTGAAGCTGGCTGGCTCTGCTCCAGGAATGAGGGTTTGGGCTCTCTGATGACACCAAATAGAGAGAGAGAGAGACTGTCAGAGAGAGCCCTGAGAGCTGCCTCGGCATTCCCAGAGCTGGTTGAGTGACTGCCCCTGCCACTGGGACCAGATCACAGACTCCTGTGTTGGCGGGAATTCTGATTCTCCCCACACATGAGCTCATGGGTGGCGAGGTGCCCAACCCTGCAGCTCATCGCTCTGGAATGTGTTCTCTGGGCTGACCTGCTTCAGTCCCCCCATCTCGCCACAGCCAGTGCTGCTGCCTGCTCTTGGCCCTTCAAAGTCAGGCATATTCCATAAAGGGCTTTTTTCTAAGGCTGGCAAATTGTGTAAGCACATCCGTGCACACGTGTGTGTGTGTGTGTGTGTGTGTGTGTGTGCAAGCGCCATGTGCACAAGCATCCTGTGTTCACAGGCAGGTTCGTGCACACTTGTCTCTAGGCATGAGTGGATATACATGTGCATATTCGTGTGCATATTGTGTGTTGTGTGTGCATATTCTATGCATGAGTAGTTTTTAAAGAACGCAGTGGGATCCGCTTGGGGCCCTGTGTAGCTGAACCTTATTTATAGCTCTCCTCTGTCTGGTTCGTTTCCTCTAACTTCCCTGCAGAATGATATGAATGAAAATGACACTATTGACTATCTTGGTAACCATAAAAGACCTTATAGAAATAAGATTTTTATAGTTTGTGGACTGGGAGAATCAAAAGACTAAGAGTTATGGACTCGGAGGGTGGGAGAGAATCAAGCTGAGGCAGTCGGAGAGGTCCCTGCGGTGGATCGTCGGCAGGTTTTTTAAAACAAACTCATATAAATAAAGTGATTGTCTTGAAAGAGTTATGAGAGCCCCGAAGCTGTTGGGCAATATCTCTGTGGCCTCTGCAAAGGCAGGGGGCGAGCGTGCTGTCTGCCTGAGAGGAAACCCTTGCTTTGTCTGAGTTCCTACTCTGGCCCCCGAGGAGAGGCAAAGGACACAGCAGCAGGACCAACACTGCCCTTTTTCTCCTGGAGACCTACAGTATTTGGCAGCCATGGGAGGAGAGCCCCATGGCTGGGCCCTCACTAGCTAGTGGTATCTGTGCACCCCGTGTGGGGAGCCAGCCCCTGAGGTTGAGCCTACAGATAGATTCTGGTCAGCAGCCCCTCTAAGCTTGAATGGAAAGGACCCTCTGACCCCATGATGGCTGAGCATTAGCACCCTGTACCAGGACATCCCCAGACCCTTCATGGAAAGCCACAACAACAATGACCCTGCATTGAGACCCCCTGAATCTCCCAGGCTGAGTCTGAGCAGGTCCGTTTTAGCAAAATCCAAACACAGTTGCACAAATCTTTACCAGCACTCACTTTGCATTTGCACATTTCAGAGATGAAACAAACCCATCCTGCCTTCAAGGAGCTCCTTATCTGGTTGGGAGGATAGAGAGGGGAAGCACAGATGGAAAAACATGCCCACGACTGACTGATGCATGGAAACCAGGACACACTCTCTCACTCAGGTACACAGGTACACAGGTAGGCAGGTACAGACCGAGACCAGTGTTGAAACTTGGTGACAAACTTACGATTTTGTTTATTGCAACAAATTAGGTACTGGGCCCTGGGTACATAGAGCTGAATCAGACTCAGTGCCAGCCCTAGAGGAGAAGTTCACACCCAGAGAGGAGAGGGACACTAGCCAGACAATCACAATACAATGTTAAGGGCTAAATTATACAAATGGCCCAGGGAGCCTGGATTACCTCTGCCTGGTCAGAGAATGCCCCACAGAAGAGGGACACACTTCCACAGAGCCTTGAAGGATAGGTAGAGTTCACTAGAAAGAGAAGGGAAGAAAGGGTATGCCTGGCAAGGGAAACAGCAAACACAGAGACCTGGAGGTGAGAAAATACAACGTGTATTGGGGAAACTGCTCATGTGTTCGAATGGTTTGCTGGCTAGCAGGAGGGGGTGAATATTGAAAGTATTGGGGGCAGATCTTGAGTCAGGGAGGAGGGGCGATTTGACCCAGGGATTCAGGCAGTAGCAGTGACACTGGATAGGGTCACATCAGAGGCAGAAAGGCAAGGAAAGATGGGAAAGGCTTCTCCCCAGATTTGCCATTGAAGACTGTTCCTAGTTCTGCTGATGGATTTTCAGACAAAGAGCAGGACGGCGCCCTTAGCAGCCAACCGGTCAGCAGCCCAGCTTCCCTGATGCCTGTCCTTCATCCTCCCCTCTTCTGCCAGTCTCCCCACTCTTCAGCCCAGCCCTCTGGGACAATGCTAGGTCCAGGCTCTCATCCACCTCGAAAGAGGCAATTCTGAAAACCAGAGAAAAGCCACTCTACCTGGTCAGACGGCCCTTTAGATATAACCACCGGGTCTAAAAGGCCATCCTGTCTCCTGTCTCCTCTCTCTGGGGACCTGGGGACACAGACTGAGGGCCAAGGAGTGCCTGTGGCACTTGTCAATGTCCTGACTTCTTGTCTGCAGGCACTGATTTCTCTCCTTCCTGATCTTTCAGGAGAGGTGCCCTGAATTCTACGCCGGGTCATTACAGAGCCAGTGGTGGAGACTCTTGAAGACCCAGCCCGCCTTGCTGCAGCCCCTTCAGACGCATCTGGGAGAGCAGTCTGACCGCCGCCCGCAGGTGCTGTCAGCCGGCCAGAGAGTGCCTGCATCCAGGCAAGCTGAGTGGGGCTCAGCCAAAGTGTGGCTGCATCCAGGCGAGCTGAGTGGGGCTCAGCCAAAGTGCGGCTGCATCTAGGCGAGCTAAGTGGGGCTCAATTCACACCGACTGGAGCCACGAGGCGAGTTTATGGCTCTTGATTACACCCAGCAGGGAGGCCTTCTTAGTGATGAGAGAGAAATATTCAACAACCTGTCTTTGCAATGTGCTGATCTCTTGGAGAGAGAGCTCAGAAGGGAGTGGAGGAAGGGCTTGAGAGAAAGAGAGATTTATGATTTATGAGTGAAGAGAAGGTGTTTTTCTTTTAATCCAGGGCTGCCCAAAACCCCCTTAACATTTCCTCTTTCTCCTCATTTGTTTTTGCTTTGGTGTAACTTTGAGGCAAAATGGTCCTATCCCTGTGGGCCTCTGCAAGCCAGTGTGGAAAGATGCGTGCCTGGGAGAAGCGTGGTCCATTCAGCCCTCTCAGCACTGGCTCAGAGCTGGGAGAGGCCCCAGGCAGCACTGCCTTCCGAGGCTCCTGCGTCACCCTCTTCGAAGCCCCTTCTCTCCCTTGCAGCACTTTTCACATTCTGCTTTACACTCAAACTGCATCTGCCGCACTGGCACCCAAACATGGGGCCTGGCTCCTAGTCGGTGCTAATAAATGAACAAATGGACAAATGGGCATGCGTCCGTCCTGCCTTCCCAGGCGAGGCCTCCTGGCCACCCGCAGCCCCCTTCCACGAACTCATACAACGTCACGCCAATTGTGTTTTTTGGATATAAGTGGGCAAGTGAATAATAGATTCCACACCTTATAGACCTTCAGCACTCTCACTGTGCTGCCCTCACTGTGCCGCTATTTCTGAAGCTCATTCTGGTTTTAAATGATACATCTGATGTCTCCAGAAAATGGGACACTGGGGAAAGAAAGGGGGCTTTTCCGGAACAACGTTTTTGTTGCTTCTTAATCATTCATAGGAACTAGAGTTTTAAATCACTGGATCTGAAAGCACCTCCCAGTGGATGGTCGTTGAGTGTGTGGTAGGGGGAGGGAAAGAGGGGTCCCAAATTTCTGCAAGAATCCTGAACTCTTCCTTCCCAAGCCATCAGAAAGGAGTCTGGGGACTGGCCATTTTCCTTTTTCCTCTCTCCACCCTCCTCAACTCCCAAGGGCTCTCTTATAGCCCAACCAAGACCCCTGCCACTTCCCTTTCTGCCTGTCTCTTTCCTTGAGGGGTGGGAAGGGGCATCTCAGAAGTAGAACAAGGCACCCTTGTCTTTATATAAACAACAGAATTCCGACCTCCAGGATGCGTCCTGGGTTCCTGTCCCCAGGGTGGGAGGGAGCCAGGAGTCCAGTTGGGGAGTGGGGGGTGGGTACCAGGCCTACCACCACCAGCAGAGGGGAGGCTCCAACCGAGGACCAGCTCCGCAAAGCACCATCTTCAAGGCCTGCAAGCTCAGTGTCTCTGCCTTGGGGATTAGGCATCTGGCCCACCCTGAGGCAGGCTGGGTCAGCAAGTGAGTGGGCTCTCCAGGCTCCAGGGTCCTGGGGTCGCCCGTCTGCGTCCCTGACCCCCGAGGCTGCAGAGACGGCGTCAGCCAGCTCCCCTTGCCTCTGGCTCTGTAAATCTTGGTATCCACCGAAAGGGGAGGGGGACAGCGCCACAGGGACGATGCGGGAGCTCCAAAACTTGACGCTGAAAGTTAATCCGCTGAAGCGTAGCCCAAAATAAGCGCACTGCCTAATGTGCCGGGAACTGGCGGTCGCAAGGCCGGGCTGCTAGCGGATGTCTGCGCTTCTCCGCCCGCCCGGAGCCTGCATTTAGCGCCAGCGAGGGAGTCTGGGCTGGAGCGCTGCGTTCACACCGACTCGAGCCGCGAGTTTATGGATCTTGATTGCACCCAGCAGGGAATCCTTTTTAGTGATGAGAGAAAAAATATTCAACAACCTGTCTTTGCATTGGGTGTGTTGGACACACTTCCCTGCTTCGGAATCAGACATATGTGAGTTGTGGGAGTAGAGCTGCTGTCAGCAGGCCAGAACGCGCCTCTCCTCCCCGCTCCTCCGCGTCCCCGCGCAGGGGGCGGGGAGCCCCGAGGGTCTGTGTGTGGCCGGCCCCAGCTCCGCGGGGACAGGACAGGCCGCCCCCCGGCGAGGCGCCCGCCCCGGCCCCCCGCCGCCCCCGCGGCCGGCCGCCCGCCTCCCTGCTCGGCCTGCGCCGCGCGCGCTGGGCCGTCCTCGGGGAGCCGGCTCCCGCGTGGGGCCCGCTGACAGCGCGCCCAGTCGAATATTGTATTAGTTGGTTGTGAGCTGTGTTCTCGTCAGGGTATCTGAGTTTCACAGAACAGACGGGGTGAGAGTTTTTGTGCTATATCCAGATTGGCTTAAAATAATGTCGTTTTTGTAGCTTATTAAACCACAGAAACTACACCAAAGTCATCTGCGCTGCTGCCAGCAAACTCTCTGAGTTGGGGTTGGGGCAAGAGCCCAGCTGGGCCCAGAGGTCAGGCCCCTCAGGTCTGGAGAGCCCGAGCCAGGGGGAAGGAGGGAGGAGTGTGGGCTTCTCTCACCACCTTCCTCCTCAGCTCTGACCTCCCAGGAGGAGGCGCAGGGGTCTGCCTGCAACACTGGGCCTCTCCCTGAGCCCAGAATGCCCTGGTGACATCCGAGAACTCAAGGACCACTCTGCCCTGGCTGCAGGGGGGAGCCTGCAGCCACAGGGGTGGCTTGGAGCTGAGGCGCTGCCCTGAAGGGAGGAGAAGGTGGCCACCGCCGGTAGCCAGGGGGAAAGGCTAAGAAATGGCAGGTTCGGACCCTATCTGGGGAGACCCACGTTTAGGCAGGGGGATGGAGTGCTTGCCCTCTTGTTCCAGTACTGCAGGGGAGAGGCAGGGCCTGGGGAATTGGGAAAGGGAAGGGTGCTGGGCAGCAAAGGCTCACAGCAGCCCTCCATGACCAGGAAAGCCTGCCCCTTTTTGTCTGACAGACACTTCTCCCCCGACCCCCAATCCCAAAAGAATGGCTACGTTCCCTACCTGCGGAGAGGGTAAAGACGAGGGCAAAGGCCTCTCATAAGACAGGCGAGGAGACCTGCCACTGCAGACCTTGTTCTCTGCCATCCTGCACGGATCTGAATGTCATAACCAGAGCTGCCATGTAAGGGCTTATCTAATTTAAACTACAAAGCCTATGAGGTCTGTACTATAATGATCCCCAATTGTCAGATGAGGAAACTACACTCAGAAAGAGTGATCTGCCCAAGAACAAAGTGGTAACGTTGGAATTTGAACCCCAGCTAACCCAAGAATGAGAGTTCTAACCACTGCACCACAGGGCCTCTCTGGTATTTGAGACTTAAGAATGATGTACAGCTCTGTTTCTCATGTAATCCCCTGAGTCTTTCAGAAATGGAGAAGCCTAAAGAAAGTGAAAACTATTCACAGGGAAATCAATACCTGCCCCCTATTTCCTGATTTGTCCACTGGCCATCCCTCTCACCTCCCACCTCCCCAGCCTCTAGTGTCCATCAGGAAAGAATCCAGAGCCAATCCAAATCTCTCCAGGGCCAGGCAATGCCCTGGGCTAGGGGAAGATGCTGTGGTCACTTCTTATAGCCTCCTCTGGATAGCCGTGTCTCAGTCACCAGGGCCACAGGCTCCTTTGCCCTCCTGAGGGGCCCATGGGTGTTGCAGGAGCTGCTCTTCCTCCCATGACCCATCCACCCAGGCACCCAAAAACCCAGGAGTCATTCTCAATGACTCCCTCCCACTCCCTGCCATGTCCAGTCTATCACCAATACTGAGACGTCTGCATCTTACAACACACCCCTCATCTCTACCCTTTCCCCAGCTCCACCCCAGCCCAGGCCTGACACCTGCCCTGGGCTTGTCGCATCACCCTGCTCACCAGCCTCCCTGCCTCCAGTCTTTCCCTCTCCAGTGCACTCTGCAGCCAGAGTGAGCCTTCCAGGGTGACCATGCCACTCTCCTGCATAAAACCCTTATCAAGGGCTCTACCACCTATGCTACAGGATGGAGGTCTCACGACTAAGCCTGGCCCACAAAGTCACTTCACACACCAGCCCCACTCACCTCTCTGCCTCACCCCCAGGAACCCCATACACTGACTTCCCAGGATGAACGGCCCTCCCAAACCCAAGCTCCTTTGGACCTCCCTGCTTTGACTCAGTTAGGATCACCTGCCTAATGCTCAGGCTTTGTGTGATCAACTTCACATCCTTCCCCCAAAAAGACCCACTGGAAACAAGGGCATGAGGCAGATGGAGAGCATCAAAGGAGTGGTGCAGAGGCCCATCCGGCAGTCAGAGGCCAGGGCACACCCTCCAAGCCCGGGAGGCAGTACTGCTCGGTGGTTAACACTTGGGCCTGAGCCCAGCTCTAGCCCCAGTATTTGGGCTCATCATTGAGCCTCTCTGTACCTCAGTTTCCACATCTGTAAAATGAGGTAATAATAGTACCTACCTCCTAAACTGCTTGCAAGGATTAGAGTAGTTAGTATATATACAGGGCCTGAAACAGGCTTGGCATATGGTAAGTATTACATAAATGTTAACTGCTTTTATTATTATCACCTTGCATGACCCATCCAGGCCTCACTTCAACAGACTTTTGATCTCTGATGACTCCAACAATTCTCTCTCATGCACACACCTCCTCCCACACATACATGCCCAGATTCATATGTTCGGATCCACATACATGCACATGCACACGCACACATGTACACAAGCACCCACATGCTTCCACACCAGCCTCCCCCACCTCAGAACTCTTTCTAGTCCTCTTTGCACTTTGTAGTCCTCTTCAGCTGCAGATTCAGGGCCCTGGTCTCTAACTCTCTACCCCTTTGCCATATCAAAATTCGAAGTCAGGAGATCCCCAAGAACCTCACCCAGGTTCCTCCCACCACCCAAAGGATTAGGCACATGGCACCCCCAGCTAGTCCCTGCCACCCACCCCCGCCCTCTACCCCCGCACACACACTGCTCAGTGGGTGGGGTGCCCACGCTTGGTGGGGAGAAGGAGTGAGGCAGGTGCAGCTTAACCAGCAGGCATGCTGACAAATGGAGATGGTCCCTGGGACGATGGGGAGCTCCTTGTGAGATGATTCCAACTCAGGAATGATTCCAACTCCTTTTTCAGCTCCTGTTCCAGCAGCTCCCACCCAGCCCCCCACAGCAGACCCAGGGGACAGGAGGTCCCACCAGAGTTAGACATTTTTGTTTCCTGGGGAGTTTGCTGTAGTCTGCTCTGCAAAGAGTTGAGGGCACTCCGGATCTTCATTGATGAGCAGCAGGTAGAATTTCCCTCGTGGCCTCACAGAAGCTTCTAGACAGTGCCCTTGCACACCAGGAACCTTCATAACACCCAGGTCAGCCTAGCACCTTTATGCATCCAAGCTTCTGTTTCAGGGAGAAAAAGAGGGGCTATTTTCAGTGAGGCAGAACCAAATTCAAATCCATCACCTCCCCACTGTGTGATTTCAGGAAAATCACTTGACCTCTGTGAGCCTGTTTTCCTCCTGGCTGTTGTGAGGAGTGACAAGGAAAATGGATAAGAATGTGCTAGAGAATTCTGAAGCACCAGACAGATGGAAGGTTGTTTACCATCACCTTGGGGGCTGTGCTAGCCATCTTCACTTCATTTTCTGCCCTGCTCTATGCTCCAGGAGCCTCACATCTATGAAGTGTTTCACCCAGGCCCCCTTGGCCTCTGGATTCCAGTCCAAGCCACCTAATGTGGAGCACCAGCAGGAGATGGAGGTCAGGAAAAGAGAGAGGTTGGGAATGTGTCCTCATTTCTTCTCTGGCTCACTGCACTCCAGCACTGGCTGTGATATTCCATGAACATAACTCTATCCAGTGGCCCCTCTTCTGTCACTCCTTCCCTTGCCCCTTCAGGCCTAAAAGTAACCACAACTTCCTTCCTCTTGTTACTAACATCCAGATGCTTCCACCATCTCTTAACCCTTCCTCTCCCTCTCAAATCAAAATCTCTTCAGTTAAGCCTTTTGGGTGTACCAACTTCTCCAAGCTGATCCCAGTGCAGATCCTAACTGGACCTTCCAGCACCTCCCATGTTCACCCCAGCTGTTCTGAGTCTTGAAGATGCCCTGGGCTCCCCATCCTGCTACTCCTGCTTGTCGAATCTTTGTGGATTTGGGTCACCGAGGACCCAGCAGGATGGAGCTGGAGAAGATAGGAAGACAGGAGGGGACTAGAATGATTCTAGGATGGCTGCCCCACTGGTCCTTGCAGCAGAAGGAGCCTCATCCCCACGCTCTTGCTGCCAACACTCCCCCCAGGCAGAGTGGGCAGCCTGTCTGGGTAAAGACCTGCCCAGACCCTACAGCCCGAGGGCGGCCCCCTAGGAGACTCAGGCCAGGAGTAGCCTTTGTTTCTCATACCTGGAGCTCAGAGCCCGCTTTGCCTGCTTGGTGGAAGCTCTGGTTTAATTAGGGATCTTAGGAGAGAATTCTCTCTTGTTATTTTCTGAATAAATTAAGGAAGTAACTTTGATGCAATATCATTTTCATCTAATCAGGAACATTCTGAAATTACCATATTGTTTTCCATTAGAAACCCCATCGGTCCCCAAATCAGATAACCAGGTTGAAGGCTGCCAAGGCCCTTCTGTCCTGGGGCGGGTGCATGCTGTGAGGACAGAAGGGACTTGCTGCTCCTGCCTGCATCCCTGTTGAGTTCATGAGATTACTCATGGCTCTTAGCAGAGCTCAGCCTTCGCCAGGGCTAGGAAGGGGTCCCCCAGGCAAAGGGCAAAGGAGGGCCCAGGGAGGCCTGCAGAGCAGGTTGGGCTGGATCAGAACCTGCCCAGGAACTTCCTTGCAGTTCAGCTGGGAAGGAGGAAAGGTGAGGCCCTTATCTGGAGTCCCCACTCCCACCCCTACCTGGCAGCCTCACAGGGGTAAGAGGAAGGGGGTTCATCAGGCCCCAGCCTCACCAGGGAGCAAAAGAAAGGAGACCTGGGATCCAGCATCTGAGAAAAGTCTGGAGACCGCCCATGCAAGGTGGGGCCCGAGGCTGCTGGGAATTTGTGAAATTTCCCACAAAGGCAATTCAGAAATCTCTGATAAAGTTCCCTGAAGGCTTGAGCTGAGGGATGCCAAGACCACAGCAAGTCTGAGACCCGTGCAGAGGAAGATGAGAGACTCGCAGGGCTGGACCACCTTCAAAGCAACATCACCGCCACTGTCCCAGGTCTCCTCCTTGAGGGCACTCTCCAGTCCTTCAGCAAGGGTGGGGAGCTAAGGCCAGCTGCAGCGTCCAGGGCATGACCTGAGCCCTGGCCGAGATCCATTCCAGGGCTGTGTGACATGTGCAGTGAGAGACCCATGTGCGTCCTTAAGAAAAGATGGCGATGTTACAGAAGTGCCTTTGTTGTTCTGTTTGCCCCTATTCATTTTTTGTCTCAGTGACTCTCTTTAACCCTTACTTCTATATTCCAGCCTCTCTCTCCCTCCCTCCCTCGCTCCCTCTCTCTCTCTCTCTCTCTCTCCCCTCCTCCTTTCAAGCATTCACTACCCACCATGCTTCAAGTCTTCAAGAAGTCAAGACCTTTACCCAAAACTCAGAAAGGACAACCTCCACCCCCAACAGGGGTTCCACCTGGCTCTGCTTCTTCCAGTGCTAAAGCAGGAAACTGAGGGAGTGTGAGCTGCTGGAGAGGAATCTGAGACACCACAACACTCCCACCACCACCCTAGAACCAAGAGAGCGCTACCAGGCATTGACCTCCATCCAAAGCCAGCGTGAAGGAGAATGGGGGGGTGGGAGAGACTGACACGGAGGAGGGAGGGTGGCTTTCACATGGCAGAGAAAAGAGTGTGTCAGGCAGAAGGGGGAATGGACAGGTGGGGAAGGGTCCAGGGCATATAATCTCAGGACAGAGTGGCAGCCAGCCCAAGGGTCTTGCAAAGCCCCAGAGTCACTGGGTGTTCTTTGAAAGTAGTGAGTTATTCTCCTTGTCTCTGGGCCCCAGAGCTCAGCAGAAGGTCAGACACACAGAAAGCCCAGGAAATATTTGCTGAACTGAATAAATAACTCAGAATAACATGCTGAGATAAGCTAAGGATCTTTATAAGAATGAAGGGGAGAGGGGGCTCTGGATAGCAGCTCAGATCCACGAGGCCAGGAAAGGCAGCCACCAGGAGGTGCTCTGGAGAGTCCTGGGCAAATGCTTTCTGCCCCTGTTCCCTGTGGGGTTGGGGATTCTGAGCCCGCAGACCAGGAGCATGGCCAGAAAAGGTCACAGCTCACATGTAGATCCATTCATTCATTATGCAGAAGTGTCCGAAGGGCACTCTTCATGCAAAGCTCCTGGATGAGGTCTACCTCCTCCCAGGTGTGTGGATGTGGGATGCATATGGGGGTGGTGGGTACAAGTGTGTGTAGGGGTGGAGCAGGTGCGGTTGTAGACTGAGTGCAATGGGAGTAGGTGAGAATGTGTGTGAAAGGCCTGAGTGTGTTTGCAGGTGTAAGTGGAGACAGCTGGGGGACAAAAGGACAAAGCAGGGACAGTGGAAGGGGACCAAGGGCAGCCCCCAACCAGGAGGCTCTGAACCAGGACCCATTGCTACTGTGCAGCTCATTTTCTGCTCTAGCTCAGCAGACATTGGCTGGGGGGGGGGGGGTTCTTCTAGAGACCTTGCCTATGGATTTCCAGAACCCACACAGCTCCTGGGGGCCACCCCACTCCCCACCAAGCCCACAGTCAACCACGTGACTTTGACAGACCACCTTACCACAATGTCCCTGGCTCAATAGGAATCTGAAATTACCAAGAGTACCAAGAGGTGTTTTAATATATTTGGTTTGATAAGTACTTCCCACAGCCTCTTCTGGCTTTTCTGGCTGTAATTTCCAAATTGGTGCTAGCTAGCATGCAGTAGGCCTTCTTCTGCTGGCCCACACTGCTGGACCTCCTTCTTCCTGACTTCCACCCCCTGTCCCAAGCTGAGATAGGTCTCCAAGCTCCCTTGGTCACTTGAGAGTACCGCCTTCCCTTCCCTAGACCACAGGTCTTGCACACAATTTCAGTCCTAAATTACTCTCCCCAGCCCCAGCCCTACCTCTCTGCTGCTCTTCCAAATGCCCCAGCCTCCTAGGGACCCAGGGAGGGGGTGGGATCCCTCAGGGTCCCCAGGGTTCACTATAGGCTGCTTCCAGAAGAAGTATCCAGTTCCCTGCCTGAGCCTGGCTGGGAGCCAGCCTGCGCGTTGGGACGCCCCTGCCATGGCTGGCTGAAGCTTGTTGTCTAACCCAGCCTGGGGGTACCTGGGGCAGGCAGGGAGGGTGGCCTGGCAGGGCTCAGAGAGCAGGCACACCCTGGGTGAGGTCATGCCTGCCTCACACCTCTGGTATTCCGGCTGATCGCTATCTCCTCCCCCCAGCCCTCAGGTTCCTCCACAGAGATGCAGGCGAAAAAGAGGTGCTGATACTACAGTCTGGCCCCAGGCAAGACCAAGCTGCGCTGAGCCTCAGCCTGCCTGTCTATGGCTCCCACCGCCACCCCCGCCTGCCTCCTGCCTCCCCACCAGGTGCACAGACAGACAGACAGACAGACAGGACTGGCTGCCCCCTGGGAGGGATGCCCACTTCCCAGCACGCCTCCCACACCGGGTTGCGCCTTGCCTCACAGCTGGATGTCCAGAGAAGGAGGCTCCCTCCTGTTCCTCACCCAGGAAGCCAGGCAAGGAGCAGGGGGCCTGGAGGGCAGCTTCCCAAAGGCTTCCCCTCCCTTATCCCACCCTCTTGGCCTCCTCACCTCTACCTCAAATAAACTTTAATCATTCTGGCAATCATTATCAATAGAGGAGCCATATGATGTATCATGCACTTGTGAGAATGAGAGGAGGACCATCATAAACCAGATTGTCCCAGTAAATTGGGTATATGGTTGCCCTAATTACTGAACCCCTACTGAGTGCTGGGCCCCCAAGAAAATCTGCGGGCACTGGTGAGAGCAGACTGTGGGAAAGCCGAATTGTTTAGCCTGGGGTTCTCAGGAGCCAGAGAAGGGTCCTGCCCTGGGTCCTTCTTAACAGAATGAAGGGTAGTGTGAGACTCCCTAGGGGATCAGAGAGGGGGGACAAATGCCACCAGCTCTCAGGAGTCTTGCTTATGTTTCTTGTTCTCTTTTCTAGCCCCATCCCTGACCTGGCCCCTGAGTCAGGGAAATCCAGGCTCTAAGACAATGGCAGGGCAGACTCTTTGGGAGGGATGCAATGGGAGGAATGCAATCTTCCCAGGTGACTGAGACGTCCTCTCCCTTTCCATCCCACCTTCACAGCCCCAACACACACACCCCTCCACTCCCTTCTCCTCCTGTCTCCTTCACACACTAAAGCTCTGCCAGTGGTTCTTAAAGTGTGGTCCCTGGGTCAGCAGCAGCATCACCTGGGAACTCGTTAGAAAAGCACATTCTTAGGCCCCAGACCAGACTTACTGAATCAGAAACTCCAACAAAATTGCCCTAAGGGGTTTGTTTGTTAAGCCACGCTCTGTTCTTCCCAAACTCTAATGGATGTACAGATCCCCTGAGGACCTATTCAGATACAGATTACGGGGTGGAAATGCAGATTAGGATTCAAGAGGTCTGGCTAGGGCCTGATATTCTGCATTTCTTAGAAGCTCCCAGGTGAGGCTGATGCTGCTAGTCCTCGGACCACAACTTGCAATAGCAAGGCTCAGTACACCCTGGTTCTCAATCCTGGCTGCACATTAGAATCAATCACCTGGGGAGCCTTTAAAAAGAACGGTACCTGGGCCCTGGCTCCAGAGATCCTGATTTAATTGATCTGAGGTGAGACAGGAGCATGGGCAGGTTTTACAGTCTCCCAGGTGTTTCTAATACACATCCGACATTCTCAGCCTGGCATGATAAGGGGACCTGAGGGGCACACATACACCCCATGTACCCATTCACCCTCTGGGACCCCCGTCTCTCTTCAGTCTTCCTTATTCCCTTCCACATCTCCTTGCCCACATCTGCACAGACTCTGACACATCTGCACAAGCACATGGACAGACAGACAGATGTAGGCTCAGACACAGGTGGGCAGAGAGCAGGCATGAGTGTGTGTACACAAGCAAAGACACACATGGACCCACCCATTTGTATGTGTATGTGCTGCCAACACCCCCACCTTTGCACATGCATAGACACACACAAGCACACACACAACACATGCAGGAGCACACGCCAGCCACAAATGAGTCAAAGACCTCCTCCATCTGTCTCTAGTGGGGTGACTCTTGTCGTGTTGCATCGGAGGATGGGGACCATGGTCCCAGCAGTCCTGTCTGTTCCTGGATATCAGAGTCCCTGGACAGTCAGGTCAGCCCTCAGCAAACAGGAAGGTGGGGCTTAGTTCCCTCCTCTCTTTCAGCACCACTGAGGCACTCTAGGCGGGTGCAGTCCCCCCAGGAGCATTAGTGCCCCATAGCAGTCCAACTCAGCCTCAAGGTCTCTGAGGGGCCTCAGGAGCCATGCTGATCCCTGGCGCCCAGGTTGCCCATGGAGGGGCACTGCCCCCAGGGGCTGACCCTTTCTGGGGTGTCTTCAGCCTCTCAGTTCATCACTGTCTTCAGCCCCTCAGTTCAACACTGCTGTGTTGGGACCTCCTCTGAGTTTAAAATCCCGTGCCCCCCACCCCATGTGCTAGGGCCCATCACAGGCGGGCTGATTGATGATTCAGGGGGACTGCGGCAGCCACAGGCCTATTTTATGATGTCATTAGGCAGCTTCGGCAGCGGGAAGGAATCCCTCCTGACATCATAAAGGACTTGATATTTCGCTAATGTTATCTTGGCGGCGTGTCGCCCTGACATTTTCTCTTTGCTGTGCTCCCCCCAGGACCAGGAGCTGTCTAACTACAGCCTGGAAAAAATGCAAAACAGACAAATGCACCCTCGGGGGACAGCGGGAGAAAGCTAATAGACCAGTCCCCAACTCCCCACCCACGAAGGTGGTTTAGGTAGGAAGCATGATGTGTTTGTCAAAGGAGACCCAAGGCTGCCTTGCAACTGCCATCTCTCCCCACTCCCGATGCCTCTGCTCAGCAGCAGGATGAGACAGGTGCTGGGTTCCAGAACCAGCTCTGCCATCCCGAGGCTGTATGGCAAAGCCCTCGCCCTCTCTGGGCCTCAGTCACCCCATCCACATTTCCACACAGGGAGTTTGGACTGGATAGTTTCAAAGGCTGTCTTAGGCAATGTCTGGGACCTTGAAGCTGCAGGGGAGGGTGAGAAGCCACAGTAGTAGGAAGGACGGGCCCCATCCTAGGCTCACGACTAGAATCTAGACCATTGTGGGGAGAGACTGGGTGGGATGGTTTACAACCCATCCCCTCAGGAATGGTTTTGGGGGACAAATTCAGAATTGCAAGGTATTTCCCTAGCTGGGAAGCCCATTGTCTTCAAAAGGCCAAGACCAACTACCAGTTCTGAGGCAAAATTGAGGTGGCACTGGTGCAAATTCCTTGCATGGGCCTGACAAACAGAAACCAGCAGAAAGTGGCCATGCTTTCATTCCCAGGTTGCTTGGGTGACTCATGGCATGGTGAAAGAGAAAGATCCTATAGCCCTGGGTACCTCCTAGACCCACCTCCACCCACCTGGGTGGAAATCACTCCCCCCACCCTGACCCCAGAATCCCTGACAGATGGGTCCAGCTTGCCACCTCCAGTGATGGGGAACTCACTCCTTCCCTGGGCAGCCTGGACATTTGCCTCCCTGTGGCTTCCTCCAAGGGTTCCAAACTTTGCCTCCTGGACATCTTGGGATGTAACTGCTCCCTCCACCCCAAGACAGGCCTGTAAAAATCAGTACAAACACCTTCCCCCGCACCCCAACCCCCACCCTCCAAGTGTGCAGAAGAAGCCGGGGTTTGTGTTCTGTTTTCAGAGAGTGAAATATTTGTCTTAACAAAGAGCATAACTGGCCATTTTAACCTGGGATCTATGGTTTGAACCTTGTTTCAGTAAAACAAGTTTCCTACATAATCCTACATATCTTATTTTATGCATTTAAAAACACTGAGAAGGGTGCATAGGTTTCACAGACTGCTAAAGAAATCCATGGCATTTAAAAAAAAAAATAGTTAAGAACCCTATTCTAGAATCAAGACAAAGCCATGTTTAGCCATGAATGTGTCTGGATTTGGGAGATCATTCGGCCTGGGTGTGTCTCCAGATCTGAAGAACTTTTTGTGTTCACCTTTGAAGAAACTACTTTAAAAGTAAAGGTGGATAAGACCACCCATCCTCCAACTGCCCACCCCCTCGCTTCTCCAAGACCTGCACCAACATCTAACCCGCACCATTATGTTGCTTCTTTGCTCTGAGGTGGCCAGACCACCCCATCCCTAGACTCCTGAACCTGAACTGGACAAGCCATCCAGCAGATATCAATGGTATCTATAGAGGGCTGGGCACTGTTGTAAGCACTAGAAGGGCAGGCAAAGATAGATCAGCCCCAATCCTGGCTTCCAGAAGTTCTCACCAAGTAATGTAGGCACACTCCAGCCACATCCTGCTGCCTGCCCTTCCCCAGCACACCAACGGCTTCCTACATGCCCAGTTCTGCCTGTGCTGCAACCTGAGCCTGCAGTGCCTGTCCCATGCTCTTCTGGTGGCTAACCTTCCCTCAATCTTCCAGTGCCTGGCTCACTATCTACCTTAGTCTGAGTTCATTCCAGGTTCTGGTGCTTTTACTCCCATGAAGAGGTGTGGCTAAGTGGGAGCCTCCAGGAAGGACCACTTTGGCCTTGGATGTACTTGCAGGCATGGAGCAGGGAGCTGACAGAGGCTGCTGGGGAGCAGGCATCCCTGACTGCTAGCTGGCCCATGAGGACACACTGTTGACTCTCAGGCTGGGTCAGTAAACAGCACATGGGGGCTTCCTCCTGACCTGGCTGCCCCAAGCAGAAGGACCATGGGGCAGGTTTCCTCCCAAGGGCCCCCGCTGCCTCGCTAATGGAGTGAAGGTGGAGTTCAGAGTTGCAGGAGCACAATAACCTTTGATTGCCCAACTTGATAGACAGCCACTCCTATGCTTTGGTACCCTTCAAAATGATGAGCAATTCATTCATTCAACAATTCATTGAGCACCCACTATTTGCCAGGCCATGTTCCAGATGGTGAAAACAAAGACAACAATCCCTGCTCTCAAGGAGCTGACATTCTCTTGGGGAGAGACTAGGAACATAGAAAATAAATAAGTAAAAAGCGGGGTATACTAGGTGATGATAAGTGCCACAGATACAAATAAATCCGAAAAAGCAGGATGTTCCTCATGGAGAAGATGACATTTGAGTAAAGGGCGTGACAGAGGCAGCCATGAGGATACCTGGGGAAGAGCATTCCAGCAAAAGAGTACAGCACATGCAAAGGTCCTGGGGCAGGACTGTGCCTGAAACATTCGAGAACAGCCAGAAGGGTAGTGCATGTGGTTGGAGGGAAGTGAGATGGGGGAGAACTGCAGAGACAGTAATGGCGGGGGGCGGGGAGGAAGGAGAAAGGGCTGGGATTGATCATGTGGGGCCTTGAGGCTGCTGTCATGCCCTTGGTTTTATTGCAGAGGAGATGAGAGCCTTTGCAGGTTTTCAGCAGATAATTGGTGTGATCTGACTTAGGTGTCAACAGGATCACTGTGGCTGCAGTACAGAGAATGGACCCCTGGGGTGTGGACCACACCACGGCAGCGGTGGAGGGAAGAGGTCGGGTTCTGGGTGTCTTCTGAAGGTGGAATGATAGATGCCAGGCATTGCTCCTGGCCCTGTGCACCATTTTCTTTTGCCCTCACACAACCACCCATTGTACAGAGAAGGAAACTGAGGTTCAGAAAAGTCACACAGCCAGTAAGTGGGAGATTCACCCTCAGCTTATCCAAGGCCAAAGCCTGAGTTCTTGTTGCTCCACCTCACTGCCTGCCTGGTCAGGATTCCAACGAGAACACCCAGCCACAGACCCCGAGAGTCGGGAACCAAGTCAAGACACTGACCCACTGAGAACTTCATGCTAATTTGAAATTGCCCATAAAATGTCATCTTAACATGCTTTCTCTTCATATTAAAGCTCAAATGATACTTATTAGTGTTAAGTAGTTTTATTTTTATTTGTATCATTTCCAATTTTTAATCAATATTTTTATTTTAAATTGCATCCAAAATCATCAGGGAAGGGAGAGAACTTCAAGGAGAAGGGAGGGTCGGGGAGGCATTTGACAGTTGCGAGATATGAGCTGGGACACCTCATTTCTCACCAGAATCATCCAGCACTCCAAGCACTGCTGTGAGCCAGGCCCTGGGCAAGGGAACTGTGGGGCAGGCAGGAAGGAATCTGACCCAGGTCCTGCCCAGAAGCATCTCTCGGCAGATTAGAAGAGACAAAACATTTACAGCCAGCACATGAGAGGAGCCACATCCAGGGTGAGACTGCCTGGGAGCGATCCGGACAACCGAGCAGGGAGGTCCAGCCAGGGAAGGCTGGACTCTGGACGCAGACAGAAGGAAGAGAAGCCCTAAGTCAAATCCCAGGAAAGGTACAACAATGGCAGAAGGGACCAGCGATGGATATGCAGTGCAGCTGGGACAGAGGAGCTCCTAAGTCCAAGCTGGTAGGTCTTCCAGCAGGTAGTGGGGCCACCTTTCACCGGCGCCATAGGAAGGGTGGGAGAGGGCTCCTCAAAAGGAAGGAGAGAAGGTCATGGGTTCTCATTCTGAGCTAGGGCTGGAGGCTGATTATTAAAATGCAGCAGGGAGTGCAATGACTAATTTATAGAACCCTAGGTGCCTGTGTGGCTCTGGAGCTGAGTCCACATGGAGGATGGAAGTGGGGAGCCCCTCTCTAGAGGCTGAAGTGGGGCTTCTAAGACTTCATCTGTCACCTCCACAGCAGCCCAAGGCCCAATCTCTTTAAGTGAGTTGTGAGAAGGGAAGGAAAGAAGGAGGGAGAGGAAAAGGGGATAAAGGATGAGGAATGGAAGGAAGGAGAGAAAAAGGAAAGGAGATGAGATAAGGAAAGAGAGAAGGGAGGGATAAATAAGTCCCAAAGGGCAGGCAGGTCCTTCTCCAGGGACACCATGCCCTGGGCTGGTCAGGGGCAGCACTCTGGGAAACCCAGGGCAAAACTTCCCTTCAAGCACAAGGAGTCCAGAAGGCCTCAGCCACAGGAAGTGAGGAACTGGAGCTGCTGCAGACGCGTGGAAGGTTCTGTTTTGCTCACCTTGATACAGCTGTGCCTGCATCCTGTAAAAGATACCAACACTCTCACAGGTAGATACATACACCTAGAAATGCACCAACACATGGGCACAACTGCAGAGACACTTGCTGATGTGTGTACATGGGAGATTTACAGACGTGTATAAGACATAGAGAGGCACAGAGGCACTGGAAAGAACACAGATATACAGTAATGCTTGCATGGATGCCAACAGGAAAGCATGGACCCACATCCACAGATACTGACAGAGGTGGCCAGATGAACACCAACATGGACACACCTGCGTGGGTATTGAAAGATATGTATAAATGGACATTCACAGATACAGGCACAAATGCACAGACACACATACATATCCATATACGACAGATGTATACATGCAACAAGTTCACTTATACACATGTGCAGGCTCACACAGACACACCTTGACACATAGATGTGCACAACAGCATGTGTATCTATTGTTGTGTTAATATGCATGCACACACACATTTTAAGAACACACATGCACACCAAAAGACACGCTCAGAGACACTGGGCCAGCATGCTTAGGCACTGCCAGCAGCCAGGCAAACACACATGCTGCTGGTCTCTGTTCTGAGCTCAGACCCTGGTTCTCAGCATCCCTGAATGAGCTGTCCTCAAGCCAGGTCCTCTCCTGCCCTACTCCTGACAACTGCCTAGCTTTGGCAAACTCCCTGGTGCCCAGGCCCGCCCACCATCCCTTCGTCTGTGCACTGGCCCCGGCCCAGGCCCCAGGCTCCAGGATGGCAATTGCCCCATTCTCCCAGGTGCCGACTCAGCCCAATTTCACACCCAGAAGTGGAGCTAGGCCAGCAGGGCTTGTTGCAGCCCGCTTGGGGCATCAGCGCGGGGGTGGTAAGAGGGAGCCAGGATCCTGTAGTGGCAGAGAGAAGAGCAGCCCCAGCTGCCGTGCAGGCCTGCCTGGCAAGGCTGTGGCTTCTCCAAGTCATCCACCCTCTTCAGGCCTCAGGCTCCTCACCTCTGAAATGGGACAATATGCCTGCCCACTGACATGTCAATTAAATGGACACATCTCCTCCCAGATGACAGATTTTGCCTCACCTTCCCTTATTTAAACTTTACAATACCCCTAAGACACCGGTTTTATTTTCCCTGTTTTATACTATGAAGCTGAGTTCAGGAAGATAAGTAACTTAATTAAGGGAGCAGGCAGGATTGGAACTCAGGTTATTGCTCCAAATTCTGTATCTTTTATGGTTGATAAATAGGCAGCACACAATCTGCCAGAGTCCAAACATTTGCCCACAGCATCTATCACTAATCGATCACAGCCTTTTTTTTTTTCTTGGTGAATCCAGACTTGGCTTCTGAATCCTTCTCAACACACCACTCCAAGCAGCCATTCATAATTGGCCAGAGTTGGCGCACGGAATGAAACCTAATGCTATCCTCTCACTACATCTAATTCATCCAATTCATAGGATTCATGGGATGATTAAATGAGATCAAGGGCAGAAAGTACTTTGCAAGAGTACAAGTAATGTGCCTATCAGAGAAATTTTAGTGCAGCTTTCAAAGGCTGTTTACATTCAAGTCCTCCGAAGTCTGACTACACTGGGGTGAATGGTTACAGACAAGACAGTCACTATCATTGTAACACAACCATTTCACAGAGGAAGAGACTGAGGCTCAGGCAAGTGAGTCCACATGGCTAAGTGCCAGAGGTGGGACTGGGAGGCAAATATTGACTCCCGTTTCAGTGCTCTTTGAAGCCAAAGCCCCAGGCAGGCAGGACAGACCAGAGTGTGTGGGCATCGGGGAGTCAGGGCTGGGAGGGGAACAGGAAGGCCCCGTCTCCTCCCAGCAGAAAGGGGTCGACCCTACAACTAATTGGTTCAGAGTGCTGCTTTCGACCCTAATTAGCTATTTGTCATGTCTCCATTTGCATACCAGAAAAGATGCAAATTTACATATTTGTAAATGAGGCCGGGCCTGGATGTGGGATCTGGAAGAGCTTGGCAGTTGCTAGCAGGCAGGGAGGCAGCTGGCTCTTGCCACTGAAGCATGGGCCATCGTGGAAAGAGATTTGGAAGACAGCTCCTTGGCTCAGGGCTGCAAGGTGCTCTCAAAGGGGTCAGAGAAGATGGCCCACTCATTCCCTCCCCAAAGGCTGAGGGGTGGGAAGGGAGAATGGGTGAGCCTCATGCTGCTGTTCTGATTAGACGAAACAAGGAGGGGGATCCAAAGTAATTTCAGGACGCTGTGTGCTGGGAAACCTTCTGTTCCCGTCCTCGGGTAGAATCTGTAATGCTTGCAAAGGGGGGAATATCCCCCTCTACCTCCCTGAAAAGGAAAAGGCTTGGGAGGGAATAGAGGTCAGAGGGAAACACACCCTAACACACACACACACACACACACACACACACACACACACACACACTCTCTCTCTCTCTCTCTCTGTCTGCCTCTCTCCCAGACTCTAACTTTTGCACACACCCACAACTCATTTACATATATATACACACGTCTCAGCCCCCCAAGAGCACCCTTACCCACAGCACCCCCAGACCCACAGAGGTACACATGTGACTCTAACTCGAGAGGCACTTTCGCACATGCAAACATTCCCAGACTTCCTGAGACATACACATTCACGCCCTTACACATACAGACACACACTCAAACACTTGAACATAGATGTAGGCACACAGACTCACTTAAGCTGTGCATAAATATTTACATACACACACACACACAAGACGTACTCGTGCAAGCACATCCTTGCTAAGACCAAAATTTTCTGGCAAATTCTGGAAATTCCGACCCCTCTCTCAGAGTTTCTAGTGCCTCTCTGGGAAGAGACAAAGGAAGCTAGGTAACCATCCTTCCCAGAAAGGGAGCAGTGTATCCCCAAGGAATTGGACCCCAACTAGGGATTGATTCCTTCCCTAGGAAGCCAGTGACTAGCAAATGGTCCAGTGCCTTCTGGGCTTTGACCTCGAGCTTGGAGCAGGTCTGGGTGGGCCTCGACAAGCAGGAGAGCATGGGGCAGAGGGGGGAGAAGCAGAGAGATATTGCTGAGGTCTGGCCCACGCATTGAGCAGGGAAGCAGCACTGCCTCACAATTCCATGTCGACCTCAGAGGCCGGCATGGAATGGGTTGGCATGAGCTGCTGTGCCTTCAAGCGTGAGGGCACCAAGATGCCAGGCTCAAAGGCAGCCCCAGACCCTCGAGGCTTCCTAAGATCTGGGTCCAGGTGCTGGACACCGGAGCTTGGAGCGCAGGGTCCAGACCAAATGCTTCAACCACTGTCCCCGTTCCCCAGCACCTCCTCCCCAATGCCTGCATCTCAAAAGGCAAGCTAAATAGCTCTGTATTTGTAAATTAAATATAGCTGCACTTCAGCTTTCCAAAGAGCTGGGAAGAAGAGAAGGAGAAAGAAAAAGAGAGAGAGGAAGAGAAGAAAAGCTGCCGCCCTCAGGAAAGTCTGGCTGCTACAGATTGCCTGAGTCATGAATATTCATCTGGCGAATAGGGAGAGCGGGAGTTTGCATAACAGCTCCACCCACCCGGCTGAAAGAAATGTCACCGCCTTTGCCAACAAAGTGCCAAAGGAAGCCGGTGGAGACTGCCAGCCAGACGGTGCCAAACTGCTGACTTCCACTCTAAGGCGTGGAGAAAGCACATTGTTTCCGGCCCAAGGAGCCGCCACTTGGGGCTGAGGGAATGGAGCTGGCTGCTGCCGGGAGAGAACCAGAAAGAAAAGTTTCACTTGCCACCCACAGGAAGCCTGGTGGGCAGAGCAGCTGGGCCACAGCCCTCTCCAGAGCCCCTCCACAGAGGGGTTCAAACCCAACTGTTCCAGGGCACCCACCCTCGCCAACCACCATGGGCCTGAGTTCAGTTCCACAGGCATCTAGGCCGGCTCCCAGCTGAGAACCCCATGCTTGGGATTTGCCTTCAAGAAATCTCAAGAGGGCATTCATGAGTCCTAGATGATTACTAGAGACCAGGAGGCAAGGGGACAAACCCGATGTCACTTTGGGGCTCGGAAGTCCACGGAAACCTTGGCTGCATTTTGCAGAAGGGAATACCCCAGCTGCAGGTAACTCTTCCCTCCCTGGGTCATACACTCTCTCAAGGCCCAGTGCTACTGTCTCTGATTCAAGGAAGTCTTCCCTGGCCCTCTGGCCCCAAGACAGAGCCAGACTCTCTGTACACCCCAGTCCTGAAAGCTACCCTTGATCCCAGCCCTTTTCATGCCCGTGACTATTTCCTCCCCAGGCCTCTGAGCTTTGAGGATGGGCTGTGGCTGATTTATTAGTCTCAGTGTTCCAGCCCAGCATGAGACTCAAAGAAGGCATCTTGAGCAATTTGTTGAATGGAGTCATTTCTTCCATCCATTCCCATCCCCATGCCTTTACCTGGCCCTGGGTCCTTCTACTGCTCTGAATTGTGCTTGTCCAGTCCCTGGAGGAGATGCATCCCAGCTCAGTGCAGGCACATTGAGATCAAGACCAGAGCTGAGTGGCTGGCCTCCCATCCTCAGGACCCCACTTCCCATGAAGGGATCAGAGAGGTTCCCGCTACCCATGACATCCCATCCTTGTGGCAGCATCCATCAGGTGGTGGTACAAACGTTCCTGCCTGCTCACCAGGCTGCCGCAGCTGGCTCCCTCCAACGTTACCTAAATGAATGAGAGCTGGAGAGAGGATGTTCTCTTCGTACAGAAAAGCAATTAGGACTGTGGGCGTCTCCAGCTGCTGCTCCTGTTATGTAAAGTTTGGGATGTGTATTTGGGACTTAATGAGGATATTTATGTGTGCGCATCTTACCTTCACAGACTGTTCACTTCAAGCATCCCAAGCACATTTGGGCAGAATACACAGCAACACAAGCTAGGCTACAGGCTCCAAGGGAGGAGTACCACCTCCGGGCAGCCAAGGAGCCTCTCTCCCAGGACTCACATAACCCCAGAAATCTGTGATGACACCCACCTACACCTGTCTCCCTTCTGCAGGAATCCTGCTACTTCCACACTCTGCTTAAGGCCTCAAGGAACTAGAATTCTTTTACTGCCTCCTTCAGGGTTAAAACATCTGCAATTGTTGCAAAATTCTTGCTTGAACTGAGCCAAAATCTGCCTCTTTGCAATGTCATCACACTGGTCCAAACACTACTTCTGGGACCACACAGGCTATGTTGTTCCCTCTGCTCCAAGTCAATCACTAGTCCTACAGGAGGTAAATTGGTGTTAAATCAAAAAAGTTTCTGTGGTTGAATAAGTTTGGGAGAATTCTATATTAAACAAGTTTCTTCACTGCAGAACTTCTCAGAACCTTTACTGTGCTCATATACACTGAGCTGTGGGTCCTGCATTTCATGAACAAATTTGTTCACAGAACCCTTTTCTGTGGACCAACCTCAATAAACTGAGACTGCAAGGAATGCCTTTTAGGAAATATTGCTTCAGCAGGTTAAAAGTGAATGTCTAATTCCTCAGCCTGAACTCCTTCAAGAATTTCTCCTGGCTGGGCATCACCCCTGGGCCTCTCCCCATCCTGGTCATTTTCTGTAGGTGAGCTCTGCCCGTGTATCTGCATTCCTCCACTGCTCCAGAACTCTGCCACTGAGAGTCTGGAAGAGCCTTTCCCCCCATATCAAAGACCCCATGCTCCCACCAATGCAATCAAAATGCCATCGGAGGCACAACAGCCGGATCACACTGAATGTCTTCCTTAAAAGTCCTCTGAACAAGCCATGGCCCCGCCTCAACTCCTTGTTCTGTTCACAGGCCCTGCAGTTGGAACCCGTAAGCAGACCCCTTCATGCCCAGGGTTCCAGACAATGGGGTGCCTGCTACACCTTCCCTGAACAGCCAGGTAGTGGGCATAATGGCCCCCAAATATCTGTACACTAGCTGGTAGTCACACGTGCAGTCAGGATTTTTCACAGCATGATCCGGAGCAGAATCCTGTTCTAGCACCTAGTCAGCTCAGACTCATGGCAGAGCCCTCAGCTCATCCTAGGCTCCGGGCCCAGGGCCCAGAAGTCTCCCCAGACTGAGGCCAGAGTCCACAAGGATGTGAGACCCTGATTCCACCAGCCTCCTCTCTCCTGCTCCCTCTATCGCCCCTTCCATGAGATCTTTTTCTCATCCTTCAAGTATGTGTCAAACCCAGGCAGAGAAAACAGGTTCATCTCACCAGCTGGCTTCAATAGATTGGCTGTGGCTCCCCAGACTGGCTAGTGGGAGAAAGATTTTGAGGCTTCGTCCAGGCTCAACAGAATGATTAGTGATGCTTGCCAGTGCTGGGGAACAGACAGGGAGGCAACCATGCCAGTTACTGCCACCTCTGGTCGAGGCTCAGTCCCTTTCCCTCAAATCTGCTCCCCCAAGCTACCACCCTCCTTTCTCCCATGACAGACTCTCTCACTCCCACACGCGACAATGTACAGCCCACTCCTCCGCCAAAACTGTTCCCCCCGAGGTCACCAGCAAAGCCCTATTTGTCAAGTCCTGTGCCCTTTCCTCGGTCCCTGTGCCTTTGCATCATTAGATATGGTTGACCTTTCTCTGGAAATTCGCCTCTACCCCCAAGGCATTCTAAGGCACTCCAAGCCCCCCACAGTCCCTCGCCTTCCTGGCCACACATCCTGTTTCTTCTCCTATCTCGTAAACGTGGCTGTGTTCCAGGGCTCAGTTTCCAGCCCTCTCCTGCTCCTGCCCATACACTTCCTCCCTCCGAGATTTCACCCACAGCTTTGCCCTTGAGGAATAGCCTACCCCCACCTCAGCCCTCTTAAGAGGCAGCCCTACTGCCCACCAGCCACTGCCGAAAACCCTGTGCCTCTTCTTCCCTCCAAAATCAGCTCCTGCTCAGGGCTTACCACAGATCAAAATCTTGACTTGCATCTTGACTCCTTATCCACATTTGTTAAATCACCATGTGCTGATTCCTCCTATTTAATATTTATCTTATTTTCAAAATGAAAAATAGCTTTATTATTCATTCTGATTGAAAAACACGATATACCCTCATTATAAAAAAAATCAAATCAATACTTAAAAGTATGAAAAAGAAAGTAAAAATCCCACCACCCAGATATAACCACTCCTGGCATTTCAGTGAACAGCCTTCCAGACATATCTTTATGCATATATACACATAGAGATCTATGTATATAATTTTATAGACGGGGAATTGTATTATACATACTGTTCTCTCTGACACCTGCTTTTCTCTCTCAACAATATGTCATAGACATCTTTCAATGTCAATAAATAGAGTTCTACAAAATTATTTTAATTACTTCGTAGTATTCCATTGTATATGTGTATCATATATTTTATTTAACTGGGTCGCTACTGATGATCATTTAGGATGTTGTCAAGATTTTACTCTTATAAACAATGTTGTGATAAATATCCTTGTGCATATCTCTGCTCATTTTTGCAATTTTCTCCCTGGAAAAAAATCCAAAAAATGAGAGTGCTGCAATAAAGTCTACACTATTTCTAATTTTGCCATTCTGCCCTTCAGAAAGCTTACAACAACATACTTTACTTCACATCAACAGTGCACAGGCATCTGTCTGCCCATACCCTCGCCAATCCTGGATTTAGTCAGCCTTAATAGTTGGCCAGATCGACAGAAGGCAAATGACACTTGTTTTTATTGGCATTGCTGAGATTATCAGTGAGGTTAAATAAATATCTTTTTGTCATTTCAGATATTTGTAATTTTCCTTGTGAATTGCCTGTTCATGTCCTTTGCCCATTTTTCTAATGAGATGTTTATCTTTTTCTTAACTATTTGTAAGAGTTCTTTGTACATTAGAGATGAGTAAACTTTTGTCTATCATATATGTCCCCCCTCTTTTTTTTAACTTTTCTTATAATTCTTTAATGTACTTAAATTTTCAATTTTCACGTAAGTCAAATTTATCAGTCTTTTATAATTTCTAAATATCATGTCATGCTTAGAAGGATCTTCCCCACCTTAAGATGATCAAAATATTTACTAATATTTATACCACCATGGTCTTCATGGCTTGATCTTACTGGATGGAGTAAGGCAGAAAGCCAGCTTGTGTTGTAATAGCCAGCCCATCATGCCAACACCACTTATAAAATAGCCCATATCTTCCCAATCCAATTGAAATGCGATATTATCATATAAAAAAATCCCTTTAAATACGTGGATCCATATCTGGACTCTCTATTTTGTCCCAAGGATCTATTATTACACAAAAATTTTTATTATTGTCCTTTTATAAAACATTTTAATGTCTGATAAATATTCATCATTTTTCTTTTTTGAAAATTACCTGACTACCTTCATTTTTCATTCTTCTGGATTAACTTTACACTTATTTTGTCCAATTTTTTAAAAATCCTATTGGGATCTTGACTGGATTATCTTCATTTTGTACATTCATTTAAGTATTGACATCCTTATAGTACTAAATCTCTCAACCCAAGAACTACCTATGTATTATGTTTATTCAAGTCTCTTTTACACGCCTCAGAAGAGTTTTTTGGTTTTCTTCATGTAATTCTATACATTTCTTGTAAAGGTCATTTCCAGGTATTCTGTAGTTTTGTTTTTTTCTAGACACTGTGGAAAAGGCCTTTTATTTTACCTTCTTGAAAGTCATTTTATAAATAAAAAAGCTATTAGTTTGTGTTTATTGTTTTGTTATTCATCATCTTACTAAACCTTATTTTTTCCAACTGTTTTTCAGGAAATTGTCTTGGGTTTTCCAGATAATCATCTTATCTGCAAACTATGATTATTTGCTCCTCTCCCCCAATATTTATAATTTCTATTTCATCTTCTTGCCTAATTGCAATGTCTAGCACTTTAGGAAAAGTGTTTTTAAAAATATTGACAACAGCAGCTACCCTAGTCTGGTTTCTGACTTTAATGAGAATATATCTAGGGTTTCACCAGCCTAATATCTCTTGTTCCATTCTCTCCACCCCTGTAGCTACTACCTTAGTCTAGGCCATATTAATTTGTCACATGTGTTATCATAAATATGATAAGTAAGACTACAGGGTTTGAAGTCAGATGACCTTTGTCCAAGTCCTGGCTCCAACATTTACTAACTACATGATCTAGTCAAGTTACTCAAGATCTTTGAAACTCTGTTAAAAAAAGGAGGGGGGACGGCTGTTGTAAGGATTAAGTCAGATAATACATGAACACAGTATCAGTAAATGATTTCTTTTTTAAGTCTCAGCCCCAACTTCTCCTTCTAATCCAACCTGTATACAGGGTACTTCAAGAAGTTTGTGGAAAAATTGAACTAGAAGATAATACAAATCTTTCCATGAACTTTTTGAAGTTCCCTCTTAGGTTGATCTTCCCAAATGACCACTGTGTTCACATCACTTACCACTCTCCCTCCTCTGTTCGCAAATCTTCAGTTACCCCAACTGCCTATAGAATCAAGTTCAAATTCTTAAACATCCCTACCAACCCTTGACTCTAACCTAGCTGTTCTCTTAATGGTCACCTAATACCCAGTAGGCTGTCACCTCCCCACTTGGATCCCTCCATCAGCCTCTGTATCAGCTTTCATATTGCAAGTAATACAAAAATGAAATCCAAACTAGTTTAATAGAGCAGATTTATTAGGTTTGCTTACTGAATACTCCAGATGCAACAGGCTTCAGGCACAGTTTGATCAGGGCTAGGACTCTATTCTTCTGTGATTTTCTAGGCTCTTCCCATCTCCATATGTTGGCTATATTTTCAGGTTAGTGTTCCTAGTCACTACATATCTGCCAGAAATTAGAGCCACATGTCTCCTCATTCAAATTCAGATAAGAGATTAATGTGTTTTCCCAGGTATCTAACAAAAATCCCGAGCTTCTGTCTGATTGGGCCAAACTGAAGCAATCCCTGTCACTGGTGGAATGTGAATGTGATTGGTTTAGAACCAACAATGTGCCAAGGTCAGCGTTTGGCAGGGGGCGTGGATCTTGATTGGCTAAACCAATCAGGATCCATCCCCAGAGCAACGCACACTTCTGGAGACAGATGTGATGCTGACAACCTCACTTGCCCAGATTCAGGCTTCCTTTAAGACCCAAGTCAAACCCCAGACCTCTGGCAATGTGCCCTCCCTTTCAGCTCCGAGAGCTCTTACTCCACTCAACACATGCTAACCTCTGCTATATATAATTATTTATCTAGTCATTTGTCCCATCTTCCTGACTAATAATCACAGGACTGATTGAAGTCTACAAAACCCTTTACATAAACTAGCCCTTTTGACCTTCACCACTATGCTATGAGACTCAGAGAAGTTAAGTAACTTGTCCTATGTCACACAGCCAGAGACAACATTGCCCCAGAGTCCTCTCTCTCTCTCTCTCTCTCTCTCTCTCTCTCTGTCTCTCTCACACACACACACACACACAAACCACTCCCTTTTTCAACCCCCAACTGAGGCCTGACCTGAAGATACAGAAATCCCCCCCGGAAACACCTCTTTTTTCCCACTTTACCTCAATTCTAGAGTTCTTAGTCTTCCTCCAAAAAGTACAGAGAAAGTTTTCTTGCCAGACAGCAGTTTCTAAGATTTGTGTGACAAGGCCAGGTAAAATTCAAATGACTCTGGGTGATTTAATCTGCTTGGGGCTGAGGTGGTAAATCAGGGCAGCCCAGGCTGCCACAGCCGCCCCAGAAACCCACAAGCTGAGCTGATGATGGGAGTTTATCTGCAGATCTGCAGGTGAGGGCCCTGGAAGCGTGAACTGCGGCCAGGGGAGTTCCCCTCCACTGCATCTGGAATATATTTGGAGGGTCCTACAGCCCACAGCCTGTCCCGACCTACATGTTCCACCAGCAGACACCTTTCCCAAGGCTGTAGACCTAGTTCTTCCCTACCCCACCCCCACCCATTCTCAGAGCTGCTTCTCAAGTCCACACCGGACTTCTCAGGATGAGGAGACCAGCATCGGTCAAGCTTTCACTGAAACTGCCGCTTCAGTGCCAGGTCCTGCTACGCCCATTACCTCATTCATCTTTACAACAACTTAATGAGGGAGATACGTCCAGCCCCAGTTCACAGGTGACTTAATTGAGGCTCAGAGCGATTAAATAACTTGCCCAGGGTCATTACACAGCTAGTAGGAGGCAGAGCCAAGATTCAAACCTAGACCCATAAGACTCCAAAAGCCTCATCCTCTGACTCCAGCCCTCTGTGGAGGCCAAGGGAAGTAAGAAGCTGGCAGCTTTCATTGGGACCATGTTGTCTGAGAAAAGAGAGGAGCAGTCCCCAGCTGATGGGAAGTTACTATTCTGAGCAATGAAGCAATCATTTTCCCTTACAAAGGAAACATCAAAGGAGAGGGTAGTCACACTTACCAGGTGCCACTGTGTGTATATGTGGGTGCTGTGTGCCAGGAGCTCACATCCATCATCCCACCCAGAACTCTGTAGACCATAAATATTTACTGTTTGCTGGGAAATGTTTACCATCCTGATTTGTATCATTTGCCAATTTCTGTGATGTAAATACTCCCACAATGGTCAATTTCAAGCTACCGATGGGATGTCACTGAACCCTCGTTGGGAAGAGATGTCTCCATCCATACTATAAGCCAGTAGGAACCCACTCCAACACACCACTGCCTGTAAGAGAGTATTTGTTAAACCCACTTAACAGATGAGATCATATGAAAAGGTGCTCAGGCTGAAACCCATTTCTTTACAATTTTCTGAAGTTCATTCTCTCCCAGCTTCATGTTCCCTGAAGCAAAGATGATGCTGAGAATCACAATCACTGATCTCTAATCTCTGAAGGAGGGTGGACTCCTGCGAGATCCTGAAGGGCAGAAGAAGACCAGTGGGCAAAAGTTCAGCAGATCAAGGTTCGACATATTGGAGAACTTTCTGGATGCCACTCTGGACTGACAGCTTCAGGAAGGCAGCATCTAGCACATAATAAATGCACAGTAAACAATGAATGAATGAGCCATTACATACAAATTTCATTGACACCTCGAACTCGCCAAATCCAAAATGGAGCTCATATGGTTAATACGTGACATTACGCATTAGGCAAAACCCATTGAACTGCACAATACAAAGAGGGAACCCTAATATAAAATTAAGTTAGCAATAATATATCAATATTGATTCATAATTGTAACAAATGCACCATGCTAATGTAACATGTCAATAATAGGAGAAACTATACATGTGGGTGGGGGAAGGGTATGGGAACTGTCTGTACTTTCTTCTCAATTTCCTCTGCAAAACTAAAAGTGCTATAAAAATAAAAAACTAATCATTTTTTTAAAATTAAGCTCATCACCTTTCCCAAAAAACCTCTCTCTCCTCCTGTGTTTCCTGTCTCAATGAATGTCACCATGCCAGAAACGTGGGGGTCCTGACTCTTCCCTCTCCCTCATTCCCCACGCCCTATCAATCAACAAGCCCTACCTATTCTACTTCCTATACATCTCGTGAACAGGTGCTGCCCTCAGCATCCCCACTGTGCTCCCCTGGCTCAGACTGTCACATCTGTCCCTGAGTGGCACAACAGCTTCCTACCTGGTCTTTTCAGCATTCATCCTTGGCCTGTACCCACTCCCCACCCCGTCACATCCATCACCAACAAAGCTGCAAAAGCGATCTTTCAAAATTTCACCTATGAGCATGTCCCTCCCACCCCTTCAGTGGGTCCCTGTTACTCAGAGTATGGAATCAAAGCCCCTTGCTCCCACAGGGCCTGGCCCCATCTCCCTCCCCTGAGTGATCCCGCTCCTCTCCCTCCACCCCACGTTGGTCTTTACTCTTCAACAGCACCAAGCTGCTTGGTGGTCCCCGCACTCCTATCTCTTGCCTCCACCCACCCCTTTGCTCAAGCTAAAACCCCCGCCTGCAGCGCCCTCATGTCCCTCTCCCATCTCTCTTTCTCTTTGCCTCAGTAACTCCCACTCATCCTTTAATATGTCAAGTAAGATCATTTAGGGGAATGGTTCCCGCGGGCCCTTGTAGTCCTAACATTTCATGATTCTAATGCCAAGTCTTGATATTCAAGGCCCTCTGGATTCTATAGTCACCTTCTTTCTTCATGGCACCCTGCATAGGATCCTGTAGTCCAATTCCACCATTTTATGGACAGAAAATCTGAGGCCCAGAGAGGAAGAGGGATTTTCCCGAGACCACACAGCATGTCAATGGCTAAGCCAGGACAAGAACCAGGCACCTGCCTCCCGGCCCAGGGCTCTTTCTTTGCATTACACTCTCCAAGCTAACCGCCCCCCCACACACACACACACATACACACACACACCCTCACCGCACCATCACTACCCCTCTCTGACTTACCTCCTCTCACCCAAGCCAGGCTCGCACCTTTCCTGCCTTAGCTCACGCAGCTGCAAGGTCATTCCTCCAATGCCATTCAACTTCCAAGTCCCTCTACCTCCAGGAAGCCTACCTGGGTTATCAAGCCAAACCTATCCACATTTCACACACACACACACACACACACACACACATACACGGTGTTCCCCAAACCACCCAAAAACTAGGGCTTGGTTCACTCACGTGCAGTCGATGTCTTGTTCAGTCTCACCAGACACGATGCTCCCTCCGCAGGGCTGGCTGATGTCTCTTCATCTTCCTTCTTCCCCTTCTCCTTTTCCTTTTCTTTTTACCTCCACCAGCTGGGTACACAGCTGCTCAAGATAACAGCATAGCCAAAAGAGCATGGCATGTGAGGTCAGACAGATTGAGATTCAAATCCCAGCTCTGTACTTCCTGGTTGGTTGACTTTATTCCATCTGACCCTCAACTTTCCTCATCTGTAAAATGGGTGCTACCACCCGGGGTTGTGATGAGGACTGAATGAGCTCATTCATATTACTGGCTTAGCACTTAGTAGGCTCTTAATCAATGCTAGTTCTCTTCCCCACTGCTTTTCTCAGTGAATCTCAAGACAGTTGGAGAAATAGGCTCCTCTGGGCTGGGAGGTGGGCAGACTCTTGAACACTTTCTCTCATTTCCATCCTCAACAGGCTATGAGCAGCCTGCATGCAAAAACATGGGGTGTTTCCAACCCCCCTTCCCCACCCCCAACAATCTGCTTTAACCTTCCTATCACAAATGCCTTGTTTATTTCAATATCATCCGTTTTACTTTTCCGTTCATGCAAAAAAAAAAAAAAAATTACAAAAACAGATTTAAGAGGAAAAGAAGTATTTAATGAGTAAAACTGTCTGTAGCCCTGTTTCTTTCTCGGGAAAAAGTGGCTGTGATTCTGGCATAAGAGAGGGAAGCTCCACAGCTTCACTTCATTGCAGCTGCCAGAAGAAGTGCATTTCAGAGTGGAACAGAACCTCCACATTAAACAGTACATCTCCCAGCCAGGCGCTCCTGTGCCGAATTCAGCTTGGCAGGTGACACCCCCGTCAAGCAGAGATCCAGCCCTGACATGAGCAACCACAAGGTTCTCTGCTGCTGCCCAACCTCCAGCTTAGGAGAACCAGCCCTGCCAGGCCCTGGCAAACCACAGACCACAAGGATAAGGGCTCTAAGAAGGGAAGGAGGCAGCTGGAAAGGAGTGGATACACTTGGCTGGTGGCCGAGGGGGCCAGGACCCCTCCCAGTTCCAGAAAGGACCGGCACTTTCCCCTCTCTTGAATAAGGCTAGTTGGGCATAAAGATCAAATCCACTGCTACTCAAAAAAAGCTCAGAACATCTGAAGCTTCCTTCTCACCTTCAAGGGGGTCATTTTGTGGGCTGCTCTGGATAGAATCCAAGGGTCAAACTCCAGAAGGACTCTGCTCCCCTAAGAATCCAAAAAGGAAGAGAGAGAACTGGAAAAACAGAAAATAGCACATGACCTTCAAAGATGTACAGTGGAAGCTGCGCCAGGGCAGAGAGTAGACTGAGGCCGAAGAGTGGTCCCCTCCATTGTCCCAAACACCATACCCCTAGTGATGTAGCCTGCCGACTCACACCGAACTTACCAGCACTTGAGCTCCTAAATTTTTTGCTCATGAGCTGCTGTTCCCCTCTACAATCTTTTCCTGTAGTCAAGACGGGCCCCAGCGTTTATCTCTGTGATATTACATCATACTAAATTCACCCTGTCACTGCAGCCTGTTGAGATCTTTCTGGATCTTGATTCTGCTATCTGAGCTTTTCTCTGTTCCTTGGAGTTTTCTCACCTCACTCTGTTATAAGCCTGTACCCTCTATGTCTTCTTCTGGGTCCTTGGCATAGATTGGTCAGAATAGGGTGGAAGGCAGAGCCCCAAGGTAGTCTCTAAAGACCTTCTGCAGACTAACCTAGTTCATTTATGTGAACATTCCATGGCTGTCCTTCAGCCAGACGGGAGCCCCCCACCCCTGTGCCCTCATAGCCATCCCTCACATCCTCAAGAGTCGTGGAAGACTCTGTCCAATGTCTTAGGAGGCACTGTGGTATGGCAGAAAGGGTCAAATAGATCCAGGTAGGAATCCCAGCTCCACTGGCCTCGGGAGTTGCCTGATTGCCCAGAGACTCAGTTTCTCATCCATAAAATGGGGACTGTCACATCTAGGGCACAGGCTTGAAAGGATTAAGTAAAACCATGTGTGTGAAGTACTCAGCACACAGTAGGTGCTCAAGAAATAATAGATTCCTCTCCACCCCATCCTGGCTCATTTTCTTCACCCACCAGTCATTAAGCTGTCAAGAACCTAAAAGATTTGCCTGGTTTTGGTGAGCCCACGCTGGCTCCAGGTATCACTGTCTTCTTTTCTAGTGTCACAGACTTCACCATCCATGCCAGACCCTCGCACTAACTTGAGATCAGCCTACACTCTGGATCTCTTTTTATCTGAATTCCTGTCAAGATGGTCTTCCCTTCCTGGACCTACACAGTTTTTTAAATAAAAATAATAACAGTAGTAATGGCAGCTTGATTCTTCCAATCCCGCTATAAAAAAAAAAAAAATGAATTATTTTTAATAAAAATAGTAACAGCAGTAATGACAGCTTGATCTTTTCAACCTCAGTTTAAAAAACATATATTTTATTTTTAATACAAATAATAACAGTAGTAATGAAAGCTTGAGCCTTCCAATACCACTGTGAAAAAAATGTTTAAAGTATCTCCATTTTGCCTGGGAGGAAACTAAAGTTCAGAGAGGTAAAATGACCCTCCCGAGGTCACACCACTGGATAATGTGAAAGCTCAGCACAGCTCTGTCTGGTCCTCAACACCACACTCTCAACATTCGATAATATTTCCTAAATATTGGCCTAAGGGGGGACTTTGTCTCAGGCCCTGCTGCATTGGTCTTTTAGGGCTCAGCCCAAAGTTGCACTTGGTTGAGAGCCTGTTGGGCCCTGATCCTGTCATCCATAGGGGTAGCCACTCCTCAGTCCCACCTCCCAGCAGCTCTGTGCCCACCACCTGCACATACAAGACTGGACTGAGGCACAGACCCCATCACTCCCTGAAAACTGGATTCATGCATTCTTCATCTTGGCCCCAGAAGCTGATCTCCACACTCCCACCCTAAGCTCCTCGATGCCTTGGCCCTTGACTCCCTGACAGCCTAAGCACAAACACGGCCTGGACCCCCTTCCTCAACTCTTCATGAGGGCCCAACCATCTGCTGCCAAACGCTGACACCTCTGAACTGACCACTGCCTCCTGAACCCAATGGCCAGGATCTCCACCTGCCCAAGTGGCACCCTCAGCCTCTCTTCCCTGCCATGTGCCCAGATTATCCAGCCTCCCTGCATGGCTGTCCTCCAGCACTGACCACCAGCCTTCACCCTTCTCTTGACTCCTCCCAGCCCAGGGATCAGACTGGGCTGGAGGTTGTCTCTCCCTCTCTCTGTCTCTAAACCTGGGACCCAGATCTGCCCATGGGGAAAGGAGGCTGGCGGGGCTGGGGCTCAGGTCTATGGCCACCAGCAGAGGCATCCAGTCAAGAAAAAGATTCCTAGAGATTTCTGGAGAAGCCATCCGTGGGTCTGTTTGCAAGCCCTTGACAACATTCCAGGCAGGATGCCCAGAACCTGAAGCCTCTATCAGACAATTGCCGCCTGGGCCTCAGAGGACAGAGCTTTGGCACAAGCCCACCTTTCTCCCCAGCATGGTCACCCACACAATCAAAAATGCAGCCCTTGACAACTGCACACCCAGAAACACTCGCTTCATAAGCATATTCGCACAAAACACTTCACAAGTCCGCACATACCTTCATGACACACAGAAGCCCACCAATTTATTCAAAAACTATTGATCAAGCACCTGCTACATGCCAGGCACTGTCCCGGGCACTGGGGATACATTGGTGGATAAACCAGACACCCCTTGTGAGAGCTTTCATTCTAATAGGGATACCAACAATAAAATAAAACTCAGAATAGTAAATGAAAAATAATAATAAACTTAAATTAGTAAATTACTTAGTTATTGGAAGGTGATATGGAAAAAAGATAATTTAGAACAAAGTAGGGGGAATTGGAGCACTGGGGAGAGGGGCAAGTAGCAATTTGAAGTAAAGTGGTCAAAATCTCATTAAGAGAGTGACACTTAAAAGAACTCCTGAAGGAGGTGATAAAGTTATTCATTCATTCATTGGTTCATTCAATAAATATTTATTTAGCATCCACAGTGCCTCTGTGTGCCAGGGACTGTTCTATTAGTGGGGATACAGACATGAACAAAACAGCTAAAATTCCTACCCTCATGGAGTTTATATTCTGGCATCAGGGGGAGAAACCATAAACAAAACAAAGAAGGAAATATACAGCGTGTGTCCGAGAGTGATCATTGTTATGGAGATGAAAGCAGAGAAGGAGTAGGGGGAGGGGCAAGCAGTTTTGAGCAAGGATGGCCTCCTGTCCTCACCATCACAGTCCTTCCACTCAGCAAACACCTCCCAAACTCAGCCACACACACTCACGCTAGACTCAGCATGGACTCATCACACAAACAGGCACAAGGGTATCCTCTCTACTGTGAAAAGTACGCTTACATGAATACACACAAATACACCCACATACACAACAAACGTGCACAAGCACACATACAACACACCTACACATGAACACTCACACAAACATACCCGGCACAAACACACAAACACTTCTCAAACACACAGAGACACATGTAAGGCCAGCTTACTCAAGCCTCAGAGAAAGACACCCTCAAGGTCACAGAGAGACTAGAAAGTCAGAAGTGGCAGGAGCCGAGCTGTGGAGGCCGACAGAAGCTGAGGCCCAGGGAGGAGACACGGTGTGCCCGAGGCCAGCAGTGTGGCCACAATTCCAGTCCTGAGTTCCCTACAATACACCACACTCCACCCTGTCCGTAGACTGCCAACTCAGTACTCAACAAAGGCACTCACACTTGCACAACATCCACAGATACACACACGCGCTTGCACGCAGAGATGCACACAGGAGCAGACAGACTCATGTAAGAACGCAAACCTCATTCCCCTCTTCCACGTAACAAGGTGGGGTGAGGTTTGGAGAGTTTCTGGCACTTGTCCTTTGTCCACGTCATCATCTCCCGCACACCTCATATATCACAGCTCTTCCGGCCACCATGAAATTTTCCTCCTGCCCTAACTTGTGGCCAAGAGTCATGCATGCATACAAATGCATCATACATGACCTCGGACAGACGTGGTTTGGAAATGGGTAGACATGCTTGCGTGTAAGTATTCACGCATGTGCGAGCGTGCATAGTGAATTTGCAATGTGTGAGCACCTTCACGTGTGCATGCAAGTGCATATCTGTGCACGCGTGTGTGTGTGCCTGCTCCCAGGAAGACAGAGATTTATAATCTAAATCTTGCTTCTCTGAGGAATGAAAGAAAGCAAAGCAAAGTTCAGGCTTAATCATATGCCATGGCAGGAGGGGCTCCCTTGCCTTACGTGATTGTGTGCCAGTGTGCAGCGGAACGGACAGCAGGCAGGAGGCAGCGAGCAGCCAGCCTATCAGCAGGGAGTCATTTGCTGTCTCCAGGCCCCTGGGACCTGCTGTGGCTGCTCTAGGAGCGGAGACCTGAGTGCGGTAACAGCAACGATAAGCATATGCCCATCCCAGGTGCTGGGGGACGGGGAGGAAGGGCACTGGCGTGCAGCTCTGGCCTCCCTGTGCTGCAGAAAAGCAAAGGGAGAAGAGGCGGGAGCCCTCAGGCCAGAGAGAAGCCCAGGCACTTCTTGGACTGGAAGTAGGGAGAGGGTTCAGGCAAGAGGTGGCACAGGCCCCAGGGTAGGCCCTGCCCTGCCCAACCTCCTCACTGGCCAGGAAAGCATCGTCCAGGCTCCAGGCACGGTGAGCTCCTTTCTCCAAATAACAGTCACCTCTCCCCTCCTGTCTCTCTCTTTCTTGTTGTTTCACCTCCTTGTGTCTGATTGCCTGTCCTTCTCCCTCCATCCATCCATCTTGCCTCTTCTTTTCAATCCCTCTATGAGCCCTGACCTCAAAGCTTGCCCTCTGCTGACCCCCTCAGCTGTGGTGGTCTTGCTTGTAACACACCTCCCACCTCCCAGAGTATTTTATTCCATTTGAGCCTCTCACCATTCCTTCCAGGCAGACTAGGAGGGTCAAGATTAGGAATCCCATTTTACAGGGGACAAAACTGGGTCCCCAAAGCTTACCCAAGGCCACACAACCGACACAGAATCAAAAATCCAGGTCTTTCTGTTGTATGACCAGCTTCGCATAACTCCAGGTCACCTGAAAGCATGAGCAGTTCCCCCCAGTACTCTGCACTCCAAAGTAAAGAGAACTTAAGAACCCAGTGCCAAAAAACAGCCCAACCACTAAAACTGACTTCAGTTAACTCAAGGTCCTAGAAAGCAGAATAAGGGCTGAGAGAGGAGGCATGGGGCTCTGGTATGTCCTCCCAAAGACACCCCATGCCAGCCCCACTTTCCCTCCAAGTCTGACGTGTCTGTACCTCCCCCACTCCCAAGGCCCACCTGGGATGAAAGGGCTTCCTGCCCCTTGAGTAGGTGCTCCTTGAGGTCTCAATCTTCCCATCTGTACAATGGGGATGTCTTGCTCACACTGCTGGGCTGGGCCCCTGCTCCAACAAATGCAGCAGCTTCTCTCCCTCTCCAGGACCCCAATCCCTAAAAGACCTTAGACTTAGCCACCAAGAGTCCTCAGACACCTCTGGAGGATTGCTGTGGGTCCACAGCCCAAACTAGTATTAACCACGTGGGCAGCAACCAAGCAGCCACAGGCCCAGAGGCAGAGCCCCATCTGCAGCGAGGTCCAGCAGCCTCCTAAAGCCTCCACCGCTGCCTGCAGCCCCCACCCAAGAGGCGTCAGCACCAACGACCCGCCAGGGCCTGCCCATTCTCCTTTCTTTTCATTGCCGGCTCCGCACTCAGTTATAGAACCAGGTCTCCACAGAGTAATTTACTGGCAGAATCTCTCCCAGAATCCAGCTTGAAACCAAGCTGTAAAAACAGCTTCGAGTGTAAATAATTCATGCAGACAATATGACTTTTTTATGTAAATTCAGTGCATTAACCCTCTATTATAATGATGGACGACAGATAGGGGCGACGTTGCCTTGGTAAGAGCTAATGGATGGCCGCCATAAATTCACTGCACATTTTATTGTGTTGCTGGAAATTGTGCCTTCAGGCAATGCTGTTTACTTTTATGTAAAACTCTAGGTTCCCTAAATATTACAAATATTTTACATCCAGCTCCTCAGCATTTGGGCTCTGCCCACAAATCAAGCTTTCTCCATGTGAGTTGTAATTAAAGGTTTGTTGTTTTTTTTTTCCTGGGACAATTATCTCCAACTATAAAGAGAAATATTTTTCCCCTTTAGATGTTCCGTCATTGACTTATTAACAAATTCTTTGAAGAAGGAGGTTGTAAGTGACTCGCTGTGGTACTTGGCAGGAGGTGGGTCGGCAGGAGAAGGGGCGCTGTGGGCGCAGGATCTTGGTGGCTGGCTTTTATGTCTGGCCTCCACTCTGGTTTATTTACACATATGATATTCTGGGCCTTCCCCCCCCTCTTCCTTTCTATAATTCATGACCACTTTAACAGGGTAATTCCTCCAGCCACCTTTGCAAGAGATTGGCCCCTTGCAAGCCCCCTGCTCACCCTCCTCTGGGGATGCAGGCGGCTGGGGGGTTGTGCCTGAGAGGGTCAGACATGGAGTCCCCGCGGCAGGTTGCCCACACCCAAGCCGATTCGTCCCTTCCTTGCCCCCCACCCGCTCGCACGGCCCAGAGCTCCCTGGATGGAAACTCGGGGTTTCCTGCATTGATTCTCTTTCGATCCAAAGTGTTGGAAATGCCCTTTTGGCTCAGCCCCTGCCCAGGCAGAGGTTACAAGGATAACATGAATCTTGCCAGAGGTGTGGGGAGAGGAAGGCAGAGAACCTCAGAAGCTTTTTAATGAAGGGAGGCAACAGCTGGAGCAGCAGCCCTCTTTAAAAATAATCCTCACACTTGTTTATTATTGTCATTAATATTAATGGCCACGCTATTAATATTCATATAGCTGCATTAATATCATCCAGGAGCACCTGGGATCTCTAAGCACTCCTAATGGCATGTGGATTCTGCCTCCAGGGTCCCCACCTCTCTTCCTGCCCCTCCCCACGGGGAACATGCCCGTCCTGCACATGTTCGAAACCACCCTCCTGTCCCTCCTCCGTCTCTCACTGGCGCCTGCCTTTGGAAACCCAGGGCCACATGACACTTGGAGTCATCTCAAAGTCCCAGGAGCTTTGCTGCCAGGATGGGACCACAGGCCGGGGACCCTGGACATTTCCTCCCTCCCCAAGGGGCACAGGAAGGTTTCTGACAAAGGTGGCTTAAGAAAGAAAGATGGTTCATTTCCCCCTCAAGGGCTCAATTTCCTGTAGAGTCGGAAGAAGACACATTGGTTAAAAACAAAGATGAGATATTTTTCACCGATTAGATTGGCAAAGATAATTATAATAATAATGGCAACAGCAGCGACCAGCTCGCTTCCCAGGTGCGTGCACTACGCTTCCCCCTCTGTGCGTGCTCTTACTGAGTCTTCACAGCAACCTTACCGCGTACCCTTTACGGGACTGTAAATTCGTAAAACCTTCGTGGAGAGCCATTTACAATAGGTGACGAAATGCAAACTCGGCTTACCCTTTAACCCAGCAACTCCATTTGTAGGAATTTCCCCGTATGTTAATAATTTAAAATACTGCTCCCTCTGAGTGAAATCCCCTTTCTGTTCCCCGCCACGCCCACCAGTCCTTCTTTCATCCCCTGGACACTGCCTTTTGCCCGCTCATCTTTCAGTCTGAATGTCACCTCCTCAGAGAAGTCTTCCATGACTCCCAAGCCTAGATTACCTTCTCTTGTTTTATTCTCTCATAGCCTGTACTTTCCTTTGCACTCTGGGTTCTTTTCCTTCGTGCTACAGATCAACTGCTAATTGCATCATTATTTGTGTAATTGCTTAATACATATGCACACTATAAAAAATTGCTGTCTTCCCTGTAGGCAGGGGCCACACGCCCCATCTCCCCACTCCATCATAAACTCCATAAGAGCAAGGACCGACCATGTCTGTGTTATTCACCATTTCTATCCCCAGCACTTGGCATTGGGCTGGTACATAGAGCACACTCGACAAACATCTGTAGCATGAATGAATAAATGAAATGTGCAAAGATATATGCACATAGATGTTCACTGCACGGATGTTTATAAGAGCAAAACAATTGGAAAAACACATATCTCCATCAGCTGGGGACTGGGTAAGTAAAATGAGGTATATTCATGTACCAGAATAGCCATACACATAATACAGTCATTAAAAGTATGAGGTGTATCTATATGAATTGACATGAAGGATGTCCATGACATATTGCCGAGTCGGGGGAAAAAAACAGGTGACAGAACAGCATGTGTCGTCTGATCTCACTCGGGGTAGAATTGCATACGTGGAATCTATTTGTGTATATTTACGCACAGAGAGAAGTCTGGAAGGACGTTAACCAAAATGTTATGTGGTTATCTCTGGCTGGTGAAATCTGAGGTGGTTTTTACATTTTTCTTTGAACTTTTCCATATTGTCTGAATTTTTTGCAATGAGCATATGTATCCTTTTTTACAAAATGATAAAGCTGCTTTAAAAGAAAAAAAAAGTATAGGTGCATTGGGAAAGGCTGGGGGTGTCTTGTGAGGTGCTCGAATCCAAGGAGGACAGGTGAATTGGACAGACGCTGGGACGAAGGGGGCTGTCTCCCCTTCTGTTGAGGCTGGCACCCTCTGAGGCTACAGGGGAGGGGCGTTTAGGGCCAGAGCCCCTGCCCCCACGTCCTTCCTCCAGGCACACCATGCTGTCCAGAGTGGGGTTTCTAAATAGGGATTTCCGCATTTGATTCTTCTGACATGCTTTACCGCCTCAGAGCTGTTTTGCAAAATTCATAGCGGTTTTCACAGGCTCCAAGCTTCCTGGGACCAATTCCAATTTGAACAATAGCAAAGTGCCTGCTTGCGAAAGGGGTCGGCCCACCCCAGAACGGCCTCCCAGCCTCTGTGAGCTGGGACTGTGGGGCTGAGTGTTGAGGCCGCAGCATGAAAATACAGGAGCTTGTCCTTGCCCTCATCCTCACCACCCTCCTCCTTCTGTCAAGGAGAGGGAAGAAGGAAAGCAGCTGTCCCCGACCCCAGCATCCTTCCTGTGCCCTGAGGGGACCCTCCACCCCCGGAGGTGAAACAAAGCCCTTCCCAATATTTCTCCTTTCTCTAACTGGGTCTTTTTACCCAAGAGCCACCTAAAGCCCTGAGAAGCTAAGCAACTTGGCCAATCTAAGGTCACAGAGCAAGCTCATGGCAGGGCACAGGGTAGAAGCTAGGGTTCCTGCTGCCTGGTCTGTACATACTCCCAATTCCGTTTTTTAAAAAAAAAATTTTTTAAGCTTGAGGCCCTATCCCTTAAGATAAATCCAAGAGGTATGGCAGCATGGTCATTCCCCAAACTAAGCCACAGAAGATTCCATCACTGGCCTCCCTGCCTCTAGCCCTGTCCTCCCTCAGTCAGGATCCAGTATCCAGGACCCAGAGAGATTTCTATAAAATACAAAACTAACCAAACATTCCTCTGCTAAAAAGCCTTCTTTGGCTCCACATTCCCTATGGGGGAGAAAAATCCAGGCTCCTTAGCCTGACGCTCAAGATCTTTTGCGATTGTGGTCTCTGTCCCGCTCCCATCACAGCCTCTCCTCTCCACACTGTGCACGCTTGTTCTCCAGCCACACCGGATGACCTAAACTCTCCAGTCCTCGAGGCTGTCAGACCTCCACACCTTTGTCCTTGCTGCTCCCTTCCCCTCTTCACCTGGCTGATTCCTGCTCATCCTTTAGGGCCCAGCTTGGGAATCACCTCATCTGGAAGTCTCCCCAAATCCCCCCTACCCCAAGGTGAGTCAAATGCTTCCTTCAGCTCCTACAGACTCCTGTACGGTTATCCATTCAATTGACAATGTATTCAATAAATATTAATGAGCACCTACCATGAGCTGGCCCCATCATGGCTCCTAACATTCAGTAGTGTCTATTTCTCCCTCCCTAGGCAGTAAGCTCCTTGAGGGCAGGGACACATTCTCAGGATCCAGCATGAATCCCCTTCACAGTTGCGTGAAAACAGCACAGATCAGAAAACCAGGGATCCCCTGACTATGGACACGGACAGGCAGAGGAAAGAAAAGGCTTCCTAAAATACAAGCCCAACATGGCAATCCCCCATGCCCATGCAACCTTTCCATGCCTCCCCACCATCCTTCCCAAATGTTTACCCTATTTACCACCACCAAGCCCCTGCATGATTGGGTCTGTCTTTCCCTTGTCCTACGATGTTCCCACCTTCCTGAGCCTTTTATCGTTCTTCAGACTCTACCTGCTCTCTGTCTTGTTCATCTTGGACTGTCAAATGCCTGACACATGGTATGTGTATGAATGAATGAATGAATGAATGCCATCTCATTGTATCTCAAACTCAAGATGTCTAAAACTCATCACCCTCCCTCCGAGAGAACATCCTCATTAACCATTCAATCGCTGCAGCCGCACATTGGGTGACACCCTGGCTCTTCCCTTTCCCTTCCCACACTTTGTTATTTAATCAATCTCTGGGTACTATTGATTCAGCCTCAGGAATGACACTGCCTTGGCTCGGACCTCACCATCTCCCAGTGTACCCCTCAGAGCTGGTCGCTGGTGTTTCAGCTCTAGTCACCACCTCTCTCTCTGGTCCTTCCTCCTTGAAGAAGTAGGGTGATGTTCCTACTCTGATCAGGACCCTCTCCTTCCGGAAGGCCTTCAGTGGCTCTCCATTGCCCTCAGGACATGCAGCCCTAGGAGATCTAGTCCAACTATCCCTCACTCCTGCCACCTTGCTCCTGGTCTCCAGATACTCTGCAAGGGCCAGGTGGTTCACAACCCCACGTCTGCACTCCCTCCAAAATTCTGCTCAACAGCCTTCTCAGAGAAACTTTCCCTAACCCCACCCCACCCCATCTCCTACTCAGGGCCAAATGACGTTCCACAGAGCCCCCTGTGCTGACCTGTGCCATCACCCTCATACCCTGGGTTGTCACTGCCTGTTTATTGGCTCATCTGTCCCACTGCAAGTGAGTTCCTCGTCTGCAGGGTGCCCGGTGTCCAGTGAAAACATTTTATTGTTGTTATGAGAAGAGTAGGTTTCATCAGTCCATTTTATAGATGAGCAAACTGATGCTCAGAGAGGTGGAATGACTTTCCCAGGGTCACAGAACTAGCAAGGGGTGGAGCCAGGGCGTGAACCCAGATGTCACTGTTTCCAGTGAGTTATTCTTTCCACTATGCTACAACTTCATTTCTCAACCACTCTAGCAAACATTTCACAAACACACACACACACACACACTCAGACCAATTTAGACATGCATAGGAATGCACATGGATGTACCCAAACACGAAGAGACACACACATAGCCATATTGACACACAAATGCAGACACAAATAGCAGACCCCACAAACATGCCTTCACATATGAGCAGCCACTGATACGCACGTGTGAACATGAGCATGTATACCCATGCACAGATGCACATGCATGCATAATGGATGCACATGGATGCACAGACACACACATTCATACACACATGCCCAGTCACAAATACACAGACCTGAAAACATGTGCATAGGCACACACAGACGTACACACACACACACACACACATTTCAGGGATGCACACATATGAAACCACAGGCTCATATGCACTCATGCCTGGGAACAAGGACACACTCATATACTACAAGTATATGAGGATGCACATATACAAGATACACACACACACACACACACATTCAGGAATGCACAAACACATATGCGTACCACAGACCCTCAGAAGAAGCAGCATACACACTGGCCGGTGTACACAGAGGTGCGCATGTAGACAGGCTCCCCAAGACACGTTAGTGAATGATGCAGGTCAAGTGCAGCTGTCTGCAGGGGCGGGGGCCTGTCTGAGGTACCTCGGGGCGCTCACATTTTTGCAGCTCAGGAAGGCAGCTGACATACCAGCCCGGCTGTGATGGTATTTTGCATAAATGCTAATGTATTAATTACCATGTACAGTACACAGAGCTGCCATTTAAAAGAAAAAGTTAAGACTTTTTAATTCAAAAGCCCTGTGTGGGGTGGGGGTGGGGGACGTGCCCTGTGTGGGGGGTGGAAGCAGGCAGGGCAGGCGTGCCCACACCCACTGTCCAGCCAGCCGGCCAGCCAGTCCTCTGCCCCTAGATCCATGGTGTTTTCCAGGGGCCCTGGCACAACCTGGAGCCTCTGGCCTGAAAGAGGGGTGAGAGAGTATGGAGGACAGGTAAGGCCTAAGAAGACAGAGGGATGGTCCTCTCAGCAGGGCTGAGGCAGGAGTCAGAGCCAGAGGTGGCCGGCCACTGGAGTACTTCCCGCTATTCAATCCATTCTCCACACTGCAGCGTGAGTAACCTTTTAAAACAGTGAATCAGACTATGTCATGCCCTGGCTTCAAACCTGCCAAAGGACTCCAAATGCTCTTAGAATAATGTTTGCACTCCTTAAAGGGCCTGCAAAGCTCCACATGACCTGGCTTCTCTCCTACCTCTCGATGCTTCTCCCACCTCACCCCCTCCTCACTAGTTACCTAAGCTTGTCAGCTCTTCCCTTGTTTCTCAAGGCCAGCTTCTCATCAGCCAGGCCTCAGCTCACCTATCACCATCTCAGGAGACCTCTGCTAACCTCCCCTATCACTTTTTTACATCACTGGGGTTTTGGCTTTTTTTTTTTTTTTTTTTTTGGTCTCTGTAGAATATTTTGGTGTTTCAATCCTTTTTGCTGATATTATTATTTGTTACTATCTATCACCCCCACTGTACAAAGAGCTTTGGAAAGCAGGACTTTCACAACCTTGATTGCCCCAGAACAGGGTCTGGCATTTTATAGGTGCTCAGTTAAACATCTGCTAAATGAGTAAATGAACTTGGAATGAAAGAGAGCTGCTCTTTCTGGCCAGGTCAATCCCAGGTGCCAAACTCAAGCTGCAGTGCTCTCCCCACCTGCCTGGTAGGATCACCCTGGCTGTTCTGCCTCCCATGGGGGGCTCACATCCCAGATCAGGAAACCATGGCCCACAGTAGGAAAGGCATGTCCAGCATCATATGACATCTTGGAACTGGTGTCCAGGCCTGCTGAGCCTCCTGCCAGCCCACCCCACCCCACCCCATCACACTGAAGGGGCCTCAAATGATGCTATTAAACTGCAAGACAAAAAGCTCCTCAGCCCTTCACCTATGAAGTTCACATTCACATCTATTGTCTGACGCAGGCATCATTTCCCAAATTTCAGAAAAAATTCAGGTTAAGAGACATAAAGTGATTCTGCCAAAGTCTCACAGCTCATCAGAAGAGGCATCAGGATTGGGCCGGCCCGTGGCTCACTCGGGAGAGTGTGGTGCTGAGAACACCAAGGCCCCGGGTTCGGATCCCATGTACGGATGGCCAGTTCGCTCACTGGCTGAGCGTGGTGCTCACAACACCAAGTCAAGGGTTAAGATCCCCTTACCGGTCATCTTTTAAAAAAAAAAAAAAAAAGAAGAAGAGGCACCAGGATTTAAATCCATGTCTGATGTCCAGTTCAGGGCTTCCTCCGCTCACCATTGACTCTCCCCCAAACCCTGAAGGATGGTCCCGGCAGCTGGAGCACAGCAGTGATAGAAGACCCTAAACAAGCCCCACAGGCCACCAAGCCAAGGTGGGCCTGCCAGGCAGGTGAAGAGAGCATCTGGGACAAAGCTGGCTCCCTCACTCCCGAAACACACAGCAAGAGTCTTCAACTCCATCCTCAGCCTCACTCTTGTACCCACTCAGCCATTCTAGACCCTACGTCTCCCCCAAACCTGCCCTTTTTTCCCCACTGCCCCTGTCCTAATCCAGGCTACATCACCATCATATCTCACCTGTACTCTTTGACAACCTCCAGTCTGAACCCGCCCATCTGCCCTCCACCCAGAAGCCAGAGTGATCTTCCCAAAGCTCAAATCCCATTCCCTTCCCAAAGACTTCCCCACTCCCCACCCCAGTTCCTCCTGTTACTGCCCTCACGGTGGTTTGTAAATGTGCATCATTGGTAAGAATGCACACTGCCTGAGTTCAAATCCTGGCTCTGCCACATACTAGCTGTGTGACCTTGAGCAAGCCATCTAACCTCTCTGTGCCTCAACTGCCTAATCTGTAGAATGGGAATAATAATAGTATCTCCCTCATAGGGTTGTGAAAGGATGAAATGAGTTAAAATATGTAAAGCACCAAGAACAGTGCCTGGAACCTGAAGAACACTATGTAAAAGTCTGTTACTATTTACAATTAGTTTTTGTGATTATTTGATTTGTATCTTTCTCCTCCATGAAATTACAAGCTCCATAAGGATGAGGGTTAGACTGGGATTGCTGCTCAGATACTTCTTTGCCTGCAACTCAAGCTCTTTTTTGCCTGCGGCTTTTGTTCTGTTTTCCCCAGTTCTGGCTGGGTGCTGGCCCTCGAGGGAGGGGAAGGGCATACCCTCAGTAGGAAATGCTGTCAGAGGCAGAGCTGCAGTCCAAATGAAAATGACAGGTGGCAGCCAAAAGGACTGCTCCCTGTGGAGGGTTGGGTAGAGGCTGTACCCTCCAGAGCCCTGAGTTCCTGGGAGCCCCCACAGGGCCAAAGCTCTCTTTGTCCAGAAGGTCAGGAGCAGCCAGCCAGCTGTGGGGCAGTTCCGCTGCCCCGCTCCAGCTATCAGCCCAGATGTGCATGTTTGCACAGCCGAGTCTGGGCTCTGAAGGAGCCTTGTTGAGCACCATGAAAGGGGGCTTGTGATGAAATAGATGGCCTCCATAGCCCAGCCTGCCGCCTCCAAGGCAGCAACCAGGAATGCAGCCTGCAGGAAGCCCTTCCTAGCAGGCCTGCCAAGTGCCCTTCTCCCTGAGAAGTCAGGGCCACTGGCATGAACTGGTTTAACTTGCCAACTGCAGACTAGATGCCTGGGCTCTTCTTTTTCCTCAGTTTCTTCTTCTGCATGATGCAGAGAGGCCCCAGCCTCTCCCTCCACTCAGGGAGGCAGTGTGGAGTATGGGAAATCCATAACCTGACAGGCAGGATAGCATCATGGTTAAGAACTCCGGAACTAGAAAGACTAGAAAAGAATTTTCATCTCTGTGAACCTCAGTTTTTTCATCTGTAAATGGGATGATAACTACTGCCTCTTGGGGTTGTCCTGTAGGTGAAATGACATGATAGGAAGAAAAGACTGGGCAGGTGCCAACGTGTAACAGGTGCTCAGTGGCTCTGTGTGCCTGCTCTCCTTCCCCATTCACCAGGCTCCGAAATGGGTAGGGGGTCTGAGATTATCTGAGTTGAGGGTGCATGTGTCCTCCTCCCATTGTCCCAGAACAAGAACTGTTTCCAGGGGCCCTCCCACCAGCCAGTGACACACAGCTGGGCAGCTGGTATGCCAGGCACATTGCTCTACATTCAGGTGGAAGAGGCTCTGCCCCCACCCCCACCCCCAGTCCCTGGGCACAGCTAGTTCCCTGACACAGCTGGTACCTGGGCAAAGCAGGCCTTAAATCTCTATATAATCTATCCTTGGGCCCAGTCCAGCCCTGGGCAGGGCCACTCCCTGAGCTTAGGTGGTTTGCCAGGTACAGCTGTTCTTGAGCATAGTTGATCACTGCTAGTCCCTGGACACAGGTGGTGCCTGGAAACAGCCTCTAAGCATAGTCAACCCTGTGTACAGTCACAGTTGGTCCCAGAGCAATAGATACTCTCTGGGTATAATCAGCCTGGGTCCAGTTGGTTCTCAGGCATGGTCACAGTAGGCAAATTCATCCCTGGGTACAGATGAGCTCCCATGCAGTGAGTCCTGCTGGGGTCTCTGAAAACAGCTGTTCCTGGGCACAGTAAGTTCTTGGGCACTGTGGGTCCCTCGGCACAGTCATTCCATAGGTACAGTTAATTCCTGGACATACTGGTTCCCAGGCACAGTCAATTCCTAGGCACAGTTAGCAGTCAATATCACACAGGTGTTCTGGGTACAATCAGTCCCTGGACACAGTTGTTTCTGGGCTTAGTTGGTCCCTCAGGCAGTCAGTCCCTGGGGAAGAGTCAATCCTTGACCTTTGGGCAAAGTGGATCCCTGACACAGTCCACGGAGCCCATTCCTAGTTGATTACATGCATAGATCCATCACCCTGCTCCTCTGTGGCCCCAGTCCCTCCACAGAGGACTTGGACAGCTGGGACTCACAGAGGAGATAGGAAGTATCCTCTGGGGTCCCAAGAGCCTGGCATGGCCTGCTCCACAGCAGGTGGAGATGGCAGGGCAGGACAACTGTTGAGGAGAGAAGTAGGCCTGGTCCCCATGAAGCCTCCTCTGGAGCAGTTTGCCTCCAATGCAAGGGAGGGGGTTGTAAAACACAGTGCAAAGGAGACCCTCCTTCTCTTTACCCACCCTCTCTCTGTGCAGAATGAATATACAGGGATGTGGAAGGGGCATGGGCCAGCCAGAGACTGAGTCTCCCTGTGACCATGGGTAAGTGTGTTAGACAAGTTGCTTCTACTTGTAAGGATATAAATTCCCAACTGGGTGGCCATCCCTGCCCTCTAACCAACATCCTCACAACCTTGGGCATAGCACCAATAGGAAAGGAGGAGATGGCCAGTCCTGGGGGATTTTCAGCCTCCCAGAGATAGCTGGTGCTGGATTTCTGACACATACTGGGCCTGATCAGTGTCACAGCTCCATTGCAAGCCAGTCCAGTTGCAAGCCCCAACATTGGGGTCCAGCCCACCTGGAGGCCCTGTTCCCCAGGCCTGTTTGAAACTCATTCCCTCTGGTCCTCATTATTCTCTGAAGGGGGCACGGTTTCTGCAGGATGATAATGCGATGTGGCATCCCATTAGCCAGCACCTGCCCTTTCTGCCCACCTTCCTCCCCCAGCCCCCACACACGTCAATGCTTAATTGAATTGCCAGTGTACTGGAGCAAGTCACATCTGCTTCAGGATCGAGGAATGAAGTGAGCAACACCCACCGGTCACCCATCCCAGGGGCACCACCCACACAGCAGCCCTGACATCCCAGGCAAGCCCCACTGCTCAGGGACAGCTCGAGCTCTGCACATTTGGGTTCCCTATGTTTGCAATTTCAAAGAGAAAATGAAGGAAAAATCTACTTCTAGGACAGGAAAGGGTGGGGGAAGAGCCCACAGCAAGGAGATTCCACAGGGATGGAGTTGGAAGGGAAACGGAGGAGGAGGTGCTCTGGCAGAGTTAGCAGAGCCAGGGCTCACCAGCTGAGGCCTTCCCTAGGCCCCCAAGGGTCCAAGGGCTGGATCGGGCAAGGTTAATAATTTACTTACACTCTTTCCCTCGCTAGTGTCCCAACCAGGGAGTCCAAGAGAAGAATTTCCACAGGGAGTTTCAAAACTCTGAAGGTGAAAGGCAAGTCAACCCAAAGACACAAAAGAATTTAAACTAGGTCAATCCAGTTCAGACTGGTCCCAACTGGCTGCAACTAAATCTAACTGATTCAAGCTGGCTCAAATCAAACCAGACCTGTTGAGGCCAGCTCAGAATGTGTGGGGCTGGCCAAGACTGGATCAAGCTGAATCAAACTGGTTGTGACCTAGTCAAACCACCTGCAACCATTGAAAGGCCAGCAATTTTGTCATCTACTTCTTTTGTGTTTGCCTTTGCCTGGTACATCTTATTTATCCCTTCCTCTTAAAATTTCCTGAATCCTCTTGTTTTCAGTATGAACTTTGTAAACAATTTTTTAATCCAAGCATCACATCACATGTGAAGGATATATAATATATAAGTCTTCCCTACTATTCACGTAATAGAGTGCAGTGGTTAAATGCATTGTTTAAATTTAACCAATGGGTTCAGGTCTCCACATTGCAGTTCTCTAGCTATGAGATCTTGAGTAAGTTACCTAATCTTTCTTACTCAGTCTCACGAGTAAAAAATACAGCGAATTATGGGATCTTGCCTCATAAAGGACAGTTCTGAAAATTGAGATATAGATATACATATTAGAGCAGTGCCTGGCACAGAACAACCACTCAATACATAGAAGGTATTATTATATTCTTACTAGTTATTGGCTCTGACCATACACAGCACAGCCTCTGGAGTCAGATGACCAGAATTCAGACTCCTACTCTGCCACTTTCTTACCGTGTGAACTCGGGTAATTTCTTTTAAGCCTCAATTTCCTCAACTGAAAATGAGGGTACTAACACCTGCCTCAGGGTTGTTTTGAGTATGAAATAAGACGCACTGCATAAAGCACTTAGCACTATGCCTGCAACATGGTACACAGTACTTGATACATGTTGGCTATGATTATGCTAATGACTAACACTGAAATAATGCTAACTCTGTGCCAAGCAGTGTGCTAAATGCTTTAGGTATATTAACTCAATTAATCCTCATGACAGTCCTAAGAGGTAAGTGCTATTATCATTCCCATCTTCAGGGGAAAAAACTGAGGCTCAGAACATACCATAGTGACTGGTGATTATGAAATATTTGGGGGAAGAAAGGAAATGGCACATTTGTCAAGGTAGAGGGCAGTGAAAAATGGCACCAGAGGACAGGACAGGGCAAGTCTTGGGAGGTAGGTGATGTATGACAGAGGGCAGGCTTTGGAGACAAGCAAACCTGGATTCAAGTCCTCGGCTCAAACACTATCTAGGTCTCAGTTTCCTCGTCTCTCAAATGGGAATAACAAATCTTACCTCATGGAATTGTGAGAATTAAATTAGATATCAGCGATAGCTTGCACACAGCAGGCACTCAAAAAATGTAAGTTTACTTTCTTCTTTTCTTCCCCAGGTATATCAGGCATCCAGAATGGTGTGCTTTTGCACAGTGGCATTTGTCTGGGGTAGCCTATGTCTGTAATCTTTAGATGACATCTGTCCAGGTGTGCCGCTCACCTCTAATGTGGCAACTGTCCAGAGGCCACTCTTTCTCCTCTGCACCCCAGACACCTGCCAGCAGAGAGAAATGACCCCCAACTATCCCTGATTACCTTGCCCAGGTTTCTGCTGTAACCAAGCAGAGTTGCTCTGGAGAAACCAGACAGACAGATGTGAAAGCTGCACCTCAAGCCAAATGTACCTGTTGAAAGTCCAGTGAGGAAGAGAAAGGAGGCCTGGGTATGTGAGCATTCTCTGGGGGACACTGCTGCAAGGCTGGGCCCAGGATGTCTGGTCCTTAACCAGTGAGGATCTCCTGATCCTCCATCTGTGACTGCCTTGGGGCCGAGACCCTTCCTGGATGACCCTCTCCTCTGCTCCCTTCCTAGATGTATGGGGCAACAATAATCCCTGATCCCACTGATGATGACCATGAAGACAATGATGGTGATGATGATTTCTGGCATCTATTTACAACACAATGTGCCAGACAATTTTTGTAAGATATATTACTACAGTCTCAACTTCTGAGAGACTGGGACTGCTATCTCTATCTGACAGAAACTCATAGAGGATAAGTAACTAGCCAAGGGACACAGAGCTGATCAGTGATGGAACTAGAGATTTGGGTCCACATTTCTCATTCCAGAGAAATATCCTAGGGGATGTTTTCTGCCTCCATCTTGATGGGCCCAGAAGTTCCTTTTCTTATTCTCTTCCCCTATGCAGCAGACTAGGTCCTGGGGAGAGATACAAAGAATAAAACATGGTCACTAACCTTAAGGAGCTCAAAGTCAATCAATAACAAGAATCACTGTAAAGTCTAGTTGGGGAGAGATGGGGCTTAACATGAGGTGTCACACAGGTGATGAAATAGACTTAGTGCCCAATGTGAGTGAGCAGCATGCTGGGCCTGTTATTCAGGTTTGGCTAGGCTGTGCTACAGTAACAGCAACCACTATGACAAAAATTTCAGTGACTTAACACATAAAAGTCTATTTTTGCTCATACAAAGTCCACTATGGGACCAGCAACTCTTCAGGACAGCTCCTTTTCCAGTGGTGACTCCGGGATCCAGGCTGCTTGTGTCTTATAGAGATGCCATCTGGAACACATGGCTTCCATAGCAAAGAAAAGGAGTTGGAATGTCACTCACTGGCTCTTAAATGTTTCATTCCAGGGTGTCACATACCACTTTAGCTCATAGGCCACTGGCCAGATTAGTCCCATGGCCCCACCTGGCCACAAGGAAGCTGGAAAATATGAAGAGCACATGAATTCAATAAGCAGGAAGTGTGTCCGCCATAGAAGAAAGCTGCTCATCCCAGTTGGGCTGCATCACTAAAGGTCTAATACACAATCTGAAGAAGGTGATGTTTCTTTTCAGTTCTATCATTCTCCGGCCATACCTGGAGAGCTACATCCAGTTCTAGGCATTGTATTTTCAGAGGCTCCCAGACACATTGGATTCCCAATGAAAGTGGAGACCAAGTTGAGGAGAGAACTTAAAATTTAGTCTCGTGAGGAAGAGCTGAAAAGATGTTAGGTCTGGAAGAGGAGAGGCCTCTGATATCTAATTTCAGATACTTGAAGGGCTGTCTTGGGACCAAAGGAATGAAATTACTCTGTGGGGCTCCATGGGACAGAGCCCAGACCAGTGGAAGTTACATGGACGGTTGCAAGGGGCACCATCAGAGCTGAGCACTTTTGAAGACTGCCTCAGGAGAATATGTTCTCCCTGTTCCAAGAATATGCAAGCAGAGTCCAGAAAGCCATTCGGTTTGGATGTTGCGGAAGAATCCAGGTATCTAAAGAAGCTCAAACAGACATCAAATAAGAGTCCTCACAGAGTTTAAATGGCAAGTGTAGAGAGCACGGCCTCATTCAGGCTCTAAGCTTGTTATCATGAGGTATCAGGAAAGACCAGCCCTCAGAGCCCCCATAGTCAGATTAGGCTAGGCTTTGCTACAGTAACAGCAGCAAAGATGAAAAACAAAAGATCTATGGTTAAACAAATATGGATTTATTTCTCTGAGGCAGGATGGACTGTCCAGACCTGTCCTCCCTGGACTTAGTTTTATCCCTGCTGCTCCCCTGGTAAGAAACTCTGAGTCTGGGTGCCTCCCACTCTCAGGGACACTTATGAAGGACACCCAACATGAAAACAAATAAAAGGAAATCACCCCATCAGAGCTATAAGTAATAATCAATAATTCAAAGCCTTGATAAAGTCTTGCTGGAGAGCGCTTCAGAGAGAAGGCGCGGGCTGAGTTTCATGGTTAATTCAATGTCAATTAGCTGATTGCTAACTTCCCTCCAGCGAAATCGCATGCAGTGCAGGGGAGAGAAATCAAACGTGCTCTCGCTTTAACAAGCCTGGTGTTTCAATCATTCATCTCTGGCCACAGGCTCAGAATCAATGTCAACAGACGTTCCCTCACAGTTTTATCAACCATTTCTGCATGTCACTGTTTTCTCAGCTGCCCTTAATTGTCCCAGGACCATCTCTGGGAACCAGGGCTACTTGAAATCCAAAGTCAAGAGAGCAGCCTTCTGCTTCCTGGAAGGTGTAGGGCCCACAGCTCCTGAAACTCAGTTTCCCATGATAATCTATTCCTCCAAGAGATACTGTGTTTAATTAATATGACAATGCATACAGAGTGAACAACAAAGGACTTGGTACATAGTAAGTGCCCAATTCATGTACTTTTCCTCAGCCCTAGCAAATCCTGAAGTGGGCACATTGCTCACCTCCACACCTCCAAGCCCCTGTAAAGGCCATGGCCACCTTCAGCACCATGGCCAGAGCCTCTGCCCAGAAATTGGAGATGAAAAGGGGGAGAACCAGGATGAGGAGATGCTTCAGGGCTCAGAATTGAAGAGTCAGAGTGAAAATTAGTGTGAAGGGATCCCAGGGATCACTGAGGCCAACAACCTCCCTTTGCATAGGAATAAACAGGCCCAGAGAGGACAAGGGACTTGGCCAAAATCACAAAAAGATGCCAGGTCTCTGGCTCCCAGGCACAGCATCTTCAAATCTCGTGCTCACCCACACATGGAAAGGTCAGGATTCTGAATCCCCTCCTCCTTCCTGGGAACCTTTAGGGGTGGGACACAAGAGGAGAGTTATTGATGTACAGGGAGACCCAGGAAGGGACTGCCTAGGGGAATAGGTGGCAGCAAGAGACCTGGGCTCTCGCTGGGGATTCAGCCCTAATCCAGACTTCCTGAAAAGTGCCCTGTGCCTCTCTCTTCTCCCCACAGCTCTGAGCTGGGGCCTTAACCAAACTTTCACATGCCTAGCACTGTGCACGGCACTGGGAGGGTAGGGAGAGGTCCCCACACACATCCAACACCTTCTCTTGACAGACAGACATGTATCTCTCACAAGTGCGTAGCAAGCCCATACCTGTGGACTGTGCCCATGTGTGTAATTGGTACAGACATTTTGTCCTGTGCAAGGCTGAGAATATTCTTTCCACAGCCCGCAGGACCTCTAGCTCTCCTCTCCTTCCCCGAGGGCATGGTGAGAAAGGCCACACTCCCCAGTCTCCTCTATCACAGGCTTCCCCTGGGGCTAGAACTTGCCCAGGTGGGACCCAGTCTGGGGCTGGAAGACGTGGGTGCTGTGCCACCACACCCACCTGTGGCCCCTCCTAGTTAGCAGTAGGTGTTTGTTTTTAAAAGAAGAGGGAAGGACTACCAGTTCTGGTCCCTGTGAGGCAGTAAAGCACGATAGCAAAAACCTACAGAGAGACAGAACCCGAGGTTTGAGTCCCAGGTCCACCACAGACTAGCTGTGGGATACTGAAAAGGTTATTTAACCTCTCAGAACCCACTTTCTTCATTTATAAAATGAGGATAACGTTAGTACCGAGCTTAAAAGTTATTGAGGGGATTAAATGAGACAAATCACACAAAGTGCTTAGCATGGTGCCCAGCACAGAAGTTTCATCAATGGTGGTGATCTTTCTTTAGTAAAAGTTTCTTTTGAAAAAATTCCAAGTCTTAGACGTATTCCAGGAGTCTGTCCACAGCAGAATCAGGATAAAAATACTCAGGGGGTATCCCGGGCCCCTCCATCCTCCTGGCCCAGATAGTGCTGGGGGTCAGTCTGAGGCCACATGCAGGGGCCACATTCTGGGGCTCGGTTGGGGCTCAGCATGAGATCACGGTTCAGGCTGTCTGGGCCCAAGTTCAAAGTTCTGCAACTAACTCATAACATGGCCTTGGGAAAGTCCTTTCACAATAAGCCTCAGTTTCCTCATCTTTAAAATGGGAGCAATGATCCTCCCCATCCAGCTTGCCTCCTGGAGGCACTGGCAGGGTGCCGTCAAATCCTGCATGTGAAGGCTTCTGTAAACCTCAGGGGTCAGCTGCACTCTCCAGTGCTACTTATATTCCTCTGGACCTCAGACCTGCTGGGTGGGAGAGTCTTCTCCCTGTTTCCATAAACTCATGGTGGAGGCCATTCCCTGGGATTACAGCAGCCAGGAAGGGGATGAGAGGAGGCGGGGAGGACACCCCAAGGCTCTGCTGCTCCTCCCAGGAGCTGGGAACAGAAGGCTTGGAATTCACTGTGCACATATTTGCTGACTTCTCTACACCCTGCCAGCTTCGGGCATTCACTTCCCAGAAGTGTATTTGAGGAGACGCAGATGAGCTGGATTTAGGTTCAGCAGACCTGCCCAGACAAACAGGCTGAGCCTTCTCCCTCTCCCTCCCTCACACACTCTTCACCTCCCTGGGTTTCTCTTTGTCTGTCTGCCTCTCCTTGACGGCCTGCTCCTTGCTCGCTCTCTCTCCTTGTGCTATTTATTCTCCATCTGATTCCCTGGTCCAGATTCATTCCCTGCCCTTCTCAGCCATGCTCTTTGCCCCAGAAGACTGACCCCAGGGGACTGCATGGCCTGGATGCCTCTGGGTGGGTTCAGCCGGTGGGAGGCAGACATTGGAGGGGGCAAGAGAGAGAGGTCAGGGATTTCCTCCTCACACCCTCCTCCCTCCTGGGCAACATTTTTAGCAGTGACTGTTTCTCCATGACGACAACTTGCACCAGGCATCCCCTCCTCCGCAGCACCAGCCCTCCTGGCTCCAATAGCACCATTTCCTCCACTTGTCCTACCAGCCCTAGAGGCAGTAAGGGCTTCCAACCTACTGACCTACCTTGCTAAACCCTGGGGCCTCGCCATCTTTTGCTGCTTACTAAACTCCACCCACGCCTCTATAAGTAGCCCATTCATTACAGTCTCTGCCTGCAAACTAGTTAAGGTGAATTCTGCTTCTTGCCACGACCCTAACCAATGACTCCTCAACCCCACCCACACTCTTCAGCATTCTTAATATTTCTCCCTTACAAGTTCTCCTGAACTCAGTTGAAAAACATCAAGACTGCTCTCACCTCCCTTAGTGGAGACCACCCAAGGGTGCTGAAGGCTGGGGGAAGGGGTCCCTGCTGCTACACACACGCCCACACACAGAACCAAGAGTCCCCCTCATCTTCCTCACAGGTGAGGGAGAACTGGGGGACAGCATGGAACTTGGAGCCAGAAGAGCTGGGTTATAGCACCCCCTTGGCCACAAACCAGCTACAGCGTTTAATAGCCTCCATTTCCACTTGTATAACATAAAGAAATGCCTGTCTCTCCCGAAGCTGTTAGAGGATCTGTGGGCTGATGGATGTGGATGTGGTTTATAAACTGTAACCATGATACAGGTAGGACAAATTATTACAGAGCTCTGAGAAGGAGCTACCAGGGCTCTTGCTCTCTCCAAGCTGTAAGAAAAAGAGAAAAGAAATGACAGGACTATGGGACAGCCAACATCTGGTGACCATAGCTGCTCCCTCCCCCATGGGTGAGAAGAGTTCACTGATTGGCAAAGCACAGACTAGTGATATTGGGGCTGAGGTTGGAGCTGGGGCTGGGCTAAAATTGAGAATGAGATTGTGATTGAAATTAGGTTTGGAATTAGGTTTTAGGATTTGGGTTGAAGCTGGAATTGGGACTGAGATTGGGATTTGGACTAAAGTCAGGGTTAGGGCTGGGGCTGAAGCTGGGGTTGGTTATAAAGTTGGGATTGAGGTCTGGTATTGAGGCTAAGGTTGGAGTTAGATCTGTGTTTGAGTTGGGGCTGAAACTGAAGCTGATTTTGAGAAGATCTAGGGTTAAGTCTGAGGTTAAGGCTGTAATTGGGTTGGACCTGAGGTTAGGAGTGAGGTTGGGTCAGAGGCTGAGTTTGAAGTTGCAGCTGAGGTTAGAGTTGAGGATGAGTTTGAGGTTGGGGCTAAGGGTTGAATTTGGGGTTCAGCTGGGGGCTGGAATCAGTTGGAGATGAGTTAGGTAGGAGTTGAGACTGAGGCTGGGTCAGAGGCTAAGGTTGGATTAGGATTGAAGTTAGTGTTGGGGAAGGTTTGAGGTTAAGGATGAAGACTGAGTTTCGGGCTGAGATCAGAGTTGGAGATGAGGCTAAAGTTGGAGTTAGAGTTGGTCTGGGGCTAAAGGTCAATGGTAGGGTGAAAGCTTAGATTGGCACTGAGTTGGGGCTTAGGTATGAGGCTCCAGAATGTTCCTTGCTCACTCAGCCCTCCACTGGGCTTTGGGAATCTATCTAACCTGTGTAGTGGAGGTGGTGGCATATTGACATCCCCTCCTTCCCCTCTCTGGGGTGACTACATCATTCATTCATTATTTCACTCATCTCATCAATAAAAAATTTATTAATCACCTATTATGAGCTGAATACCATACTAGATCCTGGAAATGCACTGGTGAGCCAAGATGTGGTTACTACCTTCATAGAGCTATGTTTTAGACGGAAAGACAGATAATAACTCAAAGTCACAGAACTCGGTGCATAACTACAAGTGTGCAAAAGGCTATGAACGAAAGGCCCAGGGAGCCACGTGTCAGAGAGCACAGCAGATGAGAAGTCATGGCAGGCCACTGAATGTGATGAAAACCTCCTAAGTGGTCCAAAGTTAGTACAGGGGCAAAGATGGCAGATGGGTTGACTCCTGCTAGTAAGAAGGAGTGGCCTTATGCTAGATTCACTATGGCCTCGTCTAACCATGACACTAGAAGGCAGTGGATGCAGTGGATTTGGGTGTCAAATAAACCTCAGCTCAAAGCCAGACTATGCCAGATGCAAACCAGCTGAGCTGGGTAAACTTAGGCAAGTGAATTCCCCTCTCTTAGCCTCAGCCCCATTCTTGAACATGGTAATACCAATTCCTTCTTTGTGTGGCTTGTGTGAGGATTCAAAATGATGTGTGTAAAGTTCCTGGCACATGTGAGGTGCTCAGTTAATGATAGTTCCTTTCCCCTTTCCAAAGCAAGAGGAATAGCAAGAGCTCACTGCAAGGAGGCGACAGACACCCCACAGATGACCACTTGGGGTCCAGCTGTTCAGGCTTGAGCTATCCCTGCTGCAGGCCCAGGCAAGATTTCTCCCTGGAGTTCATGCTCCCCAGGGGGCAGGCATAATTTACAGAGCCATTGGGACAACTCTGAATTGGACTAAAACCTAATGACTGGAAACAAGACGAGTAATGAAATTCTACACAGAAAATTTACAGGGGAGATTTATTAGGTGGGTTTTATTTACGATGCTGAGCACTTAGGGCTCTGGGGTGAGGTATGGCTTTGGACAAATAAATCCTGTCCACACACTCCCAACCCAGACATCACCTGCCCTGACACTACCTCCACTCAGCAATCCTAGATCCCTGCTAGGTAGGAGATCCCTGCACAGTCCCTGTGCTCACTGAACTCATCCTCTCCCCATCCAGGCTCTTCCCTCCTTCACCACCTCATCCCTGTACTGCTAGCCCCTCCAGGCTAGGACCTCTTAAGTATCATTCCTGGACAGGCTGTGCCTGGAGGCTGGACCTCAGGAACATAAAGGGAAGTGGGTGGAAAGCAGGAGCTTTGGGAGTTGCCATTTCGTGGTTAGAGCCTAATGAACCTGACAACAGAGTCAGTGTTCTCTGAGGGTGAGGTGGCAGGCAGAGAGGGCAGCAGAAACCCAAGGACAAGGAAGGTGCCATTCCAGACCAGCAGTGCCCTTAGGTCAGGACCTTCTTGAGGTCAGGACAGAGGAACAGCTGGTAGGAGTCTAGATGGGAAACCAAGGCAATTCTGTGCCACACCAAGGTCTACAAGGGGCTAAGACCCAGTCAAGAGCTACAAGATTGTTTTCAGCTGCAAAAAGCAGAGCCCTCTCTTGTCCTCTCCCCTCACAGCTGTCCCCCTCCTGCTTTTCCTAGGGCAGAAGGAAAAGCTGCTGCCCCTCATAACCCTCTCCATGGTTCTCCCCCATCGTTCCCACTAGCCCCTTCTTTCCCCCACCTGCTTCTCTTGACTCCATACTATGACTTCTTTTCTCCTCCGTTCACCCCACTCCAGGCACACTGGCCTCCTTGTCATTCCAATGTGCCAGGAAGTTCCTGCCCAGGAGCTTTGTGCAGCTAGATGCTCTCCCCACAGTAATCGGGCAGCTTGTTCCCTCACTTCCTTAACTCTCTCCTTCTCAGTGGAGTCTGACAGGCTCATGACCAGCCCATCAAATCCAAGCCTCCCCCCAGATATGTCCTACCTGCTTCCCTGCTTTATTTTCTCTCCTTAGCAATGTCACTAAATGCTTTATATTTTACTTCTCTATATTGTTTATCATCTCCCCCACTAGAACATAAGCTTTGTCCAGAAAGACAAAGATTTGTGTCAGTTCTGTTTGCCAGTGTAATCCCCAGCTCCTAGAACAAGGTCTGACATACGGAAGGCACTAGCAAAACATCTGCTGGGTGATTGCGCCTAGTCACTAATAAGCACAACTGCCCCTTGCTGAGCATCACACATAGGAGCATGTGCAAGGTGCCAGGTACTGCAGCCACCACATGAATTAGACCCAGGCACTGTGCTCAAGCAGCTCCCAGTCTGGGGGGCAGGAGAGACCTGGATCCAGTAAGGGCAGTTCCATGTGCTCGATGCACAGCCCCTGGGAGGTGACAGAGTCAGCCAAGGAAACCAAGAGTGCCAGGACAGTCAGAAAGACTTGCAGGAGGCATCCCACAAGTGGACCTTCCAGGGAGGCAGGGGCAACCTAGGATCTGGCAGCAGGTGTGGGTCCCAGCACCCCCATTTGCCAGCTGTGCGACCTCAGATGTTCCTTAACCTCTCTGTGCCTCAGTCAATTCAATGGAAACGATATAGTGCCTACTCACTAGATAGCTGTGGAAATGAATGAATCTTGTAAAGTTCCTCAAACAGAGCCAGAACATAATTAACAAGCACACAATAAATGTTAGCCATTATTATTACTGCTTTTATTATTGCTATTGAAAATTAACAGGGAAGGGGGAAGAGGAAAGAATTGGAGGGAGCAGTCTAGGCAGAGGTTAAAGGCAGGAAAAGCACAAGTGTGTTCAAGGTGAGATACGGCAGAGCCTTCCATACTGGTCTCAAGGCTGTGCTAGTAAATGTCTAACAACTGGCTCTGGGGGTGGGGGACCCTGGTTTGCAGCACTTGCTGATTTTTGTGGGGTAAATCTTCCACCATGGCCAATTCAAATTACCAATATGACATCAGTGAACAAGAAGTTGGGAAGAGATATACAATTGGTACTTGCAGGTCCATACATGTGACCTCCAGCTTGTAGGCCGGCACAAAGGGGATGGCCTCTACCCACCCCACTTACCCCAATCCCTGCCAGGCTGGCTCCATCTGTATTCTTCCCTTGGCCCTCATGTTGGGCTCAAGAAGAGAAAAAGATTAGGCATGGGGTGAAGGCAGAGAAAGGCCAGCTCAGACACGGCTTTAAGTCTGTGTGTGGCTAGACCCCAGAGATCCCTTACCCCAGGGAATCTTGGGAGCCAAAGTCACACACACATACACACACATACGCACACACACAGGCATACACCCCTGAATCTTCAGCCCTGAGCCCTGTGACCACCTGGATTTGGGCATATCTGCCTTTGGGGAGGGCCAAGGTGATTTGAGCCTTTGGTAGCCTAGATGGATTGAGAGACTGGGCCCTTCCCAGACCCCATGTTCCAACATCCCATGTGAATTCCCTTCAGAGGGTCCCCAGCCCCTGGGGGATCAGATGAGGGAGGTTCTAGAAACCAACTTCAGAGACTTGGGGGTGGGCCAACCCCTGCAGCACTGAGGGAGGAGGGGCCCTAGAAGCTCCAGGGTTTGCCACCTTGCTCTCTGCCTCCCACCCGCCCTCCCCGGCAGGTTATCAGCGTGAAAACAGGAAGGCTGGCAGTGCTATTAATAATACATGAAGCCAAGCTCTGCCCTGATCTGGCGGGCAGAGGCAGAGAGGCAGCTCCAACCCCTGGGGAAGGAGAGAGCCAGGCTGCTGGGGGCCTGCCTGGCTGGGCCTTGGGGAAGGGGAGGGGAGCTCCTCTTCTCCACCTCCTGACTGCTTTGTGCACATGCATTGCTTAGGCCAGACACCGGGGGTCCTTCCATTTTGCTACTGTCATTTCCCTCCTTAGCCACTGCCTGCATCCTGCAAAAGCTTCAGCCAGTGTAGAAAATCTTCTGGCCTAGGATGCAGGAGACCTGGGCCCTGAAATTTGGGGGGCCACAGAGGACAGAGGAACAACCCAAGCTTTGGTGTCAAACAGATCTGGGGACTGAATCCCAGCCCAGGCCCACCTACTGTGTAACTTCAGACAAATCACTTTACCTCTCTGAGCCTCAGATTCTAAAAAAATCAGAGACTACTAAGGCAATGGTGTGAATAAACAAAAGAATAGATGTGAAACCCCCAACATATAGATGTTCGATAAATAGTAGCTAGTTATTATTAATCCTGTGACTATGAATCTGGTCAAGTTTCTTTCTTCCCCAGGCCTCAATCTTCCCATCCTTAAAATGAGGGGGTTGAGCCAGGTGATCTCTAAGAGCCCTCTAAGTACCAATGGGATTTTCATGACTACAGGGTGAGAAACCCTAGGCTGGGTATGTAATGTTACATGAGAATTATGAGAATTAATGCTCTGCATAAGGGATTAGAGAGGAGTAGCAAGGCATCTATTTCAGCCATGGTGAACTGAAAAGGCCTCCCTGTGGAGGGGACATTTGAGCAAAACTCTGAATCGAGTGAGGGAGTGACTGTGCAAAGAGATGGGGAAATCACTCATGACAAGTGCAAAGGCCCTGGGGTGGAAGTGAGCCCAGCAAGTTCAAGGAGTAACAGAGTGACCAGCTTGGCTGGACACAGGAGCAAAGGAGAGAATGGTAGGAGGGAAGATCTGCAAGGCAGCAAGAGGGTGGATCACCCTAAAAGGCCATGGTAAGGCTTGGCTTTTACCCTGTGTGAGATGGGAGCATTTAAAGAGTTGGGAGGAGAGGAGGAACATAATCACCAAGATCATAAGGGATTCCCCGGGCTGCTGTGTGAATAATGGACTTTGGAGCAGCAGTGTCCAGCAGAACTATGATTCAAGCCACATGCACAATTTAAAATTTTCTAGTGGCCACATCAAAAGTAGTAAAGAAACAGGTGAAATTAACTTTAACAATATATTTTATTTCACCCCAAATATTTTCACCTCAACATGTCGTCTATTAAAACAAAATTAGAGGATTTTACATTCTTTTTTTCATACCAAGTCTTCCAAATCCAGTGCATATTTTATACTCACAGCACATCTTGATTTTGCCTAGTCACATTTCAAGTGTCCACTAGCTCCTAGTGGCTACTGTCTTGGACAGCGCAGCTCCAGAGGGGCAGGAGTGAAAGCAGGAAGACCAGGTGAGAGGCAGTTGCCAGGTGCGGAGGGGCAGGGCTTAGAGTCAAGTGGCAGCAGCAGAAGGAACAAGTCCTATTTCATGGGCTCATTGTGAGGGTAAATGAGGTAGGAATGTAATGAGAGTGCTGGGTGAATGTCAGCTGTTAGTGTTCGGTATTATTATTTATGATTGGCTGCTGCAGACTCCGACTGCGACCTCTCATCTGATCCCTCAGAGACACAAGGAGGCCAGCACCGGGAACCCCACAACAGAACCAAGTGGGGAAGGGAAGGTATGAGATTGAAGAAATTGTCCCCTCTGACACAATCCTGAACAAGCACAAAGCCTCTGCCTGCAGATGCCACCAGGGCTGCTGGGACATGTCCTGTCCCCTTGCCCTGGACCCTAAGGATGGAGGAGAGGAGAGGCTTGTCCTGGGCAGCTGAGGATTGAGCCTTGAGCCCAGCTTAGGAACTGGACACCAGGGCCTGGGTCTTCCTTAGCCGGGAAGCACCTATGGCCTTGGGCCACTCCTCTCTGCCTTGTCTGCAAAATGAGGGGCTTGTACTGCATGAGGTTACGGGGATGCAGGACAACACACAGGACTCCTTGTACTCCTAAGGAAATAATTCCTTCTATTAGACGTAGGATATACAGTCCCACCAATCAGGTGTTATTTTGTGACTACAAAAGTAACAATTACAATAGCTAACAATCACGAGCCACTATGTGTACTTTGACACAGATCAACTCATTTCACCCAACTTGCCCAAGGTCACACAGGCTCTAACCTGCAGGGCTGGCATGTGAACCAGGCAGTCCGGCTCCTTAACCACCACACTCTCCTGCCTCTCTGATGGGAGCAGAAAGGCACCAGAGTCATCACCACTCAAACCTGCCGAGCACCTCCCATGTGCCAGGCAGCACGCTGGGGCCCTGCCTCTTCTGAGCTTACCCACAGGGGACAAGTTCCCTGTGATTTTTCTCCTGGGAATGTGGAGGGGGTTTGTGCCCAGGCTGGGGGGTGGCTGGATGGACATCCCTCCCCTTCCTACTTCTCCTGGATACACACAGACACCTGCCTCGTGGCGATGAGGATTAGGAAGAAAACAAGGATGGGGGAGGGGAGCTGAGCTGAGTGCAGGCTGGGGCCTAATGGTTAGGTTTAGTACCGTAGATCAGATTCCTGGAAATATTTTCAGACTATGAGAGAGGAATGAAGGAGGCTTACGGGGGAGTCTGGGGATAGTATTCTCAGGAAGAACAGGAGGTAAGGGAAGCAGGATTGGGCACAGGGAGAAAGTGACGTGCAATGTAGTCATACCAAAGGCCTCAGCCAGTCTCATGAGGAGCTCTGGAGCTGGGATAGCCCTTCACAAGTGTCCCAGGTGGAAGCAAGGGGACCTGGCCTTTGTACATCCCCCACCACTCCCTCAGCATTAGACACAGGCTGCCCCAGGGAGGAGGCACAACTTTGGGCAAGGTTCTCCACCGACTTCCACCAAAAGCAAGTCCCTGAGATGGATTCAGCTGCACGTCATCAGCAGCCCACACTCCAGAAGCGAGGAGTGAGTGCCTCAGATCTGGAGGGGAGGCTGAGCCCGCGCCACAGCATCCGCTACAGCCAGGCAGCCGGGACAGCAGAGAGAGGCGTCCTGATCGGACAACGTCCTCCCAGGAAGAGGAGCAACCATGTCATGGTGACAGGAACACCAAGCACCAGCCAGCAATGCCCGTCCTGGCCTCTGGAACACAGCTGAGGAAGTCCCAGCCCCTGGGGGACTCAGGCCCAGCTGGGGCACTGTCTCTAAACCACTTACCACCCCCACCCTGCAGGTCCCACCTCATGGCCAGTCCTCAGGCTCCAGTTACAGATTCCACTGCTCCCAACAGCGGGAGCACATCCCTGCCCCAACCTGCGGGACAGGAGAGCTCCAATCCCATCTCAGCCAGGCTACTGTGAAGCTAGAACGAGTTCAAGCAAGTGGAAAAGTTTTGTTCACTGTAGGGTGCTATCAACATAGGAGGGGGCTACTCTTAAGCCATTATTACTCTCCACACTACCCGCCTTCGGAAGACCTGTTCCCCTGAGCCCACCACTCCTGGTTTCCTTCCCTTGCCCTGGACTCTCCTACCCTGACCCTTCTCTCCTTCTCTTCTCAGTTCTTGAATCTTCCCTCTCTCACCTGATCTTCTGACTGCCTTTCTCCTCTCTCCCCCCCCACCATACCCCCCGCACCCCATCCCCACCCCTGGCTTCAATCTCTATCTCTATCTCTGTGTTGATTTGGGTCTTTGCCTATGGCCACTCTGCAGCTTCATCTCCAGCTAAGGCAGCCTGGAGCCCAGCCCGTTTGCTGCCCCGCATTTGCCATCCAAGCCAGGTCTGGGACCTGGGCAGGGAGGAGGGCAGACTAGGTGGGCATCAGCTTGGTTCAGAACTCGCCCATCCATCCCTCTGCCCCCCGACTCAGCTCCTGCTCCTGCCAAGATAGCAGCTACCCCAACCATTCCTGGTGCCCAGGCCCGGAGTCCCAGCCTGTTTGTTTACTGCAGTATTGTGGAGTGGCTCTGTGGCAACACAACTTGATCGCTCCAAAAGCTGGGTGCTGGCAAGGGGCCAGCAACCCCTGCAACAGCACATGGCAGGCTGCCAGGCAGTAAGGCCCCACTCCAGAGCAATGCAAGGCCCTGGGCCTGCCCACCTGGCGACCACCCTGGCATCCTCCACAGCTGGGAGTGACGGTCACAGTCGTGGTGCTGCAGGGGTGGGAGCAGCACACAAGATTCCCCACTAGCCTGGTCCTGCACAGTGCCCAAGTTGGGCAGAAGCTGCCAACCCCACAGCCAAGACAGCGCCCTTACTCTTGGCTCTATAGAGACAGGGGGAACCCCACTTCACAAAGAGCTTCTCTACAATCCAAGTGAGGAGAGAAAATACACAAAATATAAACACTGACCAGCTCCCCAACACATTCACTCAATAAGCATAAGCGAGCTGGTGGCTGCATCAGGCACTCAGTCAGCGGCTGGCTGGCTGGATGGATAGACAGATGGATGGATGGAGGGATGGATGGACAGATGGGAAGACACTTGGAGTCATGGTTTCCAGGTTAGCACAGCCCACCATATAAGACCTTCCTTTTCCTTCATCCTACCCAGAAAACCCCCTTTGCCAGGTTTATTTATTCACCAAAGAGTGATTGAGTGCCAAAATCCAATAGAAATTTTGAGCAATTTTCTATTAACCCTTCTCTGCCCCTTTTCTTCCAGAAGGTGAGGAGCCCAGGTCACAGGCATAGGCCAGGTGCACAGGCACAGGTGGGTAGTAAGGAAGTGAGAAGCCCACCCTGGCTGAGGCCTTCTGAGCTGATCATCTTAAGAGAAGAACAGAGTGAGCCACACACCCCCCTTGCTGCCTCTAGCAGAGTAAGTGAAGCCACAGGGAGTGTCTTGGGACAGTCCCATCAGAAAACAGGTATGGAATTTTCTTTTCTCCCTACCAGAGCCTCAGCCCTGAGCTGAGACTTGGCACCTGAGCGGAGCCCAGAGGGCAGGGCTTAAGTTATGCAGAGGGGCTGGAGGGGGGCCAAGAATTGAGTGATAGAGAGGGGACAGGGAGGATATGACTGGGAGTCCCCTGGGGAGAGAAGGTTCTGAGGCAGGCCTGGCTGGATGGCACCCCACCCTCTCCTGCTTCAGTCTACTGGATGGCTTCCAGGAGGCTCTGGGCCTGATCCTGGGCAGGACCCAGCCAGGACAGGAAAGACACTGGAGCAGTAATGTTCTCAGAACCACCCCACCTCACCCATTGTGGGGATCTTGGTCATTCTGGGTGGCCGACACTGGTTGCCCGAGCTGGAAGGAAGATGGAAAGAAACTGGGAGACTCAGAGGAAGACCAACTGTCTCCCCAGCTTCCCCAACTTATTGGGGTGTGGTGAAGATTAAATGAGGTAATATATGTAAAGTGCTTAGAAACAGTAAGCAGTCAATTAGCGTAAGCATCAGCACCTAGAATGGTGCCAGGCACAAAGCGGGCACTAAATATTTGTTGAATGAATGAATGAATGAATTCTGCTCCCACTTAGTTCCTCTACTTCAAACACTGGAGGACAGGAGTCAGTGTAGTCCCTACAGCTACTGTGGAAGATGTATATGTTAAGCTCATTCCCACCCCAGGGCCTTTGCACTTGCTGTTCTCACTGCCAGGAGGGATTTCCCACACATTTTCACATGTTCACTCCCTCACTTGATTCAGATTTCTGTAGTCAGAAATAAAAAAGAGCCCTGACCATTGCCTGCTGGTAGAGCTCCCCCCTTCCCAAAGTTGTCTCTCCTTTCCCAGTCAAGGACACTCACCAAGTTCACATGCACATGCATGCGTGCACACATGCACACATGCACACACACACACACACACACACACACACACACACACACACACACACTCAGACAATCCTGACTAGACAACCTCAGTGTCCCCACACTACTCAAGGTTAGGACTTGAGTTGACAGGGGCTCTGGCCTGGTAGATGGTCCCACCCATATGCTGATGGCCGTCAGTATCTGTACATGACAAGTGCTCACCCAACCCACAAAGGAGGTCATGCTCTGTCCCCAACCACCCACTCTCCCAGTCTTGGCAAGAAACATGGTACCATGAAATCAGTAGATTCCAATGGACCAGGACTTGAGAATACTTGCTGTATACTTTCAAAAAACATATTTTATTGAGCACTTACTGTGTGCCAGCCACTGTGCTAAGCTCTCTACACACTTGAGCTCATCTAACCCTCGCAACAACTAAACAAGGTAGGTGTTATCCTTATTTTATACTTTATTTTATATGAGGCAGAATAAACTGGCTAAGTGCTCAGGCTCTGGAATGAAACAGAGCTGGGATCAAATCTGGACTCCTCCACTCACTTGCTGTGTGACCATGGGCAAGTTACTGCAGCTCTCTGAGTCTCTGCTTCCTCCTCTGCAATGAGAAGGTAAGACAGCCACTGCCTCTCTGGGCTCTTGTAAGGATTAAAGGAGATAATGGATGTAAGCACAATACAGTGCCAGGCACGAAGCCCTCATTCAAGGTCGGGGCCTGCCCTTATCTCTTTATCTCACTGGCTCCCCTGCCAAGGTTTGCAGGCTGGGACTGATCTTCCCCACAGTTCCAGGCACAGGGCTGGGCACTGCCGGCACAGAGAAAATTCTTGCTGATTGGCAGGTTTTCCCAATTCCTGTTCCAGGCCTTGACTACAGAGAGCACTCCCTCTCCCAGAGCATCTGAGCAGGGGATTCCTGTCCTGGGCAGCACCAGCAGGAGAGTGCTCTGGAGAGAGGACCCTCCCTGACTCTGAGCTTCTGCCTTGTTTAGAAGCCCTTCCCACAACCATGAGACCTATCCCAGACCCCAGATCCTGTCCTGGCTCCCTGGCCTGAGTTCCTACCCAGAAAATTTGGCTAGCACCCTGCCTTCTCCAAGACCATGGCCTCCTATGGGCCCACCAGTCACTCGCCCCAGTGCCTGGAGCCCTGCCCCTGCCCCCAGTCCTTTAGCTGGACCTGCCACATGCTGACAAACATCCTCCATTCACACCAGCTACCCAAATCAGCCACTCCAGAAACCCAGGCTCCGGTCTGCCAACAACTCACTCTGCGGCTGCCAACCACCTACCCACGGCTGTCACTCTCACTCCACCCATCAGCCCTCCACATGCACACTCAGAGCCTGCAACCAAGTCCACTCTAGCCATGCCCTCTGCAAGGCCCTGAAGCCTGGCAGAAAAATCACAGAGACACTTTGACATTAATCAAAAAGACACTCATAAATAAATATGTGCAAATCATATGCAAACCAAGGTAGGAATTTACATCTTTCACTGCTGAGTCAGTATCTCAAGGCACGGGGAGGTTGCCTGCAGCTTAGGAGGGCTGGGACAAGAGCCCCAACAGCATCTAGGGGTCTGCAGAACAATCCGAATCACCATCTGTGATTCTAGAACAATCCTAGAGTCATCATCTGAGATTCTAGAACTTCCACCACTTATTGATTGCCTACTACAGGCCACGCATTCTCCTACACTCTAGCTACTACAGGTATTAAATGAGATAACATGTAAAGTGCTTAGAATGGCAACAGGCACCTAGTAAGCACCCAATATATGTGAGCTAACATTATTAATATAACCTAATCTAACCCTCACCATAGTAACAATAATCATTAGTATAACTACCATTAATAATAACAATAAGAGCAATAATTACTCTCATTTATTGGTTTTTCCTATACCACAAGCTTCCCATGCGTAGCAGATAGTGCTGGTGCTCCACCCCCATCCCTCCAGGCCCTACCATTTCTGTGTACTCCAGCCTGACTTCCAACTGCCTGCAGCTGCATCTTTGCCTGAGGGCTTCTTCTGGTCTCCAGGAGCCTGCTCTGCCCTCCCAAGGCAGGCCTGAAGTGCTGGAGAATTAATCCCCACTTACACTCCCAGAATAATTGCTGTGTTGGTATATAAACGGCCCAGCTCCCTCAACTATCAAGTGGCATAACTCTCAGGTGTGTGTTCAACACTGGCACACCCAGTGGTCCTCAGTGAACCAGCTGCCTACAGTGGTAACTTGCAACATGGTCCATGAGCCTCGCTCTGTTGGCTTCCCTCCCTTCCCTGTCTTGCCTGCCCACTCCCTACCAGTGTTTTCTGGAATAACTTTTCTGCATGCATTTGAATCTTAATCTCAGGTCTGCTTCTGGAGAAACCTGAACCAAGATACCACACATATCTCACTAAATCCTCCTGACAACCCTAAGAGGTAGGAATTTGCCCTTAGTAGATGTCAGACTCCCAGCCACTGTCTACAAGGCCCCACTAGATCCGGCCTCGCCTTCCTCATGGATCTCAGCTCCAGCTGCTCTTCCTCTGCCACTCTGTTCCAGCAATACAAGCCTCCTACTGTTCCTTGGACACACCAGGATACTCTGGTGCCCTTGCTGTCTTCTCTGCCAGAAAGACTTTCTCTATAGCTCTCAGAATGACTGGTCCCTCTCATCCTGCAAGTCTCAGCTCAAACTTCCCATCCTCAGAGAGACCTTTCTCAACCACTGAACCCAGGCTCCTCCAGCAACTCCATCATATCACCCACTAAGGTCCCTTCATAACTCTTCCTACAATCTGTAGTTATCTTGTTTGTGGATTTGTTTACTTGTTTACTGCCTGATTCTCTGCCCTCCTCTCCTAGAATGTATGTTTCCCAAGGACAGGGGTCCTGTCTGTCTTTTTCACTGTTGTACCCCCAATGCCTGGCCCAAAACTGGTAACCAAAAATATTAGTTGACATGAAAGGACAAGCTATTTTTATTCCTGTGTTAAAGCTGATGAAACTATAACTTAGAGCAAGTTTAAGAAAACTGTTCATGGTCACACAGCCAGTAAAAGGCAGAGCCTGTCCTCAAAATCAGGTCTGCCTGGCTCCAAGCCCATGATCTGAACTACTGTGGTACTCTATTTTCATTTTACAGATGGGGAGATTGGAGCTCTGGGAAATTTGCTAAGAGCTAGAGGCCTCCTGACCATAAGACTAGTGCTCCCTCCACTAGGCTGCACCCAGCCCTCCCCACAAACCACTGCCTAATACAAAAATCTTCCTGCAGCATTCCTGAGAAAAGCTACTCTGCTTTTACTTAAACTCTTCTAGAGTCAGGGAGCTCACTCTGTGATAAGGTGGTCCCTTAGAAAGTCGAACCCAAATGCTGGCTCCCTGAAATGTCCACAGCTTGATCTGAACTCTGATCCCTGGGGTCACACAGAGCTTTTCTTCTCCCTGGGCCCCAGGACAGCCCTGCACACACCCAGGGAGAAGCTGCAATCTAAGTGTCCATCAGGTGGATTGTTTAAACTACAGTACGTCGCCACCAATGAATACAATACAGCCATTCAAAAGGGTAAGGTGTGTGATGTATAAAAAGATAGATGATAGATAAATAGATAGATGATTGATAGATGGATGGACAGATAGACACATATGTACATACATATCCTCAGTATATCGTTAATTTTTTTTAAAGTTACAAAACACCATATTACTGTGGTTCTATCTACTGTCAAAAAGTAATATTAATGTCTATCTATATCTATACACAACATATCCATAAATATAGATATGTAGATATAAATATAGATGTAGATCACTACCTGGATAACCTTGACAAGTTAGTTCAACTCTCTGAGCCTCAGTTTTTCCATCTGTAAAATGGGAATAATAGTTGCACCTAACTCGAAATGTTTTTGTGAGGATGCAATGTGTAAGTCCAGGTAGAGGCATTGAGCGCTATTTCTGCACATAGTAAGCACTCAATAAATCTTAACTATTATTATTAAATAATGTGCATCCTTACAAAAAAGTTCTGGAAAGATATGGCCAATATGAGTAGTTACAAGGGTTGAGGCAGAGAGGTTAATGGAGGATTCCCACTTTCTATTTCAAATACTTCAGATGTAAAAAATGTTTACAAATGAGCCTGTACTGCATTTATCTCCAGCAAACAACAATAAAGATACTCCTCTTTGATGGAATGAAAGCCACAAAGGCAGAGACCATGTCCCCAGATCATTCACTTCTCAGCTACCTCCTCATAGTGCTGCCCCCCCTCCCTACTCTGGCCTCCCTCCCATACACTCTCCTGGGGATCAGTGTCCCTGTAAACCTGGCCAGGTGCCAGGTAGGCCTGATCAGTGAGCGCCATTTGCTCTGGACACAATGTTTATATTGATAACACTTTATGTGACTTTCCCTCTCCAGCAGAACAAGCAAACCTAGGAATTCTGTAACTTTTCCATACAAGCTGAGCTAGGCCTCTGTTCTCCCAATCTCCCTCAGGGAGCTGGGTTTGGACCCAAGTAAAGGTCCTGACATTTGCCCAGTGCTATGGGTGAAACGTGTCCCCCAAAGGTTCATGTACTAGAAACTTAATCTCCACCGTTAACAGTATTAAGAGGGTGGGAAATCCTATTATGGTAATTGAAATGTGGGGCCTCCAGGAGGTGATTAGATTGTGAGGACTGTACCCTCATGAATGGATTAATCCAGTGATTAATGGGGGGGCATAATGGGCGTGGTTCTGATGGCTTTAAAAGGAGAGCAAGTGAGGAGGTCACTTTTCTTGCTCAGCCATTCACCATGTAACACCCTACATTACTATAGAGAGTCACTACCCACCGAGAAGGCCCTCACCAGATGTGTCCCTTGGACTTCCCATCCTCCCAAATTGTAAGAAACAAATTTTGTTTCCTTTATAAATCACCCAGTTTCAAGTCTTCTGTCATAAGCAACAGAAATGGACTAATACACCCAAACACAGTCCTCCTTATTAGACTTAGTCCCATCCCCACGGCCCACAGAGAGGCTATTATGTCTGGATTTGTTGCTGCCCTTGACCTTCGCTGCTCCTCCCTGCTCTTGTCAGCACCAAATGTATCAAATGTCACCATCCTATGCATCTTCCTCTTGGTCATGGATAAAGTACATTGGGCAGGACCAGGCCCCAAAAGGCTCTTGTCCAGGGCACTCTGGGTTCATTACCCGCTTTGGCTACAGTCAATCAACCAAGTAGGAATAAGGAGATACACCCTCTTCTCTGAAGCCCTCTTCTTCTGAGACTAAAAGCCAGTGTCTACAGTGTCCCCTTCACCCCCATTTAAGAAAATGAGGAAATGAGATCACAGTGGCACAACCACGTGATCATTCAACAGGCATTCTTTACTGGTGCCTAATGTAGACCAGGAATTGAGTTGGGTGCTGGGGGAGGGACAGAGATGAAAAAGAGCCAGTGGGAGAGACAGTCACACACAGAGTTAATGACAACACAAGCCTGTAAATGCTAAGTCACTGAGGGACTGTGGAAGCACAGCTTAGTAGAGACAGGGAAACTTCCCAGAGCTGGTGACCTTTAGCTGCAACTTGAAGGACATGAAGCAGGGAGAAAGGGCATCCCAAGGAAAAGGAATTGTGTGTGCAAAGATAAGGAGTCATGGGAGGACCAGGTGTGTTTGAGGGAACAGAGATCAGTGTTGCTGGGTTCAGAGTGTTGGCAGGGGTAGGATCACCAGGGACCGGGGACCTGATGATGTACATTACAGGGAGCAATGGAAGGCTTCTCAGGAGCCAAGTGACATGTCCAGGGTATATCTTAGTGGGAACACCACGTTTTGACTCAACAACCTGGATGGGGGACTGGAGAAAGGGAGATCATCTTAGACCAGTCACTAGATTTTATAATCTATCACTCCCCTGATACTTTCTTATAGCTTTGGTTTCCTGAGGCCACTGGAGGCTTTGGCCATCCCTTGAGGTGTCCAGAGCAACCAGGCCAATGGGTGTACAATTGAAGGTAAACTGAGGCACTCCTCCTAAGAACCCTTCCCTGGTAGAAAAGAGAGCAGGTACGTAAGCCCTACACATACTCTGTTCTCAGCCACAAACCAAAGTTGAGACTCGGGGGTGATTTTATCTGCAATGACAAGTCCATCCCCAGGCTCAGACAGGTATTATTCCAGGCCCAGCTGACATCCCCAAGTCAGACACATGTCCAGGGCTCAAACAGACATTGCCCCAGGCCAGGAAGATGTTGTACCAGGCTCAGACAGATGTTGTGCCAGGTTCAGACACATGTCCTAAGCTCAGACAGAAGCTGTCCCGGGGCCAGATAATGTTCTGGGCTCAGCCAGGTGTCCCAGCCTCAAACAGATGTTGTCTCTAGCCCAGGCAGATGCTACCCTAAACTCAGACAGATGTCTGCCACCAGAGTTATATAAAAATGCTGAGAGGTCCCTGGGAAAATATAATTTCTAAATCCTCCTTTGCTACTTTTACCCTACACCTGCTACCCCCAAGAAAGCTAAGAAAGGTCAGCGCTGAGTCCAGCCAACTCTCCCCAGACACCCCCCCAACCTGTAAAAGCCCAGGAGCTGTATCATTCTATTCCTCCCCCTGACTCCAGCCTAGGCTACTGCATGGAGGGGAGGGAGGGACATACAGTGGGTCTATGAATGAGGCACATGTACAGGGGCACATGGCACCCTTGCCATCTATGGAGTGGCAGACAGTGATGTCCAGGCTATCTGAGCTGACTCTGTAGGGGAAAAGGGGGCTGAGCGGATTAGAGGAAAGAGTGCATTGATATAAGGACCAGGCTCACTAAATCTCACCTTAAACCCCACAGTGTAGGACTGGAGGGGAAGGGAAAGTCCTGTGACCTCATCCCCATATACATACACTTTGCCCAATACCCGGGGAATGTCATTACTGGATCATTTGAAGGTAATTACTACTCCAAAGCTGGGCTGCATTAAGTTAAGGAGAAAGAAAGGGATAAGGAAACTGGCCCAGTGTGAACATGAGTGGGGACAAGGTCCCATTCATCAGCTTGGTCCTGGCTGGAAGAATGTCCTTCCTTCCCAACAGCCCTCACAGGGGTATTGGGGACCTGGAAGGAAAAAGCTTCCCCCTTCACGGCCACACAGCTCCCATCAGGAAGCTACAGCTGTCTGTACTATGACTGTGCAGAAATCAGGTTCCAGGAGCTGTGGGGTGTTGGATGTTCCTGGGCTGTGGGTGGAGGAGACAGCCACTGTATACCTGGGATGAGGGAGTGAGAAGTGTTAACAGTGAGAGCCTGACCTCCCCCTCTGGCCTGAGAGACTTCCCACTGAGCTCAGACTGAGTCCTTCAAGAGGGAAGCTCCCCGCACCAAGGCAGCCGGCTCATGAATATGTAAATGACCCTTGAGCCACGCCCCCCAGCAGGTGCTGGTGGGGATTCAAGAGCTACCCTGAGGCTGAAGGTGAGGTATGGTCTCCCACACAGGGGGATGTACTCACACACACAATAAAACAGTATCCCCAAAACATAAAAGAACATTAAAACCACTCTCACATAGGGCTGGCCAGTTAGCTCAGTTGGTTAGAGCACAGCCTTATAACACCAAGGTCACGGGTTCAGATCCCCATACTGGCCAGCTGCAAAAAAGAAAAAAAAACACTCTCAAATGGAAGCACTGTCTGACCTGATTATGAACACTAATGCATATACATTAATACAAAACAGGCACCCTAACACAAACACACAAATACTTATGGGCATCTATAAAATATAAACACACAAATTCATGCAAGCATGTTAACTCACAGTCACCATATATACAAGCACACCAAGCCATACACAAATGCAAGAGAACTCCCCTCCCTCTCTTCCACCCCACCCAAGCTGCCCACCTCCAACCTTCAGTTGGACCACAAAGTCAACCCCAGGCCCAGGAAGGAATCTCACTCTTTTAAGGATGGTGACAAGGGCTTAAATTATCACTCTGCTCCCACCCCACCCTATGCTGGTGAATTTTGCAGCCATCCAGATAAAAAGTGTGTTTTTTAAAAAGAAAGAAAGAAACTAAAACCCAGCCCCAGCCTTTCAGAGTGATTAATCCCCACTAATGATTTACCGATTTGCAGAGAGCGTGTTCTGCATAACTGGATTGTGGGCATTAACGCCAGCTCAGAGGCTGCCGTTCTGCTAAAAATGAAAGTAAATTTCAAGAGCAATTGATCACCCCTAATTTGAATATGCTATTGATACACTGGGAGGACACCCCCATAGGCCTAAGGAGTTAGGCAGGGGAGGAAATGCAAGAAAAGCTTCATCCCAAAGAAATATTTCACTTTCCATCCCTCCTTCCCTTCACCAAGACAGAGAGTGGGAATCTGAGATCAAATAAGTGAGACTGCTTCTTTCTCCTCTGCCAAAGGTAGCAAGGTCCCTTCTACCACTTTCCGCCTCTGTCCTAGGATCTAGGGAGCACAGGAAGGACAGAAGAAGTACGGGATACCTGGAAGGGCTGAGTCTAGAGGGAAAGAGCAGGGGCTTGAGAGCACAAAACAGAGATCACATCCCATGTGGGAAGACTTTTAGGATGGTGGTGAGCACCACAAATCTGTCCAGCTGGCGCCCACCTGCACAGAGGCAGCGGGTAGACAAGATAACCCTGGCACCCCACTACTACCACCTCCCAAGACTAGGAATCTGACAGTCTGGACCCTGCCAGACTAGCTTAGAAGAGCAGGGCAGCAAACCCCAGTGGGTGTGGTCACTTCCAACACCCTTTAGCAAGAACTGGTTGGAGGAGCCAACAGATTCCACTCCTGCTCACACAGCCTCTTACTCACCCCAGACACCCGGGGAGAAAACCAAGCTGTGCTTTCCTTTCCTAAGTTTCCACCCTCTCAAGCTATCCAACAGAGACTATCCTGCGCAGCTTACAGATGAAGATACAGAGGGTCACAGAGATTAGGAGGCTGAGACTGGGCCAGTGTTATACAACAGGCCTGAGTCAGGGCCAAGATGGGACCCTTGACTCCCAAGCCAGGCAGTCTGAAAATGCAAGGTCTAGGGCATGAGGAGAAGACTGGCAGAAGGAAGAGGAAGTGGGCTGTGAGTGCTGCCCCAGCCCAGCCAGCCTCAGACAAAGACTCAATGCCCGTGCACATGGAAGGGCTCCTTCGGCAGCCCTCCCCTTGGGCCCCATCTCTCCTCTCTTGGCCTCTTCTCAGCCTTCCTGGCTTGCAAGGAATGCAGGCAGAGTGTCCTGGAGCCTGTCTTCCCCCAGCACTGAAAAGGCCTGGGGTCCACAGCTGCATCCGCTCTCAGCACATCCTGGACTCCTAACCAACTGATTGACTGGGGCTCAGAGACCAAACGGGAAAAGCAGCCAGACCCAGCTTCCTCCAGGAGATGCTAAGCAAGACTGTGCCTCTTTTTCCTTCCCAAATCTGTGCTCAGTGTGCCATTGTGTAGGTTCCTCCATTTGGGATGTGTGCCTGGAATATTACAGCGCATATGTGGCCACCAGGGTGCTGATGGCAACAGCCTCGTGAGTGTGGTTGTGTTAGAGAGGCTGTGTCTGAGTTTCCCAGGGTGGAGGTTTGTGTCTGTTACCTGGGGCTTTGCAGAGAGAGTATATGGGGCTGGGGCTTGTGTAGCTGCCGTTCCTCCCTGCAGACCCTCCTCCCCCACACTCCCTGCAGCCCCTCGGGCTCAGAGACCCCCCACAGTGAGGGCCCCATCTGCTGGAGGCTCAGTGACCTGTGTCAAATGAGCAGGCGCTCGGTCACACTCCAGAGCCTAGAGGAGGCCGCTCCACTCTGGGAAAGCCTGCACAGCTCCTGCCTGGGGGCGGGCTGGGCAGGGACCCTGCTGGGGAGGGAGGCCCAGGAGCCTCTGAGACTGGCGGCGGCCTGGCTGGGAGCTGCCCTCCACAGACAAGGAGAGTGGAAAAGAATATGAAAAGAAAGGACTTCCCTGTCTCCTTGGGACTAGCGATGCTGCCAAACCACATGGACTAAACTCTAGGCTGGGCACAGCCCCTTCCTCTGCTTCCTGATCCCTTGTGTGAATCTGGGTGCATATGTCTGTGTGTCTACGTGATGTGTGTGCAGTGGGCCTTTGTATTTGTGCATATGGGTGGGAGGGTGTGCATGGACGGCACTGTGTGCCCACATGTGTGAATACAAAGGTGCGCCTGTGTGTGAATCAGCATGCCAGCTGAGGGTCTCCACATTTGTGAGCCCAAGGGCCTGCAGGTCTCACACATCTCTGTGTCACTGGCGGAATGCCCACTTGAGCTTATTTCAGCCCATGTGAGGGTTCTCCTGTTTAGACACAGGCCTGTATTTATCACTGGGTTTTGCTTTGTGTGACTAGGAATATTTGGCCTAATGATGTGAATCCACATGTCCCTATTATGAGTCTGTATGTTTGTCCCTGTGCTGAATTGCACATTTGTATCTGTGTGTCGTGTGTGCGTATGTGTGTAAATGCACATCTCTTTGCATGTCGGCACCATTCTGTCTGCATGGGTCAGGTGGGCACCTGACTTCTGTGTCTACGTGTTGTGGGTCTGGGGTCCTAAGTTCTCCCCAGAGTCTGTGAAGGTAATGCTCCTGGAGAGAGGGGCTGTTTGGCTGCAGGTGTCTCTGCCAGTGGCCTGTCACAGCCCTGTGTCCCACGGAATCTCCAGGAATAAGAGTGAAGAGGATGTCACGACTTCCTGGGAGAAACTTAACTCTCAAACACAGGAAAATTTTAACTCGAGACCAAATCCATATCACTGTAGAGGGTCTAAAATTTCCAAAGCCAACAAAGGGATTTTATCTTCCCTAGTTTACGCTGCTGCTCACCTCAGGGCAGCATCTAACATTTAAAAGGCACCTAAATTACATGTCTTATTACATCCTTGGAGCCTTAGAGCAATCCTGAGAAGCAGGCACTACTGTCCCCATTTTAAGATGAAGAAACTGATGCTCCAAGAGGCAAGTCACAGGGCTACTAATATGGGTGATGGGATTGAAACAGATTTTTTGGGTGACAAGCTGGTAACCCAGGAGCCCAGCTATTGTTTTACTGCAGACACCCCTCAATTCAGCACAGACCTAGGAACACAGCTTTGAGAGCCCCAGCAGGCCCTGGCCTGTCCCCCAGAGAGCTACCAGAGATAGGGAAACAGTCTCTCTCTGCTGTGATGGCTAAAGCTGCAGCCTCCACAGGCCCCCTCCCCCATTCCACAGCAAAGGGGAGAATGGTGACGAATGGGAACTCACAGGTCCTGTGCCCTTGGACGAGTCTCAGTTCCCTCATCTATGCAATGAGGATAATAGTCTCAGTGCTCTCTCACAGGGCTGAGAGGCACAAGTAAATCGGTGATGGAAAGCACTTTGTAAAGCAGCATATTCATTGGTCATTGCTCTTCAAGCCTCAGTGGCAGTTCCAAAGGCTAGACATCACAACACCTACCCACTGTCCAGACATTTCCCTTCCACCAACAGAACTGGGACAGATTTATAGAATCACAGACCATCAGAGCTGGAAGGGCCTGAGTGGCCTGAGAGGTCAATTGTTCCAAACCTCCACAATCCCACTCTCCAGATGAGAAAGCTCAGATTTAGTTAGAGAGGGGAGTACCTTGCCCACTCACTGGACAGCAACAATAGGAACAAGCAGAATAAAAGTCCTTTCTGAGAGCTTTTCACTCCCATTGTCTCATACCACTACCTGACTTGACATAGCGAGCCAATTTACAGGAAGGAAACCCAACAGCTAGAGAGACTGGACCAGAGTTATTTTTGCTGGGATGATAGCGGAAGCTCCAGGTTGGAAGCCCAAGCTTTGATGTCACACAGGCCTGGTCAGGAATGGTATAAGAAGAGACTTCACTGTGGGATTTCCAGCCTCGGTCCTACCTCCTAGGCCTGGGAGAGGGACCAGAAAAGCAAGTGGACTAGGAGGACCTGGGCTGCCTCACCTGCCTCAAGGTGACCACTTCCTGGGCCAGAGTCCAGGAAAGCCCAGCATCCCTAGCTGGGTTCACACACAGGGCTCTATCACAGCTCTTACAGCTAGGGTGGAACCTAAACAGACTTCTCATAACAGTGGCCAATGGCCAGACAAGGACCATGCCCTGTCTCACTCCTTCCCTTGGGAGATAACCGGAGGCTGGTCCTAGGGCATTCAGGGCCCAGATGAGCACAGCCTGTGCCCAGGGCAACCTCATCACTGTCAACTCTATCCCAGCCACCCCGGATCATCCCCACTGCAGCTGCCATCCCAGCCCCTATGCCCTTTCTTCACACATTGAGGCTTTATTCCACAGTCTAGGAGGGGAGTGGGATGGACTCAGAGCTGGGCAACAAGCACCTCAGAAATCCAGTGTGCAGGCCAGGAGCTGTCCAGCCTCGCATGGAGCCCTGGGCTGGAGTTATCCAGCATTTGCCTGGGGCTGCTGAAAAGGAAATCAAGATTAAGGAGGCCTTGCTGGAAAGGTTGCCCAGCAGGGCCCTAGCTAGGCCCCCAGCTCAGTTCTGTGATCTGGGACCCCAGGTCCCTGGAATCTATGAGTCCGTTTGAGGCAACATCAGGGAGAAAAAAGAGGTGGAACTGGCAACTGGAAGACTCCCTGAGACCCAAGCCTCAGTGTGGGGAAGAGGGAGAGGCTACAGTTCACTCCACTCAGCCTGGAGCCCAATGTGGGGTAAAGAGGCACCGAGGAGCTGCAGGGAGGTCTGACTCCACTCAGGATCCTTCGGGGAGTCCTTAAAGAGCTGGGAGCATGTGAAGGAAGCCGAATTCCACAGCCCACCTTTCCAGCGTGGCCTCCTCAGTCTCGATTTCCTTGTCAGCAGCCCCAGGCAAATGCCGGCAAGCTCCAGCCCAGGGCTCCGTGAGAGGCTGGACAGCTCCCGGCCTGCACGCTGGATCTCTGAAGTGCCAGTTGCCCTTCCCGGAGTCCATCCACTCCCCTCCTAGAGCAAGTTTCGCTGGAGCGTGACCTCGCCCTGACCAGAGCCAATGCGCCATTCAAACTGCGAGGAGGGGGTGGAGGAAAGGAGTGAGAAGGCTGCAACGGTGCGGGACGGATACCCTGTGCCCAGGGTCCATCACCCCTTCCAGCGATGTTTTACTCGGAGCCAGAGTCACCACCTTGAGGTCCTCTCATTCCGGAATCCCGGGACGCGGCCGGGTTACAGGAGCTCCGGGTAGAACTGCTGCCGCCCCCGAGGCCCCCGCGCGGTACTCACCTGGCCCGCGCGAGGCGTGAAGCCCGTGTCAGTTCGACTCTGCTCGCGCCCGACGCTCTCCCAGGGCCGCAGAGGTAGACAGAGTTGCGGCGTGAGGGCTAAAGGGAGAAGAGGGAAAACCAGGCCCGGGAGGCGCGCAGTGGAACGCTCCGTGCACGCTGGAAGCCGCGGGAGGCGAGGCGGGCGAGGTGAGCAGCCGCGCCGGAACCGAGCCAGGAACCCGCGCCGCCTCGCGCTCGCAGCCGCTGAGACCCGCGGGAATCCCGGCCCGCCGGCCGCGGCACTGCGGAGGGAGCAGCGCGGGGCTGAGCCGCTTCTCGGCGCCCGAGCGCCTCCCGGAGCCCGCAATCCCCGCTGCCGCCTCTGGCCGCCCTTGCGGGATGCGGGCGGGAATTCAGCTCGCGTGGAGTGTGGGACCGGCCGGGCTCGGACTATCCCGCGCTGAGGGAAAGCAGGCCCACGCAGCAGGACGAGAGGGGGTGCGGTCCCAGCGCCACCCCCGCGCCACTCCCCACGTGGCGGCCGCGCCCCCGGGGCGTGAGTGTGTACGCGGACAGCAGGGGGGCCGTGAATGAAGCCCCAGCGGCCAATCAGCACGGTCGGCACGCGGGACCCCAGGAGCGAAACCCAATGGCGAGCTCGGGGTGGCCGGGCCAGGCGGCAGGCGGGCACGGGGGGCGGGGGCCGAGACCGGGGGGCGGGAGGCGGCTCCGCGGGCAGCCAATGGGCGGCGGGTGGGGTGGGGCTCCGGAGCGCCGAGCGGGTCGGGCCTTTAAGCCGGCGGAGCGCGGCGGCGGGGCCCGCAGACGGAGCAGAGCGGCGGCGGCGGCGGGGCGCGGGGCGGCATGGCCACCACCGCGCAGTACTTGCCGCGGGGCCCCGGCGGCGGAGCCGGGGGCACGGGGCCGCTTATGCACCCGGACGCCGCGGCGGCGGCGGCGGCGGCCGCCGCCGCCGAGAGGCTACACGCGGGAGCCGCTTACCGCGAAGTGCAGAAGCTGATGCACCACGAGTGGCTGGGCGCGGGCGCGGGCCACCCCGTGGGCCTAGCGCACCCCCAGTGGCTACCCACGGGAGGAGGCGGCGGCGGCGACTGGGCCGGCGGCCCGCACCTGGAACACGGCAAGGCGGGTGGCGGTGGCACCGGCCGAGCCGACGACGGCGGCGGCGGCGGTTTCCACGCGCGCTTGGTGCACCAGGGGGCAGCCCACGCGGGCGCAGCATGGGCGCAGGGCGGCACGGCGCACCACTTGGGCCCGGCGATGTCGCCGTCGCCCGGGGCCGGCGGGGGCCACCAGCCCCAGCCGCTCGGGCTGTACGCGCAGGCGGCCTACCCGGGGGGTGGCGGCGGCGGCCTGGCCGGGATGCTGGCGGCGGGCGGCGGCGGCGCGGGGCCGGGCCTGCACCACGCGCTGCACGAGGACGGCCACGAGGCGCAGCTGGAGCCGTCGCCGCCGCCGCACCTGGGCGCCCACGGACACGCACACGGACATGCACACGCCGGCGGCCTGCACGCGGCGGCGGCGCACCTGCACCCCGGGGCGGGCGGCGGCGGTTCGTCGGTGGGCGAGCACTCGGACGAGGATGCGCCCAGCTCTGACGACCTGGAGCAGTTCGCCAAGCAGTTCAAGCAGCGGCGCATCAAGCTGGGCTTCACGCAGGCCGACGTGGGGCTGGCGCTGGGCACGCTCTACGGTAACGTGTTCTCTCAGACCACGATCTGCCGCTTTGAGGCCCTGCAGCTGAGCTTCAAGAACATGTGCAAGCTCAAGCCGCTGCTCAACAAGTGGCTGGAGGAGACCGACTCGTCCAGCGGCAGCCCCACCAACCTGGACAAGATCGCGGCGCAGGGCCGCAAGCGCAAGAAGCGCACGTCCATCGAGGTGGGAGTCAAAGGCGCGCTCGAGAGCCACTTTCTCAAGTGCCCCAAGCCCTCGGCGCACGAGATCACGGGCCTGGCCGACAGCCTGCAGCTGGAGAAGGAGGTAGTGCGCGTCTGGTTCTGCAACCGGCGGCAGAAGGAGAAGCGCATGACCCCCGCGGCCGGCGCGGGCCACCCGCCCATGGACGACGTATACGCGCCTGGGGAGCTGGGGCCGGGCGGGGGCGGCGCGTCGCCTCCCTCGGCGCCCCCTCCGCCCCCGCCGGCCGCGCTGCACCACCACCACCACCACACACTGCCCGGCTCGGTGCAGTGACCCCGCGGGCTGGGCCCCCGCCAGCGCGCGGCGAGGCGCGGACGCGCAGACCGCCCGCGCGGCCTGGACTCTTTTTGTTCGGTTGCTTTGGATTTTACAAAAGCCCAGAAACTTTCGAACAAAACCAAACACCCGGACGACCCTCTCTGGCGAGCGGCGAAGACGGCCGATAGGCTGCGTCGCCCGAGCCTCGGGAGAGAGGAGCGAAGATCCGGAACTCGCCGACTCACCACGGGCATCCTGCCCGCCGCCTGCTCTCTGCCCTGTCCCCTCGACGACCCCCGCCCCTGCCCCTCGGGCTGTTCGGGGCCGGATCCCGGCAGCGGCCTCCCCACAGCGACAGGTAACGCGGTGCGGGGTTAGGGATTCCCCGGGAGAGAGGACGACGAGAGGAGAGATCCCCATCCCCTCTCCCCAGCGCAGACTCCCGAGCTTGCGGGTCAAGGGTGGGGGCTGTCACTTTATTCACTCCACGCCTCTTCTCTCCCATAAGGATGCGCCCCACCACCGTCACCCCTTCCCCTTTCTCCGGGCTTGGTTTTTTACGGTTTTTATTTATTCGTGGAGCCTCTCGGCTCCTGGGGTCCTTGTAACTCCGCCCGCGCCCTTAATTTAAATCGCTGTATACTGTATTTATCCGGGCCCCGGAGGGGAGGTCGCAAGAGCCGCGTCTGTGTATAAAAGCAGGAAATAGCCAAAGCTTTAATCTAGCCTAATTTATTTTTCCCCTTATCTTCCCCTACCCTCCCCCCCCCCCAAAAGCAAAACAAAAACAAAAACAAAAAACCCACAAAAACTAACAAAAAAAATTTGAGTGTTCATTTTTCGTTTCGCCCTATCCGAGCTCCGGCTCGGTTCCCGGCCACACCGGAGGGGTCTGCGCTCCCACGCACATCCGAATGGGAAGGGGCTTCTGCCCGGCTGCAGACGGACCACCGCACAGCGGGGCCTCAGCTCCCCGCGGAGCCCTGCCCTCCTGGCCATAAGAAACGAAACTTGAAAAAGTTGGAGATATTTTTTAACCAGCTGTAGAAATAAGCCGTTCCCTGAGAACCTTCTGCCTGATTCCCTGCAGCCCCCACCCCCGGGATGCGGGATGCTGGGGGAGGCCAGGAGAGAAATTCCCCAAGTTTGGGGTAAGGTGGGAACCTTGTAAATATGTGAGATATGTAAACGTTGGTGGGGAGAACAAACATTTTGTGCTTGGTTTTTATTTTTGGTTTTCCGGGTTGCCCTCCCTTCCCATCCTAAAGGATTTTGTACACCGACTAATCTGAAAAAGATATTTTAATATGATTTCTGGATTTCTGACCCATCTCTATTTATTTTCTGGATGTGTTTGGAGCTTCCCCCTTATCCATTTCTTCTTCTGTTTGTTACGGTTTGAATTTAAATTTTGTTATTTTATTTTTATTATTTTTTGGAACAATGTTTTGGTGCGTTCTCTTTGTATCTTTATTGCAAAAAATAATAATAATGTAGACTGGGAAGTTCCCTTTATATTTATGTTATAGTAAATATTTTATTACTCACATAAACATGTACGCCAGGGCTGTGTCCTGTCCTCTTTACTGCTAGGGCTGGGTCTGTTTTCAGGTGGAGTGATGGGATGCCCTACCTCACCTCCCCTAAAGTTCTGGCCTTGCTGAGAGAGATCTTGGAAGAGTGACCACGCAGACCCTGCAGCCCAGTATCAGGATTCCATGTTACTTGGGCAACAGTTGGGCTCCTAACTCAGGTGTGTCAGTTTAGGAAAGATGAAGCTGCCTTTTGTCCCCCTCCTATAAACAGACTCTCCTGAGACCAAACACAGGGCCTGGGACAGTGAACCACAGACACCACACGGAATTTGGATCAGCCATTCCTCAAGCACAACTCAACTGCTCTTCTTGGCCAAGGAAGAAACCTGACCTGAACCACCAGCCTAGAATCTCTGTATCCCCCACTCAACACTCCACCCCCCCAACTTTAGTTTCACTTTGCACTCCATGTATGGGGTTCAGGCCATCTTCACCATTCCAAGTCCTGGGGTAACTGTAAGCCTCGTCAGCCCTACCATTCTGCCCCAAATGGATCTTCACCTGCAAACAAATGGTGCCCAAGCCCACCAGATCCACTGGGAGTTCTAACAGCTTAGAGGTCTATTCAGTGGTCCTGCATGAGCTGAGTCAGTCTAGGGAGGGAGCCCTGCTTATTTGCTTGGGCAAAGCTGGTCCTACTTCTCTGCAAACAAACCACCCGCCCCGGCTTCTCTTGGGGAATGGTGGGGCCTCAAACAACTGTGCCACCAGAAAGAAGTGACATCTTTCTACGGGTGGGCACCCTAGAACCTCCCCCTCCTCCACCTGCAGGGAGTGATGCATATGCCTATGGGAAGGTGAAGGGAGGACTCAACCACTGGGACCTGTTGGGAGAGCATAGACATTCTCAGACATTTCCCTCTCAAGCCTTCAATCCCCTCTGGGAGTAGGGATTGCTGGGAGCAGATATGAGTTCCAGATCCAAAGCCCAAGACTACCTCTGTCCCAGTCAAGATCTTGTGTTGTCTTTTAATGCAACTCCTCTTTAAAATGCTGAAAAAACAGCTCTTCATGTTTCCTCCATAGATGCAGGTCTTTTCTCAGGAGAAACCACACAAGGTTTCTCTTACCCTTCATGGAGCCAAAGCTTGAAGGCACAATCTCTTTGCTGGGGAGAAAGCTGTGTCCCTAGTAAGGGTGTATGTGAGGTCCCTCCTTCCAGAGAAGTTCCCCAAATCCAAACCTGTGAGAGGCCTTGGCTCTAGCCAGTGGCATCAGGGATGTCTAGAGAAGTGTTCCCAGGCTCCCAAGTTGGTGGTCCCTGGACCAAGCTGGGGCCTCAGGATGACTGTGTTCCCAGGCTCCCAAGTTGGTGGTCCCTGGACCAAGCTGGGGCCTCAGGATGACTGTGCCATGCTAAGAGTTCCTGGTGATTTTCTGGGCTCTGCCCCTCAACCTTGGAGAGAATTGTTTCTGTAAGTACAAAGGCTGCCGTGGTTTTCAAAGGCACAGCCTCTCACTCTGCTTTTTCTCCCCCCTCTTTCAGTTCAGCTTAGTGAGAGAATAGCCCTATAATTGGCACCCCTGTCCCAGCCATTCCCCACACTGGCAAGCCTCCTTGTACTTCTTGAAGAGGAGGCTGGGAACTTACTGGCTGGGGGTGATGGCACAGCCAGGAGCCACTGACCATCTTTCCTCAGCTTCTCATCTTCTGCTCCACTAAATACAAAACTTTGAAGCCATCCCACACTCCTCCCTACTCCCTCCTTATTTCTCCATTTCTGGATTTGTCTCAGCCTTGGGGCCCTGAAATGGAAGTAAACGAAGCTCAGAGCTCCCGTAGCCTGCGTGGCCCAGAGCCTCAGCAGGCTTTAAGGTTGGAAAGGGCGATGGGGAAGACAGGGCCTTTCACTGGCTTCTGCCTGCAGCTGACCCCAATTGATTGATTGATTTCCTAATTGTCTGCTTAATCCTGTACAAGAGGGTGGGTTTATTATTTAAGCAAGCAACTCAAAATCAGCAAAACAATGCAGCCTCCCAAGAACCAGCAGCAGCTGAGAAGTAGAATAAAAAAAGTGGAAAAAGGGATAGTAGAAAATCTTCCACTTTGTAAGGATTTTGCTTAATGGGACACCAGCCTGGGTTAGCTACCCAGTAAGCAAACCCCTGGTCACAGAAAGCCCCAGGGCTTCTTCCCCCAGACTCCAGCCTGGGATGAGAGTAGGAACTTCAGCACATTTGACTTTATAAGGAGAAAACCATAGGGAGAAAAATATTTTCCCCTGGAGTCTTACCCCCTGGACAGCATAGAGTTTAGAAAAGGCACAGTCAGCTGTGGACTGGACTGCAGTTTCTCCATCGCATGTATATGTGTATCTACCTGCTTGCTCCTGAGAGTCTCAGACTTCCTTTCGTCGAAGAGAAGAAGTACATGTCCCTAGCTTCGACTTCAAGGAAGCCCAGCTTTCCCTAGAAAATTTGGAATTTTCTGATCCCATCTACCTTCCCTTCTCACTTGAAGAGAATTATCTTCTATGATCATGCAGCCACAGATTCTGGTAATTAGGGAGAACTTCACTCACCCTATGTGAACCTCTGCATGTTGATGTAAGAATTTGTGTGCAAATTTGTGTGCCAGTGTTTGTGCAAATTGATAGCTGATGCCAGAAGTAGGAGGGGGAAAAAGAAAATCCATGTCACACTGCTAATGCTTGGAGCTGGAAGAACATTTGCAGGGTGGGACTGGGCCAACACCAGAAGGAAGGAAGGTAAGTGGCCCTCCTGGTCACCTGTGGTCATCAAGGTAAACCCAGAAGGTACCCTGCTCTGAATCCCAACGGACATTTATATTCTCCTCTACTTCCTGCCCCCAGAGGTTGCACTATCTTATATGTTGCATGCCTTAGGTCCTAGACAATCATCCCTTGAACCTAGGACTGAGTATCCACAGGACTAGCTGATATCCAACTACAGCTGCCCACTTAGAGTTGTTTGGAACTCAGTTTCCCCTGGAGAGGCCCTGGGCCTCCAATGATACACCCAGGGCCAGGCTGCCTCCCTCCCTGGGACTTTCCCCAGCAGGGCTTGAGCTCCAGAAAGGAGAGCTACCTTTGCATCTGGCCCAGCTGCTCCTAAGCTTAGCCAAGAGAATCTACCCAGAGCTTCTGGCTGAGTGACTGAGGCAAGGCAGCTGGAGGAGCTGTCAATTTTGTCCCTCCCTGTCGTATTCGGAGGCCCTAGAGTTGTTTGACTGGCCATTCAGGGGTCCCCTTATGGCCTCTCAGGCCTCCATGTGGGAGGACTGCCCTCTATTGGTCCCTGAACTGGGATGTGGCAGCAGTCACCAGAGCCACCTCAAAGTTGAGCATGCCCCCCGAAATATCAGCTTCAAGTTTGTGCTAATGTATGGGGGATACCAACTAGAGCACAGGCAACTTTAACCTCCAAAAGATGCAACCTGCTACACACACACACACACACACACACACACACACACACACACACACACACACACACACACACACACACACACACGCCTGTGACGCCTCTCCATCTACCACCCCACCCATTTCCATGGCCACTCTCAGAAATTAGCCATCCTATGCTACGTCCTCTGTCTCTCTCCCATTCATAGCCATCCCCACCACTTCTCCTCCCAGCCAGTGAAAACCCTAATCCAGGCTCTCACTGGCTTGCTCACTCACACACATGCTAACACACCCATGGGCACACCCACACCACTGTTTGGCTGTCCAAGACCAGCTTTCTGCTCTTTGGCACTGAGCTCTTGGGAGTCACCGGGCACCTGGCACATGTTATATTTGATTAAGCACACACAACCATCTTTTGCAGCATTTGACCGGGTCCCTGTCTTTCAGGATTTCCAAGCACTTACCCCACAAACTGCTTTCCAAAGACATCTCTGCCCATCATTGTCCCAGCTCCTCCCAGATCTCTTCCTGCTCCTTTCAGATAATTAAAGTTAGGCTGTGTGTTTGTATGTATGTGTGATCCTATTTTTTAAACACACACCCCCACACATACATATGCGTGTATATATACAAACACACACAGCAATTAGATCTATCCATCCCTACCGTCATCCTTCTTGTGCAGTAAAACCTCAGCTACATATGAGCCCCCACATCGCCACACAATGAACCCAGCATCACCCAGTCATGGGCTCCTGATGTCACACTCACACATGCACACACATGCACGCACACATTGGCACTTTTAAATGGTTACACCCACGCCCAGCTCCCTGGTCTTTCTCCAAGGGCATGACCCACCTCCTACCACACACCCCCCTCCATGCATCTGAGTGGGCTCACTTCAGATTCCCTACGTACCAGGAGGGCTTTGCTCCAACCTCCACCCACCCACCCCCACACACACACCAGTGGACATGTCTCCCGCTAAGCCTGACCAGGGTGGGTCTGGGTATTATTAGGCTGCAGAGACAGCATGGAGGCATATGGTCTCATACACAAGAAATAATGTTCATGTTAAATCAGACCTCATGCATAATGCATGGTGCCTGATCTCACATTATTTTGGGTGTTCGTCAAAATCAGTGTTCTTTCTTGTGAGGGCTCCTGAGAAGAAGGGAAAAAGGCATTTGCTAATTACACCCACAGCCTGGACCCAGAGAGCCAAGAGTGCCCCAGGAGCCTCCGTCTGGCCCTACTTTGTCCTCCAGTGGGTCCTATCCTTCTGTCCCATTCTGTCTTCCCACATGAAAGGAGGGACTGCTTCAGGTTGGTGGCAGGAGTAAAGCCCCGTATTATTTTTATTTCTTTCTCTCAGATCTGTCCCCAGAAGGTTCTGGGGAATAGCAGTGGCTCCACTGCTCTCACACCCGATTCATTTGCCGTTTTATGAACTCCCCGTTGATTCATCGCCTCCCTAAGTCAATGATTCACTGCTGATGGCTTTTCAGAAATGCTTCTTCAAAAGCTCAAGATTATTCAGCTCTAAACAGGAGCAAGAGCCGGAGCAGAACTGGACCCTGCACTGCTGCTGCTTCCATGGCCTGGAATGGGATATTGTCACCATCTCTGGGTTTTCCCTGGGGCTGGGCCAGCCAGGGGAGGATAGGGTGCTCCCTCCATGCAGAAGCTGGTGGAGCTGACCCAAGCAGCTCATGGACAGACCTTGCCCATGGCAAGGCCCCCCTCCAGGATCTGCCAGTCACCTGCTTTCTCCCATTGCCACCAAAGTCTCTCCAGAAGCTCTCCATGCCGTGGGGGAGGCAGAGAGCAGAATGGTGAAACACAGGGGTTGTGGAACCAGACAGACCTGGGTACTAATCCTGGCGCCACCTCTTATAAGTTGTGTGACTTTGGGCCAGCAACTTACATTTCTGTGCCTCAGTTTTCTTGCATGGTGACAATGGCAGTTCCCTTATTGTAGAGTTACTTTGAGAATTAAGTGGGATAATGTATATATGGTGTTCAGCATAAGTGATGAATGAACGAAAGCTGTTGTATTGTGCGGCCTGCGCGGGGCATACTACAGAAACAAGCGAAAAGGGAAAAAGACCATAACGTAATGACTTTTACCAAGGACCCCGTTCTGTCCTTGACATTCTTGCATAATACTTGCCCATCACTTACTTTGTGCTTCCTTTTCACTATCTCACATTAATTATTCTTGTTTTTGGCTCACTCGGTTAGAATGCACTGTTGGTAACACCAAGGTCAAGGATTCAGATCCCCTTACTTGCCAACTGCCAAAAAAAAAAAAATTATTCCTATTTTACAGATGAGGAAACTGGTGCCCAGAGAGTTTTAGTGACCTGTCCAAGGCAGCAAGAGTACTGAGTGATGGAAACTGGGACAAAACCTGACTTATCTGATTCCAGGATTCATGTTCTTTTCACACCCTCTGCTGGGACAAACAGTGGTGATCAGTGCTTGGGAATTTGCCCAAAGCAGAGTGGGTTTCAGGGAGAGAAGGTGGGGACCAAGGGTGTTGGAGCTAATTGGCTAGGATCTGCCCCACTCTCCTCTACCCCACAATCAGGTAAGTCCCATGAGGTTCAAGGAAGTTGGGTAACTTACCTAGGACCATGCCTAGGACAGGTCAGGAAGCCCTCCTGATGGATCCATCCTGAGCCACCAGGCACTGAGCAACCACATGTAGCGGCTGAGAATGTGGGCCCTGGCATCTGCCCACACGTTCGTCCTGGCTGCACCAACAACCACCCATGGGACTTTTGGTAAGCTACTTAAGCTCTCCATACCCTAGTTTCCTCATCAGTAAATGAAAATAATAATAGTACTTGCCTTGTGAGATTGTTGTGAGGATTAGATGAGAGATGATACATATAAACACTTAGAAGAGAGCCTGGCCCATTGTAAGTACACACTAATAGTTAGCTATAAAAATAATTTTATATGTACAATAGATATTACTATATTATTACTGAGCTGAAGCAGTGCAGAAAAATAATGCCTAGAGTTCCCCCTGATTAGAATTATTTCTCTCCATTCTCAAAACCAGTCTGGAAAGAAAAGTTCAAGATCTCTAACCCCAGTCCAAAGATGAGAAAACTAAGGCCCAAGGATGTTGAGGGCCTTGCCCAAGATAACCCAGAAAATTAGTGACAGGTGCAGTATCAACCTATCCCCCACTTCTGCCTCCTTGTGGCAACCCCATGTCCCCCACAATGTGCACTGAGCCCCTTCTAAGTACCTGTGCTGGGTTCTGAGGAGACAGCACCCAGAGGGTCAGGGAAGTCTTCATAGAGGGTAGCACCATTAAGCTGGGTAACGAAGAATGAGTGGGAGTTTGCCTGGGGGCTCCTGGCTCTGGGCCTGATCCCCAAGGAGGCAAAGTCACTTAGTCCCAGTGCCCTCAGACCACACTAATTCCCCCTTCCTGATCCTTTATGTCTTATCCTGCCCTGCTCAGGACCCTTCCACCAGTAGCACCCCACCCCTTCCTTTGACCCCAGTACAAAAGATTCAACTTAGGGTCAAGGTCCCTAGACCCTGTGGAGCAACCTACCATGAGACTAAATGTGATTATAGCTTCCTTCAGGTCCCAACTCCTGGTTCTATGGCAACTTTGCCAAGAGGTGGACCACCAAACCATGCCACAGGGCAGCCCAGCCTCAAAGGTGGGGCCTGGGTACCTGGGTCCAGGCCTCACTCCACTGTTCATCCCAAGTTGGGTCATTTGTCATCCCTGGACCTCATGGGCATTCCCTCATTCATTCATTCCACCATCCATCCTACATCCACCCATTAATCTACCATCCACTCATCCAATCATCTAATTTAATAATCAGGCCCTGTGTTAGGCACAGAGATAGATGAGACCAGTCCCCCTGTCCTCAAAACACTCCTAAATTAGTCTCTTCCCCTCCCTACTTCTCAGTCATACAGGGTAGGTATGTGAGGACCCAAGTGAGAAAACTTGGGGGAAACAATGAAGTCTGTTGTTGCATCTATGATCCTTGTCTGTCCAAATACTGGGAACCTCCATGCCCCAGTCATTTCTTCAGGGCTCCACAGAAGGTATAGTCCATATGGCCTCTGTGTGGCCCTAGGACTCCCCTTACTTCTAATTTCTAACCCTAGGGATGCCAAATGCTGACCTAAGCTAGAGGGTTTTCACAGGAAGCAGGGTAGAGGAAGGAGCTTATGAACATACCTTCTGCCAAGACTGAAGATCACTGCTGGGACTCGGTATCCTAACAAAAATGGCAGCAGTATCTCAGCACTAGGGAGATATAGGGAATGTTCTGGCCCCAGGCCTGTCACCACCTAGCTGTGTGACTTTGAGCAAAACCCTGCCATTCTCTGGACCTCAATTTCCCCACCTGTGCAGTGTGAGGGGTGGTCTATGGGTCTTTCCAGTTTGGAGATGGTCCCTCTCTATTCTTGCTTCCCTTCCAGCCTGGGTGGCCCTGCTCCTTTGACAATGATGTTTCTCTGACCAGCCCACACATGAGGGGTAGGAGATGACGTGGTTGGCGTCCAGCGCCCTGAGTCCTCTGGCTATTCAACTCCCCTCCCCTGACACAAACAACCCTCAGTCACCTCCCCCTCCCATCCCCCAGAATCTGAGCACAGCTGGGGCCTGCTATGCCCTGGCCACCCTATGAATCACCCCTCTATAGTCCCTGGGGGTGTGGTCCAGGGAGCATCCTACGCCCCAAGCGGGGTGAAGGCCAGAATCGCAGCCCTCAAGCAGGCAGTGTCCACAGGAACAATGGGGGCCTGTGGCTAACAGCCGGAATGCAGCCATTGTCCTGCCCTGGTCCCCAACCCTAAGGCCTTAGGTCTCCAGGCCAGGCAGGCTGGCATGGGTTGGTGTATCAGGCGCTCATGTGCCAGGGCCAGGGACACATGGCCTGCCACTTCCCCTCTCTGGGTAGGCAGGCGGGTAGGCTGAAGGGCCAGACCCCACCTCCATGCCTGGCCTCAAAAAGGATCCCATGCACAGGGTGAGAATCAAGATGGGACCCATGAAGCCAAGCCATCCTCCAACCTACCCATCTCTGGGGCACTTGGAGCAGACTCTCAGAGAAGGAGCCAAGCAGCTCTGAGACCCAAGCTATACATCACAGTGGGGAGGAGGACCACATTAGAATAATTCAGGATTAGAGTAGGGTTGCTATAGCGACGTATTAGGGCAATACATCTAGGGAGTCCTGGCCCCTTGGTGATGTATGACTCTGCTCAGCTGTGGGGAGTAGGGGGAGGGGACCTGTCCCACCCCTCCCAGGGGAGAGCAGACACCAAACATTCTCTTTGTAGGGGGAGAACTTCTGCCTTGGACTCTAAAATTAGGCATCTCAGAATCCTGTCAAGATGAAAGAGATGCCCTGGCAACCCAACCTCCAACATCCCACTTAAATCCATGTTCAAGTCGGCTTCAACTTCAAATCCCAGCTCAAACTTGAGCCTCAGCCTCACTTGTACCCCACCCCCAACCTCAGTCCCACTGGGTCACACTAAGCCCCAGCCCAGCCCCTCCAGGCTCTGTCCTCTCTGCTTCATTGCTAAGGACCATTCCCATACTGTCTCCCTCAGAGTTCATAGGTCTATATCTGGAGTATCAAAGAAGAGAACAGAGGGGAAGGAAGTGGGATTGTCCAGAAACACTCCTCAGCCAAAGCCTTCAAAGCTGCGAATTTGAGAGAAGCCGAGTAAATATGAAGGCACACATGCTGTCCCCTTCTCACCCAGAAGCCTTCCTATGTCAGCGTCTGGGCACCCTGCACTCATCCAATCCCAGGTCTGGGAGGTTAGCTTCCCTCCACATACTCTGAGGGCCACCAGGGGTGGACTAGCCCTGGTCAAAACACTGGATGGGGTTCCCAGCAAAGGAGGACTCATTAAAAAACTTATAATGTCTGTAATGGTATGCAACTGTCGGGAAACAGGCTCCCTTTCAAACTGCTCTACCAAGTCATTTGTATAAGCTTGCCCCCATCTCTGAGGCCCTGGACCTCTACCCCCTCTACCTCTTGAGATAACCTCCTTTGCTATACTCACCTTTTCATCTTGGTGAGGGAGGAGAAAGGTCAGATAAAGCTCTTCAAGAATCACAGGTGTGCCTTTGAGTATATCCCATCTCTATAAATTAAGTATATTAATTTTTTTTTTCACTGTACCCTTGTCTGTGTGTAGCTCTCGTGTGTGTGTGTGTGTGTGTGTGTGTGTGTGTGTGTATACATGCCTTGCTTCCTTGATGAATGGTAATTTTTAGTTAATTCAATTGATTACAGTAATCATACAACCCCCCAAAAACCTTCCTTTTTCCTTTTCTAGCTCTGTCACCTTGAAAGTCACAGTTCTGACTCCAGCCTGAGTTGGAAGATGCTGACCACAGAAGTCACCCCCTCCCACCAGAGGGGGACCTAGGTCAAAGGACAGGGCAGAGTAGGGCGCATTGGCCTCCACATGCACACACATGCAGAGACACACATGCAGAGACACACATGCATATACACTTTGGCCCCATCCCTGGTGTCATCCCCACATGGAAGAAACTAGGTCTTTATCCCTGACTGGGAAGAACCCATAAGGGGGTTTCTTCTTTGACTTTCATCCTCTGTGTGTCTCCTTTCTCACATTCACAGACACACTTGCACACAAATACACACAATATACACATGCTCTCACACATGGCAAAGAGAAAGGGAAGACTAAAAGAAGGTAGGTGGAAGACAGTGTGTGTGCCCAGAGGGCAGTTCCTGGGGTGGGGGTGGCAGGGTGCCCAGGGCATTGAGTGGGCAGGAGACTTCATGGCTTCCTCTCTTCCCTAGCCAGCAACCAAAGGTCAACCCAGGCAGCTCAGCCACGTGCAGTCCACCCACCTCCCTGGTCAGGTCATGTGAGACCAGGACCAAAGCTTCATCAACACTCCATTGTCTCCCAGAGCCCAGCCTTGTGCTGAACTGAACAAGCCCCCTCCAGCCCAGTAGTTGGTGATCCTCCAGAGCCTTTGGTCCTATCCTCAGGGGACCCTCTGAGGGGGTCCCTCAACCCCACCTTGGGAAAAAGCTGGGTGATGCTCAGCTGGGTCCCATTCCTCTTTGGGATGTTAACATCCCCTTCTGAGAAGTGGGGAGGAGCCAGCTTTCCATTTGCACTGAGAATGCCCAGGGTGGGAAGTGGGCAGCCAGGGAAGGAAGTCCCTCTTTCTCATGTTTCCTCTTAAGGGCACATACACCATCCCATGCTTACCCCCTCCCTGCCCATTCCCCAGATGCTCTGGGGGGACAGAGAGTGCAACAGAGAGGGCCAAAGTGTGGCCCTGAAGGTCATCTTGCACGTCAGCACTGGGACAGGCCCCAGAGCCCCTCGCGCCCTGGCTCCCAGCCTGGACCACAACACAGGCTCCATTGACTCCTGTGCACCCTCTTTTCCAAGATGCACACAAAGCTGTGGGCTCGTGGTTCCTGCCCACAGGCCCCTGAGCCCCACAGGACCTAGCCAGGGAAGAAGGCCAGAGCCGGCTGGCTGGGCACAGCTCCCAGGGGGCTGGCAGGAGGGATGGATAGTGTACCTACACAAGAACTGCCTGGATCTGGGCTGCAAGCCCTCATGGCCAACCTCTAGGTCCTGTCCTACCCAGTCTGGAATGGAGTCAAAGATCTTAGGGACCTTGCTAGGATAGATTCTCTGTCAGTGCCATCTCTACCCATCCTTAATCCTATTTACACCTTGCAAAAACAAGGACATCCCCCCCCCCACCCCTGAGACTAAACCTGGGGCAAAGCCAACCTGGCTCACCCTCTGTCTCCTACAAGAGAAATCAGGTGGGGAAAATGGTTGTGTCTAGGGGAGAAGGCTTAGAAGAACACTAGTGTTGAGAAGCTGCAGCCCCTCTGGGGGCTCCAGGAAGGGGAGGGCTGCCCCAGCAGGATGACAGAGAGATGATTAAACCCACAGAGAAGATTGATAAGGGAGCTAAACAGCTGCAACTCTGCAAGGTGGGCTGGGGACAAATCTCATCTTGTCCTGGCAGTGCTCAAAGCATTGGGGGGCTGGGCTAGCTTGACTGAGCTCATGACCTACACACACTCCAGAGCAGGAACAGGGGGCAGGGTGGAGGGCTGCTCCCACCTTCTTCTCCCTATAGCCTCTGACAGTGGCCTCCAGAGCCCAACCCCCATTCCTGCCACCCCGGAGCTCCCTCCCCGTGACAGCCATCTGTACCTGGGCAGCGTGCCCCTTCTCACCAGTGTCCCCTCCCCACAGCATCTCTGCCACCCCTCTCACTCTCATTATTATTAGATGTGAATTACAGCGGAAATGCTGAGTCAGACAAACCAAGACTCCCCAACAGAGGCAGTGGGAGGGGACAGGAGAGTCCAGAGGAGCCAGCCCTCTCTAGGCAGGGTCCTCAGGAAGGGAGAGAGGTGATAAGATATTGCCAGGCTTCCTGGATGAGTGGAAAGTTCATCTCTGTTTCTCCCGTCTATTCCAGGCCCAGGATCCCCGCCTGGGGCTCTTGAACATTCAGATCCCTTTTCTGGCTCCCACCTAGCCTCTCAGCCTCAGTCCTGGCAACATCTGACTCTTCCTTGGCAAGTATGAGAGAACAGCCAAGGGATCCTAAAGCCCAGTTCTGAAGGTGGCTCTGCTGGGCCCTATCTACCCCTGCCAGGGCTCATGGTTCACAAGGCAGCCCCTGACTCAGAGAGATGGAGAGAGGCAGGAAAAGTGCTTTGCTGGGGTCCCAGCCACCCACTCTGCAAACAGAAACACGGACACTGTGTGCTCCTGTGGGGGTCCAAAGGCCTGAGAACGCATGGAGAGCGCAGCTTCTGCTTCCACTTGTGCAGAAGAGCACCGTGGGCAGGGCTGTCTCTGCTCCCTGGGTCTCTGACTCCCTGGCAGGGAGGAACTGGGCATTGTTGCCAAAAATAAACGTTCCCTCTCCCGCTCCCTGGCTCCCGGCTCCCGCTCATTAGGATGCGTGGCGTTTGGCTGCGGTCCCACACCTTGCAGCTCATTATAAATATGCAGTCGCTGCTGGCGCTACCCCAATCATCTCTGCAATCAGAGCTTTTAATTAGGTTAATTAAATTGTATCAAATCTCGCAGGGACGCAGTTCACTGATGCTGATGAGGCAGCCAAAACAGACCCCAGCTCCTCCGCTAATGAAGGCCGTTGCCTGCCTGAGCAGCAAGGGAGCAGGAGCGCATAATAAACGGGCGCGTCCTCTGGGAGGAGCTGCTGCCCAGGCTCCGAGCTCTGCAGACCTGACAGGGGGTCTGCATCAAGCAGACCAGGCTCCAGCTGCAGCAGAGGTCCCCACCCCAGGGACAATCCTCTTCACTCGAGAACTAACCAGTGCAGCTTCAGGAGCCTAGGCAGGTGGACAGTGTCAGGGCCATGAGCAACTGCCATGCCCACAGCAAACTTGAGTGTGTCGCCAAGATCCACTGACTCTACCTGGGGTCTCCTCTTTACTTCTCCCCCAGAATGGCCCAACAAGGCCAGGACTCCCTCTGCTACACACACACACATATACACACACACACACTTAGCCCTGTCACTGCCCCTCTGATTGTCTTATTAGCCAGAGAGGCTAGGCTGAGAAAAAGCCCATCTAGCCACTGCTGGCCTAGTCTCCATCTGCCATGGAGGCCATCTGCCCCTGATGGGAGTTGGGGGGTGGTTTATAATGCTACCAGCCAGTAACAGGATGGGGTGCCACTCTCCAGTCTCCATGTGCCAGATAGACCCTTTATTTTCCCACCTACCACCCCACCTAAAGAGCCCTCTCTGAGGGACACTTGTCCCAAACCTCCTGGGATTAAATTAGCTAGGGATGGGAAATGGCCTTTTCCTTCCCTTGTCCCTCATCATCCTGAGCTGACTGTCCCATGCCCTGGCAATCCATCGCTGGCCACTGGAGACTAGGCTCCAGAGCTATAGGGCTCTGCAAAGGTCCTCCTCTGCCTTTAATCAGGAAGACAGGTGCTGCCACCCCCAAAGGGGCTGTCCCCAACACTCTACTCAGCCTGGCTCCAACCCCCTCCTCTTAACCCCTCAGTCACTGGTATCAGTGTCTCTGAGCAGATGAGGAGAGAGAGTGGGGAAATTTTCAGTGCTCTCGGGACAAGTTGTTTCTGCTGTAGAAGCTGGTTTTTTGGTTTGGAAAGGTTTTTTTTTTCCACCCAGTAATGTGAAAACATGAAACCTGAAACCAACCCCCAACATTTGTTACCTTAGAGAGAAGCCTTTGGGGTAACTGGGAGAAAGCTGTAAATGAGTCAGGCTGATTCAGGGCAAAGGGGGGCTGCCCAGCTGCTTCCGGGCACCACGGTTTCATTAACACTTATGATCTGAGCATGCCCATCAGGTGACAGACGACACGGAAAGAGGAAAGTTTCTTTGCCACCCTCTTCTTACCCCCAAACACAGCATCCCCTGGATAAATTCCTCTTGCCTAGAAATAGCTAGGTCCTTGGCTCTGTTCTGAACCAGCCTATGCTACCACCCAGCAGAAGCAGAGGGCTCCAGACTGCATAATTGCCCAGGCACCAGTGTGCCCCCTCACACAAGACAGGAAATAGCCATGGCCATGGCCATCACTGGGGCCATCAGGTGAAGCAGGCAAGATGGACAGGGAGAGCTAGGTATAAACTTCAGTTAGGGGAGGTAGATTGGACAGAACTTCTCAAATGTAATGAGAGATCCAGGAATAAGGGACAGGGAGATGCCTTCTAGGGAGTCTGAAAAAGCAGGAGAGAATTTTTTCTCTGACCAGAGCAGTTTAAGAAAAAACAAGAAGCATGAACTGAGCAGCTGCTTCTAGTCTCCTAACTCTAAGAAGTGCACATAGGAAAGGAAACTGCCTCTCCCCGTCTCAAAGCTTCTCTCTGATCCTTCCCTGCACTTTCTGCTGAGACAGACCCACAGAGCTGGTAGAAACCCTGCCAGCACGGAGGCCCCATGACCTGGCTGGCTAGAGAGGGTGCACTCTCTGACCCTAGGAGGCAGCTGCACAAGCTCAAGTAACCTGCCAATTCAGCCCCAAGACAGTATTTCAGGTCGACCCCCAATTCCTCCATTCACCTGGGGCTTTGGGCCAGTACTCCCCCCCAAGGTTTGGCCTGCCCTGCCCCAACGCCCTGTGCATGAGCCTCTGGGGATTGGCACTCTTGGAGAGCTCAAGGAGGAAGGGAGCCCAGCACCACACACCTACTTGCCTCACTGTCTCAAGTCCCAACAGGCCCTGGCCTCACCGGCCTCCACAGGCAGGCAGAGTGGGTCTGCGTCTGCTGGCTGCCTTCCCTGATGGAGGACGTGCAGCTCTAATTATTCAGCACCCCACAGCCAGCAGCAGGGGAGGGGCAGCAAGCTACAAACACACACTCAAACTGCACAGAGGGAGACACCTACCAGGTCTTGGCAGAATCACCCTCTTGGAAAACCTGGAGCTCCACAACAGAGCCCTGGGAAAGACTCCAATGCTCCCTGCCTGGTCCTCACTAGAAATGGGAAGGGAAAGTCCTTTCTGGCCCAGTCTTCTTCTTGGGGCCACACTAATCTCAAGCTCAGGGGGAGAAAAAAATCTTTTAATGGGAGTTCTCCTCCAGGGCATTAAATAAACAAATACACACTAAACACCTACAGAGTACAGAAGGCTTCTGACAGAAGCCAAGTGTGCTACGAGGGTGGACACCAGCTCCCTGAGAACTAATCCCAGCAAAGGGGCAGCAGCTCCACCTGCTGGGCCCTTTTACACTCTGTCACCAAGAATCAGTTCTTTCTAAACGCACAGAAAAAGATTATTTTGTTAAAGAATAAAGCTAGGACTTAACACTCTCCTGCTTTGGTCAGAAGGGCCCTAAGATGTGGGACTGGACTAAAACTGCCAGGTTCACCATTTCTGATCGTTGGATGGACCTGGGGGTTCCATGTTGTCCATGTGGCTGCTGCTTTGGAAGACCTGGTTTGTATGAGACCTGAACAAGAGCCCTGTCTCACAGAAAAGCCCTCCACTTCCGCAGGCTGCCAAAAGCCCTGCTGGTACAGCCACAGCAATGTGCCATCAGCAGCCCAAACCATCCCTGGGCCTAGAGGTACTATAGAAATAATACTCTCCCCTTCCCAGTGAGCCAGGAGTGTCGAGTCCCACTGAGCACCATAGCATTAAAGCCCTGCCTACTTTCAGAACCCATGAGGCTAGAGCCTGACTTGGGTTAAGCACAAGGGGCAGCCAATGTCTTCCCTTATAATTCCTGGGCCCCAGAGATAGCCCTCAGTGCCACGTAATCAGGACACCTAGCCTCATCCCTATAGTTCTCTGATTACCTACAACCTAGAACTTACAGTACTACAAGAGGATGGACTTTCCTGCTTCGTCTGGCTCATGCACATACCTCTTTAAGTTTCACTGTGTCCATATACCAGAGGGTGTGCAGCTGCCTTGTGCATCTGGTAACATGACAGTCTATGAAGCACATGTAACTTTGTGCAGGCATATGCTTCATGAGAAGGCATTAGGTATACTTACTGCCTATCCTCTCCCACCTTACTACCAGCAAGGGCAGAAGTACCCAGTTGTTTGATCCCAGAAACAGATCACTGCTAAGTCTGCTCACTCCTCTGTCCAGCACCCCCGTGGTGAGTCCCTCCCCTGGCTTGGTACTCGAGTCTCATAAGACTATCAACATTGACTGAGCTAATAAGCAGCTCCTCAGTCCACACACAGCCTGGGAGCACCTCCTTCCTGAGGGCAAAAGCTGCTAGCTTCTGTTCCCCCAGCTCTTCTTCCTGTTTTCCAGGGCCCCCAGACCTGAATCCCACTGGGTTACACAAGGAAACAGTTTTCCAGTCTAGGCTATTCAGGAAACGAACACTCATGGGCACTTATTAAGTATTAACAAGTTTTCAATCTTTCAAATCCATGCACAGCTATTCCCCCTCCAGGGGCTGAGATGTAAGCAAGCCTCCCAGAACTCTTCTCCCTGTTCTCCCACACTTGCTCTAAGCATGCTCAGTCCTGTCCTAACTGGCCTCAGCCTACGATCCCTGAAGGGGCAGGTAAGAAAAGGGTGAGACCCTGGAAAGAGAAGGAAGCTGCCCCACACATGCTGGGGTCCATATTCTCAGGTTAAAGGACTGTTCCAAGCCATTTACAGCCTTGAAATCGTGAGTTGGCCCGAGTGCAGAGGACAGGAACAGAGCCAGGGCTATTCTGATTTGACCTTCATCAAGACAGAGGTGCTTCCATGGGTTTCTCGTTCCAAGGTTTTCTATCTATAGCTGTAAAGTATAAGAGAAAAAAATTCCTCCTTGGATAATTTACAAAGCTACTTAAATATCCAATAAAAGAATAAATGAAGATAAAATCAGTCTACCCACTTGATATTATTATGCAATCATTAAAAATAACACATTTTAGGGCCAGCCCAAGGCTCACTTGGGAGAGTGTGGTGCTGATAACACCAAGTCAAGGGTTAGGATTCCCTTACTGGTAATCTTTTAAAAAAATTAAAATAAAATAAAAATAATAATACTTATTTTAATTTTTACCATGAGCATGTATTTCTTTTTAAAAATGTAGTAACATTACAAAATGGAAAAGGATAAATGAGTTCATTGAAAAGTTAGGATATAAAAATGTTTAAAATAATTACAACTACAAAACACAAAAATACGAACAAAAACAGTCATAGCTTTACAAAATGGAGGAAATAAACAAGAATGCTCACAGTAGCTGTTTACCTCCACAGCTCTAACCCCTAGCACAATAAGTATGCAATAAATATTTGTTGTTCTTGAGTAAGTACTGGGATTAGGGGTGAATTCTATTTTTCCAAATCTGCTATAATGAGATTATATCACTTTCATAATGAAAAAAAAATTTTAGAGTATTTCAAAAAGTTCGTGGAAAAATTCGTATCATCTTTTAATCTCATTTTTCCACGAACTTTTTGAAGTACCTGCGTATAAAAATGAGACTGAGTTTATAATCCAAAAACAGTAACACAGGGGAAGGAGGCTTTAATGATGTTCATAGAAAGACATCAAATGTCAGATCAACAATAAATTATGGTTACAAACAGGAAAACCATGCCATTTGGACTAATGGAATTTGAAGTTACTAGGAAAAAAACAGATTTCTTTTCAATGCAGAATAATAAGGCTTATCTATAACATGTCAACGTTTTCGACGACTCTGAAATTTGTAAATAGCTGGGGAATTCACTGTTTCATTCTTCACCTTTACCTTCTGAGTTTTATCCTACAAAAGAGTAAAAAGGTGATCAGTAAACAGTAGGAGTGGGTTTTGCAAAATAGGAAGGTTAATAAACTACCTGTCAGAAAGCCCCCAATTCAGCCCTTCTCAAAGTTCAGAAGAGACACAGCCCTACTGCCCGAGGCATCCACTGTATGCAATGAATTAACTTCTCCCGTGGGCAACTACAATAGTACTAAATGTGTACAATCCTTGGGAAAACTGAGAAGGAAGGTGCTTAAATAATTGTTTTGCTTAAAATTACAATTTTAATTCTCTCACAGAACCCTGGATGAGAAAGGCTGACCTAAAGAATCTGACATTTAGAGGAATGATAATAATATGAAAGAGGCATCTTATATTCCTTAGCTCTGCTATTTAACTACACAATGTTGTCTATTTTTAAACACCAATGACTGACATGCACTATTTTGTTAACCTGTTTAAATGTTACGGGAGCTGCTCATAAGCTATAAAGTTCATATGCTACCCGATCCTACCCTTTGCTCTTCCAAGGCACTGACTAATAACCCCCTTATTACTGTCTTAATCAAGGAACATTTCAACACTGTCAAAGTAACAGACATTGGCTCAAACCACTGCCCCTGAGGAGCAGACATTTTCACAGGGGTTGATTTACACACAGCTGAAATCCAGTCTCAGTGAAGACCTTTACAAGAAAGAAAGAAAGAAGAGAAGACAACCTACGGCTCTCTTCCCTCACCATAAGATCTTTGCGTGTTTGAATTTTCTGTGCAATAACGAACAATTTCTTCTCTCGATCAATCCGCTGTGTAAGGCAGTTATATTGCTTTTGCCTTTCCTTAGCTATCTTCTGCAGAAGAAACACACACATTTTCAATAAAACAATTAGTGGGACAAAAATGAATAAGAAACTGTTTCTTAACCCATTTAAGCCCAAATGCATAAATGGTTTCATCAACTCCCTCCTTTCTCTAGAAACAACATAATGTCATTACTATAAAGTTTCCCATTTTAGGAACATTGAATTCTAGAGTTGAAAGGAAGCTTCGAGACTATCTTATCGAAACCTGTCATTTTACAAATGCAGAAAAATGAGGCCCAGAGAAGAAAAATAACTGGCTCAAGGTCTCAAGGACACATGGTTCACCTGGAGCAGAGTCAGGACTGTCCCCGAGTCTCAAGGATCCCAGGAATCTTTCCACTACTACATTAAGCTTCTTCAGCCTTTGTGTGAGTGCCACAGTTACCTGAGATGATGGCAGGAATAAACCGATATTGGAAACCCTACACATAGTGAGCAGAAAGCAAGAGAAGGATCACCAGGCAGCACACTGGTGCCTGAGAATCTTAGAACTCAGAGTGCAGAAGGATTTTCTCAGCAGAAGCTGACCTGAGAATTCTCACTGCTAATGACTCCTCAAAGACCACTGGGGTCATTAAGTTTTGGAAAATCACAAGCCTCAGAGAAACTGATGAAAGCTTTGGGTTCTTTCTTGAGATAAATGTACATACATGTTTGTACAAAGCTGTGCAAACATACATACCTATTTGCACAAAATTTCAGTGTGGGAGGAGAATGTTCACAGACCTCCTAAAGCCCATTCACAGATTGTCCACCTCCTCCAAGTTACATACTAAATTCCCAATCCACCCACTACAATTTCTTAATAAAAATAACTTCGTTTTAAACAAACAAACAAAAAAAAAAATAGAAAGGAACTATACTACTACACAAAAATGGCAAGACCCAAACCTTCCAAATTTCTCAAAAGCTATGTTGGTGAACTATTCTACACAGGAATTTGGTATACTAATCTCTTCAGGAACTACCACAATACTTGAGAAGTGTCAGTGACACAACTAATTGAAAATATAACTAATTGACAAACAGGGTTATCACAAGAACACTAGAACAGCTCCTCAGCTGGAAGTGTTATCTACATAGAGGGGAATATTATTGGGCCTCAGACTTCAACAAGTCACCGATTCCAGCACAGTCTCACAGCAGTGGTTTCAGACAGCTTTTGTTTTCACTTTATTGCACAGACTGTCAAATTTATGAGATTACCCAATATAGTCAAACTAATTAGGGGTATTTATATTACTAAAGCAAGTTTAGCTGCCTCTGAGCTAGAGAGAACTGCTGTGAAATTAAACATTGGAAGCAAAACTGATGCGGTGTAAATGATTCAAATCAAAACAGAACAGCTGTCTGCTTGAAACACATTGACAGCATTTTTTTAAATGAATCAGTCGGAAGTGAGAGTTCAACTCCAGAAGGCTTTTGAGGAAAAGCATGTCCTTTGCACAACCCAGTTAGTGATGGAAAGCACCATAAGGAAAAGTCAATACAAAATTTTGTTTACAAATACATAATATGAAAGACCTTATGACATGTGTATTCACTGCTGAAGGTTCAATATCAAAGTATACCAAATCCCTTATTCTTCAGTGCCCCCTCCTTTTCTCTACATTTTAAAAACATTGGCGTCTGTTACAAGCATTAAAAGGACAAAGCACAGAATCAGAACTGGGATTCAAACCCAGAACCTGAGCTCCTGACGACTGTACCACATGTCCTCCAGTCTTAGAAACCAAGAAACCCTCCTTCACTTCCATCCCTATTATCAAATCTTCCTTCCACTTGAGTTTTCCACTAATAACTATATTAAATGCAGTGGGAAAAAAGGAACCTAGATTCCCCTAAACTCACATGTAAAGAACAATGGAGAAAATTACCTTAAGTCGAGTCTGATGGGTAACTCCTTTCACTTTTTCCTTCTGCAAGGTCTCTATCCTGGGTCTATTAAAGACTCTGTCAACTAGTTCCGGGGCTGTCTGCAGGTGAGTTGCAATATCAAACTGTTCAACTAAAATTCAAGACAATCCTTAAGGCACTCTCTCATACCAAACAACACAGACTGATATGGTAGACTGTCACTGAAACCTTCAAATATTTCATACCTTCCTTTTTGGTGTCAAAAAAGAACACATGCTTATTCTGTTGCTTCCCCTGGAAATCCAGCAGATGGAGCTCTGATTTTAGTCTTTCGATTTTCTAGAATATAGAATATGGTCTCACTTTATATTGGGTTCGAACGGGGTATCAGAAATAAATTTGCAATGGTTTAAACCATTTCACAGATTATCATCAGCCAGCAAAGAATTTGCTTCAGACTTTTAAGGGAAGGGACACTAAAATTTATCAAGCACCAACTACACGTCAGGTACTAAGCTAGGCACTCCACAAAACTGAATCCTTGCAATAATCGTGTAGAGATAGATATAAGGGAACAGCCTCGGGGAGGTTAATTGATCCATAGTCATGGGGCTAGTAATGGCAGAGCCAGAATTCAAACCTATGCCAGTCTCCTTCCCAAACTTGAACTCTTTCCAATCCCCTATGCTGACTACACTTTAAAATCATTATCACAATCAAGCAAGATTGTAAATGCCAGAAGAAATCAGCTGGTAACTACAAACTGATGGATTTATGTTTCCTTTCTTAATCAACAAAAATACATCAGAACAAAGAGTTCATTCTTACCTTAGCTTCTGCAACCCTTTTCATTTCTATATATTTGACATCCTGAGTTCTCATCAGCTTTAGCTGCTCTGGAGTCACTTCTTCCTTAGTTTCCTTAATAACATGAACTCCATCCTAAAATCCAAATTGAAAATATATATTCCTTATTAGATTAAAATCATTAATAAGTTGTTGGCACAGTCCATGGTTAGAACGAAGACAACCGAATGCTGTATGCTAACAGCAACTGAAGCCACTAGGCCCCCGAGGTGCACGTTCTGTGTAGCACCTCCAGTCATCCACTCTTAGAACAGCTCCAGGAGTAGGACAACTCAGATCAGAAGCAGAAATGCATGCTCCTCATGAAGGGGCAGGTTTGCCTTGAATACTGACCAAGAGCACCTGAGCCAGAGAATGGCTAAGTTAAGTCCAAGGACCCTTCCTCTCCATTTCCTCCCCGATCCTTATTTTACAACAGTTGGAGCTCAAAACACCAACTGATCCATTAGGCACCCACCTGGAGTTTAACCCGAGTCATTTTATAGTAGAATTCATCCGGGTTTTTTTCAAGAGCCTTCTTCCGGAGTGCTCTGAGGTATTCTTGTTTTTTATGGTAGTCACTAAAAAAACAAGTTAAATGAGGTTCATAGCAAAATAAAAATAAAAAAATAAAACCCACAATGAGCAAACTTTACAAGCATCTAAAAGTTCACACAAAATGAAACAAAAAAGCTAAAGCACTGACTAGATCTGATCCACTCCACTGTCACTAAGTTGAGCTTATGTCTCTGTAGGGCCCTCTCCTATCCCAATGGAACCTGAAATTAACCATCCTCATACCACACACATTTTAGTGCCACTTACACCATTACAGAGAGACACCAAACAAAGCACAAATTAAAACTCTTCAGACAGGGTTCTGGTGCAAGCTTGGGCACCAAATGACCAAATATGACTCAGAAACTACATGGTGCAGTATAGCATAATGACAAGAATTGTGGACTCTGAAACCAGACAGTCTGGGTTCAAATTTGAACTCCACCACTTCTGGCTAAGTAAACTTGGATAAGTTAGTTAATCACTCTGTATCCCAATTTTATCTGCAAAATGGGTATGATAATAGTTACTATTATCCCAGAAGGTTATTTTTTTTTTTTTTTCTGACCAGTAAGGGGATTGCAACCCTCGGCACGCTGTTGTCTGCGCCACGCGCAGCCAGTGAGCGCACCGGCCATCCCCCTATCAGCGCGCTACCGGTGCCACACTCTACCGAGTGAGCCACCGGGCCAGCCCCCAGAAGGTTATTAAGAGGAATACCTGAATGTCAAAATTATAAATCTCTCAGAACACTGCCTGGCCCAATAACAGCACTCAATTATTATTATAAGCCTTAAAAATTCTGGACCTAGAGAAATCCACTTAATCCATCACCACCATATGCACCAGGAGCACAAGAAAGACTTCAGCTGACGTATGGCTAACAAATAATTATAAAGTATTTTGCAAATAAAGTGCCAAAGGAGAAGAAGAATGGAGATAATTGTTTTATAAAATGTTTTCAGAGTTCATTATCACCCACGCTCAGTCTCATGAATCCATCTTTCACATCTCTTCATTCCATACCACACATATGGTGACGTAAGAGACTCAACAAATGGAATTTTAGATTATATCTTGTAGTTCAAAAAAAGAGAGAGAAAAAAGATTCAGCTTTTAGTTCAAACACTGGGGCAGAGGCAAATCAAAGCCACCATGAGAAAACGATTGGGAGCAACATAATAAAAAAAATGCACAATGCAACTCCAGTTAAATAAATAATGATCTGCCTAAACAAAGAGAGACATTTAGGGTCACAGAAAAGTATCTGACAGGCTGCCAGAACTTTGGCCATTCTATCAATGGCAGGAAACTATCCCCTGTTGGACACTCAGGCAATTCAGCTGCAGAGCAGGAAGGTTGCAAGTTTTCTTGGCAGCACCTCTACCAGAAATACTAAACTCACTCGGCACGAAGTTTGTAATCTTTCTTTTTCTCCAGCAGGCCCAGATGTTTTCGAAAGCCGGGCTAGAAGACAAAAGAAAAAAACAACACTTAGCTTGCTCAGCAAATATATACTCCAATGAACATGACACCTGACAGAAACAGGAGTCTCTGCAGGGCTCAGTAAATCCATGTCCTTGGAGCCAACCCGCTACCCTGTTCCCTTTCCTCCCCCAAAATGGGCTCTGCCCAAGGATGAGAGGGACCATGCCAGGTCACAAGCACTGCCATAGTAGGTTTCCTGGCCTATTAAGGACAGAGGGAGGCAACAATGACTCGGCACTAAGCAAGCACTTGCCAGTTGTACTAAAATTACTACAGACTTAATCCAAGGGTTTATAAAATACTATGAAGGGAAAACATAGTAACACGGAGGCAACTGTGGTAAGGGAACTAAATTTAGAATCTGGAGACGGGTTCAAATCCAAGCTTCAGGTCTTAACATCTGTGACCTTCGGCAAGCCACTTAACTTCTCTGAGCTGCTCTCTCCGAACTGTAACCTAACTGAGAAATAATGGTACCTACTTCTCAGGGTTATCATGAAGATTCAACGAGCTTCTGGAAGTAGTAGTACCTGCATATGGCTTGGTACATAGCAGGTGCTCAGCATATGTTTACTGTTATTACTGTACCTGTGTACAAGGTATGAGAGAAAACCAAGTGGGACAGAAAATACTTTCTCTGACACAGATTTGAGTAGCATAGAGGGTACAAGAATTAACTCTTGTTATTATCTTTCTACAAGCTACCATATTTTGAGCATTTTAATACCTGTCAGGGTCTGTGGTGGATTCTTTTGCCTACATCATCATAATAGGTCACATTTATTAAGAACTTACTCTGTTACAAAGCAATGTGCTATGCTTGTTACACAATCTCTTTTAATCCCCACAACAATCATGGAAAGTAGGTAAAATAGGCACTATTGTTATCCCAATTTTCCAGAAGGGGAATGAGGTTTCAAGAATGATATGCCCAAGAAGACAGAACTAGTAAGTGAAAAATAAAACTAGAACCCATTCTATCTAGAACCACAGTCTGTGCTCTTCCACACCCCACTAGACTGTGCGCTCTTCTGCTCAAAATAATCTTGACTTCTGAGGAAATATATACTTTTCTATTTAAAAGTGCATAATAATTTGGGTGGGACTTTTAACAGTGACCTTTCTCACCTTTTACCCTTCAAGTGATGCAATAAATAACCCAATATTTAAAACAACACCCAAAACCTCTCCTGATAATTTTTATTTTAATTACTGCAGATAAAAGGAGGTTGACAGAGTGGAGAAAGAAAACTCAACGGTCAAAAAAGCAACAACATCAGGAAGAAACGTTGAAATTTGTCATATCCACTTGAATGTATATCTGGATTATAGACAGGAACCTGGTAAGACAACTGAAATAGTTTAAATAATAACACACAGCCCCTCCATGCAAAATATCTTCAGGAGCTCCCCCACTGCCTCACATACAGGATAAAGTTCAAACTACCCATATAGGGAATGTTTGGGACTGGCGGGTTGGCTCAGTTGGTTAGAGCACAGTCTCATAACAACAAAGTCAAGGGTTCAGATCCCTGTACTAACCAGCCACAAAAAATAAAATTAAATAAAGGGAATGTTCGTGTCAATGTGTTTACCCACCTTTCCAGCACAGCCTTCTCCTCACCTTTCCCACAAAGACCTTCTATTGCTACTCAGATATGGCTATGCTATGTCCTCGGCCAGCCTTGAAAGCCCTCTCTTCTCTGCTAATTCAAATCAACTACTTACAACTGTGACTTCGGATACGCTATTCAATCTCTTAAGCACCAGATTCCTTATTTGCAAAATGAGGATAACATCCACCTCATAGGGATGTTGTAGGATTATATGAGACAATTCTTGTAAAACATGTAAGGCTATGCCTAGCATATAGTAAGTGCTGAAAAAGTGACAGTTTTGCCTTCCAAGTCCAACAAGTTTCACCATAATGCTTTCTTGTCACCTCTACTATTCCCACTCACACTCCTCATTTGGCATTTATGTGCCATCTCTTACAAAGTTGCCTCCTTATTCATCTTTTAGTAGTCTCTGGTTTCAAAACACCTGGTGTAATTCCTGCCTTTGCCGTTTGCCACCTACAGTTGCATGTCTCTCAGCAACGTACTTAACCTATCTGAGTCTTCATTTCCTGATCTGCAAATGTGAGGAAATAATAGTACCAACTTCCACACAGCTGTTGTGAGACTTAAATAAGAGTAAAGCATTTCACACTCTACCTGGCTGTAGCACAGAGTAAGCATTCTAGCTATTATTAACTTTGTTTTTATTTTTTTTATTTTTTGGCAGCTGGCCAGCCTGGGGAACCAAACCCTTGACCTTGGTGTTACAAGGCCCTGTTCTAACCAACTAAGCTAACCAGCCAGCCCTATTATTAACTTAAATAGACCTACACAGTCTCCCAAACAAGTAGCAACTTACACTACTGGTCCAAGCACACCACTGAGCACACAGCAAGTACACAATAAATGTCTGATAAATGCTGTTAATCAGAGTAAATGTCTGATAAGTGCTATTAACTGTGGTTAAGAGGCCTTAGGTCTAGCCCATCAGTCAACTGCACAACTTCAGGCACATCCTTTCTTCTGTCTTCCCAATCTGCAAAATAAAGCTGGACCACGTACCTCTAAGGTCCTTTCTAATTCAGAAAGATTCCCAAGAGCAGTCAGGTGGATAAACTGATTCTGCTTATAAGCTTATTAGACCTCCTACAAGTGTTTATTTTGCCTGAATTGGGTGTATGTGAATAGGAAAATCACTCTCCGAACCTCAGTTTCCTCACCTGTAAAATGGGGATGGAAAACATCAACATTACAGGGTGAGGCATAAACAAAAGCATATGTGGCAGAGCTTTACGAACCACTAAGCCCACATACGATAATGATACCACATCAGTAACACCAATCTCTTCGGTCAGGGCCCCCATATGCAGCAGGCAGAGTTGAGCATTAGACGTGGGACCCAATTCCAGCCCCGCAATTGTTGGCTATGTGAGCTGTGACCTCAACTTCCTCAGAGAAGGCAGGCACTTCACACACATTATCTCACTCAATTTCCGCACTGAAACCTTGCAAAGTAGGTTTGATTATCCCCAAGGAATTGTGAGCAGCCCCTGCTCTTCCTAGAGAGAGGAGGACAACCCCCAAACCCCAGTCCTCGCGAGGCTCCGACCCAGCCACGCCGGCGTCATTAGCGTATATTTGCGTGTATTTACATACAGCATCTCCGTACAGCCAGGACCAGGCACACCGGGGTGGAGAAGGGTTGGGGCAACGGCGGCACGTGGCGGCCAAAGGCTAGCGCACGGGGGGCCTCTGCGGTCCTACCTGGCTTCGCTCTCGGTGTTCTCGCTGCCGGGACTTTGCCGCCTTCCGGAAAGCCGCCGCCATGTCTGCTCAGTCCTGGAAAAACTCAGCGGACAACGGAGATCCCTCACTGCCTCAGCCGGCGTGACCCACTGATCCTACCGGCAACAGGCCAAGCAGTCAAGGCTTAGAACCGCCCACTTCGTCTCTGCAGCCTATCCGGAGCCTGCTTTTCCGGAAATATATCCTCCAGCAAACGCGGTCACGCAGGCTGCTTCTGGGAAGTGTAGTTTCCTAGGTCTAATCTCATTGCTGTGCAAGAGCAAGTTTTCATTCGCCAGAGCCTGTCCACGGCCACCGAGATCTCGCCTTCGCTCTCGGCCGCGCATTGACACCCGGGAACACGTGGCTGGAGCTGCCCTGTGGCCGAGCTGGGCTTGGCGTGTGCGCATGTGCAGTCACCTACGGCGGGGGTCCCATTGCCGGATTTACTCCATACGTTGGAAGCTCCGAGCCCTGCGAATTTTTGTGTTGGGCCTCAGAACACGCTCCAAAATATACTTCTTTGGCATATTTTGAGTGGGTTAATCTGAGAAACTGCAGACATAAGAGTAGTTCTGAAAAACTATTCTTCTGTAAAAGAAATTTACATCTATAAAGGAAATCTACACTGTAAAATAAAAGTCCTGCCTCACTTAACTATGAGGGCACTTTCTGAGAAATGCGTTGTTAGGAGATTTGTTCATTGTGCAAACATCATGGAGTGTATTTATTCAAACCTAAATGATATAGCCGACTACACACTTAGACTTTATGGTATAACCACTGTCTTGTGTGCAGTTCCTTGTTGGCTGAAACATCCTTATGCCTTGCAAAACTGTATCTGTACCAGATTAAGAGGCTGCTTGGAGACAACTTTTATTAGCTAAGAGAGTTTACCTTTATTCACCATGTTTCCTTTCCTAAGTCTGCTACCAGCCAAGGCAAAGTTAACTTTGCTGAGCCTCTGTCTCCCCATCTGTAAAATGGGGGTAATACTAGCACTATACCCACAGGATTGTTGTGAGGATTAAATGAAATAATATGTTTAAAGTGCTTAATGCTGTGTTCACTCCTTAGCAAATTCACAATAAAATGGAGCTGCTATTGTTATTTTTGTTATTATTAAACCAGCCTCTAAGTCGAGAGAGAGGGTTGGGAATAGTAGAGCATTCCAGAGGCATTTGGTTTCTTTTCCACCACGTGAAGCTGACCTTCAGCAAGTTCTGTAATTGCGTCCATTTCTCACGACCAGGGTCACCCCTCCAGCTGAGGAGTTCAGAGTAAGTCCTCTCCTCAGTCCTTCTAAGCACCAGTCCAGTCGAACAGTGGGCATGAAAGAGCTAAAAGTATGAGTTTGAGCCTTCCCCAACTAGAGCTAATGCATTAACAAAATTCCATCTCATTTACCACTTACCATTGAAACACAAGGCCCTTCATCATCTGGCCTGTATTAGTCCATTTCTATTGCTTATAACAAAATATTTGGAACTGGGTACTTTGTCAGAAAACAAAATTTATTGCTTACAGTTTTGGAGGCTGGCAAGTCCAAAGTCCTGGGACCACATCTAGTGAAGGCCTTGGTGGTGACAGTAACACAGGGGGTGTCACATGGCAGAATGTCAGAGCAGAGGGAGAGATTCTCATGTGCTTTACTTTTAAAGTCCTCAGAACCACACCCATGAACTAGGGCATGGTCCTTGCAATCTAATCACTTCTTTGAGGCCCCACCTTTCAATTATAATAATAGGATTTCCCATCCTTAACAGTTACAGCAGGGATCAAGCTTCAGTAAGTTTGGAGGGCATTCACTCTACAGCTTTCCACCCCTGACCCCTCAAAACTGATGTCCTTTTCACATACAAATACATTCATCTCCAAAGTCTTAACTTGTTTCAACTCAGAAGTCCAAAGTTCCATCTGTGAAATCAAAATGAGTTATCTATTTCCAAGATAAAATGGTGGGGCAAGCATAGGGTACATATTCCCATTCAAAAAGGGAGAAATAGGCCAAAAGAAAGGGGTGACAGCTCCCAAGCAAGTGCGAAACCCAGCAGGGCAGGCATCAAATCTTACAGCTGGTGAATCACGTACCTTGACTCCGTGTTCGACATTCTCTACAAGCTGGTATGGGGATTGGGCCCCAAGTCCTCAGGCAGCTCTGCTTCTGTAGCTTTCCTAGTCTCGAGAGATGCTTAAGCTCTTGCTCATGGTAGCTCTACAGCTCCACGAGGCATGGCAGTGGTGAGGGTTTTCTGCTACAACTTCGACCTCATATTTCTGCTCAGCATTTCTCCAGCAAAGGCTGTCTGCGGTGTCTCTGCCCCATGATAGATCTCTTCCTGGGTCCCCAGGATTTTCCATACATCCTTTGAAATTAGGGTGGAGGCTCCCAAGCCTCCACAGCTCTGGCATTCTGTAAGCCTGTAGACTTAACACCACATGGAAGCTGCCAAGGCTTCTGGCTTTCCAAAGCTTCAGGTCCAGCCACACGTGGGGCCAATTTAGCCACAGCTGGAGCAGCCAGGGTGCTGGTGCTGGAAGTAGCTTCCCAAAGTGGCCTTGGGCAGCAAGCCCATAGAGGGAACCTCAGGCCTGTTCCCTGTGACCATTCTGCCTCCCCAGGCCTCTGTGCCTGTGATGGGAGAAGTGGCCCCAGAGACTTCTTCAATGCCTTCAGGACCTTTTTCTCCTCTTGATAATCCCTTTCTTCTCTACAAATCCCCTTAGCAAATGGTCGCTGGGCTGCACCATTGAATTGTTTTCTAAAATGGTCTCTGCTTCTCTACCACATGGCCAGACAGAAAATCCTGACTTTTTGTCATGCCTTTTCTGCCGTAACTCAGTGTAGGCTGTTACACGTAGCCATTCAGCTTCCTGAATATTTTGCTGCTTAGAAATTTCTTCTGCCAAATGCCCTGGGTCAGCACCTTGAAGTTCCACATTCCATGAAACTTTGGGGCATGAACAGAATGCAGGCAAGTTCCTTGCCAGTTCATAGCAAGGGTGATCTTTGCCCCAGTTTCCATAAGTCCCTTTTCATTTACATCTGAGATCTTCTCAGTAGGGCCTTTACTGTCCATGTTTCTATCAGCATTCTTCTCACCACCATTTAACCCGTCTCTAAGAAGTTCCAAACTTTCCCTGGTTTTTTGTCTTCTAACCTCCCACCAGCAGCTAGGCTTTTTCTAGCCCGCTCATTCAAATTCTTCCAGCCTCTCCTCAACATCCAGTTCCAAAGCCACTTCCACATTTTCAAGTAATTGTTATAAGCAACACCCCCCTTCTCTGGTACTAATTTTCTGTATTAGTCCCTTTATGTTGCTTATAACAAAATACTTGTAACTGGGTACTATGTAAGAAAAAGAAATTTATTGCTTACAGTTTCAGAGGCTGGCAAGTCCAAAGTCCAGGGACCACATCTAGTGAAGGCCTTGCTGGTGACAGTAACACAGGGGAGAATGGTGGAACATAGAGAGAGAGAGGGAGAGAGAGAGAGACCCTCACATGCTCTCCTTTTAAAGCCCTCAGAATCACACCCATGAACTAGGACATGGTCCTTACAATCTAATCACCTCTTTGAGGCTCCACCTTTCAATTATCATAATAGGATTTCCCACTCTCGATAATTACAGTGGGGATCAAGCTTCAGTGAGTTTTGGGTGGGGGGGCATGCAATCTACAGCATGGCCCATGCCTACTTTTCCAATCTTATCTTGATTGAGAAGCCCAGCCATCAGGCAGAGTAAGCAGGTGGCAGCCTGAGCCACACCTACCACTTCCCCTGAAGAATGCATTGAGTAACCAGCACACCCAGGAAAAGCCAGATCTATGCACTGGAAGACAGGACTCTGGAATCAGCCCCAGATTTGAATTGCACGTCTACCAGCTATTAGTGTGTGATTTGGGGCTGCATTATCTAATTCTAATGTCCTACTCTGTAAAATGTTGATAATAATAATAATGACCACCTCATACGGTTTTTGTGAGGACTGAAGGAGGTAATGACTGAAGGAGGACTGAAGGAGGACTGAAGGAGGTAATGACTGGCACTTAGCATGGTTTCCTGCACACAGTCAGCATTTAACCAAGTTAGTTCTCCCTCTGCTCTCTGAAAAGTCACTCATTTCACCCTCTCCACCCACAATCCATTGTCAGGCTTGGGGTCACAAGGAAAGTTTCTGGGCTTTGAAAGAGGGTGTCTTCTAAGCCTTGAGGCCTGCAAGAGCTGTAAGCAGTGCAGTGGGCAAGTGTGAGCAATACACCCGGAGAAGGAAGGATGTGTTCTCGCTAGGGGGAAGGAGGGCTTGTGGTTACAGGCATCAGAGAGTGATTCAGCACCCAGAGGAAACCATGACAGGCCTGTCAGTAGTCACTCAGGGTCTCCTTCTGAAAACTCTTGCAAGATGAGAGAACAGCTGGGAGACCCTGAGCATGAGATAAGGAAGGGTGCATGGGGACCTCCTGGGTAGGTGAAGGGACAACCAGATCCTACTCACTAACGCCAGTCATCCAGTACTCAGGCTCTGCTTCCAGGCCCAGCTCAGACACACCTGTTTCCCAGGGAGGGGTGGAAGACAGATGGGGATCAGGAACAGGGAGTCCATGTGGCTGATCCCTAGGCCTCCCTGGGGCGCGTCCTCCTGGGTCAACAGAAACAGAGCAAGCAGGGAAATGTGAGCCCACTGGGAAGCTGGAAATGGAGAAAGAAAAGCACACATTCCCCCACCCTAAGCCAGAGATCTAACTTTCTCTGGCCTCCAGACTCCAAGTCCAAGCAGCAGAACCTTAACACTTGACCATGAGAGGAGAGTGAGTATGGGGGGGGGGGGTGAGTGGTGATATCCCCACATACTGAAGGCCTATTTGTGTGCACGCATCCAATCCTCACAACAATGCTGTGAACAGTCATTTACCCTTAACAGATGAGGAGACTGAGGCTTTCAGAGGTAAAATAATTACAGATGCTGTAGAGCCTAATGGTGATGCTCATTTCTGACATAGGAGGATTTTACTTTTGACTGTCTGGATTTGAATCCCTGCTTTGCTTTTATTAGCTGTGTCACTCTTGGCAGGTTACTTAATCTCTCCGTGCTTCTATTTTCTCATCTTTAAAATGAGAATAAAAATATACATGCAATAAGGTTATTGGATAATCAAGTGCATTAATATACGCAAAGTATTTACGGACTTAGGCAAAGTAAGAACTCAGGAAATACCGGCTCTCATTAAGGCTATTCAGCAGAGACTCAAGCCATGAGTAAAGAACAGAGATCCTAATACTCTGCCTTCCATCCAGCACTTTCCTACTCACTCATAACCCCTTCCTTTCTGAATGCTCCTCACCTTTGTCCTTCCCTCACCCCAGAGCAGACCCCCTCTTGCTATCTACTCCAACCAAGCAGAATAGTCTTCCCTGCACTCGCCAGGCTACGAGTCCCTTACACCTGCAAGAGACATCACAGAAAAACGGCCCACCCGCTGCCTGCTCACTCTAGGGACTCCAGATAGCAGGTGGCTATGGTCCAAACTGGGGGAGAGCGGGTGTCCAAATTGAAGCAGTGTCTGTTACTCATTCACTCATCAGATATTTGTTATGTACTAGACATTGGAGTAGGTATTGGGAATACAGTGGTGAATAAAAGGATCTAGTCCCTGCCATCATGGTTCTTACAGTTTAGGCAGCAACAACAATAATAAACAAGCAATTACTTAATTTTGAAAAACCTGGCCTCGAGGGTGACTTGGGACCCAGGAACCCAGGCATATAATGCAGAGGTGGGAGGGGAGGGTCCTTGGGAGCCCCATCCCGGGAAGGTATTAGGCCCTGCTGTGAGAGCTTGACTAGACCCAGCCTGGGGTGTGGCAGAGCCTCTGTGGGCACCTGAATCTCCACTCTAAATGCTGAGGTTATTTCCAGGGTTGGTTTGTAGTATCTTGTTTTGCAAACAGCACACTAGAGCCTCCTCCCTCCCTCCCCCACCCTTCCAGACTGAGGCTATTTATTCCTAGTGACAAGCCTGATGATCCCAGGGGGGGTGGCCTCAAGGACCTGGAGGGGCCTCATGTCCCTGGCAGGCACCATTCCTCCCTCCTGGGCACAGAGAGGAAGCCAGAGAGTCAGAAAGTGCACAGGTCCCCCTCCCTTCTCCTCCATCACTCCCACAGCGCCCCATCCACTCAAAGTCCTAACATTCTTCCGCAGAAGCCCAAAGATCAGGGAGCCAAGGATTAGGGTCTCCCCTGGGCCTCAAAGGTCAAAACTATTCCTGGGCACTGTGAAAACCAAGGCAGGACTTAGTGTCAGGATGCAGCTGGAAATAGGGAGATGGTTACCTCTGTTTTTGCCACTCAGACTTGTGGAATAAAGTCCTTTGAAGGTCAAGGCCCCACGGGGGGAAAGGGGTCCCCTCTTCCGCCCCATGTTTTCGGAGAACACCTCAGTCCCCACTGACAGGGCCATAACAGCAGACTCAAAACCACCCCCTTTTCCAGGCTAAAGTAAAGTCTCCTTCACAAAAACAGGCTGAGTGTGACCCCTGGGGGTAGGCTAGGGGCAAAAGGGAGGACATAAGGAGGGCATGAGGACTCTTGGTCCCCACATGCACCCTGGTCTGCTGCGTCCTGTACCCCATGTCTGAGATTGAATATAGCACTCTCCTGCTTGTAGCTGGGGGAGGGGGTGGGAACAGAGAGGACAGCAGGGAGGGGGCAGGGGCGGGGTCTTGGCCGCCCGGGAAGGTTGGGAGAGCCAGGTTAGGACCGGAGGAAGGGGGTGGGGCGGGTTCGAGTCTAAAAGGGAGGCAGGGGCGGGGTCTAGCCCCCGCCTGCGGGATGGGGGGCTGGGGGCGGGGCGGGGCGGGTCCCGCGCTCACTTCCTCGGGGAGGGCTTGAGGCCCCGCTCTCAGTCGCCCACACAGTCCGTCTGCAGCCAGTAGCCTTCCCCGCAGCTCGCCCGGCCACCGCTCGGCGCCGCCCGCAGGTACGAGCCGCCGAGGGACACGGCGCCCGGCTCCCGACCCCACCCGCGCCGCGCGCGCCCCGCTCCTGCCGCCCGCTGCGAGGTGAGCGCCCCGCCGAGCCCCCCAGCTGCCGGCCCCCGCGCTCGGGCGAAGGGCAGCCGCGACCCCCACCCCTTGCCCCCGCCCGGGGCGCGCTGAGCCGGGAGAGCGCCGCCAGGACTGGACCTCCCCGGGCCGCCCGGCGGGGCGGGGGCTGCTGCGAGAGTTGGGCGGGGGAGGGGGCCAAGTTTGAAATAGAAAAGCCAGATAGAGAGAGAGAGAGAGAGAGAGAGGGAGAGAGGGACCAGGAGGGTTGGAGAAACCGAGGCTCCCAGAAAGCTCGGTGGAGCAAGAGACCGAGACAGACAGGGACAGACAGGAGGCTGCAGAGATCATTGAAACGAAGACAGACATTGGGCGCACCGAGTTACGGAGAGACAGAGCCGAGGCACAGGGGCGGACTCGATCGGGTTTAGTGGAGCATTTTAAGAAAAAGCATACATAGGACGCCAGTGAACACGTTGCTGGAGTCCCTCCCAGGGCCTCGGAGGGGCCCTGAAGCTTAAGCTTCATTAGCCTCGTGCTAAGTCCGCCTCTCTGAGGCCTACGGAGACATTCAGAGACTACAGACATTCAGGCATGCAGAGATGCTTAGAGTCAGAGACTTGGATGCAGAGACAGAGAAAGAGGCGTGGTATGGATCAAGACATTCAGCCATATAGAGACACCAGGACTTGGGCGTGCGAGGTAGAGATCCAGAGGCGAGGGCCTCACTGGAAAATAGCCAGAGATAGAGACGCCCAAAACATAAAGACAGCGGCTCAGGTGTGCCCAGACACAGAGATGCTGAGTGGAGCAGAGCCATTCACCGAGACACCGAGATTTAATGAAGGTAGAGACCTAGGTGTGCTGACAGCTTCCAAGATAGACCCTGAGAGACCCAGGCCTGAAAGACTGGGAAGCGAGGCTGAGGGGAAACAAACTCTGAGCCGACTGATCCCCCTGTGAGCCAGAGGGTCTGAAACAGTAAGACAGAGATCAAGAAGGAGCCTGTCATGCACTCAGCCACCAAGACAGCCCCAACTTATTTTTATTTATTTATTTTTTTAAGATGACCGGTAAGGGGATCTTAACCCTTGGCTTGGTGTTGTCAGCACCTCGCTCAGCCAGTGAGCACCACGCTCAGCCAGTGAGCGAACCGGCCATCCCTTTACAGGATCTGAACCCATGGCCTTGGTGTTATCAGCACCGCACTCTCCCTAGTGAGCCACGGGCCGCCCCCCTCCCCCAATTTATTTTTAAACTCAGATCTTGGACGGCTGCTTCAGCCCTGGGGGACCCGAAGCCCTGGGGCCCTGGGGTGAATGCACTGTTCCTCGCCTGTCCTCAGAACAACTCTGGGATCCTTCTTCCCATCCCCTTGCCCCTAAAGTGCTCTGATTTCCAGGCCCCATGATGGGGGGAGGGGCAGGGGAGAGCAGAGAGTTTGGGATTGGTGCCTGGTAGGAGGGGTTGGGGGGTGGGGGGAGTTTGATTTCTTTCCTTAAGTCTCCTGTCAACTCCTGGCTGGCGGGGGAGGGATCTGTTCTGATCTAGACTCACAGCTGTGGGGCCTGGCCTGGGTCCTCCTGGACAGTGGGGGGGAGGGGGAGATACAAGGGTTGAGCAGTTGGCATGGGTAATTGGAAAGGCTTCTGGGTGTCTTCCAATTGCAGGGCTGGCAGCTGGGGAGAAGACCCAGGCTCTGGTGTAGCTCCTGTACCCCTGCCCTTAAAAGCTGACATCTCCCTGCACCTCACCAGCACAGTATTTCAAGGGAGAGGGAAGGAGAGAGCTCTGAGCTGGGAGGCCGGGGACCTGGACTCTGATACTTAAGGGACTTTGGGCATGTCCCTGCCCTGTCCCAGCCTCCTGTGCTCAGCTGTAAAATGGAGATGATACTGTATCCTACCTGCCTTTTGCGAGATCTGATGAGATGGTGGTGGGAGTGTACTTTGTGAGAGGCAAAACAGCATGCAGGTGTGTACACCTGTGTACCTGTGTGAGGAGTCTCACTGGAATTAGGCCGACGGGGCTAGAGCAACCACTGACCCCACTGGTCTCCTCAGCAAGATCCATGGGCCTGGGGGCCTCCTGTTCTCTCCTGGGCCTATACTGAGAATGTCCAGGTCAAATCCTAGGCCAGCTCCCTGACCCAGGCCTGCCTGAGAAACTGCTGTCTGATCCCATTATGAGTGAAGGGCTAACAGTAAAAATACATAATGGCTACTATTTACTGAGTACTTATTATCTGCCAGGTGCTTTTCAAGTATCATCACTTTTAAGCCAGGTATTCTCCTCCTACCACATTTAGGAGGTAGGAAGAACATAGTATTTTCTCATTTAGTTAGGAAAACATGCTCAGGGAGCTTAAGTGACTTGCCCAAGTTCACCCAGTTAGTAAGTAAAGGAGCCAGGATTCAGACCCAGGTTTATATTTCGAAGCTCAAGCCTCTACACTCCACACATCACAGCCAGTTATTCAGCCATTCTGAGCTCCAGGAAGTTCACTGGGAGGTGCTGTGTGTGTGCGTGCATGTGCGGTGTGCATGTGTGTGTGTAGGTCAGGTGTAGGGGTGTTCTTGTGTGTTGGTGGAGGCAGGGGCTGAGAGCCATCTGGCAGACCCAGCAGTCTCCCCTGAACCCTGCCCCCCTACCAGCCAGGAAGGATACAAGACTGGCTCCCTCCAGTCCCTTCAGTCCCCCAGTCTCGACAGGGAAAGGGGGAGGAAGAGGGATAGGCAGAGACAGGTGGGCCTCAATGGTGCCCTTCACTCTGTCCTCACCAGAGCCCAGCTGGATAGACTAGGGGATTGGGGGATTCTGGGAAGGAAATAGAAGCCATGTCCATACCCTATTTGGGGTGCCCCTGTCTCAGGGTGGTGACTGCCTCTCAGGGGGCGGACCCAGGGCTTGCCTGGGCCTAGGAAGGTGATGACTGCTGCAGGCCAAGCCAGCAAGGAAGGAAAAGGCCCAGGGCACTCCCAGACTACACATGGCCACACTCTACCTCTGTGCCCCTGCTGCCCAGTGGCTGACAGCCCAGGCAGTCCTCAAATATTGGGCCAGAGGTAGGAAGAGGACTAAGAAGGAGGGGCACCCTCCACCCTACAGTATGTCTCACACCCCAGCAGCCAGCCCCTGCTGAAGACCCCAGCTCCTATGCTCTGGCCTGGGGTGCGAACTGGGTGTTCTCCCATTGTACAGAAGGAAGGGCAGCTGCAAAGTCCCAAGACATCCCTTCAAAAGAGTCAAGCCCCCCAGGCTTGGGGCTTCTGCTGGCGCCTGGAGTCTGAACTCCAAGCCAGAGCAACGCTTGTTGTTGAGAATTTCCTGCTGGGGGTGGCTGAGAAAAGAAGGGCTTTTCCTTCAACTTGAGCCAGGGCAAGCTCTGGGGACTGCCAGTCACTGGAGTCTAATGGGGGGAAGTGGACTGGTGGGTTCCTTTGTACATCCCTGTAACTTCCCCAGGCTCATCTGCAGCTGTGAGAACATCCCCTTCCTGTGGGTCCTGGTGGTTCCTCTCTACCACCCCAGGATCCCAGCTCTTAGAGAGCAGCGTTTGTGCTAGAGGAGGCCAGGGGTGGGGAGCTCTGACTTTGAGGCTAGCGGCTGGAATCAGGGGCAGCAGAAGGGACTAGGAACCCCATTTCCCTACTACCCCCCAACCCCCATGCTCCTGTTCCAGAGGCAGCTGTGTGGATGACCTCATCCTGCAAACATGCTTTGTTCCTGAGAAAATGGAAAGTGTCTGAGGTTTGGTGGGGGGCTGGGTGTCTGCAGCAACAGCTCTCAGGGCTCCCCCTTGTCTTATTCCCCACCCAAGAGAGGGCCTGATGGGGGAGGAAATGTCTTCAGTGGCTCCTGCTCTCTCACTGTTCACTCCCCCTGCCCCAAAGCCTGAGAAATCAGAAAAGGTGGGAAGAGGCTGTCTCTCCCAGAGGCAGGGGGAGGGAAAGAATGACCCAGAGGAGGGAGAGGTCCTGGGGCTTTGCCAGACGCTGCCAGTAGTGATGCCTGGTAGGAGGTGGCAGGGGGGCACACGGTACTCTCTCTCTGTCTGGCCTCAGTTCCCCTCTGCCTCCCCAGGCATCTCATTTTCCGTTTTTCTCCCGTTACTAGCAAAACCTGACATCTGGCCATCTGTGCTGCCACAGCTGCTTCAGATGTTGCAGGCCAAAGCTGCAACAAGCTGGTGTGACCAGAGACACAGCAGGAGTGGAGGGGGATAAGGGCAGAGGGTCCAGCTGGGAAAGCTTGGCCGTGTCCAGCTTGCAGGATTTCCTTCCTGCTTCAGCTTAACTAGGCTGAGCCTCTGAAGTTCTTGTTGCTTGGGTGATTCTCCTGGGAGGGGAGGTCCGACACCATTTATCCATCCAGCATCCCTCTAGCATTCCATGGTTTCCTGGATCAGGAGGAGAACAGCCCATTCCCATTCCTAAGCTCCCCATTCCAGAGCTCTGGGTAAATGTTCCTTTATTTATTTATTTATTTATTTAATTTTTTTTTAAATGTTCCTTTATCCATCCATATCCCTAGAGACCCTTCCTGGGAGTCAGAAGAAGGTGGGAGTGCTGTTCATAAAGGGTAGGGTGGGATGGCTCCTGTCTCTGCTCCTGCCACCCTGGGGACAGTAGAGACAGTGGAGGCTAAACTCAGGCCAGAGCAGGAAATGAGTCACTGACCCAGGAAAAGACCCCTTCCCCCAGATCTGCCAGAACTAGATAAGAAAACAACTTCTGTTTCCTGATTTTTTTCCTGGCCCCTTCTCCCCCCACCACCATTAAATGTAGAAATAAACATTCAGGACTCCTGGGTTCTCAGAAGCACCCCATCCCCATCCCCACCTGCTCTGATCTGGCATTTCCTATGCCTGGTCTCTTACTCTTTTTTGAATGCAAAGGGCTTTTACCGGGGGCTAAGCCACAGACCCTCTGGCTCATCTCTGCCCCTCTTTGTGCTCCTAACAGGGCTCCCTCACATCGCCACTATGAGCGAGGCATTTGACTGTGCCAAATGCAGTGAGTCCCTGTATGGCCGCAAGTACATCCAGACAGACAACGGCCCCTACTGCGTACCCTGCTATGACAACACTTTCGCCAAAACCTGTTCTGAGTGCCAGCAGCTTATTGGACATGACTCAAGGGTAAGGACCGGACCAGGCAGGGCAGGGAGTGGGTAGAGACTGGCGGGAGAGGGCAAAGGATGGGTCCACCAGACCTGGGTGCCAGCGCCCTTGCTGTGCTCCCCTTAGGAGCTATTCTATGAAGACCGCCACTTCCACGAGGGCTGCTTCCGCTGCTGCCGCTGCCAGCGCTCCCTGGCCGATGAACCCTTCACCTGTCAGGACAGTGAGCTGCTCTGCAATGACTGCTACTGCAGCGCCTTTTCCTCAAAGTGCTCTGCCTGTGGGGAGACCGTCATGCCTGGTATGTCCCAGGGTCTCATCCTGTGTGGGGACTGGCATGCCTGGTATCTGTGTAGAGTCCTTGCATGTGCCAGTCTAATACATACATGGAGACCTGGTATGTGTAAAGACCTGCACACACAGCATGTTCCTGGAAATCTAGTGTATGCAGGATCTGTTGTGCCTGTGTGCTCTTGGGAGCTTAGCCTGCACAGGGATGTACACGCCCAGGTATACACATGAGAGCTTAGCATGTGCAGAAACTGACAAGCTCGGTACCTTCCTGAGGGCTTTGTTTGTGCTGGACTGATAGGCCCTGGTGTGCACCTGGGGGCTTACCATGTGCAGACAGATTGGCACACTTGATACACACCTAGGGGCTGGGCATGTATGAAGACCTGTATGTGTGGCACATGCAGGAGCTAAGGGTGTGCTGAGACTGTCATGCTTGGTGCATGGGACTTATTGTGTGCAGAGATGGATAAACAGAGGGCTTGACATGTGTGGAGACCTGCACATCTAATAGATATGTGAGGACATGTGGAGAATGGCATGTTTAGGAGATGCAAGGGCTTAGCATGAACTGACCGTATCACACCAAGGGCATTAGAACTTTGTGTGGGCAGAGACTTGCTTGCCCGGTATATGTGGGGTCATATGTGTGTGCTAGAACTATTATGCCCGTGGTATAAGGGCTTAACAGGTACTGAGACATCATGCCTGTCACATGGAGGTTTAATGTGGGCTTAGAAAGTCACATCTGGGACATATGGAGGCCTAATATATGACAAAACCCTCATGTCTAGTTTTGGGGACCTAACACGTGCTGAGCCATTGTGTGCAATGTTGAGGGGAGGTTAGCATGTGCAATACACATGGTGGGGTTCTTGCTGCATGTGCATGGACACCATCCTGCTCAGGTTATGGGAGCAGTGGGAACACTTTTGGTGGAGTAACAGAGGGTGGCCCTCAGGAACTTGGGACACAGCCTCTGAGTGGGATCCCTGTTCCCTACAGGGTCCCGGAAACTGGAGTATGGAGGCCAAACGTGGCATGAGCACTGCTTCCTGTGCAGCGGCTGTGAGCAGCCGCTGGGCTCCCGCTCCTTTGTGCCCGACAAGGGTGCTCACTACTGTGTGCCCTGCTATGAGAGCAAGTTTGCTCCACGCTGCGCCCGCTGCAGCAAGGTGGGGGCTGGACCGGTGGGGTGGGGGTGAGTAAAGCCTGTTGTGCAGTGGGAATCCCCAACTCCCCCCTCCACTAATGGATGCTGCCTCCACAGATGCTGACACAGGGTGGAGTGACATACCGTGATCAGCCCTGGCATCGAGAATGTCTGGTCTGCACCTGGTGCCAGAAGCCCCTGGCAGGGCAGCAGTTCACCTCCCGGAATGAGGATCCCTACTGTGTGGACTGTTTTGGAGAACTCTTTGCACCTAAGTGCAGCAGCTGCAAGCGCCCCATCGTAGGTGGGATGAGGGTCAAAGAATGGAGTGGGTAGGGTGCAGGCAAGGGAGTGGGATGTGGGAGTGAGATGTGGTATTGGGTGAAGTTGAGGGGAAGGACCACCCCCATATATGCAGTGCTAACCTCTGGTCTCCTTCCAGGACTCGGTGGAGGCAAGTATGTGTCCTTTGAAGACCGACACTGGCACCACAGCTGCTTCTCCTGTGCCCGCTGCTCCACCTCCCTGGTGGGCCAAGGCTTTGTGCCAGACGGAGACCAAGTGCTGTGCCAGGGCTGCAGCCAGGCAGGGCCCTGAACAGGGCTCCTGGGCCCAGGATTTCCCAAACCAGGGCTCCAGGACTATGGTTCCTTTTCTAAACCACCTCTGGAACGCAGCCCCTCCCCAAAATGGGTCTGTCTCCTGCTGAAGAGGAGGATTTGTCCTCTCCAGAGGGAGACCTCTCCATTTGGGAGGATTCAGTCTCCCCCCTCCAACATCCCCAAACTGGTCCTCCCTGACCCAGGCTTCCCATCCTGTGCTCTTATGGAGCCTTCATGATTCAAACCCCCTCCCCAAACCTGGACTCCACAACTCAGCCCTCTCACTTACAGTCTGGGTTACCAAACCAAGCCCCCTCCTCAAATCAGGGCTCTAGACCCCAGCCCTCCAAACTTGGACTCTGGGACCTAGGCCTTCTTGAATCTAGATGTCTCTCCATAGATTTTAGGTCTGCTATGAGTGCTTGAGAAGTTGTCCAAAGTGGACTGAACTCAGACTTGACCCCACCCCTATCCCCAGGGCTGGGGCTGTCTGGGCAGCAAATTAGGGGCTTGCTGGTTAGGGGGTCCTAGGGTACAGGGTGCTGCCCAGCCCATGTCCCTCGAGTGTCTTCTCATTTTATTTCAGCTCTGTTTTGCCTAGAGATGGGCAGAGGGGTGGGATTGGCTCAGCCCCTTCCAGATTCTGCAATAAAGCAGTGTGAGGAAGCACAGGCCTCTGTGTGTTTGTCCGGGAGAGTAAAGGGGAAGGAAGGTTCCACACACACCAGGAGACTGAGGAGCTTCTAGACCTCCTCCGTGCAGGGCGGGTCAAGGGGTGAGAAGTCTCTCCCCAGGAAGGGGATCCCCACCGCTGCTACCGCCTCTCTGAGCTAGGCCTGCCTCCCCCCGCTGGCGGAGGACTTTTTCCTCCATGTGGGAAAGGAAGGGATTTGGAGGAGGTTCCAGACGGGAGCGGGGGTGGCGGTGGGGTTCCTTCGTTTGGTACACATCGCCCCCTCCCCTATTAGCCCTGGCCAGATCCTGCAGAGCAAGCACCCCGTCCCGATCCCCAGTCTGGGCCCAGACCCTCAGCCTCCTTCCCCCTCTTCCCAAGGATGAGCGGGGGCGGCCCGGGATCTGCTCGTGGCCGCACGTTTTTTGCCAAAAAAGGCAAGGATGCAGCTGCACGCGCCGCGGGAACATCTGGATCCGATTCCCGGCATGAATGGGTCACGGACCCGCCCCACCCCGGGTGATTCAAGGGCGGGGGCGGGAGTGAGCGATGGGGGGCTGTCCCCACAGTGGGGAGATGGGGCGGAGCGACGCTCCCCTCGCCGGCGCCCCCCGTCCCCGCCCCGCCCCGGCGGCTGCGGTCTGGGCTCGGCCGTCCGACTGTCGGCGGCAGGGACGTGCGCACACGTCGCGCCCGCGGCCGGGGAACCCTCGGCGCCCCGAGCGGGAGGGGCCCTCCAGCCCCGCGGACCCCGCGCGACCCCGTGTATCTCATTCTAAGGCCTCCCCGAGATCCTGGGGGCGGGCACTATCACTTCCATTACCCAGAGCGGGGACTCCCACAGTCGTTTGCCCAAAGTCACACAGGTAGTCGTCGTCACTGGTCGATCCGGGGTTCTAGCCGCTTTATGCTGCCTCCCGGGCCCAGTTCGAGTCCTAAACTTGCTGAGGCCGTCGTTGGCATTTTCGACAAAGCTTTACGAAGGCGCACCACGTGTGCTTATAACTAATGATAGTGTGCTTACATTTTTTCTCTCTCTCTTTACCAGCCTCTGAGAATCGGGCTCGCAACTGCCTTGCTTATCCCTCCTCAGCTCCCGGCACTTACTACATGTTCAATAAATACTTGTTGAGGAACAGCAGCCCCAGCATAGAAAACAGCTGGTGCAAAGGCCTGGAGGCCTGAAAACATACGGTGCTTTAGGGAAGCAGCAAGTAATTGCGTTTGGAGGAAGTGCCAAGAGACTAAAATGGCAGGCAGCGCCCAGGTCGGGAAAAGCCAAGTTCAACAGACCTCACCCTGCGGGTAAAGCAGCCAAGGGAAATGTTTGAGCAGGGGCGTGAGATGATCAGAGTTTTAGAAAGATCACTCCGGCTGCGGTATGAATAATGGATTGGAGGGGTAAGATGAGCAGGCTGGTTAGGAGCTAGTGCAGTGGTCCAGGTGAGAGATGGACAGGCAGGTGGCAGCGCTGGAAAAGGCAGGGCTTGCTGACTGGCTTGACGGAGCGGGGGAGGGGGAGATGCAGAAGCGCTGAGAGGAAGGCAGGAATCAGGCTAGAGTGACTGGAAAAATGGTGCTCGGTAGGTGTTCTACTCGCCTAAGAGAGAGATGTGCAGCTACAATACTGTTTCATTTATTTCGATATAAACATTTTAAAGATTTAACATCTCAGAAACCCAGATATATGATCAAAAGTGGGTCATACTTTAATTAACAAATTTTTCTCTTTCTTAGTAAAGCATAAAATAATGGTAAGTTTTACTTTTGATGGCATCTCATATTCGATGAAATATGGTAGCTCCCAAACCTTACCCTGCCTTTACCCCTCAAATACATTTGCTGAGTCTCTCCATTCCTGAATTTCTTACCTCTTTTCTAGTGACCTAGGAAAATCCCCAGATGAATTGTGACTGGGGTCCTTTCCCTAAGGTTGGAGGTCTTGCTTAAATGTCCATGAACAAATATGATCTTCATGACACCCATATGAGAAGGCAAAACATGGGTCATTAACTTCATTTTATTTTTCAAACTTTTAAAAACAAAAAGTAGGGCTGGCAGGTTAACTCATTTGGTTAGAGCATGGTGTGGTAACACCAAGATCCCTGCACCAGCCAGTCACCAAAAAAATAAAAACAGAAAGTAATGTATGTTTAGAAAAATAGGAGAATTCAAAAAAGCAAAGAAAACAAAGTAAATTACTAATAACTCCTTGATGTATTATATCCTCGTTACTTTTGTTAAATGTGACTGTGCATATATGTATTTTCATTTTTAGATTTAAATTGAAAAAGGTAATACATGTTTATGTTAAAAAACAAACAAACAAACAAACAAATCTTTTCATGCTGTACCTTGGGTTTATACAAAGAAAAATTTCCCTCCCATACCAGATCTGCAAGGCTATCTCCTCAGGAACAAACACTATTTACTGTTACTTGGATATCCTTACAGAAATAACCTCTTTGCACATCTATTTTTATACACACTGTTGTGCATCTAGCTTTTTTCAGTTTGTATAGCCATCTTTCCATATGAGTTCATACAGACTTAACAGCTTTATTGAGGTATAATTTACATACCATAAAACTCACCCATTTTAAGTATACAATTCAATTACTTTTAGCAAATTTAATATCAACTATCACCACAATCCTATTTTAGAACATTTCTATCACCCCAAAAAGGGTTCCTCATGAGTATTTGTAGTCACTTCCAATCTCACCTCCAGTCACAAGGAACCACTCATCTACTTTCTTTTTTTTTTTTTTTTTGTCTTTTTCGTGACCGGCACTCAGCCAGTGAGTGCACCGGCCATTCCTATATAGGATCCGAACCCGCGGCGGGAGCGTTGCCACACTCCCAGCGCCGCACTCTCCCGAGTGCGCCACGGGCTCGGCCCCACTCATCTACTTTCTGAATGCATAGATTTGCCTTTCTGGACATTTCACCTGGACATACATTGTCAATTTTCCTGTCTGGCTTCTTTCACTTAACATAATGTTTTCATGGTTCATCCTTGTAGCATTCCTTTATTGCTGAATAATATTTCATTTTATAGATATACCACATTTTATTGATCCATTCACCAGTTAATGAACACTTGGGTTGCATGCTGTTTTTGTTGAATATGAATAAAGCTGCTATGAAGGATGCACATATGGACTGTTTTCGTTTCTCCATCTAGAAATGGTTGTATAGACTTCATTTTTTTTAAGGCCGTGTAGCATTTTACGGCTTAAATGTACCATATTTTATTTAACGAATTCCCCGCTGATAGGTTGTTTACACATGTAAATTTAAACACACACACACACACACACACACACACACACACACACACACACACACACACACACACACACACACACACACACACACACACACACACACACACACACACACACACACACACACACACACACACACACACACACACACACACACACACACACACACACACACACACACACACACACACACACCCCCCATATTGACGTACCACTGAGGTCCAGAGGAGGAAAAAACGTTTCACCAAGTGCGCCACGGGCTCGGCCTGGAAAAAACGTTTTCAGAGGTCACACTGAAAGCTACAGACTCAAGTTTCAGTTTCCCAACTCCCATTCAACTCTTCCACCGCTCTTTAGTCCACACACTGCCCTTGCCCTCCCAGCCAGCCCCAGCAAGTCCCTGGAAGCCGACCGCTTAACCTTAGGTTCCTGGGTTCTTGTATGCCCCCTAGAGGCATCTACAAACCGCTCGACATCGCGTCACCACACTCCCGACCAGCAGGGGGCACTGTTGCCATCTCGGTAGCATAGGCTGGATCTCCCTGTGGTGCTCATTTTCCTCGAGTCCCCGAGGCACTTCCGGGACTCGCGGAACTTTGGTGCCGCCGGATGCGCAGCGTAGGGGACGCAGGCGGGCAAGGCGGCAGGAGTTGCTTCCGGCCGTGTAGGCGGTCTGAATTGAGGTTCTGCGGCAAAGGGAGGATGGAGACAATTCTGGAGCAGCAACGGCGATATCATGAGGAGAAGGAACGGCTCATGGACGTCATGGCCAAGGAGATGCTCACTAAGAAGTCCACGGTGAGTGGGATCTGAGGATGAGCCCCGATCCCGTGTTTAACCTCCGAAAGCTTTCTTTAGCCCTCAGACCACCTTCGCCCCCGCCCCCAGCCTCCTCTTAGGGCTCCCTCCGCGAGCTCCCGCCTTGGTAACCTCCTCCCCGGGCCCAGCGCTCCAGAGGCCTCTGCTTCAGCCGCTAAGACCCGAGCGGGTTAGCTCCGCCCTCGGGCGGCCTTTCCTACTCCATAACTCAAACTAACGGCCTCTGTGTCACGGTTTGCCTTTCTTCAGCTTCGGGACCAGATCAATTCTGACCACCGCACTCGGGCCATGCAAGATGTGAGTGCCCCGCTGTCTGCTTCTCTTTGGGTGGGCGGGAAAAGAGAGAGGAGGCGGGGTGCGGGGTCCCAACATGAGCCCTGGCCAAAGGTAACAGGATTGGCCAGTTGCGGGCCGTCTGCCTAGACATACAGATGTCCATGCTTCTGCGGAACGTGAGGGTGCCGAACTGCCCTTCTTCACTCTCTGAATGGGGATCTTATTCTTGACTACTCTGAAAGATACCCCTTCTTACAGCATCCTGTGTCCCTTAGATATGCAAGGAATAGTTATGAGGATCGTGACTCAGGCACAGAAAGTACTATTCCTTCTCTCCAAAAAAAGGGAATGCTGTATAAGTGTTTTCTCCCCAGGACACTGTTCTGAAGTACTTTTGACTACTAAACTACATTTGCCTGATAATAGTTCAATTTCTTACATGTAAAATTTTAAAAAATATGATCCATAGGTTCACACAATTTCTTACTTTTAGAAAAGCTAGTCAAAAACAAAATGTTGATAATTATTAAAGCTGGATGATGGGTAAATGGAGGTTCATTACACTATGCTTTCTGCTGTTGCATATGTTTGAAATCTGTTTAGAAACGGGAGTAGAGTGACATGTTATTAGGAGATGAATAGGTGGTAGAAAGAATGCAGGGGAAATGGTAGCCTCTTTCCCCATTGAAGGGAAGTAGGTGTCCTATGCTAAAGGTGAAAAATTAGTCTTATTTTTGAAATTGCAGAGAAAACAGTTATCGGGGAGCAGCATGTAATCAAAAGAATGAGAATAGCATGTTCTTGATAGGATTCACGTTTAACTGTTGACATTACATTTTGCTACTATTTTATTCACAATTGTTCATAGGTTTCATGTTTTAATGAGTAAAATTTAATTTTTTATAGTAAAAAAAAAATCTGTTTAGAAAGGAATAAAAGACCTAATCAGAGCTTCTGATTTGTGGGAGAAAATCAGATTACAAATCTCCAGTACTTTTTCTAAATTCCCAAATCCTCAGTACTGTGCTGTGAAAATCAAGGGTTTTTTTGTTGTTGTAGTTGTGTGGGTTTTTTTGTTGTTGTAGTTGTGTGGGTTTTTTTGTTGTTGTAGTTGTGTGGGTTTTTTTGTAAATGTTGTTGTTTTTGTTCTTTTTGGTGGCTGGCAAGTACAGGGATCAAACTCTGGACCATGATGTTTTTGGTGTTATCAGCACCACATTCTAACCAACTGAGCTCACCAACCAGCCCCCTTTTTGGTAATTGTTTGGTGGCAAAATCTGATATGATCTCATTTGATGGCAAAAACTGGCTTGAACCATAAGAGGTTGTTTATGGTCTTTATCCCACTTAGTAAATAATGCATAATGTTCCCTGCAAAACTATTAATATGTGCTCCAGATACCACTAGGGATGTTACATAATATATGATACCTTTCTAAACTTAAAAATTCCAAATTCTGAAACAAATCTTGTCCCAAAAGTTTTAGAGAAGGGAGTGAAGACCTGTGACATCCTGAATTAATATTCTTCGATTCCAAAGGAGGCTATGTAATGATTTATTTAGTCTGTGTACTACTCAATTCAGCTTTTTGAATTACTGGAAATCATCTTGGACCACTGTATGAGTCTGTTTTCTGTTGCTTATAACAGAATACCTGAAACTGGGTAATTTATAAAGAAATGACATTTATTTCTTACAGTTTTGGAGATAGGGAAGTCCATGGTCTGGGGCGCATCTGTTGAGGGCCCCTTCTTGGTGGAGGCTCTATGCAGAGTCCCATGGTGATGTAGGCAATCACATGGCAAGAGTGGCAAGAGCTAGAGAGCTTATCTTCTCACTTGCTCTCCTTATAAAGTTATCAGAACCATGCCCATGACAACCCATTAAACCATCAACCTATTGTTCCATGAATGGATCAACCTGTTTAAGATGGCACAGTCCTCACCATCCTATCACCTTTCAAAGGTCCCACCTTCTACCACCATATTGGGAGTTAGTTCCATCATGAGCTTTGGGGGACAGTCAAATCACAGCAACCAACCTTCTATCTTTGAGGGTCTAAGGTGAGAACTTCTGTTTAGCCAAAAGGGATGAGTCTCTTATAGGGAAAGTTAGGCATCAGTATTTAAAGATGGAAAAACTCTGCCACCCCTCAAATCATATCACTTAGGTAATCTTCAGATTGACCTGTTTTATAAACAACTAGGAACCAAGGCTGTCTGTTAAAGGGACTAGAAAGCACAGGAACTTTTAATGCCATATCTCTTTAGTCTTCCCTGGGCTTTGACTACAGAGCCCTTGTTGATTGCTTAGCTCTGCAATTGTGCAAATTACTTCATTCTGATGAGTTTGTGTTTGCCTTTCAGAGGTATATGGAGGTCAGTGGGAATCTGAGAGATTTGTATGATGACAAGGATGGGTAAGTGACAGTCACAGCCAATCCAGGAGTTAGTGCTTCTGAGGAGCCATGGTTGAAGGACTGACTTTGTGCTCTATGCTGTTTGGATTTTTCCTCAAATTGCAGGTTACGAAAGGAGGAGCTCAATGCCATTTCAGGACCCAATGAGTTTGCTGAATTCTATAATAGACTCAAGCAAATAAAGGAATTTCATCGGAAGCACCCAAATGAGGTATCACCTCAAAATATTTTCTCCAGACCTACCCAAAGAGCATATTAAAGGAAAGATGTAAAGAAAATGGAGGTGTGCCACTCAGATGTCCCTTCAAGGAAGAACTTGCCATTTAGCTGCAAGAAGTTTAGTTAGCTGACATCCTACAAATACAGGATTTTCAGGATCCCCCTCAGCTTTTAAGCCAAGGCCACACTCTTCCTGGGCATCCCCAGTGACTGAGCAGGTTAGAGGTACTAGGGCCTGGCTATTTCTTCCCAATATGAGACTCCTCTGATGAGTAATCTTTGCTCCAGAGCTCCCTGTTGGGTTGCTCTAGTCCACTCTGCATCATGGTCTAGGCTCTCCCTGCCCAATCTTGCTTTCTCCTTCTTTATCTTTCACAGGAATTTACACCACCCACCCCCTCCAATAAATGTTTGTGCTCCTAACTCTGTCTTCAAAATCTTCTACCTAGAGGATCCAACTAACACAAAGATACTTTACTCACTTCCGAAGTTCATTACACCTTCAAGATTCAACCCAGAGCCCAACTCTGTCATGAAATACCTTTCCTAACCTACTCTCTTCCCCAATATTAATCTTTCCTTATGATCCTGTCATATTTTGTGACCATGAATATCTACCCCACTATACTGTAAGATTATATGGAGCAGGGATTGTCTTAGTTATCTAGAATCCACTAAGCACCTTGCACAGCTGACCAAAGGAATTTTGGGGGAGGGAGAGCAAGACATTGCTGTAGGGAGTGTAGAGAAGGATGAGTCAAAGATTACTCTGAGCTTTCATGACTGTGTAAGTGGAAAGTTGTACTCTTGGTAGAAATAAGGAAGAAGGAAGTAATCCACTGCAGTAGAAGATGAGTTTTTACATATGTAGATTTTTAGGTAGTGTTATATCTAGGTAGAAGTGTCCTGTGAGCAGTTGGAATTAGGTGACCAGGGTCCACACAAGCAATAAAGACTCATGATTTAGATTTGGGAATCATCACATAGACTTGATGGTTGAAGCCATGAATCATAGAGTTCTGGGAGATAGAGAGGGAATGTGAAGAGAGACTGTCAGAGCTACTGTATGTGCCTTGGAGCAAACTTAAAGTAGGAAAAGGGAAAGGAGCCTGGGAGGACTTCCATCATGATGGTCAAATGACAGTTCCAGGTAGTGTTGTTTTATTGAAGCTAAACAAGAGAGTTTCAGAAAGGCAATCATGGTATCAACTGTTGTTGATTGGTAACTGCCAGGATTGCTGTTTTATTGAAGTGGTGGGAGTGGAAATCTGGTCAAAAGGGTAATAAGGCATGGAGCATGAAACTTGCATTTGAAAGGCTGGCGGGAAAAAGATAAGGATAAATAAGGATTGTAAAGAAGATGGCGAGACGTATATACTTGAAGGAGCAGATGGGAAAGGGAAGAGGCTAAAACTGCCAGAAAGGAGAGGCTGTTTATTGAAGTAGTGTGATTAAGGTACTGACACATATACATTTGGACCACCACACGCCCCCTCTTCCTTGAACAGTAGAGTTTGAGGTCTGCTAACCAGGAGAGAAGACATGAGTACCATTCTGGTGTGTCATTCCTTATTCCAGCCGTGGTCAAGTGGTGATTTATTAAATGATTAGAAGGATGCCTAAGATATACTAAGTGAAAAAAAGCAAGTCTGTTTATGTAAAAGAACAAAGTGAAAAACTAGTGCAGGCAAGAATGTGCTTGTACAAACCAGTATATTTGAATACATAGAGGAGTGGTTTCCAAATTTTACTGCATGTTTGAATCACCTGGGGACCTTTAAAAAGTACTTCTATGTGCCCCCCTTTGATTTAGGTGGTATCAGGTGCATCAGGATTTTTTAACACTCCCCCTGTTGCAGCAAAGTTGGAAACCACTGGCATAGAAAAAGATCTGTTAACATTGGTTACCAATTTCCAGGAGAGAATTAATAAGGGGGGAGTTTGAATTTTCATTTTATCTTTTTGTATTTGAGTTTTTGTGAGCATGTGTTATTTTAGCAGTTTTTGGTCAAACAGTATAAAAAAAGAAAAGAAAAAAAGCAAAGTAATTGGAGAAGTAGAAAGATCAATGTCAGATAAAGTGTCACAAGTCTAACTTTTTGTGCACTCCATTTCTGTGACATTGCAACTTTTACTTGAAAAGTCCAACTGAGCTTTTCTGTCTTTTTCCTCAGATCTGTGTGCCAATGTCAGTGGAATTTGAGGAGCTCCTGAAGGCTCGAGAGAATCCAAGTGAAGAGGCACAAAGTAAGTAAGGTTTAACATTTCTCTCCAGCACTAGTGAAAGTACAGGTTAGTGACAGAGCTCAGATTTGCCCACAGGGCCTCAGAGAAATTTATAGCCAGGATTTTTTGTTTTGTTTTGGATTTTTATAGCCAGGTTTTTTGTTTTTGTTTTTTTGTTTTTTATTTTTTATTTATTTTTTTCTTTTTTATAGCCAGGTTTTCTTGCTCGTTTTCTCTATGCTGGTTTCTGGGCTAGATTGACATCCTAAATTGGCCTTGGGCAAAATGTTCATTTTGTGCTGTCCTTGCTCAAATACACTGGTCTGGAAAGCTGAGGTCTGTTCACTTCATGAGCACAGGGAGGACATTTGGGTGAAGGGCTGCCTCATGAAACTAGGAACAAGCAGTCCATTTGAAAAGGCCAGTCCAAGAGAGTGGTCTGTAGAATCTGAGTCACTGAGATATCTGATTCCTTCAGACTTGGTGGAGTTCACAGATGAAGAGGGATATGGTCGTTACCTCGATCTCCATGACTGTTATCTCAAGTACATTAACCTGAAGGCATCCGAGGTAAGGCCTGGGGAGAGGGGACAGGTTCTGATTCTAAGGGGTGAGTCAAGATAGTGGGCTGGGACTACTAGACATTAAGCTACTACAGAGTGTCATCTTTGTGTTTTGGAACTGTTCTATAAATATTGAAGAGGTGATGTGCTTTCTTGGAATGAAACAGTATTCAAAATGTAAGTCATGTTTCTACAGTGAGTACAACAAGCGTATTATCTTATTTATTAATAAATTTTGGGCTGGCCCCATGGCTCACTCGGGAGAGTGCGGTGCTAATAGCGCCTAGGCCACGGGTTCAGATCCTTTATAGGGATGGCCAGTGTGCTCACCAGCTGAGCGTGGTGCAGATGACACCAAGCCAAGGGTTGCAATCCCCTTACTGGTCAAAATAAATAAATAAATAAATAAATAAATAAATAAATAAATAAATTTTATTATTTATTAGTAAGTTTTATTTATTAATACAACAAGCATGTTTTACTTTTGTAAAAATAAAATTTTCTTTAAAAACCCATGAATACATATCATGCTTGTTAGGCACACAAAATACTATACATGGAAGATACAACGACATAATCTTTGCCAGCAAAAGGCTATTTACTGTCTTTTCTAAAAGACTTTTAAAAATAACTTATCACAAGAGATGAGGTTTAATATGATGATCTCCGAAAGGTCACAAGAAAGTATATGATGAAGTTTCACATGGAGTTGTGAGAAAATGTCCCAAAAGTACAGTGACTAATTTTAAGCTCCATGACAGCTGGTCTCTGTCTTATTCTCTTCTGTATATCCATACTTAGTGTAGAGATGCTCAATAAGTGGTGACATGAGTGACAAATGGCACTTCTCAGGAACTTTTTTTAGGATGTAGCTGATGTCAAAGTCTTTAACCAAGAAGCTGTTATGCAGTCAGTGTTTGACAAATGTTTCTTTTAGTTTACTGTTTGTTGACTTGATCTTTATTTTGTAGAGTTAATTATATATCTGATATTCTGCTAAGTCCAGTGGAATTAATACTCTAATTATTGTAGGGATTGAATGGTGGGAAAGAAAAAACCTAAAATGATCCAGGCCTTGTTACTTTGTTAGATAACAGTGAATTTTATTTATTTACTTATTATTTTTTAAAAGCTGACCATAAGGGGATCTTAACCCTTGACTTGGTGTTGTCAGCACCACGCTCTCCCAAGTGAGCCACGGGCCAGGCCTGAGAACACTTAATTTTGATCTCGTTTATTGGAGATTATAGTGTAACTTGGTGCAGATACTTAACTGAGTCTCTTGTCATTTCTTTCCCATTTTCAGAAACTGGATTATATCACATACTTGTCCATCTTTGACCAGTTGTTTGACATTCCTAAAGAAAGGAAGAATGCAGAGTATAAGAGGTAGGCATTAAGCATAGCTTATTGGCTTCTGCTGCGTTTGATTAGAAAGTAATGTGAAGGTTTGAAAGCAAAGTTCTGAACTTTATTGCCTAAAAGGCATCCATGAATGACTTCCAGGTTTATTGGACGACAGAGGTTGTAAGTAATGTGATTTTAAAACATTTGTAGTACTCTGGCTTTGGACAAGTATATGATGACTATGGGCACATCTTCGATTTTATGCCCATACTGTTCTTAATTTTGTCTTATAGAAGGAAGTCTCCCTTTAAGGGACCTCTGTGTCTTTGGAGCTTAATGGGAAAAAATTAGACCTTCTCAGATTGTGGCTGAAGTGAGGTGACTGGGTCTGATGTATAAACAGAAAGTTATGTTTTTGTTAATTATGCCCCTGGTTAGTAATCGTACACCCTGAACTTCCTCTGTTTTTCCTATTTTCTTTCTACCTGAAATCTTTTATGTGCGAGTTAATTCAGACCTTACTACAGTATTTGGCATTATGTTGTGATGATGAAAGGAGGTAAGAAAGGCCAGAATCAAAATGACATACTGGGAAAAAAGTCGATTGTAAGCTCATTTAAAAATGAGTATTATTTTTAAAACAAGTATTACTAGAATGATAAGTATATTCCACAGGGCATAACGATATGTCAAAATCAAAAATAGAAACCCCCTTTGCTTTCTCTATGTTGCTGTTTCCTCTACAGGTACCTAGAAATGCTGCTTGAGTACCTTCAGGATTACACAGACAGAGTGAAGCCCCTCCAGGATCAGAATGAACTTTTTGGGAAGATTCAGACTGAGTTTGAGAAGAAGTGGGAGAACGGTACCTTTCCTGGATGGCCGGTGAGCTTCAGTGGGGGTGTGGGCAGAGGACATGCTTGGAAATTGAAATAATTTTTTTACTGTAATCTTTAGCCTCTGCTTTAGGGCGTTAGATCCCTTGTTACCAGTTGTGGCCATGAGGTGTTCCCTGTGAAGTATGCTAGGTTTTCTTTGTGTGTGCTTTGGGATAGGATTTCTCAGGGCCCACTTGCCATTAACTGGGCCCAGGATTTTCACCAACCATATAATTACTGCTGTGGTTCTTGCTAACCAAAAACTGATAGATTACATGCTACAAATCTACTGCATAGTTTAACCCCTGGGATAAACTGGAGTTTTTCCTGAACTCTCAGGAAGAGAATGGGCCAACTGGGTGTTTTTGTTTGTTTGTTTTGGTTTGGGTTTTTTGTTTTGTTTTGTTTGCTCTGCTCCTATAGGAATTTGATCCTTATTTATAAGAAAGGGGTCAACCAGCACCTGACAATTTAGGTGGCTCCTTTACCTTCATCCTAAACCTGGATCTTAATAAACATCATCCTGTTCTTCTTGCCAGAAAGAGACAAGCAGTGCCCTGACCCATGCTGGAGCCCATCTTGACCTCTCTGCATTCTCCTCCTGGGAGGTATGTTGTCTTCAGCAGCAGTACTGATCTTGCCTGTCCATCTTTCAGAGAGACCACTTGCTCACCTGTCTTTAATACCATAGATGTATTATGGTAAGACACCATTTCCTAGGACCAGGCATCTGCAAAGAATGTGGAAAGATAAAAAGGAAAAAAAATTATATAACTACTTTGAAAAGTGTGAAATAACATTCAAGCTAACATTAAGCTATAGGAGAGGTGACGGAAGTCTGAACATGACCACAGAGTCAGTCCATTGGAGAGTCTAAACTTACCGCTAGGAGACTGGCAATGTAATATGTGGTCCTGCCACAGCCTCAGGAATACCCACAAACCACCTTGCATTTGTTGTTTCCCAAAATCTATATAGTATTGTAACTTGTGTCTTTTTTGTACAGGAGTTGGCCTCCCTGGGTCTGGACAGATTGAAATCTGCACTCTTAGCTTTAGGCCTCAAATGTGGTGGGTAAGAGAATGGTTTTTCTGTCAAAACTGTCCTATTTACTATTTGTTCCTGTGACCTTCTAAGTGGATGTAATACATTTTTCCTGTCACCCCACACTGCAAAAAATAAGCACACTTTGTATAGTAAAGTAACCCTGAAATCCTTTTCCCTTCCTGTCTCCTTAGGACCCTAGAAGAGCGAGCACAGAGGCTATTTAGCACCAAAGGAAAGTCCCTGGAGTCACTTGACACTTCTCTGTTTGCCAAAAATCCCAAGTCAAAGGGTACCAAGCGGTGAGTGGGTGGGACAGCACCTCTGCTTATGGGTTTTAAATTTTATTCCCAAGAGCTTCCATGTTGGGAAGCATGGAGGGGTTGGGAAGGTGGTACACCCAGAGAGGGCAGGGAAGCTCAGCACCCCTTCTATCATACCTTGCCCTGTGTATCTTTTCATCTGGCTGTTTATCTGTATTCTTGGTAATATCCTTTATAATAAACCAGTAAACATAAAAAAATTTTTTATTCCTGTGCAGAATTTTTACCACAACATAGACTTTAAAGTCAGCAACAATCTGCTTGATGGCAGGTGAAGTTTCTAATGTTGAAATAGTGTTCTAGGCAGCTGTTGTTGCCTACTAGGTTATGGAGGCTAAAAGGCTAAATAGGTTCAAAAAAATATTTTCTAAGCTTATTTTTGCTGATGACAGTTAAATCTATTCTTGAGCCACGTGCTTGAATAGAGTATTTTTTAATGTGTTTTTTCTAGTTCTCACAACAAAGTTGTTATCCTGAGTTTTTGCAGATAAGGCCTCAGAAAAATGATGGAATGTGTTCACTAACTCACAGTAACTGAGTAGCAGAGTCAGAATTTGAGCCCAGGTCTGCCTGCTACAGAGTTCATTCTCCTCTACCACATTTCCTTTATAGACTGTATTGATGGAAATCTAAATGGTCTTGATATGCCTATCACCTTCTAGATGGGGTCAAAGAGGAGACTTCTATGCATTCTAAGAAATATCAGGACTCTGGTCAGTCTTGAGACGAAGAGAGCATTTGCTTTCACAGCATGATATTTCTCATGTGCTTGTAATTTTTAATGCAACCATGGAATAAATGTTCTCAGATATAGGGAGCATCTTTAGATGAAAGAACCCTTGAGTGATACAGCTTGTTTCTTTTTCTCAGAGACACTGAGAGGAACAAAGACATTGCTTTCCTGGAAGCCCAGATCTATGAATATGTAGAGATTCTTGGGGTGAGTAACCCATCCTGCTGAGGGCTGTAAGTGCTACAAAGTATGGGAGTAAGAGAGATAGGAACTCATGTGGGATATTTTTTTTTCACGTTCAAAAGAGGAAGGAATATATGTTAAACTAGTTCAGCACAAAATAGGGGTCTTTAACGGTACTTGGCCCCTCAGTAAATTCCTGTTCTGTTGTTAGTTGATATTCCCAAGGTTGCCCAATTCCCATAAGGCCAAGAATAGAGAATAGACTAACCTCTCAATATAGTATCTGGAATAGTGTAGCTTCTTTGCTTGAGCTTCAGAATATATCCAGGGTGGGCTGCCCAGTTAGCTCAGGTGGTCAGAGCATGGTGCTGATAGCACCAGGGTCCAGAGTTCAATCCCTGTACCAGCTAGCCACCCCAAATATAAAAAGAATATATCCAGGGGTTAGCCCAAGAGGCAGACAATCTAAAGGCAAGTAAGAGAAAGGCTACTCCCAGCAGCTTTTCAGTCATGACTTATTATGAAAAGGCATTACTTACATGTTCAGAAAATTACAAGAAACTCAGTAGGGCTGTGAATATTCTCCTTGAATACTCTTTCAGGAGGAGCTGAAGTGTGGATTGGGGGTGGAAAAAGGGCCAGCTTGACCAAGGTGCTTATCTAAGAAAGTAGAGGGAGGAGCAGGAGAAAAATAGATCTTTCTGGGAAGAGAAGGTGGAAGAAAGGACAACACTCATCCAGAGAAGATGGTCAGTGTCTCTGAGAGTCCTTCAGAAAACCAGCCTTTCTGATAGTGTCTGCTTAGTACAGTTTTCAACTGCTCTCAAAGGCTTTCCCTTTACAGATGCTCATATGGTGTTTTGAGTGGACGGCTCTGGCTCAGATAGCTTGTTTACATGTCTTTGTCAATTGTCATGGACATTATCATTCTGCCCTTAAGTTTGAGAACCACCAGTACAGCAGTACCCCTTTATCCACAGTTTCAGTTACCTGTAGTCAACTGTGGTTTAAAAACATTAAATGGAAAATTCCAGAAATAAACAATTCATTGCATGCCATTCTGAATGGTGAAATCATTTCATAGCATGATGAAATCTCATGCCATCCTGCTCTGTCTTGTGCGGGACAAATATACTATCCACCCATTAGTCATTGTCTTGGTTATCAGATCAAGTGACAAGGTATGGCAGTGCTTGTGTTCAGGTATCCCTTATTTTATTTAATTGTTCTATTTTATTATTAGTTATTGTTAATCTCTTACTGTGCCCAATTTATCAATTAAACTTTATCATATGTATGTATATGTAGAGAAAAACATAGATATGGGGTTCAGTACTATTTGCAATTGCGGGCATCCACTGGTGGTCTTGGAACATATCCCCCATGGATAAGTGGGGACTACTGTAATAGCTGTAGAACCTGTTGGTTCTATTATGACTGCTTTCGGTGAAAGGCTAGCCCAACATTGGGGACACATATTCTCCACAGTGAACTTGGGCTGTGCTAGTATTGGTAGCAATCCGAGTTGCCAGTTCTCTGAAGATGGCTGAGAGGCCGTTGACCTCGTACCCTTGTCATGAGGTATGCCCACTATTTTCTCCCTCCTTTGAGAGCATTTATCTTTCCCTGCCAGGAGGTGACAACATTCTCTTTGGAATTCCAACCAGTTCAAGCCAAATGCTTTCCAGAAATTGTTCTCATTACGTACTGATAAGATTTTAGCCATTATTTTATCATTTGTTGATGTCTGTTGGTTTCGGACATTATGCTAAGTTTTTGGATACAATAGTGAATATGACCCAGCCCCTTGCCCTTTTTTGTGTGTGAACTATTTTTTTTATTTCTTTCTTTTTAATTTATATATTTTTTCTTTTTTGTTAATTTTAATGTCAACTCATAAGGAATAAATTTAACACAAAGATTAAATCCTTAATGAAAAAAAGAACTCTTAAAAATGAATTAGAAAAATCTAAGCAGAAACTTGGTGAAGGACATGAGCAGATAAGTTACATACCTCATAGAAACACTCATTTCTAATAAGTACACTCTCGGATGTTGTTGGTGGGGGGGATGCTAAGGCCCTTGGCCCTCCATCTCAGGGCCCCGGGGGCGAATGGCATGGCTCTTCCATGGTCGCTAGGCCTGGTTGCTCAGAGGGCAGTGGGCAGGGCCAAGGCCTGCGGTTCCTGCCATTGTCTTCAAGCCCCTTACCCTTGAAAAACATACGTTGTGGTTGAGGGGAGACAAATAATTGTGGTATAATGTAATATATGCCATAATATACTGAAGTTGAGTTTTCTAGGTAGAAAGAGGGAGAAAAAAATGTTTCAGGTAGAGGAAACAAGCAAGCACAAAGGTACAACATTATGAAAGGAAATGATCTGTTTAGGAAATAATAAGAAATTAAGCGTCTGGAGTGTGTCTTGTGAGGAAGGGAGTAGTCAGAGAAAAATTTGGAGAGTTATGTTGGAAATTTGGACTTTGTCCTATAAACAGTAGGAAGCCAATAAAAGTTCTTAAAAACCAGGAGGATGCACCGTTAGATTTGGTTTTTTTTAGACAGAGAAATCTGGCAGCAGAACAGAAACTGAACTGGAATGGGGAGAGACTCGGGGCAAGTTAGAAGGTGGTAATCTTGGTGAGGGAAGTAACAGCAGGAAGGTGAAAGGATTAGTTCAGGAAATATTTTAGAAGCAGAACAGATGAGGTTTTGTTCTCTGTTGTACTGCAATAATCTGCAGCCTCAGATGAGTAAGCAAGTGATCTAAAACATTTGACTTTTTCCTTCGAGATCAGGTAGGGCCTGCTAATAAGAAATTATGAAGGCAACACTTTCCTTTCTTCTACAAGAAAGAACCTTATCCTTGGGAGTGAGGGGTCAGCAAGCTTATGGAAAATTTCCCTTGTTGTGCACTACTTTTCTCTAACTTTCCTTTTCATTTATGGACCAACCTTAGGAACAGCGACATCTCACTCATGAAAATGTACAACGCAAGCAAGCAAGGACAGGAGAAGAGCGGGAAGAAGAGGAGGAAGAGCAGATCAGTGAGAGTGAAAGTGAAGATGAAGAGAATGAGATCATTTACAACCCCAAAAACCTGCCTCTTGGCTGGGATGGCAAAGTGAGTCCCAGCCGTGACCCTGTCTCCCCATTCCCTATTTTGGGAGCAGATACAGACCTTAGTAGACTAATACTGTTTCTTATTTGGTTTCTTTTAGCCCATTCCTTACTGGCTGTATAAACTTCATGGCCTGAATATTAACTACAACTGTGAGATTTGTGGAAACTACACATACCGAGGGCCCAAGGCCTTCCAGCGGCACTTTGCTGTAAGGAATTCAGAGCGATTTCTCCTGGGAATTGAAGTAGAAACATGAGAGTTTTAGAGAAGAGGATAGCAACAGCTTATGAGGACCACTAATGTTCAGATCTGAAGGGTATCAGAGAAGGATGTGTCTAAAATCAAGCCCTTGGCTTTTGGTACCAGAGCTTATCTTGAATACCAGAGACAGTTTCTGGAGGCATTCTACCACTCTGCCATTTGAACTCATTTTAGTTTTCTCTTGCTTGTTCTTATACTTCTCTCTTTTTGTCTTTCTGCTAGCACATTAGACCAATCTCTGACTCCATTGCTAGTACTTAAAACTGAAAAAGGGGCTGACTGCATCTTTCTTTGGGTCTTAAATGGGCCTTTGCCTCTTTGAAAAAAAGAAAGTAATGGGCTGACATTTATCAAGCTATTCTTGAGACAAGACCTTATCTGAGTGGTACTTCAGTAAGTGGGCTCACCCTTGTTTTGTTTCTGTCTTCAGTTCTTAGTACTTAGAAGGAAATTTTACAGAATGGAAAAGACTTAGGACCAAGGATGGTAAATTTATATGAACTCTTCTCACCCTCTCACACATATGTATTAATAACTGATCCTGGGTCTTTTCTGCTGAGCCCATGACTGGACTCTGAATCTTTCTCAACACTACCTCCAGTGACTGGAGTTCACATCCAGGATAAAGCCCATGCCATTTACCCTCCCTGAGGCAAAACTTTCATTATGTCAGTGTCTCTCCCTGCTCTCTCACACATCCGTTCTTCTACCTGATAAACATTCTTCTCCTTTACCTACAAAGGTGATGCTGACCTGTTATCAATAATCCTTACTCATGCTGGTGAGGGGGGGTTGTGGGGGCTGTTTCAGGTTCTCCCATAGCATAAGAGGTGACTGGTTAGAATTGTAGTGTTTTTCTGTGGTCTCGACCCAGAGATTTTTTGTTTGTTTGTTTGACCGGTAAGAGGATCGCAACCCCCAGCAAGGTGTTGTCTGCACCACACTCAGTTAGTGAGCACGCTGGCCATAGGATCCGAACCTGCGGCTTTGGCGCTACGAGCATCACACTCTCCCAAGTGAGCCACAGGGCTGGCCCTCGACCCAGAGATTTTTATCTATAAGAATAATAGGTCTGGAATCTAGGTTTTATAAACCAGCCCAGTGAGGCAAACAATGCAGTGTTGCTTTGCAGTAACTTTTTGTCAGTCACAGCCAGCTGTTTACAAACATGAACTGCAAAAGGAATGCTGCCTTTGGGTGGAGTCTTTTGCAAAGGGTCAGGATAAGGTTTAGGAGTAGAATGGAGTTAGTGCTCTGTGTTCAGTTATTCCCATTTACATTGTCCTTTTGCTTCTCTCTTCTCCCAGGAATGGCGTCATGCTCATGGCATGAGGTGTTTGGGCATCCCAAACACTGCCCACTTTGCTAATGTGACGCAGATTGAAGATGCTGTCTCCTGTAAGTAAGCTTTATTTACTGTTCCCTAGGCCAGACCAAGTAGCCACTCCTCCTACAACTGACTGTCCCAATACCCCAGGGTATCCAGGTCCAACAGCAGTAGGTTGTGGATGCATTAAAACTAGGACAGTCATACAATTACTACATTTTTGCAGGGAATGAGTTAGATGTATTGATTGTTTCTCCCTGGAGAAGAGCCCTATGCTGAGTATAAAACAGGGCTTTTGATATGGATCTGAACTTCCCTGTATGCAAGATTTTGAGTGCATCGTTCTATATATACTTATCTGAATTGATTTTAATATGTTAAGAACTGCTGTTAAATAGGAAAAAATAGAAATGGCCTCAGGAACTTATTTCTGAAGAGACAGGGCAGATACACAGAAACACAGCAGCAAAATACCTCTTGGAGTAAAAGCAAAGTGGAGTGCGCTGGGAATGTGCTGCTAAAGCAACCCAGGGGACCTCAGGCAGAAGCTTCTATTTTCCTGGCAGTGGTAGCTCTTTCTTCCATTAGCATCTTCCTGGCAGGCTTTTAATTTTCTTTGTAGTTTATCTCTTCTCTGCCACGTTTCACTTTAGGCTGGTTAGACTGTGAGGAAAGGGATTCTGCCAGTCCACTTTGTTAAGTTACAGGCTCTCACTCCTAGTTGTACTTTAAAGCACGCTGTTCAGCTGCTCGGTCAGTTAACTCCTTTGGCTCCCTACTCTGGGGCTATCAATCCTCCATCGCAGAGCCAAATAGAAATGACCTCTATAAAGAGCTTCCTGATCCCTGACTTATCCCGTGGATTCTGGAGGTTCCTCTTCCGTTGCATTTTTTGTGTGCAATAAGCTTTGGGGACTCCTTGCTTTCCTGTCATTCCTTATTAATTTACCAGTCAGGACCATATAGTTCTTCCAGTCAGAATGATAATGTGTCTTATTGCCAGATTATCCAATTAGCTTCTTTTTTTCATTTTTGCCCTTCGCTTTGGAAGAAATTAAAATAGTAATAAAATTTCGTAGAATGAATCATAATGCTGCATTTTGAATGCTATCTCTTTTTCAGATTATTTTCTAGCTGCTGATCTAATAAATAGATCAGCTTATTTCTTGTGTATTTTCTTATGTCCTACAATTTGCCTGAATTAATTTATTGCTTTTGATACCTCAAGATTGATTTGTTTGCATCAGTTAAGGCTTACAGTCATGCCAACTGCAAAAATAAAGGTGATATTTTTATTTCATTTTTTTCATGTTTTTTTTTTTTTGTGTGTGTGTGTGTGTGGATAGTTACCCAAGCCTTACATTAAATAGAAGCAAGTCATCTTTGCCTGATGCTGATTTTAAAGGGGATGATGATTGTACATCTATACTAATTTTCAGGTTGGTTCCTGATTTTAGTATCATATTCCAAAAAAGAAAGATTACTTAGTACTAATTTTTAAAACGAGTATAGCCAAGAAAAGCCACTGAATCTTGTCAAATATCTCTCAGAATCTGTTGAGATAATTATAACATTTTTACCACTTTTTCTTTTATCGGGCACTGCATAAAAAGAGCATTTCTAGAGTATTTCATATGAGTTGATAGATATTCTTTTTTTGTTGTTTTTTTTCTGGTGTCTGGCCAATATGGGCATCTAGAACCCATGAACGTGGGATAAATATTCTTTTAATGTAGTTATTTATCTTCTTAGAATTCTGTTAAGAAATTTTGTATTTATGTTCATAAATAAGTTGAACTTTTGTTTTCCTTTGAGACACCATATCAGGTTTAGTGATCAAAACCTATTGACAACATAAAATGGATGGGATTACATGCTACATTCTCTTCTATTATTTGAAACTTTATATTTACATAGAGATTACGTCTTTATACAAAGTGACTTTTTTTAAAAAATATATACAATTTTTATTTGTCATTTATACCTCAAGAAAGCTGGAAAAAAGAACAAAGAAAAAATAAAAGCAAAAAGAACCCACTGGATGAGTGGGGAAAAAAGTGATTCTCAAAATGTGGTAAATAGGTCACACTTTGTGGTTCACACTGCACATATAAGCATGATCATCCAGTATTTGCATTTCTTTTTTTTTCTTTCGTTTTTTTTTTTTTTTTTTTTTTAATTTTATTTTGTCGATATACAATGTGGTTGATTATTGTGGCCCATCACCAACACCTCCCTCCCTCCGACCTCACCCTCTTCCCTCCCAACAATGTCCTTTCTGTTCGCTTGTCCTATCAACTTCAAAGAATTGTAATTGTTATGTCTTCTCCCCCCCTCCCCGGTTTTTTGTGTGTGTGTGTGTGAATTTATTTCTTTACTTATAGCTCCCACCAATAAGTGAGAACATGTGGTATTTCTCTTTCTGTGCCTGACTTGTTTCACTTAATATAATTCTCTCTAGGTCAATCCATGTCATTGCAAATGGCAGTATTTCATTCGTTTTTATAGCTGAGTAGTATTCCATTGTGTAGATATACCACATTTTCTGTATCCACTCATCCGATGATGGACATTTGGGCTGGTTCCAAATCTTGGCTATTGTAAAGAGTGCTGCGATGAACATTGGGGAACAGGTATACTTTTGACATGATGATTTCCATTCCTCTGGGTATATTCCCAGCAGTGGGATAGCTGGGTCATATGGTATATCTATCTGCAATTGTTTGAGGAATCTCCATACCATTTTCCATAGAGGCTGCACCATTTTGCAGTCCCACCAACAATGTATGAGAGTTCCTTTTTCTCCGCAACCTTGCCAGCATTTATCATTCAGAGTCTTTTGGATTTTAACCATCCTAACTGGGGTGAGATGGTATCTCAGTGTAGTTTTGATTTCCATTTCCCGAATGCTGAGTGATGTTGAGCATTTTTCATATGTCTATTGGCCATTTGTATATCTTCCTTAGAGAAATGCCTACTTAACTCTTTTACCCATTTTTTAATTGGGTTGCTTGTTTTATTCTTGTAAAGTTGTTTGAGTTCCTTGTATATTCTGGATATTAATCCTTTGTCAGATGTATATTTTGCAAATATTCTCTCCCACTCTGTTGATTGTCTTTTAACTCTGTTAATTGTTTCTTTTGCTGTGCAGAAGCTCTTTAGTTTGATATAGTCCCATTTGTTTATTTTTCCTTTGGTTGCCCGTGCTTTTGGTGTCATATTCATGAAGTCTGTGTCCAGCCCTACTTCCTGAAGTGTTTCTCCTATGTTTTCTTTAAGAAGTTTTATTGTTTCAGGGTGTATATTTAATTCTTTAATCCATTTTGAGTTGACTTTAGTGTATGGTGAGAGGTATGGGTCTAGTTTCATTCTCCTACTTATGGATATCCTGTTATCCCAGCACCATTTGCTGAAGAGGCAGTCTCTTCCCCAGTGTATAAGGTTGGTACCTTTGTCAAAGATCAGATGGCTGTAGGTATGTGAGTTGATTTCTGGATTCTCTATTCTATTCCGTTGATCAGTGTGTCTGTTTTTATGCCAGTACCATACTGTTTTGGTTATTATAGCTTTGTAGTATAGTTTAAAGTTAGGTAGTGTTATGCCTCCAGTTTTATTTTTTTTGCTCAGTGTTGCTTTGGCTATGCGTGATCTTTTGTTATTCCATATAAATATCTGGATAGTTCTTTACATTTCTGAGAAAAATGTCATTGGAATTTTGATGGGGATTGCATTGAATTTGTATATCACTTTGGGTAGTATGGACATTTTCACTATGTTGATTCTTCCAATCCAAGAGCATGGGATATCTTTCCATCTTCTTGTATCCTCTCTACTTTCTCTCAGCAGTGGTTTGTACTTCTCGTTATAGAGATTTTTCACCTCCTTGGTTAACTCAATTCCTAAGTATTTTATTTTTTTGGTGGCTATTGTAAATGGGCAAGCTTTCTTGATTTCCCCTTCTGCCTGTTCGCTATTGGAGAAGAGAAATGCTACTGATTTTTGTGTGTTGATTTTGTATCCTGCTACTGTGCTGAAATCATTTATTAACTCCAAGAGTTTTTTTGTAGAGGCTTTAGGCTGTTCGATATATAGGATCATGTCATCTGCAAACACGAACAGTTTGACTTCATCTTTTCCAATCTGGATGCCCTTTATTTCCTTCTCTTCTCTGATTGCTCTGGCTAGTACTTCCAACACTATGTTGAATAGGAGTGGTGAGAGTGGGCATCCTTGTCTAGTTCCTGTTCTTAAAGGAAAAGCTTTCAGCTTTTCCCCATTCAGGATGATATTGGCAGTGGGTTTATCATATATGGCTTTAATTATGTTGAGATACTTTCCCTCTGTACCTAACTTATAGAGGGTCTTTGTCATGAATGAGTGTTGAATTTTATCAAATGCTTTTTCAGCATCTATAGAGATGATCATATGATCCTTGTGTTTGAGTTTATTAACATGGTGTATCACATTTATTGATTTTACGTGTGTGTTGCTGTATTCTGTTTGCTAGTATTTTAGTGAGGATTTTTGCATCTATATTCATCAAGGATATTGGCCTGTAGTTTTCTTTTTTGGTTATATCTTTACCTGCTTTTGGTATCAGGATGATGTTTGCTTCATAGAATGAGTTTGGGAGATTTGCGTCTGTTTCAACCTTTTCGAATAGTTTGTAGAGAATCAGTGTCAATTCCTCTTTGAATGTTTGGTAAAATTCTGCTGTGAATCCATCTGGTCCTGGGCTTTTCTTTGTTGGGAGCCTTCTGATAACAGCTTCAATCTCCTTTATTGTTATTGGCCTGTTCAGATTTTCTGCATCTTCATAGCTCAGTTTTGGGAGCTTGTGTGTGTCCAGAAATTTATCCATTTCCTCCAGATTTTCAAACTTGTTGGCGTATAGTTGTTTATAGTAGTCTCGAATGATGCCTTTTATTTCAGATGAATCAGTTGTAATATCACCTTTTTCATTTCTAATTTTTGTTATTTGAATCTTCTCTCTTCTGTTTTTTGTTAGCCATGCTAATGGATTGTCAATTATATTTATCTTTTCAAAAAACCAACTTTTTGATTCATTGATCTTTTGTATTGTTTTATGGGTTTCAATTTCATTAAGTTCTGCTCTGATCTTAATGATTTCTTTCTGTCTACTAACTTTAGGTTGGATTGTTCTTGTTTTTCTAGTTCTTTAAGGTGAAGTGTTAGGTTGTTCACTTGCCATCTTTCCATTCTTCTGAGGTGAGCATTTAATGCAATAAATTTCCCCCTTAATACTGCTTTTGCAGTATCCCACAGGTTTTGGTATGATGTATCATTATTTTCATTAGTTTCAATAAATTTTTTGATTTCCTGCTTGATTTCTTCTTGGACCCAGATGTCATTAAGTAGAATGCTGTTTAATTTCCATGTGTTTGTATAGTTTCCAGAATTTCGTTTGTTATTGATTTCTAATTTTAATCCATTGTGGTCTGAGAAAATACATGGGATAATTCTAATTTTTTTGAATTTGTTGAGACTTGATTTGTGACCTCATATGTGATCTATCCTGGAGAATGATCCATGTGCTGATGAGAAGAATGAATATTCTGAGGTTGTTGGATGGAATGTTCTGTAGATATCTGCCAAGTCCAATTGGTCTAGAGTATTGGTTAGATCTTGTGTTTCTCTGCTGATTCTTTGCCTAGATGATCTGTCCAATATTGACGGTGGGGTGTTCAGGTCCCCTGCTATTATGGTATTAGTGTCTGTTTCCTTCTTTAGGTCTAATACAGTTTGTTTTATAAATCTGGCTGCTCCAATATTGGGTGCATATATATTTATGATTGTTATGTCTTCTTGATGGATCAATCCTTTTATCATTATGTAGTATCCCTCATTGTCTCTTTTTATGGTTGTTAGTTTAAAGTCTGTTTTATCAGATATAAGAATAGCTTCTCCAGCTGGTTTTTCTTTTCTGTTTGCATGGTAAATCTTTTTCCATCCTTTCACTCTTAGTCTATGTGAGTCTTGATGGGTGAGTTGGGTCTCTTGAAGGCAGCATATAGTTGGGTTCTTCTTTTTAATCCAGTCAGCCAGTCTGTGTCTTTTGATTGGGGAATTTAAGCCTTTTACATTAAGAGTTGTTATTGAAAAGTGTTGATTTATTCCTAGCATTTTATTGATTATTGTTTGGTCGTCTTAGGTGTCTTTTGTTCCTTGCTTTCCAATTTACTGTTTGTTTTCTGTGTTTGTTGATTCCTTGGGTTGTAGATAGCCTTTTTGCTTGTTTTCTCTTCATGAATGCCATTTTTATTATACTAGTGGGTTTTGATTTTTCTTGGGTTTTTATGGCAGTGGTAGTTATTTTTCAGGAACCAAACCCAGTACTCACTTGAGAATTTCTTGTAAGGGTGGTCGTGTGGTGGTGAACTCCCGCGGCTTTTGTTTGTCTGAGAAATATACTATTTGCCCTTCATTTCGGAAGGATAGTCTTGCAGGGTAAAGTATTCTTGGCTGGCAATCTCTGTCTTTTAGTATTTTGAACATATCATCCCATTCCTTTCTGGCTTTTAGGGTTTGGAATGAAAAGTCTGATGTTAGTCTGATTGGGGCTCCCTCATAGGTGATTTGATGCTTCTCTCTTGCAGCTTTTAAGATTTTCTCTTTGTCTTTGAGTTTTGCCAATTTGACTATAACATGTCTTGGGGAAGACCTTTTTGGGTTGAATACATTTGGAGATCTTTGAGCTTCCTGGATCTGAAGATCTGTGATTTTTCCAATACCTGGGAAGTTTTCTGCCACTATTTTGTTGAATATGTTTTCAATGCAATCTCCTTTTTCCTCCCTTTCTGGAATACCCATGACTCAGATATTTGAGCGCTTAAGGTTGTCTGATATCTCTCTCAGATTTTCTTCAATGCCTTTGATTCTTTTTTCTTTTCTTTTTTTTTGTCTGCCTGTGTTATTTCAAACAGCCCATCTTCAAGTTCAGAGATTCTCTCTTCAACTTCCACAAGCATGCTGGTTAAACTCTCCATTTTGTTTTTTATTTCGCTGAATAAATTCTTCAGTTCAGCAAGTTCTGCTACATATTTTTTCAGGTCATTGATTTCCTTCTACATTTCCTCTTTCAGGTCCTTTATCCTTTTCCTCATTTCATCATGATGTCTAGCAGAGTTTTCTTGTATCTCATTCAGTTTCCTTAGAATTATCACTCGAAATTCCTTGGGCTTCTTGTTCTATAGGATTTAGATCTTGAGAGTTATTACCCTTTGGTGGTGTACTTTCTTGATTTTTCATATTTCTGGTATCTTTTCTTTGATGTTTATTCATTGTGGCAGGGGGTTTCACAGTCCACAGGTTTGACACTATTGTCTAAGATGTTGCTGTGGTTGCCAATTTGGTATGGCTACCTCAGTGACTGCTCAGTTGGCCACTAGTGCCTTGCGTGTGTGGTTGCCTCAGGTCTTGGGCCTCTCCGGGGAGCCACCTCTCTGGTCAGCTTGGACTTGGCCAGGCTGCTGGGTCACGGGGCGGTACCTCAGGGTGTGTGGTCTCTGCTGAACTTCCACCTCCTGTGCTGGACGTCTCCCTGTTCCGCACACACTGGGCTGGGCTGCTAGGATGCGCGGAGGCACCGCAGAGCGTGTTGTCTCTGCGGAGCTTCCCCTTCCCCTGTTGGATGTCTCCCTGCTCTGTGTACACTGGGCCGGGCTTGGGATGGAGCCAGGTGGAAGCGGTGAAACCTACCTGTTGCTGGATCGCATGGCGGCGGCCCCCCCACAGGGTGTGTGATCTCTGTGGAGCTTCTGCCTCCCCTGCTGGACGTCTCCCCGATCTGCGCACACTGGGCCAGACTGCTGGATCGTGCGACAGTGGTGTGGTCCCCGCGGAGTTCCCGCCTCCCCTGCCGGATGTCACCCTGCTCCGTGCACACTAGGCCGGGCTGGGAATGGAGTCGGGTGCCTGCAGTGAAGCCTACCTGGTGGATCAGCAGTGGCAGCCCCACAGGGTGTGTGGTTTCTGTGGAGCCTCTGCCTCCCCTGCCGACGTCTCCCCACTCTGTGCGCACTGGGCCGGGCTGGGAATGGAGCCAGGTGGCGGCAGTGAAGCCTATCTGCTGGATTGCGTGACGGTGGCCCCGCAGGGCATGTGGTCTCCACGGAGCTTCTGCTTCCTCTGCTGGACGTCTCCCCATTCCGTATGCACTTGATGTTATGTTTTTATAGTTGTAAATCGGTTGATTTGTGAGAGAGAGTGATGCTAGGGACCGTCTATTCCGCCATCTTGACTGGAAGTTCCCAAAGTGACTGTTCTAAGAATATTCTGTAGTTAATAACCTGTATAATTTGTTGATTTTTTCCTTTTTAATGACAAAGTAGGAAACCAAGTGCCTTATTTCTATTCTGAGTTTTATTATTTCCTTTTTCCTACTAATACTTTCTGTGATCTTGTTTCTGTATTCCTTTCTTAAGTCTTTAGTTGAGAACTTTATTCTCTTTGTTTCTTTATTCATTCTAATACAGCCATTTAGAACTAGATGTCAGGGCTGGCTGGTTAGCTCAGTTGGTTAGAGCATGGTGCTGATAACTCCAAGGTCCAGGGTTCAATCCTTGTACCAGCCAGCCACCCAAAAAAAAGGGAAAAAAAGAGCACTAGATGTCATTCTGTAAGAATGCCATCAGGGAGATCCAGTTTTGATATGTTGTATTTAGAGCTTTATTTTTATTTTATTTTATTTTATTATTATTTTTTTTTGCAGCAGGCCAGTATGGGGATCTGAACCCTTGACCTTGGTGTTATCAGCACCACATTCTAACCAAATGAGCTAACAAGCCAGCCCTAGAGCTTTATTTATTAAAGACTTTATTTCTGATATTCAAAAAATAATTCAGAGATTATTTAAAATAATACTTTTAATTCTAATTGAGCACCTTTTAACTTTATTTTCTTTATTTTTATTTTTCTTGGCCCATGCAATAAAGTATAGAATTTCTGCTTTTAGGATATATTGTGTTTATGTTCAAGTATATAGTCAGTGATTTGTTAAAAATACACCTGAAAAGAAGTTCTTCTCTCTATGTGTGAGCTGGTTTAATCTTCCTGCAAGTTCAGGTCTTTAACTTTATACCTTTATCTATTCATTTTTAATTATGATAGGGGCATGTTATAATTAAATTTTGTCTTTTACGTTTCTGCCAATTGTGTATGCATTTTGTTTTGTGTTGTTTGAGCCACATAAACTTAATATTGTATTGTAACCTTATTAGTCATTCCCATTTTCTTTTTGAAATTTTCTTTATCTGATAGTATTGTTTGTTCTGTTGTGATAGACTTAGACCATTTCCCCAATCATCAGCAAATGTTGGCTATCCTTTAACCCAGTCATCAATACTTGCAGTTTAATAGAGGTATTAGGTCACTTACACTCAGTGTATTAATTGGTCTATTTGTATTTATCTCCTTTGCTGGAAAGAGTATCTTGGTTTTTGTTAGATTTGTTTATACTTCTCATTTACATGGATTATTTAGTAGACTTGAAACTATTCATTTTAGCCAGTTATTTTTAACATTTCTAACTTTAATGTTTTAACTAATAGTTTATTTCTACTACTGATTTGTATTGTCTATTACTAATAGGTATTGTTTGGTTGAATTATGTACTGGAGGTCATTATATCTTGATGGTCTGAAGCATTGTTTATTTCTTATTCTCATAATGATTCAGTGGATTTTGTCTTTAACCTATCAGTATTCTTACCATCTTGTTTATAAAAAGCAGTTTTTCTGCTTTTAATTTTTCATCATCTTTTGTCATGATCTATACCCCAGGACTTGGTTGATAGATTCTGTCTAGTTCTTTACATTTTGATATGTTCTACTTCAAAGGTAAAGTTGGCTCAAAACTACATTTCTAATGTAGTTTCATATCGTTTAAGGATGCAGAAGACTCTGGAGAAGCAGTGTGTTGGGGTTCAAGTCATGGCTCCACTACTTAATATCTGTGGGACCTTGGGCAAGTTACTTAGTGCCTCATTTTCCTTATCTATAAGATGTAGATGGTAATAATGTATCTTCTTCATGGAGTTGTCTCGAAGTTTAAATGAGATAAGGTAAAGCATTTACAACCACACCTGACACACAACATAGTATGCTCTCAGTGACTAAGTGTAAGCTGTCATTATTATCATCATCACTTCTGGGCTCTTCAGCAGAGTCTGAGGAGTAAGATCCAAAGTTACCTTTATCTTTTCATTCATTAATATTACTAGTTACCATTTATCAAGTGCCCGCTATATGCCAGGTAAATGAAGGATATTTTACACTCATTTAGTATTCAGAACACCCAGTGAGGTAGTGGGTCACCCACATTTTCAGAAGAGGAAACCAAAGCCAAGAGAATTTAGGTAGCTTTTGGCGTGGGTGGGGGGAGGGTTGGGGGGAGGTGGCCAGTAAGGAGATCTGAACCCTTGACCCTGGTCTTACAACACCATGCTCTAACCAACTGAGCTAACTGGTCAACCCCTTTTACCCTCCCCTTTTACCCTTTCATTCTTTTTTTCTTTTTGCAAGTTAGGCAACTTTTTCAAGGTCTTATCTTATAAGTGGAAAAAGCTAGGGATAAAAAAAAAAAAAAAAAAACAGAGCTCAAACCTATGTCTGTCCTAAAACAGAATCTTTTCTCTTTCCACAGTGCTATACTGCCTTCTTTTAAATCACCTCCAACTAGATTTTTTTAAAGGGTTGATCATTAGGGTGTTTCCAGAAAGAAACTTTATGCATTCTCTCATTAACCATATAGAGATATTTGGAAAAAATTTGTTTTTAGAATATTGTTGGCAAGATCATGATTGTTTAATTATTCATATTATTTTCAGAATTTATCTCCTTATTTGGCTATCTAGATTAATGAATTTCTTATGCATGTCTTTATTCTTGCCACTTCTTTGATTAATTGTACCGTTTCCACCCATCGTGGCTTCCCTTAATATTTTTGGATCACATTTATAGTTTTACTTCTACCTCAATGTTATCACTTTCTGTTTTCATTTGTGTTTTTTCCCCACTCTCTATAGATTATTTATAGGTTATAAATTTATCATCATCCCCTCTCCTGCTTTTCTTCCAGATATTAGTCCTCCTTTTAAGTAACTTAAATTAACTCTCTAGCTGCCTTTCAATAACAAAGAGATTGTTATATAGATTGTTATATACATATTGACTCCCACAAGACTGTGATAAACTATGTCTCAGGTGTCTTACTAATAGTAAGCATCAATAATAAGAGTTGAATTCTATTATTATGGAGAGTTTCTGTAATTTTTCTTTATGCTTTTTTAAAAGCATTTAAACTAGATGTCTTATGGATTTTTGATTATAAGGAAGAGATCCTATTAAAACTAACTTCATGTGTTCCATCCTATTTGCAAGTATGTGCTTATCTAGCTGTGCTACTCTCTGTACAGCTGCTTCCTCCACTTCTCCTATCTTCTCTTCATCTTAGTTTATCTTAGTATACAGTGAAGGCAACTCTTGCTGTTGCTCTGTATGACCTTCTTCAGTTTTCAGAGTCTACCGTCACCATTATCCAGCTCATTCAGTGTCCCAATTTCTAATACCTGGGAAAGGCAGTAGTAGGTGCAGCTGGGTCAGGTCCCATCTGTAGTCTAGTCAGCTGTGTCTCCACTAGGGCTGGTTGTAAAATAGTTAGATAGTACTGCTCCTTCTAGGACTTTTTCCCTAAGAAGGGGGGAGGGAGCAGGGAAGTAACCATTGGCATAGATGTTATCCTGGATGTACTTGTTTGTCTTTGTTTTAAGATCATTCTATTGAAGTTTTTCTTTTCTCTCATGGAGATTTTAGCCTGGGGGGAGGGATTTGGTACTGTCATTTAAGTCGCAGTTGATTTTTTTTTTTTTAACTTATATGAAGTCTTTCACCTATAAATGTATTATTTAATTATTTCATTGCTCTAGATTTACGATTTTTTAAACAGTTGAATAAAACACAACTAAGAAAAAGCCCTATGGAATTGCCACCAGAAATCTCCATTTAGGTGGCTGGTCACACTTCACCAATATTCTAACTAGGTATAAATCTACCTAATAAACTAATAGCATTAAGTTCAAATATCACCATCTTGTTTATAATAAAAGCATAGTAGATTTAAACATTTTAGTGAAATCCAGGGACATTGTCTATAAAGGCAATTGTTTTACTAAAATTATCATACCCTGTGCCTACAGCTCTTTATTATGTCAGGTATCCCATCAAAACCAGGAAATTCGATTAATTTGCTTGACTTATTCTTAGTGAATCCACACTGACACACAGTGATGATCACATTCTTTCTAATTGCTTTCAGATTTCTCTGAGGAGTAATATTTCCCTTACTGCTCTACAGTTTCCTACACCCCTTTTTTTCTTTAAGAGAATCATGACAGCATTTTCAGTCTCCAGCATTTTTGTACCACTCTGGGTTGGATTCCTGAAGGGCCTAGACAAAGAATATGACAGGGCCCTGCCTTGTCACATAGTCAGCACATTACAAATTCTCCATTCCTTCCAGATGTATGTATTATCTGGGCCTGAGAACTTCAGCTAATTTAAAGCAATTAGCAAGGAAGGAATTAGCAATGATTAGTTGAGCACCTATATGCCACATACAGAGCTAAGCGTCTCATATATTATCTCACTTACTATTTCTTCACCCGTCTTAGACTTCAACTTTCTCTATACGATATTTCTTCTAATCATATCTATTTTAGAGATTGTTCTACTTGATGGGAAAGGTGAAAACATAGGAATCAAGTAGTTCTACCTTTTTGCCATCATCTGTTGATATTTTATTATCTTCCCTCTCTAGCAGCAGACTGTCTTATCTATTCCACGTAGCCAGTTGGTCTAAGAGTTCACCTTCCTGACACCATTCTTAGAGATTCAAGTCGTTCTTTCCTTGGTTTTGTATCTGTCCTTTCTTGTGTATGTATCTGATCACTTCCTCTAAAATTATGATGGTTTTTGTAGATGTTTTCCCCTTTTTATCTTCATGGGGATAATTTGTTATCAAACTGTTAGAATTTTTATTTTAATGTCTCCATTGTCTTTTAACCCATCTTATCTTTCCCTCTTTGGCTGTGATATTTCACCTTATTTTTCCACCGAAGCTTTTTTTTTTTTTTTGGCATCTGACTAGTATGGGAGATCTAAACCCTTGACCTTGGTATTAGAACACTGTGCTCTAACCAACTGAGCTAACCAGCCCACCCTCCACTGAAGTTTTTGAAATATACACATCAGACTTAAATATATTTGACAATATCTTGTCAAATATCTTTTCTCTTGTATTATGAACTTTAAGACAGTATGGTCACTTTCTCCCATAATTCTTATAGGTTGTTCCACATAACTTCTTCCTTCAATAGTTCTCTGTTCTAAGAAGTCTTTGGTTATATTTAATCCAATTTTCTTTTACAGCAAAACAAGATCATGATAAATCTTGCAATGAAAGGGGTTTTGTCTATAGGTGGTCCAAAACCAAAATTCTTATTTAGAGCAGGCAAGAGTCTCAATGGCAGGGCCATCCAGGGGGATCCTAATGTGGGTGGGGGTGTTGTAACACTGTGTACCCAGTGGATGCTCAATCCTGATTGCTGCTTATTTCTCATCCTGCAGTGTGGGCCAAACTGAAACTGCAGAAGGCTTCAGAACGATGGCAGCCTGACACTGAGGTGGGTGCTAATGTGGACAGCATTGCAGATAGCGTCAAGTGACAGAGCTCTCTCACCATGTAGAAGGGAGAAGAAAGGTGGTCCCTGGTTTACTGTAGTAGCAAGTATAATGACAGTATTTATAAACTGACTCTTGACATGTAAGCCTAACTTATTTGTGATACTTGTCAGACTTTAAATCTGGGTCTTAGACAGGTTGTATTCTCCCATTGAAATTTTGAAGTGGCAAGCAGGATACCCAGTCTCTTATCTTGACATGGAGATTCATAAAATAACAAGTTGAGAATCCATATCATGTGTTAGATCTCCTTTGAGGAAAGCATCTGTTGGGAGATGATCCTCCTGTAGGGTTGGGAAGGTGCCCTGTTGGACTTAAGATAGTCGTCCCAAGTGCAGGTCTCACAGATGAGAAATGACATGTATGTGAGGTATGGTAGCAACTAACTCCAAGTCCCACATCAACTGGCTGTAGGCTTCCTTCCTTTTAGGCCAGTGGTTTTCAATATTCCTTTCTTAGCAGCAGAACCTTTTCCACATGTAATGTAGAACTCTGATGTATAAAATAGAATAAAGCAGGACTACTCTGGAAGTGGGGAAGCTCAGCGTTATTGGCCTCCATTTCAACCTCTGCCATGGCCTCTGGGCAGAAACTCAGGGTTCTTGGATCCATTTGGAAACTGCTATCTTAGGTTAGCCTTTTTTAACCAGGATTCCTCATCTTAAACACACAAAGTGATTGAATGAACTATTTTCTCAGATTCTCTAGGGTTGGGTCATGACTGGTACCATTCTAGATGTCTAGGAGAGAAGTTAATTCATTACACACAATGGCTACCTTAGGGAAGTAGGGTTTAATTCTCCTGTGGGATGCCAGTTGAGATGAATGCCAATCTCAGAGTACCGGGTTATGCTACAGAGTCAGTCCAGAGTGAGCTCAGGTACCCAGGGATTAGTTCTAAACATTTCTCCTAGGGGATGTAGCTAACAAAGTGTACCCCTTCCTTTTTAGGAAGAGTATGAAGACTCCAGTGGGAATGTTGTGAATAAGAAGACATATGAGGATCTGAAAAGACAAGGACTACTCTAGTGTTCAGGGTTGTAGCTCAGCTTTTGGGCTTGCCCAGGTTTCCCTGAGATCTGCTTTTTCTATGTCTCCCAAGCAAATGCTCTTAAAGACTCTACTATGTGGTCTTATGGTCTAGCATGCATCTTGTAGAAACAAGGCATGCTGGCAGATTGTAGGGTTGAAATGTGTTTTATCTTTGTTTTATATTAAAAAAAGATTCTGTTGGAAAATAAAACCAGCCCTTGATTTGAAAGTATCTTGTTCTGAAGCCCAGGGTTATGGACTAACTCAATCCTTTAGTTCTTAATGCCTCCCTCCCTCTTTCTCACCAACTCTAGTAGCAACTGAGATCTAATGAGCACCTGTTATGCTACATATTTTGTGTTAGGTAAATCTGACCTAACCTCTTTCCCCACCCTCCTTTGCTGCCACTTCACTTCAGGATGAGCCCTACCTTTAGTTAAGTCAGGCATTGATGCACATACTAGGGAAAGATGGGGGGGGGGGGCCAAGCTGCTCCTAGGACTAAGTGTGGCACCAAGGTTTGCCTCTTTCATTTGCATAAAAAAGGAGTTGGACTGTTTTTTGTTTTTTTTTTTTTTTTTTTTTTTTTTCCTTTTCGTGACCAGCACTCAGCCAGTGAGTGCACCGGCCAGTTCTATATAGGATCCGAACCCGCGGCGGGAGCGTCGCAGCGCTCCCAGTGCCGCACTCTACCAAGTGCGCCACGGGCTCGGCCCAAGTTGGACTGTTTTGCAATGGGCCTGCAGCCCTGCTCCTTCCCCACGCCTCCACAGCCTGGCACACAATGGAACTAGGACCAGCAGTGACTTCACCTGCTTGCTAGTTCAGATTGAGAGTCTGGTGATCCTGTCTTCCTGTTCCTTCTACAGGATCCCTATTGGACTGTGGAAGTGGCTAATACTCTCTTGTTCTCCAAGCCCAGATAGCCAAGATCTTGGGTGGAGTTGAGCAGCTGCCCCAGGATCTGAATCTAGTGTACCAAATGGAAAGAACTAGGGGAGCCAAAAAGGTACTAATCTACCTGTAAGCCCAATCATCTGGAGGCCAGGGCCTGCTTCAAAACAGGATTTTCCAGAGTCCACCTTTACCCCCAGCACTCAGACCTTCAGTTTGTTTGTTTTTAATATATCTACTTTAAAAAATCCCAACTCTGGAACTGGCCATCTTCCTCACACTTAATCTGTTGCCCTAGTCATCTCCATGGCAGTAAGGTTTCACTGCCTTCACCCTGCAGCACTTCACTCTGGGTTGTTATTTTCCTTCCTGGTTCAACCCATCCCTTGGGCAGCTCCTCACATGTTCGTTTGTACTTTGGCTCTTCCAGTTGTTTAAAACCCCAGTTGGACAACCTCTTCACAGCCTGAGCTTTTGAAGAAGAGTGAGTGGATAATTAAACCTAATTAAGCCAACTAGAAACACTGATTATCAAAACTGCCCAAAGGTGCAAGGAGACATTGCCTTTTGGGAAGAGAGTTAAACAAAGCCTTGGAAATGGGAAATGTGGGGAGGAGACATCGCTCCAGCCTTCCTGTTGGCACAGTAGCCGCATCAGGGCTACTAAGAAATGCACCTGCTGCTTTCCAGCTGTCACATTCCTCATAGCCCCCTCTTTAGGAGTGGCTACCTGAGACTCCAGGGTTAATGGGATACCCTTTTATGGTGTGGAGAGGAGTTGGGACCAGGTCCTGAGGAGTTCTGCCATCATCCTTGCCCAGATAACCAGTCATCCCATGAACTATGTGCCAGAACAGGCTTGGAGGGACCCTGACGCTTACCTGTTACAACAAAGTTTTCTTTTGTTCATTAGTTACATTCATTCACATTTTTTCAGTGCCTTCTATGTGCCAAGTCCAGCTAGATTTGCAAACCCTGAAAATTAGGTAGGGGCTGGCCAATTAGCTCAGTTGGTTAGAGTGTGATGCTAATAACACCAAGGTCCAGTGTTCGATCCCTGTACTGGCCAGCCACCAAAAAAACCAAAAAAGAAACTTTAAAAAAAGAGAAGCAGGTGGAGGTGAGATGGTAGGAGCAGAAGCCAGAAGTAAGGAGGCTCAGGTCCAAGGGTCATAGAGCTATTAGCTGAGCATGTGCAAACTCACATCAGAAGTGGTTCTCCTCCAAAGGTAACTTCTTGAAGTCTGGATTTCATGGGTCTGCTACAGGAAGAATGGGATTTCAACTGAGCCCCCTGACCAGGCTGGGGAAAGAGTAGAGGCTGCCCTTTCCTGGGTTAAATAAGTATTTCTTAACCTTTTTAGGATCATGAATTTCTTGGGAAATACGAAGATACTTGTGGACTTTCTCCCTGGAAAAATATACATGCACATAGATTTTTGCACACAGTTTCAGGGGAATTCCCAGGTCATCCTTTGTTCCTAAGTCTTATAAGAATCTCATCTCTGCCAGAGCACTGACTGCTGAGAAGAGTTGATTCAGCTAGCTCTTCAAGGGGAAAAGCTGCGGGGAGCACTGGGGGAGTTGTTCCTGGGAGTAACTCCCAGACTGGTGCTGATCCTGGGACAAATCTTCCCAGGAGCAGGACTCTCTTCGCTCCCCACCTCTGAGAGGAAAGCAAAAAAATCTGTGTCTGGCCTCAACTGACTATCACTTTCCTCTCCACTTTCCTTCCGTTCCCCTCCTGGGGGTCAACTTGTGCTGGAAGAGCACGCTAAAAGTAATCAATGTGTTGGGGAAATGAGGGGCAAAGTTTTGAGCTTTTTCTTCTCTGCACTATTTTTTTTTCCCTCGGGATGATAGGTACCTCTCCCCTCATCCTTCAGTTCCTGCCCTCAGCCTCACCTCAAAGTTCTCATGTTGGGAATGAGCCTGTGACTCTCCACCGTCAGCCAGTAGAGATGCCCCATTCCAGGTGGGCTCTGGGAGGATACTTTTTGCCCTCCCTTTGGTCTCTTCTGAGGGCCATCTCCACCGGCTGGGTTTCTGATCCGAATAAGGCACCTCCCAGTGGGATGTTGGGATGGGGATCCTTCATTCTGCCCAAGCTGCAAACTGGCTTTATTTTCACCTTCCAACTACAGTCTGGACATCAATTGTGCTTCCTTCTTTTGCCTGTGGCCCCTATGTGTCCCTAGTGGCAGCAGTGTCACAGGGAACTCCCAGAGCTGACAAATGATTGGAGGGGAAGAGGAGCAGCTGCCAGCTTCCAGGGGCTGCACCTACAGCCTCCCTGACTCATGTATCCACACTTGCTGCCTTCCGCTCCTTTAGGTGTACAGGTAGGTCCACAGCAGGAATGGGGTAGGGCATAGGGAATATTGGGGATATTCTCTAGCCATGGGGGAGGGGGGGCGGTGCACAGGCTGAAGTAGATGGGGAAGAAATCTGAATTAATACAAAGAGGTAAACATCTAGACTTTGCCTAGCCTTTCTGATTCTGCTGAATGTGACCCACCCTGTCATACTCCCAAGCTCTACCTCTAGCCTCATCTACCAAATCAGGGAAGATGAAAGGGGGCTTGCGTGAGAGGCCTGGGCCCTTCTTTTCACAAGGACACAGGAACCTGGGTAGAACCTTTGGGTCCTTGACCTACTTGCCTTTGAAGACTGAGGTCTCCTTGCAGAGGTGCTGACTGGGTGAGTACTGTTTCTTGAGTGTGATATTGAAGGGGAAGGAACAGAGAGGCTGAGGCTCTGGTGGTGAGGGTTGAGGGTGGAGAGAGAAGGAACCCCTATTGCCAAGGGGTCCTATCCTGCTTCACCTCAGCACCTGGGATCCTGAGCACCGCCTTATTCATGCATTAACCACCACCACCAGAAGGGGCCCATCCCAGAGGGGGTCCTTGCTGCAGGCTCTCCTCTGTATCACACCACCCTGGCAGCTGTCACCTGAGAGATCTGAGTGCTGATGGAGGACTATAGCCATGATTCCAGGGAGGTAGATTCCCGGTTAGCTAGCCCTGGGAACGGTGGAGGCTGAGTTAAGCTCAGCCTCCCAGGGTTGGGCAGGAAGATAGGAATAATGCCAGCAGTTTTCTACCTTGCATGGAAAAACCTAAACCCAGGCTTAGCAGACTTTTTCAGGTCTGATTCCTCAGTGGCAGAGCCTGGGATCCAGGAATCAAGAGTCAGAGCTACCTCCTGCCCTTGGCTCAGCTCAACTTAAGGACAGGGTCTGAATCCTGAAGAACTTTTGGACAAAGTGAGCCCTAACTTCTGACCCTCTTTGTGTCTCAGGGTCTCCCTGTCCTGTGCTCTGAGGAAGCCCATCACCCCCCACTCCCCATCCCCAGGCACCTTCTGTTGGAGGCAAATGAGGCCAGATCAGAGACACTGGAAATCTATTACCTGACTCTGCACCTGTTCCGGCTCCGCCTCCCCTTGGGCCTGCGATGCACTGTTGCCGTTGCCAACAACAACATTCACTCTCAGAGGGGCTGTTACTAGGATGCAGACCCCTTTGTGCCTGCCTCAATATTCTGACAATACAACTTGTGGGAAGCAAAAGCAGAGCCCCTGGGACCACTTGTTCCCTACAGGTTGACCTCCCCTGCTCCCTAGCCTGTTTATTCCTCTGCATAGTGCAATAAGGGAATGTCTGTTTGCAGCCCTCACCTGGGTTGCCTAGAACTGGTTCTTCACTCTCTCTGGCTCCTGATCCATCCTCAACTGAAGATGTCTGTAGCCAGTGGTAGCCATTGGGCTACTCTGCTCAGAGGTAGATGTCCTTTGCCTGGGGCCCCTAATCGTTCCTGGACCCTGTGATCAGTCTTAACCCATGAATGTTGCTGGATGCTGGGATTGCTCCTACTTTTCCCTGACCTCATGACCTCTTCCACTTAACCACTGAATGTCCTTTCCTTAACCTATGACCTTTGAGCTGATTACTCCCTACAGTGGCTCCCTCTCTCCTTTTCCTCCTACCAGTCAGTCCTCTTGCTGGTCTTACTGATATCCCAGAACCTGGTAAGAAGTCAGCTACTCCTGCTCCTGTCCAGGTAAGCAGCATATGAAGGAGGGGAAAGCATTCCTAATGCCATCAGCCCACGGGAATGGGACCACAGTGGTCAAACCCATCCACAGCTATGCCACAGCTTCCACTCCTTTGGAGAGATGTGCTATGAAAGTTCTCCAACCAGACAGCAGAGTGCTGGCCTGGGGAGCACCACTGCAAGGTGCAGGGCCCCAGACAAGATGTTGCTCTGAAGGGAAGGAGAGTGGGCCTTTGGAAGGGGTGCTTACATTCAGGGACAGTAAGGTGCTGGGAAAAGAGATACAGAAGTTGGAGGGAGAGGAGTCAGTTTTGGGGATGCTGGGAGAAGTTGAGATGTGGCCCAGGGCTGGCTTTCCCCCATCTCCTGGCCATTCCTGTACTCTCTTTACTCAGCTGATCCAGATCAACCTCCCACTATGGTGCAGTCTCAGTTGTGAGGAGGAAATGAAACCAGTCCCAGCCCTTGCCTCATGTCCAACAACTCGGCCCCCAGCTGCAGTGCTGCAGTGGAGGGCCACTCTGCTTGGTGCTCAATGAGTCGGCCTCTCATGAGACTGCCCTCCCGTTGACGCTCAGCCCTGCCCCACCAACCTGCAGCTCCATGCCACACCCCCGTTGCCCCAACTCTGACTCCCATTCCCACTGATCCATAAGCTCAGAGCTCTCCTGCCCACTGATTCCCAACTCTGAACCCCACCTTTTGACAGGTCCTCAAATCTCAGCTTAGTTTTCACTGACCCCCCAACCTCTATGAACACCCTAACCTCTGAACCTCATCTGACTGACCCCTACCTTTGAGGTCTTCTGTCCTTATCAACGCCCCAAGTTTGAGCTTTCTACCTTCAGTGCCCCACCCCCTCCTCGATGCCCTTTTCCTAATGCCCCCACCTTTCCCCAGCCCAGCTTATCTGACGCTCCCCTCCCCTCCAAGCTCCAGAGAGGCATGGAGCAAGTGCCTGTGTTTTCCAGGGTGGTGGCAGAGGCAGTGTCAGGTGGTGAGTTGCCCACACACAAGATGCCCTCCCTCAGGGCAGGGAGGAGTCAGACCCTTGCAGAAGAATTGCCCCCTGGTGGAGGTGTCACTGCACTTCCCCAAACAGCCCTTTCTCTGCTTCCGGGCCTAGGTTACCTGACTGTCACAGAGGACAAGCTGCTTTCCACACCATCCTTTGTGACCACCATCTCAGCAGCCCCAAGGGAAATGTGAATGTCTTGTTCACACCTGCCTGCTCTGCAAGGTAGAGGCAGGAATGGACAGTGTGTGGTGGCTGGGGCCAGGGGCATAGGCATGACAGGGCTCTGGCCTCACCCCTCTCTAGCTTTCACCCCCTGTTCAATCTGAACAAAACTCCCCACCCCCCAAACCTCCTCCTACTTTCTCTTCCAGAAGAAAATCTGTGCCACCTTCTCCTGCCATGGCAGTGACTGCTTCAAAAGGCAGGAAGCTATCACCATGCGCCCTGAAAAGAGTTCTGTGAGGTGGACCCTGGAGTGCTCGAAGGACTGGGGTGCTATCTTCCTCAGAGCTACAGTCCTTTCTCCCCTCCGCCTGAAGGGAGTAGTTCAGCACCCGAATCTGGCTGGAGCTAGACCTGCTGGGAGCTAGGCTGTCTGGGGTCTAGCAAGCTTGACCCTCTCAACTCTGTATTATGCCAAAATGCAGGGCAGCAGCTGGAATTTTCCAAGTTTCCATGATGTGCCCCTGTTTCTGACCACCCTGCATGTTCACTGGGGACTGACTTACCTCATGGCAGGGAGCTACGGGGTCCAGGGAAATTCAGCTCAGCCCACGACCCACTTAACACTTTTTGCCTGCATGAGTTGGGGCAGGGGTAAGGGGAGAATGAGTGGTCCCATCTCTTCTTGGAGCTGAAACAGTCCATCTCAAGCTACACTGCAGACTACACCCATGTCTGCATGGCAGAGGCCCCCAGGTGTCATAGGGCAGCTGCCTCCAGCTGGATGGGAGCCTCTACTTCAACCAGGCAGCCCTACGGTCTACCAGGAGCCTCCTGCACTGGGCCTTGGCTACAGCCACACTGCTGCTCCTCCACCCTGCCCTGCTCCTGTTCTTGCTCCCTTACCTGGGCCCAACAGAATCAGGGAGCAGCAGCCAGGAAGACCCTGTAGACCCTGCAAGCTCCCACGCCTACCCCTAGCTCTGATTTCTTTCTTTTTTTTTTAATAAAAAGATGACTGGTAAGGGGATCTTAACCCTTGACTTGGTGTTGTCAGCACCATGCTCACCCAGTGAGCGAACCGGCCATCCCTATATAGGATCCAAACCCGTGGCCTTGGTGTTATCAGCACCGTACTCTCCCAAGTGAGCCACGGGCCGGGCCTACCTAGCTCTGATTTCTGTAGCTGTCTTTAGTGAGAGGGATTTATCAAGTCCATATCTGTGAGCTCCAGGCTCCTCATTTTTCCCCTCCCAGGGCTTAGGCTTGAATGTGGTGCCCTCCAAGGGGGAAGGGCCTTAGCCCCAATCCCAGGGAGAGGCTGAGATTTGTCTGGAAAAACAATCTGCCTGACCCCAATCCCAGTGGGAAGATCCCAAAATCCTAAAGGAACAGTTTCTGCATCTGTGAAAAGTGCCTGGCCCCATCCACTTTTCCCAGATCCTCCTTTCCCAGCCTGTGACACTAAGAGCAGGGTTGGAGTTGGGGTTCCCTGGTTTCCTGCAGTGACCTCCACACCCTTGATCTCTAAGGGTCTGAATCAGTTCCCTTTTCCCTCATCCCCCACATGACTTGGAAACCAAATTCAAATAACCCTGAGCTCCATTTGAGTTGTGGATATTTCCAGGAAAAGGAGAAGATTGGGAAGAAGGTGATATCTGTTACTGGAAGAGGTTTACTTATCCGAAGTTGGACTGGTCATTAGGGCGGCAACTTAGCTTAGGGAAAGAGGAGCAGAGACTGACTAGAAGTCACAATGCGTACCCACCAGCCACCAAAATAAAAGTCACAGTGGTCACCCCTTCTCCTTCCCTAGCACTGTCCCATTCCTTCAGTTTGGGTCAAATCTTGAGAGAAGGTATATTCATTAAGATAATTCATTAAGTCATTCACTAATTCAATAAACATTTTCCAAGAGCCAACTGTGTGCCAGAAACTGCTGGGATGATGAGGAAAAGACAGTCTTGTCCTCAGGGAGCTTACAGCTTAGTAAAATGGCCAACAGGCTGACAGAGAACATCTTAGAGTCCCTTATTTTAGCTGGCCCTTTTTGTCCATCTAGAGCAAACTCCTTGTCTTAGAAGGGGAAACTGAGGCCCAAAGGGAAAAAGTCGTGGCCACGGGCACATTACCGAGTGCATTGGGGAAGGGGCTTGAGAACAACAGTCCACCCTCAGGCTGTCTTGAGAGCCCAGGGGGCTCCTCCCACATCCTCTCTCCTCCCCAGGCATGAAGGCCTCTGTGTCAGCCTGGTGATAGTCATTGCAGTACCACACATGAACAGTGTCGTACACGTGACAAAGTGTTCACTTCCATCATCCTCAAACAGCCCCATATGGCAGGCAGGGCAGGCAGGGTGGAGGGAGGAAATATGGTAGTGTGTGGCAGTATAGATGGCACAGGAGTTGGAGTCAGACTTTCAGCTGAGTCCCAGTCTGACTACTTGCTAGCTACAGGACCTCTGTCAAATTGCTTAATATCTCTGAGCCTCAGTTTCTCCACCTGGAAAATGGTGGTAATGGTTCTTCACAGTCTTGTTCTCCCTCCATTAAGGTAGGACAGGGTAGTTATTTGGGGGGAAACAGTTTTAGTACAGGTCAGAGCTGTCCCTCCTGGAGTCAGAAGAGCTGAGGACAGAATTAGAAGAAAATAAAAATGCATTGTATTTTTCCCTTAAGGTAAATGTGGCCATCTTCCTTCTGGGCCCCAGGAAGCTCTGGCCCCAGGACTTATAGAGGTCCAGGGATGTGGGTTAGGACATTCATTAGAAAAGCCTTACGTCCATCAACAGATGAATGGATAAAGAAAATGTGGCTTATATACACAATGAAATACTACTCAGCCATGAAACAGAATGAAATCCTGTCATTTGCAGCAACATGTTGAGCCCGGAAGACATTATGTTAAGTGAATAAGTCAGGTACAGAAAGATAAACACCACGTGTACTCACTTATATGTGGGAGTAAAAAAAAAAAAGTTGAACTTTTAGAAATTGAGAGTAGAATTGTGATTACTAGAGGCTGGGAAGCCGAGGAGGAGAGATAGTGAGAGGTTAGTTAATGGACACAAAATTACAGCTAAATAGGAAAAATAAGTTCTAGTGGTTTACAGTAGTGCTAGGCATCTATAATTAACAATAATTTATTGTATGCTCTCAAATGGCTGAGAGGAGCTCAAATGTTCTCATGACAAAGAAAGAAATTTTTGCAATGATGAATTGGCCGACTACCCTGATTTGATCATTACACATTGTACACATGTATTGAAATATAATTCTGTACCCCATAAATATGTACAATAAACACGTTTCAATTAGAAAACAAGTTTCTTAGAAAGAAAGAAAGAAAACCTTTCCAGAATAGGGAGCCCAGTATACCCCAGGATGTAAGGAGTTAATGGGGACGGGGAGCCATCCCCCCACCCACAGCCGTGATTGACTTGGGCATGCTGGGACTTGCAGGCTGGCTGGCCATCCTGCGGCGCAGGGGCCGCTGGGAAATGTAGTCACTGGCTCGGCCCTAGGGCCACGGTATCCTGTGCGCCTAGCAGTGACAGCTCAGGAGGTAGGCAGCAATGGCCGGGGCTGGGAATAGGTGGGCAGCAGGAAAGCCAGAGCAGGACTGGACAGGAGGGAGTGGGCAAGCTGCGGGCTGGGACCCCTGGCCTGCAGCTGTCAGACCGGATGCCCCCCTGGCCTGCAGCTGATGCAACGGGCCTGCTGGGCGGGGTGAGGGGCAAGGAGCAATGGACCGCTTTTCTTGTCTCCAAGGAAAGAGGAACAGGGCTGGTTCCTTCTCCGGGATGGGACCCTCCCTTCCTGAAAGTAAGGTGATGTTCCCTCCAACCCTATGCAGACAGACCACTGACACCTCCCAGAGGTGCCAGCAGGATCAATACTGCTACCCTGAAAAAGGGAGGCAGAGCCCTGTCCCAGGAGCAATGGGACCAGATCCCCCACTTCCAACAAGTAGACTGCACCCCACTCAGGAACAACTGAATGCCCTCCCAGACAAAGGACAATATAACAAATCGTAGATCCCACTGGGGCAAAGAGATGCGGCCCTCCCCCTAGAAAGTTTAAAATGGCCTAGTCTAGGGAGGAGGAGGAGGAGGAGGAGATGGGTCAGGCCGGTCCTCTACCTTCTCCTTCCACAAAGGCCCCTCCTTCCTGCCCTCAGCCGTCTGAGGAAGCTCTATTACCTCGTGGGAACTGGTTGACCAAAAAGGGTTCCCATCTGCCCTCCCCCGGGGTGTGTCTGCTCAACAGAGGCCAGCATGGACCAGTCTGTGGCAATCCAGGAGACTCTGGCTGAGGGGGAATATTGCATTATCATATCCTTCCCAGCTTGGAGCTCCCAGCCCTGCACTTGCCCTGGCCTCAGCAAGTGGAATGGAAGGTGTCGAGGCGTCTGTCCACTGTCCTCCCTCTCTCTGAGCCTTGGGGGGAAAAGGAAACCATTATTTACTAAGTACCTACTTGGTCCTGGACTCTGCTAGGTGCTTTAAATATGCAGTTACCTTCCCAACCCCTTGTGAAGTTGGAGATTATTATCCCCATTTCACAGATGAGGAAGGCTCAGAGAGGGGAAGTGACTTGCCCAGGGTCACACAGTGAAGCTGGAGGGCAGGGGCAGGGCAGGGAAGGTGGAGAGGGCTGGATTGGGCCTCCGGTTTTGTTTTTCCTTGACTCGGAGCAGCAGGCAGTGCAAGGTGTGCTATGTGAGGGAGAGAGCCAGCAGAGCCGCCTCCTGGGGCTCGTGCGCTACCGCCTGGAGCACGGTGGCCAGGAATACGCGTAAGTGAGGGGCTCAGCCCTGTCTGTCTGGGCCAGGGGGGTCTTCTTCACTATACCCTCCAGCTGGGCTTCCACCATCCCTCCAGGGCAGGGTCTGAGGCTTCTAGGATAGTTATCATGATGATAGTTAATATTGTTTAAACACTGTGTTCTAAGCCTTTCCCATGTATTAGCTCATGTAATCCTCAAGATTTGGTGAGGAAGCTTCCTGAGACCAGGCAGCTCATCACACTGTGCCAGATCTGGAGCCTCATGGCCTGACTGCCTGCATTCAAGTCCAGGCTTTGTTACTTCTGAGCCACGTGATCTCGAGCAGGTTGTTTTACTTCTCTGTACCTCAATCTGTCAAGATTAAAGATTCAAGTGAGTTAGTACATGTAACGTGTTTAAATACAACAAGGCAATAGAAAGTGCTCAATAAATGTTGTCTGATAACACCTGCATATTACACACAGGCAGAGAGAGAATAAATAATATTTGCCAAAGGTCTCATAGCTAGTAAGTGAACCTCAGTTTATCAGAGCTGGGAGGGAGGGTTCCTCAGGCATTTTCTCATCTACACTCTCATTTTATAGATGGGGAAATAGGTTCAGACAGAGAGAGAAAGGGGGTGGCTAAGGTTGCACTGCTTCTGTCACATGAAATGCTAGAATGCTCCATGAATAGATTGAACATGTGTTTTACTAAGAAAGCGGGGGTTCTGCCATATGAGAAAAGTCAGCTTTGATGAGCTCATCCATAAAATTGCAGTCTCTGATGGGCACTGTGGACAGAGATGGAACGAGGAGTGTGCACAGCCAGGCACCACCAGCACAGTGCTAGGGACCAGGGAGGGAGTGTGAGCAGCCCAAGGCCCCCAAGATGGGCCTGAGGACAGCCAGTGGGCCCTGTCCTCACTTCTACTTCCTGCCCTTAGTCTCTTCCTGTATACGCATCGGAGGATGGCCATTACCGGGGACGATGTCTCTTTGGACCAGATAGTGCCAATCTCGCGGGATTTTACGCTGGAAGAAGGTGCTTTAGGGGGATGGGTGGTATGAATCCCTCTCCTCTGGGCCCCCCAGGTCATCTTTGCCCTTGTTGAGCAGTGGGAATAAGGATGACACTAGGGCCGGGTCACTCAATTGCTAAGGGCATTCTTGTTTCCCTCCTCCACAGTGTCCCCAGATGGTGAACTCTACATCCTGGGTGAGTGGTCGTCTCAGTCTGGGTCCCAGTTGGGTCAGGGGGTACAGGATCTGCAGAGAGAGAGCAATGGTGTGAAGTAAGAGCATCCCCTGGTATCCTTCCTGTGGCAAGTAAGACCCTGCAGGACCTGGCCCCCGCCTACCTCTGGCCCATCACCCTCTTCCTTGCTTGCTGTTTCCATCACCTCAAACATCCCACGTTCTCCCCATGGAGCCCTGCACTTGCTGCTGCCTCTCCTGAAAGCCTCACACCTCTCTTCACTTTGCCAGCTCCTATTCCTCCTTCAGGGCTTCCACTCACACATTTCCTAGGAAGCTTTGTTGAACCCCTGGAATTGTTTGTATCTCACACGTGTCTTTTCTCATCCTTGCCATGCTCTGTCACTCACAATGATTTAATTATTTGTATTGACCTATTTAATGCCTGTCTTCTTTGCTAGACAATAATAATAATAGAAGCAAATATTTAATCAATGATTATTTTGTGCCAGGCACTATACGAAAAGATTTACACACATCATAGGTGGTTTCTTCTCAACAACTCTATGAGGTTAAAATTGTTCTTATTCCCATTTGATGGACAAGGTAACTGAGGCCCAGAGAAATTAAATAATTTAGTAAGGGGTGGAGCCAGAATTCAAACTCAGAATACAGACTCCAGAGCCCACACTCTTAATCACTCTCCTAGATTACTTCTGTTCACTCAGTTTGGCACATGTTTTTGAGTGCTCACCATGTGCCCAGTAATGGGCATATGCTATGAACAAGTTGCATTCCACAGCTTTGTTCCCTGAAGACAGGACCACATCTGTTCTCTTCACCGTGGTATTCCCGTGCCCAGCACAGCACTTAGCACTGTTAAGTAGACTGACTGATAGAGAGCCCCTCTTGTCTGCCTCTACATGCTTTCCATTCCAGTGAATAGACTACAGGTCCAGAGAAACTGTTCTTTTCCAGCTCCATCTAGTACTGTGGTGGTGAGGCTTATCAACTTTTCAGAGTCTTGGTCTACCCCCTCTCTAAAGTGGGAATGATGTTAATTTGAAATTGAAGGTACAGAGGGTCCCCCCATTGTCCCAGCAGCAGCCCTGAATGAGTTGCTTAAGGGTCTGACGGACTTTGGGAGCCTGGACTGATGATTCTGTTTGGGGACTCCCGCCTTAAGATGTATGCAAGCACTTAGCTCCTGACAGCCAAGGGCTCATTTCCTGCCCCCTCTGTGCAGGCTCAGATGTGACTGTCCGGCTGGACACAGAGGAGCTCAGCCTCATGTTCCAGCTTCCATTTGGTTCACACACCAGGATGTTCCTCCAGGAAGTCGCCAGGGCCTGTCCAGGTAAGACTCAAATCTCCCTGGGGGTGCGGGGGTGGGGGTTAGCTGGGCACTCACCTACCCATTCTAGTTAACTTTCCATGCTTTAGACTCACACTCCATGGTTTCTGTGCCCTCTCAGAGCTGCCAGCATAAAGCCCCAGTTCCCCTAGGCCTCCAGCCAACCATGGTGTTTGCTTTTGTTTACAGTTTCTTGACCTGAGTGTTAACCACAGCAGGGCCACTTTGCCCTTCTGGCAAAGGGCTGCACAGAGTGGATTGTGACTCTGGTGTAAAATCTCTTACAAGTTGGCAAGGTCAGTAGTTTCTAGGGCTAACTTCCCTCTCTCTGCCATTCACAGCTAGAATAGGGAAGTCTGTCATAGGGGCTCCCCTGTCCTTGAACCCTGCTTTGTCCCCCACTTCAGCTGAGAAAATGGTCTAGCTTTGGCCTAGCAGTGACAGACCTCTAGGACAGAATTTGTTTAGATAGGATCAGTCAAGAAGGTAAAGGAGAGTTTGTGTACGGAACAAAGGATCAGCCAGACACAGAACATGCAAATTCTAGCGACCAGGTGCTGGAGCTTAGGTGTTTACCCAATACTATTAGTAGTTTCCTTTCAAGCTAACATCTTGTCTCTGAAGGAATAGGGGGAGGGCTTGCCTACTATTGTGGTCTCACTGTGAAGACTGAACCTCTGGGGGCTCTAGCTGTTTCCCGTGGTGTTCCAGGAAAGGGACTAGCTTTGGGGCCAGCCCGTGGCTCACTCGGGAGAGTGCGGTGTTGAGAACACCGAGGCCCCGGGTTCAGATCCCATATAGGGATGGCCGGTTAGCTCGCTGGCTGAGCGTGGTGCTGACAACACCAAGTCAAGGGTTAAGATCCCCTTACTGGTCATCTTTTTTGGATGCAAACTGGGGTATGGGGGAAAAGGAAGGAAAAAATAAGATTATAGAGCCTTGAATGCCTCGTCAAGGAGTTTAAAAGTTATTCAATAAGGAGGGGGAAATTTTTTTTCAAACCTTTAAATAATAACATTTTATGATCACTAGTAGTAGTTGTAGGAAGGGTAATACTAGTAATAACAGCAAAGAGCATGGGCTTTGAAACTACACAGCCCCTTGAGTTTGAAACCTACCTACCTCTGCCGGTCCCTAACTATGTGGCTTTGAGCAAGCCACTTCACCTCTCTGAACCTTAGCTTTTTGTAGGCTTTTGTATGTAACAAATATCTTCCTCATGGGGTTGTAAGAATTAAATGAGATAACACATGTGAAAGTGCCCACCACATAGCAGGAGCTCAGAAAATATTTCTTCCTTCCGTACAAGAGGGCTCATAGCTAACATTCATGGTTGACTGATCATGTGCTAGGCACTATTCTAAGAACTTTTCACACATTATCTCGTTTAAACCTTACAGGGTAGGTATTATCAATGTCTTCATTTTACAAATGAGGAAGCTGAGGCTCAGAGAGGGTTAAGTGCCTTGCCTGACTACATAGGTAATAAACTATAGGGCAAGGATTAGGCAGGATTAGATAGTTCTACTCCAGAGGCAGAGCTATTGAGTGTTTTGTCTAGTGCTTCCTTAGCTCACGGAAAGGCTTTGTGTGGGAGGTGATGTTTAAGCTGAGGTTAGAAGGATGAGCAAGAGTTTTTTCCCAGGCAGGCAACAAGGAGGAAAAGAACATGGTGGTCGGAGGGAAGAGCAGGTCATTTGGTGGAACTGAACTTGGGGTAGGAAGAGGGTGTGGAGAAAGCTGAACCAGGAAAAGCCAGCAGAGGGCAGCTCATAATGACTCAAATAACCAGCAAAGAGCTTGGACTGTGCCCTGTAGCTTGTGGGAAGCTGTTAAGGAGTTTTAAACTGGGGAGTAACAAGGCAAGGTTTCCAAGTTAGAAAAGTTCATTTGGCAACTGGTATGGAAAGAGCCTGAGCAGGGAGATCAATAGGAATGTATTGCAATGGCTCAGGCCTAAAAAATGAGGCTTTGAGGGTTAGCTCAGTAGGTCAGAACGTGGTGCTGATAACACCAAGGTCCAGGGTATCGGCCAGCAACCAACCAAACAAACAAACAAACAAAAACAACGAGGCTTTGACCAGGGGTGCTGGTGATGGGAATGGGGAAGAGGAAATGGACTAGACAGACACTGAGGACACCAAGCTGATGAGAAGAAGGTGCCGTAGAGGCAGTGATTTTTGGTTATGTTCACAACGTTATCCCCAGTGATTAGAACAGTGCCTGGCACGTAAAAGGCTCCTAATAAATATTTGTTGAATGGATGAACAGAGTTTGGTACCTAGCTGTGAGAATGAAAAATAGAGAGGAGTTGCGAAGGACGTCTCTCCTTTAGGCTTGGGTGTCTGTCTTGCAATCCCCATTACTTGCTGTTCCCTCTGGTGTCCACACCACACGTGGGGTAACCAGCAGAAAAATTCTGCCTAACTCAACTTCTCTGAGCAGTTGTCAAGATTGGGATTTCCTCAAGGAAGGGCTTGGGTGTCAGGGGACTCTCAGAACTGACAGACTCTTGGATACCCACCAGCCCAACCCTTGAATTTCACAGATTAAGGGACTAGAGTCCCCCACGTTTCCTCACTTATGGTGTCTTTGCAAATCCAGTTCAGTTTGGTCAGTTCAGTTTCTACAAGAGGGGCAGCAGGCAGGATAGCACAGGGTTAATAGCAAGTGTTTTGGAATCAGATGGACATAGTTTGAATCTGAGGCAGAGGTGGCTGGAGAATATCTATAAAGGAGGGGTGGCCATCTGGTTAAGGGGGAACGGAGGCCTTGTCTTGATGGTATATTTCACAGCAAGCACCAGGCTTTTACCTCGAGTGTGTTTCTTTGGAGTGGCCTGCAAGTTGCTGATGGAGGTTATGGGTGGTTAAAGCCCCCCACCCACCCTTCAGCACTGGCATCCATTTGAGTCTCCCACTCTGCCACTTACTCTATGACCTTAGACTTAACCTCTCTGAACTCAGTTGCCCCGTATATAAGATTGGGAAAACGGTTCCCCACCTCATAAAGTTTGTTGTGAGGATTAAGGAGGTAATACATACATATGATGCACAGACCTTGGCACATACCCTGAGGTCAGAAGAACGGCGGGGTTCTCTGCCTTGGTATAGCACTTCTGTGTTCACATGTATTTTTGCATTTCAACCCAAGACCGACCCCGTGCGCCAGGGAAACAGGCTCGGAGACTCCAGAGATTACAGTCACGGAGAGGTGGGGCCGGCTCCTCCCGTGGCTCAGTCTGCCCCTCCTCGTTCCTGCCACAGGCTTCGACCCTGCCACCCGGGATCCTCAGTTCCTATGGCTGTCGAGATACAGGAGCGCGGAGCTGGTGCTCGAATCGCAGACGCGGCGCGGTTGGAGCTGGGCCCCAGGCACCTGGCCCGGGTGCACGACGATTGGCGAAGGTATGTATCCGTTTCGGAATGGAACGGTGGGGACTGGAGGAGGCCCGCCTCAGGGACGGACTCCGTCCTGTGTAGGGGCGGGGCGGTGGAGCAGGCTGTCTTTCGATTGGCGGAGGTGGCTCGCGGGGGCGGGCCTGCCTGGGGGCGGAGCGCGCGGGGCGGGCGGCGTTGAAGAGCTTGAGGAAGCAGGCCGGGAAATGTCCGCCGCAGCGGGTTCTCGGGAGCGCGACTCTGCAGGTTTGGCGGGCGGTGGGAAGCTGGGCTGGGGATCTGGGCCGGGGGCGGCGGCGGCGGGCCCGGTCCTCGGATGGGCAGGGTCTGCGGTTTGGCCCGTGGACGCGAGGACCAAGGTGCTGGCCCTGCGGAGGTGGGGATGCCGGTCTGAAATTCTGTGGGGATGTTATTCTGAGCTGGGCATGATGAGGGCAGGCGGTGGGAGTGGGGTACTCAGGAATTCGGAGGTGAGGGTTTTAGTAAAGTCTGTTCCTGACTTACTGTGTGACCTCAGGCCACTCGCTGCCCTTCTCTGGGCCTCAGTTTCTCCAGTTGAGCTTGCTCTTCATTCCTGACCTTACGAGTTCGGCGTTTGCGGGAGCACTCCCTATGACAGAGCCTTCCCTTGGGTGAGGTATGGTGTGTTTGGGGGCCCTCTGTCAGTCCCCAGCCCCTTTGATAGATTGGGCTGGAGACCCGGGGAGCCCCGTCCGTCCTAGGACTGGAGGCCAGGTTACATGTGAAGGGTACTAGGTTTTTTCCACCTAGCCGTTCCATAATACAGATAATGTTGTGCAGCACAAAAGGCCAATTGTTGAGCAAGAGGTTGTCTTTTGAAGAGTGAGAGGCTCAGGGCTGAAATTTGGGTCAGTCTGGTGCTTTGGGAGAATTTGGAGATCTGTCTTTTCTGTCCATCTATACGATTTCCTGCAAGGACTCCCTGGTGTTTTTTTCCCCTGGGTGTGCCCATGACGCTCCAGTTATGTGCAAGCTTTGGGCATGGCCACCAGTATCCATTTGTGTCCCTTTTCTCAGTCATTTGCTAGGGATGAAGAGTCTGTCAAGTAGCTGTGTGGGCCAGCACTCCACTTGCTCTTACAAGGCTTGGAAACTATGAAGGGTGGGGAGGAGTGGCATGTTGCTCAAGAGTTTATAAAATGAAAGGAAACTAGACGAGCAGAGGACTTCCTCAGTGCTTATGCTTTTTCCTTCATTGCAACCACCACAAGATGCAACTGAAGCACCGGATGGTACTTATAGTTTGCATCTTTCTCGGGCTTATCTCAGAGTTCAGTTGAAGAGCTGATCTTGAGACAGCTATTGCTTCAGTTTCCATGGCATTCTGGGTTGTGGTGTTGGGTCAGGGGAGTGTTTAAGATTAAGAGCATATCCTCTCCTTGCCCCTTTGCAAGAGCTACCAGAATCCAGACAATTGGTGGAGGACAGGCGCAATGGCAGCAGAAGGAGGTGGGTTCTGTCTTCTCAGTCAGCAGGCCAGATCCTGGCTGTAGGAGCACTTCATTCTCTTACTATGGAAGTCTTCCATGAGAAGTCAGGCCAGCTCTGATGCCAGTTATTTGCCCCTGGATGAGAAATACGCAGGGATTTCAGAACCTTTCACTTCCTTCCAAAAAAAAAAAAAAACTAGCCACATGCAGGTGAGGAGTTACTGTCAAGGTTTTGGTTTATTTTTATTTATTTATTTATTTTTTTAAAAGATGACTGGTAAGGGGATCTTAACCCTTCCTTGACTTGGTGTTGTGAGCACCACGCTCACCCAGTGAGCGAACCGGCCATCCCTATATAGGATACGAACCCGTGGCCTTGGTGTTATCAGCACCACACTCTCCCAAGTGAGCCACGGGCCGGCCCCTGGTTTATTTTTAGTTTAAAAGAAATTGTCCCCCTGCTAATACGTACAGTAAGCTGGGTTACACTATTAATTGTTAAATTGCTCTTGTTAGGATTAGTAAGAAATGCCACCAAGACCCCGCTTCTGTTCAGGTCATCTTTCTTTCCAAAGTTGCTCTGGCCTTGGAGGAGAGTTACATCTTCTACAACAGGTAGAGAAACCCTTTGGGCTGCCTCAGGTTGATCCCTTCAGTCCAGGTCCCAAGAGAAACAGGTAGTGGATTTGGTTCTTCCTATATGCATATGATCAAAATATCCACTTCTTGATTACCTGGGGAACCAAGACAAAAAGCTGCTTAAAAATGCTGTTTGTGATGCACAGCAGGAAAAACAAGGCACCCCCCCAGGATCTGGCAGTCTTACCAAGAAAGGTCTGGTAGTAAGACAGCATAGGGTTGACCCAGCAGGGTGAGGCTTTGCAGGGTGAGCCAAGGTCAAGAGTACCTTGAAGTCTTAGGTGTTTTGGGGGCAAGGTGAATCTGGTCTTCACTCCTAGCCTTTTCCTTGGTAGAAAAAGGAAAGATCTCACTTTGGCGATTCTCTTCAAAATGTCTCTTCCTTTCTTTGATTTGTTTCTGCTGAATTCAGGACTGTTAGGGTGAGCTGGGTAGGGATTATAGTAGAAAAATGAAATGAGGGCCGAGCCCGTGGCGCACACGGGAGAGTGCGGCACTGGGAGCGCGGCGACGCTCCCGCCGCAGGTTCGGATCCTATATAGGAATGGCTGGTGCACTCACTGGCTGAGTGCCCGTCACGAAAAAGACGAAAAAAAAAAAAAAATGAAATGAAGCTAGTTTCATATTGGAATCCATGTAGGTTCAGACTGGTGTCTCGGAGCTGGGATGTTGAAGTGAGATGTAATGCTTCTGGTTGAGTGGCAGCCTGTCCATCTGATTTTCTTGGCCTCTTCAGCTGCAAAGACATTGCACACTGGCCTTAGACTGGTAGCTGTTGTAGGCAGGAGCTTTTCTGCTTCTTCACTTATTTGACTGCTCTTAACTTTTAAGTGTAGCTCTTTCTTTCCTTAAAAGAAAAATGGGGTCTGATTTGGAAGAAATGCCTCATTATTTCTATCTAGTTGACTGAAGGTGCTCTTATCCTGAAAACCCCATGGGGGATCTTGCATAGGGCTTAGTACTCAACTAGGACATTGTGTAAAATGTTCACCTGCATTTCACCGCGGGTACATGCAAAGACCTAGAGCTGTGTTCTGGAGGATTCTGAGCTATACACTAGAAACAGCTACTCAGAAGTCCCGTGAGGGCTATTCTGGGCTAATTTAAATGTTTTTTTGAAATGTTTTTGAAATGTTTTTTTTATTCCATGGTCAATTCAAAGTGTGCCAACTTTGTAGTAACTCAAATTAAGAGTGAAATGTGTTATGAATATTTTTTCTCGTGGACCAAGGATACAAAGCATTAAAGTCTGTCTGGCCTGTGAAAGGAAATGAATGCTATTTATATCTCAGGGTAACGAAAAGGGTAACCTAGATTACCAGGGCAGAAGCCAGAAAGAATGTTAGAAAAATAGCCTCTGGCTTGGTTTTCTCTTTCTTTCGGGTTCTCTTTCTTTCATCTTGCTTTGTCAGTGTAAGTCAAACCTGTGTTACCAACATATCCTCTCAGCATGGTGTATTAGTCAGTTTCTGTTGCTTATAACAAAATACTTGGAACTGGGTAATTCATAAAGAAAACAAAATTTATTGCTTACAGTTTCAGAGGCTGGGAAGTCCAAAATCCAGGGAACACTCTGGTGAGGGTTCTCTTTGGTGGTAGCTTTACAGCAATGCAGGGATCTCACATGGTAGGAAATGGTGGAGCATTCCTCCTCATTCACTCTCCCTTTAAATTCCCCAGACCATGCCCCTGACCACATTTTTAATCCATTCACTGCAGCATGGTCCAACAACCTAATCACCTCTTCAGAGCCCCACCTTTCAATTACCATACTAGGATTTTCCACCCTCAACAATTACAGTGGGGATTTAAGCTTCAATGATTGGGGGCAGGGATCCAATTTATAGCACATGGGGAAAAAATGAATTTGTTTTTGTTTATCCTAGAGTTAGAAATATCACCCATCATTTTCACCTTTGTGGGAAGCTCTGCAGAGCTTCCTAAGCAAATTAATTTATTTTGGGTCACTTTGTTTCTTTAAACAAAAGAAAACTGTATTCATTTTTCTTCCTCCTTTTGTTGTTCCCCATCCATTTTCCTTCTTTGTCCCATTTAACCCCGTGGATGTTTCTAGTACAGGAGAATCCCTAAAGACTTTTCTTTTCTTCTGAAAACAGTTTGTTTTGGAATTCTTCAGTGGTTGTCTAGAGGAAGAGAAGTGACCCAGAAACATTCAGTTAGAAGTGGAGCTTTGTAAAGAAAAATCCTCAGGGATTGATGGTCCAGGAAGAGGGAGGCATCAGTATTTATTAAAGGAAAGACAGTGTTGGGAGTATAGAAGCTAGCTGACTTGTATACTTAAAATGTACTGTAACGATTTTGTAGACATCGATCGTGATTTGTATATAAACTGAAGCTAGCAAATATGAACCAAGAAGACTTTCTTGTAATGTTGATGAGGGTTTAAACAAAGTGTATGTCTAAATGGCCTGGACATTTTTCTCTTTCTTTTCCTTATTGCTCTTTGGTACAGTATTAGACATATCTCTTGACTTCTCTCTCTTGCATCTGTAAATGGGAGTGAATGCTTGCCTCCTGGAAGATCACACAGGACTTAAGGAATGCTAAATTGATTGTCTTGGGGTGCTTTCATTTGGGAAACAGAAATTGCAAATGACCGTTTCCAGGAGCTTAGAGTCTGGCCCACTTCAGGGACTATCCCAGAGTGGTTTCCTCTCAGTGAAAACTACGCTCATTATCTTCTTTACTCCTTCCCTCCTTCCAGTTTCTTTTCTCTTAATGCAGTCACTAAAAACCTCAGTCATCCTTGACTCTTCCCTCTTCTCTTACATTTAATAAGCAAATTCTGTTTGTTCTTTTTCTGTAGTGCCCCTCCTATCTGCCCACACTTCAAAATCCCCATAGTTCATGTTAGTGTCCTTTTACCTGAACTGTTGCCTCCTTACAAGGTCCTTACAATGGTCCTTACAATGGTCTCCTTACAAGTCTTCCTAACTTTGTTTCCCTCTCCCTTAGGGATCTCCATTGAACATACTTTTATTGTGTTATACTATTTTGTATGAGAACTTGAATATTCACGACTCCCTGATGCCTACAGAATAAAGTTCAAATTCCTTACTGTGGTTTTCAAGTCCTGCTCAGCCTGGCCTCAGCCCACCTCTCTAGTCTTATCTGCCACAACTCGCCTTCATTTCCTCTTACTTCAAACTTGACTGCTTATTATTTCTGGATAAAGCTCTGTACTTTTTCACCTCTTTGTTGACGTCTCATTCAATTACATTTTTGTAAGCTTGAACTTCCCTGCTCTTGGCATTTTGCATCCTTTCCTCTTCCCAAATGCTAGCCTAATGCCTGGTGCATCAGTAGATGCTCAAAAAATGTCTGTCTTTGAACTGTGCAGACCCATACAGTTTGTAGCCTGAAGTGCTTTGTAGCCTGAACCACTCCTGGCCCCTTCCTCTTTGAGCATCCTCTGTGCTCGCCTTCCCCTGCTTCCTAGTCTGCTCTTGCCTACTTCTCTTTCAGCTTTATCACCAGACCACAGACAGTTAGTTGACAGAAGGCCCTTTGAAGGGGGAACCTGGAGGGAAAAGCCAAGTCATCTTTCCAGTGGCCTATTACTACTAACATGTTGCTGTAAAGTAATTGCACTGTAGTCTTCCTCCTTGAAAGCTAAACTGATCATATTTAGTCCTTGCTAGCCTAAATTGGATCTGCACAGGGTGCAAATTGGATTTTGAGTCCAGGGCTCACAAATTGTGAGGGCACGAGATGTGTTTTTAGAAATGTCTGTGCCCATTTCAAATGCCAGAATCTATAGTACTTTTTTTAAAGCTGGGAAATACTGGGAAATGTAAAGAAGGGGAAAAAAAAGAGAGAGAGAGAGAGAAAACTAAGCATGGTTATTTCACTTTTAAGAAAGTAGCAGAGCTATTTGGGGTTGTGCCCAGGCTGAAATGGGAAAAATGGATTCTTTCCATTCTTTTTAATGCCAGGTGCCCTGTGTTATGAACTTCCCTCAAGGCCCCCTGCCCTGTGTAATATGTCAACACTTATCTCCCTTTTGCCATGAGAGTAGAATCCATACTCCACACGGCATTTGAAGCCTTACAGTTTGGCCCTAAATTTATTACTATTATGACTATTATTATTGTTATCAGTTACCATTTAAGTGCTTACTTTGGGTCTGTGCCATAAAAGTTCGGTAAAAGGATCTCTTTTTAAGTTGGGTAGATTAAGGCTCAGGGAGGGTAGGTAACATGCCTGTGATCACTCACCTGGTCAGTGAGAGCTGAGAACAGAACTCAGGCCATCTGTTTACATCTAATACTTGAGCCCTGACCCCTACACTCTTCTTTTGTATCTCCTAATGCTTCTCAAATAAGACTTTTTACTTCTACTTAATTATCCTACTTATTATAACTTATTTCTGAGCATACTTTAATGCCATGTCTTTGTGTTTTGCTGAAGTTATTTCCTCTGCCGGAACTACTTTCTGAGCCCTTCATTTTTTTGAAAGGTGATTTGTTTATTGGTTGAGAGCACAGAGTGTTGACTCAGATTCCCTGGGTTTGGATCCTGGCTGTACTATTTACTACTTTGTGCTCTTGGGCAAATCATTTAACCTCTCTGTATTTATCTCCTTGTCCATAATGTAGACATAGTAATAGCACCTACCTCCTAGAGTTGTTGTGAGGATAAAAGATCTTTAAAGTGATTAAAACAGCATTCCTTAAGTCAAGTATCGGTTAATAATATTATTCATGATAATATTACTATCATTGTCATCATTGACACAGCCTGACTTGGATTCTGGGTAGCTGGGTCTAGATCTGTTTATCTCCCCATGAACTGAACATATCCCTTGCTAGTATGTGTTGCCCTGTCTTAGTCTGAGAGGCCATGAGACAGTCCCCTGGTAGTGTGTCACAGAATGGTGTCATTGGCAAACATTGAACCAATCCAATTAATCCTGACAGTCTGAATTGTCAGGTATTTTGGAGCACATGTTTTTCAGGTATTTTGCTCACATGGTTTTGCAGGTTCTTCTAGTGTGGTGGAAATGGATTGCAAAGGCCAGTGACTGAAAAAAAAGGAGGGGGCACCTCCTCCTAGACCTGTCTAGTAGATGCCTAGGAAGGGTAGGACATGATCTCCACCCAGAAGTGACAGCCACACACCCACACATCCTGTGGAGAACAGATTTAACCCTTCTATTCACACAGCACTTACTCCTCAGAGTTTACAGTCTCAATACAATTGTGTTCATGTTCGTAAAATGGGAGGCTACAGGGCTTTGGAGTCAAGCAGACCTGGGTTTTAACGTCAACTGAACCATTTACTGGTATGAGTACATGAAGCTATGAGAGGGCACTTGATAAATGGTAGTCATTATTATCAAAACCATGGAGGATTAGGAGTGGTGGAGAAGAGGGAAAAGAACAAACAGTTCCTGAATGTTTGCTGGGTACCAAGCATTGCACGAGGCTCTTGACCCATATAGAGTGCATTTGTTTATCCTTTTGCCTTCTCTGTGAGTGTGGTAGTCTTATCCCCTTTTTACAAATGAGGAAACAAATTAAGTAATTTGCTTGAGATTTTGTATGAGGTAATGGGTGGAGCTAGTAAAAAAGCCAGCTCTACTTTTCTAAAGCCTGAGACTTTTTCCAAAATGCTTTCATGTCTCTTAAAGTACTAAACAAGTTATATAGACAAGAAGGCCCTCAGCATCTAGATAAATGTCTACTGAGGACTGGTGTGATTGGGGAGAGCTTCCTGAAGGAGGAGGTAGGAGCCAAGGCTGGGCTTTGAAGGAGAAGTGGCCAGAAAGTAGGAGGAACTTCCTATGGAGGCAGGAGTGAGGGTGGCATGCAGGGGGAACCTGTCTTTTTAGGCTGAGCTTTCTTTAGGTGGGGGATTGTTGAGAGAGAGTAGAGCCTGTATGCAAAGGGCCTCATGTGCCAGTTGAACTAGTTTGGACCTTAACCTTCAGGCAGTGGTGTGACACTGAATGTTTTAGAGCCAGGAGAGATGAAATCAGAGTTTTCCCTGGCCAGGTCCAGAGACTAAATTGGACAGGGAGAAGTGGAAAGAGTTCTTATTTGGGAGACTCTTGAGCTGACAAGCGAGGTGATGGCCTGGAGAAAGGCAGCTATGTGGATGAAGAGACTGATGACTGACCCTCTCTGGGGGCCCAAGGAGAGGGGCAAGTGGGTGGCAGGATTGCAAACCTGACTGGCAGGGACAATGTGGTGCTGGTGACAGAAGGGAGAGCTCAGGGACAACATCCGGAAGTCAGACCACAGTGTTACCTGGGACCCACCTTCATACAGAAGATGTTGTAGAAATGCCTGGTAGACAGTGGAGGGGCTAAGTTCATGCAGAGCTGGACAGCTCCGTTTACAACCGACTGTGATGGTCAGTGGTTCTCCTGGTGGAGGAGGAAGAGCAAGGTCTAGGTCTGCATTGTCCAATATGGTAACCACTAGCCAGCGATATGTGGCTATTTAAATTTAATTTAGGTAAAGTAGAATAAAAAATTCAGTTTCTCATTTGCTCTAGCCACATTTTAAGTGTTCAGGTGTGGCCAGTGGACTGGACAGCTAGTTCTGTTGGTTAGAGTACAGTTTTGTAATAGCAAAGTCAAGGATTTGGACCCCTGTAACTGCCAGCTGCCAAAAAAAAAAGACAAAACAAAACAAAAATCAGTGTGGTTAGTGGACTGGACAGCTAGCTCAGTTGGTTAGAGCACGGTGTTATAAAAGCAAGGTCAAGGATTTGGATCCCTGTACCCGCCAGCTGCAAAAAACAAACAAAGAAACAAGTGTGATTAGTGGCTACTGTATTGGACAGTGTGCAGTTATAGAACATTTTCATCATAAAAAAAGTTCTATTGGGCAGCACTGGTCTGGATCTTGGGGAGTACCAACAAATAACTTGGGGGCCCAGAGGAGGAAATAGAGCAAAAGAAGAAGACAGAAGAAGCAGTTGAATTAAGAAATAATATTGCTGCCTCTCAGACAATTCTCAAAAGAAATGAGGCATTTTGATTTTGGTTTGAGTTTACCTTTTCCTTGTGTGATGCCATGTTTTAGAAAAAGCCCAGACCCCAAGTCAGTGGTAGGCCTGGCTACGAGACTAAAATTGAGGCCTTGCCTCCTATCTTTGTTTTGTAGGTCTGGGCCTTCAGCAGGTCTGATTTGGCATCTACAGCATCTTTTAGCCATGCAGTGAGGATATCCTCAAGTTAACCATGGGAAAAAAGAAGACAGCAACCACATGAGGCAGATACTGTCATTCTTGGTCAGTTGAGGAAGCAGAGGCTTAGAGAAGTTGGATAACTTGCTCACAGCATGTTATTATAGCTAACTTTGAAAGTGCATATAGACAAAAAGAAAAAGAAATCCTACCACTGAGAAGTGAACACTGTTAACATTTTGGCATATACCCTTCCAGACTTTCTATGTGTATATTTATAAATATAATATGGCATATTGTACATAGACATATACTCCATTCCTTTCTAATAGATATGTCAGGGCATGCTCATGATTACCATCTTCAATCCCTTTTCAGCAATTATGAAGTCCTAAAAGCTCTGAAGGTTAAAAAAATTTTTCTTTTGTAAATTTGGTCCAAGTCATTTTGGTATTAAGACTTGCTTGAATTGACATGAGATTTTTTTATAGGCTTTATTTCTTAAGTGTTATGATTGATAAGTTGTACTGTGGAAATATTAAAGTGTTTGATTACTGGGTATTGCTCCAGTCTGCTGGGATTGTTACAGTGTATGATATAGGTAATGTATTATCTTTCTAAAATCCCCCAAATTCTGAATGCCAAGATACACTTGGCCCAGAAGGTTTCAGATAAGGGATTATGGGTCTATATTAACTTATAGTGCTGCTTGGGCTAAGGAAGAAGCCTCAAGGGGCAACACTGTCTATTTAGCAAAGCATGTGAGAGGGGTTTAGGTTCTATAAGATGTGCAGTGCAAAGCACAGAATTTGCAAGCAAAATAGATCACTTCTGCACTTGTACCCATCCAGATCAAGCTGCACTTGTTAGTATGGTTGACCAACTAAGTAGGCTGTTACTGGGAAATGGTTTCATTGTAGGCATAAAAGTGGTTGGTGAGAATGCACCCAGAAATCACACTGAGCTTAATCTGTACCATGAGGCTATTTGTTAAATGTGTGTTTACTGAATGCTTGGTATATACCATATACAGTATCATTGCAAGCCAAGGGCCACAGAGAAAAACCATCAGTCACTGCTCCCAAGAAGCTTGTGGTCTAGCTAAAGAGGTAAGGCAAATAAAAATAGTTAAACCCAGTTACTGTTCCATTATGATAAATGCCTTGATAGAGGTAAGCACTGTGTATGTGAGAATATAGAGAGAGGACTAGAGAAGGTTTTTTTGAAGGAGATGACTTCTGAGCTGAGTCTTGAGGGATAAGTTTGTAGTTCACTCCATAAAGGTGGAATTGGGAGATGGTTAGGATCTAGTCAAGATCAGGGGTGGGGTGAGGAGACAGTATCTGAAAAAATAAAGTTTTGGTATGACTGGACTGGGGGGTGTGAGAGGGGAGGTTAGAATGGGGTGGGAAATGGGGCTGGAGAGATAGTATGGGACCATTTATAAAAGACCTTGTATGTGGTAGTCAGAGGTTTGGGTTTTTTTCCAGAAGTGATGTAAATTACTGAGGGATTTTATGACCTGCTTAGATTTGAGTTTTCGTCCAGGTGTTGGCAGAATAAAGTGAAGGGGTGAAAATGGAGGTGTGAAATCAGTAAGTGGGCTTTCTAGAAATATTAAGGGCCTAAACTGACGTGTGGTAGTAGGGGTAGACAAGAAGGTCAGTTATAAAAATAGTTAGGAGAGAGAATTCACAGGACTTGGTGACCAAACTTGGAAGAAAAGAAAAATCCCAGATATCAGCTATTAGATTGGGTAAAAAGGATTGGAAGTCTGAGGTTGGAAAAAGGGCAGAGTGGGAATAGGGAAGCAGGAAAGGAGAAAGGACAGGAAGCTGTGGCAAGAGAGGGAACTGTGAGGCTGTGTAATGGTAAATTTGGTAAAGAGCTGCTGACAACCAGCTTCCATGCCAGATTCTAGAGAGAAGAGATTCCGAGAAAACTGCCCTGTAGCTGGAAATCCCCCAAATCGTGCCTTAAAGTTTCCAAACACAGAGTCATAAGTGAAGATGTTCCAGGCCTTGCTGCACTAAGTCCAGAGAGAAGACTCCATGTGAGAGCATGGATAAGACATAGGTCTGTAAGGCAGTTTTCTCACCAGTGCACTACCTACCTGTGGACATAAGCTGACTCCACAGGGACAAACCACTAGTCCCCAGGAGGTGTCCTTTCAGTCTGGCTGTTAGGAAGTACTCAAAGGAACAAAATCCTGAGGGAGTCCTTAGAAAGCACTGACTTGCAGAAACAGAGCATTTAGTAACAATTCCTTAGCTTCAAAAGTGCAGGTGCCTCTGTGTGTTTTAAAGCACCATAAGATATTTAAGTTCCTACTTTATGGATAAGAAACTAAAACTCAAAGAGAGGAAGTACCTTGTTGAGTCATACAGGGATATAATGGTAGAGCTGGACTTCAATTTAAGTTTCCTGATTCTTTCATGCACTTAACACATTGAGTGCCTACTGTGTACCAGGTGCCAGTATGCGATAGCTCAGGGAAATTGCATAAGGAAGACCAAGTCCCTGCCTCAGAGAGTTTATATTTTAGTGGGAATGGCATCCAATAATAAATATAAGATTTACTATAAATCGTATATGAAGAAATATAAAATTTAATATCAAATAGTATTAGTACTAAGAGGAAAATTTTTTTAAAAATAGGGCTGTGATCCCAAACTGTGTGCTGAGGCACACTGGGGCTCTGCAGTGACACTCACAAGGATGCTGTCAGAGATTTTAAATTTTTGAGGTAAACACATAACTGCTGGGACACCAGACGAACTTTTAGCTCAAGGTTGTTCACAGTTTCAACACTAGATAGTGCTGTATTCCTTTTGTGAAGCTGGGATTTTCATGGCTGCTGTGATTAAAAACAAGTATCACTGGGCTGGCTGGTTAGCTCAGCTGGTTAGAGTGCTGCCTTGTAACACCAAGGTCAAGGATTCGGATCCCCATACCAGCCAAAATAAAAGTAAGTATCATGTAAAAATCAATGTGGAACATTGTGTGTGTGGTGTCCAACCTGATTCCAAGGTTTGAGAAATTGTATAGTACCCAACAGGCACATACATCTCATTAATAAGTAATTGTGGTTAAGATGAAATGGGAATATTTTTTCTTTCTATTTCTGTGTATTATTTTTTCATACTGCTACTAAGTTGTTAGGACTTGAATATTAATTTATTTGGCCCCAGCTACTTGAATAGAACTGTTAGGTATTTCCTTTGGCCTAGAGGTCCATGAAAAAACTATTAAGACAGTATGGTGTTGTGAACTGAGATCATTTAGGAGCCTCTGGAGTGGAGTCAGAGTGATGCAGGCCGTCAGAGAGAGAGCTTCTGACATTTGAGCACAGGAGGAGTGAGCAGAGTGGAGATCTGGAGGAGATGCATTCCCAGCAGAGGGGCCAGCAAGAGCAAAGGCCCTGAGTTGGGAATGAGCTTGACATTCTCCGGGAACAGCAAAAAAGGAAGTGTGGCAGGGTCAGACTGAGAGAGGTGGGCTGCAGTGGGTGAAGTCAGACAGCCATTAGAGGCCAGGTTAGGTGGGGTCTTATCAACTCTATTTAAGGGGTTAGATTTTATTCTGAATGTGATGGGAAGCTATTTGAAAGTTTTAAGCAGGGAAATTACTTCATCTGACATACTGATTTACTATTTTTTCCTTCAAATTTCATTCTGGCTGCTACATGGAAAACCAGCTGTAGGAGTGTACTCATGGAAGCACAGAAAATAGTTAGGAAGCTGCTGTTGAAGCCCTGGTGAGAACTTCTGGGTACATTTTTGAAGGTATAACTTGCCTGCATTACTGATGAATTAGATGCGGGTGTGAGGAGGAAAAGGAGTCATGGGTGAGTCCTAGGTTTGTATTCTGAGAAGACAGTTGAATGTTGTACTGAGATGAAGAAGACTAAACAGGAAGCAGGATATAAGAATCTGGAACTCAGGTGGAAGGTCCAGGCTGGAGGTGTAAATTTAAGAGTGGTCAGCATGTAGGTGGTTTTTGAAACCATGAGACAAATGAAATCAGGAGAAGAGAAAGAGTGCAACTAGCGGAGAGGTCCTCATCCCAGAACCTTGCCTGGGGTCATTCCCTGGGTGGTGGGGGCAGAGTGTGGAGATAGAGAGGAGCCTTCAAGGACAAAAGAAAGTATTTACCAAAGGAGGGAGTGATCATCTATCAAGTATTACTGAAGAGGTGGAAGTGGACTGAGCCAAAAAGAATTGACCATTGGATTTGGTAACATGAAGTTTATCAGTAACCTTAACACAAGCAGTTTCAGTGGAAAAGTAGATACAGGGCCCAATTTCAGAGGGTCTAGAAGACAACGGGAGGTGAGGCAGAGACTAGATAAGCCTTTCAAAGGGTTTTGATTTCAGTCCCCAGTACAACTTTTCTTTTTCAATAAAAATTTTAAAATTTAGAACTGTTTTATTTATTTATTTATTTTTAAATTTTATTTTATTTTGTCAGTATACAATGCGGTTGATTGTTGTGGTGCATTACCGAAACCTCCCTTTCTCCTCCCTCTCCCCCCTCCCTCCCAACAACCTCCCTTCTGTTCGCTTGTCTATCAACTTCAAGAAATTGTAATTGTTGTGTCTTCTTCCTCCCCTCCCATTATTTGTGTACCATTGTGTAGATATACCACATTTTCCATATCCACTCATCTGATGATGGACATTTGGGCTGGTTCCAACTCTTGGCTATTGTAAAGAGTGCTGCGATGAACATTGGGGAACAGGTATACTTTTGACATGATGATTTCCATTCCTCTGGGTATATTCCCAGCAGTGGGATAGCTGGGTCGTATGGTAGATCTATCTGCAATTGTTTGAGGAACCTCCATACCATTTTCCATAGAGGCTGCACCATTTTGCAGTCCCACCAACAGTGTATGAGAGTTCCTTTTTCTCCGCAACCTCGCCAGCATTTATCGTTCAGAGTCTTTTGGATTTTAACCATCCTAACTGGGGTTAGATGGTATCTCAATGTGGTTTTGATTTGCATTTCCCGGATGCTGAGTGATGTGGAGCATTTTTTCATGTGTCTGTTGGCCATTCGTATATCTTCCTTTGAGAAATGCCTATTTAGCTCTTTTGCCCATTTTTTAATTGGGTTACTTGTTTTTTTCTTGTAAATTTGTTTCAGCTCTTTGTATATTCTGGATATTAATCCTTTGTCTGATGTATATTTTGAAAATATTTTCTCCCACTCTGTTGGTTGTCTTTTAACTCTGTTAATTGTTTCTTTTGCTGTGCAGAAGCTTTTTAGTTTGATATAATCCCATCTTGAATGGGGAAAAGCTGAAAGCTTTTCCTTTAAGAACAGGAACTAGACAAGGATGCCCACTCTCACCACTCCTATTCAACATTGTGTTGGAAGTACTAGCCAGAGCAATCAGAGAAGAGAAGGAAATAAAGGGCATCCAGATTGGAAAAGATGAAGTCAAACTGTCCCTGTTTGCAGATGACGTGATCCTATATATTGAACAGCCTAAAACCTCTACAAAAAAACTCTTGGATTTGATAAATGATTTCAGCACAGTAGCAGGATACAAAATCAACACACAAAAATCAGTAGCATTTCTATTCTCCAATAGTGAACATGCAGAAAGAGAAATCAAGAAAGTTTGCCCATTTACAATAGCCACCAAAAAAATAAAATACTCAGGAATAGAGTTAACCAAGGATGTGAAAAATCTCTATAATGAGAACTACAAATGACTGCTGAGAGAAATTAAAAGAGGACACAAGAAGGTGGAAAAATATCCCATGCTCTTGGACTGGAAGAATCAACATTGTGAAAATGTCCATACTACCCAAAGTGATCTACAAATTCAATGCAATCCCCATCAAAATTCCAATGACATTTTTCTCAGAAATGGAAAAAACTATACAGACATTTATATAGAATAACAAAAGACCACACATAGCCAACGCAATGCTGAGCAAAAATAATAAAGCTGGAGGCATAACACTACCTGACTTTAAACTATACTACAAAGCTATAATAACCAAAACAGCATGGTACTGGCATAAAAACAGACACACTGATCAATGGAATAGAATAGAGAATCCAGAAATCAACCCACATACCTACAGCCATCTGATCTTTGACAAAGGCACCAACCTTATACACTGGGGAAGAGACTGCCTCTTCAGCAAATGGTGCTGGGAGAACTGGATATCCATATGCGGGAGAATGAAACTAGACCTATACCTCTCACCATATACTAAAATCAACTCAAAATGGATTAAGGATTTAAATATACACCCTGAAACAATCAAACTTCTTAAAGAAAACATAGGAGAAACACTTCAGGAAGTAGGACTGGACACAGACTTCATGAATACAACCCCAAAAGCATGGGCAACCAAAGGAAAAATAAGTAAATTTTAGAACTGTTTTAGATTTACAGAAAAATTGTGAAGTTAGTACAGAGTTCCCATTTATCCCATACCCAGTTTCCTCTATTATTATCTTACATTAGTTACGGCACATTTGTAACAATAACCTAGTATTGATACATTATTATTAACTAAAGTTCATAATTTATTTAGATTTCTTTTGTTTTTACCTAATGTCCTTTTTCTGTTCCAGGGTCTCATCTAGGACCCCATATTACATTTGGTCATCATGTCTCCTTAGGCTCCTCTTGGCTGTGACAGTTTTTCAGACTTTCCTTGTTTTTGATGACCTTGACAGTTTTGAGGAGTACTAATCAGGAGTACTGGTCAAAACCCTCAATTTGGATTTTTCTGATGTTCTTCCTGTGATTAGGATGTGGTTACACGTTTTGGGAGGAAGAACACAGAGGCGAAGTATCATTCTCATCACATCATGTCAAGGGTACATGTTATCAGTATGACTTGTCATTGTTTTTTTTTTTTTTTTTTTTTTTTTAAAAGATGACCGGTAAGGGGATCTTAACCCTTGACTTGGTGTTGTCAGCACCACGCTCAGCCAGTGAGCGAACCGGCCATCCGTATATGGGATCCGAACCCGGGGCCTTGGCGCTATCAGCACCGCACTCTACCGAGTGAGCCACGGGCCGGCCCAAGACTTGTCATTGTTGATGAGAACCTTGACCACCTGGCTGAGGAAGTGTTTGTCCGGTTTCTCCACTGTAAAGTTTTTATTTTTTCCCCATTTCCATACTGTGCTCTTTGGAAGGAAATCACTATGCACAGCCCACACCAAAGGAATGGGCAGTTATGCTCTACCTCTTTGAAGGTGGCATGTATACATAAATTATCTGGAATTCTTCATGGAAGATTTATCTCTTCTCCCCCATTTACTTGTTTATTCAGTTAATTATTTATATCATTATGGACTGATGGATATAAAGCTTATACCTTGAGTTATAATCCAATACTACTTTCTTTATTTTATTGCTCAAGTCGTTCCAGGTTTAGCCATTGAGAGCTCTTTCTGTTGGCTCCTGTGTCCCTTTGACATATCCCCATCATTGCGGGTGTTTTCTGTTTGTTTGTTTGTTTGTTTTAGAGCACTTTCGCACTTTCTGGCACTGCAAGATGTTCCAGGCTCATCTTTTATATTTCTTGCCCCAGTCCTAGAATAACCGTATTTCCAAGGAGCCCTGGTTCCTTTTATTGTAGAGTGGTATTAGAAACCAAGGTCTGGGAATTATCTGTGGTCATTGCTACTGGTATGTTTCTGCTTCTAGGTCCTCTCAGCTGACAGAGCAAGGAAATATATGTGTGTATACTTACTCATGTATATATACCTATCTATAAGTACTTCTATATGTAGCCATCTATAGTTATATTAAGCTAAACATGAATTCATACCGACGTCTCCAACTGTAATCCATTGCAACGTGGATCATTGTAGCTTCCTCCCCTTGCTTATCTGGAACCTCCCACTCCAACAGTGGGAAACGTGGCTCCCATTGTTTGCCATCTATTTACTCAATTGTTCAATTCCAGTATGCACGTACAGCAGTTTCAAAATTGCTCATCTGTACCCCCATTGAAACAACAGTATCAGCTAGCACTTAGGTATGGTTCTATTTGCCTTTAGTCTTAGACTCCATTCATTTCCAAAGTTACTTAGGTAAACACTTTTCCCCCTACCTCCTTCAGTGAGGTTGTTTCATACATTCATGATATAATTAGATTCTTTTGTCATTTTCTACATTTCACTCCAGGATCCCCTGACCTCCTGAACGATTTTTTAAATTTGCATACATTAAGGTTCATTCTTTGTGCTATAAAGTTTTGTGGGTTTTGAAGCCCATATATGGTGTCGTGTATCCACCATTGCTGTTTCTTCCAGAATAGTTTTACTGCCCAAAAAGGTCTCCCGTGTTTCACCTGTTTAACCCCACCCACCCCTCTGGCAACCACTGATCTGTTTACCATCTCTGTAGTTTTGCCTTATCTAGAATGCTACTATAATTAGAATCATATCGTATGTAGCCTTTTCAGACTGACTTCTTTCACTTAGCAATATGCATTTAAAATTCATTCATGTCTTTTCACGGCTGGATAACTCATTCCTTTTTATTGCCCAGTAATATTTCATTATATGATGTGCTATAGTTTCTTAATCCATTCACCTAATGAAAGACATCTTAGTTGCTTCCAGCTTTGCGGGATTATAAATAAAGCTGTTAAACATTTGTGTGCAGGGTTTTATGGGGACATAAATTTTCAAATCAATAAATACCTAAGACTTTGATTGCTGTATCATATGGTAAGGCTGTTTAGCTTTGTAAGAAACTGCCATCCTGTCTTCCAGAGTGGCTGTACCATTTTCCATCCCTACAATCAATTAATGAGAGTTACTGTTGTTCTACATCCTTGTCAACAATTGATATTGCCAGTTTTTAAAAAAATTTCAACTATTCTAATAGGCATCCCAGTACACCATTCACTGACTCAAATACCTTAGTTCTCTAAGCTTTATAGCTCAGTGAGTAAAGCAAGAGAGCAAGAATTCAGTTGAGGATTTGGTTTCCAGAAATAATTATTAAGTAATCATGGGATAGTGGAACTCGAGAAACAACCTGTTCTAGTTCTCCCTTTCTTATTTTTGTTGTATGCCAAAGATAATGGGAAGATTACCTCAAACATTCCAAAAGAATGCTACAGACTTGAACTTGAATATTATGTATTTATATAAGGCACATAAAGGATTCAGTTCCATCTAGCGTTTTCTGTTGTTGAGTAATCGCACTTCTTATAATGTGCTAGGTGGTGTGCTGGTTGATGGAGATACAGTGATGAATAAATAAGTAGTCTTATCATCCTCAACAGGCTTACAGACTAACTGGGGAGAAAAAAGTTACAATACACAGCAATCAAGGCTGTGATGGGGGAAGTACATGAGGCTATGAGAACACCAGTGTCAGAGAAGGCTTCTTGGAAAAAGAGACCTCTAAAATGTGACCTACAGCAGGGTTTGGCTAACTACAGTCTATAGGCCAAATTCAGCCCACTGCCTGCTGTTATATAGCTTGTGAGCTAGGAATGGTTTTTACATTTTAAAATGTTTGAAAAGGGAATAATAACTTGTGATATGTGAAAGTTATTTGATATTAAAAATTTCAGGTCCATAAATAAAATGTCACTGGAATGCAGTCACAATCATGGCTGCTTTTGCACTATAATGGCAGAGTTGAATAATTGCAGGAGACTGTTTGGCCTGCAAAGCCTAGGACACTTATTCTTTGGCTCTTTACAGAGAAAATTTGCTGATCCTGGCCACAGGATATGTAGGAGTTAGCTATGTAAAGCAGAGTGAGGAAGAGGGAAGTCAGTTTCTGATGGGATCTTTGTATAGCTGCAGTAACTTTAATATACTTAGAGCATGGCATCAAGGAGGTAGGGGCCAGAGGACTGCTGTGAGTGATGTGGCTGGAGAGGTGGGCAGGATGTAACCCAAGAGCGTTGGCAACCATATGAAGGGATTTGGGTTTATCTGGTCAGGAGCCTTTAAGAGGTTTAAAGTGATCGGGTTTACTTTTCAAAAAATCCTCTGGCCACAGTATAGAGATTGGGTTGGAATGAGTGGGTGAGAAAAGAGGCAGGAAAACTAGGTGAGACTATTATAGTCATTCAAGCGGATGTTGGTAACCAGTGACACTGGGGGCAGGAATATATTGATTTGAGAGACACCGAGAAAACAAAATTGAAAGGCTTTGGTGTCAGTTGATTCAGGCTACTATGACAAGAAACCATAGACTGGATGGCTTATAAACAACAGAAACTTATACCTTACAGTTCTGGAGACTGGGAAGTCCAAGATCAAGGTGCTGTCAGATTCAGTATCTGGTGAGGGCCCACTTTCTGGATTACAGAGGGTTGTCTTTTTGATGTGTCCTCACAAGGGTACTAATCCCATCCCCTTCATGAGGGCTTATAATCCAGCCTCATGACTTAAATGTGTACCAAAGGCACTGCCTCCTAATGCATCACCTTGGGGTTAGGATTTCAGCACATGAATTGGAGGGGAGGGGGCATAAGTATTCAGTCCATAGCAGTTAGTGATTCATTGGAGGCCTTGAAGTGTAATTATTTTCATGTTTCAAATGATTGTGTTTTCTTTTTTCAAAAGGTTTTTTCCTGGTTCATGTGAATGCATGGTTGAAAAATGCATGTTTAGTAATAGTCTTCAGAGCAGAATTCTTCAGTGGTGTTTCTTGCCTCCAGTGCTCCTTCCTGTAACTTACACATTAAGGTCACTTCTCCCTGTGTCCTCTTCATATTGTTACCTGTTGAGAAGAGGTTGGCTTTTAAGGAGCAGAGGAGGTATTGGCAGGTTAATTTTCCTTTTCAGGTTTATCTTGATTTAACAACTTTCCCAAAATATTTCTTTGTTGGGAGTCCTTGGGCTCTTTGGTTTTCAAGGCAGTTTGTTGACAGTGACAAGCCCTTCTCCTTCCTTAGAGTACTCAAACCTTTTCCAATTTTAGATCTCTGACCCTTGCCTTTCTCCTCTTTGGAGTTGTAGTCTCAATTGCAGTAGGTAGTGATAAGATCACTATCTTATATTTTATGATATGTTGTGTAGCTTTTAAAGTGTGCTTGCTCACATGCCAACTCGTTTAATCCTTATAGTAAACGTGTGAGCAAGGCAGGACAGGTCAAATTACTGAGATTAAGAGAGGTTAGAGGGCTTGCCCAAAGTCAAAATGTCAATAAATTATGAAGCAGGTGATAGAATTTAGAGTTTCAGGTTTCATAGTTTTCTTTTTTCTGTAATGCGCTCTGTCTCCAAGAAAAGGGAGTTAGACTAGATAGAATAGTTATGTTTTTAGCAGTAAAGGCATCCAGATGAAATATTTTTTCCCCTTTGAGTCTGCTCTGTGGGACTTCACCCAGACACCAGCATAGGCCTGTCCTATACTTTCAAGCAATATGTGGACTACCAGTAATTCCTAGACTATGATTTGAGAAGCTGTGGTCTATATATTAAAGCATGTGTAAGTTGTTTTAATTCCTTGCCCCTCTCTTTAGGTGGTTCTAAGTTTGATGATTCAAGGCCAAATGGGAAAGTTCTGCTTGTGGACCAAAGCGCTGGGGGTCAGGATAAACCAGAAAACTTACTCACAAGGTAATGCAACACTCTTGTCATTTGTACCTATTAGGACTGAGTTTCTCCCCATTATAGAGCTGAGACCATTACTGTGCATGATGTAAGTTGTTCCAGGGTAGCTAACCTAAAAAATGTTCTTAATAATAGCTGACATTTATCGAGCCCTTTTGTGTATGCCAGGCACCATGCTCTTATATGGACTATCTTATTTTAATGTAAGAGGTTAGTACGTTTCTGTTTCATAGCTAAGGAAACTCGGGTGATAAGAAGTTATATAATTCAAGTCTGGCTGGTTAGCTCAGTTGGTTACAGCGCAGCTGTATGATACCAAGGTCACAGGTTTGGAGCCCTGTATCAGCCTGCTACCAAAAAGAAAAAAGGGTTGTATAATTCACCCACGGTCCCAGAACTAGCAAGTGGTCAATCTAGTATTTGAAACTGACAGTCTAATCCTCCCTTAGAAATGTAGAAGATTAGAAACATTTGATTTCTCTTTCCTATTCTTTTAGAAGTTTCCTGACTCTGAAATTACTTCTTTTTTTAATTTACACTTTTTTTCTTGAAGTGCTGTAATATTTAGTCTGTACTCCAGTGCCCTCTACTGATCATAGCCAGAATCATCTTGTCCAGATAAAACTTCACTTTCTGGTGTCAATATTTTAATTATGCACTTAAGCAGCAATGAACAGTCCCTAAACTTTACATGTAGCTAGATCCATCATTCTCAATTCACTATTGAGCTGTGTTGGTATACACAGATTTTTTTTTTTTTTTTGGCAGCTGACTGGTTTGGGGATCTAAACCCTTGATCTTGGTGTTATAACACTGTGCTTTAACCAACTAATGTATTTAACCAAAGATATATTTTTACATAGCCTTAACTAGTATGTTCATAATGATAGTAATATTAAACACATATGTGGCATTTATTCAGTGCTAGAAACTGTTTTAAGTGCTTTATTTTATTTTTTGGCAGCTGGCTGGTAGGGGAATTCAAACCCTTGACCTTGGTGTTACAAGGCTGTACTCCAACCAACTAAGCCAACTGACCATCCCTGTTTTAAGTGCTTTACATATCTTAGTTTATTAAGTAACCTTCAACAAAAGTTTCTTGAGCTGTTATATTGGATTCTGTTAGGTAAATATATCAAATTTTGCTTAAGTTGGTATTTGAATAATTTGTAGTATGAATATGAATACTATACAAATAATAATGAAATGTAAATTTTCATTGCCCTTCTTTATATTTTGGATTATTCCTGTGGAATAGAGATACAGAAGTAGAATCATCAAGTCAATGACCTGGAGGATTTTATAGTCTTGTTAGTGAATCAGTAGGATCCAGAAAAGGCACTGTCAGGTCTGAGTTCTAATCCATACTCTGCCACCACCCAGCTGGGTGAATCATCAGAGATGTTGGGTCTCATTTTGTTCATTTGAAAGTGAAGGAATTATATTAGGTTATTTTGAAGGCCCCCTTCTGGTCTGAGGTTCTATGACTCTATTACCAGATAAACCTCCAGACAGTATACTATGCAATCAACAACATATAAATGTATTTAATCCCACATTGAAGTAGTGTTATTTCAGTAAGTAAATTTTCCTTTGGCCTTCTTTAGTCTTCTGGGACTCAGATGCTTGTGTGTGGGAACTTCTAAGCTTGTATTCATTTATTTTGCTATGGAGGACTCATCAAAATATGAAAAAACTGTTTGTGTTTTTCCAGACAGACTAAATCCAAGTCTGAAATTACTGACATGGTTCGCTCCTCCACTATCACAGTATCAGACAAGGCTCATATTTTATCGATGCAGAAGTTTGGACTGCGAGATACAATTGTGAAATCACGCCTAGTACAGAAAGAAGAGGATTATACCTATATCCAGAACTTCAGGTAGCTAAGTGGGTCTTAAACTATTTTCAAAGCAAAGTGATCATTCAGCTCTCTTTAAGCATTTCTCCCATCCCCTGGAATTGGAAGCAAACCATTCTTTAGAATCTTTACCTTCATTTTCAAAATGAGTGATTTCATTCACTCTTCATTAATAGGCATTTATTCTGTGCCTCTTCTGGGCAGGTACTGTGGTAGGTGAGGTATCATGGGAGTGACACAACTTGCAGATAGTTACATAAATATTTGCAGAGATAAGTGGGTACAGAAGGAGCAATATCCTGATTTTTGTGTATCCTTCTGAGGTTTTATACTCCCTCAGTCATTCTGGGCCTTTGAAGAAAGTCATTTAAAATGAAGTTAGGGGGCTGGCCAATTAGCACAGTGGTGCTAACACCGAGGTCCAGGGTTCAATCCCTGTACTGGCCAGCCACAAAAAAATAAATAAAATAAAGTGAGTAAAATGAATTTAGTTGGTATTTCGTAATCTTTTTAGACAGTATTATGAATAAAGTTTACAAGATCGTGCTATATCTTTTTCAATCATTGCATTGGGACTATAGACAAAACAACATTGTTTCTAGGGATATAAACAGTGAGTTATGGTGAAGAAATAGCCTTTCGAACACTGTTGTTTCTTTCCTGCCAAAAGTAATTACCAGGAAACTATTCATTTTTTCATTTCATTAGCATACACAGGGTAAAGAATCATTTTGTAGATGATGGCTATATAATGGCTGTTTAAGAGAAATAGGGATGTTGAGAGTAGGCCTATACTGTTTGATGTTGTTATCACAAAAACAACAGATATTATGACAGTGCAAGTCATCCCTGGGTGCCACAGTCACTGGTTTAGGTTTGAGATGACATTTCATATGTCTTACAGTGCCACTCCACAGAGATTGAAGCCAGGCAAAATCAGTATAAAATGCTTTCCCCTGTCATCTCCGTAGTGCTTCCAAGCCACTGATTGATTCTCTTTGGTGACAGGTTTTTTGTGGGAACATACAATGTGAATGGACAGTCACCTAAAGAATGCCTCCAGCCCTGGCTGAGCCATGGTATCCAGGCCCCAGATGTATATTGTGTAGGGTGAGTGCTTCCCTTCTAGTCGTGTCTCCGTCCTGAACAACACAGAGGCATGGTTGAAAGGATGGCGACAAAAATATGTAGCCGTGTCTTCACAGCAGGTGAAGGAATTGAAAAATGAGCCTGTATGTAATCACAGCTGCTTCTCTGTTTGATGTTCTTCCTCATGGTAAACAAATATCTGGCACATTAAATGCTAATATTTAATTTTTAGTGTAACCCTCTGTTAAAATCAGTACATCTTGAACTGAATTTCATTACTTAGACATTCAATACTTGATTGGCCACAAAGCGCAAAAATATCTTTTGCCAAGGAAGGAAGGTTAGCTAAAGAAAGTCTCATTAGTTAGACTTTTTTTTCCCCCCACACCCTTACTGTCTTCTTGCCATTGCACTGTGGACGATTGGTGGGGAAGCAAAGAAGTCTGTGTGGTATACTGGAAAGAGCTAAAATCTGGAATTTATATAGACCTAGGTTTGAATTCCAGTTTGCCATGTGGTGCTTGTGTGAACTAATGATTGCAGATATAAAATGGGGACACTTCCAACTACTTCATAGCTGATCATGAAGAGGAAATGGGCTGATGTTTGCAAAAGCACCTAGTAAGTCCCTTGACATTTAGTTCCTTGGCTCTAAGTATTTATTTTTCTTCCCTCCTGATGGTCCTGCAGTTTAGCTAGAAAGCTAGGACTTACACTTCTAAACCAATCTGAGAATGTGTCATCTGCACATTACCTTTCTCTCTTGTCTAACTGGTTGCTTCTCCAAATAGATTCCAGGAGCTTGATCTGAGTAAGGAAGCCTTTTTCTTTCATGACACCCCAAGGGAAGAAGAGTGGTTTAAAGCTGTTTCAGGGGGTCTTCATCCAGATGCCAAATATGCAAAGGTAAGAGAAAAGTCAGGGGCATTTTTATTTTCATGCAGGGACATTCTAAGATACCTTTTCATCTTTTCCATGACCTTTGCTGTGAGCTAGTACTCATCATCCTGCTATTTTCAGTTCCAGGGCCTCCAGAAGGGGCACCTCTGAAGGGGGTGGGGAAAATGCAGGGTCTTGGCACTTGTAAGCTGTTTAGGTTGTCACGTAGCATGATCTGTGAGTGGAACAGGTGATTACCTTGTGTCATGGTATGGAGAAGAAGATACGTTCATACTCTCAGCCAACTTTGAGACTTTTCCTTTGGAATATTTATTCCTGTTTGTAACTTCTATTTAATGCCATGTCTTGAATGTTTGACTCTGTTTCTCAGGTGAAGCTCATCCGATTGGTTGGGATTATGCTGCTGTTATATGTCAAACAGGAACATGCAGCATATATCTCAGAAGTGGAAGCTGAGACGGTGGGGACAGGAATCATGGGGAGGATGGTGAGTCCTTGGGTGGCATGTTGGGCACATTGAGGACCTTGACCCCTAAGGTTTTGACCCAGCTTCCCATGAGGCAGTGACTGCATGGGTCTCAGTTTGAAGATGCAGGTATTGCAAGATGAATTGTACCCTCAAGCAGGACTAGATTGAGCAGGCTATTTAGAAATGGTATTTTACTGATTTGCCCAACTAGCACCTGTCCTCATATTCACTCAGCACTAGATCCTCTAGTATGATTCTCCCGTTTAATCCATGGAGTGTGTTGCAGAAACTATGTTGGATCACCAAGGAAAACAAACAATGCTGATAGTAAATTTGCAATTTCCTCTTCTTGAGGCTAATAAAGTCCTGCTTTTCGGTTCCACTGCAAGAGCCTAGCTTTGTGTTGAGAAGGGAGAACATGGGCTGGCCAATGTTCTCAGCACCAAGCTCTTCCAAGTGACCTAACTGGCCGACCCACACAGGATTATTATGAAGACTGTTTAAAACAAAACATTTTGAAAGTTTGTGGGTTTAAAATGACACAAGGGGCTGGCCCATGGCTCACTTGGGAGAGTGTGGTGCTGATAACACCAAGGCCACAGGTTCAGATCCCTATATAGGGATGGCCAGTTGGCTCACTTGGGAGAGCGTGGTGCTGACAACACCAAGTCAAGGGTTAAGATCCCCTTACCGGTCATCTTTAAAAAATAATAATAATAATAAATAAATAAATAAAATAAAATGACTGACACAATTGTGACTTGGATTTTTGGGGAATCATTTTAATAGGGTAACAAAGGAGGCGTGGCGATCAGGTTCAAGTTCCACAACACCAGCATCTGCATTGTGAATTCTCACTTGGCAGCCCACACAGAAGAGTATGAGAGGAGGAATCAAGACTATAAAGACATTTGTTCTCGAATGCAGTTTTGTCAGGTTGACCCAAGCCTTCCCCCTCTCACCATCAGCAAGCACGAGTGAGTCTGGCTTCTGCCCCATACAGCACCCCATACAGTGTGATGTGCAGAGTTTGTGGGCTCTATTATTTTGTTGGGGAGGTGAGTTGGGGAGACTTCCCATTGCTGGAGTGATATTTTCTGCCACCTCTTGATTACTTGTAGACAATATCCCTTGGAAACTTTTCGTCTCCTAACTTACCATCTGGCAGACCTCTAGACTCTTTCTCAAACATCATTTGTCCCTAGAAAAGTGTAAAATTTATTTTAATATGGGTCTGCCTTCGTCCAACATTATGACGAAAGCAACCAAAGAGTGAGCATTTCTAACCCAGTGTTTAGTAGAAGTATGTTTTAGGATTTTATGTGTGTGTTCTTTCTAGAGCATGTGTAATTGAGAGTTGGACTACACCTGTTTGCCTCCATTTGGTCTTTTTCTCTCTTGATTCAACTTTACGGAGCCATTGTTGCAGCTGCTTAGAGCATCTTGTACTTATTTTTGTTTATTCTTTTGATTTCATTTATCTCTAAAACTTTTTATTTGTCTAAATTCAATGCCTTAGAATTTCAGACTTTATGGTAACAGTTGAAGCATATACCACTTCTTTTATAAAGAGGAAGAAGCCACTGGGTCATTGTGTCTGCCATGGAGTAAATAGAGTCACACCTCTTGTCCTGCCTGCTGCAGTGGAACAGTCTCCAGCCTATAGCATTGCTTTTCTTCTCCAGGGTACCCAAGAGGGAGTGTGTCTTCCAGCTGAGCTTTTCCCTTCTGGTGAATTTGCAGCATGCTAGTTTGTGAGGTTGCAGCTTGTGTGTCAGTTTGTCTGCTTTTAACTTATGTATGCATTTATTTTTGGGTGTGTATACTGCTGTGCAGATTCTCTAATGACATGGTTGTTGGCTTCAGATATAGCAGTATTGTACTTATTGAGCTGTGCAGTGTCGTCAGGGAGGCTTCATTTAGCTTTTTCCCAAAGGAGCAGGTGTAATAAAACACCTGTTACACTGCCTAAGAGTGCAAAAAGAGCCAACCGATGATATGGTGGTGATTAAATCCAGCTCCACTATAAAGGCTGAGCTTTGCTTCAGAGAAACTGCTCTAGAAACAAAGGCTGAGAGTGTGTTTTGTAGACTGGAGTGTACATGTAGGCAGAGGCAGCATCACAGCATGATCTGGTTTGGGGTCCCCTGGGTGATTGGCATGACTCCTAATACTTAATATTTTTTGCCTGTTCCCAGGAAAGGGGTAAATTATTGTCTTGCTTTTAGATCTTATTAGACTGTCTTTCCAACCATACAAACATAAAATAGTCAAGGAGAGCTCAAGGCTGTTTGTAATGATCTTGGACCAAGATAATTGAGTAAGCAGCATGTCAGACATGGTATTAAATGGGATGGCAGTAGAAAAATATTTCCTGAGCAGCTGAGTCACTTCCTCACCCAGCTCCCAAGAGGCTGAGCCTTAGGGGCCTTCTGTCAGAAGCACCCTGGATAGGATGGGTTCAGGTCCCTCCTAAACCCTGTTACCTTTGTGCTCTGTCCTCACAGTGTGATCTTGTGGCTGGGGGACCTCAACTACAGGATAGAAGAGCTGGATGTGGAAAAAGTGAAAAAGCTCATCGAGGAGAAGGCCTTTCAAACCCTGTATGCATATGATCAGGTACAGATGGTCTCTGTGCCCTCTGTAGGCAGCTTTCTACCCATTGTGAGGGCACAGAAAAGCCTGGTTCTCAACTTTCAGCCTCTTCTTCCTCACTTGGGGGGTCTCCCTGAGGACCTGATGGTGTCCAATCATTTCTTTGTTTCATCATCATTTCCCTCTTCCTCAGTTGTCTCCCTACTGGCTCTTCCCTTGAAGAGCTCTGTCTCCTTTGGGAGCAAGAGCATGTTCTCAGTTTCTCTCTCACTCTCTCTCATTCATTCATTCAAGAGGTCTGAAGCTGGGGCTAACAGGGGACCAAGCTTCTATAAAGAAAGTACTGGGTATATTTAAGATGATTTAATAGTTTTTTTTAGAACGAGCATCCTGCTCCCTCCATCCTTCTCCTCACCAGACTTTTCCACTCGTCCTAAGTGGCTTTCTTCACTTCCTGCAAGGGAATCAGTTCTGTAACCTGCTATTCTCCACTATTGTTGGATTTAGCATTTTTTCCCTTAGAGCATTAGCTATTTCACAATATAAAATAAATTTGTTTCTCTCCGACTTTCTTCTGGCTAGTCCTCTCAATAGATTTCAGAACTGTTTAAGTGGTCAGAGTTGTTCAGAATATTAAGTCCTTTTTCTTTTTTAGTCTATATCTCCCCTTTTAATAACTTTAGTATTGTCATTAGTCTAAATGTTTCCACTGTCTTTTTTTTTTCCCCAGTACAGATTAATTGAAGAAAAAGAATCTCAACTTTGTTATATCTTTCTTTATGGAATAATTTCTTTATTGACCCATTTTTTCCTCTCTCTGGCTCTTTTCCATGGTAAATTGTTTTTATTTTACTTAATCCTGTCAGCATCCACTCAGTCCGTCCTGTTTCTACCTGTTTATCTCCTCTTTGTTCTGGTCTGAGGCATTCTAATTTCCCTTGCAGATTGATGCTCATCCTCACTTGCCTTCTTTTCTGGTCTTTCCTGAAGTAATAGTACCCATTTTGTGTGTTATCTGCTTTCCAGATGGTTTTAAGGTCTATATGTAGCCATTTAAGAAGCATCAGCTCACATTCATACCTAAATTTTTATTATTTCCTGTTGCTTTTTCTTTGATAGTTTTTTAAGGAAATCATATTTTTAGGAATTTGGCAAATGGTATCCCCTGGATAGCTGACTCTGTCTCTAACATTAGAGCTGACAGTTCTTCACCAGTCCACATCCAGGGAAGAGGCAGGAGCACTTGTGTGGTTTTTATCTCTTGCTGAGAGTGTGGTCTGGAAGAAGCTGTTAGAATTAATACAATAGGAAGGACGCTAGCTATTTTCATAGTGTGTCAGGCACTATTCTAAGTTGACAGTTAACCTTTCTAATGGCTCAACGAGGTAGATTTCTATTATACATCCAAAATTTACAGGTGGAGAAACCAAGGCACAGTGCTTCCCCCCAGTTCACATAACTAATCTGACAACACAATTCTATCTCTCTGTGTATTTAGAGCAACTGTGCTACACAGATGAAGCTGTTTGATATCTGGAAGGGAAAAAGTGTGTTGAGCGGTAACTAATCCTCTTAAGGGCATCTCAGTAAGATAGTATTCAGGCTCCTTGGATATAGGTTTGCTCTTATAAAAGAACCTTGAGATGTCCAGCTTGCTCAGTTGGTAGAATATGAGACTTGTAAAAGAGCCTTAAAAACTATATAACAAGTGAAGAAATAGTCAGCTTGCTCTTCTTCCTAGGAGTTAGGTAACTTAAGATCTTATAGAATAGCTTTCTCATAGGGCCTTTCCCTTTGGGTTAGTATTTGTATTCCAGATTGATTTCCTTTTCTCTGCTAATTCAAGGTTTGACCTTTTCATTTTGAGACTGTTTTTTTCTCTCATCCTTTTGTGTAGTTGAAAATTCAGGTGGCTGCAAAGACTGTCTTTGAAGGCTTCACAGAGGGTGAACTCACATTCCAGCCTACCTATAAGTATGATACTGGCTCCGACGATTGGGATACCAGGTAGGTCAGAGGTTGTTTCAGGAGGTTGAGCAAATGGAAACCCAGAAATTCTGGGGAACATTTGCCCTCATGGACCTAAAGAAGAATATGTTTCCTGTGACTTTTTCCCTCTGTTTTGCACGCAGATCAAACATTTTCTCTCAGTATCTGCTCATTAAGCAGCCTGCCTTCCCACGTTTTCTTTTTGACTACCTTAGCCATTATGATTAGCATAATAATTCTTTCTTTTCTTTTTCTTAATGGAACATTTCGTGAATTTGTGTGTCATCCTTACTCAAGGGCCATGCTAATCTTTGTATTATTCCAATTTCAGTATATGCGCTGCCAAAGCAATCACACCATAATAATTCTTGATACTGATTTACTTTTCAACTGTGCTCAGGGCGATGAGATGATTCCAGATACTTAGCTTGTACATCATTATGTAGTCATTAATATTTTTTATTAGTGCTTACTGTGTGCCATGCACTATTTTATATACTTGTATTACCTCATTTAATCCTCTCAGCAACCCGCTAAGGTAGGTATGATTTATGACCTTAATTTTATTAGGTTGGGGACTGAGGCACAGAAAAATTAAAGAGCCTCCCAAGCAGTCAAGTGGTAGAGGCAGGGTTTGCACCCATGCTGTTGTTTAAGGACTGGAGAGCACTTACTCTCAGATTGCCTTTTTTCCTCTCTCCCAATCCTCACAAGAGGGTAAAGAGCAGAGAATTAGTCTGAATTGTGTTTTGGTTTTGAACTTTCCTGGTTGTTTGGATGATACCCACAGGTTGCATGTTATCCTTCAGTGGGCCCTAATACTCCTGCTGTCTGAGATCACTAGGCCGCATGGACACAAAGTCTCTGCCTTGTCCTTCCCCTGAGTCAGGGCACTAGCCAGGCAGTGGGCACTGCTGTCTCTGTGAGTGCTCCCAGTGTGGATTTTGCCTTTCAGTGAGAAGTGTCGTGCCCCTGCCTGGTGTGATCGGATCCTCTGGAAAGGGAAAAACATCATGCAGCTGAGTTACCAGAGCCACATGGCCCTGAAGACCAGTGACCACAAGCCTGTCAGCTCACTCTTTGACATTGGGGTATGTGGCCAGCTATTACTGGTTGTCATCATTATGTTGGGAGTTGGTTCTCACAACCAAGACTATGTTTTGTCTTTCTGATTTCCTCCTCTCCCCTCAAGCATGAGGAAGCTCTTTTTATAAATTGTGTAAGTTTGGGGGCCGGCCCGTGGCTCACTCGGGAGTGTGGTGCTGATAAAAATTGTGTAAGTTTAATTAATAATTGTTTTCGTTTACTTCTACTATATATTTCTACACACATGGAAGTTCCCCTTTGCTTTTTGCACTGTATCTTTCCAGACCTCTCTCTATGCATTTACAAATCCTTTTTTAAAAAGAGATCATATTATACATATTGTCCCGAGAACATCTTTTTTTCTCCCACTGAATATGTCTTAGGAGATCTTTCTATGTCAGTAAAGGTAGAGGTTCCTCCTCATTATTTTTAAAGACTACAAAGTATTCCATAGTGTGGATGAACCATAATTTATGTATTGATGATTATTTATTTGCATAGTTTTGCTATTATTTGCAGTGCTATAGTGACCATCCTTCACATACATCTTTGTGTTCCAGTGTGAGGTGTTTCTATAGAAGAAACTCCTAGAGGTGAAATTAGTGGCTCAAAGAAAAATGTATTTTAAATTTATTAGATCCTGCTAAATCTTACTCCCGATAGTTCTTATTATTTTATACTTCTACTAACCATGTATGATCTTATTTTCTCATATGCTTGTCAATCTTTTAAATTTCTGCCAACCCAATGAGCAAAAAAAAAAAAAGGATTTTATTACTTCAGATTATATTTTCCTGATTACTAGTGAGGTCAAACATCTTTTCATTTGTTTATAATCTCTTTGTATTTCTTCTTCGGTGACTTCTGTGTTTCTTTGTATTACCAATTCTCAAGGGTGTGGGTAGAAGTGTATCAGAATCTATGAGGGTGTAGGTAGTTTGAGAAAAGCCTAATGAATGTTATAATTAAAATTTTGCTATTGGAAAATGAAAAAGAAATTGCATTTATATTCACAATACAGAAGGGAGAGCCAGACAAAATCTTGGCTGATAGAGCATGGGTTAAAAAGGATTGAGAAACATTGCTTTAAGTCAAGGCCCTAGAAGTTTGTCACTGCCAGCCTGTTTGTGGCAGCAAGCAAAATGGACCTAATCACTGAGCATCTTTCTGCCCTGGGCTAGAGACCTGACGGGAGCAACTGCCAGCCACGCTTTCACTTCCTTGTCTCCTTTCTGCTAACCAGGAGGCTTGACTTTAACACAAGCTTTGCCTCTGGGGGCTCCTTCCAAAAGTCTGTTGTTAATTGGGTTCTTTGTTAATTAAATCTACTTAGCCTTCACTTTCTACATTGTTGTCAACTGCTATTTCCCAACTCCAAGAATGCCCTTTGTACTGAAAAAGAGGTAATGGGCAGAAACCAAAGCACTCAGTCTCTGATGTTTCCCTTCCAGGTGAGGGTCATCAATGAAGAGCTTTACCGGAAGACTCTGGAGGAAATTGCTCGCTCCCTGGATAAGATGGAAAATGCCAACATTCCTTCTGTGACTCTGTCCAAGCGAGAGGTAGAAGGGACATGTTAAGAATAATTAGGATCAGGCTCTTCTTCCTAGAACACAAATGTCCTTCATCTACTAGAACTTAGAATTCCACCACCTATCACTGAAAGAAAGTGAGCCAAGACACCGGGTACCGATCAAGCTTTATTAAAGGAAAAGAATCTACCGGGCTGCGCTCAAAGTGGAGGACAGCACCAGATGTGGGGATGAGAGAGCTTATATAGGGCGCCAAAGGCTGGCTGATACCATCAAGGAGGGGCATTATGCTAATGCCAAAGCTATGTGATCAGGGTGGAGAACTGTGCCCTTGCAGAAGCAAAAGGGTTTCTGTTTTGCAGAAGTCATGAGGCTTCTTCTAAAGGGAAGTGGGGAGGGGTCTGGTGGTGGAGTGGAAGATGAGGCCAACAGCTATTTTGTGCTTATTGTGTGCACAGTGGTGCCGGTTATGTCCAAGATCCATCATTCCCACCTTTTAAGTATAGGGAGAAGGGAAAAGGGGCGAAAGTCTCATTCTTCTGAAGCTACTTCCTGCTGGAGATGGGCGAAGATATGGAAAAAGTAAAAGATTTATGTTGGTGGGTAAAACAATTAGGTGGCAGGGTATTGGTTTCATGTGGGGAGGCTGTATTCTTCCAGGGAAGGGTCGCTGATTCTGAGGGGCTGATATCCTCCTTGCAGGAACAATTCGGTGACCTTTTGGTTAGTGAAAGCCTGCATTAGTTCCTGCAAGAAACTAGAGAAACACAAAAAGAGACAGGAACCAAAAAGTAGGATGAGGCACAGTTAGGGGTTCTAGTAGGGGCATAAGCCAGTATCCAAGGGTTCAATGACTGGGACTCCCCGCAAGGTGTGTTTGTGTTCTGTAACCCTTTGTGTCGTCAGCGATCAATGCTTGCCTTTAAATGGTTTAAGTTGTTTTGGATTGCCCCAGACTCATTTACTTAGTAACAGCATTCCTATCTCAAAAAGAGGCAGGTGCCTTCCTTCTCAGCTGTAAGGAGGTCAAGGGCCTGACGGTTCTGTATAGCGACTGTCGGGAGTGAGGTGACCTGTTGCTGGAGGGAGAAGATGCTATCTATACTTAGTTCTTCTGAGAGTTTTTGATAGAATTGAGAGGCAGTAGCAATGTCCGCTATGTCAATCCCAGTTGCAGGAAGGATCCCTGCCCCAATTAAAAAAGGTACAATTAGTGCCCTACGGGAGCGGGGGGCACTTTCGGAGAGGGGGGCTGAAGTTAGTCCCAGTCCCGTCTCCATCCCTCTCTCTGTCTGGACGATGATGTCGGGGACGAGCCAAATGAATGTGCAAGAAATCGAGTTGGGGGCAGGCAGTGGGATAACATAGTTTTACAAAGGAAATACATTCTGTTTTTAGGGCATGGATGAGGAGGGGGTAAGTGAGTGGTAGCATTTGGTGGTGTTAGTAAGGCAGAGTGTGGGCAGGCCCCGCACAACACAGTCCCCACTGAGGTGAGATTAGAGGAAAATGAAGAGATGTTTGTGGAAACATTGCAGGCTGCATCGACGGGGGGTGGGGGGGGTGACCACAAAAAGTTTCTTGCGAAGTGGGAGACCAGATGAGTTGTTCAGGGACCAGTCTGATTCGTTGAGGACTGCATCGTCCCTGCAGTTCTGGAACCTCCATGTTCCAGGTAAGAGCGAGCATTGAGATAGGAGGAAAAACATGGGAAGGATGCAAAGGGTTAGAGAGCCAAAAGAATTTAAAGGGCACTTTGCACATTGCCAATTGCTAAGAAGCATCCTACTGATAGTAGGTAAAGGAGTGCCGGGAGAAATCTTCCTATAATGTTACTCTCCTTTTGGGGCAGCACTGACCAATCCTGTAGCAAGTACTAGAACAGAGAGTATAATAAAGGTTAGGGACACAGGGTGGCATATACTTATCATGTCCCATGATGGCAAACCCATGATAGCAGGTCGGGACCAGTCTTGGAGCAGCTCCTGTGTAAAGGATGTGAAGCGGGCTTGCGAGAGTGAGAGGATAATTGCCAGGGAAAAGATCATCCTCTTCTGGGATTGGGGGAAGAGTGGAGGTCCTGGAGAGTTTTAGTTTTGTGGGTCCTAAAATGGACAAAGTATAAGAAGATGTTGGGTTGGGGGTTGAGCAGAGGGACCCCTCTGGCTTGGTGTTAACAGATTCTTTGGGTAAAGTCTCAGGTGCTAGTTTTGCCAAGGATAAGTGATACCAAGGGGCTTTTCTACTGTATAAGGCCCTTCCCAACATGGTGAGAGAGGCTTTGGGATTTGGGTTTTAATATACACTTGCTGTCCCAGGCTCAGTTTAAAGTGTGAGGGGGTGGTGGGGAAAGGATGAGGTAATAGAAGGTTGGCTTGTTCCCTAAAAAGATCCCTAATGAGCAAAAGAGTAGGGAGGTACTGGCCTAAAGATGATGAGCTGGAAGGGAGAGGTGTGAGAGTGAAGGGTCTACTGTACATAAGTTCGAAGGGGCTGAGGCCTGTGGGCTTGCAGGGGGCAGCTTGCAAGTGAGTGAGTGTTAAAGGGAGAAGTTGGGTCCAAGTGAGGTGAAGTTCCGTGGACAGCTTGGTGAGGTGTGTTAGATTTACTATGGCATAACCCACCTGGGGGGCGGGCGTGGAGGTGGCACTCCCATCTATGAACCATGTATGTTGGGGATGTGGGGAGATGTGTAGAAAGGGATTGAGAAAGAGGTCTTAAGCCGCCATGCAATTATGTTCTAACGGTCATGAGTGTTTTGGGATGAGAGTGGCTGTATTTAAGGGAGAGCAAGGCTTAAAGGAGAATTGGGAATTTTCAGTGTAAGTAAGGTGAATAAGTTGTAGGTGGGAAGGGGAGAGAATTGACTTGGCCTTATGGCTGAGAAGGTCTTGACTGTTTGTTGTCCAAAAGTTAGTTTAGAGCTTTTTTGTGCTATAAAGGCAGCTGCCGCCAAGGCCCATAAACAGGGGGCCCATCCTTGGGCTGTGGTGTCTAGTTGCTTAAAGAGGTATGCAACCAGGGAGAAAATATCTCCTGCCTCTTGTCCCAAAACCCTGACCACCAATCCTTGGGTTTGAGTGATGTATAGTATAAAAGGATGAGATAGGTTTGGGAGGGATAGAGCTGGGGCTGTGAGGAGAGTGGCTTTTAATCACTGAAAGAGAGAATGAATGTGCTTTGTGGGATCTAAAGGAATGGCAGGATCCCCTTTGGCTGCCTCATAAAGTGGCTTTGCTAGCACTCCAAAGTTAGGAATCCATAGGCGAAGATACCCTGCAAGCCCCAAGAAAGAAAGGATTTCACCCTTTGTGGTAGGAATAGGGAGTTCAGAAATTAAACTCTTGCAATCCACTGTTATTTCTCTGGTGTTGGGGGTGAGGTGGACTCCCAAATAGGTAACAGAAGGGGAAGAAATTTGGGCCTTGCTGGGGAACACTTGATATCCCAGAGGCCAGGGACTTAAGGAGAGCAACAGTGTGGGCCTGTGAATCTTCAGAGGAGGGGCAACAAAGGAGGAGGTCGTCCACATATTGTATTAAGGTGCTAGAGGTTGGAGGAAGTTCAGTTAATTCTTTAGCTAAGGCCTGGCCAAAGAAGTGGGGGCTATCCTGAAATCCCTGCGGCAAAACTGTCCAAGTAAGTAGTTGGGAACGGCGCATGTCAGGATTAGTCTTGTTCTAAATGGTATGAGCCATTAGGCTTTATAACTGGAAGGATAGGTGTATTAAAAGGTGAGTAGGTAGGCCATAAGAGATGAAAAGAAAGGAGTTTGTGTATGAGGAGCTTTAACCCTATTAGGTGTTTATTAGCAATGGGGTATTGTAGGACATTAGGTAAAGAAAAAGGATCCCGCAACCTCACGAAGATGGGAGGGTGATGAGTAGCAATGGAGGATGAGGAGGTATCCCATACTATAGGATTAACTTTGTCAGGAGGAAAGGGGAGGGTAGAGGTTTCAGGGCCCAGGTCTCGGTTGGCCTGTATTACCAGGTCTCAGGTAATGGTAGCTTTGAATTTGAAAAGGATGTCCTGCCCCGATAAGGGAATGGGGCATTGAGACATTATTAAAAATTTGTGTGTGAATTGGGTGTGATGTAGGGTGCAGGAAAGGGGTTGAGTGATCTGTGGGTGGTATTCTGATCCCATGACCCCTACTATTGTGATAGAGGATGGGATTGTTGGTCTTGCATATTCAGGAAGGGTAGAGTAAGTGGCCCCTATATCGATGACAAAAGAGATCAGCTTACCTGCTATGAAGAGAGTTACCCTGGGCTCATGCATGATGGTCTCCATGGGGGCCTCGGGCCCTGGGTATCATCAGCCCTCCTCCTGGGCAAAGCCAAGCAGCTCCGGTAGAGATGGCTGTGAAGCCAAAGGCTGTAGTTTGGGGACTGGGCCAATCCCTCACTGGCGAGTAGAGCAGTCAACTCCCCCCAGTGACCTGGCTGTTTACAGTGAGGCCAGGGCCCAGGAGGGGGCCTGGGGTTAGAACAGGCCTGTGCCCAGTGGCCCAATTTACTGCATTTGAAGCAGTTCCCGGGTGGCTTGCCCCTAGAGCCAGCTGGCTTTGGAGTATGTGAATCATGGACAGCATTAGCCAGGAGCTGATATTTGGCCTGATCTCTTTTGTAATGATCTCTTTTTTTTTTTCTCTATTGTTAAAAACCTTGAAAGCTGCATCGAGAAGATAGTGTAACAGGGCCATGCCTGCAGGGGAGTTTGGATCTATATGTGTGTATTTATGTAAAGCCTCAGAGAGACGGGTTAGGAATTAGTAGTCTTTTGGAGGCCGTAAATCAAGTGTGTGATCATATTATCCCAGAGATCCCGATCCCTGTGGCCAGCCTGGTGGTCCCAATTTGGGTCCATGCAAAGAACAGAAATGGCTCCCACAGGCCACCTATTATTTTGAGCATGTACCTCGTCTGCCTGCTGTTGGGCCACCATCCAGACCTGCTCCCTGTCTTTGGAGGACAGATATGTGTGTGTGGGTCGGACTGGAAGTATCCCAGTCGTTTTTTTGATTTGGGAAAGGTCTGAAAGAGAAAAGGGGACATGAACTTGGACAGTCCAGCCACTTCACAGAGGGGGATATAAAGGAGCCAGGGCTGAGGACAAAGAGAGGGAAAAGGTGGAGGGGCTGGTGAAGGATTTGGATCATATGGAAGTAGTCGAGGTGGTCTGTATAGGGAGCAGAGTAGTCTGACAGATTAAAAGATTAATCCAAGTCCAGAAGGGGAGGTCGGGCATGAACTAGGAGAATTTGAGATGTAGAACAGTTTTGACAGAGAGAGAAGGACATGATCAAAGATAGAAGAAAAGACTTGAACATAAAGAATCTCTCTGGCTTGCCGTTTCAGGGACAAAAGTTGTCTAGGAGAGTATCTAAATTGAGAGTGCCATCTTGTGACCACTGGGATCCATTGTAAGGAGGTGTTGAAATTTTAATGTCTCCCTGGAGGCTGAGAGATTGTCCAGGAGACAGCCTGGAAGCATAGAGCATGGAGGTTTGGATCGTGAGGACCCCGTGTAGAGGGTGAGAAAGGGAACAGGCAGTCCTGGTAGAAGAAGGTTGCCAACAAAGAGCATCCTCTTTGCTGCCCACCTTCTTTTCAAGAGAAAAGCCACTACCAGCTAATGAAGTATCCTCCAGTAGCCGGGGGGCACAAGAGGAATTCCCCTGGCCAGGCACCTGGGCTTTGAGAACAAGAGAGAGAGTGAGTCGGGGAAACCCAGGCGAGAGAGGACTTACCCACTGACTCGCCCTGAATCGAGGCCAATGTTGGATGCGTTGGTCTGAAACGGCAAAAAGAGAGAGTCCTGGAAGTACCTGGTTCTTGCAGGTCTGAGAAGGGTGGCCGAGGGCCAGTCTACCCAGATGGGGATTGTCCAACAACATCGGCCATAACCCTTCCCAGGTTTCGGCACCATAATGAAAGAAAGTGAGCCGAGATGCCGGTACCAATCAAGCTTTATTAAAAGAAAAGAATCTATTGGGCTGCACTCAAAGCAGAGGGCAGCCTGGGGCTGCCCTCAAGATGGAGGACAGCACCAGATGTGGGGGTGAGAGAGCTTATATAGGGTGCCAAAGGCTGGCTGATACCATCAAGGAGGGGCATTATGCTAATGCTAAAGCTATGTGATCAGGGTGGAGAACTGCGCCCTTGCAGAAGCAAAAGGGTTTCTGTTTTGCAGAAGTCATGAGGCTTCTCATAAAGGGAAGTGGGGAGGGGTCTGGTGGTGGAGTGGAAGACGAGGCCGACAGCTATTTTGTGTTATTGTGTGCACAATGGCGCCAGTCATGTCCAAGATCCATCAATCACACAAGTAGACTCTAGCCTTTCTTGATAGGCTGCTTCTAGCTAAAGTGAGGCTGATGATGCTAGCTGAGAAGAGAGGTTGTTGGCTTAGGTTATATTCATGTCCTGATCTTCTAAACCAGAAGATGATCCAAAACATGTTTTGTTTGATTTTAGAATAACTGGTGTGTATTCTTGCAATGGATTTTCTTCCTACTGATTCTTTACTTTGAGATAAAATTGAGTCTGAATTTCTAGGATACACATGAGTTGATGGGAAGGGGGGCATTATAGAAAAGTAATGGGCAGTAGGGGAAGTTGAATTATGTCTAAAGGTTTTTTATGTAAGAGCCACAGCATAGACCATTCAAAGTCAGTCAGATGGGGGTTTATGGTGGAGGCATTTTTAATGTCCTAGATGTCTGCTACCTGGAAGGATGAGCTTGTTCTTCATATTTAGGGGTGGACTTTGTGCTTTGTTTTGTTTATTTTGGTTTTTTTGCAGCTGGCTGGTATGGGGAAGGGGTTGAATTTGTGATGGTTATTTTGGAAATGGTTTTTGGGTATAGAGGATGTAAACTGACTCCTTCAGGAAATTTATATACAAAACAACTTGTGTTTTTGGAGTTTTAGGGTTTGGGGATTAAACAGTAAAAAGATGGTCCTTCATTTTCTTTCCAGGGCAAGGATTTCCCAGCCGGGGTGGCTGGGCAGGTTGTCAAAGAGATGGCACTGGTTCTAACTGGTCCTGGGCTTGTTCCCAGTTCTGTTTTCAGAATGTGAAGTACATGCAATTGCAAGTAGAATCCTTTACAATTCGTAATGGACAAGTACCCTGTCAGTTTGAATTCATCAACAAGCCTGATGAAAAGTCTTACTGTAAGCAGTGGCTGAATGCTAACCCCAGCAGAGGGTTCCTCCTACCAGGTAAGGCCTATGTTCCCAGGTTCTTGGTTCTGGTCTGGGGAATGCCCTACCTTGTTTTTGCTCATTTTTCTAAAATAAACTTTTTGCTTCTGAGTGTTTTGTTCTCTGCTTGAAACTTTTTAAAAAGCCCTGTAGATGAACCTATACATAAACAAAATATAAAATAGTGAGGCGCATGAATTCAGATTCAAAAGTGCTCTCAGTCATTTGTATGTTCCATAATAAGTTCACAGAAAGAGAAAACATAAGGTTGCTGTAAAGCAGGTCCTGCTGTTCAAGGAACCATTCTCACTGTCTGTCTTACTGTAATCAACTCCCAATTATATGCTCTTATGGAAAAAGATAATGGGGTAGTAATCCAGAAATTATATCTGGCCCTGGAATGTACCATCCACATCTTTCCCCTGACTTCTCCTTTGCACTCTGTGTAGTGCTTTGTGGTAGAAGGATTAAGGGTGTTTTATGGACAATGCACAGGCTGATAATTGCATTGTATTTCTATTGGATCAGGTATCTTCAACTTACCTGGCTTAGGGAAGGTTCTCTGATCCATGCCTTCTTATTGTATTGATATTCATAGCTTGAACTGTGCTACTTAGTAGCTGTATTTTATAGCATTTCTCTATTCCAGTGTTTTAGTTTGTCATTTTCATATTCTCAGTTGGACTATAAACTCCTTGTTCTTGTATCTCCTGAGTGCTGAGCACATAGATACTTGTTGGTTGGCTGATACCTTTTATTTCCTTTTCCTAACCCTTTTTGCCTTACCTTCTTGTCTCCTACTTCTTTTCCCCTTTCCTTTTGGCCTCCCTTCAACCAACATTACTTTTTTTTCCCTGCAGATTCTGACATTGAGATTGAATTGGAGCTCTTTGTAAATAAGACTACGGCTACAAAGCTCAACTCGGGTGAAGACAAAATTGAGGACATTCTGGTTTTGCACTTAGAAAGGGGAAAGGATTACTTTTTGTCCGTGTCTGGGAACTACCTGCCCAGCTGTTTCGGGTCTCCCATTCACACATTGTGCTACATGAGGGAGCCAATCTTGGACCTACCACTTGAAACTGTTAGTGAGCTGGTGAGTACATGCCACGAGGAAACATCTAGAACTATGCAACAGCAAAGCCAGTCAAACAAAATAATTCAAAGCCTTCTTCCTAGGGACCTAAGAATTCTTCAGCCCCCTAGAGCTTGCTTACTGTATCACTTATATATTACTGTGTAGCAAACCACTCCAAAATTTTAATAGTTTAAAATAAGTTATTGTTTCTCATGACTCTGTGGGTTTCCAGTGTGATTCTTCTGCTGCTCTCACCTAGGTTTGCTTGTGCCTTTGTAATCAGATGGCAGCTGTGATAGCTGGAGGGTTCAAGGTGGCCTTCCTCACATGTCTTGGTGTTGGCTGTTCTCTGGGCCTCACTGTCCACATGGGCTCTCATCATTCAGTATGTTAGCTCAGGCTTCTGTAAGTGGTAGCAAGAGCCTGAGAACAGAAGCTGTAAAGCCCTTTTTGGCAGAGACTCCAAAACTCACAGGATACCACTTCTGCCATGTTTCATTGGTCAGAGCAAGTCATGAAGCCAGCTCAGATTACCAGTGGTAGGGAAAGACTGCCTCTTGAAGGGAAAACCTGTAAAATGTTGTGGCCATATTTTTTAGTCTTTCACACATAGTACATGTGTTCATCTGTTCTGGCTACTATAACAGAATACCATAGACTGGGTGGCTTATAAATAACAAATTTATTTCTCACAGTTCTGGAGGCTGGGAAGTCCAAGATAAAGATGCCCATAGATATGGTTTCTGGTGAGGGCCAACTTCCTGGTTCATAAAGGGCTGTCTTCTCACTGTGTCCTCACATGGCAGGAAGGGCACTAATCCCATTTATGAGGGCAGAGCCCTAATGACCTAACCACCTCCCAAAGGCCCCACCTCCAAATACCATCACACTAGTGATTGGGGGTTTGTGTGTGTGTGTGTGTGTGTGTGTGTGTTTGGGGATTTAGGTTTCAACATATGAATTTTCAGGGCTACAGTCAGTCTATAGCAATACATTACAGAAGTTGAGCCATTGATCCTAAGATCACGTCTCCTGGCCCATGATGTTCATTTGTTGTTTTTTTAAACATCACTTGGTAGGTTATCATCCTCAACTAAATTTGCTGAGATCTGAAACGTTCCTATGGAGAGAATTCTAATACAAAGGAACTAGTTTGGATCACGTTTACAGTAATGTGTATGCTTTTTTTTTTCAATGCATTTTTTTACTTGGGAACTCTTGAACTCTTATCTCCGTTATATAGATGAAAACTGAGGCCCAGTCAAGGAGAGTGATTTGTCACAGGTCACATGGTGAATTAACAGTAGACCTGGACCTTGAACTCAGATTTTTGGATTCCCAAGTCTGCTTTCTTTCCTCACCAGACCACACAGTCTCTCTGTTTCTATCAGTGAAATGCTGTAGGCATGATTTTTTTTTTTTCCCTAAGAAGATGGTGCATGTTTCATCTGATTGAAACTGCTTGCCATAACCCTTTCCTAGTTCTCAAAAATCACCTTTTGTCCCTTGATTGTACCTCCTGATTTCATTTTTGCCTGTGGAATATTTGGTTAGGAGCATTGAAATGCTTCCGTTCTGTGGGTTTGCTGTCCCCATATCATAAGTTCTCCTGAAGCCAGCCTGGCAGAAGTGCCATTGGTGGGTTGCCTTGTCATGATGTTTATTTCTTTTCAGACTCTGATGCCAGTATGGACTGAAGATGATGGGAGCCAGTTGGAGAGCCCCTTGGAAATCCCTAAAGAGCTCTGGATAATTGTTGATTACCTGTACCGAAATGCTATGCAGCAGGTAGGTTGTGGTTAAGCAGTCAGACCTGATTGAGTTCAGGCTGCCTTGAGAAAGACCATCAGCCCCAAAAGTGTTTTGCATAGAATGCTTTTACCCTGAGGAACCTACAGAGAACTGTTCTTCCCCTGGGGGGGAATGAGGGATAGAGTGTGTGCCCCGTCACATGCTGTGAGACCCTATCACATATAGGACTTGATTACCCCCAGGAGAGGCAGACTTGCCTTCCCAGCACAGCATGTTCCCTTCTCTGGCCTCTGGGGACCCCTGGCTAGAAAGCCACCTGGAGGACTTTCAAGATATCATCCTGTTCTCCTTTGCAGGAATTCTCACCAGCTTCTGGTAATGGGAAGGGCTAACTTGTTGACAAGCCAGGCAGAGGCAGGGGACTAGATGGAACCCCTGGGCCATGAATCTGGAGGCCTGATTTCTATAGTTACTTGGGCAAACTTCATGGGATCAGATGGTCAGTTTTACTGATCTATTTATATGTGTTCCAGGGAGACCTGTACAAACTATAGTCCCACAGCTTTACCACTTTGCAACAACATACATTCTTATGATATTCTATTTTTACTTTTTTCACCCTCACATTAATTGAGTGTTGCAATATACCAAGCACTTTTCTAAGTGTCATTTAGTTCTCATAGTAGCTCTCAAATGAGGAAACAGAGGCCCAGAAAGGGGAATAACTTGGTCAAAGTCCCAAAGCTAATAAAGGAGCAGAGGGGGGTTTGTGCCCAGGGAATCTGGCTGTAGAAGTCACATTCTTTAGTATTGTGCTATTCTACCTTCTCTGTAGAGCTCCTTTCAAATGTAACTTTTGAGCAATACATATAATATTGTTACTATTAACAAAGTTATATGACATTTAGTCATTTTATTTTTTAAAAAAAGGAATTCTGAGAGCAATAGAAATAAATGTATTGCGAAAATCTTGTTTGCACAAAGTCCTGAGGTGCCTTTTTAGCTTACTCCATCTTATACATGATATATTTCCTTCAGTTTTTCTTTTCTGGTTAATCCCTCCATAGCACTGCAGGAAACATAGCTACTTTTAAGTTTTCTCTTATGTTGGATCTTCTTGTGTGCAGTGTGCCCTACCCATAGTTTTATAATAGATGCCTGAATACCTGTTGTGGAAACATGCCTGGGAAGGTGTGCAAGGTGAATTAGCCACATCAGCTAAATCAGGTTGTCTAACAGGGTGATTCAGAGGTGTCACTACACTGCTCCTTTTTGTACTCTACTGGGGATGTTACTAGGTTAGGAAATCATTGTTCATTTTTTGAGAAAATAATTATTTTGTGACTCATTCCTTTTGCAGGAAGATCTGTTTCAGCAGCCAGGCCTAAGGTTGGAATTTGAACACATCAGGGACTGTTTGGATACTGGAATGATTGATAACCTCTGTATCCTTCAGACTTCAGCTGTGCATGTGTGTTGTGTGTATATGTATGAATGTGAGTGAGAGAGGTAAGATAAGGAGGAATATTTTAAGCCTGAACATCTGATATTGTGTCCTCAGCTATCATGTTTTTCTTATTTAAAGTTTGCATAGAGAAAACTTTATAACTTTAAGCAGCCAATATAGCAGGAAGTCAGGAGGCTGGCTCACCTGGCAAACAGCGTGGCCCCTTTGAAATGTTAGGCTGACATCCTAGCTCTGAGCAGAGAGCCCAACTAGGCCCACAGCACGTCTGGCATGTGCTTGCTCCTGAGCCTTTTCCTAACCATGGGCAGCATCATCACCTGTTCCTTAACGATGGACCAAAAGCCGCTAGCAATCATTCTATAGCCGAAGCCTTGCTGCTTTTCCTAGAGAGCCTGCCAGAGCCTGTCATCTGTTACAGTGCTTACCATAACTGCTTGGAGTGTTCTGGCAACTACACAGCAAGCAAACAGGTGAGTTCCCCTCTGTTCCCATTGAGCAGTATGCACATGTTGCCAGCACCAGGCCTCATGGAGCCTGAGGGAACAAAGTGGGCACAGTCTCTCAAATGCAGTATCTTAGAAACTCAACACCGTATCTTTCCTTCTCAAACCTGTTCTTCCTCTCATGGCCCTTTTGCTTTTAATGGCGTCACCCTTAATTCCAATGACTCAACCCGAAACCTGAGTCATTTGTGACTCCTCCCTCTTCTCATCTCCCACATACCCAGTCCCACTGATCTATCATCCATCTTCTCTCTTCCATTCTCATTCTACTTATCTTGGTTCAGTGCCCTGCATTCAGGTTCTCCCTCTGCTGATTTGTTTTTGCATACTACCATCAGATTATGTATTCTAAAGCTCTTATCATGTTACTGTTGGTAAAAAACCATACTTGGCTCTCCATTACCAATTAATGATTTTCTTAAATATTCAAGACTTTCTATGATCTATCCTAGTGGTTCACACATACAACAGGCCTTGGCAGAATAATCTAAAAAACCTGCCAGTAATACAGGTTCCAAAGCCTCACCTCAAATCCACTGATTCAAAAACTCTTTTGGAATCTATTTTGTACAAGCTCCCCAACTGATTCTGATATGCATATAGCTGAGGTTCTCTTTTTTTTTTTTTTTTTTTTGTGGCCGGCGCACCATGCTCACGAGCACACCGGCCATCCCTATATAGGATCCGAACCCGCGGCGGGAGCGCTCCACTCCCAAGCTCCGCACTCTCCCAAGTGCGCCACGGGGTCGGCCCACTGAGGTTCTTATTGAACTCCATCCTGATCAACCCTTCCAGGCTTAGCGCCTGCTAAAACAGTTATGCCCCTGCCAAAACTGATTTCTCTAATCTGTTCTATTTATCTCACTGTTTTCCTCTCTTGCCTTTTTTACACTTTCTTTGCCCTGACTATCCTAGTCTTTGCCTCTGCAAATCCAATTTTGTTTTATATTCAATACCCAAATGAAATATTTTCTATTCCTTTAAGTCTTTTGAGAACACGCAGTTAGAAGTTAGCTCAGGGGCCGAGCCCGTGGCGCACTCGGGAGAGTGCAGCGCTGGGAGCGCGGCGACGCTCGTGCCGCGGGTTCGGATCCTATATAGGAATGGCCGGTGCACTCACTGGCTGAGTGCTGGTCACGAAACAGACAAAAAAAAAAAAAAAAAAAAAAAAAGTTAGCTCAGTTGGTTAGAGCATGGTGGTAACACCAAAGTCCAGGGTTCGATTCCTGTAGTGGCCAGCTAAAACAAAACAAAAAATAGAAGTTTAACCTCGAAATTCATGTAGTGTTTGAGCTGTGCTTCTCTTTTGCTACTTATGCCAAGTGGTAAGTGATCAAAATTTTCTATACACAGTCTTACTTATGTACTTGGATCATGTACTCAGTTCCTGGGATATAGTAGGCTCTTGACGTATGATTGAATGAACAAAAAGGTGAATTTCATTTCTATCTCTTTCAGGTCATTTCTACTCTCCCCACATTCCACAAAAACGTGTTCAACTACTTGATGGCATTTTTGCAAGAACTGCTGAAAAATTCAGCCAAAAATCATTTGGATGAGAATATTCTAGGTAAGTAGCCAAGTGTCTATGGAAAACATCTCTGCAAACTGAGAAACTCATTATGAGAAATGAGGTTGAGGAGGGTCCCAAGTCCAATGTAGTAGAAATAAAATATCAAGCTCTGGGCAAAGTTTACACTCAAATAACTTTTTTAAAGCAGAAAGTATTGATTTTGGGCATCCCTCCCCCCCTCCTAACAAGAATAAGTAGTATTTATTTTGCTAAATCATTTTTTTGTGTTTTTTCATGCAGCTAGCATATTTAGCAGCTTACTGCTTCGAAACCCAACTGGTCACCAAAAGCTTGAAATGGCAGAGAAGAAGAAGGCTCAAGAATTTATTCACCAATTCCTCTGCAACCCACTCTGAGCCTCTCTGTCTCCTCCCCTATTTTATATGATGAAGCAGCCAGTTACCAGCCCCACCTGTTTTAGATGCCTTGAGATGATATGAGGCCACTCAGAAGCAAGAATGGCAGTTGCCTGTTTCCTGAGCCTAGATCCCCCTATCCCTGCCATTGGTTAGCACACTCAGTGCTACTGTGAGTTTTGAAGACATGGGGGAAAATCCACCATAATAAAACTGACAGTTGATGTTCAACTTTAGTTACTTAGCATAGATAGATCCCTACTCTTTTTAATTCAAAAAATTTAAAAATAATTGTACTTGTGTGCTCACTCAACCTGCCTCCAGGGCATAGTTAGTGCCTTCCTTGAGGCTGAGTTGATTTCCATATGATCAGATATTTAAACACTGTGGATTCCTGAAAGAAGAATGAGTTGGACAGCAAGAATGCAGGTGGAAGCTGCTGGATAAACAGGCCACAGCCATCCCGGATTCTTCCAGTGCTCAGTCTGAGGACATGTGAATATGCATGTATAAACTCTACCCCTCTTCCTACTTATATATGGCTCAATCACTCTGAGGCTGGCCGCTCAGCCTCTGAGGACAGTATACTGGCTTAAAAGTGAAAACACTGAAGAAACGGGTGTTCTGGTGAAACAAGTGGGATTTTCTGGGCCAGCAAATCCTCCCTACTGTATATGATGCCTTCCTTCTCATATGTGTAATATATTTTAATGATAAATATATTTTTAACATTGGTTTTGTATGTTTTTATCTCTTAAGAGATGGCAGCTCTCTGCAGTTGTACCTTTGCTGTTAAGCATTGAGGCAGCTGATCAGGGGCCAAAGAGACATGCCTGGCAGTCTGGTGGGCAACAGTCACTATTCACATTTTTCAAGCAAGAGATGGTGCAGCCATGGCCTGAACCCCTTCACCCCTATCTAGTCTCTGAGGATTGTTCCACATTCTAGAGAAACAGCTTATGGGGAAAACAGGCAGTGGCTTGTGGGAGAATCTAACGGCTAGATCTTCCAGGAATTTAGAAAAGGCAGGAGCATGATAAAGACACATGTAAAATCGCTTCTTGGCACTGGAATGCCACTAGTTCTTGGCAGTGTAAAGGGTGGTTCAGATAGAGGCCGGTAGGATGACGATGTAAACAGTTAAGGAAGGAAATGGCCGGCAGGTGGCGTTGACTGGCCCTGTCGAAGTCGAGAGTCCTCTGCAGCAGAAAAAAGTTGGGTCAGAGCCTGGGCAGGAGTGTGAGGAGAAAGGAAATTGGGCTTATGAAAGCGTGTGAGAAGGGGAAGAGGAGGCGGCGTCCTCTCTGGCTGGGCTTGGGATACCCCTAGTTCTGCCTTTTGGGCCCAATCTTCCTTTTTTTGGATCCTCCTGCCTGTATTAACGTTTTTTGTTTTTGCTTTTTTGCCGGCTGGCCCGTTGTGTTAATCTCGACGGGTGATGAAGAGGAGCGAGGCCGTTAGAGGGAGAAATCCAGGAACGTCCCAGCCTTCCAGGGTCTCTCCTTGCGGGTCCACGCCTGGGCTCTGATGGCTAACTGCAGTCCTTCCCGTTGCAGTTTGACGACCAGAGCGAGGGCGGCCAGCGCAAGCCGGGCTGATATCCGGATTAGTGGTTGGGGGTTTCTCCCGCTTCCTAGCGTCTGGCACTGCGAGCGCGACGCCCGGCCTTTGGCCGCCCGCGAACACCCGGGCGCTCCACCGCGCGGACTAACTCGCTACCCGGGAGATGCCCCGCGGTGCTCCGCCCCGCGCCTCCCGCTCGCCCATTGGAGGCTAGGGTTCAGCCCCCAGACCGCTTAAACCAACCAGAAGCGCCGGGGGGAGGTGGCGCTGCTGTCTCCTCCTTCCTCCGGAAAGCGGAAGCGGAAGTGACGTTAGGGAAAGGTGGGGGCAATCATGGTGCCGCTGGGGAGGGGAGAAGCTGCTGCTGCCGCCGTTGCCGGGAGCCGCGGAGGTAATAGGTGAAACTAGACTCGGCCTGGGCTTGGGACTTCCCGGGGGGTGCGGGACTTAGGCTCCCTCCTGAAGCATTTCCCAGTAGAGACCTCAGTCCGGTCACCATAGGGACCCCACCCCTCCTCCGTTTCCATGGGGATGGGTATCCAGTCCCCCTTTCCTGTTTCCATGGAGACCGGACCCTGCCCCTCTTCACTAGGCTTGGAGGCCCCCAGCCTGTCTACGGATTTTTCCGTGTATCCCTGGGCTGGGGGCTGCCTCAGGCAGGCTGCTTCTCCTAGCCTCCACTCAAGGGTGCTCCGTTCGCACTCCTCGTTGGCCACCCTTAAACCTCCTGGTCTTGTTTGTTCCGGACAGTTGGTCTCCGCGTTGCCGCCGAACGTGCCGGAGCAGCCCACGGGGGCCCTCGGTGCTCTTATCTCTCTTCTCAGATACAGTGAAATGTGCATCTCTGGGGTTGCGTAAGCCAGAGCCAGGGTTTGGGCCGGTTCTTCCCGGATCCAGTGCCTTGGCCTGTCTCTGGTAACTTCTTCTCTGTCTAGCCGCCCTACTGTGTCCGTAAAGCCTCACTTTCTAACCCAGAGCAGAAGGGAAAGGTAAAGTGCAAAGCCAGACTGGAAACTAAAAGTGATGTGTTAATTATTTTTAACTTATCTGTTCTGCTTGCCAAACCCACATTTGTAGCCTGTATACTTGCCGGTGAAGGAAGAATCACTATTCCAGAACATGAAAGCTTCAAATTTGATATTTTCCCTAAGACAATGTATCTTCCCAAGAGAGTATACATTCCCAAGACAGTGTATCTGCATGTCTTTTATTCACTTAGCTGACATTTCCTAAACTCCTAGAAACTGTCAGCCTACCATGCTAGGGTCTGTAGAAACAAAAATAAATAAGACTCATCATTCGCTGAGGGTGGAGAGCCCACTATGCAAACATAGCTTTTGATCACACGATATTTTAGGAGAAATAGGTACAGTGATCTTTGTTAGATGGGCCTGATTAGAGATTAGCTCCTCCACCCAAAAGCTGAAACATCTGTTCTAGGAAGGAGAGAAGGAATTCACACTTGACCGACCTTGTGCTTTACATACATCATCTCTTTTACTCCTCCTAACAACTCTGAGAGAACAGGAATTACGTGTCCCACTTTACACATAAAAAAATGAGGCACAGAAAAGTTACCCAAGTAGTAAAGGGCAAAGCCAGATGGCTCTGCCTCCAAAGCCTTGCTCCTTCCACACCAGACTACATGAGGCCATATACTGCCTCACGGTCTGATTTGGGGGATATTTCAGTGGGGTTTTCTTTAAGATTTATAGCAACTCAGCCGTTAAGCAGACACTGTTCTGTTTGCTCCTTTATCCCCTTTAGGTATTTTGACCAATCTTCAAATTGTTTGAAGTAAGGCACATTTAGAAGGTCTTACGGGGCTGGCTGATTAACTCAGTTGGTTACAGTGCTTGTTATAATACCAAGGTCAAGGGTTCAGATCCCTATACCAGCAGCCATGCAAAAAAAAGGCCTTATGAACTGCTACTTATTCAATTTTTGAAACAAGGCATTGCTTTTCCTTAAAAATTACACGATGATTTCAAAATTAAAATTAAAAAAAGAAATTATCCCTAAGGAAGATGATTTTTCATTTGCTTTGGCCTGCTCTTTAAATGAGAGGGAACAGGAGCCTTGTGGTTGCTGAGGAGGTCCAGGGGTCTTGTGGTATGGCTCTAAAGCTGTCTTTGTTTTATTGCAAACAGGTCATTATCTTTCCATTTCTCACAATTGGGCTGAGCACGATTGAACCATGGGGGAGCACAGTCCAGACGACAACATCATCTATTTTGAGGCAGAGGAAGATGAGCTGACCCCTGATGACAAGATGCTCAGGTTTGTGGATAAAAACGGACTGGTGCCTTCCTCATCTGGAACTGTATATGATAGGACCACTGTTCTTATTGAGCAGGACCCTGGCACTTTGGAGGATGAAGATGACGATGGACAGTGCGGAGAACACTTGCCTTTTCTAGTAGGGGGTGAAGAGGGTTTTCATCTAATAGATCATGAAGCAATGTCCCAGGGTTACGTGCAACACATTATCTCACCAGATCAAATTCATTTGACAATAAACCCTGGGTCCACACCCATGCCAAGAAATATCGAAGGTGCAACCCTTACTCTGCAGTCGGAATGTCCAGAAACAAAACGTAAAGAAGTAAGTAAAGCAGTGGGTGAGGGCTCAGTTTGGCTTTGGGGCAAGTCCTTACACAACTCTTGTTGGCGATTTTCACTTGGATGTAAAGGAGTCCCTGGGGTTAAGGCCTACAGTGGTTTTGCTTGTCAAACACATATGCTTCATGTTTTGTTGTGACTGCTTTCTGCAGCTTTTGGTTTGTACGACCACATTGAAATTTGGGAATACTAAATTATAATTTCTTAAAATTTGTCCCTCAAATAATAAATAAAATAGAAATTTCACTGAAGTAAATCTGTTTCTGATGCTGAAATAACTAAATTTGGCTTGTCTGATAATGAAATAACTAGAGGTAGGTTGTGTCTGTATTATGTATAAATGATTTGTTTTGGAAATGAGTGTCTGCTGGAATATATGAATGTTTAGTGAACAATAAAGGCTAGCTTTTTTTCACAAGAAATTCTGTCAGGAAACGGTAAATGAGAGCACGTTATCCAAAATAAGTTTTCATGTTCATATTTAGCTAATGTGAGTAAAATACATTTCAGGATGTTTTGAAAACTGTAAAGCAGTTTACAATTTGTACTAGTGATGATTGTTAGTGGAATAAAAGATATAGTTTAAAGGTAGTGGTATATATTACCCAGGAACTATTACAGGTCAATTAGAAAAAAATAATCTCAGTGCCAGGGACTTAATGTGAGATGTTACCAAACAGAAATAAGGTAAATTATTTAGCAGAATAATTTTTTCTTTTGCTGTAATTAACGTCTTGTTTTTATTTATTTATTTCTTTTTATTTTATTTATTTCTTTTTTTATATAATTAAGGTCGTGAAATTACATATGGCTAATGTAAATGGCTTATTCATGGCATATGGCTTTTCCTTTGCTAGCCTTAGAATCTTGGAGTTAGAAGGGACCTTAGAGTTAGAAGGGACCTTAGAGTGACCATCCCATCCTAACTCCTACCCCATATGCAGGGATCTCTACAGCATCTCTAACATGAATTCATCTGGTGTCTACTTGAACACTTCTAGCAGTGTTTCACAGCTCAACCCAATACATTTGTTGGCCAGCTCTGATTGTTAGAAAGTTTTTACTTATGTAGTACCAAAATCTGCCCTCCTATAAGTGCTGCCCACCAGTTTTAGTCCTGCCTTCCTGGGGAACTTTCCTGTCACAGGACAGCCCATCACATATTTAAAGATCATGGGTTTCTCTTCATCTCTGCTTGTACAAGCTAAACACCTTCATTTACTTAAATTGCCTATGATATTTTCCCTCAGTCTCTCTTCGGCCTGGTTACCTTTGACTGTATGAGTTCCTGTTTTCCAAAGTCCTTTTAAAATCCAGAGTTGAGCACAATCTCATCAGTGTGAGTCAATGAGCACCTTATACTGTGTGACTCTTATCTCTTAATTTGGACACTGTACTGCAATTTCTATATAGTCTGTATTTTATTAGCAACAACATTGTACTGTTAGCTTGTACTTGGAAACCTCAACTGGGAGCAATTTTGCCTTCCCCAGAAACACTTTGGTTGTCACACTGGGGAGGTGCTATTAGAATCTAGTGAGTAGAGGCTAGAGATGCTGTTAAACATTTTACAATGCACAGGACAACCCCCGACAACAAAGAATTTCCTGGCCTGAAATGTCAATAGTGCTGGGATTGAGAAACCCTGCTCTAGATTATTCTCATGTGTACAACTGTCAAGTCTTATGTAATTGAATGTGGAGACTTGCACGTAAGCCTTAAGAATTTCTCCCTCTTAAGTTTTTCTTGTTGCTTTCAGCCCAATATTTGAGCTTGTAGGGCTTCATTTCAGTTCAACAAAAATTTATAAAGCAAGGTGCTCTTGTGCTCTGTAGAGTTGCAGATGACTGTGACAATTTACAGTATAGAAATAGAAATACATTTGTACCAGTAACCATAACATCAGGCACAATATGGTAAATGTGAAAGAGAAATACAAATATTGCCCCAGGAGGACAGATAAGCTCACTTTTAGCTTCAGGATCAGGGAAGTCTTTGTGGAAGAGGTGGCATTCGAAGTGGTGTTAAAGAGTGTGTCCAATTTAAGAAAAAAAGCAGGGGAAGGTCTTTCTGAGAGATGGGAATATCGTGAACAAAGGAATGGAGGTGGGAAACAGGCCATTTCCTATTACAACAGAGGTCAGCACACTTTTTCTCTAAGGGCTAAATAGCAAATAATCTAGGTTTTGCAGGCTATATGGTCTCTGTTGCAGCTACTCAGATCTTCCACTGTAGCATACAAGCAGCCATAAACAATATATAAGTGAATGAGCATGGCTGTGTTCTATTAAAACCTTATTTATAAAAACAAGCAGCAGGCTGGATTTGGCCCACTGGCTGTAGTGTGCCGACCCTTGGACATAGGGAATAGTAGGAGATAAGGATGGAAAGATATCAATGATCCAAACGTGGAAGGCAGTGATAGTATACTAAGGGTTTTCTACTAAATTCTGGAAATAGTGGGAAACCACTGAAGGTGTCTGAGTGAAGGGGTAATGTGGTTAGAGTAGCATTTTAGAAAGATTGCTCTGGCAGCAGTGCTAGACTGGAAGCAGAGGGAAACTGGAGACTTATTGTCTAGTTAGGGGACAGTTGTAGTTTTGGTTTGGTGTTTCACTTAAGTCTGATGAAGGACAGTGGCCTTGTATATGGAAAGAATCAAGAGCTTTTGCAGAGGTGTGAGAGAACTCAGTATGTTATTGGAGTTTGAAGAATGAGTCATGAGTTGGGCATGATTTAAAGGTTTTGAATCATGTTGATTGAAAAGATATATCCATTTTTCCAAGTGTGTTGAGTTTCTATTGTGTCTTAGCACAGCTGATTGATAGAGCTCCAAGTCTAGCTGAAGAGATAAGTAATTTGAGTCCACTGTGGTAGGTACTTTAACAGTGGCATAAAGTGCTGTGTGCTTGCTGAGGAGAAAGCAGCTAACTCTTCTCTCTCCCCCACCTCCCCCAAACACTGATTCCATTAACAGGAATCAAGAAGACTGGAAGAGGAAAGTGTGATGGGGAAATTGGTGAGTTTGGAGTATACTGAATATACTTGGAGAAAAGTAACACGAACAAGTTGAAAGCCCATTGGAATTGTGGATTTGAAGTCAAGAAGATGGCCAGGGATTAGAATTGTCGATCTGTGAAGAGGCAGTAGTTCTAAATGTGGGTAGTTTACTCAAGGGAGAAAGAAGAGTTGGTCTGAGAATTTAAGGGTTGGAAAGAAAGAGGAGCCAGAGCAGATCACAATAGTCCAAGAGATGGGTGGAAGGCAGTGTTGTGAAAGCTGAGGGAAAGTGTCAAGAAGTGTGAATATTGCTATGTGACCCTGCAGAAGGATTGAGGAGCTAAAAAGAAGCCATTAGTTCTGATAGTTGTACAGTTGTTCACATGATGAGAAGATTTTCTTTGGAGCACTGGGAGCTGAAGCCAGATTTTGAGTGATGAAGTGGTGAGTGGTTAATGAAGAAACAGGAGGCAGGAAGTGTCAAGTTTGGTTTTTTGGGTTTTTTTTTAAGTTTGGTAGTTGAAGAAAGAAGAGTGATGAGGCAGTAGTAGCTCAAGGGGTTTGAATCATTTTTTAGCATAGAAAATTGGAACA